>NC_133546.1:96454089-97809803 GCF_048773025.1 Camelus bactrianus
TACTCTGTTTTCTCAGTCTGTTTCCTAGTGCCGGTTTGAAGTTCATGCAGTTTTCACTGTAAAACCGAGTTGGAGCTAGTACCTCCCCATATATATGTATGGAGTGGAGTTTGCAAGTGAAAAGAAACTTTGTGTTCCCAACAAGCTAGGTTAAGGACGGCTTTCACACACACTTATCTCTCAGAACTGAGCAAGTGGAGAGACGTTCGTTCATCTAGCACAAAGGGAACGGGTTGCAGGAGAAACTTTTACTCTGGTTTCTCAGTCTGTTTCCTAGTGCCGGTTTGAAGTTCCTGCAGTTTTCACTGTAAAACCGAGTTGGAGCTAGTACCTCCCCATATATATGTATGGAGTGGAGTTTGCAAGTGAAAAGAAACTTTGTGTTCCCAACAAGCTAGGTGAAGGACGGCTTTCACACACACTTATCTCTCAGAACTGAGCATGTGGAGAGACGTTCGTTCATCTAGCACAAAGGGAACGGGTTGCAGGAGAAACTTTTACTCTGGTTTCTCAGTCTGTTTCCTAGTGCCGGTTTGAAGTTCCTGCAGTTTTCACTGTAAAACCGAGTTGGAGCTAGTACCTCCCCATATATATGTATGGAGTGGAGTTTGCAAGTGAAAAGAAACTTTGTGTTCCCAACAAGCTAGGTGAAGGACGGCTTTCACACTCACTTATCTCTCAGAACTGAGCATGTGGAGAGACGTTCGTTCATCTAGCACAAAGGGAACGGGTTGCAGGAGAAACTTTTACTCTGGTTTCTCAGTCTGTTTCCTAGTGCCGGTTTGAAGTTCCTGCAGTTTTCACTGTAAAACCGAGTTGGAGCTAGTACCTCCACATAAATATGTATGGAGTGGAGTTTGCAAGTGAAAAGAATCTTTCTGTTCCCAACAAGCTAGCTGAAGGACGGCTTTCACACACACTTATCTCTCAGAACTGAGCATGTGGAGAGACGTTCGTTCATCTAGCACAAAGGGAACGGGTTGCAGGGGAAACTTTTACTCTGGTTTCTCAGTCTGTTTCCTAGTGCCGGTTTGAAGTTCCTGCAGTTTTCACTGTAAAACTGAGTTGGAGCTAGTACCTCCACATAAATATGTATGGAGTGGAATTTGCAAGTGAAAGGATCTTTCTGTTCCCAACAAGCTAGCTGAAGGACGGCTTTCACACACACTTATCTCTCAGAACTGAGCATGTGGAGAGACGTTCTTTCATCTAGCACAAAGGGAACGGGTTGCAGGGGAAACATATACTCTGGTTTCTCAGTCTGTTTCCTAGTGCCGGTTTGAAGTTCCTGCAGTTTTCACTGTAAAACCGAGTTGGAGCTAGTAGCTCCCCATATATATGTATGGAGTGGAGTTTGCAAGTGAAAAGAAACTTTGTGTTCCCAACAAGCTAGGTGAAGGACGGCTTTCACACACACTTATCTCTCAGAACTGAGCATGTGGAGAGACGTTCGTTCATCTAGCACAAAGGGAACGGGTTGCAGGAGAAACTTTTACTCTGGTTTCTCAGTCTGTTTCCTAGTGCCGGTTTGAAGTTCCTGCAGTTTTCACTGTAAAACCGAGTTGGAGCTAGTACCTCCCCATACATATGTATGGAGTGGAGTTTGCAAGTGAAAAGAAACTTTGTGTTCCCAACAAGCTAGGTGAAGGACGGCTTTCACACACACTTATCTCTCAGAACTGAGCATGTGGAGAGACGTTCGTTCATCTAGCACAAAGGGAACGGGTTGCAGGAGAAACTTTTACTCTGGTTTCTCAGTCTGTTTCCTAGTGCCGATTTGAAGTTCCTGCAGTTTTCACTGTAAAACCGAGTTGGAGCTAGTACCTCCCCATATATATGTATGGAGTGGAGTTTGCAAGTGAAAAGAAACTTTGTGTTCCCAACAAGCTAGTTGAAGGACGGCTTTCACACACACTTATCTCTCAGAACTGAGCATGTGGAGAGACGTTCGTTCATCTAGCACAAAGGGAACGGGTTGCAGGAGAAACTTTTACTCTGGTTTCTCAGTCTGTTTCCTAGTGCCGGTTTGAAGTTCCTGCAGTTTTCACTGTAAAACCGAGTTGGAGCTAGTACCTCCCCATATATATGTATGGAGTGGAGTTTGAAAGTGAAAAGAAACTTTGTGTTCCCAACAAGCTAGGTGAAGGACGGCTTTCACACACACTTATCTCTCAGAACTGAGCATGTGGAGAGACGTTCGTTCATCTAGCACAAAGGGAACGCGTTGCAGGGGAAACTTTTACTCTGGTTTCTCAGTCTGTTTCCTAGTGCCGGTTTGAAGTTCCTGCAGTTTTCACTGTAAAACCGAGTTGGAACTTGTACCTCCCCATACATATGTATGGAGTGGAGTTTGCAAGTGAAAAGAAACTTTGTGTTCCCAACAAGCTAGTTGAAGGACGGCTTTCACACACACTTATCTCTCAGAACTGAGCATGTGGAGAGACGTTCGTTCATCTAACAAAAAGGGAACGGGTTGCAGGAGAAACTTTTACTCTGGTTTCTCAGTCTGTTTCCTAGTGCCGGTTTGAAGTTCCTGCCGTTTCCACTGTAAAACCGAGTTGGAGCTAGTACCTCCCCATACATATGTATGGAGTGGAGTTTGCAAGTGAAAAGAAACTTTGTGTTCCCAAAAAGCTAGGTGAAGGACGGCTTTCACACACACTTATCTCTCAGAACTGAGCATGTGGAGAGATGTTCGTTCATCTAGCACAAGGGGAACGGGTTGCAGGAGAAACTTTTACTCTGGTTTCTCAGTCTGTTTCCTAGTGCCGGTTTGAAGTTCCTGCAGTTTTCACTGTAAAACCGAGTTGGAGCTAGTACCTCCCCATATATATGTATGGAGTGGAGTTTGCAAGTGAAAAGAAACTTTGTGTTCCCAACAAGCTAGGTGAAGGACGGCTTTCACACACAAGTATCTCTGAGAACTGAGCATGTGGAGAGACGTTCGTTCATCTAGCACAAAGGGAACGCGTTGCAGTGGAAACTTTTACTCTGGTTTCTCAGTCTGTTTCCTAGTGCCGGTTTGAAGTTCCTGCAGTTTTCACTGTAAAACCGAGTTGGAGCTTTTACCTCCCCATACATATGTATGGAGTGGAGTTTGCAAGTGAAAAGAAACTTTGTGTTCCCAACAAGCTAGGTGAAGGACGGCTTTCACACACACTTGTCTCTCAGAACTGAGCATGTGGAGAGACGTTCGTTCATCTAGCACAAAGGGAACGGGTTGCAGGAGAAACTTTTACTCTGGTTTCTCAGTCTGTTTCCTAGTGCCGGTTTGAAGTTCCTGCAGTTTTCACTGTAAAACCGAGTTGGAGCGAGTACCTCCCCATATATATGTATGGAGTGGAGTTTGCAAGTGAAAAGAAACTTTGTGTTCCCAACAAGCTAGGTGAAGGACGGCTTTCACACACACTTATCTCTCAGAACTGAGCATGTGGAGAGACGTTCGTTCATGTAGCACAAAGGGAACGGGTTGCAGGAGAAACTTTTACTCTGGTTTCTCAGTCTGTTTCCTAGTGCCGGTTTGAAGTTCCTGCAGTTTTCACTGTAAAACCGAGTTGGAGCTAGTACCTCCCCATATATATGTATGGAGTGGAGTTTGCAAGGGAAAAGAAACTTTGTGTTCCCAACAAGCTAGGTGAAGGACGGCTTTCACACACACTTATCTCTCAGAACTGAGCATGTGGAGAGACGTTCGTTCATCTAGCACAAAAGGAACGGGTTGCAGTAGAAACTTTTACTCTGGTTTCTCAGTCTGTTTCCTAGTGCCGGTTTGAAGTTCCTGCAGTTTTCACTGTAAAACCGAGTTGGAGCTAGCACCTCCCCATATATATGTATGGAGTGGAGTTTGAAAATGAAAAGAAACTTTGTGTTCCCAACAAGCTAGGTGAAGAACGGCTTTCACACACAATTATCTCTCAGAACTGAGCATGTGGAGAGACGTTCGTTCATCTAGCACAAAGGGAACGGGTTGCAGGAGAAACTTTTACTCTGGTTTCTCAGTCTGTTTCCTAGTGCCGGTTTGAAGTTCCTGCAGTTTTCACTGTAAAACCGAGTTGGAGCTAGTACCTCCCCATATATATGTATGGAGTGGAGTTTGCAAGTGAAAAGAAACTTTGTGTTCCCAACAAGCTAGTTGAAGGACGGCTTTCACACACAAGTATCTCTGAGAACTGAGCAAGTGGAGAGACGTTCGTTCATCTAGCACAAAGGGAACGCGTTGCAGGGGAAACTTTTACTCTGGTTTCTCAGTCTGTTTCCTAGTGCCGGTTTGAAGTTCCTGCAGTTTTCACTGTAAAACCGAGTTGGAACTTTTACCTCCCCATACATATGTATGGATTGGAGTTTGCAAGTGAAAAGAAACTTTGTGTTCCCAACAAGCTAGGTGAAGGACGGCTTTCACACACACTTATCTCTCAGAACTGAGCATGTGGAGAGACGTTCGTTCATCTAGCAAAAAGGGAACGGGTTGCAGGAGAAACTTTTACTCTGGTTTCTCAGTCTGTTTCCTAGTGCCGGTTTGAAGTTCCTGCAGTTTTCTCTGTAAAACCGAGTTGGAGCCAGTACCTCCCCATATATATGTATGTAGTGGAGTTTGCAAGTGAAAAGAAACTTTGTGTTCCCAACAAGCTAGATGAAGGACGGCTTTCACACACACTTATCTCTCAGAACTGAGCATGTGGAGAGACGTTCGTTCATCTAGCACAAAGGTAACGGGTTGCAGGAGAAACTTTTACTCTGGTTTCTCAGTCTGTTTCCTAGTGCCGGTTTGAAGTTCCTGCAGTTTTCACTGTAAAACCGAGTTGGAGCTAGTACCTCCCCATATATATGTATGGAGTGGAGTTTGCAAGTGAAAAGAAACTTTGTGTTCCCAACAAGCTATGTGAAGGACGGCTTTCAAACACACTTATCTCTCAGAACTGAGCATGTGGAGAGACGTTCGTTCATCTAGCACAAAGGGAACCGGTTGCAGGAGAAACTTTTACTCTGGTTTCTCAGTCTGTTTCCTAGTGCCGGTTTGAAGTTCCTGCAGTTTTCACTGTAAAACCGAGTTGGAGCTAGTACCTCCCCATATATATGTATGGAGTGGAGTTTGCAAGTGAAAAGAAACTTTGTGTTCCCAACAAGCTAGGTGAAGGACGGCTTTCACACACACTTATCTCTCAGAACTGAGCATGTGGAGAGACGTTCGTTCATCTAGCACAAAGGGAACGGGTTGCAGGAGAAACTTTTACTCTGGTTTCTCAGTCTGTTTCCTAGTGCCGGTTTGAAGTTCCTGCAGTTTTCACTGTAAAACCGTGTTGGAGCTAGTACCTCCCCATATATATGTATGGAGTGGAATTTGCAAGTGAAAAGAAACTTTGTTTTCCCAACAAGCTAGGTGAAGGACGGCTTTCACACACACTTATCTCTCAGAACTGAGCATGTGGAGAGACGTTCGTTCATCTAGCACAAAGGGAACGGGTTGCAGGAGAAACTTTTACTCTGGTTTCTCAGTCTGTTTCCTAGTGCCGGTTTGAAGTTCCTGCAGTTTTCACTGTAAAACCGAGTTGGAGCTAGTACCTCCCCATATATATGTATGGAGTGGAGTTTGCAAGTGAAAAGAAACTTTGTGTTCCCAACAAGCTATGTGAAGGAAGGCTTTCACACTCACTTATCTCTCAGAACTGAGCATGTGGAGGGACGTTCGTTCATCTAGCACAAATGGAACGCGTTGCAGGAGAAACGTTTACTCTGGTTTCTCAGTCTGTTTCCTAGTGCCGGTTTGAAGTTCCTGCAGTTTTCACTGTAAAACCGAGTTGGAGCTAGTACCTCCCCATATATATGTATGGAGTGGAGTTTGCAAGTGAAAAGAAACTTTGTGTTCCCAACAAGCTAGGTGAAGTACGGCTTTCACACACACTTATCTCTCAGAACTGAGCATGTGGAGAGACGTTCGTTCATCTAGCACAAAGGGAACGGGTTGCAGGAGAAACTTTTACTCTGGTTTCTCAGTCTGTTTCCTAGTGCCGGTTTGAAGTTCCTGCAGTTTTCACTGTAAAACCGAGTTGGAGCTAGTACCTCCCCATATATATATATGGAGAGGAGTTTGCAAGTGAAAAGAAACTTTGTGTTCCCAACAAGCTAGGTGAAGGACGGCTTTCACACACACTTATATCTCAGAACTAAGCATGTGGAGAGACTTTCGTTCATCTAGCACAAAGGGAACGGGTTGCAGGAGAAACTTTTACTCTGGTTTCTCAGTCTGTTTCCTAGGGCCGGTTTGAAGTTCCTACAGTTTTCACTGTAAAACCGAGTTGGAGCTAGTACCTCCCCATATATATGTATGGAGAGGAGTTTGCAAGTGAAAAGAAACTTTGTGTTCCCAACAAGCTAGGTGAAGGGCGGCTTTCACACACACTTATCTCTCAGAACTGAGCATGTGGAGAGACGTTCGTTCATCTAGCACAAAGGGAACGGGTTGCAGGAGAAACTTTTACTCTGGTTTCTCAGTCTGTTTCCTAGTGCCGGTTTGAAGTTCCTGCAGTTTTCACTGTAAAACCGAGTTGGAGCTAGTACCTCCCCATATATATGTATGGAGTGGAGTTTGCAAGTGAAAAGAAACTTTGTGTTCCCAACAAGCTAGGTGAAGGACGGCTTTCACACACACTTATCTCTCAGAACTGAGCATGTGGAGAGACGTTCGTTCATCTAGCACAAAGGGAACGGGTTGCAGGAGAAACTTTTACTCTGGTTTCTCAGTCTGTTTCCTAGTGCCGGTTTGAAGTTCCTGCAGTTTTCACTGTAAAACCGAGTTGGAGCTAGTACCTCCCCGTATATATGTATGGAGTGGAGTTTGCAAGTGAAAAGAAACTTTGTGTTCCCAACAAGCTAGGTGAAGGACGGCTTTCACACACACTTATCTCTCAGAACTGAGCATGTGGAGAGACGTTCGTTCATCTAGCACAAAGGGAACGTGTTGCAGGAGAAACTTTTACTCTGGTTTCTCAGTCTGTTTCCTAGTGCCGGTTTGAAGTTCCTGCAGTTTTCACTGTAAAACCGAGTTGGAGATAGTACCTCCCCATATATATGTATGGAGTGGAGTTTGCAAGTGAAAAGAAACTTTGTGTTCCCAACAAGCTAGGTGAAGGACGGCTTTAACACACACTTATCTCTCAGAACTGAGCATGTGGAGAGACGTTCGTTCATCTAGCACAAAGGGAACGGGTTGCAGGAGAAACTTTTACTCTGGTTTCTCAGTCTGTTTCCTAGTGCCGGTTTGAAGTTCCTGCAGTTTTCACTGTAAAATCGAGTTGGAGCTAGTACCTCCCCATATATATGTATGGAGTGGAGTTTGCAAGTGAAAAGAAACTTTGTGTTCCCAACAAGCTAGGTGAAGGACGGCTTTCACACACACTTATCTCTCAGAACTGAGCATGTGGAGAGACGTTCGTTCATCTAGCACAAAGGGAACGGGTTGCAGGAGAAACTTTTACTCTGGTTTCTCAGTCTGTTTCCTAGTGCCGGTTTGAAGTTCCTGCAGTTTTCACTGTAAAACCGAGTTGGAGCTAGTACCTCCCCATATATATGTATGGAGTGGAGTTTGCAAGGGAAAAGAAACTTTGTGTTCCCAACAAGCTAGGTGAAGGACGGCTTTCACACACACTTATCTCTCAGAACTGAGCATGTGGAGAGACGTTCGTTCATCTAGCACAAAAGGAACGGGTTGCAGTAGAAACTTTTACTCTGGTTTCTCAGTCTGTTTCCTAGTGCCGGTTTGAAGTTCCTGCAGTTTTCACTGTAAAACCGAGTTGGAGCTAGCACCTCCCCATATATATGTATGGAGTGGAGTTTGAAAATGAAAAGAAACTTTGTGTTCCCAACAAGCTAGGTGAAGAACGGCTTTCACACACAATTATCTCTCAGAACTGAGCATGTGGAGAGACGTTCGTTCATCTAGCACAAAGGGAACGGGTTGCAGGAGAAACTTTTACTCTGGTTTCTCAGTCTGTTTCCTAGTGCCGGTTTGAAGTTCCTGCAGTTTTCACTGTAAAACCGAGTTGGAGCTAGTACCTCCCCATATATATGTATGGAGTGGAGTTTGCAAGTGAAAAGAAACTTTGTGTTCCCAACAAGCTAGTTGAAGGACGGCTTTCACACACAAGTATCTCTGAGAACTGAGCAAGTGGAGAGACGTTCGTTCATCTAGCACAAAGGGAACGCGTTGCAGGGGAAACTTTTACTCTGGTTTCTCAGTCTGTTTCCTAGTGCCGGTTTGAAGTTCCTGCAGTTTTCACTGTAAAACCGAGTTGGAACTTTTACCTCCCCATACATATGTATGGATTGGAGTTTGCAAGTGAAAAGAAACTTTGTGTTCCCAACAAGCTAGGTGAAGGACGGCTTTCACACACACTTATCTCTCAGAACTGAGCATGTGGAGAGACGTTCGTTCATCTAGCAAAAAGGGAACGGGTTGCAGGAGAAACTTTTACTCTGGTTTCTCAGTCTGTTTCCTAGTGCCGGTTTGAAGTTCCTGCAGTTTTCTCTGTAAAACCGAGTTGGAGCCAGTACCTCCCCATATATATGTATGTAGTGGAGTTTGCAAGTGAAAAGAAACTTTGTGTTCCCAACAAGCTAGATGAAGGACGGCTTTCACACACACTTATCTCTCAGAACTGAGCATGTGGAGAGACGTTCGTTCATCTAGCACAAAGGTAACGGGTTGCAGGAGAAACTTTTACTCTGGTTTCTCAGTCTGTTTCCTAGTGCCGGTTTGAAGTTCCTGCAGTTTTCACTGTAAAACCGAGTTGGAGCTAGTACCTCCCCATATATATGTATGGAGTGGAGTTTGCAAGTGAAAAGAAACTTTGTGTTCCCAACAAGCTATGTGAAGGACGGCTTTCAAACACACTTATCTCTCAGAACTGAGCATGTGGAGAGACGTTCGTTCATCTAGCACAAAGGGAACCGGTTGCAGGAGAAACTTTTACTCTGGTTTCTCAGTCTGTTTCCTAGTGCCGGTTTGAAGTTCCTGCAGTTTTCACTGTAAAACCGAGTTGGAGCTAGTACCTCCCCATATATATGTATGGAGTGGAGTTTGCAAGTGAAAAGAAACTTTGTGTTCCCAACAAGCTAGGTGAAGGACGGCTTTCACACACACTTATCTCTCAGAACTGAGCATGTGGAGAGACGTTCGTTCATCTAGCACAAAGGGAACGGGTTGCAGGAGAAACTTTTACTCTGGTTTCTCAGTCTGTTTCCTAGTGCCGGTTTGAAGTTCCTGCAGTTTTCACTGTAAAACCGTGTTGGAGCTAGTACCTCCCCATATATATGTATGGAGTGGAATTTGCAAGTGAAAAGAAACTTTGTTTTCCCAACAAGCTAGGTGAAGGACGGCTTTCACACACACTTATCTCTCAGAACTGAGCATGTGGAGAGACGTTCGTTCATCTAGCACAAAGGGAACGGGTTGCAGGAGAAACTTTTACTCTGGTTTCTCAGTCTGTTTCCTAGTGCCGGTTTGAAGTTCCTGCAGTTTTCACTGTAAAACCGAGTTGGAGCTAGTACCTCCCCATATATATGTATGGAGTGGAGTTTGCAAGTGAAAAGAAACTTTGTGTTCCCAACAAGCTATGTGAAGGAAGGCTTTCACACTCACTTATCTCTCAGAACTGAGCATGTGGAGGGACGTTCGTTCATCTAGCACAAATGGAACGCGTTGCAGGAGAAACGTTTACTCTGGTTTCTCAGTCTGTTTCCTAGTGCCGGTTTGAAGTTCCTGCAGTTTTCACTGTAAAACCGAGTTGGAGCTAGTACCTCCCCATATATATGTATGGAGTGGAGTTTGCAAGTGAAAAGAAACTTTGTGTTCCCAACAAGCTAGGTGAAGTACGGCTTTCACACACACTTATCTCTCAGAACTGAGCATGTGGAGAGACGTTCGTTCATCTAGCACAAAGGGAACGGGTTGCAGGAGAAACTTTTACTCTGGTTTCTCAGTCTGTTTCCTAGTGCCGGTTTGAAGTTCCTGCAGTTTTCACTGTAAAACCGAGTTGGAGCTAGTACCTCCCCATATATATATATGGAGAGGAGTTTGCAAGTGAAAAGAAACTTTGTGTTCCCAACAAGCTAGGTGAAGGACGGCTTTCACACACACTTATATCTCAGAACTAAGCATGTGGAGAGACTTTCGTTCATCTAGCACAAAGGGAACGGGTTGCAGGAGAAACTTTTACTCTGGTTTCTCAGTCTGTTTCCTAGGGCCGGTTTGAAGTTCCTACAGTTTTCACTGTAAAACCGAGTTGGAGCTAGTACCTCCCCATATATATGTATGGAGAGGAGTTTGCAAGTGAAAAGAAACTTTGTGTTCCCAACAAGCTAGGTGAAGGGCGGCTTTCACACACACTTATCTCTCAGAACTGAGCATGTGGAGAGACGTTCGTTCATCTAGCACAAAGGGAACGGGTTGCAGGAGAAACTTTTACTCTGGTTTCTCAGTCTGTTTCCTAGTGCCGGTTTGAAGTTCCTGCAGTTTTCACTGTAAAACCGAGTTGGAGCTAGTACCTCCCCATATATATGTATGGAGTGGAGTTTGCAAGTGAAAAGAAACTTTGTGTTCCCAACAAGCTAGGTGAAGGACGGCTTTCACACACACTTATCTCTCAGAACTGAGCATGTGGAGAGACGTTCGTTCATCTAGCACAAAGGGAACGGGTTGCAGGAGAAACTTTTACTCTGGTTTCTCAGTCTGTTTCCTAGTGCCGGTTTGAAGTTCCTGCAGTTTTCACTGTAAAACCGAGTTGGAGCTAGTACCTCCCCGTATATATGTATGGAGTGGAGTTTGCAAGTGAAAAGAAACTTTGTGTTCCCAACAAGCTAGGTGAAGGACGGCTTTCACACACACTTATCTCTCAGAACTGAGCATGTGGAGAGACGTTCGTTCATCTAGCACAAAGGGAACGTGTTGCAGGAGAAACTTTTACTCTGGTTTCTCAGTCTGTTTCCTAGTGCCGGTTTGAAGTTCCTGCAGTTTTCACTGTAAAACCGAGTTGGAGATAGTACCTCCCCATATATATGTATGGAGTGGAGTTTGCAAGTGAAAAGAAACTTTGTGTTCCCAACAAGCTAGGTGAAGGACGGCTTTAACACACACTTATCTCTCAGAACTGAGCATGTGGAGAGACGTTCGTTCATCTAGCACAAAGGGAACGGGTTGCAGGAGAAACTTTTACTCTGGTTTCTCAGTCTGTTTCCTAGTGCCGGTTTGAAGTTCCTGCAGTTTTCACTGTAAAATCGAGTTGGAGCTAGTACCTCCCCATATATATGTATGGAGTGGAGTTTGCAAGTGAAAAGAAACTTTGTGTTCCCAACAAGCTAGGTGAAGGACGGCTTTCACACACACTTATCTCTCAGAACTGAGCATGTGGAGAGACGTTCGTTCATCTAGCACAAAGGGAACGGGTTGCAGGAGAAACTTTTACTCTGGTTTCTCAGTCTGTTTCCTAGTGCCGGTTTGAAGTTCCTGCAGTTTTCACTGTAAAACCGAGTTAGATCTTGTACCTCCCCATATATATGTATGGAGAGGAGTTTGCTACTGAAAAGAAACTTTGTGTTCCCAACAAGCTAGTTGAAGGACGGCTTTCACACACACTTATCTCTGAGAACTGAGTATGTGGAGAGACGTTCGTTCATCTAGAACAAAGGGAATGGGTTGCAGGAGAAACTTTTACTCTGGTTTCTCAGTCTGTTTCCTAGTGCCGGTTTGAAGTTCCTGCAGTTTTCACTGTAAAACCGAGTTGGAGCTAGTACCTCCCCATATATATATATGGAGTGGAGTTTGCAACTGAATAGAAACTTTGTGTTCCCAACAAGCTAGGTGAATGACGGCTTTCACACACACTTATCTCTCAGAACTGAGCATGTGGAGAGACGTTCGTTCATCTAGCACAAAGGGAACGGGTTGCAGGAGAAACTTTTACTCTGGTTTCTCAGTCTGTTTCCTAGTGCCGGTTTGAAGTTCCTGCAGTTTTCACTGTAAAACCGAGTTGGAGCTAGTACCTCCCCATATATATGTATGGAGTGGAGTTTGCAAGTGAAAAGAAACTTTGTGTTCCCAACAAGCTAGGTGAAGGACGGCTTTCACACACACTTATCTCTCAGAACTGAGCATGTGGAGAGACGTTCGTTCATCTAGCACAAAGGGAACGTGTTGCAGGAGAAACTTTTACTCTGGTTTCTCAGTCTGTTTCCTAGTGCCGGTTTGAAGTTCCTGCAGTTTTCACTGTAAAACCGAGTTGGAGATAGTACCTCCCCATATATATGTATGGAGTGGAGTTTGCAAGTGAAAAGAAACTTTGTGTTCCCAACAAGCTAGGTGAAGGACGGCTTTAACACACACTTATCTCTCAGAACTGAGCATGTGGAGAGACGTTCGTTCATCTAGCACAAAGGGAACGGGTTGCAGGAGAAACTTTTACTCTGGTTTCTCAGTCTGTTTCCTAGTGCCGGTTTGAAGTTCCTGCAGTTTTCACTGTAAAATCGAGTTGGAGCTAGTACCTCCCCATATATATGTATGGAGTGGAGTTTGCAAGTGAAAAGAAACTTTGTGTTCCCAACAAGCTAGGTGAAGGACGGCTTTCACACACACTTATCTCTCAGAACTGAGCATGTGGAGAGACGTTCGTTCATCTAGCACAAAGGGAACGGGTTGCAGGAGAAACTTTTACTCTGGTTTCTCAGTCTGTTTCCTAGTGCCGGTTTGAAGTTCCTGCAGTTTTCACTGTAAAACCGAGTTAGATCTTGTACCTCCCCATATATATGTATGGAGAGGAGTTTGCTACTGAAAAGAAACTTTGTGTTCCCAACAAGCTAGTTGAAGGACGGCTTTCACACACACTTATCTCTGAGAACTGAGTATGTGGAGAGACGTTCGTTCATCTAGAACAAAGGGAATGGGTTGCAGGAGAAACTTTTACTCTGGTTTCTCAGTCTGTTTCCTAGTGCCGGTTTGAAGTTCCTGCAGTTTTCACTGTAAAACCGAGTTGGAGCTAGTACCTCCCCATATATATATATGGAGTGGAGTTTGCAACTGAATAGAAACTTTGTGTTCCCAACAAGCTAGGTGAAGGACGGCTTTCACACACACTTATCTCTCAGAACTGAGCATGTGGAGAGACGTTCGTTCATCTAGCACAAAGGGAACGGGTTGCAGGAGAAACTTTTACTCTGGTTTCTCAGTCTGTTTCCTAGTGCCGGTTTGAAGTTCCTGCAGTTTTCACTGTAAAATCGTGTTGGAGCTAGTACCTCCCCATATATATGTATGGAGTGGAGTTTGCAAGTGAAAAGAAACTTTGTGTTCCCAACAAGCTAGGTGAAGGACGGCTTTCACACACACTTATCTCTCAGAACTGAGCATGTGGAGAGACGTTCGTTCATCTAGCACAAAGGGAACGGGTTGCAGGAGAAACTTTTACTCTGGTTTCTCAGTCTGTTTCCTAGTGCCGGTTTGAAGTTCCTGCAGTTTTCACTGTAAAACCGAGTTGGAGCTAGTACCTCCCCATATATATGTATGGACTGGAGTTTGCAAGTGAAAAGAAACTTTGTGTTCCCAACAAGCTAGGTGAAGGACGGCTTTCACACACACTTATCTCTCAGAACTGAGCATGTGGAGAGACGTTCGTTCATCTAGCACAAAGGGAACGGGTTGCAGGAGAAACTTTTACTCTAGTTTCTCAGTCTGTTTCCTAGTGCCGGTTTGAAGTTCCTGCAGTTTTCACTGTAAAACCGAGTTGGAGCAAGTACCTCCCCATATATATGTATGGAGTGGAGTTTGCAATTGAAAAGAAACTTTGTGTTCCCAACAAGCTAGGTGAAGGACGGCTTTCACACACACTTATCTCTCAGAACTGAGCATGTGGAGAGACTTTCGTTCATCTAGCACAAAGGGAACGGGTTGCAGGAGAAACTTTTACTCTGGTTTCTCAGTCTGTTTCCTAGTGCCGGTTTGAAGTTCCTGCAGTTTTCACTGTAAAACAGAGTTGGAGCTAGTACCTCCCCATATATATGTATGGAGTGGAGTTTGCAAGTGAAAAGAAACTTTGTGTTCTCAACAAGCTAGGTGAAGGACGGCTTTCACACACACTTATCTCTCAGAACTGAGCATGTGGAGAGACGTTCGTTCATCTAGCACAAAGGGAACGGGTTGCAGGAGAAACTTTTACTCTGGTTTCTCAGTCTGTTTCCTAGTGCCGGTTTGAAGTTCCTGCAGTTTTCACTGTAAAACCGAGTTGGAGCTAGTACCTCCCCATATATATTTATGGATTGGAGTTTGCAACTGAATAGAAACTTTGTGTACCCAACAAGCTAGGTGAAGGACGGCTTTCACACACACTTATATCTCAGAACTAAGCATGTAGAGAGACGTTCGTTCATCTAGCACAAAGGGAACGTGTTGCAGGAGAAACTTTTACTCTGGTTTCTCAGTGTGTTTCCTAGTGCTGGTTTGAAGTTCCTGCAGTTTTCAGTGTAAAACCGAGTTGGAGCTAGTACCTCCCCATATATATGTATGGAGTGGAGTTTGCAAGTGAAAAGAAACTTTGTGTTCCCAACAAGCTAGGTGAAGGACGGCTTTCACACACACTTATCTCTCAGAACTGAGCATGTGGAGAGACGTTCGTTCATCTAGCACAAAGGGAACGGGTTGCAGGAGAAACTTTTACTCTGGTTTCTCAGTCTGTTTCCTACTGCCGGTTTGAAGTTCCTGCAGTTTTCACTGTAAAACCGAGTTGGAGCTAGTACCTCCCCATATATATGTATGGAGTGGAGTTTGCAAGTGAAAAGAAACTTTGTGTTCCCAACAAGCTAGGTGAAGGACGGCTTTCACACACACTTATCTCTCAGAACTGAGCATGTGGAGAGACGTTCGTTCATCTAGCACAAAGGGAACGGGTTGCAGGAGAAACTTTTACTCTGGTTTCTCAGTCTGTTTCCTAGTGCCGGTTTGAAGTTCCTTCAGTTTTCACTGTAAAACCGAGTTGGAGCTAGTACCTCCCCATATATATGTATGGAGTGGAGTTTGCAACTGAAAAGAAACTTTGTGTTCCCAACAAGCTAGGTGAAGGACGGCTTTCACACACACTTATCTCTCAGAACTGAGCATGTGGAGAGACGTTCGTTCATCTAGCACAAATGGAACGGGTTGCAGGAGAAACTTTTACCCTGGTTTCTCAGTCTGTTTCCTAGTGCCGGTTTGAAGTTCCTGCAGTTTTCACTGTAAAACCGAGTTGGAGCTTGTACCTCCCCATATATATATATGGAGTGGAGTTTGCAACTGAAAAGAAACTTTGTGTTCCCAACAAGCTAGGTGAAGAACGGCTTTCACACACACTTATCTCTCAGAACTGAGCATGTGGAGAGACGTTCGTTCATCTAGCACAAAGGGAACGGGTTGCATGGGAAACTTTTACTCTGGTTTCTCAGTCTGTTTCCTAGTGCCGGTTTGAAGTTCCTGCAGATTTCACTGTAAAACCGAGTTGGAGCTAGTACCTCCCCATATATATGTATGGAGTGGAGTTTGCAAGTGAAAAGAAACTTTGTGTTCCCAACAAGCTAGGTGAAGGACGTCTTTCACACACACTTATCTCTCAGAACTGAGCATGTGGAGAGACGTTCGTTCATCTAGCACAAAGGGAACGGGTTGCAGGAGAAACTTTTACTCTGGTTTTTCAGTCTGTTTCCTAGTGCCGGTTTGAAGTTCCTGCAGTTTTCACTGTAAAACCGAGTTGGAGCTAGTACCTCCCCTTATATATGTATGGAGTGGAGTTTGCAAGTGAAAAGAAACTTTGTGTTCCCAACAAGCTAGGTGAAGGACGGCTTTCACACACACTTATCTCTCAGAACTGAGCATGTGGAGAGACGTTCGTTCATCTAGCACAAAGGGAACGGGTTGCAGGAGAAACTTTTACTCTGGTTTCTCAGTCTGTTTCCTAGTGCCGGTTTGAAGTTCCTGCAGTTTTCACTGTAAAACAGAGTTGGAGCTAGTACCTCCCCATATATATGTATGGAGTGGAGTTTGCAAGTGAAAAGAAACTTTGTGTTCCCAACAAGCTAGGTGAAGGACGGCTTTCACACACACTTATCTCTCAGAACTGAGCATGTGGAGAGACGTTCGTTCATCTAGCACAAAGGGAACGGGTTGCAGGAGAAACTTTTACTCTGGTTTCTCAGTCTGTTTCCTAGTGCCGGTTTGAAGTTCCTGCTGTTTTCACTGTAAAACCGAGTTGGAGCTAGTACCTCCCCATATATATGTATGGAGTGGAGTTTGCAAGTGAAAAGAATCTTTGTGTTCCCAACAAGCTAGGTGAAGGACGGCTTTCACACACACTTATCTCTCAGAACTGAGCATGTGGAGAGACGTTCGTTCATCTAGCACAAAGGGAACGGGTTGCAGGAGAAACTTTTACTCTGGTTTCTCAGTCTGTTTCCTAGTGCCGGTTTGAAGTTCCTGCAGTTTTCACTGTAAAACCGAGTTGGAGCTAGTACCTCCCCATATATATGTACGGAGTGGAGTTTGCAAGTGAAAAGAAACTTTGTGTTCCCAACAAGCTAGGTGAAGGACGGCTTTCACACACACTTATCTCTCAGAACTGAGCATGTGGAGAGACGTTCGTTCATCTAGCACAAATGGAACGGGTTGCAGGAGAAACTTTTACTCTGGTTTCTCAGTCTGTTTCCTAGTGCCGGTTTGAAGTTCCTGCAGTTTTCACTGTAAAACCGAGTTGGAGCTAGTACCTCCCCATATATATGTACGGAGTGGAGTTTGCAAGTGAAAAGAAACTTTGTGTTCCCAACAAGCTAGGTGAAGGACGGCTTTCACACACACTTATCTCTCAGAACTGAGCATGTGGAGAGACGTTCGTTCATCTAGCACAAAGGGAACGGGTTGCAGGAGAAACTTTTACTCTGGTTTCTCAGTCTGTTTCCTAGTGCCGGTTTGAAGTTCCTGCAGTTTTCACTGTAAAATCGAGTTGGAGCTAGTACCTCCCCATATATATGTATGGAGTGGAGTTTGCAAGTGAAAAGAAACTTTGTGTTCCCAACAAGCTAGGTGAAGGACGGCTTTCACACACACTTATCTCTCAGAACTGAGAATGTGGAGAGACGTTCGTTCATCTAGCACAAAGTGAACGGATTGCAGGAGAAACTTTTACTCTGGTTTCTCAGTCTGTTTCCTAGTGCCGGTTTGAAGTTCCTGCATTTTTCACTGTAAAACCGAGTTGGAGCTAGTACCTCCCCATATAAATGTATGGAGTGGAGTTTGCAAGTGAAAAGAAACTTTGTGTTCCCAACAAGCTAGGTGAAGGACGGCTTTCACACACACTTATCTCTCAGAAATGAGCATGTGGAGAGACGTTCGTTCATCTAGCACAAAGGGAACGGGTTGCAGGAGAAACTTTTACTCTGGTTTCTCAGTCTGTTTCCTAGTGCCGGTTTGAAGTTCCTGCAGTTTTCACTGTAAAACCGAGTTGGAGCTAGAACCTCCCCATATATATGTATGGAGTGGAGTTTGCAACTGAAAAGAAACTTTGTGTTCCCAACAAGCTAGGTGAAGGACGGCTTTCACACACACTTATCTCTCAGAACTGAGCATGTGGAGAGACGTTCGTTCATCTAGCACAAATGGAACGTGTTGCAGGAGAAACTTTTACCCTGGTTTCTCAGTCTGTTTCCTAGTGCCGGTTTGAAGTTCCTGCAGTTTTCACTGTAAAACCGAGTTGGAGCTTGTACCTCCCCATATATATATATGGAGTGGAGTTTGCAACTGAAAAGAAACTTTGTGTTCCCAACAAGCTAGGTGAAGAACGGCTTTCACACACACTTATCTCTCAGAACTGAGCATGTGGAGAGACGTTCGTTCATCTAGCACAAAGGGAACGGGTTGCATGGGAAACTTTTACTCTGGTTTCTCAGTCTGTTTCCTAGTGCCGGTTTGAAGTTCCTGCAGATTTCACTGTAAAACCGAGTTGGAGCTAGTACCTCCCCATATATATGTATGGAGTGGAGTTTGCAAGTGAAAAGAAACTTTGTGTTCCCAACAAGCTAGGTGAAGGACGTCTTTCACACACACTTATCTCTCAGAACTGAGCATGTGGAGAGACGTTCGTTCATCTAGCACAAAGGGAACGGGTTGCAGGAGAAACTTTTACTCTGGTTTTTCAGTCTGTTTCCTAGTGCCGGTTTGAAGTTCCTGCAGTTTTCACTGTAAAACCGAGTTGGAGCTAGTACCTCCCCTTATATATGTATGGAGTGGAGTTTGCAAGTGAAAAGAAACTTTGTGTTCCCAACAAGCTAGGTGAAGGACGGCTTTCACACACACTTATCTCTCAGAACTGAGCATGTGGAGAGACGTTCGTTCATCTAGCACAAAGGGAACGGGTTGCAGGAGAAACTTTTACTCTGGTTTCTCAGTCTGTTTCCTAGTGCCGGTTTGAAGTTCCTGCAGTTTTCACTGTAAAACAGAGTTGGAGCTAGTACCTCCCCATATATATGTATGGAGTGGAGTTTGCAAGTGAAAAGAAACTTTGTGTTCCCAACAAGCTAGGTGAAGGACGGCTTTCACACACACTTATCTCTCAGAACTGAGCATGTGGAGAGACGTTCGTTCATCTAGCACAAAGGGAACGGGTTGCAGGAGAAACTTTTTCTCTGGTTTCTCAGTCTGTTTCCTAGTGCCGGTTTGAAGTTCCTGCTGTTTTCACTGTAAAACCGAGTTGGAGCTAGTACCTCCCCATATATATGTATGGAGTGGAGTTTGCAAGTGAAAAGAATCTTTGTGTTCCCAACAAGCTAGGTGAAGGACGGCTTTCACACACACTTATCTCTCAGAACTGAGCATGTGGAGAGACGTTCGTTCATCTAGCACAAAGGGAACGGGTTGCAGGAGAAACTTTTACTCTGGTTTCTCAGTCTGTTTCCTAGTGCCGGTTTGAAGTTCCTGCAGTTTTCACTGTAAAACCGAGTTGGAGCTAGTACCTCCCCATATATATGTACGGAGTGGAGTTTGCAAGTGAAAAGAAACTTTGTGTTCCCAACAAGCTAGGTGAAGGACGGCTTTCACACACACTTATCTCTCAGAACTGAGCATGTGGAGAGACGTTCGTTCATCTAGCACAAATGGAACGGGTTGCAGGAGAAACTTTTACTCTGGTTTCTCAGTCTGTTTCCTAGTGCCGGTTTGAAGTTCCTGCAGTTTTCACTGTAAAACCGAGTTGGAGCTAGTACCTCCCCATATATATGTACGGAGTGGAGTTTGCAAGTGAAAAGAAACTTTGTGTTCCCAACAAGCTAGGTGAAGGACGGCTTTCACACACACTTATCTCTCAGAACTGAGCATGTGGAGAGACGTTCGTTCATCTAGCACAAAGGGAACGGGTTGCAGGAGAAACTTTTACTCTGGTTTCTCAGTCTGTTTCCTAGTGCCGGTTTGAAGTTCCTGCAGTTTTCACTGTAAAACCGAGTTGGAGCTAGTACCTCCCCATATATATGTATGGAGTGGAGTTTGCAAGTGAAAAGAAACTTTGTGTTCCCAACAAGCTAGGTGAAGGACGGCTTTCACACACACTTATCTCTCAGAACTGAGAATGTGGAGAGACGTTCGTTCATCTAGCACAAAGTGAACGGATTGCAGGAGAAACTTTTACTCTGGTTTCTCAGTCTGTTTCCTAGTGCCGGTTTGAAGTTCCTGCATTTTTCACTGTAAAACCGAGTTGGAGCTAGTACCTCCCCATATAAATGTATGGAGTGGAGTTTGCAAGTGAAAAGAAACTTTGTGTTCCCAACAAGCTAGGTGAAGGACGGCTTTCACACACACTTATCTCTCAGAAATGAGCATGTGGAGAGACGTTCGTTCATCTAGCACAAAGGGAACGGGTTGCAGGAGAAACTTTTACTCTGGTTTCTCAGTCTGTTTCCTAGTGCCGGTTTGAAGTTCCTGCAGTTTTCACTGTAAAACCGAGTTGGAGCTAGTACCTCCCCATATATATGTATGGAGTGGAGTTTGCAAGTGAAAAGAAACTTTGTGTTCCCAACAAGCTAGGTGAAGGACGGCTTTCACACACACTTATCTCTCAGAACTGAGCATGTGGAGAGACGTTCGTTCATCTAGCACAAAGGGAACGGTTTGCAGGAGAAACTTTTACTCTGGTTTCTCAGTCTGTTTCCTAGTGCCGGTTTGAAGTTCCTGCAGTTTTCACTGTAAAACCGAGTTGGAGCTAGTACCTCCCCATATATATGTATGGAGTGGAGTTTGCAAGTGAAAAGAAACTTTGTGTTCCCAACAAGCTAGGTGAAGGACGGCTTTCACACACACATATCTCTCAGAACTGAGCATGTGGAGAGACGTTCGTTCATCTAGCACAAAGGGAACGGGTTGCAGGAGAAACTTTTACTCTGGTTTCTCAGTCTGTTTCCTAGTGCCGGTTTGAAGTTCCTGCAGTTTTCACTGTAAAACCGAGTTGGAGCTAGTACCTCCCCATATATATGTATGGAGTGGAGTTTGCAAGTGAAAAGAAACTTTGTGTTCCCAACAAGCTAGGTGAAGGACGGCTTTCACACACACATATCTCTCAGAACTGAGCATGTGGAGAGACGTTCGTTCATCTAGCACAAAGGGAACGGGTTGCAGGAGAAACTTTTACTCTGGTTTCTCAGTCTGTTTCCTAGTGCCGGTTTGAAGTTCCTGCAGTTTTCACTGTAAAACCGAGTTGGAGCTTGTACCTCCCCATATATATGTATGGAGTGGAGTTTGCAAGTGAAAAGAAACTTTGTGTTCCCAACAAGCTAGGTGAAGGACGGCTTTCACACACACTTATCTCTCAGAACTGAGCATGTGGAGAGACGTTCGTTCATCTAGCACAAAGGGAACGGGTTGCAGGAGAAACTTTTACTCTGGTTTCTCAGTCTGTTTCCTAGTGCCGGTTTGAAGTTCCTGCAGTTTTCACTGTAAAACCGAGTTAGATCTTGTACCTCCCCATATATATGTATGGAGAGGAGTTTGCTACTGAAAAGAAACTTTGTGTTCCCAACAAGCTAGTTGAAGGACGGCTTTCACACACACTTATCTCTGAGAACTGAGTATGTGGAGAGACGTTCGTTCATCTAGAACAAAGGGAATGGGTTGCAGGGGAAACTTTTACTCTGGTTTCTCAGTCTGTTTCCTAGTGCCGGTTTGAAGTTCCTGCAGTTTTCACTGTAAAACCGAGTTTGAGCTAGTACCTCCCCATATATATATATGGAGTGGAGTTTGCAACTGAATAGAAACTTTGTGTTCCCAACAAGCTAGGTGAAGGACGGCTTTCACACACAATTATATCTCAGAACTAAGCATGTGGAGAGACGTTCGTTCATCTAGCACAAAGGGAACGGGTTTCAGGAGAAACTTTTACTCTGGTTTCTCAGTCTGTTTCCTAGTGCCGGTTTGAAGTTCCTGCAGTTTTCACTGTAAAACCGAGTTGGAGCTAGTACCTCCCCATATATATGTATGGAGTGGAGTTTGCAAGTGAAAAGAAACTTTGTGTTCCCAACAAGCTAGGTGAAGGACGGCTTTCACACACACTTATCTCTCAGAACTGAGCATGTGGAGAGACGTTCGTTCATTTAGCACAAAGGGAACGGGTTGCAGGAGAAACTTTTACTCTGTTTTCTCAGTCTGTTTCCTACTGCCGGTTTGAAGTTCCTGCAGTTTTCACTGTAAAACCGAGTTGGAGCTAGTACCTCCCCATATATATGTATGGAGTGGAGTTTGCAAGTGAAAAGAAACTTTGTGTTCCCAACAAGCTAGGTGAAGGACGGCTTTCACACACACTTATCTCTCAGAACTGAGCATGTGGAGAGACGTTCGTTCATCTAGCACAAAGGGAACGGGTTGCAGGAGAAACTTTTACTCTGGTTTCTCAGTCTGTTTCCTAGTGCCGGTTTGAAGTTCCTGCAGTTTTCACTGTAAAACCGAGTTAGATCTTGTACCTCCCCATATATATGTATGGAGAGGAGTTTGCTACTGAAAAGAAACTTTGTGTTCCCAACAAGCTAGTTGAAGGACGGCTTTCACACACACTTATCTCTGAGAACTGAGTATGTGGAGAGACGTTCGTTCATCTAGCACAAAGGGAACGGGTTTCAGGAGAAACTTTTACTCTGGTTTCTCAGTCTGTTTCCTAGTGCCGGTTTGAAGTTCCTGCAGTTTTCACTGTAAAACCGAGTTGGAGCTAGTACCTCCTCATATATATATATGGAGTGGAGTTTGCAACTGAATAGAAACTTTGTGTTCCCAACAAGCTAGGTGAAGGACGGCTTTCACACACACTTATCTCTCAGAACTGAGCATGTGGAGAGACGTTCGTTCATCTAGCACAAAGGGAACGGGTTGCAGGAGAAACTTTTACTCTGGTTTCTCAGTCTGTTTCCTAGTGCCGGTTTGAAGTTCCTGCAGTTTTCACTGTAAAACAGAGTTGGAGCTAGTACCTCCCCATATATATGTAGGGAGTGGAGTTTGCAAGTGAAAAGAAACTTTGTGTTCCCAACAAGCTAGGTGAAGGACGGCTTTCACACACACTTATCTCTCAGAACTGAGCATGTGGAGAGACGTTCGTTCATCTAGCACAAAGGGAACGGGTTGCAGGAGAAACTTTTACTCTGGTTTCTCAGTCTGTTTCCTAGTGCCGGTTTGAAGTTCCTGCAGTTTTCACTGTAAAACCGAGTTGGAGCTAGTACCTCCCCATATATATATATGGAGTGGAGTTTGCAACTGAATAGAAACTTTGTGTACCCAACAAGCTAGGTGAAGGACGGCTTTCACACACACTTATATCTCAGAACTAAGCATGTAGAGAGACGTTCGTTCATCTAGCACAAAGGGAACGGGTTGCAGGAGAAACTTTTACTCTGGTTTCTCAGTGTGTTTCCTAGTGCTGGTTTGAAGTTCCTGCAGTTTTCACTGTAAAACCGAGTTGGAGCTAGTACCTCCCCATATATATGTATGGAGTGGAGTTTGCAAGTGAAAAGAAACTTTGTGTTCCCAACAAGCTAGGTGAAGGACGGCTTTCACACACACTTATCTCTCAGAACTGAGCATGTGGAGAGACGTTCGTTCATCTAGCACAAAGGGAACGGTTTGCAGGAGAAACTTTTACTCTGGTTTCTCAGTCTGTTTCCTAGTGCCGGTTTGAAGTTCCTGCAGTTTTCACTGTAAAACCGAGTTGGAGCTAGTACCTCCCCATATATATGTATGGAGTGGAGTTTGCAAGTGAAAAGAAACTTTGTGTTCCCAACAAGCTAGGTGAAGGACGGCTTTCACACACACATATCTCTCAGAACTGAGCATGTGGAGAGACGTTCGTTCATCTAGCACAAAGGGAACGGGTTGCAGGAGAAACTTTTACTCTGGTTTCTCAGTCTGTTTCCTAGTGCCGGTTTGAAGTTCCTGCAGTTTTCACTGTAAAACCGAGTTGGAGCTTGTACCTCCCCATATATATGTATGGAGTGGAGTTTGCAAGTGAAAAGAAACTTTGTGTTCCCAACAAGCTAGGTGAAGGACGGCTTTCACACACACTTATCTCTCAGAACTGAGCATGTGGAGAGACGTTCGTTCATCTAGCACAAAGGGAACGGGTTGCAGGAGAAACTTTTACTCTGGTTTCTCAGTCTGTTTCCTAGTGCCGGTTTGAAGTTCCTGCAGTTTTCACTGTAAAACCGAGTTAGATCTTGTACCTCCCCATATATATGTATGGAGAGGAGTTTGCTACTGAAAAGAAACTTTGTGTTCCCAACAAGCTAGTTGAAGGACGGCTTTCACACACACTTATCTCTGAGAACTGAGTATGTGGAGAGACGTTCGTTCATCTAGCACAAAGGGAACGGGTTTCAGGAGAAACTTTTACTCTGGTTTCTCAGTCTGTTTCCTAGTGCCGGTTTGAAGTTCCTGCAGTTTTCACTGTAAAACCGAGTTGGAGCTAGTACCTCCCCATATATATGTATGGAGTGGAGTTTGCAAGTGAAAAGAAACTTTGTGTTCCCAACAAGCTAGGTGAAGGACGGCTTTCACACACACTTATCTCTCAGAACTGAGCATGTGGAGAGACGTTCGTTCATTTAGCACAAAGGGAACGGGTTGCAGGAGAAACTTTTACTCTGTTTTCTCAGTCTGTTTCCTAGTGCCGGTTTGAAGTTCCTGCAGTTTTCACTGTAAAACCGAGTTGGAGCTAGTACCTCCCCATATATATGTATGGAGTGGAGTTTGCAAGTGAAAAGAAACTTTGTGTTCCCAACAAGCTAGGTGAAGGACGGCTTTCACACACACTTATCTCTCAGAACTGAGCATGTGGAGAGACGTTCGTTCATCTAGCACAAAGGGAACGGGTTGCAGGAGAAACTTTTACTCTGGTTTCTCAGTCTGTTTCCTAGTGCCGGTTTGAAGTTCCTGCAGTTTTCACTGTAAAACCGAGTTAGATCTTGTACCTCCCCTTATATATGTATGGAGAGGAGTTTGCTACTGAAAAGAAACTTTGTGTTCCCAACAAGCTAGTTGAAGGACGGCTTTCACACACACTTATCTCTGAGAACTGAGTATGTGGAGAGACGTTCGTTCATCTAGCACAAAGGGAACGGGTTTCAGGAGAAACTTTTACTCTGGTTTCTCAGTCTGTTTCCTAGTGCCGGTTTGAAGTTCCTGCAGTTTTCACTGTAAAACCGAGTTGGAGCTAGTACCTCCTCATATATATATATGGAGTGGAGTTTGCAACTGAATAGAAACTTTGTGTTCCCAACAAGCTAGGTGAAGGACGGCTTTCACACACACTTATCTCTCAGAACTGAGCATGTGGAGAGACGTTCGTTCATCTAGCACAAAGGGAACGGGTTGCAGGAGAAACTTTTACTCTGGTTTCTCAGTCTGTTTCCTAGTGCCGGTTTGAAGTTCCTGCAGTTTTCACTGTAAAACAGAGTTGGAGCTAGTACCTCCCCATATATATGTAGGGAGTGGAGTTTGCAAGTGAAAAGAAACTTTGTGTTCCCAACAAGCTAGGTGAAGGACGGCTTTCACACACACTTATCTCTCAGAACTGAGCATGTGGAGAGACGTTCGTTCATCTAGCACAAAGGGAACGGGTTGCAGGAGAAACTTTTACTCTGGTTTCTCAGTCTGTTTCCTAGTGCCGGTTTGAAGTTCCTGCAGTTTTCACTGTAAAACCGAGTTGGAGCTAGTACCTCCCCATATATATATATGGAGTGGAGTTTGCAACTGAATAGAAACTTTGTGTACCCAACAAGCTAGGTGAAGGACGGCTTTCACACACACTTATATCTCAGAACTAAGCATGTAGAGAGACGTTCGTTCATCTAGCACAAAGGGAACGGGTTGCAGGAGAAACTTTTACTCTGGTTTCTCAGTGTGTTTCCTAGTGCTGGTTTGAAGTTCCTGCAGTTTTCACTGTAAAACCGAGTTGGAGCTAGTACCTCCCCATATATATGTATGGAGTGGAGTTTGCAAGTGAAAAGAAACTTTGTGTTCCCAACAAGCTAGGTGAAGGACGGCTTTCACACACACTTATCTCTCAGAACTGAGCATGTGGAGAGACGTTCGTTCATCTAGCACAAAGGGAACGGGTTGCAGGAGAAACTTTTACTCTGGTTTCTCAGTCTGTTTCCTACTGCCGGTTTGAAGTTCCTGCAGTTTTCACTGTAAAACCGAGTTGGAGCTAGTACCTCCCCATATATATGTATGGAGTGGAGTTTGCAAGTGAAAAGAAACTTTGTGTTCCCAACAAGCTAGGTGAAGGACGGCTTTCACACACACTTATCTCTCAGAACTGAGCATGTGGAGAGACGTTCGTTCATCTAGCACAAAGGGAACGGGTTGCAGGAGAAACTTTTACTCTGGTTTCTCAGTCTGTTTCCTAGTGCCGGTTTGAAGTTCCTGCAGTTTTCACTGTAAAACCGAGTTGGAGCTAGTACCTCCCCATATATATGTATGGAGTGGAGTTTGCAACTGAAAATAAACTTTGTGTTCCCAACAAGCTAGGTGAAGGACGGCTTTCACACACACTTATCTCTCAGAACTGAGCATGTGGAGAGACGTTCGTTCATCTAGCACAAATGGAACGGGTTGCAGGAGAAACTTTTACCCTGGTTTCTCAGTCTGTTTCCTAGTGCCGGTTTGAAGTTCCTGCAGTTTTCACTGTAAAACCGAGTTGGAGCTAGTACCTCCCCATATATATGTACGGAGTGGAGTTTGCAAGTGAAAAGAAACTTTGTGTTCCCAACAAGCTAGGTGAAGGACGGCTTTCACACACACTTATCTCTCAGAACTGAGCATGTGGAGAGACGTTCGTTCATCTAGCACAAAGGGAACGGGTTGCAGGAGAAACTTTTACTCTAGTTTCTCAGTCTGTTTCCTAGTGCCGGTTTGAAGTTCCTGCAGTTTTCACTGTAAAACCGAGTTGGAGCTAGTACCTCCCCATATATATGTATGGAGTGGAGTTTGCAAGTGAAAAGAAACTTTGTGTTCCCAACAAGCTAGGTGAAGGACGGCTTTCACACACACTTATCTCTCAGAACTGAGAATGTGGAGAGACGTTCGTTCATCTAGCACAAAGTGAACGGATTGCAGGAGAAACTTTTACTCTGGTTTCTCAGTCTGTTTCCTAGTGCCGGTTTGAAGTTCCTGCATTTTTCACTGTAAAACCGAGTTGGAGCTAGTACCTCCCCATATAAATGTATGGAGTGGAGTTTGCAAGTGAAAAGAAACTTTGTGTTCCCAACAAGCTAGGTGAAGGACGGCTTTCACACACACTTATCCCTCAGAAATGAGCATGTGGAGAGACGTTCGTTCATCTAGCACAAAGGGAACGGGTTGCAGGAGAAACTTTTACTCTGGTTTCTCAGTCTGTTTCCTAGTGCCGGTTTGAAGTTCCTGCAGTTTTCACTGTAAAACCGAGTTGGAGCTAGTACCTCCCCATATATATGTATGGAGTGGAGTTTGCAAGTGAAAAGAAACTTTGTGTTCCCAACAAGCTAGGTGAAGGACGGCTTTCACACACACTTATCTCTCAGAACTGAGCATGTGGAGAGACGTTCGTTCATCTAGCACAAAGGGAACGGTTTGCAGGAGAAACTTTTACTCTGGTTTCTCAGTCTGTTTCCTAGTGCCGGTTTGAAGTTCCTGCAGTTTTCACTGTAAAACCGAGTTGGAGCTAGTACCTCCCCATATATATGTATGGAGTGGAGTTTGCAAGTGAAAAGAAACTTTGTGTTCCCAACAAGCTAGGTGAAGGACGGCTTTCACACACACATATCTCTCAGAACTGAGCATGTGGAGAGACGTTCGTTCATCTAGCACAAAGGGAACGGGTTGCAGGAGAAACTTTTACTCTGGTTTCTCAGTCTGTTTCCTAGTGCCGGTTTGAAGTTCCTGCAGTTTTCACTGTAAAACCGAGTTGGAGCTAGTACCTCCCCATATATATGTATGGAGTGGAGTTTGCAAGTGAAAAGAAACTTTGTGTTCCCAACAAGCTAGGTGAAGGACGGCTTTCACACACACTTATCTCTCAGAACTGAGCATGTGGAGAGACGTTCGTTCATCTAGCACAAAGGGAACGGGTTGCAGGAGAAACTTTTACTCTGGTTTCTCAGTCTGTTTCCTAGTGCCGGTTTGAAGTTCCTGCAGTTTTCACTGTAAAACCGAGTTAGATCTTGTACCTCCCCATATATATGTATGGAGAGGAGTTTGCTACTGAAAAGAAACTTTGTGTTCCCAACAAGCTAGTTGAAGGACGGCTTTCACACACACTTATCTCTGAGAACTGAGTATGTGGAGAGACGTTCGTTCATCTAGAACAAAGGGAATGGGTTGCAGGGGAAACTTTTACTCTGGTTTCTCAGTCTGTTTCCTAGTGCCGGTTTGAAGTTCCTGCAGTTTTCACTGTAAAACCGAGTTGGAGCTAGTACCTCCCCATATATATATATGGAGTGGAGTTTGCAACTGAATAGAAACTTTGTGTTCCCAACAAGCTAGGTGAAGGACGGCTTTCACACACAATTATATCTCAGAACTAAGCATGTGGAGAGACGTTCGTTCATCTAGCACAAAGGGAACTGGTTTCAGGAGAAACTTTTAATCTGGTTTCTCAGTCTGTTTCCTAGTGCCGGTTTGAAGTTCCTGCAGTTTTCACTGTAAAACCGAGTTGGAGCTAGTACCTCCCCATATATATGTATGGAGTGGAGTTTGCAAGTGAAAAGAAACTTTGTGTTCCCAACAAGCTAGGTGAAGGACGGCTTTCACACACACTTATCTCTCAGAACTGAGCATGTGGAGAGACGTTCGTTCATCTAGCACAAAGGGAACGGGTTGCAGGAGAAACTTTTACTCTGTTTTCTCAGTCTGTTTCCTAGTGCCGGTTTGAAGTTCCTGCAGTTTTCACTGTAAAACCGAGTTGGAGCTAGTACCTCCCCATATATATGTATGGAGTGGAGTTTGCAAGTGAAAAGAAACTTTGTGTTCCCAACAAGCTAGGTGAAGGACGGCTTTCACACACACTTATCTCTCAGAACTGAGCATGTGGAGAGACGTTCGTTCATCTAGCACAAAGGGAACGGGTTGCAGGAGAAACTTTTACTCTGGTTTCTCAGTCTGTTTCCTAGTGCCGGTTTGAAGTTCCTGCAGTTTTCACTGTAAAACCGAGTTGGAGCTAGTACCTCCCCATATATATATATGGAGTGGAGTTTGCAACTGAATAGAAACTTTGTGTACCCAACAAGCTAGGTGAAGGACGGCTTTCACACACACTTATATCTCAGAACTAAGCATGTAGAGAGACGTTCGTTCATCTAGCACAAAGGGAACGGGTTGCAGGAGAAACTTTTACTCTGGTTTCACAGTCTGTTTCCTAGTGCCGGTTTGAAGTTCCTGCAGTTTTCACTGTAAAACCGAGTTGGAGCTAGTACCTCCCCATATATATGTATGGAGTGGAGTGTGCAAGTGAAAAGAAACTTTGTGTTCCCAACAAGATAGGTGAAGGACGGCTTTCACACACACTTATCTCTCAGAACTGAGCATGTGGAGAGACGTTCGTTCATCTAGCACAAAGGGAACGGGTTGCAGGAGAAACTTTTACTCTGGTTTCTCAGTCTGTTTCCTAGTGCCGGTTTGAAGTTCCTGCATTTTTCACTGTAAAACCGAGTTGGAGCTAGTACCTCCCCATATATATGTATGGAGTGGAGTTTGCAAGTGAAAAGAAACTTTGTGTTCCCAACAAGCTAGGTGAAGGACGGCTTTCACACACACTTATCTCTCAGAACTGAGCATGTGGAGAGACGTTCGTTCATCTAGCACAAAGGGAACGGGTTGCAGGAGAAACTTTTACTCTGGTTTCTCAGTCTGTTTCCTAGTGCCGGTTTGAAGTTCCTGCAGTTTTCACTGTAAAACCGAGTTGGAGCTAGTACCTCCCCATATATATGTATGCAGTGGAGTTTGCAACTGAAAAGAAACTTTGTGTTCCCAACAAGCTAGGTGAAGGACGGCTTTCACACACACATATCTCTCAGAACTGAGCATGTGGAGAGACGTTCGTTCATCTAGCACAAATGGAACGGGTTGCAGGAGAAACTTTTACTCTGGTTTCTCAGTCTGTTTCCTTGTGCCGGTTTGAAGTTCCTGCAGTTTTCACTGTAAAACCGAGTTGGAGCTAGTACCTCCCCATATATATATATGGAGTGGAGTTTGCAACTGAAAAGAAACTTTGTGTTCCCAACAAGCTAGGTGAAGAACGGCTTTCACACACACTTATCTCTCAGAACTGAGCATGTGGAGAGACGTTCGTTCATCTAGCACAAAGGGAACGGGTTGCATGGGAAACTTTTACTCTGGTTTCTCAGTCTGTTTCCTAGTGCCGGTTTGAAGTTCCTGCAGATTTCACTGTAAAACCGAGTTGGAGCTAGTACCTCCCCATATATATTTATGGAGTGGAGTTTGCAAGTGAAAATAAACTTTGTGTTCCCAACAAGCTAGGTGAAGGACGTCTTTCACACACACTTATCTCTCAGAACTGAGCATGTGGAGAGACGTTCGTTCATCTAGCACAAAGGGAACGGGTTGCAGGAGAAACTTTTACTCTGTTTTCTCAGTCTGTTTCCTAGTGCCGGTTTGAAGTTCCTGCAGTTTTCACTGTAAAACCGAGTTGGAGCTAGTACCTCCCCATATATATGTATGGAGTGGAGTTTGCAAGTGAAAAGAAACTTTGTGTTCCCAACATGCTAGGTGAAGGACGGCTTTCACACACACTTATCTCTCAGAACTGAGCATGTGGAGAGACGTTCGTTCATCTAGCACAAAGGGAACGGTTTGCAGGAGAAACTTTTACTCTGGTTTCTCAGTCTGTTTCCTAGTGCCGGTTTGAAGTTCCTGCAGTTTTCACTGTAAAACCGAGTTGGAGCTAGTACCTCCCCATATATATGTATGGAGTGGAGTTTGCAAGTGAAAAGAAACTTTGTGTTCCCAACAAGCTAGGTGAAGGACGGCTTTCACACACACTTATCTCTCAGAAGTGAGCATGTGGAGAGACGTTCGTTCATCTAGCACAAAGGGAACGGGTTGCAGGAGAAACTTTTACTCTGGTTTCTCAGTCTGTTTCCTAGTGCCGGTTTGAAGTTCCTGCAGTTTTCACTGTAAAACCGAGTTGGAGCTAGTACCTCCCCATATATATGTATGGAGTGGAGTTTGCAAGTGAAAAGAAACTTTGTGTTCCCAACAAGCTAGGTGAAGGACGGCTTTCACACACACTTATCTCTCAGAACTGAGCATGTGGAGAGACGTTCGTTCATCTAGCACAAAGGGAAAGGATTGCAGGAGAAACTTTTACTCTGGTTTCTCAGTCTGTTTCCTAGTGCCGGTTTGAAGTTCCTGCATTTTTCACTGTAAAACCGAGTTGGAGCTAGTACCTCCCCATATATATGTATGGAGTGGAGTTTGCAAGTGAAAAGAAACTTTGTGTTCCCAAAAAGCTAGGTGAAGGACGGCTTTCACACACACTTATCTCTCAGAACTGAGCATGTGGAGAGACGTTCATTCATCTAGAACAAAGGGAACGGGTTGCAGGAGAAGCTTTTACTGTGGTTTCTCAGTCTGTTTCCTAGTGCCGGTTTGAAGTTCCTGCAGTTTTCACTGTAAAACCGAGTTGGAGCTAGTACCTCCCCATATATATGTATGGAGTGGAGTTTGCAAGTGAAAAGAAACTTTGTGTTCCCAACAAGCTAGGTGAAGGACGGCTTTCACACACACTTATCTCTCAGAACTGAGCATGTGGAGAGACGTTCGTTCATCTAGCACAAAGGGAACGGGTTGCAGGAGAAACTTTTACTCTGGTTTCTCAGTCTGTTTCCTAGTGCCGGTTTGAAGTTCCTGCAGTTTTCACTGTAAAACCGAGTTGGAGCTAGTACCTCCCCTTATATATGTATGGAGTGGAGTTTGCAAGTGAAAAGAAACTTTGTGTTCCCAACAAGCTAGGTGAAGGACGGCTTTCACACACACTTATCTCTCAGAACTGAGCATGTGGAGAGACGTTCGTTCATCTAGCACAAAGGGAACGGGTTGCAGGAGAAACTTTTACTCTGGTTTCTCAGTCTGTTTCCTAGTGCCGGTTTGAAGTTCCTGCAGTTTTCACTGTAAAACCGAGTTGGAGCTAGTACCTCCCCATATATATGTATGGAGTGGAGTTTGCAAGTGAAAAGAAACTTTGTGTTCCCAACAAGCTAGGTGAAGGACGGCTTTCACACACACTTATCTCTCAGAACTGAGCATGTGGAGAGACGTTCGTTCATCTAGCACAAAGGGAACGGGTTGCAGGAGAAACTTTTACTCTGGTTCCTCAGTCTGTTTCCTAGTGCCGGTTTGAAGTTCCTGCAGTTTTCACTGTAAAACCGAGTTGGAGCTAGTACCTCCCCATATATATGTACGGAGTGGAGTTTGCAATTGAAAAGAAACTTTGTGTTCCCAACAAGCTAGGTGAAGGACGGCTTTCACACACACTTATCTCTCAGAACTGAGCATGTGGAGAGACGTTCGTTCATCTAGCACAAAGGGAACGGGTTGCAGGAGAAACTTTTACTCTGGTTTCTCAGTCTGTTTCCTAGTGCCGGTTTGAAGTTCCTGCAGTTTTCACTGTAAAACCGAGTTGGAGCTAGTACCTCCCCATATATATGTACGGAGTGGAGTTTGCAAGTGAAAAGAAACTTTGTGTTCCCAACAAGCTAGGGGAAGGACGGCTTTCACACACACTTATCTCTCAGAACTGAGCATGTGGAGAGACGTTCGTTCATCTAGCACAAAGGGAAAGGATGGCAGGAGAAACTTTTACTCTGGTTTCTCAGTCTGTTTCCTAGTGCCGGTTTGAAGTTCCTGCATTTTTCACTGTAAAACCGAGTTGGAGCTAGTACCTCCCCATATAAATGTATGGAGTGGAGTTTGCAAGTGAAAAGAAACTTTGTGTTCCCAACAACTAGGTGAAGGCGGCTTTCACACACACTTATCTCTCAGAACTGAGCATGTGGAGAGACGTTCGTTCATCTAGCACAAAGGGAACGGGTTGCAGGAGAAACTTTTACTCTGGTTTCTCAGTCTGTTTCCTAGTGCCGGTTTGAAGTTCCTGCAGTTTTCACTGTAAAACCGAGTTGGAGCTTGTACCTCCCCATATATATGTATGGAGTGGAGTTTGCAAGTGAAAAGAAACTTTGTGTTCCCAACAAGCTAGGTGAAGGACGGCTTTCACACACACTTATCTCTCAGAACTGAGCATGTGGAGAGACGTTCGTTCATCTAGCACAAAGGGAACGGGTTGCAGGAGAAACTTTTACTCTGGTTTCTCAGTCTGTTTCCTAGTGCCGGTTTGAAGTTCCTGCAGTTTTCACTGTAAAACCGAGTTGGAGCTAGTACCTCCCCATATATATGTATGGAGTGGAGTTTGCAACTGAAAAGAAACTTTGTGTTCCCAACAAGCTAGGTGAAGGACGGCTTTCACACACACTTATCTCTCAGAACTGAGCATGTGGAGAGACGTTCGTTCATCTAGCACAAATGGAACGGGTTGCAGGAGAAACTTTTACTCTGGTTTCTCAGTCTGTTTCCTAGTGCCGGTTTGAAGTTCCTGCAGTTTTCACTGTAAAACCGAGTTGGAGCTAGTACCTCCCCTTATATATGTATGGAGTGGAGTTTGCAAGTGAAAAGAAACTTTGTGTTCCCAACAAGCTAGGTGAAGGACGGCTTTCACACACACTTATCTCTCAGAACTGAGCATGTGGAGAGACGTTCGTTCATCTAGCACAAAGGGAACGGGTTGCAGGAGAAACTTTTACTCTGGTTTCTCAGTCTGTTTCCTAGTGCCGGTTTGAAGTTCCTGCAGTTTTCACTGTAAAACCGAGTTGGAGCTAGTACCTCCCCATATATATGTATGGAGTGGAGTTTGCAAGTGAAAAGAAACTTTGTGTTCCCAACAAGCTAGGTGAAGGACGGCTTTCACACACACTTATCTCTCAGAACTGAGCATGTGGAGAGACGTTCGTTCATCTAGCACAAATGGAACGGGTTGCAGGAGAAACTTTTACTCTGGTTTCTCAGTCTGTTTCCTAGTGCCGGTTTGAAGTTCCTGCAGTTTTCACTGTAAAACCGAGTTGGAGCTAGTACCTCCCCTTATATATGTATGGAGTGGAGTTTGCAAGTGAAAAGAAACTTTGTGTTCCCAACAAGCTAGGTGAAGGACGGCTTTCACACACACTTATCTCTCAGAACTGAGCATGTGGAGAGACGTTCGTTCATCTAGCACAAAGGGAACGGGTTGCAGGAGAAACTTTTACTCTGGTTTCTCAGTCTGTTTCCTAGTGCCGGTTTGAAGTTCCTGCAGTTTTCACTGTAAAACCGAGTTGGAGCTAGTACCTCCCCATATATATGTATGGAGTGGAGTTTGCAAGTGAAAAGAAACTTTGTGTTCCCAACAAGCTAGGTGAAGGACGGCTTTCACACACACTTATCTCTCAGAACTGAGCATGTGGAGAGACGTTCGTTCATCTAGCACAAAGGGAACGGTTTGCAGGAGAAACTTTTACTCTGGTTCCTCAGTCTGTTTCCTAGTGCCGGTTTGAAGTTCCTGCAGTTTTCACTGTAAAACCGAGTTGGAGCTAGTACCTCCCCATATATATGTACGGAGTGGAGTTTGCAATTGAAAAGAAACTTTGTGTTCCCAACAAGCTAGGTGAAGGACGGCTTTCACACACACTTATCTCTCAGAACTGAGCATGTGGAGAGACGTTCGTTCATCTAGCACAAAGGGAACGGGTTGCAGGAGAAACTTTTACTCTGGTTTCTCAGTCTGTTTCCTAGTGCCGGTTTGAAGTTCCTGCAGTTTTCACTGTAAAACCGAGTTGGAGCTAGTACCTCCCCATATATATGTACGGAGTGGAGTTTGCAAGTGAAAAGAAACTTTGTGTTCCCAACAAGCTAGGGGAAGGACGGCTTTCACACACACTTATCTCTCAGAACTGAGCATGTGGAGAGACGTTCGTTCATCTAGCACAAAGGGAAAGGATGGCAGGAGAAACTTTTACTCTGGTTTCTCAGTCTGTTTCCTAGTGCCGGTTTGAAGTTCCTGCATTTTTCACTGTAAAACCGAGTTGGAGCTAGTACCTCCCCATATAAATGTATGGAGTGGAGTTTGCAAGTGAAAAGAAACTTTGTGTTCCCAACAACTAGGTGAAGGCGGCTTTCACACACACTTATCTCTCAGAACTGAGCATGTGGAGAGACGTTCGTTCATCTAGCACAAAGGGAACGGGTTGCAGGAGAAACTTTTACTCTGGTTTCTCAGTCTGTTTCCTAGTGCCGGTTTGAAGTTCCTGCAGTTTTCACTGTAAAACCGAGTTGGAGCTTGTACCTCCCCATATATATGTATGGAGTGGAGTTTGCAAGTGAAAAGAAACTTTGTGTTCCCAACAAGCTAGGTGAAGGACGGCTTTCACACACACTTATCTCTCAGAACTGAGCATGTGGAGAGACGTTCGTTCATCTAGCACAAAGGGAACGGGTTGCAGGAGAAACTTTTACTCTGGTTTCTCAGTCTGTTTCCTAGTGCCGGTTTGAAGTTCCTGCAGTTTTCACTGTAAAACCGAGTTGGAGCTAGTACCTCCCCATATATATGTATGGAGTGGAGTTTGCAACTGAAAAGAAACTTTGTGTTCCCAACAAGCTAGGTGAAGGACGGCTTTCACACACACTTATCTCTCAGAACTGAGCATGTGGAGAGACGTTCGTTCATCTAGCACAAATGGAACGGGTTGCAGGAGAAACTTTTACTCTGGTTTCTCAGTCTGTTTCCTAGTGCCGGTTTGAAGTTCCTGCAGTTTTCACTGTAAAACCGAGTTGGAGCTAGTACCTCCCCTTATATATGTATGGAGTGGAGTTTGCAAGTGAAAAGAAACTTTGTGTTCCCAACAAGCTAGGTGAAGGACGGCTTTCACACACACTTATCTCTCAGAACTGAGCATGTGGAGAGACGTTCGTTCATCTAGCACAAAGGGAACGGGTTGCAGGAGAAACTTTTACTCTGGTTTCTCAGTCTGTTTCCTAGTGCCGGTTTGAAGTTCCTGCAGTTTTCACTGTAAAACCGAGTTGGAGCTAGTACCTCCCCATATATATGTATGGAGTGGAGTTTGCAACTGAAAAGAAACTTTGTGTTCCCAACAAGCTAGGTGAAGGACGGCTTTCACACACACTTATCTCTCAGAACTGAGCATGTGGAGAGACGTTCGTTCATCTAGCACAAATGGAACGGGTTGCAGGAGAAACTTTTACTCTGGTTTCTCAGTCTGTTTCCTAGTGCCGGTTTGAAGTTCCTGCAGTTTTCACTGTAAAACCGAGTTGGAGCTAGTACCTCCCCTTATATATGTATGGAGTGGAGTTTGCAAGTGAAAAGAAACTTTGTGTTCCCAACAAGCTAGGTGAAGGACGGCTTTCACACACACTTATCTCTCAGAACTGAGCATGTGGAGAGACGTTCGTTCATCTAGCACAAAGGGAACGGGTTGCAGGAGAAACTTTTACTCTGGTTTCTCAGTCTGTTTCCTAGTGCCGGTTTGAAGTTCCTGCAGTTTTCACTGTAAAACCGAGTTGGAGCTAGTACCTCCCCATATATATGTATGGAGTGGAGTTTGCAAGTGAAAAGAAACTTTGTGTTCCCAACAAGCTAGGTGAAGGACGGCTTTCACACACACTTATCTCTCAGAACTGAGCATGTGGAGAGACGTTCGTTCATCTAGCACAAAGGGAACGGGTTGCAGGAGAAACTTTTACTCTGGTTTCTCAGTCTGTTTCCTAGTGCCGGTTTGAAGTTCCTGCAGTTTTCACTGTAAAACCGAGTTGGAGCTAGTACCTCCCCATATATATGTACGGAGTGGAGTTTGCAAGTGAAAAGAAACTTTGTGTTCCCAACAAGCTAGGTGAAGGACGGCTTTCACACACACTTATCTCTCAGAACTGAGCATGTGGAGAGACGTTCGTTCATCTAGCACAAAGGGAACGGGTTGCAGGAGAAACTTTTTCTCTGGTTTCTCAGTCTGTTTCCTAGTGCCGGTTTGAAGTTCCTGCAGTTTTCACTGTAAAACCGAGTTGGAGCTAGTACCTCCCCATATATATGTATGGAGTGGAGTTTGCAAGTGAAAAGAAACTTTGTGTTCCCAACAAGCTAGGTGAAGGACGGCTTTCACACACACTTATCTCTCAGAACTGAGCATGTGGAGAGACGTTCGTTCATCTAGCACAAAGGGAACGGGATGCAGGGGAAACTTTTACTCTGGTTTCTCAGTCTGTTTCCTAGTGCCGGTTTGAAGTTCCTGCAGTTTTCACTGTAAAACCGATTTGGAGCTAGTACCTCCCCATATATATGTATGGAGTGGAGTTTGCAAGTGGAAAGAAACTTTGTGTTCCCAACAAGCTAGGTGAAGGACGGTTTTCACACACACTTATCTCTCAGAACTGAGCATGTGGAGAGACGTTCGTTCATCTAGCACAAAGGGAACGGATTGCAGGAGAAACTTTTACTCTGGTTTCTCAGTCTGTTTCCTAGTGCCGGTTTGAAGTTCCTGCATTTTTCACTGTAAAACCGAGTTGGAGCTAGTACCTCCCCATATATATGTATGGAGTGGAGTTTGCAAGTGAAAAGAAACTTTGTGTTCCCAACAAGCTAGGTGAAGGAAGGCTTTCACACACACTTATCTCTCAGAACTGAGCATGTTGAGAGACGTTCGTTCATCTAGCACAAAGGGAACGGGTTGCAGGAGAAACTTTTACTCTGGTTTCTCAGTCTGTTTCCTAGTGCCGGTTTGAAGTTCCTGCAGTTTTCACTGTAAAACCGAGTTGGAGCTTGTACCTCCCCATATATATGTATGGAGTGGAGTTTGCAAGTGAAAAGAAACTTTGTGTTCCCAACAAGCTAGGTGAAGGACGGCTTTCACACACACTTATCTCTCAGAACTGAGCATGTGGAGAGACGTTCGTTCATCTAGCACAAAGGGAACGGGTTGCAGGAGAAACTTTTACTCTGGTTTCTCAGTCTGTTTCCTAGTGCCGGTTTGAAGTTCCTGCAGTTTTCACTGTAAAACAGAGTTGGAGCTTGTACCTCCCCATATATATGTATGGAGTGGAGTTTGCAAGTGAAAAGAAACTTTGTGTTCCCAACAAGCTAGGTGAAGGACGGCTTTCACACACACTTATCTCTCAGAACTGAGCATGTGGAGAGACGTTCGTTCATCTAGCACAAAGGGAACGGGTTGCAGGAGAAACTTTTACTCTGGTTTCTCAGTCTGTTTCCTAGTGCCGGTTTGAAGTTCCTGCAGTTTTCACTGTAAAACCGAGTTGGAGCTAGTACCTCCCCATATATATGTATGGAGTGGAGTTTGCAAGTGAAAAGAAACTTTGTGTTCCCAACAAGCTAGGTGAAGGACGGCTTTCACACACACTTATCTCTCAGAACTGAGCATGTGGAGAGACGTTCGTTCATCTAGCACAAAGGGAACGGGTTGCAGGAGAAACTTTTACTCTGGTTTCTCAGTCTGTTTCCTAGTGCCGGTTTGAAGTTCCTGCAGTTTTCACTGTAAAACCGAGTTGGAGCTAGTACCTCCCCATATATATGTACGGAGTGGAGTTTGCAAGTGAAAAGAAACTTTGTGTTCCCAACAAGCTAGGTGAAGTACGGCTTTCACACACACTTATCTCTCAGAACTGAGCATGTGGAGAGACGTTCGTTCATCTAGCACAAAGGGAACTGGTTGCAGGAGAAACTTTTACTCTGGTTTCTCAGTCTGTTTCCTAGTGCCGGTTTGAAGTTCCTGCAGTTTTCACTGTAAAACCGAGTTGGAGCTAGTACCTCCCCATATATATGTACGGAGTGGAGTTTGCAAGTGAAAAGAAACTTTGTGTTCCCAACAAGCTAGGTGAAGTACGGGTTTCACACACACATATCTCTCAGAACTGAGCATGTGGAGAGACGTTCGTTCATCTAGCACAAAGGGAACAGGTTGCAGGAGAAACTTTTACTCTGGTTTCTCAGTCTGTTTCATAGTGCCGGTTTGAAGTTCCTGCAGTTTTCACTGTAAAACCGAGTTGGAGCTAGTACCTCCCCATATATATGTATGGAGTGGAGTTTGCAAGTGAAAAGAAACTTTGTGTTCCCAACAAGCTAGGTGAAGGACGGCTTTCACACACACTTATCTCTCAGAACTGAGCATGTGGAGAGACGTTCGTTCATCTAGCACAAAGGGAACGGGTTGCAGGAGAAACTTTTACTCTGGTTCCTCAGTCTGTTTCCTAGTGCCGGTTTGAAGTTCCTGCAGTTTTCACTGTAAAACCGAGTTGGAGCTAGTACCTCCCCATATATATGTACGGAGTGGAGTTTGCAAGTGAAAAGAAACTTTGTGTTCCCAACAACTAGGTGAAGGACGGCTTTCACACACACTTATCTCTCAGAACTGAGCATGTGGAGAGACGTTCGTTCATCTAGCACAAAGGGAACGGGTTGCAGGAGAAACTTTTACTCTGGTTTCTCAGTCTGTTTCCTAGTGCCGGTTTGAAGTTCCTGCAGTTTTCACTGTAAAACCGAGTTGGAGCTAGTACCTCCCCATATATATGTACGGAGTGGAGTTTGCAAGTGAAAAGAAACTTTGTGTTCCCAACAAGCTAGGGGAAGGACGGCTTTCACACACACTTATCTCTCAGAACTGAGCATGTGGAGAGACGTTCGTTCATCTAGCACAAAGGGAACGGATGGCAGGAGAAACTTTTACTCTGGTTTCTCAGTCTGTTTCCTAGTGCCGGTTTGAAGTTCCTGCATTTTTCACTGTAAAACCGAGTTGGAGCTAGTACCTCCCCATATAAATGTATGGAGTGGAGTTTGCAAGTGAAAAGAAACTTTGTGTTCCCAACAACTAGGTGAAGGACGGCTTTCACACACACTTATCTCTCAGAACTGAGCATGTGGAGAGACGTTCGTTCATCTAGCACAAAGGGAACGGGTTGCAGGTGAAACTTTTACTCTGGTTTCTCAGTCTGTTTCCTAGTGCCGGTTTGAAGTTCCTGCAGTTTTCACTGTAAAACCGAGTTGGAGCTAGTACCTCCCCATATATATGTATGGAGTGGAGTTTGCAAGTGAAAAGAAACTTTGTGTTCCCAACAAGCTAGGTGAAGGACGGCTTTCACACACACTTATCTCTCAGAACTGAGCATGTGGAGAGACGTTCGTTCATCTAGCACAAAGGGAACGGGTTGCAGGAGAAACTTTTACTCTGGTTTCTCAGTCTGTTTCCTAGTGCCGGTTTGAAGTTCCTGCAGTTTTCACTGTAAAACCGAGTTGGAGCTAGTACCTCCCCATATATATGTATGAGTGGAGTTTGCAACTGAAAAGAAACTTTGTGTTCCCAACAAGCTAGTTGAAGGACGGCTTTCACACACACTTATCTCTCAGAACTGAGCATGTGGAGAGACGTTCGTTCATCTAGCACAAATGGAACGGGTTGCAGGAGAAACTTTTACTCTGGTTTCTCAGTCTGTTTCCTAGTGCCGGTTTGAAGTTCCTGCAGTTTTCACTGTAAAACCGAGTTGGAGCTAGTACCTCCCCTTATATATGTATGGAGTGGAGTTTGCAAGTGAAAAGAAACTTTGTGTTCCCAACAAGCTAGGTGAAGGACGGCTTTCACACACACTTATCTCTCAGAACTGAGCATGTGGAGAGACGTTCGTTCATCTAGCACAAAGGGAACGGGTTGCAGGAGAAACTTTTACTCTGGTTTCTCAGTCTGTTTCCTAGTGCCGGTTTGAAGTTCCTGCAGTTTTCACTGTAAAACCGAGTTGGAGCTAGTACCTCCCCATATATATGTATGGAGTGGAGTTTGCAAGTGAAAAGAAACTTTGTGTTCCCAACAAGCTAGGTGAAGGACGGCTTTCACACACACTTATCTCTCAGAACTGAGCATGTGGAGAGACGTTCGTTCATCTAGCACAAATGGAACGGGTTGCAGGAGAAACTTTTACTCTGGTTTCTCAGTCTGTTTCCTAGTGCCGGTTTGAAGTTCCTGCAGTTTTCACTGTAAAACCGAGTTGGAGCTAGTACCTCCCCTTATATATGTATGGAGTGGAGTTTGCAAGTGAAAAGAAACTTTGTGTTCCCAACAAGCTAGGTGAAGGACGGCTTTCACACACACTTATCTCTCAGAACTGAGCATGTGGAGAGACGTTCGTTCATCTAGCACAAAGGGAACGGGTTGCAGGAGAAACTTTTACTCTGGTTTCTCAGTCTGTTTCCTAGTGCCGGTTTGAAGTTCCTGCAGTTTTCACTGTAAAACCGAGTTGGAGCTAGTACCTCCCCATATATATGTATGGAGTGGAGTTTGCAAGTGAAAAGAAACTTTGTGTTCCCAACAAGCTAGGTGAAGGACGGCTTTCACACACACTTATCTCTCAGAACTGAGCATGTGGAGAGACGTTCGTTCATCTAGCACAAAGGGAACGGGTTGCAGGAGAAACTTTTACTCTGGTTTCTCAGTCTGTTTCCTAGTGCCGGTTTGAAGTTCCTGCAGTTTTCACTGTAAAACCGAGTTGGAGCTAGTACCTCCCCACATATATGTACGGAGTGGAGTTTGCAAGTGAAAAGAAACTTTGTGTTCCCAACAAGCTAGGTGAAGGACGGCTTTCACACACACTTATCTCTCAGAACTGAGCATGTGGAGAGACGTTCGTTCATCTAGCACAAAGGGAACGGGTTGCAGGAGAAACTTTTACTCTGGTTTCTCAGTCTGTTTCCTAGTGCCGGTTTGAAGTTCCTGCAGTTTTCACTGTAAAACCGAGTTGGAGCTAGTACCTCCCCATATATATGTATGGAGTGGAGTTTGCAAGTGAAAAGAAACTTTGTGTTCCCAACAAGCTAGGTGAAGGACGGCTTTCACACACACTTATCTCTCAGAACTGAGCATGTGGAGAGACGTTCGTTCATCTAGCACAAAGGGAACGGGTTGCAGGAGAAACTTTTACTCTGGTTTCTCAGTCTGTTTCGTAGTGCCGGTTTGAAGTTCCTGCAGTTTTCACTGTAAAACCGAGTTGGAGCTAGTACCTCCCCATATATATGTATGGAGTGGAGTTTGCAAGTGGAAAGAAACTTTGTGTTCCCAACAAGCTAGGTGAAGGACGGCTTTCACACACACTTATCTTTCAGAACTGAGCATGTGGAGAGACGTTCGTTCATCTAGCACAAAGGGAACGGATTGCAGGAGAAACTTTTACTCTGGTTTCTCAGTCTGTTTCCTAGTGCCGGTTTGAAGTTCCTGCAGTTTTCACTGTAAAACCGAGTTGGAGCTTGTACCTCCCCATATATATGTATGGAGTGGAGTTTGCAAGTGAAAATAAACTTTGTGTTCCCAACAAGCTAGGTGAAGGACGGCTTTCACTCACACTTATCTCTCAGAACTGAGCATGTGGAGAGACGTTCGTTCATCTAGCACAAAGGGAACGGGTTGCAGGAGAAACTTTTACTCTGGTTTCTCAGTCTGTTTCCTAGTGCCGGTTTGAAGTTCCTGCAGTTTTCACTGTAAAACAGAGTTGGAGCTTGTACCTCCCCATATATATGTATGGAGTGGAGTTTGCAAGTGAAAAGAAACTTTGTGTTCCCAACAAGCTAGGTGAAGGACGGCTTTCACACACACTTATCTCTCAGAACTGAGCATGTGGAGAGACGTTCGTTCATCTAGCACAAAGGGAACGGTTTGCAGGAGAAACTTTTACTCTGGTTTCTCAGTCTGTTTCCTAGTGCCGGTTTGAAGTTCCTGCAGTTTTCACTGTAAAACCGAGTTGGAGCTAGTACCTCCCCATATATATGTATGGAGTGGAGTTTGCAAGTGAAAAGAAACTTTGTGTTCCCAACAAGCTAGGTGAAGTACGGGTTTCACACACACTTATCTCTCAGAACTGAGCATGTGGAGAGACGTTCGTTCATCTAGCACAAAGGGAACAGGTTGCAGGAGAAACTTTTACTCTGGTTTCTCAGTCTGCTTCCTAGTGCCGGTTTGAAGTTCCTGCAGTTTTCACTGTAAAACCGAGTTGGAGCTAGTACCTCCCCATATATATGTATGGAGTGGAGTTTGCAAGTGAAAAGAAACTTTGTGTTCCCAACAAGCTAGGTGAAGGACGGCTTTCACACACACTTATCTCTCAGAACTGAGCATGTTGAGAGACGTTCGTTCATCTAGCACAAAGGGAACGGGTTGCAGGAGAAACTTTTACTCTGGTTTCTCAGTCTGTTTCCTAGTGCCGGTTTGAAGTTCCTGCAGTTTTCACTGTAAAACCGAGTTGGAGCTAGTACCTCCCCATATATATGTATGGAGTGGAGTTTGCAAGTGAAAAGAAACTTTGTGTTCCCAACAAGCTAGGTGAAGGACGGCTTTCACACACACTTATCTCTCAGAACTGAGCATGTGGAGAGACGTTCGTTCATCTAGCACAAAGGGAACGGGTTGCAGGAGAAACTTTTACTCTGGTTTCTCAGTCTGTTTCCTAGTGCCGGTTTGAAGTTCCTGCAGTTTTCACTGTAAAACCGAGTTGGAGCTAGTACCTCCCCATATATATGTATGGAGTGGAGTTTGCAAGTGAAAAGAAACTTTGTGTTCCCTACAAGCTAGGTGAAGGACGGCTTTCACACACACTTATCTCTCAGAACTGAGCATGTGGAGAGACGTTCGTTCATCTAGCACAAAGGGAACGGTTTGCAGGAGAAACTTTTACTCTGGTTTCTCAGTCTGTTTCCTAGTGCCGGTTTGAATTTCCTGCAGTTTTCACTGTAAAACCGAGTTGGAGCTAGTACCTCCCCATATATATGTATGGAGTGGAGTTTGCAAGTGAAAAGAAACTTTGTGTTCCCAACAAGCTAGGTGAAGGACGGCTTTCACACACACTTATCTCTCAGAACTGAGCATGTGGAGAGACGTTCGTTCATCTAGCACAAAGGGAACGGGTTGCAGGAGAAACTTTTACTCTGGTTTCTCAGTCTGTTTCCTAGTGCCGGTTTGAAGTTCCTGCAGTTTTCACTGTAAAACAGAGTTGGAGCTAGTACCTCCCCATATATATGTATGGAGTGGAGTTTGCAAGTGAAAAGAAACTTTGTGTTCCCAACAAGCTAGGTGAAGGACGGCTTTCACACACACTTATCTCTCAGAACTGAGCATGTGGAGAGAAGTTCGTTCATCTAGCACAAAGGGAACGGGTTGCAGGAGAAACTTTTACTCTGGTTTCTCAGTCTGTTTCCTAGTGCCGGTTTGAAGTTCCTGCAGTTTTCACTGTAAAACCGAGTTGGAGCTAGTACCTCCCCATATATATGTACGGAGTGGAGTTTGCAAGTGAAAAGAAACTTTGTGTTCCCAACAAGCTAGGTGAAGTACGGCTTTCACACACACTTATCTCTCAGAACTGAGCATGTGGAGAGACGTTCGTTGATCTAGCACAAAGGGAACGGGTTGCAGGAGAAACTTTTACTCTGGTTTCTCAGTCTGTTTCCTAGTGCCGGTTTGAAGTTCCTGCAGTTTTCACTGTAAAACCGAGTTGGAGCTAGTACCTCCCCATATATATGTATGGAGTGGAGTTTGCAAGTGAAAAGAAACTTTGTGTTCCCAACAAGCTAGGTGAAGGACGGCTTTCACACACACTTATCTCTCAGAACTGAGCATGTGGAGAGACGTTCGTTCATCTAGCACAAAGGGAACGGTTTGCAGGAGAAATTTTTACTCTGGTTTCTCAGTCTGTTTCCTAGTGCCGGTTTGAAGTTCCTGCAGTTTTCACTGTAAAACCGAGTTGGAGCTAGTACCTCCCCATATATATGTATGGAGTGGTGTTTGCAAGTGAAAAGAAACTTTGTGATCCCAACAAGCTAGTGGAAGGACGGCTTTCACACACACTTATCTCTCAGAACTGAGCATGTGGAGAGACGTTCGTTCATCTAGCACAAAGGGAACGTGTTGCAGGAGAAACTTTTACTCTGGTTTCTCAGTCTGTTTCCTAGTGCCGGTTTGAAGTTCCTGCAGTTTTCACTGTAAAACCGAGTTGGAGCTAGTACCTCCCCATATATATGTATGGAGTGGAGTTTGCAAGTGAAAAGAAACTTTGTGTTCCCAACAAGCTAGGTGAAGGACGGCTTTCACACACACTTATCTCTCAGAACTGAGCATGTGGAGAGACGTTCGTTCATCTAGCACAAAGGGAACGGGTTGCAGGAGAAACTTTTACTCTGGTTTCTCAGTCTGTTTCCTAGTGCCGGTTTGAAGTTCCTGCAGTTTTCACTGTAAAACCGAGTTGGAGCTAGTACCTCCCCATATATATGTACGGAGTGGAGTTTGCAAGTGAAAAGAAACTTTGTGTTCCCAACAAGCTAGGTGAAGTACGGCTTTCACACACACTTATCTCTCAGAACTGAGCATGTGGAGAGACGTTCGTTCATCTAGCACAAAGGGAACTGGTTGCAGGAGAAACTTTTACTCTGGTTTCTCAGTCTGTTTCCTAGTGCCGGTTTGAAGTTCCTGCAGTTTTCACTGTAAAACCGAGTTGGAGCTAGTACCTCCCCATATATATGTACGGAGTGGAGTTTGCAAGTGAAAAGAAACTTTGTGTTCCCAACAAGCTAGGTGAAGTACGGGTTTCACACACACATATCTCTCAGAACTGAGCATGTGGAGAGACGTTCGTTCATCTAGCACAAAGGGAACAGGTTGCAGGAGAAACTTTTACTCTGGTTTCTCAGTCTGTTTCATAGTGCCGGTTTGAAGTTCCTGCAGTTTTCACTGTAAAACCGAGTTGGAGCTAGTACCTCCCCATATATATGTATGGAGTGGAGTTTGCAAGTGAAAAGAAACTTTGTGTTCCCAACAAGCTAGGTGAAGGACGGCTTTCACACACACTTATCTCTCAGAACTGAGCATGTGGAGAGACGTTCGTTCATCTAGCACAAAGGGAACGGGTTGCAGGAGAAACTTTTACTCTGGTTCCTCAGTCTGTTTCCTAGTGCCGGTTTGAAGTTCCTGCAGTTTTCACTGTAAAACCGAGTTGGAGCTAGTACCTCCCCATATATATGTACGGAGTGGAGTTTGCAAGTGAAAAGAAACTTTGTGTTCCCAACAACTAGGTGAAGGACGGCTTTCACACACACTTATCTCTCAGAACTGAGCATGTGGAGAGACGTTCGTTCATCTAGCACAAAGGGAACGGGTTGCAGGAGAAACTTTTACTCTGGTTTCTCAGTCTGTTTCCTAGTGCCGGTTTGAAGTTCCTGCAGTTTTCACTGTAAAACCGAGTTGGAGCTAGTACCTCCCCATATATATGTACGGAGTGGAGTTTGCAAGTGAAAAGAAACTTTGTGTTCCCAACAAGCTAGGGGAAGGACGGCTTTCACACACACTTATCTCTCAGAACTGAGCATGTGGAGAGACGTTCGTTCATCTAGCACAAAGGGAACGGATGGCAGGAGAAACTTTTACTCTGGTTTCTCAGTCTGTTTCCTAGTGCCGGTTTGAAGTTCCTGCATTTTTCACTGTAAAACCGAGTTGGAGCTAGTACCTCCCCATATAAATGTATGGAGTGGAGTTTGCAAGTGAAAAGAAACTTTGTGTTCCCAACAACTAGGTGAAGGACGGCTTTCACACACACTTATCTCTCAGAACTGAGCATGTGGAGAGACGTTCGTTCATCTAGCACAAAGGGAACGGGTTGCAGGTGAAACTTTTACTCTGGTTTCTCAGTCTGTTTCCTAGTGCCGGTTTGAAGTTCCTGCAGTTTTCACTGTAAAACCGAGTTGGAGCTAGTACCTCCCCATATATATGTATGGAGTGGAGTTTGCAAGTGAAAAGAAACTTTGTGTTCCCAACAAGCTAGGTGAAGGACGGCTTTCACACACACTTATCTCTCAGAACTGAGCATGTGGAGAGACGTTCGTTCATCTAGCACAAAGGGAACGGGTTGCAGGAGAAACTTTTACTCTGGTTTCTCAGTCTGTTTCCTAGTGCCGGTTTGAAGTTCCTGCAGTTTTCACTGTAAAACCGAGTTGGAGCTAGTACCTCCCCATATATATGTATGAGTGGAGTTTGCAACTGAAAAGAAACTTTGTGTTCCCAACAAGCTAGTTGAAGGACGGCTTTCACACACACTTATCTCTCAGAACTGAGCATGTGGAGAGACGTTCGTTCATCTAGCACAAATGGAACGGGTTGCAGGAGAAACTTTTACTCTGGTTTCTCAGTCTGTTTCCTAGTGCCGGTTTGAAGTTCCTGCAGTTTTCACTGTAAAACCGAGTTGGAGCTAGTACCTCCCCTTATATATGTATGGAGTGGAGTTTGCAAGTGAAAAGAAACTTTGTGTTCCCAACAAGCTAGGTGAAGGACGGCTTTCACACACACTTATCTCTCAGAACTGAGCATGTGGAGAGACGTTCGTTCATCTAGCACAAAGGGAACGGGTTGCAGGAGAAACTTTTACTCTGGTTTCTCAGTCTGTTTCCTAGTGCCGGTTTGAAGTTCCTGCAGTTTTCACTGTAAAACCGAGTTGGAGCTAGTACCTCCCCATATATATGTATGGAGTGGAGTTTGCAAGTGAAAAGAAACTTTGTGTTCCCAACAAGCTAGGTGAAGGACGGCTTTCACACACACTTATCTCTCAGAACTGAGCATGTGGAGAGACGTTCGTTCATCTAGCACAAATGGAACGGGTTGCAGGAGAAACTTTTACTCTGGTTTCTCAGTCTGTTTCCTAGTGCCGGTTTGAAGTTCCTGCAGTTTTCACTGTAAAACCGAGTTGGAGCTAGTACCTCCCCTTATATATGTATGGAGTGGAGTTTGCAAGTGAAAAGAAACTTTGTGTTCCCAACAAGCTAGGTGAAGGACGGCTTTCACACACACTTATCTCTCAGAACTGAGCATGTGGAGAGACGTTCGTTCATCTAGCACAAAGGGAACGGGTTGCAGGAGAAACTTTTACTCTGGTTTCTCAGTCTGTTTCCTAGTGCCGGTTTGAAGTTCCTGCAGTTTTCACTGTAAAACCGAGTTGGAGCTAGTACCTCCCCATATATATGTATGGAGTGGAGTTTGCAAGTGAAAAGAAACTTTGTGTTCCCAACAAGCTAGGTGAAGGACGGCTTTCACACACACTTATCTCTCAGAACTGAGCATGTGGAGAGACGTTCGTTCATCTAGCACAAAGGGAACGGGTTGCAGGAGAAACTTTTACTCTGGTTTCTCAGTCTGTTTCCTAGTGCCGGTTTGAAGTTCCTGCAGTTTTCACTGTAAAACCGAGTTGGAGCTAGTACCTCCCCACATATATGTACGGAGTGGAGTTTGCAAGTGAAAAGAAACTTTGTGTTCCCAACAAGCTAGGTGAAGGACGGCTTTCACACACACTTATCTCTCAGAACTGAGCATGTGGAGAGACGTTCGTTCATCTAGCACAAAGGGAACGGGTTGCAGGAGAAACTTTTACTCTGGTTTCTCAGTCTGTTTCCTAGTGCCGGTTTGAAGTTCCTGCAGTTTTCACTGTAAAACCGAGTTGGAGCTAGTACCTCCCCATATATATGTATGGAGTGGAGTTTGCAAGTGAAAAGAAACTTTGTGTTCCCAACAAGCTAGGTGAAGGACGGCTTTCACACACACTTATCTCTCAGAACTGAGCATGTGGAGAGACGTTCGTTCATCTAGCACAAAGGGAACGGGTTGCAGGAGAAACTTTTACTCTGGTTTCTCAGTCTGTTTCGTAGTGCCGGTTTGAAGTTCCTGCAGTTTTCACTGTAAAACCGAGTTGGAGCTAGTACCTCCCCATATATATGTATGGAGTGGAGTTTGCAAGTGGAAAGAAACTTTGTGTTCCCAACAAGCTAGGTGAAGGACGGCTTTCACACACACTTATCTTTCAGAACTGAGCATGTGGAGAGACGTTCGTTCATCTAGCACAAAGGGAACGGATTGCAGGAGAAACTTTTACTCTGGTTTCTCAGTCTGTTTCCTAGTGCCGGTTTGAAGTTCCTGCATTTTTCACTGTAAAACCGAGTTGGAGCTAGTACCTCCCCATATATATGTATGGAGTGGAGTTTGCAAGTGAAAAGAAACTTTGTGTTCCCAACAAGCTAGGTGAAGGAAGGCTTTCACACACACTTATCTCTCAGAACTGAGCATGTTGAGAGACGTTCGTTCATCTAGCACAAAGGGAACGGGTTGCAGGAGAAACTTTTACTCTGGTTTCTCAGTCTGTTTCCTAGTGCCGGTTTGAAGTTCCTGCAGTTTTCACTGTAAAACCGAGTTGGAGCTTGTACCTCCCCATATATATGTATGGAGTGGAGTTTGCAAGTGAAAATAAACTTTGTGTTCCCAACAAGCTAGGTGAAGGACGGCTTTCACTCACACTTATCTCTCAGAACTGAGCATGTGGAGAGACGTTCGTTCATCTAGCACAAAGGGAACGGGTTGCAGGAGAAACTTTTACTCTGGTTTCTCAGTCTGTTTCCTAGTGCCGGTTTGAAGTTCCTGCAGTTTTCACTGTAAAACAGAGTTGGAGCTTGTACCTCCCCATATATATGTATGGAGTGGAGTTTGCAAGTGAAAAGAAACTTTGTGTTCCCAACAAGCTAGGTGAAGGACGGCTTTCACACACACTTATCTCTCAGAACTGAGCATGTGGAGAGACGTTCGTTCATCTAGCACAAAGGGAACGGTTTGCAGGAGAAACTTTTACTCTGGTTTCTCAGTCTGTTTCCTAGTGCCGGTTTGAAGTTCCTGCAGTTTTCACTGTAAAACCGAGTTGGAGCTAGTACCTCCCCATATATATGTATGGAGTGGAGTTTGCAAGTGAAAAGAAACTTTGTGTTCCCAACAAGCTAGGTGAAGTACGGGTTTCACACACACTTATCTCTCAGAACTGAGCATGTGGAGAGACGTTCGTTCATCTAGCACAAAGGGAACAGGTTGCAGGAGAAACTTTTACTCTGGTTTCTCAGTCTGCTTCCTAGTGCCGGTTTGAAGTTCCTGCAGTTTTCACTGTAAAACCGAGTTGGAGCTAGTACCTCCCCATATATATGTATGGAGTGGAGTTTGCAAGTGAAAAGAAACTTTGTGTTCCCAACAAGCTAGGTGAAGGACGGCTTTCACACACACTTATCTCTCAGAACTGAGCATGTTGAGAGACGTTCGTTCATCTAGCACAAAGGGAACGGGTTGCAGGAGAAACTTTTACTCTGGTTTCTCAGTCTGTTTCCTAGTGCCGGTTTGAAGTTCCTGCAGTTTTCACTGTAAAACCGAGTTGGAGCTAGTACCTCCCCATATATATGTATGGAGTGGAGTTTGCAAGTGAAAAGAAACTTTGTGTTCCCAACAAGCTAGGTGAAGGACGGCTTTCACACACACTTATCTCTCAGAACTGAGCATGTGGAGAGACGTTCGTTCATCTAGCACAAAGGGAACGGGTTGCAGGAGAAACTTTTACTCTGGTTTCTCAGTCTGTTTCCTAGTGCCGGTTTGAAGTTCCTGCAGTTTTCACTGTAAAACCGAGTTGGAGCTAGTACCTCCCCATATATATGTATGGAGTGGAGTTTGCAAGTGAAAAGAAACTTTGTGTTCCCTACAAGCTAGGTGAAGGACGGCTTTCACACACACTTATCTCTCAGAACTGAGCATGTGGAGAGACGTTCGTTCATCTAGCACAAAGGGAACGGTTTGCAGGAGAAACTTTTACTCTGGTTTCTCAGTCTGTTTCCTAGTGCCGGTTTGAATTTCCTGCAGTTTTCACTGTAAAACCGAGTTGGAGCTAGTACCTCCCCATATATATGTATGGAGTGGAGTTTGCAAGTGAAAAGAAACTTTGTGTTCCCAACAAGCTAGGTGAAGGACGGCTTTCACACACACTTATCTCTCAGAACTGAGCATGTGGAGAGACGTTCGTTCATCTAGCACAAAGGGAACGGGTTGCAGGAGAAACTTTTACTCTGGTTTCTCAGTCTGTTTCCTAGTGCCGGTTTGAAGTTCCTGCAGTTTTCACTGTAAAACAGAGTTGGAGCTAGTACCTCCCCATATATATGTATGGAGTGGAGTTTGCAAGTGAAAAGAAACTTTGTGTTCCCAACAAGCTAGGTGAAGGACGGCTTTCACACACACTTATCTCTCAGAACTGAGCATGTGGAGAGAAGTTCGTTCATCTAGCACAAAGGGAACGGGTTGCAGGAGAAACTTTTACTCTGGTTTCTCAGTCTGTTTCCTAGTGCCGGTTTGAAGTTCCTGCAGTTTTCACTGTAAAACCGAGTTGGAGCTAGTACCTCCCCATATATATGTACGGAGTGGAGTTTGCAAGTGAAAAGAAACTTTGTGTTCCCAACAAGCTAGGTGAAGTACGGCTTTCACACACACTTATCTCTCAGAACTGAGCATGTGGAGAGACGTTCGTTGATCTAGCACAAAGGGAACGGGTTGCAGGAGAAACTTTTACTCTGGTTTCTCAGTCTGTTTCCTAGTGCCGGTTTGAAGTTCCTGCAGTTTTCACTGTAAAACCGAGTTGGAGCTAGTACCTCCCCATATATATGTATGGAGTGGAGTTTGCAAGTGAAAAGAAACTTTGTGTTCCCAACAAGCTAGGTGAAGGACGGCTTTCACACACACTTATCTCTCAGAACTGAGCATGTGGAGAGACGTTCGTTCATCTAGCACAAAGGGAACGGTTTGCAGGAGAAACTTTTACTCTGGTTTCTCAGTCTGTTTCCTAGTGCCGGTTTGAAGTTCCTGCAGTTTTCACTGTAAAACCGAGTTGGAGCTAGTACCTCCCCATATATATGTATGGAGTGGTGTTTGCAAGTGAAAAGAAACTTTGTGTTCCCAACAAGCTAGTGGAAGGACGGCTTTCACACACACTTATCTCTCAGAACTGAGCATGTGGAGAGACGTTCGTTCATCTAGCACAAAGGGAACGTGTTGCAGGAGAAACTTTTACTCTGGTTTCTCAGTCTGTTTCCTAGTGCCGGTTTGAAGTTCCTGCAGTTTTCACTGTAAAACCGAGTTGGAGCTAGTACCTCCCCATATATATGAATGGAGTGGAGTTTGCAAGTGAAAAGAAACTTTGTGTTCCCAACAAGCTAGGTGAAGGACGGCTTTCACACACACTTATCTCTCAGAACTGAGCATGTGGAGAGACCTTCGTTCATCTAGCACAAAGGGAACGGGTTGCAGGAGAAACTTTTACTCTGGTTTCTCAGTCTGTTTCCTAGTGCCGGTTTGAAGTTCCTGCAGTTTTCACTGTAAAACCGAGTTGGAGCTAGTACCTCCCCATATATATGTATGGAGTGGAGTTTGCAAGTGAAAAGAAACTTTGTGTTCCCAACAAGCTAGGTGAAGTACGGCTTTCACACACACTTATCTCTCAGAACTGAGCATGTGGAGAGACGTTCGTTCATCTAGCACAAAGGGAACGGGTTGCAGGAGAAACTTTTACTCTGGTTTCTCAGTCTGTTTCCTAGTGCCGGTTTGAAGTTCCTGCAGTTTTCACTGTAAAACCGAGTTGGAGCTAGTACCTCCCCATATATATGTACGGAGTGGAGTTTGCAAGTGAAAAGAAACTTTGTGTTCCCAACAAGCTAGGTGAAGTACGGCTTTCACACACACTTATCTCTCAGAACTGAGCATGTGAAGAGACGTTCGTTCATCTAGCACAAAGGGAACGGGTTGCAGGAGAAACTTTTACTCTGGTTTCTCAGTCTGTTTCCTAGTGCCGGTTTGAAGTTCCTGCAGTTTTCACTGTAAAACCGAGTTGGAGCTAGTACCTCCCCATATATATGTACGGAGTGGAGTTTGCAAGTGAAAAGAAACTTTGTGTTCCCAACAAGCTAGGTGAAGGACGGCTTTCACACACACTTATCTCTCAGAACTGAGCATGTGGAGAGACGTTCGTTCATCTAGCACAAAGGGAACGGGTTGCAGGAGAAACTTTTACTCTGGTTTCTCAGTCTGTTTCCTAGTGCCTGTTTGAAGTTCCTGCAGTTTTCACTGTAAAACCGAGTTGGAGCTAGTACCTCCCCATATATATGTATGGAGTGGAGTTTGCAAGTGAAAAGAAACTTTGTGTTCCCAACAAGCTAGGTGAAGGACGGCTTTCACACACACTTATCTCTCAGAACTGAGCATGTGGAGAGACGTTCGTTCATCTAGCACCAAGGGAAAGGATTGCAGGAGAAACTTTTACTCTGGTTTCTCAGTCTGTTTCCTAGTGCCGGTTTGAAGTTCCTGCATTTTTCACTGTAAAACCGAGTTGGAGCTAGTACCTCCCCATATATATGTATGGAGTGGAGTTTGCAAGTGAAAAGAAACTTTGTGTTCCCAACAAGCTAGGTGAAGGACGGCTTTCACACACACTTATCTCTCAGAACTGAGCATGTGGAGAGACGTTCGTTCATCTAGCACAAAGGGAACGGGTTGCAGGAGAAACTTTTACTCTGGTTTCTCAGTCTGTTTCCTAGTGCCGGTTTGAAGTTCCTGCAGTTTTCACTGTAAAACCGAGTTGGAGCTAGTACCTCCCCATATATATGTATGGAGTGGAGTTTGCAAGTGAAAAGAAACTTTGTGTTCCCAACAAGCTAGGTGAAGGACGGCTTTCACACACACTTATATCTCAGAACTGAGCATGTGGAGAGACTTTCGTTCATCTAGCACAAAGGGAACGGGTTGCAGGAGAAACTTTTACTCTGGTTTCTCAGTCTGTTTCCTAGTGCCTGTTTGAAGTTCCTGCAGTTTTCACTGTAAAACCGAGTTGGAGCTAGTACCTCCCCATATATATGTATGGAGTGGAGTTTGCAACTGAAAAGAAACTTTGTGTTCCCAACAAGCTAGGTGAAGGACGGCTTTCACACACACTTATATCTCAGAACTGAGCATGTGGAGAGACGTTCGTTCATCTAGCACAAATGGAACGGGTTGCAGGAGAAACTTTTACTCTGGTTTCTCAGTCTGTTTCCTAGTGCCGGTTTGAAGTTCCTGCAGTTTTCACTGTAAAACCGAGTTGGAGCTAGTACCTCCCCTTATATATGTATGGAGTGGAGTTTGCAAGTGAAAAGAAACTTTGTGTTCCCAACAAGCTAGGTGAAGCGCGGCTTTCACACATACTTATCTCTCAGAACTGAGCATGTGGAGAGACGTTCGTTCATCTAGCACAAAGGGAACGGGTTGCAGGAGAAACTTTTACTCTGGTTTCTCAGTCTGTTTCCTAGTGCCGGTTTGAAGTTCCTGCAGTTTTCACTGTAAAACCGAGTTGGAGCTAGTACCTCCCCATATATATGTATGGAGTGGAGTTTGCAACTGAAAAGAAACTTTGTGTTCCCAACAAGCTAGGTGAAGGACGGCTTTCACACACACTTATCTCTCAGAACTGAGCATGTGGAGAGACGTTCGTTCATCTAGCACAAATGGAATGGGTTGCAGGAGAAACTTTTACTCTGGTTTCTCAGTCTGTTTCCTAGTGCCGGTTTGAAGTTCCTGCAGTTTTCACTGTAAAACCGAGTTGGAGCTAGTACCTCCCCTTATATATGTATGGATTGGAGTTTGCAAGTGAAAAGAAACTTTGTGTTCCCAACAAGCTAGGTGAAGGACGGCTTTCACACACACTTATCTCTCAGAACTGAGCATGTGGAGAGACGTTCGTTCATCTAGCACAAACGGAACGGGTTGCAGGAGAAACTTTTACTCTGGTTTCTCAGTCTGTTTCCTAGTGCCGGTTGGAAGTTCCTGCAGTTTTCACTGTAAAACCGAGTTGGAGCTAGTACCTCCCCATATATATGTACGGAGTGGAGTTTGCAAGTGAAAAGAAACTTTGTGTTCCCAACAAGCTAGGTGAAGGACGGCTTTCACACACACTTATCTCTCAGAACTGAGCATGTGGAGAGACGTTCGTTCATCTAGCACAAAGGGAACGGGTTGCAGGAGAAACTTTTACTCTGGTTTCTCAGTCTGTTTCCTAGTGCCGGTTTGAAGTTCCTGCAGTTTTCACTGTAAAACCGAGTTGGAGCTAGTACCTCCCCATATATATGTATGGAGTGGAGTTTGCAAGTGAAAAGAAACTTTGTGTTCCCAACAAGCTAGGTGAAGTACGGCTTTCACACACACTTATCTCTCAGAACTGAGCATGTGGAGAGACGTTCGTTCATCTAGCACAAAGGGAACGGGTTGCAGGAGAAACTTTTACTCTGGATTCTCAGTCTGTTTCCTAGTGCCGGTTTGAAGTTCCTGCAGTTTTCACTGTAAAACCGAGTTGGAGCTAGTACCTCCCCATATATATGTACGGAGTGGAGTTTGCAAGTGAAAAGAAACTTTGTGTTCCCAACAAGCTAGGTGAAGTACGGCTTTCACACACACTTATCTCTCAGAACTGAGCATGTGAAGAGACGTTCGTTCATCTAGCACAAAGGGAACGGGTTGCAGGAGAAACTTTTACTCTGGTTTCTCAGTCTGTTTCCTAGTGCCGGTTTGAAGTTCCTGCAGTTTTCACTGTAAAACCGAGTTGGAGCTAGTACCTCCCCATATATATGTACGGAGTGGAGTTTGCAAGTGAAAAGAAACTTTGTGTTCCCAACAAGCTAGGTGAAGGACGGCTTTCACACACACTTATCTCTCAGAACTGAGCATGTGGAGAGACGTTCGTTCATCTAGCACAAAGGGAACGGGTTGCAGGAGAAACTTTTACTCTGGTTTCTCAGTCTGTTTCCTAGTGCCTGTTTGAAGTTCCTGCAGTTTTCACTGTAAAACCGAGTTGGAGCTAGTACCTCCCCATATATATGTATGGAGTGGAGTTTGCAAGTGAAAAGAAACTTTGTGTTCCCAACAAGCTAGGTGAAGGACGGCTTTCACACACACTTATCTCTCAGAACTGAGCATGTGGAGAGACGTTCGTTCATCTAGCACAAAGGGAACGGATTGCAGGAGAAACTTTTACTCTGGTTTCTCAGTCTGTTTCCTAGTGCCGGTTTGAAGTTCCTGCATTTTTCACTGTAAAACCGAGTTGGAGCTAGTACCTCCCCATATATATGTATGGAGTGGAGTTTGCAAGTGAAAAGAAACTTTGTGTTCCCAACAAGCTAGGTGAAGGACGGCTTTCACACACACTTATCTCTCAGAACTGAGCATGTGGAGAGACGTTCGTTCATCTAGCACAAAGGGAACGGGTTGCAGGAGAAACTTTTACTCTGGTTTCTCAGTCTGTTTCCTAGTGCCGGTTTGAAGTTCCTGCAGTTTTCACTGTAAAACCGAGTTGGAGCTAGTACCTCCCCTTATATATGTATGGAGTGGAGTTTGCAAGTGAAAAGAAACTTTGTGTTCCCAACAAGCTAGGTGAAGCGCGGCTTTCACACATACTTATCTCTCAGAACTGAGCATGTGGAGAGACGTTCGTTCATCTAGCACAAAGGGAACGGGTTGCAGGAGAAACTTTTACTCTGGTTTCTCAGTCTGTTTCCTAGTGCCGGTTTGAATTTCCTGCAGTTTTCACTGTAAAACCGAGTTGGAGCTAGTACCTCCCCATATATATGTATGGAGTGGAGTTTGCAACTGAAAAGAAACTTTGTGTTCCCAACAAGCTAGGTGAAGGACGGCTTTCACACACACTTATCTCTCAGAACTGAGCATGTGGAGAGACGTTCGTTCATCTAGCACAAATGGAATGGGTTGCAGGAGAAACTTTTACTCTGGTTTCTCAGTCTGTTTCCTAGTGCCGGTTTGAAGTTCCTGCAGTTTTCACTGTAAAACCGAGTTGGAGCTAGTACCTCCCCTTATATATGTATGGATTGGAGTTTGCAAGTGAAAAGAAACTTTGTGTTCCCAACAAGCTAGGTGAAGGACGGCTTTCACACACACTTATCTCTCAGAACTGAGCATGTGGAGAGACGTTCCTTCATCTAGCACAAACGGAACGGGTTGCAGGAGAAACTTTTACTCTGGTTTCTCAGTCTGTTTCCTAGTGCCGGTTTGAAGTTCCTGCAGTTTTCACTGTAAAACAGAGTTGGAGCTAGTACCTCCCCATATATATGTATGGAGTGGAGTTTGCAAGTGAAAAGAAACTTTGTGTTCCCAACAAGCTAGGTGAAGGACGGCTTTCACACACACTTATCTCTCAGAACTGAGCATGTGGAGAGACGTTCGTTCATCTAGCACAAAGGGAACGGTTTGCAGGAGAAACTTTTACTCTGGTTTCTCAGTCTGTTTCCTAGTGCCGGTTGGAAGTTCCTGCAGTTTTCACTGTAAAACCGAGTTGGAGCTAGTACCTCCCCATATATATGTACGGAGTGGAGTTTGCAAGTGAAAAGAAACTTTGTGTTCCCAACAAGCTAGGTGAAGGACGGCTTTCACACACACTTATCTCTCAGAACTGAGCATGTGGAGAGACGTTCGTTCATCTAGCACAAAGGGAACGGGTTGCAGGAGAAACTTTTACTCTGGTTTCTCAGTCTGTTTCCTAGTGCCGGTTTGAAGTTCCTGCAGTTTTCACTGTAAAACCGAGTTGGAGCTAGTACCTCCCCATATATATGTATGGAGTGGAGTTTGCAAGTGAAAAGAAACTTTGTGTTCCCAACAAGCTAGGTGAAGGACGGCTTTCACACACACTTATCTCTGAGAACTGAGTATGTGGAGAGACGTTCGTTCATCTAGCACAAAGGGAACGGATTGCAGGAGAAACTTTTACTCTGGTTTCTCAGTCTGTTTCCTAGTGCCGGTTTGAAGTTCCTGCATTTTTCACTGTAAAACCGAGTTGGAGCTAGTACCTCCCCATATATATGTATGGAGTGGAGTTTGCAAGTGAAAAGAAACTTTGTGTTCCCAACAAGCTTGGTGAAGGACGGCTTTCACACACACTTATCTCTCAGAACTGAGCATGTTGAGAGACGTTCGTTCATCTAGCACAAAGGGAACGGGTTGCAGGAGAAACTTTTACTCTGGTTTCTCAGTCTGTTTCCTAGTGCCGGTTTGAAGTTCCTGCAGTTTTCACTGTAAAACCGAGTTGGAGCTAGTACCTCCCCATATGTATGTATGGAGTGGAGTTTGCAAGTGAAAAGAAACTTTGTGTTCCCAACAAGCTAGGTGAAGGACGGCTTTCACACACACTTATCTCTCAGAACTGAGCATGTGGAGAGACGTTCGTTCATCTAGCACAAAGGGAACGGATTGCAGGAGAAACTTTTACTCTGGTTTCTCCGTCTGTTTCCTAGTGCCGGTTTGAAGTTCCTGCAGTTTTCACTGTAAAACCGAGTTGGAGCTAGTACCTCCCCATATATATGTATGGAGTGGAGTTTGCAAGTGAAAAGAAACTTTGTGTTCCCAACAAGCTAGGTGAAGGACGGCTTTCACACACACTTATCTCTCAGAACTGAGCATGTTGAGAGACGTTCGTTCATCTAGCACAAAGGGAACGGGTTGCAGGAGAAACTTTTACTCTGGTTTCTCAGTCTGTTTCCTAGTGCCGGTTTGAAGTTCCTGCAGTTTTCACTGTAAAACCGAGTTGGAGCTAGTACCTCCCCATATATATGTATGGAGTGGAGTTTGCAAGTGAAAAGAAACTTTGTGTTCCCAACAAGCTAGGTGAAGGACGGCTTTCACACACACTTATCTCTCAGAACTGAGCATGTGGAGAGACGTTCGTTCATCTAGCACAAAGGGAACGGGTTGCAGGAGAATCTTTTACTCTTGTTTCTCAGTCTGTTTCCTAGTGCCGGTTTGAAGTTCCTGCAGTTTTCACTGTAAAACCGAGTTGGAGCTAGTACCTCCCCATATATATGTATGGAGTGGAGTTTGCAAGTGAAAAGAAACTGTGTGTTCCCAACAAGCTAGGTGAAGGACGGCTTTCACACACACTTATCTCTCAGACCTGAGCATGTGGAGAGACGTTCGTTCATCTAGCACAAAGGGAACGGGTTGCAGGAGAAACTTTTACTCTGTTTTCTCAGTCTGTGTCCTAGTGCCGGTTTGAAGTTCCTGCAGTTTTCAGTGTAAAACCGAGTTGGAGCTAGTACCTCCCCATATATATGTATGGAGTGGTGTTTGCAAGTGAAAAGAAACTTTGTGTTCCCAACAAGCTAGGTGAAGGACGGCTTTCACACACACTTATCTCTCAGAACTGAGCATGTGGAGAGACGTTCGTTCATCTAGCACAAAGGGAACGGGTTGCAGGAGAAACTTTTACTCTGGTTTCTCAGTCTGTTTCCTAGTGCCGGTTTGAAGTTCCTGCAGTTTTCACTGTAAAACCGAGTTGGAGCTAGTACCTCCCCATATATATTTACGGAGTGGAGTTTGCTAGTGAAAAGAAACTTTGTGTTCCCAACAAGCTAGGTGAAGGACGGCTTTCACACACACTTATCTCTCAGAACTGAGCATGTGGAGAGACGTTCGTTCATCTAGCACAAAGGGAACGGGTTGCAGGAGAAACTTTTACTCTGGTTTCTCAGTCTGTTTCCTAGTGCCGGTTTGAAGTTCCTGCAGTTTTCACTGTAAAACCGAGTTGGAGCTAGTACCTCCCCATATATATGTACGGAGTGGTGTTTGCAAGTGAAAAGAAACTTTGTGTTCCCAACAAGCTAGGTGAAGGACGGCTTTCACACACACTTATCTCTCAGAACTGAGCATGTGGAGAGACGTTCGTTCATCTAGCACAAAGGGAACGGTTTGCAGGAGAAACTTTTACTCTGGTTTCTCAGTCTGTTTCCTAGTGCCGGTTTGAAGTTCCTGCAGTTTTCACTGTAAAACCGAGTTGGAGCTAGTACCTCCCCATATATATGTACGGAGTGGAGTTTGCAAGTGTAAACAAACTTTGTGTTCCCAACAAGCTAGGTGAAGGGCGGCTTTCACACACACTTATCTCTCAGAACTTAGCATGTGGAGAGACGTTCGTTCATCTAGCACAAAGGGAACGGGTTGCAGGAGAAACTTTTACTCTGGTTTCTCAGTCTGTTTCCTAGTGCCGGTTTGAAGTTCCTGCAGTTTTCACTGTAAAACCGAGTTGGAGCTAGTACCTCCCCTTATATATGTATGGAGTGGAGTTTGCAACTGAAAAGAAACTTTGTGTTCCCAACAAGCTAGGTGAAGGACGGCTTTCACACACACTTATCTCTCAGAACTGAGCATGTGGAGAGACGTTCGTTCATCTAGCACAAAGGAAACGGGTTGCAGGAGAAACTTTTACTCTGGTTTCTCAGTCTGTTTCCTAGTGCCGGTTTGAAGTTCCTGCAGTTTTCACTGTAAAACAGAGTTGGAGCTAGTACCTCCCCATATATATGTATGGAGTGGAGTTTGCAAGTGAAAAGAAACTTTGTGTTCCCAACAAGCTAGGTGAAGGACGGCTTTCACACACACTTATCTCTCAGAACTGAGCATGTGGAGAGACGTTCGTTCATCTAGCACAAAGGGAACGGGTTGCAGGAGAAACTTTTACTCTGGTTTCTCAGTCTGTTTCCTAGTGCCGGTTGGAAGTTCCTGCAGTTTTCACTGTAAAACCGAGTTGGAGCTAGTACCTCCCCATATATATGTACGGAGTGGAGTTTGCAAGTGAAAAGAAACTTTGTGTTCCCAACAAGCTAGGTGAAGGACGGCTTTCACAAACACTTATCTCTCAGAACTGAGCATGTGGAGAGACGTTCGTTCATCTAGCACAAAGGGAACGGGTTGCAGGAGAAACTTTTACTCTGGTTTCTCAGTCTGTTTCCTAGTGCCGGTTTGAAGTTCCTGCAGTTTTCACTGTAAAACCGAGTTGGAGCTAGTACCTCCCCATATATATGTATGGAGTGGAGTTTGCAAGTGAAAAGAAACTTTGTGTTCCCAACAAGCTAGGTGAAGGACGGCTTTCACACACACTTATCTCTCAGAACTGAGCATGTGGAGAGACGTTCGTTCATCTAGCACAAAGGGAACGGATTGCAAGAGAAACTTTTACTCTGGTTTCTCAGTCTGTTTCCTAGTGCCGGTTTGAAGTTCCTGCAGTTTTCACTGTAAAACCGAGTTGGAGCTAGTACCTCCCCATATATATGTATGGAGTGGAGTTTGCAAGTGAAAAGAAACTTTGTGTTCCCAACAAGCTAGGTGAAGGACGGCTTTCACACACACTTATCTCTCAGAACTGAGCATGTTGAGAGACGTTCGTTCATCTAGCACAAAGGGAACGGGTTGCAGGAGAAACTTTTACTCTGGTTTCTCAGTCTGTTTCCTAGTGCCGGTTTGAAGTTCCTGCAGTTTTCACTGTAAAACCGAGTTGGAGCTTGTACCTCCCCATATATATGTATGGAGTGGAGTTTGCATGTGAAAAGAAACTTTGTGTTCCCAAAAAGCTAGGTGAAGGACGGCTTTCACACACACTTATCTCTCAGAACTGAGCATGTGGAGAGACGTTCGTTCATCTAGCACAAAGGGAACGGGTTGCAGGAGAAACTTTTACTCTGGTTTCTCCGTCTGTTTCCTAGTGCCGGTTTGAAGTTCCTGCAGTTTTCACTGTAAAACCGAGTTGGAGCTAGTACCTCCCCATATATATGTACGGAGTGGAGTTTGCTAGTGAAAAGAAACTTTGTGTTCCCAACAAGCTAGGTGAAGGACGGCTTTCACACACACTTATCTCTCAGAACTGAGCATGTGGAGAGACGTTCGTTCATCTAGCACAAAGGGAACGGTTTGCAGGAGAAACTTTTACTCTGGTTTCTCAGTCTGTTTCCTAGTGCCGGTTTGAAGTTCCTGCAGTTTTCACTGTAAAACCGAGTTGGAGCTAGTACCTCCCCATATATATGTACGGAGTGGAGTTTGCAGGTGTAAACAAACTTTGTGTTCCCAACAAGCTAGGTGAAGGGCGGCTTTCACACACACTTATCTCTCAGAACTGAGCATGTGGAGAGACGTTCGTTCATGTAGCACAAAGGGAACGGGTTGCAGGAGAAACTTTTACTCTGGTTTCTCAGTCTGTTTCCTAGTGCCGGTTTGAAGTTCCTGCAGTTTTCACTGTAAAACCGAGTTGGAGCTAGTACCTCCCCTTATATATGTATGGAGTGGAGTTTGCAAGTGAAAAGAAACTTTGTGTTCCCAACAAGCTAGGTGAAGGACGGCTTTCACACACACTTATCTCTCAGAACTGAGCATGTGGAGAGACGTTCGTTCATCTAGCACAAAGGGAACGGGTTGCAGGAGAAACTTTTACTCTGGTTTCTCAGTCTGTTTCCTAGTGCCGGTTTGAAGTTCCTGCAGTTTTCACTGTAAAACCGAGTTGGAGCTAGTACCTCCCCATATATATGTACGGAGTGGAGTTTGAAAGTGAAAAGAAACTTTGTGTTCCCAACAAGCTAGGTGAAGGACGGCTTTCACACACACTTATCTCTCAGAACTGAGCATGTGGAGAGACGTTCGTTCATCTAGCACAAAGGGAACGGGTTGCAGGAGAAACTTTTACTCTGGTTTCTCAGTCTGTTTCCTAGTGCCGGTTTGAAGTTCCTGCAGTTTTCACTGTAAAACCGAGTTGGAGCTAGTACCTCCCCATATATATGTACGGAGTGGTGTTTGCAAGTGAAAAGAAACTTTGTGTTCCCAACAAGCTAGGTGAAGGACGGCTTTCACACACACTTATCTCTCAGAACTGAGCATGTGGAGAGACGTTCGTTCATCTAGCACAAAGGGAACGGTTTGCAGGAGAAACTTTTACTCTGGTTTCTCAGTCTGTTTCCTAGTGCCGGTTGGAAGTTCCTGCAGTTTTCACTGTAAAACCGAGTTGGAGCTAGTACCTCCCCATATATATGTACGGAGTGGAGTTTGCAAGTGTAAACAAACTTTGTGTTCCCAACAAGCTAGGTGAAGGGCGGCTTTCACACACACTTATCTCTCAGAACTGAGCATGTGGAGAGACGTTCGTTCATCTAGCACAAAGGGAACGGGTTGCAGGAGAAACTTTTACTCTGGTTTCTCAGTCTGTTTCCTAGTGCCGGTTTGAAGTTCCTGCAGTTTTCACTGTAAAACCGAGTTGGAGCTAGTACCTCCACATATATATGTATGGAGTGGAGTTTGCAACTGAAAAGAAACTTTGTGTTCCCAACAAGCTAGGTGAAGGACGGCTTTCACACACACTTATCTCTCAGAACTGAGCATGTGGAGAGACGTTCGTTCATCTAGCACAAATGGAACGGGTTGCAGGAGAAACTTTTACTCTGGTTTCTCAGTCTGTTTCCTAGTGCCGGTTTGAAGTTCCTGCAGTTTTCACTGTAAAACCGAGTTGGAGCTAGTACCTCCCCTTATATATGTATGGAGTGGAGTTTGCAAGTGAAAAGAAACTTTGTGTTCCCAACAAGCTAGGTGAAGGACGGCTTTCACACACACTTATCTCTCAGAACTGAGCATGTGGAGAGACGTTCGTTCATCTAGCACAAAGGGAACGGGTTGCAGGAGAAACTTTTACTCTGGTTTCTCAGTCTGTTTCCTAGTGCCGGTTTGAAGTTCCTGCAGTTTTCACTGTAAAACAGAGTTGGAGCTAGTACCTCCCCATATATATGTATGGAGTGGAGTTTGCAAGTGAAAAGAAACTTTGTGTTCTCAACAAGCTAGGTGAAGGACGGCTTTCACACACACTTATCTCTCAGAACTGAGCATGTGGAGAGACGTTCGTTCATCTAGCACAAAGGGAACGGGTTGCAGGAGAAACTTTTACTCTGGTTTCTCCGTCTGTTTCCTAGTGCCGGTTGGAAGTTCCTGCAGTTTTCACTGTAAAACCGAGTTGGAGCTAGTACCTCCCCATATATATGTACGGAGTGGAGTTTGCTAGTGAAAAGAAACTTTGTGTTCCCAACAAGCTAGGTGAAGGACGGCTTTCACACACACTTATCTCTCAGAACTGAGCATGTGGAGAGACGTTCGTTCATCTAGCACAAAGGGAACGGGTTGCAGGAGAAACTTTTACTCTGGTTTCTCAGTCTGTTTCCTAGTGCCGGTTTGAAGTTCCTGCAGTTTTCACTGTAAAACCGAGTTGGAGCTAGTACCTCCCCATATATATGTACGGAGTGGTGTTTGCAAGTGAAAAGAAACTTTGTGTTCCCAACAAGCTAGGTGAAGGACGGCTTTCACACACACTTATCTCTCAGAACTGAGCATGTGGAGAGACGTTCGTTCATCTAGCACAAAGGGAACGGTTTGCAGGAGAAACTTTTACTCTGGTTTCTCAGTCTGTTTCCTAGTGCCGGTTTGAAGTTCCTGCAGTTTTCACTGTAAAACCGAGTTGGAGCTAGTACCTCCCCATATATATGTACGGAGTGGAGTTTGCAAGTGTAAACAAACTTTGTGTTCCCAACAAGCTAGGTGAAGGGCGGCTTTCACACACACTTATCTCTCAGAACTGAGCATGTGGAGAGACGTTCGTTCATCTAGCACAAAGGGAACGGGTTGCAGGAGAAACTTTTACTCTGGTTTCTCAGTCTGTTTCCTAGTGCCGGTTTGAAGTTCCTGCAGTTTTCACTGTAAAACCGAGTTGGAGCTAGTACCTCCCCTTATATATGTATGGAGTGGAGTTTGCAAGTGAAAAGAAACTTTGTGTTCCCAACAAGCTAGGTGAAGGACGGCTTTCACACACACTTATCTCTCAGAACTGAGCATGTGGAGAGACGTTCGTTCATCTAGCACAAAGGGAACGGGTTGCAGGAGAAACTTTTACTCTGGTTTCTCAGTCTGTTTCCTAGTGCCGGTTTGAAGTTCCTGCAGTTTTCACTGTAAAACCGAGTTGGAGCTAGTACCTCCCCATATATATGTACGGAGTGGAGTTTGCTAGTGAAAAGAAACTTTGTGTTCCCAACAAGCTAGGTGAAGGACGGCTTCCACACACACTTATCTCTCAGAACTGAGCATGTGGAGAGACGTTCGTTCATCTAGCACAAAGGGAACGGGTTGCAGGAGAAACTTTTACTCTGGTTTCTCAGTCTGTTTCCTAGTGCCGGTTTGAAGTTCCTGCAGTTTTCACTGTAAAACCGAGTTGGAGCTAGTACCTCCCCATATATATGTACGGAGTGGTGTTTGCAAGTGAAAAGAAACTTTGTGTTCCCAACAAGCTAGGTGAAGGACGGCTTTCACACACACTTATCTCTCAGAACTGAGCATGTGGAGAGACGTTCGTTCATCTAGCACAAAGGGAACGGTTTGCAGGAGAAACTTTTACTCTGGTTTCTCAGTCTGTTTCCTAGTGCCGGTTTGAAGTTCCTGCAGTTTTCACTGTAAAACCGAGTTGGAGCTAGTACCTCCCCATATATATGTACGGAGTGGAGTTTGCAAGTGTAAACAAACTTTGTGTTCCCAACAAGCTAGGTGAAGGGCGGCTTTCACACACACTTATCTCTCAGAACTGAGCATGTGGAGAGACGTTCGTTCATCTAGCACAAAGGGAACGGGTTGCAGGAGAAACTTTTACTCTGGTTTCTCAGTCTGTTTCCTAGTGCCGGTTTGAAGTTCCTGCAGTTTTCACTGTAAAACCGAGTTGGAGCTAGTACCTCCACATATATATGTATGGAGTGGAGTTTGCAACTGAAAAGAAACTTTGTGTTCCCAACAAGCTAGGTGAAGGACGGCTTTCACACACACTTATCTCTCAGAACTGAGCATGTGGAGAGACGTTCGTTCATCTAGCACAAATGGAACGGGTTGCAGGAGAAACTTTTACTCTGGTTTCTCAGTCTGTTTCCTAGTGCCGGTTTGAAGTTCCTGCAGTTTTCACTGTAAAACCGAGTTGGAGCTAGTACCTCCCCTTATATATGTATGGATTGGAGTTTGCAAGTGAAAAGAAACTTTGTGTTCCCAACAAGCTAGGTGAAGGACGGCTTTCACACACACTTATCTCTCAGAACTGAGCATGTGGAGAGACGTTCGTTCATCTAGCACAAAGGGAACGGGTTGCAGGAGAAACTTTTACTCTGGTTTCTCAGTCTGTTTCCTAGTGCCGGTTGGAAGTTCCTGCAGTTTTCACTGTAAAACCGAGTTGGAGCTAGTACCTCCCCATATATATGTACGGATTGGAGTTTGCAAGTGAAAAGAAACTTTGTGTTCCCAACAAGCTAGGTGAAGGACGGCTTTCACACACACTTATCTCTCAGAACTGAGCATGTGGAGAGACGTTCGTTCATCTAGCACAAAGGGAACGGGTTGCAGGAGAAACTTTTACTCTGGTTTCTCAGTCTGTTTCCTAGTGCCGGTTTGAAGTTCCTGCAGTTTTCACTGTAAAACCGAGTTGGAGCTTGTACCTCCCCATATATATGTATGGAGTGGAGTTTGCAAGTGAAAAGAAACTTTGTGTTCCCAACAAGCTAGGTGAAGGACGGCTTTCACACACACTTATCTCTCAGAACTGAGCATGTGGAGAGACGTTCGTTCATCTAGCACAAAGGGAACGGATTGCAGGAGAAACTTTTACTCTGGTTTCTCAGTCTGTTTCCTAGTGCCGGTTTGAAGTTCCTGCAGTTTTCACTGTAAAACCGAGTTGGAGCTAGTACCTCCCCTTATATATGTATGGAGTGGAGTTTGCAAGTGAAAAGAAACTTTGTGTTCCCAACAAGCTAGGTGAAGGACGGCTTTCACACACACTTATCTCTCAGAACTGAGCATGTTGAGAGACGTTCTTTCATCTAGCACAAAGGGAACGGGTTGCAGGAGAAACTTTTACTCTGGTTTCTCAGTCTGTTTCCTAGTGCCGGTTTGAAGTTCCTGCAGTTTTCACTGTAAAACCGAGTTGGAGCTTGTACCTCCCCATATATATGTATGGAGTGGAGTTTGCATGTGAAAAGAAACTTTGTGTTCCCAACAAGCTAGGTGAAGGACGGCTTTCACACACACTTATCTCTCAGAACTGAGCATGTGGAGAGACGTTCGTTCATCTAGCACAAAGGGAACGGGTTGCAGGAGAAACTTTTACTCTGGTTTCTCAGTCTGTTTCCTAGTGCCGGTTTGAAGTTCCTGCAGTTTTCACTGTAAAACCGAGTTGGAGCTAGTACCTCCCCATATATATGTACGGAGTGGTGTTTGCAAGTGAAAAGAAACTTTGTGTTCCCAACAAGCTAGGTGAAGGACGGCTTTCACACACACTTATCTCTCAGAACTGAGCATGTGGAGAGACGTTCGTTCATCTAGCACAAAGGGAACGGTTTGCAGGAGAAACTTTTACTCTGGTTTCTCAGTCTGTTTCCTAGTGCCGGTTTGAAGTTCCTGCAGTTTTCACTGTAAAACCGAGTTGGAGCTAGTACCTCCCCATATATATGTACGGAGTGGAGTTTGCAAGTGTAAACAAACTTTGTGTTCCCAACAAGCTAGGTGAAGGGCGGCTTTCACACACACTTATCTCTCAGAACTGAGCATGTGGAGAGACGTTCGTTCATCTAGCACAAAGGGAACGGGTTGCAGGAGAAACTTTTACTCTGGTTTCTCAGTCTGTTTCCTAGTGCCGGTTTGAAGTTCCTGCAGTTTTCACTGTAAAACCGAGTTGGAGCTAGTACCTCCCCTTATATATGTATGGAGTGGAGTTTGCAAGTGAAAAGAAACTTTGTGTTCCCAACAAGCTAGGTGAAGGACGGCTTTCACACACACTTATCTCTCAGAACTGAGCATGTGGAGAGACGTTCGTTCATCTAGCACAAAGGGAACGGGTTGCAGGAGAAACTTTTACTCTGGTTTCTCAGTCTGTTTCCTAGTGCCGGTTTGAAGTTCCTGCAGTTTTCACTGTAAAACCGAGTTGGAGCTAGTACCTCCCCATATATATGTACGGAGTGGAGTTTGCTAGTGAAAAGAAACTTTGTGTTCCCAACAAGCTAGGTGAAGGACGGCTTCCACACACACTTATCTCTCAGAACTGAGCATGTGGAGAGACGTTCGTTCATCTAGCACAAAGGGAACGGGTTGCAGGAGAAACTTTTACTCTGGTTTCTCAGTCTGTTTCCTAGTGCCGGTTTGAAGTTCCTGCAGTTTTCACTGTAAAACCGAGTTGGAGCTAGTACCTCCCCATATATATGTACGGAGTGGTGTTTGCAAGTGAAAAGAAACTTTGTGTTCCCAACAAGCTAGGTGAAGGACGGCTTTCACACACACTTATCTCTCAGAACTGAGCATGTGGAGAGACGTTCGTTCATCTAGCACAAAGGGAACGGTTTGCAGGAGAAACTTTTACTCTGGTTTCTCAGTCTGTTTCCTAGTGCCGGTTTGAAGTTCCTGCAGTTTTCACTGTAAAACCGAGTTGGAGCTAGTACCTCCCCATATATATGTACGGAGTGGATTTTGCAAGTGTAAACAAACTTTGTGTTCCCAACAAGCTAGGTGAAGGGCGGCTTTCACACACACTTATCTCTCAGAACTGAGCATGTGGAGAGACGTTCGTTCATCTAGCACAAAGGGAACGGGTTGCAGGAGAAACTTTTACTCTGGTTTCTCAGTCTGTTTCCTAGTGCCGGTTTGAAGTTCCTGCAGTTTTCACTGTAAAACCGAGTTGGAGCTAGTACCTCCACATATATATGTATGGAGTGGAGTTTGCAACTGAAAAGAAACTTTGTGTTCCCAACAAGCTAGGTGAAGGACGGCTTTCACACACACTTATCTCTCAGAACTGAGCATGTGGAGAGACGTTCGTTCATCTAGCACAAATGGAACGGGTTGCAGGAGAAACTTTTACTCTGGTTTCTCAGTCTGTTTCCTAGTGCCGGTTTGAAGTTCCTGCAGTTTTCACTGTAAAACCGAGTTGGAGCTAGTACCTCCCCTTATATATGTATGGATTGGAGTTTGCAAGTGAAAAGAAACTTTGTGTTCCCAACAAGCTAGGTGAAGGACGGCTTTCACACACACTTATCTCTCAGAACTGAGCATGTGGAGAGACGTTCGTTCATCTAGCACAAAGGGAACGGGTTGCAGGAGAAACTTTTACTCTGGTTTCTCAGTCTGTTTCCTAGTGCCGGTTGGAAGTTCCTGCAGTTTTCACTGTAAAACCGAGTTGGAGCTAGTACCTCCCCATATATATGTACGGAGTGGAGTTTGCAAGTGAAAAGAAACTTTGTGTTCCCAACAAGCTAGGTGAAGGACGGCTTTCACACACACTTATCTCTCAGAACTGAGCATGTGGAGAGACGTTCGTTCATCTAGCACAAAGGGAACGGGTTGCAGGAGAAACTTTTACTCTGGTTTCTCAGTCTGTTTCCTAGTGCCGGTTTGAAGTTCCTGCAGTTTTCACTGTAAAACCGAGTTGGAGCTAGTACCTCCCCATATATATGTATGGAGTGGAGTTTGCAAGTGAAAAGAAACTTTGTGTTCCCAACAAGCTAGGTGAAGGACGGCTTTCACACACACTTATCTCTCAGAACTGAGCATGTGGAGAGACGTTCGTTCATCTAGCACAAAGGGAACGGATTGCAGGAGAAACTTTTACTCTGGTTTCTCAGTCTGTTTCCTAGTGCCGGTTTGAAGTTCCTGCAGTTTTCACTGTAAAACCGAGTTGGAGCTAGTACCTCCCCTTATATATGTATGGAGTGGAGTTTGCAAGTGAAAAGAAACTTTGTGTTCCCAACAAGCTAGGTGAAGGGCGGCTTTCACACACACTTATCTCTCAGAACTGAGCATGTTGAGAGACGTTCTTTCATCTAGCACAAAGGGAACGGGTTGCAGGAGAAACTTTTACTCTGGTTTCTCAGTCTGTTTCCTAGTGCCGGTTTGAAGTTCCTGCAGTTTTCACTGTAAAACCGAGTTGGAGCTTGTACCTCCCCATATATATGTATGGAGTGGGGTTTGCATGTGAAAAGAAACTTTGTGTTCCCAACAAGCTAGGTGAAGGACGGCTTTCACACACACTTATCTCTCAGAACTGAGCATGTGGAGAGACGTTCGTTCATCTAGCACAAAGGGAACGGGTTGCAGGAGAAACTTTTACTCTGGTTTCTCCGTCTGTTTCCTAGTGCCGGTTTGAAGTTCCTGCAGTTTTCACTGTAAAACAGAGTTGGAGCTAGTACCTCCCCATATATATGTATGGAGTGGAGTTTGCAAGTGAAAAGAAACTTTGTGTTCCCAACAAGCTAGGTGAAGGACGGCTTTCACACACACTTATCTCTCAGAACTGAGCATGTGGAGAGACGTTCGTTCATCTAGGACAAAGGGAACGGGTTGCAGCAGAAACTTTTACTCTGGTTTCTCAGTCTGTTTCCTAGTGCCGGTTGGAAGTTCCTGCAGTTTTCACTGTAAAACCGAGTTGGAGCTAGTACCTCCCCATATATATGTACGGAGTGGAGTTTGCAAGTGAAAAGAAACTTTGTGTTCCCAACAAGCTAGGTGAAGGACGGCTTTCACACACACTTATCTCTCAGAACTGAGCATGTGGAGAGACGTTCGTTCATCTAGCACAAAGGGAACGGATTGCAGGAGAAACTTTTACTCTGGTTTCTCAGTCTGTTTCCTAGTGCCGGTTTGAAGTTCCTGCATTTTTCACTGTAAAACCGAGTTGGAGCTAGTACCCCCCCATATATATGTATGGAGTGGAGTTTGCAAGTGTAAAGAAACTTTGTGTTCCCAACAAGCTAGGTGAAGGACGGCTTTCACACACACTTATCTCTCAGAACTGAGCATGTGGAGAGACGTTCGTTCATCTAGCACAAAGGGAACGGGTTGCAGGAGAAACTTTTACTCTGGTTTCTCAGTCTGTTTCCTAGTGCCGGTTTGAAGTTCCTGCAGTTTTCACTGTAAAACCGAGTTGGAGCTAGTACCTCCCCATATATATGTATGGAGTGGAGTTTGCAAGTGAAAAGAAACTTTGTGTTCCCAACAAGCTAGGTGAAGGACGGCTTTCACACACACTTATCTCTCAGAACTGAGCATGTGGAGAGACGTTCGTTCATCTAGCACAAAGGGATCGGGTTGCAGGAGAAACTTTTACTCTGGTTTCTCAGTCTGTTTCCTAGTGCCGGTTTGAAGTTCCTGCAGTTTTCACTATAAAACCGAGTTGGAGCTAGTACCTCCCCATATATATGTATGGAGTGGTGTTTGCAAGTGAAAAGAAACTGTGTGTTCCCAACAAGCTAGGTGAAGGACGGCTTTCACACACACTTATCTCTCAGACCTGAGCATGTGGAGAGACGTTCGTTCATCTAGCACAAAGGGAACGGGTTGCAGGAGAAACTTTTACTCTGGTTTCTCAGTCTGTGTCCTAGTGCCGGTTTGAAGTTCCTGCAGTTTTCAGTGTAAAACCGAGTTGGAGCTAGTACCTCCCCATATATATGTATGGAGTGGAGTTTGCAAGTGAAAAGAAACTTTGTATTCCCAACAAGTTAGGTGAAGGACGGCTTTCACACACACTTATCTCTCAGAACTGAGCATGTGGAGAGACGTTCGTTCATCTAGCACAAAGGGAACGGGTTGCAGTAGAAACTTTTACTCTGATTTCTCAGTCTGTTTCCTAGTGCCGGTTTGAAGTTCCTGCAGTTTTCACTGTAAAACCGAGTTGGAGCTAGTACCTCCCCATATATATGTACGGAGTGGAGTTTGCTAGTGAAAAGAAACTTTGTGTTCCCAACAAGCTAGGTGAAGGACGGCTTTCACACACACTTATCTCTCAGAACTGAGCATGTGGAGAGAGGTTCGTTCATCTAGCACAAAGGGAACGGGTTGCAGGAGAAACTTTTACTCTGGTTTCTCAGTCTGTTTCCTAGTGCCGGTTTGAAGTTCCTGCAGTTTTCACTGTAAAACCGAGTTGGAGCTAGTACCTTCCCATATATATGTACGGAGTGGTGTTTGCAAGTGAAAAGAAACTTTGTGTTCCCAACAAGCTAGGTGAAGGACGGCTTTCACACACACTTATCTCTCAGAACTGAGCATGTGGAGAGACGTTCGTTCATCTAGCACAAAGGGAACGGTTTGCAGGAGAAACTTTTACTCTGGTTTCTCAGTCTGTTTACTAGTGCCGGTTTGAAGTTCCTGCGGTTTTCACTGTAAAACCGTGTTGGAGCTAATACCTCCCCATATATATGTACGGAGTGGAGTTTGCAAGTGAAAAGAAACTTTGTGTTCCCAACAAGCTAGGTGAAGGACGGCTTTCACACACACTTATCTCTCAGAACTGAGCATGTGGAGAGACGTTCGTTCATCTAGCACAAAGGCAATGGGTTGCAGGAGAAACTTTTACTCTGGTTTCTCAGTCTGTTTCCTAGTGCCGGTTTGAAGTTCCTGCAGTTTTCACTGTAAAACCGAGTTGGTGCTAGTACCTCCCCATATATATGTACGGAGTGGATTTTGCAAGTGAAAAGAAACTGTGTGTTCCCAACAAGCTAGGTGAAGGACGGCTTTCACACACACTTATCTCTCAGAACTGAGCATGTGGAGAGACGTTCGTTCATCTAGCACAAAGGGAACGGGTTGCAGGAGAAACTTTTACTCTGGTTTCTCAGTCTGTTTCCTAGTGCCGGTTTGAAGTTCCTGCATTTTTCACTGTAAAACCGAGTTGGAGCTAGTACCTCCCCATATATATGTATGGAGTGGAGTTTGCAAGTGAAAAGAAACTTTGTGTTCCCAACAAGCTAGGTGAAGGACGGCTTTCACACACACTTATCTCTCAGAACTGAGCATGTGGAGAGACGTTCGTTCATCTAGCACAAAGGGAACGGGTTGCAGGAGAAACTTTTACTCTGGTTTCTCAGTGTGTTTCCTAGTGCCGGTTTGAAGTTCCTGCGGTTTTCACTGTAAAACCGTGTTGGAGCTAGTACCTCCCCATATATATGTACGGAGTGGAGTTTGCAAGTGAAAAGAAACTTTGTGTTCCCAACAAGCTAGGTGAAGGACGGCTTTCACACACACTTATCTCTCAGAACTGAGCATGTGGAGAGACGTTCGTTCATCTAGCACGAAGGCAATGGGTTGCAGGAGAAACTTTTACTCTGGTTTCTCAGTCTGTTTCCTAGTGCCGGTTTGAAGTTCCTGCAGTTTTCACTGTAAAACCGAGTTGGAGCTAGTACCTCCCCATATATATGTACGGAGTGGATTTTGCAAGTGAAAAGAAACTGTGTGTTCCCAACAAGCTAGGTGAAGGACAGCTTTCACACACACTTATCTCTCAGAACTGAGCATGTGGAGAGACGTTCGTTCATCTAGCACAAAGGGAACGGGTTGCAGGAGAAACTTTTACTCTGGTTTCTCAGTCTGTTTCCTAGTGCCGGTTTGAAGTTCCTGCAGTTTTCACTGTAAAACCGAGTTGGAGCTAGTACCTCCCCATATATATGTATGGAGTGGAGTTTGCAAGTGAAAAGAAACTTTGTGTTCCCAACAAGCTAGGTGAAGGACGGCTTTCACACACACTTATCTCTCAGAACTGAGCATGTGGAGAGACGTTCGTTCATCTAGCAAAAAGGGAACGGGTTGCAGGAGAAACTTTTACTCTGGTTTCTCAGTCTGTTTCCTAGTGCCGGTTTGAAGTTCCTGCAGTTTTCACTGTAAAACCGAGTTGGAGCTAGTACCTCCCCATATATATGTATGGAGTGGATTTTGCAAGTGAAAAGAAACTGTGTGTTCCCAACAAGCTAGGTGAAGGACGGCTTTCACACACACTTATCTCTCAGACCTGAGCATGTGGAGAGACGTTCGTTCATCTAGCACAAAGGGAACGGGTTGCAGTAGAAACTTTTACTCTGGTTTCTCAGTCTGTGTCCTAGTGCCGGTTTGAAGTTCCTGCAGTTTTCAGTGTAAAACCGAGTTGGAGCTAGTACCTCCCCATATATATGTATGGAGTGGAGTTTGCAAGTGAAAAGAAACTTTGTGTTCCCAACAAGCTAGGTGAAGGACGGCTTTCACACACACTTATCTCTCAGAACTGAGCATGTGGAGAGACGTTCGTTCATCTAGCACAAAGGGAACGGGTTGCAGGAGAAACTTTTACTCTGGTTTCTCAGTCTGTTTCCTAGTGCCGGTTTGAAGTTCCTGCAGTTTTCACTGTAAAACCGAGTTGGAGCTAGTACCTCCCCATATATATGTACGGAGTGGAGTTTGCTAGTGAAAAGAAACTTTGTGTTCCCAACAAGCTAGGTGAAGGACGGCTTTCACACACACTTATCTCTCAGAACTGAGCATGTGGAGAGACGTTCGTTCATCTAGCACAAAGGGAACGGGTTGCAGGAGAAACTTTTACTCTGGTTTCTCAGTCTGTTTCCTAGTGCCGGTTTGAAGTTCCTGCAGTTTTCACTGTAAAACCGAGTTGGAGCTAGTACCTCCCCATATATATGTACGGAGTGGTGTTTGCAAGTGAAAAGAAACTTTGTGTTCCCAACAAGCTAGGTGAAGGACGGCTTTCACACACACTTATCTCTCAGAACTGAGCATGTGGAGAGACGTTCGTTCATCTAGCACAAAGGGAACGGTTTGCAGGAGAATCTTTTACTCTGGTTTCTCAGTCTGTTTCCTAGTGCCGGTTTGAAGTTCCTGCGGTTTTCACTGTAAAACCGTGTTGGAGCTAGTACCTCCCCATATATATGTACGGAGTGGTGTTTGCAAGTGAAAAGAAACTTTGTGTTCCCAACAAGCTAGGTGAAGGACGGCTTTCACACACACTTATCTCTCAGAACTGAGCATGTGGAGAGACGTTCGTTCATCTAGCACAAAGGGAACGGATTGCAGGAGAAACTTTTACTCTGGTTTCTCAGTCTGTTTCCTAGTGCCGGTTTGAAGTTCCTGCAGTTTTCACTGTAAAAACGATTTGGAGCTAGTACCTCCCCATATATTTGTACGGAGTGGAGTTTGCAAGTGTAAACAAACTTTGTGTTCCCAACAAGCTAGGTGAAGGGCGGCTTTCACACACACTTATCTCTCAGAACTGAGCATGTGGAGAGACGTTCGTTCATCTAGCACAAAGGGAACGGGTTGCAGGAGAAACTTTTACTCTGGTTTCTCAGTCTGTTTCCTAGTGCCGGTTTGAAGTTCCTGCAGTTTTCACTGTAAAACCGAGTTGGAGCTAGTACCTCCCCATATATATGTATGGAGTGGAGTTTGCAACTGAAAAGAAACTTTGTGTTCCCAACAAGCTAGGTGAAGGACGGCTTTCACACACACTTATCTCTCAGAACTGAGCATGTGGAGAGACGTTCGTTCATCTAGCACAAATGGAACGGGTTGCAGGAGAAACTTTTACTCTGGTTTCTCAGTCTGTTTCCTAGTGCCGGTTTGAAGTTCCTGCAGTTTTCACTGTAAAACCGAGTTGGAGCTAGTACCTCCCCTTATATATGTATGAAGTGGAGTTTGCAAGTGAAAAGAAACTTTGTGTTCCCAACAAGCTAGGTGAAGGACGGCTTTCACACACACTTATCTCTCAGAACTGAGCATGTGGAGAGACGTTCGTTCATCTAGCACAAAGGGAACGGGTTGCAGGAGAAACTTTTACTCTGGTTTCTCAGTCTGTTTCCTAGTGCCGGTTTGAAGTTCCTGCAGTTTTCACTGTAAAACCGAGTTGGAGCTAGTACCTCCCCATATATATGTATCGAGTGGAGTTTGCAAGTGAAAAGAAACTTTGTGTTCCCAACAAGCTAGGTGAAGGACGGCTTTCACACACACTTATCTCTCAGAACTGAGCATGTGGAGAGACGTTCGTTCATCTAGCACAAAGGGAACGGGTTGCAGGAGAAACTTTTACTCTGGTTTCTCAGTCTGTTTCCTAGTGCCGGTTTGAAGTTCCTGCAGTTTTCACTGTAAAACCGAGTTGGAGCTAGTACCTCCCCATATATATGTACGGAGTGGAGTTTGCAAGTGAAAAGAAACTTTGTGTTCCCAACAAGCTAGGTGAAGGACGGCTTTCACAAACACTTATCTCTCAGAAGTGAGCATGTGGAGAGACGTTCGTTCATCTAGCACAAAGGGAACGGGTTGCAGGAGAAACTTTTACTCTGGTTTCTCAGTCTGTTTCCTAGTGCCTGTTTGAAGTTCCTGCAGTTTTCACTGTAAAACCGAGTTGGAGCTAGTACCTCCCCATATATATGTATGGAGTGGAGTTTGCAAGTGAAAAGAAACTTTGTGTTCCCAACAAGCTAGGTGAAGGACGGCTTTCACACACACTTATCTCTCAGAACTGAGCATGTGGAGAGACGTTCGTTCATCTAGCACAAAGGGAACGGATTGCAGGAGAAACTTTTACTCTGGTTTCTCAGTCTGTTTCCTAGTGCCGGTTTGAAGTTCCTGCATTTTTCACTGTAAAACCGAGTTGGAGCTAGTACCTCCCCATATATATGTATGGAGTGGAGTTTGCAAGTGAAAAGAAACTTTGTGTTCCCAACAAGCTAGGTGAAGGACGGCTTTCACACACACTTATCTCTCAGAACTGAGCATGTGGAGAGACGTTCGTTCATCTAGCACAAAGGGAACGGGTTGCAGGAGAAACTTTTACTCTGGTTTCTCAGTCTGTTTCCTAGTGCCGGTTTGAAGTTCCTGCAGTTTTCACTGTAAAACCGAGTTGGAGCTTGTACCTCCCCATATATATGTATGGAGTGGAGTTTGCATGTGAAAAGAAACTTTGTGTTCCCAACAAGCTAGGTGAAGGACGGCTTTCACACACACTTATCTCTCAGAACTGAGCATGTGGAGAGACGTTCGTTCATCTAGCACAAAGGGAACGGGTTGCAGGAGAAACTTTTACTCTGGTTTCTCCGTCTGTTTCCTAGTGCCGGTTTGAAGTTCCTGCAGTTTTCACTGTAAAACAGAGTTGGAGCTAGTACCTCCCCATATATATGTATGGAGTGGAGTTTGCAAGTGAAAAGAAACTTTGTGTTCCCAACAAGCTAGGTGAAGGACGGCTTTCACACACACTTATCTCTCAGAACTGAGCATGTGGAGAGACGTTCGTTCATCTAGGACAAAGGGAACGGGTTGCAGGAGAAACTTTTACTCTGGTTTCTCAGTCTGTTTCCTAGTGCCGGTTGGAAGTTCCTGCAGTTTTCACTGTAAAACCGAGTTGGAGCTAGTACCTCCCCATATATATGTACGGAGTGGAGTTTGCAAGTGAAAAGAAACTTTGTGTTCCCAACAAGCTAGGTGAAGGACGGCTTTCACACACACTTATCTCTCAGAACTGAGCATGTGGAGAGACGTTCGTTTATCTAGCACAAAGGGAACGGGTTGCAGGAGAAACTTTTACTCTGGTTTCTCAGTCTGTTTCCTAGTGCCGGTTTGAAGTTCCTGCAGTTTTCACTGTAAAACCGAGTTGGAGCTAGTACCTCCCCATATATATGTATGGAGTGGAGTTTCCAAGTGAAAAGAAACTTTGTGTTCCCAACAAGCTAGGTGAAGGACGGCTTTCACACACACTTATCTCTCAGAACTGAGCATGTGGAGAGACGTTCGTTCATCTAGCACAAAGGGAACGGATTGCAGTAGAAACTTTTACTCTGGTTTCTCAGTCTGTTTCCTAGTGCCGGTTTGAAGTTCCTGCATTTTTCACTGTAAAACCGAGTTGGAGCTAGTACCTCCCCATATATATGTATGGAGTGGAGTTTGCAAGTGTAAAGAAACTTTGTGTTCCCAACAAGCTAGGTGAAGGACGGCTTTCACACACACTTATCTCTCAGAACTGAGCATGTGGAGAGACGTTCGTTCATCTAGCACAAAGGGAACGGGTTGCAGGAGAAACTTTTACTCTGGTTTCTCAGTCTGTTTCCTAGTGCCGGTTTGAAGTTCCTGCAGTTTTCACTGTAAAACCGAGTTGGAGCTAGTACCTCCCCATATATATGTATGGAGTGGAGTTTGCAAGTGAAAAGAAACTTTGTGTTCCCAACAAGCTAGGTTAAGGACGGCTTTCACACACACTTATCTCTCAGAACTGAGCATGTGGAGAGACGTTCGTTCATCTAGCACAAAGGGAACGGGTTGCAGGAGAATCTTTTACTCTGGTTTCTCAGTCTGTTTCCTAGTGCCGGTTTGAAGTTCCTGCAGTTTTCACTGTAAAACCGAGTTGGAGCTAGTACCTCCCCATATATATGTATGGAGTGGAGTTTGCAAGTGAAAAGAAACTGTGTGTTCCCAACAAGCTAGGTGAAGGACGGCTTTCACACACACTTATCTCTCAGACCTGAGCATGTGGAGAGACGTTCGTTCATCTAGCACAAAGGGAACGGGTTGCAGGAGAAACTTTTACTCTGGTTTCTCAGTCTGTGTCCTAGTGCCGGTTTGAAGTTCCTGCAGTTTTCAGTGTAAAACCGAGTTGGAGCTAGTACCTCCCCATATATATGTATGGAGTTGAGTTTGCAAGTGAAAAGAAACTTTGTGTTCCCAACAAGTTAGGTGAAGGACGGCTTTCACACACACTTATCCCTCAGAACTAAGCATGTGGAGAGACGTTCGTTCATCTAGCACAAAGGGAACGGGTTGCAGGAGAAACTTTTACTCTGGTTTCTCAGTCTGTTTCCTAGTGCCGGTTTGAAGTTCCTGCAGTTTTCACTGTAAAACCGAGTTGGAGCTAGTACCTCCCCATATATATGTACGGAGTGGTGTTTGCAAGTGAAAAGAAACTTTGTGTTCCCAACAAGCTAGGTGAAGGACGGCTTTCACACACACTTATCTCTCAGAACTGAGCATGTGGAGAGACGTTCGTTCATCTAGCACAAAAGCAATGGGTTGCAGGAGAAACTTTTACTCTGGTTTCTCAGTCTGTTTCCTAGTGCCGGTTTGAAGTTCCTGCAGTTTTCACTGTAAAACCGAGTTGGAGCTAGTACCTCCCCATATATATGTACGGAGTGGATTTTGCAAGTGAAAAGAAACTGTGTGTTCCCAACAAGCTAGGTGAAGGACGGCTTTCACACACACTTATCTCTCAGAACTGAGCATGTGGAGAGACGTTCGTTCATCTAGCACAAAGGGAACGGGTTGCAGGAGAAACTTTTACTCTGGTTTCTCAGTCTGTTTCCTAGTGCCGGTTTGAAGTTCCTGCAGTTTTCACTGTAAAACCGAGTTGGAGCTAGTACCTCCCCATATATATGTATGGAGTGGAGTTTGCAAGTGAAAAGAAACTTTGTGTTCCCAACAAGCTAGGTGAAGGACGGCTTTCACACACACTTATCTCTCAGAACTGAGCATGTGGAGAGACGTTCGTTCATCTAGCACAAAGGGAACGGGTTGCAGGAGAAACTTTTACTCTGGTTTCTCAGTGTGTTTCCTAGTGCCGGTTTGAAGTTCCTGCGGTTTTCACTGTAAAACCGTGTTGGAGCTATTACCTCCCCATATATATGTAAGGAGTGGAGTTTGCAAGTGAAAAGAAACTTTGTGTTCCCAACAAGCTAGGTGAAGGACGGCTTTCACACACACTTATCTCTCAGAACTGAGCATGTGGAGAGACGTTCGTTCATCTAGCACAAAGGCAATGGGTTGCAGGAGAAACTTTTACTCTGGTTTCTCAGTCTGTTTCCTAGTGCCGGTTTGAAGTTCCTGCAGTTTTCACTGTAAAACCGAGTTGGAGCTAGTACCTCCCCATATATATGTACGGAGTGGATTTTGCAAGTGAAAAGAAACTGTGTGTTCCCAACAAGCTAGGTGAAGGACGGCTTTCACACACACTTATCTCTCAGAACTGAGCATGTGGAGAGACGTTCGTTCATCTAGCACAAAGGGAACGGGTTGCAGGAGAAACTTTTACTCTGGTTTCTCAGTCTGTTTCCTAGTGCCGGTTTGAAGTTCCTGCAGTTTTCACTGTAAAACCGAGTTGGAGCTAGTACCTCCCCATATATATGTATGGAGTGGAGTTTGCAAGTGAAAAGAAACTTTGTGTTCCCAACAAGCTAGGTGAAGGACGGCTTTCACACACACTTATCTCTCAGAACTGAGCATGTGGAGAGACGTTCGTTCATCTAGCACAAAGGGAACGGGTTGCAGGAGAAACTTTTACTCTGGTTTCTCAGTCTGTTTCCTAGTGCCGGTTTGAAGTTCCTGCAGTTTTCACTGTAAAACCGAGTTGGAGCTAGTACCTCCCCATATATATGTATGGAGTGGAGTTTGCAAGTGAAAAGAAACTGTGTGTTCCCAACAAGCTAGGTGAAGGACGGCTTTCACACACACTTATCTCTCAGACCTGAGCATGTGGAGAGACGTTCGTTCATCTAGCACAAAGGGAACGGGTTGCAGGAGAAACTTTTACTCTGGTTTCTCAGTCTGTGTCCTAGTGCCGGTTTGAAGTTCCTGCAGTTTTCAGTGTAAAACCGAGTTGGAGCTAGTACCTCCCCATATATATGTATGGAGTGGAGTTTGCAAGTGAAAAGAAACTTTGTGTTCCCAACAAGCTAGGTGAAGGACGGCTTTCACACACACTTATCTCTCAGAACTGAGCATGTGGAGAGACGTTCGTTCATCTAGCACAAAGGGAACGGGTTGCAGGAGAAACTTTTACTCTGGTTTCTCAGTCTGTTTCCTAGTGCCGGTTTGAAGTTCCTGCAGTTTTCACTGTAAAACCGAGTTGGAGCTAGTACCTCCACATATATATGTACGGAGTGGAGTTTGCTAGTGAAAAGAAACTTTGTGTTCCCAACAAGCTAGGTGAAGGACGGCTTTCACACACACTTATCTCTCAGAACTGAGCATGTGGAGAGACGTTCGTTCATCTAGCACAAAGGGAACGGGTTGCAGGAGAAACTTTTACTCTGGTTTATCAGTCTGTTTCCTAGTGCCGGTTTGAAGTTCCTGCAGTTTTCACTGTAAAACCGAGTTGGAGCTTGTACCTCCCCATATATATGTACGGAGTGGTGTTTGCAAGTGAAAAGAAACTTTGTGTTCCCAACAAGCTAGGTGAAGGACGGCTTTCACACACACTTATCTCTCAGAACTGAGCATGTGGAGAGACGTTCGTTCATCTAGCACAAAGGGAACGGTTTGCAGGGGAAACTTTTACTCTGGTTTCTCAGTCTGTTTCCTAGTGCCGGATTGAAGTTCCTGCAGTTTTCACTGTAAAACCGAGTTGGAGCTAGTACCTCCCCATATATATGTACGGAGTGGTGTTTGCAAGTGAAAAGAAACTTTGTGTTCCCAACAAGCTAGGTGAAGGACGGCTTTCACACACACTTATCTCTCAGAACTGAGCATGTGGAGAGACGTTCGTTCATCTAGCACAAAGGGAACGGTTAGCAGGAGAAACTTTTACTCTGGTTTCTCAGTCTGTTTCCTAGTGCCGGTTTGAAGTTCCTGCGGTTTTCACTGTAAAACCGTGTTGGAGCTAGTACCTCCCCATATATATGTATGGAGTGGAGTTTGCAAGTGAAAAGAAACTTTGTGTTCCCAACAAGCTAGGTGAAGGACGGCTTTCACACACACTTATCTCTCAGAACTGAGCATGTGGAGAGACGTTAGTTCATCTAGCACAAAGGCAATGGGTTGCAGGAGAAACTTTTACTCTGGTTTCTCAGTCTGTTTCCTAGTGCCGGTTTGAAGTTCCTGCAGTTTTCACTGTAAAACCGAGTTGGAGCTAGTACCTCCCCATATATATGTACGGAGTGGATTTTGCAAGTGAAAAGAAACTGTGTGTTCCCAACAAGCTAGGTGAAGGACGGCTTTCACACACACTTATCTCTCAGAACTGAGCATGTGGAGAGACGTTCGTTCATCTAGCACAAAGGGAACGGGTTGCAGGAGAAACTTTTACTCTGGTTTCTCAGTCTGTTTCCTAGTGCCGGTTTGAAGTTCCTGCAGTTTTCACTGTAAAACCGAGTTGGAGCTAGTACCTCCCCATATATATGTATGGAGTGGAGTTTGCAAGTGAAAAGAAACTTTGTGTTCCCAACAAGCTAGGTGAAGGACGGCTTTCACACACACTTATCTCTCAGAACTGAGCATGTGGAGAGACGTTCGTTCATCTAGCACAAAGGGAACGGGTTGCAGGAGAAACTTTTACCCTGGTTTCTCAGTCTGTTTCCTAGTGCCGGTTTGAAGTTCCTGCAGTTTTCACTGTAAAACCGAGTTGGAGCTAGTACCTCCCCATATATATGTATGGAGTGGAGTTTGCAAGTGAAAAGAAACTTTGTGTTCCCAAAAAGCTAGGTGAAGGACGGCTTTCACACACACTTATCTCTCAGAACTGAGCATGTGGAGAGACGTTCGTTCATCTAGCACAAAGGGAACGGGTTGCAGGAGAAACTTTTACTCTGGTTTCTCAGTCTGTTTCCTAGTGCCGGTTTGAAGTTCCTGCAGTTTTCACTGTAAAACCGAGTTGGAGCTAGTACCTCCCCATATATATGTATGGAGTGGAGTTTGCAAGTGAAAAGAAACTTTGTGTTCCCAACAAGCTAGGTGAAGGACGGCTTTCACACACACTTATCTCTCAGAACTGAGCATGTGGAGAGACGTTCGTTCATCTAGCACAAAGGGAACGGGTTGCAGGAGAAACTTTTACTCTGGTTTCTCAGTCTGTTTCCTAGTGCCGGTTTGAAGTTCCTGCAGTTTTCACTGTAAAACCGAGTTGGAGCTAGTACCTCCCCATATATATGTACGGAGTGGAGTTTGCAAGTGAAAAGAAACTTTGTGTTCCCAACAAGCTAGGTGAAGGACGGCTTTCACACACACTTATCTCTCAGAACTGAGCATGTGGAGAGACGTTCGTTCATCTAGCACAAAGGGAACGGGTTGCAGGAGAAACTTTTACTCTGGTTTCTCAGTCTGTTTCCTAGTGCCGGTTTGAAGTTCCTGCATTTTTCACTGTAAAACCGAGTTGGAGCTAGTACCTCCCCATATATATGTATGGAGTGGCGTTTGCAAGTGAAAAGAAACTTTGTGTTCCCAACAAGCTAGGTGAAGGACGGCTTTCACACACACTTATCTCTCAGAACTGAGCATGTGGAGAGACGTTCATTCATCTAGCACAAAGGGAACGGGTTGCAGGAGAAACTTTTACTCTGGTTTCTCAGTCTGTTTCCTAGTGCCGGTTTGAAGTTCCTGCAGTTTTCACTGTAAAACCGAGTAGGAGCTAGTACCTCCCCATATATATGTATGGAGTGGAGTTTGCAAGTGAAAAGAAACTTTGTGTTCCCAACAAGCTAGGTGAAGGACGGCTTTCACACACACTTATCTCTCAGAACTGAGCATGTGGAGAGACGTTCGTTCATCTAGCACAAACGGAACGGGTTGCAGGAGAAACTTTTACTCTGGTTTCTCAGTCTGTTTCCTAGTGCCGGTTTGAAGTTCCTGCAGTTTTCACTGTAAAACCGAGTTGGAGCTAGTACCTCCCCATATATATCTATGGAGTGGAGTTTGCAAGTGAAAAGAAACTTTGTGTTCCCAACAAGCTAGGTGAAGGACGGCTTTCACACACACTTATCTCTCAGAACTGAGCATGTGGAGAGACGTTCGTTCATCTAGCACAAAGGGAACGGGTTGCAGGAGAAACTTTTACTCTGGTTTCTCAGTCTGTTTCCTAGTGCCGGTTTGAAGTTCCTGCAGTTTTCACTGTAAAACCGAGTTGGAGCTAGTACCTCCCCATATATATGTATGGAGTGGAGTTTGCAAGTGAAAAGAAACTTTGTGTTCCCAACAAGCTAGGTGAAGGACGGCTTTCACACACACTTATCTCTCAGAACTGAGCATGTGGAGAGACGTTCGTTCATCTAGCACAAAGGGAACGGGTTGCAGGAGAAACTTTTACTCTGGTTTCTCAGTCTGTTTCCTAGTGCCGGTTTGAAGTTCCTGCAGTTTTCACTGTAAAACCGAGTTGGAGCTAGTACCTCCCCATATATATGTATGGAGTGGAGTTTGCAAGTGAAAAGAAACTTTGTGTTCCCAAAAAGCTAGGTGACGGACGGCTTTCGCACACACTTATCTCTCAGAACTGAGCATGTGGAGAGACGTTCGTTCATCTAGCACAAAGGGAACGGGTTGCAGGAGAAACTTTTACTCTGGTTTCTCAGTCTGTTTCCTAGTGCCGGTTTGAAGTTCCTGCAGTTTTCACTGTAAAACCGAGTTGGAGCTAGTACCTCCCCATATATATGTATGGAGTGGAGTTTGCAAGTGAAAAGAAACTTTGTGTTCCCAACAAGCTAGGTGACGGACGGCTTTCACACACACTTATCTCTCAGAACTGAGCATGTGGAGAGACGTTCGTTCATCTAGCACAAAGGGAACGGGTTGCAGGAGAAACTTTTACTCTGGTTTCTCAGTCTGTTTCCTAGTGCCGGTTTGAAGTTCCTGCAGTTTTCACTGTAAAACCGAGTTGGAGCTAGTACCTCCCCATATATATGTACGGAGTGGAGTTTGCAAGTGAAAAGAAACTTTGTGTTCCCAACAAGCTAGGTGAAGGACGGCTTTCACACACACTTATCTCTCAGAACTGAGCATGTGGAGAGACGTTCGTTCATCTAGCACAAAGGGAACGGGTTGCAGGAGAAACTTTTACTCTGGTTTCTCAGTCTGTTTCCTAGTGCCGGTTTGAAGTTCCTGCATTTTTCACTGTAAAACCGAGTTGGAGCTAGTACCTCCCCATATATATGTATGGAGTGGCGTTTGCAAGTGAAAAGAAACTTTGTGTTCCCAACAAGCTAGGTGAAGGACGGCTTTCACACACACTTATCTCTCAGAACTGAGCATGTGGAGAGACGTTCATTCATCTAGAACAAAGGGAACGGGTTGCAGGAGAAACTTTTTCTCTGGTTTCTCAGTCTGTTTCCTAGTGCCGGTTTGAAGTTCCTGCAGTTTTCACTGTAAAACCGAGTAGGAGCTAGTACCTCCCCATATATATGTATGGAGTGGAGTTTGCAAGTGAAAAGAAACTTTGTGTTCCCAACAAGCTAGGTGAAGGACGGCTTTCACACACACTTATCTCTCAGAACTGAGCATGTGGAGAGACGTTCGTTCATCTAGCACAAACGGAACGGGTTGCAGGAGAAACTTTTACTCTGGTTTCTCAGTCTGTTTCCTAGTGCCGGTTTGAAGTTCCTGCAGTTTTCACTGTAAAACCGAGTTGGAGCTAGTACCTCCCCATATATATGTATGGAGTGGAGTTTGCAAGTGAAAAGAAACTTTGTGTTCCCAACAAGCTAGGTGAAGGACGGCTTTCACACACACTTATCTCTCAGAACTGAGCATGTGGAGAGACGTTCGTTCATCTAGCACAAAGGGAACGGGTTGCAGGAGAAACTTTTACTCTGGTTTCTCAGTCTGTTTCCTAGTGCCGGTTTGAAGTTCCTGCAGTTTTCACTGTAAAACCGAGTTGGAGCTAGAACCTCCCCATATATATGTATGGAGTGGAGTTTGCAAGTGAAAAGAAACTTTGTGTTCCCAACAAGCTAGGTGAAGGACGGCTTTCACACACACTTATCTCTCAGAACTGAGCATGTGGAGAGACGTTCGTTCATCTAGCACAAAGGGAACGGGTTGCAGGAGAAACTTTTACTCTGGTTTCTCAGTCTGTTTCCTTCTGCCGGTTTGAAGTTCCTGCAGTTTTCACTGTAAAACCGAGTTGGAGCTAGTACCTCCCCATATATATGTACGGAGTGGAGTTTGCAAGTGAAAAGAAACTTTGTGTTCCCAACAAGCTAGGTGAAGGACGGCTTTCACACACACTTATCTCTCAGAACTGAGCATGTGGAGAGACGTTCGTTCATCTAGCACAAAGGGAACGGGTTGCAGGAGAAACTTTTACTCTGGTTTCTCAGTCTGTTTCCTAGTGCCGGTTTGAAGTTCCTGCATTTTTCACTGTAAAACCGAGTTGGAGCTAGTACCTCCCCATATATATGTATGGAGTGGCGTTTGCAAGTTAAAAGAAACTTTGTGTTCCCAACAAGCTAGGTGAAGGACGGCTTTCACACACACTTATCTCTCAGAACTGAGCATGTGGAGAGACGTTCGTTCATCTAGCAAAAAGGGAACGGGTTGCAGGAGAAACTTTTACTCTGGTTTCTCAGTCTGTTTCCTAGTGCCGGTTTGAAGTTCCTGCAGTTTTCACTGTAAAACCGAGTAGGAGCTAGTACCTCCCCATATATTTGTATGGAGTGGAGTTTGCAAGTGAAAAGAAACTTTGTGTTCCCAACAAGCTAGGTGAAGGACGGCTTTCACACACACTTATCTCTCAGAACTGAGCATGTGGAGAGACGTTCGTTCATCTAGCACAAAGGGAACGGTTTGCAGGAGAAACTTTTACTCTGGTTTCTCAGTCTGTTTCCTAGTGCCGGTTTGAAGTTCCTGCAGTTTTCACTGTAAAACCGAGTTGGAGCTAGTACCTCCCCATATATATGTATGGAGTGGAGTTTGCAAGTGAAAAGAAACTTTGTGTTCCCAACAAGCTAGGTGAAGGACGGCTTTCACACACACTTATCTCTCAGAACTGAGCATGTGGAGAGACGTTCGTTCATCTAGCACAAAGGGAACGGGTTGCAGGAGAAACTTTTACTCTGGTTTCTCAGTCTGTTTCCTAGTGCCGGTTTGAAGTTCCTGCAGTTTTCACTGAAAAACCGAGTTGGAGCTTGTACCTCCCCATATATATGTATGGAGTGGAGTTTGCAAGTGAAAAAAAACTGTGTGTTCCCAACAAGCTAGGTGAAGGACGGCTTTCACACACACTTATCTCTCAGAACTGAGCATGTGGAGAGACGTTCGTTCATCTAGCACAAAGGGAACGGGTTGCAGGAGAAACTTTTACTCTGGTTTCTCAGTCTGTTTCCTAGTGCTGTTTGAAGTTCCTGCAGTTTTCACTGTAAAACCGAGTTGGAGCTAGTACCTCCCCATATATATGTATGGAGTGGGGTTTGAAACTGAAAAGAAACTTTGTGTTCCCAACAAGCTAGGTGAAGGACGGCTTTCACACACACTTATCACTCAGAACTGAGCATGTGGGGAGACGTTCGTTCATCTAGCACAAAGGGAACGGGTTGCAGGAGAAACTTTTACTCTGGTTTCTCAGTCTGTTTCCTAGTGCCGGTTTGAAGTTCCTGCAGTTTTCACTGTAAAACCGAGTTGGAGCTAGTACCTCCCCATATATATGTATGGAGTGGAGTTTGCAAGTGAAAAGAAACTTTGTGTTCCCAACAAGCTAGGTGAAGGACGGCTTTCACACACACTTATCTCTCAGAACTGAGCATGTGGAGAGACGTTCGTTCATCTAGCACAAAGGGAACGGTTTGCAGGAGAAACTTTTACTCTGGTTTCTCAGTCTGTTTCCTAGTGCCAGTTTGATGTTCCTGCAGTTTTCACTGTAAAACCGAGTTGGAGCTAGTACCTCCCCATATATATGTATGGAGTGGAGTTTGCAAGTGAAAAGAAACTTTGTGTTCCCAACAAGCTAGGTGAAGGACGGCTTTCACACACACTTATCTCTCAGAACTGAGCATGTGGAGAGACGTTCGTTCATCTAGCACAAAGGGAACGGGTTGCAGGAGAAACTTTTACTCTGGTTTCTCAGTCTGTTTCCTAGTGCCGGTTTGAATTTCCTGCAGTTTTCACTGTAAAACCGAGTTGGAGCTAGTACCTCCCCATATATATGTATGGAGTGGAGTTTGCTAGTGAAAAGAAACTTTGTGTTCCCAACAAGCTAGGTGAAGGACGGCTTTCACACACACTTATCTCTCAGAACTGAGCATGTGGAGAGACGTTCGTTCATCTAGCACAAAGGGAAAGGGTTGCAGGAGAAACTTTTACTCTGGTTTCTCAGTCTGTTTCCTAGTGCCGGTTTGAAGTTCCTGCAGTTTTCACTGTAAAACCGAGTTGGAGCTAGTACCTCCCCATATATATGTATGGAGTGGAGTTTGAAACTGAAAAGAAACTTTGTGTTCCCAACAAGCTAGGTGAAGGACGGATTTCACACACACTTATCACTCAGAACTGAGCATGTGGAGAGACGTTCGTTCATCTAGCACAAAGGGAACGGGTTGCAGGAGAAACTTTTACTCTGGTTTCTCAGTCTGTTTCCTAGTGCCGGTTTGAAGTTCCTGCAGTTTTCACTGTAAAACCGAGTTGGAGCTAGTACCTCCCCATATATATGTATGGAGTGGAGTTTGCAAGTGAAAGAAACTTTGTGTTCCCAAAAAGCTAGGTGAAGGAAGGCTTTCACACACACTTATCTCTCAGAACTGAGCATGTGGAGAGACGTTCGTTCATCTAGCACAAAGGGAACGGGTTGCAGGAGAAACTTTTACTCTGGTTTCTCAGTCTGTTTCCTAGTGCCGGTTTGAAGTTCCTGCAGTTTTCACTGTAAAACCGAGTTGGAGCTTGTACCTCCCCATATATATGTATGGAGTGGATTTTGCTAGTGAAAAGAAACTTTGTGTTCCCAACAAGCTAGGTGAAGGACGGCTTTCACACACACTTATCTCTCAGAACTGAGCATGTGGAGAGACGTTCGTTCATCTAGCACAAAGGGAACGGGTTGCAGGAGAAACTTTTACTCTGGTTTCTCAGTCTGTTTCCTAGTGCCGGTTTGAAGTTCCTGCAGTTTTCACTGTAAAACCGAGTTGGAGCTAGTACCTCCCCATATATATGTATGGAGTGGGGTTTGAAACTGAAAAGAAACTTTGTGTTCCCAACAAGCTAGGTGAAGGACGGCTTTCACACACACTTATCTCTCAGAAATGAGCATTTGGAGAGACGTTCGTTCATCTAGCAGAAAGGGAACGGGTTGCAGGAGAAACTTTTACTCTGGTTTCTCAGTCTGTTTCCTAGTGCCGGTTTGAAGTTCCTGCAGTTTTCACTGTAAAACCGAGTTGGAGCTAGTACCTCCCCATATATATGTATGGAGTGGAGTTTGCAAGTGAAAAGAAACTTTGTGTTCCCAACAAGCTAGGTGAAGGACGGCTTTCAAACACACTTATCTCTCAGAACTGAGCATGTGGAGAGACGTTCGTTCATCTAGCACAAAGGGAACGGTTTGCAGGAGAAACTTTTACTCTGGTTTCTCAGTCTGTTTCCTAGTGCCGGTTTGAAGTTCCTGCAGTTTTCACTGTAAAACCGAGTTGGAGCTAGTACCTCCCCATATATATGTATGGAGTGGAGTTTGCAAGTGAAAAGAAACTTTGTGTTCCCAACAAGCTAGGTGAAGGACGGCTTTCACACACACTTATCTCTCAGAACTGAGCATGTGGAGAGACGTTCGTTCATCTAGCACAAAGGGAACGGGTTGCAGGAGAAACTTTTACTCTGGTTTCTCAGTCTGTTTCCTAGTGCCGGTTTGAAGTTCCTGCAGTTTTCACTGTAAAACCGAGTTGGAGCTAGTACCTCCCCATATATATGTATGGAGTGGAGTTTGCAAGTGAAAGAAACTTTGTGTTCCCAAAAAGCTAGGTGAAGGACGGCTTTCACACACACTTATCTCTCAGAACTGAGCATGTGGAGAGACGTTCGTTCATCTAGCACAAAGGGAACGGGTTGCAGGAGAAACTTTTACTCTGGTTTCTCAGTCTGTTTCCTAGTGCCGGTTTGAAGTTCCTGCAGTTTTCACTGTAAAACCGAGTTGGAGCTTGTACCTCCCCATATATATGTATGGAGTGGAGTTTGCTAGTGAAAAGAAACTTTGTGTTCCCAACAAGCTAGGTGAAGGACGGCTTTCACACACACTTATCTCTCAGAACTGAGCATGTGGAGAGACGTTCGTTCATCCAGCACAAAGGGAACGGTTTGCAAGAGAAACTTTTACTCTGGTTTCTCAGTCTGTTTCCTAGTGCCGGTTTGAAGTTCCTGCAGTTTTCACTGTAAAACCGAGTTGGAGCTAGTACCTCCCCATATATATGTATGGAGTGGGGTTTGAAACTGAAAAGAAACTTTGTGTTCCCAACAAGCTAGGTGAAGGAAGGCATTCACACACACTTATCACTCAGAACTGAGCATGTGGAGAGACGTTCGTTCATCTAGCACAAAGGGAACGGTTTGCAGTAGAAACTTTTACTCTGGTTTCTCAGTCTGTTTCCTAGTGCCGGTTTGAAGTTCCTGCAGTGTTCACTGTAAAACCGAGTTGGAGCTAGTACCTCCCCATATATATGTATGGAGTGGAGTTTACAAGTGAAAAGAAACTTTGTGTTCCCAACAAGCTAGGTGAAGGACGGCTTTCACACACACTTATCTCTCAGAACTGAGCATGTGGAGAGACGTTCGTTCATCTAGCACAAAGGGAACGGGTTGCAGGGGAAACTTTTACTCTGGTTTCTCAGTCTATTTCCTAGTGCCGGTTTGAAGTTCCTGCAGTTTTCACTGTAAAACAGAGTTGGAGCTAGTACCTCCCCATATATATGTATGGAGTGGAGTTTGCAAGTGAAAAGAAACTTTGTGTTCCCAACAAGCTAGTTGAAGGACGGCTTTCACACACACTTATCTCTCAGAACTGAGCATGTGGAGAGACGTTCGTTCATCTAGCCCAAAAAGAACGGGATGAAGGAGAAACTTTTACTCTGGTTTCTCAGTCTGTTTCCTAGTGCCGGTTTGAAGTTCCTGCAGTTTTCACTGTAAAACCGAGTTGGAGCTAGTACCTCCCCATATATATGTATGGAGTGGAGTTTGCAAGTGAAAAGAAACTTTGTGTTCCCAACAAGCTAGGTGAAGGACGGCTTTCACACACACTTATCTCTCAGAACTGAGCATGTGGAGAGACGTTCGTTCATCTAGCACAAAGGGAACGGGTTGCAGGAGAAACTTTTACTCTGGTTTCTCAGTCTGTTTCCTAGTGCCGGTTTGAAGTTCCTGCAGGTTTCACTGTAAAACCGAGTTGGAGCTAGTACCTCCCCATATATATGTATGGAGTGGAGTTTGCAAGTGAAAAGAAACTTTGTGTTCCCAACAAGCTAGGTGAAGGACGGCTTTCACACACACTTATCTCTCAGAACTGAGCATGTGGAGAGACGTTCGTTCATCTAGCACAAAGGGAACGAGTTGCAGGAGAAACTTTTACTCTGTTTTCTCAGTCTGTTTCCTAGTGCCGGTTTGAAGTTCCTGCAGTTTTCACTGTAAAACCGAGTTGGAGCTAGTACCTCCCCATATATATGTATGGAGTGGAGTTTGCAAGTGAAAAGAAACTTTGTGTTCCCAACAAGCTAGTTGAAGGACGGCTTTCACACGCACTTATCTCTCAGAACTGAGCATGTGGAGAGACGTTCGTTCATCTAGCACAAAGGGAACGGGTTGCAGGAGAAACTTTTACTCTGGTTTCTCAGTCTGTTTCCTAGTGCCGGTTTGAAGTTCCTGCAGTTTTCACTGTAAAACCGAGTTGGAGCTAGTACCTCCCCATATATATGTATGGAGTGGAGTTTGCAAGTGAAAACAAACTTTGTGTTCCCAACAAGCTAGGTGAAGGACGGCTTTCACACACACTTATCTCTCAAAACTGAGCATGTGGAGAGACGTTCGTTCATCTAGCACAAAAGGAACGGGATGCAGGAGAAACTTTTACTCTGGTTTCTCAGTCTGTTTCCTAGTGCCGGTTTGAAGTTCCTGCAGTTTTCACTGTAAAACCGAGTTGGAGCTAGTACCTCCCCATATATATGTATGGAGTGGAGTTTGCAAGTGAAAAGAAACTTTGTGTTCCCAACAAGCTAGGTGAAGGACGGCTTTCACACACACTTATCTCTCAGAACTGAGCATGTGGAGAGACGTTCGTTCATCTAGCACAAAGGGAACGGGTTGCAGGAGAAACTTTTACTCTGGTTTCTCAGTGTGTTTCCTAGTGCCGGTTTGAAGTTCCTGCAGGTTTCACTGTAAAACCGATTTGGAGCTAGTACCTCCCCTTATATATGTATGGAGTGGAGTTTGCAAGTGAAAAGAAACTTTGTGTTCCCAACAAGCTAGGTGAAGGACGGCTTTCACACACACTTATCTCTCAGAACTGAGCATGTGGAGAGACGTTCGTTCATCTAGCACAAAGGGAACGGGTTGCAGGAGAAACTTTTACTCTGGTTTCTCAGTCTGTTTCCTAGTGCCGGTTTGAAGTTCCTGCAGTTTTCACTGTAAAACCGAGTTGGAGCTAGTACCTCCCCATATATATGTATGGAGTGGAGTTTGCAAGTGAAAAGAAACTTTGTGTTCCCAACAAGCTAGTTGAAGGACGGCTTTCACACGCACTTATCTCTCAGAACTGAGCATGTGGAGAGACGTTCGTTCATCTAGCACAAAGGGAACGGGTTGCAGGAGAAACTTTTACTCTGGTTTCTCAGTCTGTTTCCTAGTGCCGGTTTGAAGTTCCTGCAGTTTTCACTGTAAAACCGAGTTGGAGCTAGTACCTCCCCATATATATGTATGGAGTGGAGTTTGCAAGAAAAGAAACTTTGTGTTCCCAACAAGCTAGGTGAAGGACGGCTTTCACACACACTTATCTCTCAGAACTGAGCATGTGGAGAGACGTTCGTTCATCTAGCACAAAGGGAACGGGTTGCAGGAGAAACTTTTACTCTGGTTTCTCAGTGTGTTTCCTAGTGCCGGTTTGAAGTTCCTGCAGTTTTCACTGTAAAACCGAGTTGGAGCTAGTACCTCCCAATATATATGTATGGAGTGGAGTTTGCAAGTGAAAAGAAACTTTGTGTTCCAAACAAGCTAGGTGAAGGACGGCTTTCACACACACTTATCTCTCAGAACTGAGCATGTGGAGAGACGTTCGTTCATCTAGCACAAAGGGAACGGGATGCAGGAGAAACTTTTACTCTGGTTTCTCAGTCTGTTTCCTAGTGCCGGTTTGAAGTTCCTGCAGTTTTCACTGTAAAACCGAGTTGGAGTTAGTACCTCCCCATATATATGTATGGAGTGGAGTTTGCAAGTGAAAAGAAACTTTGTGTTCCCAACAAGCTAGGTGAAGGAAGGCTTTCACACACACTTATCTCTCAGAACTGAGCATGTGGAGAGACGTTCGTTCATCTAGCACAAAGGGAACGGGTTGCAGGAGAAACTTTTACTCTGGTTTCTCAGTCTGTTTCCTAGTGCCGGTATGAAGTTCCTGCAGTTTTCACTGTAAAACCTAGTTGGAGCTTGTACCTCCCCATATATATGTATGGAGTGGAGTTTGCTAGTGAAAAGAAACTTTGTGTTCCCAACAAGCTAGGTGAAGGTCGGCTTTCACACACACTTATCTCTCAGAACTGAGCATGTGGAGAGACGTTCGTTCATCTAGCACAAAGGGAATGGGTTGCAGGACAAACTTTTACTGTGGTTTCTCAGTCTGTTTCCTAGTGCCGGTTTGAAGTTCCTGCAGTTTTCACTGTAAAACCGAGTTGGAGCTAGTACTTCCCCATATATATGTATGGAGTGGGGTTTGAAACTGAAAAGAAACTTTGTGTTCCCAACAAGATAGGTGAAGTAAGGCTTTCACACACACTTATCTCTCAGAACTGAGCATGTGGAGAGACGTTCGTTCATCTAGCACAAAGGGAACGGGTTGCAGGAGAAACTTTTACTCTGGTTTCTCAGTCTGTTTCCTAGTGCCGGTTTGAAGTTCCTGCAGTTTTCACTGTAAAACCGAGTTTTAGCTAGTACCTCCCATATATATGTATGGAGTGGGGTTGGAAACTGAAAAGAAACTTTGTGTTCCCAACAAGCTAGGTGAAGGACGGCTTTCACACACACTTATCTCTCAGAACTGAGCATGTGGAGAGACGTTCGTTCATCTAGCACAAAAGGAACGGGATGCAGGAGAAACTTTTACTCTGGTTTCTCAGTCTGTTTCCTAGTGCCGGTTTGAAGTTCCTGCAGTTTTCACTGTAAAACCGAGTTGGAGCTAGTACCTCCCCATATATATGTATGGAGTGGAGTTTGCAAGTGAAAAGAAACTTTGTGTTCCCAACAAGCTAGGTGAAGGACGGCTTTCACACACACTTATCTCTCAGAACTGAGCATGTGGAGAGACGTTCGTTCATCTAGCACAAAGGGAACGGGTTGCAGGAGAAACTTTTACTCTGGTTTCTCAGTGTGTTTCCTAGTGCCGGTTTGAAGTTCCTGCAGTTTTCACTGTAAAACCGAGTTGGAGCTAGTACCTCCCATATATATGTATGGAGTGGGGTTGGAAACTGAAAAGAAACTTTGTGTTCCCAACAAGCTTGGTGAAGGACGGCTTTCACACACACTTATCTCTCAGAACTGAGCATGTGGAGAGACGTTCGTTCATCTAGCACAAAAGGAACGGGATGCAGGAGAAACTTTTACTCTGGTTTCTCAGTCTGTTTCCTAGTGCCGGTTTGAAGTTCCTGCAGTTTTCACTGTAAAACCGAGTTGGAGCTAGTACCTCCCCATATATATGTATGGAGTGGAGTTTGCAAGTGAAAAGAAACTTTGTGTTCCCAACAAGCTAGGTGAAGGACGGCTTTCACACACACTTATCTCTCAGAACTGAGCATGTGGAGAGACGTTCGTTCATCTAGCACAAAGGGAACGGGTTGCAGGAGAAACTTTTACTCTGGTTTCTCAGTGTGTTTCCTAGTGCCGGTTTGAAGTTCCTGCAGTTTTCACTGTAAAACCGAGTTGGAGCTAGTACCTCCCCATATATATGTATGGAGTGGAGTTTGCAAGTGAAAAGAAACTTTGTGTTCCCAACAAGCTACGTGAAGGACGGCTTTCACACACAATTATCTCTCAGAACTGAGCATGTGGAGAGACGTTCGTTCATCTAGCACAAAGGGAACGGGTTGCAGGAAAAACTTTTACTCTGGTTTCTCAGTCTGTTTCCTAGTGCCGGTTTGAAGTTCCTGCAGTTTTCACTGTAAAACCGAGTTGGAGCTTGTAACTCCCCATATATATGTATGGAGTGGAGTTTGCAAGTGAAAAGAAACTTTGTGTTCCCAACAAGCTAGTTGAAGGACGGCTTTCACACGCACTTATCTCTCAGAACTGAGCATGTGGAGAGACGTTCGTTCATCTAGCACAAAGGGAACGGGTTGCAGGAGAAACTTTTACTCTGGTTTCTCAGTCTGTTTCCTAGTGCCGGTTTGAAGTTCCTGCAGTTTTCACTGTAAAACCGAGTTGGAGCTAGTACCTCCCCATATATATGTATGGAGTGGAGTTTGCAAGTGAAAAGAAACTTTGTGTTCCCAACAAGCTAGGTGAAGGACGGCTTTCACACACACTTATCTCTCAGAACTGAGCATGTGGAGAGACGTTCGTTCATCTAGCACAAAGGGAACGGGTTGCAGGAGAAACTTTTACTCTGGTTTCTCAGTGTGTTTCCTAGTGCCGGTTTGAAGTTCCTGCAGTTTTCACTGTAAAACCGAGTTGGAGCTAGTACCTCCCATATATATGTATGGAGTGGGGTTGGAAACTGAAAAGAAACTTTGTGTTCCCAACAAGCTTGGTGAAGGACGGCTTTCACACACACTTATCTCTCAGAACTGAGCATGTGGAGAGACGTTCGTTCATCTAGCACAAAAGGAACGGGATGCAGGAGAAACTTTTACTCTGGTTTCTCAGTCTGTTTCCTAGTGCCGGTTTGAAGTTCCTGCAGTTTTCACTGTAAAACCGAGTTGGAGCTAGTACCTCCCCATATATATGTATGGAGTGGAGTTTGCAAGTGAAAAGAAACTTTGTGTTCCCAACAAGCTAGGTGAAGGACGGCTTTCACACACACTTATCTCTCAGAACTGAGCATGTGGAGAGACGTTCGTTCATCTAGCACAAAGGGAACGGGTTGCAGGAGAAACTTTTACTCTGGTTTCTCAGTGTGTTTCCTAGTGCCGGTTTGAAGTTCCTGCAGTTTTCACTGTAAAACCGAGTTGGAGCTAGTACCTCCCCATATATATGTATGGAGTGGAGTTTGCAAGTGAAAAGAAACTTTGTGTTCCCAACAAGCTACGTGAAGGACGGCTTTCACACACAATTATCTCTCAGAACTGAGCATGTGGAGAGACGTTCGTTCATCTAGCACAAAGGGAACGGGTTGCAGGAAAAACTTTTACTCTGGTTTCTCAGTCTGTTTCCTAGTGCCGGTTTGAAGTTCCTGCAGTTTTCACTGTAAAACCGAGTTGGAGCTTGTAACTCCCCATATATATGTATGGAGTGGAGTTTGCAAGTGAAAAGAAACTTTGTGTTCCCAACAAGCTAGTTGAAGGACGGCTTTCACACGCACTTATCTCTCAGAACTGAGCATGTGGAGAGACGTTCGTTCATCTAGCACAAAGGGAACGGGTTGCAGGAGAAACTTTTACTCTGGTTTCTCAGTCTGTTTCCTAGTGCCGGTTTGAAGTTCCTGCAGTTTTCACTGTAAAACCGAGTTGGAGCTAGTACCTCCCCATATATATGTATGGAGTGGAGTTTGCAAGTGAAAAGAAACTTTGTGTTCCCAACAAGCTAGGTGAAGGACGGCTTTCACACACACTTATCTCTCAGAACTGAGCATGTGGAGAGACGTTCGTTCATCTAGCACAAAGGGAACGGGTTGCAGGAGAAACTTTTACTCTGGTTTCTCAGTCTGTTTCCTAGTGCCGGTTTGAAGTTCCTGCAGTTTTCACTGTAAAACCGAGTTGGAGCTTGTACCTCCCCATATATATGTATGGATTGGAGTTTGCAAGTGAAAAGAAACTTTGTGTTCCCAACAAGCTAGGTGAAGGACGGCTTTCACACACACTTATCTCTCAGAACTGAGCATGTGGAGAGACGTTCGTTCATCTAGCACAAAGGGAACGAGTTGCAGGAGAAACTTTTACTCTGGTTTCTCAGTCTGTTTCCTAGTGCCGGTTTGAAGTTCCTGCAGTTTTCACTGTAAAACCGAGTTGGAGCTAGTACCTCCCCATATGTATGTATGGAGTGGGGTTTGCAAGTGAAAAGAAACTTTGTGTTCCCAACAAGCTAGGTGAAGGAAGGCTTTCACACACACTTATCTCTCAGAACTGAGCATGTGGAGAGACGTTCGTTCATCTAGCACAAAGGGAACGGGTTGCAGGAGAAACTTTTACTCTGGTTTCTCAGTCTGTTTCCTAGTGCCGGTTTGAAGTTCCTGCAGTTTTCACTGTAAAACCGAGTTGGAGCTAGTACCTCCCCATATATATGTATGGAGTGGAGTTTGCAAGTGAAAAGAAACTTTGTGTTCCCAACAAGCTAGTTGAAGGACGGCTTTCACACGCACTTATCTCTCAGAACTGAGCATGTGGAGAGATGTTCGTTCATCTAGCACAAAGGGAACGGGTTGCAGGAGAAACTTTTACTCTGGTTTCTCAGTCTGTTTCCTAGTGCCGGTTTGAAGTTCCTGCAGTTTTCACTGTAAAACCGAGTTGGAGCTAGTACCTCCCCATATATATGTATGGAGTGGAGTTTGCAAGTGAAAAGAAACTTTGTGTTCCCAACAAGCTAGGTGAAGGACGGCTTTCACACACACTTATCTCTCAGAACTGAGCATGTGGAGAGACGTTCGTTCATCTAGCACAAAGGGAACGGGTTGCAGGAGAAACTTTTACTCTGGTTTCTCAGTGTGTTTCCTAGTGCCGGTTTGAAGTTCCTGCAGTTTTCACTGTAAAACCGAGTTGGAGCTAGTACCTCCCCATATATATGTATGGAGTGGAGTTTGCAAGTGAAAAGAAACTTTGTGTTCCCAACAAGCTAGGTGAAGGACGGCTTTCACACACACTTATCTCTCAGAACTGAGCATGTGGAGAGACGTTCGTTCATCTAGCACAAAGGGAACGGGTTGCAGGAGAAACTTTTACTCTGGTTTCTCAGTCTGTTTCCTAGTGCCGGTTTGAAGTTCCTGCATTTTTCACTGTAAAACCGAGTTGGAGCTAGTACCTCCCCATATATATGTATGGAGTGGAGTTTGCAAGTGAAAAGAAACTTTGTGTTCCCAACAAGCTAGGTGAAGGACGGCTTTCACACACACTTATCTCTCAGAACTGAGCATGTGGAGAGACGTTCGTTCATCTAGCACAAAGGGAACGGGTTGCAGGAGAAACTTTTACTCTGGTTTCTCAGTCTGTTTCCTAGTGCCGGTTTGAAGTTCCTGCAGTTTTCACTGTAAAACCGAGTTGGAGCTAGTACCTCCCCATATATATGTATGGAGTGGAGTTTGCAAGTGAATAGAAACTTTGTGTTCCCAACAAGCTAGGTGAAGGACGGCTTTCACACACAATTATCTCTCAGAACTGAGCATGTGGAGAGACGTTCGTTCATCTAGCACAAAGGGAACGGGTGGCAGGAGAAACTTTTACTCTGGTTTCTCAGTGTGTTTCCTAGTGCCGGTTTGAAGTTCCTGCAGTTTTCACTGTAAAACCGAGTTGGAGCTAGTACCTCCCCATATATATGTATGGAGTGGAGTTTGCAAGTGAAAAGAAACTTTGTGTTCCCAACAAGCTAGGTGAAGGACGGCTTTCACACACACTTATCTCTCAGAACTGAGCATGTGGAGAGACGTTCGTTCATCTAGCACAAAGGGAACGGTTTGCAGGAGAAAGTTTTACTCTGGTTTCTCAGTCTGTTTCCTAGTGCCGGTTTGAAGTTCCTGCAGTTTTCACTGTAAAACCGAGTTGGAGCTAGTACCTCCCCATATATATGTACGGAGTGGAGTTTGCAAGTGAAAAGAAACTTTGTGTTCCCAACAAGCTAGGTGAAGGAAGGCTTTCACACACACTTATCTCTCAGAACTGAGCATGTGGAGAGACGTTCGTTCATCTAGCACAAAGGGAACGGGTTGCAGGAGAAATTTTACTCTGGTTTCTCAGTCTGTTTCCTAGTGCCGGTTTGAAGTTCCTGCAGTTTTCACTGTAAAACCGAGTTGGAGCTTGTACCTCCCCATATATATGTAAGGAGTGGAGTTTGCAAGTGAAAAGAAACTTTGTGTTCCCAACAAGCTAGTTGAAGGACGGCTTTCACACGCACTTATCTCTCAGAACTGAGCATGTGTAGAGACGTTCGTTCATCTAGCACAAAGGGAACGGGTTGCAGGAGAAACTTTTACTCTGGTTTCTCAGTCTGTTTCCTAGTGCCGGTTTGAAGTTCCTGCAGTTTTCACTGTAAAACCGAGTTGGAGCTAGTATCTCCCCATATATATGTATGGAGTGGAGTTTGCAAGTGAAAAGAAACTTTGTGTTCCCAACAAGCTAGGTGAAGGACGGCTTTCACACGCACTTATCTCTCAGAACTGAGCATGTGGAGAGACGTTCGTTCATCTAGCACAAAGGGAACGGGTTGCAGGAGAAACTTTTACTCTGGTTTCTCAGTCTGTTTCCTAGTGCCGGTTTGAAGTTCCTGCAGTTTTCACTGTAAAACCGAGTTGGAGCTTGTACCTCCCCATATATATGTAAGGAGTGGAGTTTGCAAGTGAAAAGAAACTTTGTGTTCCCAACAAGCTAGTTGAAGGACGGCTTTCACACGCACTTATCTCTCAGAACTGAGCATGTGGAGAGACGTTCGTTCATCTAGCACAAAGGGAACGGGTTGCAGGAGAAACTATTACTCTGGTTTCTCAGTCTGTTTCCTAGTGCCGGTTTGAAGTTCCTGCAGTTTTCACTGTAAAACCGATTTGGAGCTAGTACCTCCCCATATATATGTATGGAGTGGAGTTTGCAAGTGAAAAGAAACTTTGTGTTCCCAACAAGCTAGGTGAAGGACGGCTTTCACACACACTTATCTCTCAGAACTGAGCATGTGGAGAGACGTTCGTTCATCTAGCACAAAGGGAACTGGTTGCAGGAGAAACTTTTACTCTGGTTTCTCAGTCTGTTTCCTAGTGCCGGTTTGAAGTTCCTGCAGTTTTCACTGTAAAACCTAGTTGGAGCTTGTACCTCCCCATATATATGTATGGAGTGGAGTTTGCTAGTGAAAAGAAACTTTGTGTTCCCAACAAGCTAGGTGAAGGTCGGCTTTCACACACACTTATCTCTCAGAACTGAGCATGTGGAGAGACGTTCGTTCATCTAGCACAAAGGGAATGGGTTGCAGGACAAACTTTTACTGTGGTTTCTCAGTCTGTTTCCTAGTGCCGGTTTGAAGTTCCTGCAGTTTTCACTGTAAAACCGAGTTGGAGCTAGTACCTCCCCATATATATGTATGGAGTGGGGTTTGAAACTGAAAAGAAACTTTGTGTTCCCAACAAGATAGGTGAAGTAAGGCTTTCACACACACTTATCTCTCAGAACTGAGCATGTGGAGAGACGTTCGTTCATCTAGCACAAAGGGAACGGGTTGCAGGAGAAACTTTTACTCTGGTTTCTCAGTCTGTTTCCTAGTGCCGGTTTGAAGTTCCTGCAGTTTTCACTGTAAAACCGAGTTGGAGCTAGTACCTCCCATATATATGTATGGAGTGGGGTTGGAAACTGAAAAGAAACTTTGTGTTCCCAACAAGCTAGGTGAAGGACGGCTTTCACACAAACTTATCACTCAGAACTGAGCATGTGGAGAGACGTTCGTTCATCTAGCACAAAGGGAACGGGTTGCAGTAGAAACTTTTACTCTGGTTTCTCAGTCTGTTTCCTAGTGCCGGTTTGAAGTTCCTGCAGTTTTCACTGTAAAACCGAGTTGGAGCTAGTACCTCCCCATATATATGTATGGAGTGGAGTTTACAAGTGAAAAGAAACTTTGTGTTCCCAACAAGCTAGGTGAAGGACGGCTTTCACACACACTTATCTCTCAGAACTGAGCATGTGGAGAGACGTTCGTTCATCTAGCACAAAGGGAACGGGTTGCAGGAGAAACTTTTACTCTGGTTTCTCAGTCTATATCCTAGTGCCGGTTTGAAGTTCCTGCAGTTTTCACTGTAAAACCGAGTTGGAGCTAGTACCTCCCCATATATATGTATGGAGTGGAGTTTGCAAGTGAAAAGAAACTTTGTGTTCCCAACAAGCTAGGTGAAGGACGGCTTTCACACACACTTATCTCTCAGAACTGAGCATGTGGAGAGACGTTCGTTCATCTAGCACAAAAGGAACGGGATGCAGGAGAAACTTTTACTCTGGTTTCTCAGTCTGTTTCCTAGTGCCGGTTTGAAGTTCCTGCAGTTTTCACTGTAAAACCGAGTTGGAGCTAGTACCTCCCCATATATATGTATGGAGTGGAGTTTGCAAGTGAAAAGAAACTTTGTGTTCCCAACAAGCTAGGTGAAGGACGGCTTTCACACACACTTATCTCTCAGAACTGAGCATGTGGAGAGACGTTCGTTCATCTAGCACAAAGGGAACGGGTTGCAGGAGAAACTTTTACTCTGGTTTCTCAGTGTGTTTCCTAGTGCCGGTTTGAAGTTCCTGCAGTTTTCACTGTAAAACCGAGTTGGAGCTAGTACCTCCCCATATATATGTATGGAGTGGAGTTTGCAAGTGAAAAGAAACTTTGTGTTCCCAACAAGCTACGTGAAGGACGGCTTTCACACACAATTATCTCTCAGAACTGAGCATGTGGAGAGACGTTCGTTCATCTAGCACAAAGGGAACGGGTTGCAGGAAAAACTTTTACTCTGGTTTCTCAGTCTGTTTCCTAGTGCCGGTTTGAAGTTCCTGCAGTTTTCACTGTAAAACCGAGTTGGAGCTTGTAACTCCCCATATATATGTATGGAGTGGAGTTTGCAAGTGAAAAGAAACTTTGTGTTCCCAACAAGCTAGTTGAAGGACGGCTTTCACACGCACTTATCTCTCAGAACTGAGCATGTGGAGAGACGTTCGTTCATCTAGCACAAAGGGAACGGGTTGCAGGAGAAACTTTTACTCTGGTTTCTCAGTCTGTTTCCTAGTGCCGGTTTGAAGTTCCTGCAGTTTTCACTGTAAAACCGAGTTGGAGCTAGTACCTCCCCATATATATGTATGGAGTGGAGTTTGCAAGTGAAAAGAAACTTTGTGTTCCCAACAAGCTAGGTGAAGGACGGCTTTCACACACACTTATCTCTCAGAACTGAGCATGTGGAGAGACGTTCGTTCATCTAGCACAAAGGGAACGGGTTGCAGGAGAAACTTTTACTCTGGTTTCTCAGTCTGTTTCCTAGTGCCGGTTTGAAGTTCCTGCAGTTTTCACTGTAAAACCGAGTTGGAGCTTGTACCTCCCCATATATATGTATGGAGTGGAGTTTGCAAGTGAAAAGAAACTTTGTGTTCCCAACAAGCTAGGTGAAGGACGGCTTTCACACACACTTATCTCTCAGAACTGAGCATGTGGAGAGACGTTCGTTCATCTAGCACAAAGGGAACGGGTTGCAGGAGAAACTTTTACTCTGGTTTCTCAGTCTGTTTCCTAGTGCCGGTTTGAAGTTCCTGCAGTTTTCACTGTAAAACCGAGTTGGAGCTAGTACCTCCCCATATATATGTATGGAGTGGAGTTTGCAAGTGAAAAGAAACTTTGTGTTCCCAACAAGCTAGGTGAAGCACGGCTTTCACACACACATATCTCTCAGAACTGAGCATGTGTAGAGACGTTCATTCATCTAGCACAAAGGGAACGGGTTGCAGGAGAAACTTTTACTCTGGTTTCTCAGTCTGTTTCCTAGTGCCGGTTTGAAGTTCCTGCAGTTTTCACTGTAAAACCGAGTTGGAGCTAGTACCTCCCCATATATATGTATGGAGTGGAGTTTGCAAGTGAAAAGAAACTTTGTGTTCCCAACAAGCTAGTTGAAGGACGGCTTTCACACGCACTTATCTCTCAGAACTGAGCATGTGGAGAGACGTTCGTTCATCTAGCACAAAGGGAACGGGTTGCAGGAGAAACTTTTACTCTGGTTTCTCAGTCTGTTTCCTAGTGCCGGTTTGAAGTTCCTGCAGTTTTCACTGTAAAACCGAGTTGGAGCTAGTACCTCCCCATATATATGTATGGAGTGGAGTTTGCAAGTGAAAAGAAACTTTGTGTTCCCAACAAGCTAGGTGAAGGACGGCTTTCACACACACTTATCTCTCAGAACTGAGCATGTGGAGAGACGTTCGTTCATCTAGCACAAAGGGAACGGGTTGCAGGAGAAACTTTTACTCTGGTTTCTCAGTGTGTTTCCTAGTGCCGGTTTGAAGTTCCTGCAGTTTTCACTGTAAAACCGAGTTGGAGCTAGTACCTCCCCATATATATGTATGGAGTGGAGTTTGCAAGTGAAAAGAAACTTTGTGTTCCCAACAAGCTAGGTGAAGGACGGCTTTCACACACACTTATCTCTCAGAACTGAGCATGTGGAGAGACGTTCGTTCATCTAGCACAAAGGGAACGGGTTGCAGGAGAAACTTTTACTCTGGTTTCTCAGTCTGTTTCCTAGTGCCGGTTTGAAGTTCCTGCAGTTTTCACTGTAAAACCGAGTTGGAGCTAGTACCTCCCCATATAAATGTATGGAGTGGGGTTTGCAAGTGAAAGGAAACTTTGTGTTCCCAACAAGCTAGGTGAAGGAAGGCTTTCACACACACTTATCTCTCAGAACTGAGCATGTGGAGAGACGTTCGTTCATCTAGCACAAAGGGAACGGGTTGCAGGAGAAACTTTTACTCTGGTTTCTCAGTCTGTTTCCTAGTGCCGGTTTGAAGTTCCTGCAGTTTTCACTGTAAAACCGAGTTGGAGCTAGTACCTCCCCATATATATGTATGGAGTGGAGTTTGCAAGTGAAAAGAAACTTTGTGTTCCCAACAAGCTAGGTGAAGGACGGCTTTCACACACACTTATCTCTCAGAACTGAGCATGTGGAGAGACGTTCGTTCATCTAGCACAAAGGGAACGGGTTGCAGGAGAAACTTTTACTCTGGTTTCTCAGTCTGTTTCCTAGTGCCGGTTTGAAGTTCCTGCAGTTTTCACTGTAAAACCAAGTTGGAGCTAGTACCTCCCCATATATATGTATGGAGTGGAGTTTGCAAGTGAAAAGAAACTTTGTGTTCCCAACAAGCTAGGTGAAGGACGGCTTTCACACACACTTATCTCTCAGAACTGAGCATGTGGAGAGACGTTCGTTCATCTAGCACAAAGGGAACGGGTTGCAGGAGAAACTTTTACTCTGGTTTCTCAGTCTGTTTCCTAGTGCCGGTTTGAAGTTCCTGCAGTTTTCACTGTAAAACCGAGTTGGAGCTAGTACCTCCCCATATGTATGTATGGAGTGGGGTTTGCAAGTGAAAAGAAACTTTGTGTTCCCAACAAGCTAGGTGAAGGAAGGCTTTCACACACACTTATCTCTCAGAACTGAGCATGTGGAGAGACGTTCGTTCATCTAGCACAAAGGGAACGGGTTGCAGGAGAAACTTTTACTCTGGTTTCTCAGTCTGTTTCCTAGTGCCGGTTTGAAGTTCCTGCAGTTTTCACTGTAAAACCGAGTTGGAGCTAGTACCTCCCCATATATATGTATGGAGTGGAGTTTGCAAGTGAAAAGAAACTTTGTGTTCCCAACAAGCTAGTTGAAGGACGGCTTTCACACGCACTTATCTCTCAGAACTGAGCATGTGGAGAGACGTTCGTTCATCTAGCACAAAGGGAACGGGTTGCAGGAGAAACTTTTACTCTGGTTTCTCAGTCTGTTTCCTAGTGCCGGTTTGAAGTTCCTGCAGTTTTCACTGTAAAACCGAGTTGGAGCTAGTACCTCCCCATATATATGTATGGAGTGGAGTTTGCAAGTGAAAAGAAACTTTGTGTTCCCAACAAGCTAGGTGAAGGACGGCTTTCACACACACTTATCTCTCAGAACTGAGCATGTGGAGAGACGTTCGTTCATCTAGCACAAAGGGAACGGTTTGCAGGAGAAACTTTTACTCTGGTTTCTCAGTGTGTTTCCTAGTGCCGGTTTGAAGTTCCTGCAGTTTTCACTGTAAAACCGAGTTGGAGCTAGTACCTCCCCATATATATGTATGGAGTGGAGTTTGCAAGTGAAAAGAAACTTTGTGTTCCCAACAAGCTAGGTGAAGGACGGCTTTCACACACACTTATCTCTCAGAACTGAGCATGTGGAGAGACGTTCGTTCATCTAGCACAAAGGGAACGGGTTGCAGGAGAAACTTTTACTCTGGTTTCTCAGTCTGTTTCCTAGTGCCGGTTTGAAGTTCCTGCATTTTTCACTGTAAAACCGAGTTGGAGCTAGTACCTCCCCATATATATGTATGGAGTGGAGTTTGCAAGTGAAAAGAAACTTTGTGTTCCCAACAAGCTAGGTGAAGGACGGCTTTCACACACACTTATCTCTCAGAACTGAGCATGTGGAGAGACGTTCGTTCATCTAGCACAAAGGGAACGGGTTGCAGGAGAAACTTTTACTCTGGTTTCTCAGTCTGTTTCCTAGTGCCGGTTTGAAGTTCCTGCAGTTTTCACTGTAAAACCGAGTTGGAGCTAGTACCTCCCCATATATATGTATGGAGTGGAGTTTGCAAGTGAATAGAAACTTTGTGTTCCCAACAATCTAGGTGAAGGACGGCTTTCACACACAATTATCTCTCAGAACTGAGCATGTGGAGAGACGTTCGTTCATCTAGCACAAAGGGAACGGGTTGCAGGAGAAACTTTTACTCTGGTTTCTCAGTCTGTTTCCTAGTGCCGGTTTGAAGTTCCTGCAGTTTTCACTGTAAAACCGAGTTGGAGCTAGTACCTCCCCATATATATGTATGGAGTGGAGTTTGCAAGTGAAAAGAAACTTTGTGTTCCCAACAAGCTAGGTGAAGGACGGCTTTCACACACACTTATCTCTCAGAACTGAGCATGTGGAGAGACGTTCGTTCATCTAGCACAAAGGGAACGGGTTGCAGGAGAAAGTTTTACTCTGGTTTCTCAGTCTGTTTCCTAGTGCCGGTTTGAAGTTCCTGCAGTTTTCACTGTAAAACCGTGTTGGAGCTAGTACCTCCCCATATATATGTACGGAGTGGAGTTTGCAAGTGAAAAGAAACTTTGTGTTCCCAACAAGCTAGGTGAAGGAAGGCTTTCACACACACTTATCTCTCAGAACTGAGCATGTGGAGAGACGTTCGTTCATCTAGCACAAAGGGAACGGGTTGCAGGAGAAACTTTTACTCTGGTTTCTCAGTCTGTTTCCTAGTGCCGGTTTGAAGTTCCTGCAGTTTTCACTGTAAAACCGAGTTGGAGCTAGTACCTCCCCATATATATGTATGGAGTGGAGTTTGCAAGTGAAAAGAAACTTTGTGTTCCCAACAAGCTAGGTGAAGGACGGCTTTCACACACACTTATCTCTCAGAACTGAGCATGTGGAGAGACGTTCGTTCATCTAGCACAAAGGGAACGGGTTGCAGGAGAAACTTTTACTCTGGTTTCTCAGTCTGTTTCCTAGTGCCGGTTTGAAGTTCCTGCATTTTTCACTGTAAAACCGAGTTGGAGCTAGTACCTCCCCATATATATGTATGGAGTGGAGTTTGCAAGTGAAAAGAAACTTTGTGTTCCCAACAAGCTAGGTGAAGGACGGCTTTCACACACACTTATCTCTCAGAACTGAGCATGTGGAGAGACGTTCGTTCATCTAGCACAAAGTGAACGGGTTGCAGGAGAAACTTTTACTCTGGTTTCTCAGTCTGTTTCCTAGTGCCGGTTTGAAGTTCCTGCAGTTTTCACTGTAAAACCGAGTTGGAGCTAGTACCTCCCCATATATATGTATGGAGTGGAGTTTGCAAGTGAATAGAAACTTTGTGTTCCCAACAATCTAGGTGAAGGACGGCTTTCACACACAATTATCTCTCAGAACTGAGCATGTGGAGAGACGTTCGTTCATCTAGCACAAAGGGAACGGGTTGCAGGAGAAACTTTTACTCTGGTTTCTCAGTCTGTTTCCTAGTGCCGGTTTGAAGTTCCTGCAGTTTTCACTGTAAAACCGAGTTGGAGCTAGTACCTCCCCATATATATGTATGGAGTGGAGTTTGCAAGTGAAAAGAAACTTTGTGTTCCCAACAAGCTAGGTGAAGGACGGCTTTCACACACACTTATCTCTCAGAACTGAGCATGTGGAGAGACGTTCGTTCATCTAGCACAAAGGGAACGGGTTGCAGGAGAAAGTTTTACTCTGGTTTCTCAGTCTGTTTCCTAGTGCCGGTTTGAAGTTCCTGCAGTTTTCACTGTAAAACCGAGTTGGAGCTAGTACCTCCCCATATATATGTACGGAGTGGAGTTTGCAAGTGAAAAGAAACTTTGTGTTCCCAACAAGCTAGGTGAAGGAAGGCTTTCACACACACTTATCTCTCAGAACTGAGCATGTGGAGAGACGTTCGTTCATCTAGCACAAAGGGAACGGGTTGCAGGAGAAACTTTTACTCTGGTTTCTCAGTCTGTTTCCTAGTGCCGGTTTGAAGTTCCTGCAGTTTTCACTGTAAAACCGAGTTGGAGCTTGTACCTCCCCATATATATGTAAGGAGTGGAGTTTGCAAGTGAAAAGAAACTTTGTGTTCCCAACAAGCTAGTTGAAGGACGGCTTTCATACGCACTTATCTCTCAGAACTGAGCATGTGGAGAGACGTTCGTTCATCTAGCACAAAGGGAACGGGTTGCAGGAGAAACTTTTACTCTGGTTTCTCAGTCTGTTTCCTAGTGCCGGTTTGAAGTTCCTGCAGTTTTCACTGTAAAACCGAGTTGGAGCTAGTATCTCCCCATATATATGTATGGAGTGGAGTTTGCAAGTGAAAAGAAACTTTGTGTTCCCAACAAGCTAGGTGAAGGACGGCTTTCACACGCACTTATCTCTCAGAACTGAGCATGTGGAGAGACGTTCGTTCATCTAGCACAAAGGGAACGGGTTGCAGGAGAAACTTTTACTCTGGTTTCTCAGTCTGTTTCCTTTTACCGGTTTGAAGTTCCTGCAGTTTTCACTGTAAAACCGAGTTGGAGCTAGTACCTCCCCATATATATGTAAGGAGTGGAGTTTGCAAGTGAAAAGAAACTTTGTGTTCCCAACAAGCTAGTTGAAGGACGGCTTTCACACGCACTTATCTCTCAGAACTGAGCATGTGGAGAGACGTTCGTTCATCTAGCACAAAGGGAACTGGTTGCAGGAGAAACTTTTACTCTGGTTTCTCAGTCTGTTTCCTAGTGCCGGTTTGAAGTTCCTGCAGTTTTCACTGTAAAACCGAGTTGGAGCTAGTACCTCCCCATATATATGTATGGAGTGGAGTATGCAAGTGAAAAGAAACTTTGTGTTCCCAACAAGCTAGGTGAAGGGCGGCTTTCACACACACTTATCTCTCAGAACTGAGCATGTGGAGAGACGTTCGTTCATCTAGCACAAAGGGAACGGGTTGCAGGAGAAACTTTTACTCTGGTTTCTCAGTGTGTTTCCTAGTGCCGGTTTGAAGTTCCTGCAGTTTTCACTGTAAAACCGAGTTGGAGCTAGTACCTCCCCATATATATGTACGGAGTGGAGTTTGCAAGTGAAAAGAAACTTTGTGTTCCCAACAAGCTAGGTGAAGAACGGCTTTCACACACACTTATCTCTCAGAACTGAGCATGTGGAGAGACGTTCGTTCATCTAGCACAAAGGGAACGGGTTGCAGGAGAAACTTTTACTCTGGTTTCTCAGTCTGTTTCCTAGTGCCGGTTTGAAGTTCCTGCAGTTTTCACTGTAAAACCGAGTTGGAGCTAGTACCTCCCCATATATATGTATGGAGTGGAGTTTGCAAGTGAAAAGAAACTTTGTGTTCCCAACAAGCTAGGTGAAGGACGGCTTTCACACACACTTATCTCTCAGAACTGAGCATGTGGAGAGACGTTCGTTCATCTAGCACAAAGGGAACGGGTTGCAGGAGAAACTTTTACTCTGGTTTCTCAGTCTGTTTCCTAGTGCCGGTTTGAAGTTCCTGCAGTTTTCACTGTAAAACCGAGTTGGAGCTAGTACCTCCCCATATATATGTATGGAGTGGAGTTTGCTAGTGAAAAGAAACTTTGTGTTCCCAACAAGCTAGGTGAAGGACGGCTTTCACACACACTTATCTCTCAGAACTGAGCATGTGGAGAGACGTTCGTTCATCTAGCACAAAGGGAACGGTTTGCAGGAGAAACTTTTACTCTGGTTTCTCAGTCTGTTTCCTAGTGCCGGTTTGAAATTCCTGCAGTTTTCACTGTAAAACCGAGTTGGAGCTAGTACCTCCCCATATATATGTATGGAGTGGAGTTTGCAAGTGAAAAGAAACTTTGTGTTCCCAACAAGCTAGGTGAAGGACGGCTTTCACACACACTTATCTCTCAGAACTGAGCATGTGGAGAGACGTTCGTTCATCTAGCACAAAGGGAACGGGTTGCAGGAGAAACTTTTACTGTGGTTTCTCAGTCTGTTTCCTAGTGCCGGTTTGAAGTTCCTGCATTTTTCACTGTAAAACCGAGTTGGAGCTAGTACCTCCCCATATATATGTATGGAGTGGGGTTTGCAAGTGAAAAGAAACTTTGTGTTCCCAACAAGCTAGGTGAAGGAAGGCTTTCACACACACTTATCTCTCAGAACTGAGCATGTGGAGAGACGTTCGTTCATCTAGCACAAAGGGAACGGGTTGCAGGAGAAACTTTTACTCTGGTTTCTCAGTCTGTTTCCTAGTGCCGGTTTGAAGTTCCTGCAGTTTTCACTGTAAAACCGAGTTGGAGCTTGTACCTCCCCATATATATGTATGGAGTGGAGTTTGCAAGTGAAAAGAAACTTTGTGTTCCCAACAAGCTAGTTGAAGGACGGCTTTCACACACACTTATCTCTCAGAACTGAGCATGTGGAGAGACTTTCGTTCATCTAGCACAAAGGGAACGGGTTGCAGGAGAAACTTTTACTCTGGTTTCTCAGTCTGTTTCCTAGTGCCGGTTTGAAGTTCCTGCAGTTTTCACTGTAAAACCGAGTTGGAGCTAGTACCTCCCCATATATATGTATGGAGTGGAGTTTGCAAGTGAAAAGAAACTTTGTGTTCCCAACAAGCTAGGTGAAGGACGGCTTTCACACACACTTATCTCTCAGAACTGAGCATGTGGAGAGACGTTCGTTCATCTAGCACAAATGGAACGGGTTGCAGGAGAATCTTTTACTCTGGTTTCTCAGTGTGTTTCCTAGTGCCGGTTTGAAGTTCCTGCAGTTTTCACTGTAAAACCGAGTTGGAGCTAGTACCTCCCCATATATATGTATGGAGTGGAGTTTGCAAGTGAAAAGAAACTTTGTGTTCCCAACAAGCTAGGTGAAGGACGGCTTTCACACACACTTATCTCTCAGAACTGAGCATGTGGAGAGACGTTCGTTCATCTAGCACAAAGGGAACGGGTTGCAGGAGAAGCTTTTACTCTGGTTTCTCAGTCTGTTTCCTAGTGCCGGTTTGAAGTTCCTGCAATTCTCACTGTAAAACCGAGTTGGAGCTAGTACCTCCCCATATATATGTATGGAGTGGAGTTTGCAAGTGAAAAGAAACTTTGTGTTCCCAACAAGCTAGGTGAAGGACGGCTTTCACACACACTTATCTCTCAGAACTGAGCATGTGGAGAGACGTTCGTTCATCTAGCACAAAGGGAACGGGTTGCAGGAGAAACTTTTACTGTGGTTTCTCAGTCTGTTTCCTAGTGCCGGTTTGAAGTTCCTGCAGTTTTCACTGTAAAACCGAGATGGAGCTAGTACCTCCCCATATATATATATGGAGTGGAGTTTGCAAGTGAAAAGAAACTTTGTGTTCCCAACAAGCTAGTTGAAGGACGGCTTTCACACACACTTATCTCTCAGAACTGAGCATGTGGAGAGACGTTCGTTCATCTAGCACAAAGGGAACGGGTTGCAGGAGAAACTTTTACTCTGGTTTCTCAGTCTGTTTCCTAGTGCCGGTTTGAAGTTCCTGCAGTTTTCACTGTAAAACCGAGTTGGAGCTAGTACCTCCCCATATATATGTATGGAGTGGAGTTTGCAAGTGAAAAGAAACTTTGTGTTCCCGACAAGCTAGGTGAAGGACGGCTTTCACACACACTTATCTCTCAGAACTGACCATGTGGAGAGACGTTCGTTCATCTAGCACAAAGGGATCGGGTTGCAGGGGAAACTTTTACTCTGGTTTCTCAGTCTGTTTCCTAGTGCCGGTTTGAAGTTCCTGCAGTTTTCACTGTAAAACCGATTTGGAGCTTGTACCTCCCCATATATATGTAAGGAGTGGAGTTTGCAAGTGAAAAGAAACTTTGTGTTCCCAACAAGCTAGTTGAAGGACGGCTTTCACACGCACTTATCTCTCAGAACTGAGCATGTGGAGAGACGTTCGTTCATCTAGCACAAACGGAACGGGTTGCAGGAGAAACTTTTACTCTGGTTTCTCAGTCTGTTTCCTAGTGCCGGTTTGAAGTTCCTGCAGTTTTCACTGTAAAACCGAGTTGGAGCTAGTACCTTCCCATATATATGTATGGAGTGGAGTTTGCAAGTGAAAAGAAACTTTGTGTTCCCAACAAGCTAGGTGAAGGACGGCTTTCACACACACTTATCTCTCAGAACTGAGCATGTGGAGAGACGTTCGTTCATCTAGCACAAAGGGAACGGGTTGCAGGAGAAACTTTTACTCTGGTTTCTCAGTCTGTTTCCTAGTGCCGGTTTGAAGTTCCTGCAGTTTTCACTGTAAAACCGAGTTGGAGCTTGTACCTCCCCATATATATGTATGGAGTGGAGTTTGCAAGTGAAAAGAAACTTTGTGTTCCCAACAAGCTAGGTGAAGGACGGCTTTCACACACACTTATCTCTCAGAACTGAGCATGTGGAGAGACGTTCGTTCATCTAGCACAAAGGGAACGGGTTGCAGGAGAAACTTTTACTCTGGTTTCTCAGTCTGTTTCCTAGTGCCGGTTTGAAGTTCCTGCAGTTTTCACTGTAAAACCGAGTTGGAGCTAGTACCTCCCCATATATATGTATGAAGTCTAGTTTGAAAGTGAAAAGAAACTTTGTGTTCCCAACAAGCTAGGTGAAGGACGGCTTTCACACACACTTATCTCTCAGAACTGAGCATGTGGAGAGACGTTCGTTCATCTAGCACAAAGGGAACGGGTTGCAGGAGAAACTTTTACTCTGGTTTCTCAGTCTGTTTCCTAGTGCCGGTTTGAAGTTCCTGCAGTTTTCACTGTAAAACCGAGTTGGAGCTAGTACCTCCCCATATATATGTATGGAGTGGAGTTTGCAAGTGAAAAGAAACTTTGTGTTCCCAACAAGCTAGGTGAAGGACGGCTTTCACACACACTTATCTCTCAGAACTGAGCATGTGGAGAGACGTTCGTTCATCTAGCACAAAGGGAACGGGTTGCAGGAGAAACTTTTACTCTGGTTTCTCAGTCTGTTTCCTAGTGCCGGTTTGAAGTTCCTGCAGTTTTCACTGTAAAACCGAGTTGGAGCTTGTACCTCCCCATATATATATAAGGAGTGGAGTTTGCAAGTGAAAAGAAACTTTGTGTTCCCAACAAGCTAGTTGAAGGACGGCTTTCACACGCACTTATCTCTCAGAACTGAGCATGTGGAGAGACGTTCGTTCATCTAGCACAAAGGGAACGGGTTGCAGGAGAAACTTTTACTCTGGTTTCTCAGTCTGTTTCCTAGTGCCGGTTTGAAGTTCCTGCAGTTTTCACTGTAAAACCGAGTTGGAGCTAGTACCTCCCCATATATATGTATGGAGTGGAGTTTGCAAGTGAAAAGAAACTTTGTGTTCCCAACAAGCTAGGTGAAGGACGGCTTTCACACACACTTATCTCTCAGAACTGAGCATGTGGAGAGACGTTCGTTCATCTAGCACAAAGGGAACGGGTTGCAGGAGAAACTTTTACTCTGGTTTCTCAGTCTGTTTCCTAGTGACGGTTTGAAGTTCCTGCAGTTTTCACTGTAAAACCGAGTTGGAGCTAGTACCTTCCCATATATATGTATGGAGTGGAGTTTGCAAGTGAAAAGAAACTTTGTGTTCCCAACAAGCTAGGTGAAGGACGGCTTTCACACACACTTATCTCTCAGAACTGAGCATGTGGAGAGACGTTCGTTCATCTAGCACAAAGGGAACGGGTTGCAGGAAAAACTTTTACTCTGGTTTCTCAGTCTGTTTCCTAGTGCCGGTTTGAAGTTCCTGCAGTTTTCACTGTAAAACCGAGTTGGAGCTTGTACCTCCCCATATATATGTATGGAGTGGAGTTTGCAAGTGAAAAGAAACTTTGTGTTCCCAACAAGCTAGGTGAAGGACGGCTTTCACACACACTTATCTCTCAGAACTGAGCATGTGGAGAGACGTTCGTTCATCTAGCACAAAGGGAACGGGTTGCAGGAGAAACTTTTACTCTGGTTTCTCAGTCTGTTTCCTAGTGCCGGTTTGAAGTTCCTGCAGTTTTCACTGTAAAACCGAGTTGGAGCTAGTACCTCCCCATATATATGTATGGAGTGGAGTTTGAAAGTGAAAAGAAACTTTGTGTTCCCAACAAGCTAGGTGAAGGACGGCTTTCACACACACTTATCTCTCAGAACTGAGCATGTGGAGAGACGTTCGTTCATCTAGCACAAAGGGAACGGGTTGCAGGAGAAACTTTTACTCTGGTTTCTCAGTCTGTTTCCTAGTGCCGGTTTGAAGTTCCTGCAGTTTTCACTGTAAAACCGAGTTGGAGCTTGTACCTCCCCATATATATGTAAGGAGTGGAGTTTGCAAGTGAAAAGAAACTTTGTGTTCCCAACAAGCTAGTTGAAGGACGGATTTCACACGCACTTATCTCTCAGAACTGAGCATGTGGAGAGACGTTCGTTCATCTAGCACAAAGGGAACGGGTTGCAGGAGAAACTTTTACTCTGGTTTCTCAGTCTGTTTCCTAGTGCCGGTTTGAAGTTCCTGCAGTTTTCACTGTAAAACCGAGTTGGAGCTAGTACCTCCCCATATATATGTATGGAGTGGAGTTTGCAAGTGAAAAGAAACTTTGTGTTCCCAACAAGCTAGGTGAAGGACGGCTTTCACACACACTTATCTCTCAGAACTGAGCATGTGGAGAGACGTTCGTTCATCTAGCACAAAGGGAACTGGTTGCAGGAGAAACTTTTACTCTGGTTTCTCAGTCTGTTTCCTAGTGCCGGTTTGAAGTTCCTGCAGTTTTCACTGTAAAACCGAGTTGGAGCTAGTACCTCCCCATATATATGTATGGAGTGGAGTTTGCAAGTGAAAAGAAACTTAGTGTTCCCAACAAGCTAGGTGAAGGGCGGCTTTCACACACACTTATCTCTCAGAACTGAGCATGTGGAGAGACGTTCGTTCATCTAGCACAAAGGGAACGGGTTGCAGGAGAAACTTTTACTCTGGTTTCTCAGTGTGTTTCCTAGTGCCGGTTTGAAGTTCCTGCAGTTTTCACTGTAAAACCGAGTTGGAGCTAGTACCTCCCCATATATATGTACGGAGTGGAGTTTGCAAGTGAAAAGAAACTCTGTGTTCCCAACAAGCTAGGTGAAGGACGGCTTTCACACACACTTATCTCTCAGAACTGAGCATGTGGAGAGACGTTCGTTCATCTAGCACAAAGGGAACGGGTTGCAGGAGAAACTTTTACTCTGGTTTCTCAGTCTGTTTCCTAGTGCCGGTTTGAAGTTCCTGCAGTTTTCACTGTAAAACCGAGTTGGAGCTAGTACCTCCCCATATATATGTATGGAGTGGAGTTTGCAAGTGAAAAGAAACTTTGTGTTCCCAACAAGCTAGGTGAAGGACGGCTTTCACACACACTTATCTCTCAGAACTGAGCATGTGGAGAGACGTTCGTTCATCTAGCACAAAGGGAACGGGTTGCAGGAGAAACTTTTACTCTGGTTTCTCAGTCTGTTTCCTAGTGCCGGTTTGAAGTTCCTGCAGTTTTCACTGTAAAACCGAGTTGGAGCTAGTACCTCCCCATATATATGTATGGAGTGGAGTTTGCTAGTGAAAAGAAACTTTGTGTTCCCAACAAGCTAGGTGAAGGACGGCTTTCACACACACTTATCTCTCAGAACTGAGCATGTGGAGAGACGTTCGTTCATCTAGCACAAAGGGAACGGTTTGCAGGAGAAACTTTTACTCTGGTTTCTCAGTCTGTTTCCTAGTGCCGGTTTGAAGTTCCTGCAGTTTTCACTGTAAAACCGAGTTGGAGCTAGTACCTCCCCATATATATGTATGGAGTGGAGTTTGCAAGTGAAAAGAAACTTTGTGTTCCCAACAAGCTAGGTGAAGGACGGCTTTCACACACACTTATCTCTCAGAACTGAGCATGTGGAGAGACGTTCGTTCATCTAGCACAAAGGGAACGGGTTGCAGGAAAAACTTTTACTCTGGTTTCTCAGTCTGTTTCCTAGTGCCGGTTTGAAGTTCCTGCAGTTTTCACTGTAAAACCGAGTTGGAGCTAGTACCTCCCCATATATATGTATGGAGTGGGGTTTGCAAGTGAAAAGAAACTTTGTGTTCCCAACAAGCTAGGTGAAGGACGGCTTTCACACACACTTATCTCTCAGAACTCAGCATGTGGAGAGACGTTCGTTCATCTAGCACAAAGGGAAAGGGTTGCAGGAGAAACTTTTACTCTGGTTTCTCAGTCTGTTTCCTAGTGCCGGTTTGAAGTTCCTGCAGTTTTCACTGTAAAACCGAGTTGGAGCTAGTACCTCCCCATATATATGTATGGAGTGGAGTTTGCAAGTGAAAAGAAACTTTGTGTTCCCAACAAGCTAGGTGAAGGACGGCTTTCACACACACTTATCTCTCAGAACTGAGCATGTGGAGAGACGTTCGTTCATCTAGCACAAAGGGAACGGGTTGCAGGAGAAACTTTTACTCTGGTTTCTCAGTCTGTTTCCTAGTGCCGGTTTGAAGTTCCTGCAGTTTTCACTGTAAAACCGAGTTGGAGCTAGTACCTCCCCATATATATGTACGGAGTGGAGTTTGCAAGTGAAAAGAAACTTTGTGTTCCCAACAAGCTAGGTGAAGAACGGCTTTCACTCACACTTAACTCTCAGAACTGAGCATGTGGAGAGACGTTCGTTCATCTAGCACAAAGGGAACGGGTTGCAGGAGAAACTTTTACTCTGGTTTCTCAGTGTGTTTCCTAGTGCCGGTTTGAAGTTCCTGCAGTTTTCACTGTAAAACCGAGTTGGAGCTAGTACCTCCCCATATATATGTACGGAGTGGAGTTTGCAAGTGAAAAGAAACTTTGTATTCCCAACAAGCTAGGTGAAGGACGGCTTTCACACACACTTATCTCTCAGAACTGAGCATGTGGAGAGACGTTCGTTCATCTAGCACAAAGGGAACGGGTTGCAGGAGAAACTTTTACTCTGGTTTCTCAGTCTGTTTCCTAGTGCCGGTTTGTAGTTCCTGCAGTTTTCACTGTAAAACCGAGTTGGAGCTAGTACCTCCCCATATATATGTATGGAGTGGAGTTTGCAAGTGAAAAGAAACTTTGTGTTCCCAACAAGCTAGGTGAAGGACGGCTTTCACACACACTTATCTCTCAGAACTGAGCATGTGGAGAGACGTTCGTTCATCTAGCACAAAGGGAACGGGTTGCAGGAGAAACTTTTACTCTGGTTTCTCAGTCTGTTTCCTAGTGCCGGTTTGAAGTTCCTGCAGTTTTCACTGTAAAACCGAGTTGGAGCTAGTACCTCCCCATATATATGTATGGAGTGGAGTTTGCAAGTGAAAAGAAACTTTGTGTTCCCAACAAGCTAGGTGAAGGACGGCTTTCACACACACTTATCTCTCAGAACTGAGCATGTGGAGAGACGTTCGTTCATCTAGCACAAAGGGAACGGGTTGCAGGAGAAACTTTTACTCTGGTTTCTCAGTCTGTTTCCTAGTGCCGGTTTGAAGTTCCTGCAGTTTTCACTGTAAAACCGAGTTGGAGCTTGTACCTCCCCATATATATGTATGGAGTGGAGTTTGCTAGTGAAAAGAAACTTTGTGTTCCCAAAAAGCTAGGTGAAGGACGGCTTTCACACACACTTATCTCTCAGAACTGAGCATGTGGAGAGACGTTCGTTCATCTAGCACAAAGGGAACGGGTTACAGGAGAAACTATTACTCTGGTTTCTCAGTCTGTTTCCTAGTGCCGGTTTGAAGTTCCTGCAGTTTTCACTGTAAAACCGAGTTATAGCTAGTACCTCCCCATATATATGTATGGAGTGGAGTTTGCTAGTGAAAAGAAACTTTGTGTTCCCAACAAGCTAGGTGAAGGACGGCTTTCACACACACTTATCTCTCAGAACTGAGCATGTGGAGAGACGTTCGTTCATCTAGCACAAAGGGAACGGTTTGCAGGAGAAACTTTTACTCTGGTTTCTCAGTCTGTTTCCTAGTGCCGGTTTGAAGTTCCTGCAGTTTTCACTGTAAAACAGAGTTGGAGCTAGTACCTCCCCATATATATGTATGGAGTGGAGTTTGCAAGTGAAAAGAAACTTTGTGTTCCCAACAAGCTAGGTGAAGGACGGCTTTCACACACACTTATCTCTCAGAACTGAGCATGTGGAGAGACGTTCGTTCATCTAGCACAAAGGGAACGGGTTGCAGGAGAAACTTTTACTCTGGTTTCTCAGTCTATTTCCTAGTGCCGGTTTGAATTTCCTGCAGTTTTCACTGTAAAACCGAGTTGGAGCTAGTACCTCCCCATATATATGTATGGAGTAGAGTTTGCTAGTGAAAAGAAACTGTGTGTTCCCAACAATCTAGGTGAAGGACGGCTTTCACACACACTTATCTCTCAGAACTGAGCATGTGGAGAGACGTTCGTTCATCTAGCACAAAGGGAACGGGTTGCAGGAGAAACTTTTACTCTGGTTTCTCAGTCTGTTTCCTAGTGCCGGTTTGAAGTTCCTGCAGTTTTCACTGTAAAACCGATTTGGAGCTAGTACCTCCCCATATATATGTATGGAGTGCAGTTTGCAAGTGAAAAGAAACTTTGTGTTCCCAACAAGATAGGTGAAGGACGGCTTTCACACACACTTATCTCTCAGAACTGAGCATGTGGAGAGACGTTCGTTCATCTAGCAAAAAGGGAACAGGTTGCAGGAGAAACTTTTACTCTGGTTTCTCAGTCTGTTTCCTAGTGCCGGTTTGAAGTTCCTGCAGTTTTCACTGTAATACCGATTTGGAGCTAGTACCTCCCCATATATATGTACGGAGTGGAGTTTGCAAGTGAAAAGAAACTTTGTGTTCCCAACAAGCTAGGTGAAGAACGGCTTTCACTCACACTTATCTCTCAGAACTGAGCATGTGGAGAGACGTTCGTTCATCTAGCACAAAGGGAACGGGTTGCAGGAGTAACTTTTACTCTGGTTTCTCAGTCTGTTTCCTAGTGCCGGTTTGAAGTTCCTGCAGTTTTCACTGTAAAACCGAGTTGGAGCTAGTACCTCCGCATATATATGTACGGAGTGGAGTTTGCAAGTGAAAAGAAACTTTGTGTTCCCAACAAGCTAGGTGAAGGACGGCTTTCACACACACTTATCTCTCAGAACTGAGCATGTGGAGAGACGTTCGTTCATCTAGCACAAAGGGAACGGGTTGCAGGAGAAACTTTTACTCTGGTTTCTCAGTCTGTTTCCTAGTGCCGGTTTGAAGTTCCTGCAGTTTTCACTGTAAAACCGAGTTGGAGCTAGTACCTCCCCATATATATGTATGGAGTGGAGTTTGCAAGTGAAAAGAAACTTTGTGTTCCCAACAAGCTAGGTGAAGGACGGCTTTCACACACACTTATCTCTCAGAACTGAGCATGTGGAGAGACGTTCGTTCATCTAGCACAAAGGGAACGGGTTGCAGGAGAAACTTTTACTCTGGTTTCTCAGTCTGTTTCCTAGTGCCGGTTTGAAGTTCCTGCAGTTTTCACTGTAAAACCGAGTTGGAGCTAGTACCTCCCCATATATATGTATGGAGTGGAGTTTCCATGTGAAAAGAAACTTTGTGTTCCCAACAAGCTAGGTGAAGGACGGCTTTCACACACACTTATCTCTCAGAACTGAGCATGTGGAGAGACGTTCGTTCATCTAGCACAAAGGGAACGGGTTGCAGGAGAAACTTTTACTCTGGTTTCTCAGTCTGTTTCCTAGTGCCGGTTTGAAGTTCCTGCAGTTTTCACTGTAAAACCGAGTTGGAGCTTGTACCTCCCCATATATATGTATGGAGTGGAGTTTGCTAGTGAAAAGAAACTTTGTGTTCCCAACAAGCTAGATGAAGGACGGCTTTCACACACACTTATCTCTCAGAACTGAGCATGTGGAGAGACGTTCGTTCATCTAGCACAAAGGGAACGGGTTGCAGGAGAAACTTTTACTCTGGTTTCTCAGTCTGTTTCCTAGTGCCGGTTTGAAGTTCCTGCAGTTTTCACTGTAAAACCGAGTTGGAGCTAGTACCTCCCCATATATATGTATGGAGTGGAGTTTGCTAGTGAAAAGAAACTTTGTGTTCCCAACAAGCTAGGTGAAGGACGGCTTTCACACACACTTATCTCTCAGAACTGAGCATGTGAAGAGACGTTCGTTCATCTAGCACAAAGGGAACGGTTTGCAGGAGAAACTTTTACTCTGGTTTCACAGTCTGTTTCCTAGTGCCGGTTTGAAGTTCCTGCAGTTTTCACTGTAAAACCGAGTTGGAGCTAGTACCTCCCCATATATATGTATGGAGTGGAGTTTGCAAGTGAAAAGAAACTTTGTGTTCCCAACAAGCTAGGTGAAGGACGGCTTTCACACACACTTATCTCTCAGAACTGAGCATGTGGAGAGACGTTCGTTCATCTAGCACAAAGGGAACGGGTTGCAGGAGAAACTTTTACTCTGGTTTCTCAGTCTGTTTCCTAGTGCCGGTTTGAAGTTCCTGCAGTTTTCACTGTAAAACCGAGTTGGAGCTAGTACCTCCCCATATATATGTATGGAGTGGAGTTTGCAAGTGAAAAGAAACTTTGTGTTCCCAACAAGCTAGTTGAAGGACGGCTTTCACACGCACTTATCTCTCAGAACTGAGCATGTGGAGAGACGTTCGTTCATCTAGCACAAAGGGAACGGGTTGCAGGAGAAACTTTTACTCTGGTTTCTCAGTCTGTTTCCTAGTGCCGGTTTGAAGTTCCTGCAGTTTTCACTGTAAAACCGAGTTGGAGCTAGTACCTCCCCATATATATGTATGGAGTGGAGTTTGCAAGTGAAAAGAAACTTTGTGTTCCCATCAAGCTAGGTGAAGGACGGCTTTCACACACACTTATCTCTCAGAACTGAGCATGTGGAGAGACGTTCGTTCATCTAGCACAAAGGGAACGGGTTGCAGGAGAAGCTTTTACTCTGGTTTCTCAGTCTGTTTCCTAGTGCCGGTTTGAAGTTCCTGCAGTTTTCACTGTAAAACCGAGTTGGAGCTAGTACCTCCCCATATATATGTACGGAGTGGAGTTTGAAAGTGAAAAGAAACTTTGTGTTCCCAACAAGCTAGGTGAAGGACGGCTTTCACACACACTTATCTCTCAGAACTGAGCATGTGGAGAGACGTTCGTTCATCTAGCACAAAGGGAACGGGTTGCAGGAGAAGCTTTTACTCTGGTTTCTCAGTGTGTTTCCTAGTGCCGGTTTGAAGTTCCTGCAGTTTTCACTGTAAAACCGTGTTGGAGCTAGTACCTCCGCATATATATGTACGGAGTGGAGTTTGCAAGTGAAAAGAAACTTTGTGTTCCCAACAAGCTAGGTGAAGGACGGCTTTCACACACACGTATCTCTCAGAACTGAGCATGTGGAGAGACGTTCGTTCATCTAGCACAAAGGGAACGGGTTGCAGGAGAAACTTTTACTCTGGTTTCTCAGTCTGTTTCCTAGTGCCGGTTTGAAGTTCCTGCAGTTTTCACTGTAAAACCGAGTTGGAGCTAGTACCTCCCCATATATATGTATGGAGTGGAGTTTGCAAGTGAAAAGAAACTTTGTGTTCCCAACAAGCTAGGTGAAGGACGTCTTTCACACACACTTATCTCTCAGAACTGAGCATGTGGAGAGACGTTCGTTCATCTAGCACAAAGGGAACGGGTTGCAGGAGAAACTTTTACTCTGGTTTCTCAGTCTGTTTCCTAGTGCCGGTTTGAAGTTCCTGCAGTTTTCACTGTAAAACCGAGTTGGAGCTAGTACCTCCCCATATATATGTATGGAGTGGAGTTTGCAAGTGAAAAGAAACTTTGTGTTCCCAACAAGCTAGGTGAAGGACGGCTTTCACACACACTTATCTCTCAGAACTGAGCATGTGGAGAGACGTTCGTTCATCTAGCACAAAGGGAACGGGTTGCAGGAGAAACTTTTACTCTGGTTTCTCAGTCTGTTTCCTAGTGCCGGTTTGAAGTTCCTGCAGTTTTCACTGTAAAACCGAGTTGGAGCTTGTACCTCCCCATATGTATGTATGGAGTGGAGTTTGCTAGTGAAAAGAAACTTTGTGTTCCCAACAAGCTAGGTGAAGGACGGCTTTCACACACACTTATCTCTCAGAACTGAGCATGTGGAGAGACGTTCGTTCATCTAGCACAAAGGGAACGGGTTGCAGGAGAAACTATTACTCTGGTTTCTCAGTCTGTTTCCTAGTGCCGGTTTGAAATTCCTGCAGTTTTCACTGTAAAACGGAGTTATAGCTAGTACCTCCCCATATATATGTATGGAGTGGAGTTTGCTAGTGAAAAGAAACTTTGTGTTCCCAACAAGCTAGGTGAAGGACGGCTTTCACACACACTTATCTCTCAGAACTGAGCATGTGGAGAGACGTTCGTTCATCTAGAACAAAGGGAACGGTTTGCAGGAGAAACTTTTACTCTGGTTTCTCAGTCTGTTTCCTAGTGCCGGTTTGAAGTTCCTGCAGTTTTCACTGTAAAACCGAGTTGGAGCTAGTACCTCCCCATATATATGTATGGAGTGGAGTTTGCAAGTGAAAAGAAACTTTGTGTTCCCAACAAGCTAGGTGAAGGACGGCTTTCACACACACTTATCTCTCAGAACTGAGCATGTGGAGAGACGTTCGTTCATCTAGCACAAAGGGAACGGGTTGCAGGAGAAACTTTTACTCTGGTTTCTCAGTCTGTTTCCTAGTGCCGGTTTGAATTTCCTGCAGTTTTCACTGTAAAACCGAGTTGGAGCTAGTACCTCCCCATATATATGTATGGAGTAGAGTTTGCTAGTGAAAAGAAACTGTGTGTTCCCAACAATCTAGGTGAAGGACGGCTTTCACACACACTTATCTCTCAGAACTGAGCATGTGGAGAGACGTTCGTTCATCTAGCACAAAGGGAACGGGTTGCAGGAGAAACTTTTACTCTGGTTTCTCAGTCTGTTTCCTAGTGCCGGTTTGAAGTTCCTGCAGTTTTCACTGTAAAACCGAGTTGGAGCTAGTACCTCCCCATATATATGTATGGAGTGCAGTTTGCAAGTGAAAAGAAACTTTGTGTTCCCAACAAGATAGGTGAAGGACGGCTTTCACACACACTTATCTCTCAGAACTGAGCATGTGGACAGACGTTCGTTCATCTAGCAAAAAGGGAACAGGTTGCAGGAGAAATTTTACTCTGGTTTCTCAGTCTGTTTCCTAGTGCCGGTTTGAAGTTCCTGCAGTTTTCACTGTAATACCGAGTTGGAGCTAGTACCTCCCCATATATATGTACGGAGTGGAGTTTGCAAGTGAAAAGAAACTTTGTGTTCCCAACAAGCTAGGTGAAGAACGGCTTTCACTCACACTTATCTCTCAGAACTGAGCATGTGGAGAGACGTTCGTTCATCTAGCACAAAGGGAACGGGTTGCAGGAGTAACTTTTACTCTGGTTTCTCAGTGTGTTTCCTAGTGCCGGTTTGAAGTTCCTGCAGTTTTCACTGTAAAACCGAGTTGGAGCTAGTACCTCCGCATATATATGTACGGAGTGGAGTTTGCAAGTGAAAAGAAACTTTGTGTTCCCAACAAGCTAGGTGAAGGACGGCTTTCACACACACTTATCTCTCAGAACTGAGCATGTGGAGAGACGTTCGTTCATCTAGCACAAAGGGAACGGGTTGCAGGAGAAACTTTTACTCTGGTTTCTCAGTCTGTTTCCTAGTGCCGGTTTGAAGTTCCTGCAGTTTTCACTGTAAAACCGAGTTGGAGCTAGTACCTCCCCATATATATGTATGGAGTGGAGTTTGCAAGTGAAAAGAAACTTTGTGTTCCCAACAAGCTAGGTGAAGGACGGCTTTCACACACACTTATCTCTCAGAACTGAGCATGTGGAGAGACGTTCGTTCATCTAGCACAAAGGGAACGGGTTGCAGGAGAAACTTTTACTCTGGTTTCTCAGTCTGTTTCCTAGTGCCGGTTTGAAGTTCCTGCAGTTTTCACTGTAAAACCGAGTTGGAGCTAGTACCTCACCATATATATGTATGGAGTGGAGTTTCCATGTGAAAAGAAACTTTGTGTTCCCAACAAGCTAGGTGAAGGACGGCTTTCACACACACTTATCTCTCAGAACTGAGCATGTGGAGAGACGTTCGTTCATCTAGCACAAAGGGAACGGGTTGCAGGAGAAACTTTTACTCTGGTTTCTCAGTCTGTTTCCTAGTGCCGGTTTGAAGTTCCTGAAGTTTTCACTGTAAAACCGAGTTGGAGCTTGTACCTCCCCATATATATGTATGGAGTGGAGTTTGCTAGTGAAAAGAAACTTTGTGTTCCCAACAAGCTAGGTGAAGGACGGCTTTCACACACACTTATCTCTCAGAACTGAGCATGTGGAGAGACGTTCGTTCATCTAGCACAAAGGGAACGGGTTGCAGGAGAAACTTTTACTCTGGTTTCTCAGTCTGTTTCCTAGTGCCGGTTTGAAGTTCCTGCAGTTTTCACTGTAAAACCGAGTTGGAGCTAGTACCTCCCCATATATATGTATGGAGTGGAGTTTGCAAGTGAAAAGAAACTTTGTGTTCCCAACAAGCTAGGTGAAGGACGGCTTTCACACACACTTATCTCTCAGAACTGAGCATGTGGAGAGACGTTCGTTCATCTAGCACAAAGGGAACGGGTTGCAGGAGAAACTTTTACTCTGGTTTCTCAGTCTGTTTCCTAGTGCCGGTTTGAAGTTCCTGCAGTTTTCACTGTAAAACCGAGTTGGAGCTAGTACCTCCCCATATATATGTATGGAGTAGAGTTTGCAAGTGAAAAGAAACTGTGTGTTCCCAACAAGCTAGGTGAAGGACGGCTTTCACACACACTTATCTCTCAGAACTGAGCATGTGGAGAGACGTTCGTTCATCTAGCACAAAGGGAACGGTTTGCAGGAGAAACTTTTACTCTGCTTTCTCAGTCTGTTTCCTAGTGCCGGTTTGAAGTTCCTGCAGTTTTCACTGTAAAACCGAGTTGGAGCTAGTACCTCCCCATATATATGTATGGAGTGGAGTTTGCAAGTGAAAAGAAACTTTGTGTTCCCAACAAGCAAGTTGAAGGACGGCTTTCACACGCACTTATCTCTCAGAACTGAGCATGTGGAGAGACGTTCGTTCATCTAGCACAAAGGGAACGGGTTGCAGGAGAAACTTTTACTCTGGTTTCTCAGTCTGTTTCCTAGTGCCGGTTTGAAGTTCCTGCAGTTTTCACTGTAAAACCGAGTTGGAGCTAGTACCTCCCCATATATATGTATGGAGTGGAGTTTGCAAGTGAAAAGAAACTTTGTGTTCCCAACAAGCTAGGTGAAGGACGGCTTTCACACACACTTATCTCTCAGAACTGAGCATGTGGAGAGACGTTCGTTCATCTAGCACAAAGGGAACGGGTTGCAGGAGAAGCTTTTACTCTGGTTTCTCAGTCTGTTTCCTAGTGCCGGTTTGAAGTTCCTGCAGTTTTCACTGTAAAACCGAGTTGGAGCTAGTACCTCCCCATATATATGTATGGAGTGGAGTTTGAAAGTGAAAAGAAACTTTGTGTTCCCAACAAGCTAGGTGAAGGACGGCTTTCACACACACTTATCTCTCAGAACTGAGCATGTGGAGAGACGTTCGTTCATCTAGCACAAAGGGAACGGGTTGCAGGAGAAACTTTTACTCTGGTTTCTCAGTCTGTTTCCTAGTGCCGGTTTGAAGTTCCTGCAGTTTTCACTGTAAAACCGAGTTGGAGCTAGTACCTCCCCATATATATGTATGGAGTGGAGTTTGCAAGTGAAAAGAAACTTTGTGTTCCCAACAAGCTAGGTGAAGGACGGCTTTCACACACACTTATCTCTCAGAACTGAGCATGTGGAGAGACGTTCGTTCATCTAGCACAAAGGGAACGGGTTGCAGGAGAAACTTTTACTCTGGTTTCTCAGTCTGTTTCCTAGTGCCGGTTTGAAGTTCCTGCAGTTTTCACTGTAAAACCGAGTTGGAGCTAGTACCTCCCCATATATATGTATGGAGTGGAGTTTGCAAGTGAAAAGAAACTTTGTGTTCCCAACAAGCTAGGTGAAGGACGGCTTTCACACACACTTATCTCTCAGAACTGAGCATGTGGAGAGACGTTCGTTCATCTAGCACAAAGGGAACGGGTTGCAGGAGAAACTTTTACCCTGGTTTCTCAGTCTGCTTCCTAGTGCCGGTTTGAAGTTCCTGCATTTTTCACTGTAAAACCGAGTTGAAGCTAGTACCTCCCCATATATATGTATGGAGTGGAGTTTGCAAGTGAAAAGAAACTTTGTGTTCCCAACAAGCTAGGTGAAGGAAGGCTTTCAGACACACTTATATCTCAGAACTGAGCATGTGGAGAGACGTTCGTTCATCTAGCACAAAGGGAACGGGATGCAGGAGAAACTTTTACTGTGGTTTCTCAGTCTGTTTCCTAGTGCCGTTTTGAAGTTCCTGCAGTTTTCACTGTAAAACCGAGTTGGAGCTTGTACCTCCGCATATATATGTATGGAGTGGAGTTTGCAAGTGAAAAGAAACTTTGTGTTCCCAACAAGCTACGTGAAGGACGGCTTTCACACACACTTATCTCTCAGAAATGAGCATGTGGAGAGACGTTCGTTCATCTAGCACAAAGGGAACGGGTTGCAGGAGAAACTTTTACTCTGGTTTCTCAGTCTGTTTCCTAGTGCCGGTTTGAAGTTCCTGCAGTTTTCACTGTAAAACCGAGTTGGAGCTAGTACCTCCCCATATATATGTATGGAGTGGAGTTTGCAAGTGAAAAGAAACTTTGTGTTCCCAACAAGCTAGGTGAAGGACGGCTTTCACACACACTTATCTCTCAGAACTGAGCATGTGGAGAGACGTTCGTTCATCTAGCACAAAGGGAACGGGTTGCAGGAGAAACTTTTACTCTGGTTTCTCAGTCTGTTTCCTAGTGCCGGTTTGAAGTTCCTGCAGTTTTCACTGTAAAACCGAGTTGGAGCTAGTACCTCCCCATATATATGTATGGAGTGGAGTTTGCAAGTGAAAAGAAACTGTGTGTTCCCAACAACCTAGGTGAAGGACGGCTTTCACACACACTTATCTCTCAGAACTGAGCATGTGGAGAGACGTTCGTTCATCTAGCACAAAGGGAACGGGTTGCAGGAGAAACTTTTACTCTGGTTTCTCAGTCTGTTTCCTAGTGCCGGTTTGAAGTTCCTGCAGTTTTCACTGTAAAACCGAGTTGGAGCTAGTACCTCCCCATATATATGTATGGAGTAGAGTTTGCAAGTGAAAAGAAACTGTGTGTTCCCAACAACCTAGGTGAAGGACGGCTTTCACACACACTTATCTCTCAGAACTGAGCATGTGGAGAGACGTTCGTTCATCTAGCACAAAGGGAACGGGTTGCAGGAGAAACTTTTACTCTGGTTTCTCAGTCTGTTTCCTAGTGCCGGTTTGAAGTTCCTGCAGTTTTCACTGTAAAACCGAGTTGGAGCTAGTACCTCCCCATATATATGTACGGAGTGGAGTTTGCAAGTGAAAAGAAACTTTGTGTTCCCAACAAGCTAGTTGAAGGACGGCTTTCACACACACTTATCTCTCAGAACTGAGCATGTGGAGAGACGTTCGTTCATCTAGCACAAAGGGAACGGGTTGCAGGAGAAACTTTTACTCTGGTTTCTCAGTCTGTTTCCTAGTGCCGGTTTGAAGTTCCTGCAGTTTTCACTGTAAAACCGAGTTGGAGCTAGTACCTCCCCATATATATGTACGGAGTGGAGTTTGCAAGTGAAAAGAAACTTTGTGTTCCCAACAAGCTAGGTGAAGGACGGCTTTCACACACACTTATCTCTCAGAACTGAGCATGTGGAGAGACGTTCGTTCATCTAGCACAAAGGGAACGGGTTGCAGGAGAAACTTTTACTCTGGTTTCTCAGTCTGTTTCCTAGTGCCGGTTTGAAGTTCCTGCAGTTTTCACTGTAAAACCGAGTTGGAGCTAGTACCTCCCCATATATATGTACGGAGTGGAGTTTGCAAGTGAAAAGAAACTTTGTGTTCCCAACAAGCTAGTTGAAGGACGGCTTTCACACACACTTATCTCTCAGAACTGAGCATTTGGAGAGACGTTCGTTCATCTAGCACAAAGGGAACGGGTTGCAGGAGAAACTTTTACTCTGGTTTCTCAGTCTGTTTCCTAGTGCCGGTTTGAAGTTCCTGCAGTTTTCACTGTAAAACCGAGTTGGAGCTAGTACCTCCCCATATATATGTACGGAGTGGAGTTTGCAAGTGAAAAGAAACTTTGTGTTCCCAACAAGCTAGGTGAAGGACGGCTTTCACACACACTTATCTCTCAGAACTGAGCATGTGGAGAGACGTTCGTTCATCTAGCACAAAGGGAACGGGTTGCAGGAGAAACTTTTACTCTGGTTTCTCAGTCTGTTTCCTAGTGCCGGTTTGAAGTTCCTGCAGTTTTCACTGTAAAACCGAGTTGGAGCTAGTACCTCCCCATATATATGTACGGAGTGGAGTTTGCAAGTGAAAAGAAACTTTGTGTTCCGAACAAGCTAGTTGAAGGACGGCTTTCACACACACTTATCTCTCAGAACTGAGCATGTGGAGAGACGTTCGTTCATCTAGCACAAAGGGAACGGGTTGCAGGAGAAACTTTTACTCTGGTTTCTCAGTCTGTTTCCTAGTGCCGGTTTGAAGTTCCTGCAGTTTTCACTGTAAAACCGAGTTGGAGCTAGTACCTCCCCATATATATGTACGGAGTGGAGTTTGCAAGTGAAAAGAAACTTTGTGTTCCCAACAAGCTAGGTGAAGGACGGCTTTCACTCACACTTATCTCTCAGAACTGAGCATGTGGAGAGACGTTCGTTCATCTAGCACAAAGGGAACGGGTTGCAGGTGAAACTTTTACTGTGGTTTCTCAGTGTGTTTCCTAGTGCCGGTTTGAAGTTCCTGCAGTTTTCACTGTAAATCCGAGTTGGAGCTAGTACCTCCCCATATATATGTACGGAGTGGAGTTTGCAAGTGAAAAGAAACTTTGTGTTCCCAACAAGCTAGGTGAAGGACGGCTTTCACACACACTTATCTCTCAGAACTGAGCATGTGGAGAGACGTTCGTTCATCTAGCACAAAGGGAACGGGTTGCAGGAGAAACTTTTACTCTGGTTTCTCAGTCTGTTTCCTAGTGCCGGTTTGAAGTTCCTGCAGTTTTCACTGTAAAACCGAGTTGGAGCTAGTACCTCCCCATATATATGTATGGAGTGGAGTTTGCAAGTGAAAAGAAACTTTGTGTTCCCAACAAGCTAGGTGAAGGACGGCTTTCACACACACTTATCTCTCAGAACTGAGCGTGTGGAGAGACGTTCGTTCATCTAGCACAAAGGGAACGGGTTGCAGGAGAAACTTTTACTCTGGTTTCTCAGTCTGTTTCCTAGTGCCGGTTTGAAGTTCCTGCAGTTTTCACTGTAAAACCGAGTTGGAGCTTGTACCTCCCCATATATATGTATGGAGTGGAGTTTGCAAGTGAAAAGAAACTTTGTGTTCCCAACAAGCTAGGTGAAGGACGGCTTTCACACACACTTATCTCTCAGAACTGAGCATGTGGAGAGACGTTCGTTCATCTAGCACAAAGGGAACGGGTTGCAGGAGAAACTTTTACTCTGGTTTCTCAGTCTGTTTCCTAGTGCCGGTTTGAAGTTCCTGCAGTTTTCACTGTAAAACCGAGTTGGAGCTAGTACCTCCCCATATATATGTACGGAGTGGTGTTTGCAAGTGAAAAGAATCTTTGTGTTCCCAACAAGCTATGTGAAGGACGGCTTTCACACACACTTATCTCTCAGAACTGAGCATGTGGAGAGACGTTCGTTCATCTAGCACAAAGGGAACGGGTTGCAGGAGAAACTTTTACTCTGGTTTCTCAGTCTGTTTCCTAGTGCCGGTTTGAAGTTCCTGCGGTTTTCACTGTAAAACCGAGTTGGAGCTAGTACCTCCCCATATATATGTACGGAGTGGAGTTTGCAAGTGAAAAGAAACTTTGTGTTCCCAACAAGCTAGGTGAAGGACGGCTTTCACACACACTTATCTCTCAGAACTGAGCATGTGGAGAGACGTTCGTTCATCTAGCACAAAGGCAATGGGTTGCAGGAGAAACTTTTACTCTGGTTTCTCAGTCTGTTTCCTAGTGCCGGTTTGAAGTTCCTGCAGTTTTCACTGTAAAACCGAGTTGGAGCTAGTACCTCCCCATATATATGTACGGAGTGGAGTTTGCAAGTGAAAAGAAACTGTGTGTTCCCAACAAGCTAGGTGAAGGACGGCTTTCACACACACTTATCTCTCAGAACTGAGCATGTGGAGAGACGTTCGTTCATCTAGCACAAAGGGAACGGGTTGCAGGAGAAACTTTTACTCTGGTTTCTCAGTCTGTTTCCTAGTGCCGGTTTGAAGTTCCTGCAGTTTTCACTGTAAAACCGAGTTGGAGCTAGTACCTCCCTATATATATGTACGGAGTGGAGTTTGCAAGTGAAAAGAAACTTTGTGTTCCCAACAAGCTAGGTGAAGGACGGCTTTCACACACACTTATCTCTCAGAACTGAGCATGTGGAGAGACGTTCGTTCATCTAGCACAAAGGCAATGGGTTGCAGGAGTAACTTTTACTCTGGTTTCTCAGTCTGTTTCCTAGTGCCGGTTTGAAGTTCCTGCAGTTTTCACTGTAAAACCGAGTTGGAGCTAGTACCTCCCCATATATATGTACGGAGTGGAGTTTGCAAGTGAAAAGAAACTGTGTGTTCCCAACAAGCTAGGTGAAGGACGGCTTTCACACACACTTATCTCTCAGAACTGAGCATGTGGAGAGACGTTCGTTCATCTAGCACAAAGGGAACTGGTTGCAGGAGAAACTTTTACTCTGGTTTCTCAGTCTGTTTCCTAGTGCCGGTTTGAAGTTCCTGCAGTTTTCACTGTAAAACCGAGTTGGAGCTAGTACCTTCCCATATATATGTATGGAGTGGAGTTTGCAAGTGAAAAGAAACTTTGTGTTCCCAACAAGCTAGGTGAAGGACGGCTTTCACACACACTTATCTCTCAGAACTGAGCATGTGGAGAGACGTTCGTTCATCTAGCACAAAGGGAACGGGTTGCAGGAGAAACTTTTACTCTGGTTTCTCAGTCTGTTTCCTAGTGCCGGTTTGAAGTTCCTGCAGTTTTCAGTGTAAAACCGAGTTGGAGCTATTACCTCCCCATATATATGTATGGAGTGGGGTTTGAAACTGAAAAGAAACTTTGTGTTCCCAACAAGCTATGTGAAGGACGGCTTTCACACACACTTATCTCTCAGAACTGAGCATGTGGAGAGACGTTCGTTCATCTAGCACAAAGGGAATGGGTTGCAGGAGAAACTTTTACTCTGGTTTCTCAGTCTGTTTCCTAGTGCCGGTTTGAAGTTCCTGCAGTTTTCACTGTAAAACCGAGTTGGAGCTAGTACCTCCCCATATATATGTACGGAGTGGAGTTTGCAAGTGAAAAGAAACTTTGTGTTCCCAACAAGCTAGGTGAAGGACGGCTTTCACACACACTTATCTCTCAGAACTGAGCATGTGGAGAGACGTTCGTTCATCTAGCACAAAGGGAACGGGTTGCAGGGGAAACTTTTACTCTGGTTTCTCAGTCTGTTTCCTAGTGCCGGTTTGAAGTTCCTGCAGTTTTCACTGTAAAACCGAGTTGGAGTTAGTACCTCCCCATATATATGTATGGAGTGGAGTTTGCAAGTGAAAAGAAACTTTGTGTTCTCAACAAGCTAGGTGAAGGACGGCTTTCACACACACTTATCTCTCAGAACTGAGCATGTGGAGAGACGTTCGTTCATCTAGCACAAAGGGAACGGGTTGCAGGAGAAACTTTTACTCTGGTTTCTCAGTCTGTTTCCTAGTGCCGGTTTGAAGTTCCTGCAGTTTTCACTGTAAAACCGAGTTGGAGCTTGTACCTCCCCCTATATATGTATGGAGTGGAGTTTGCTAGTGAAAAGAAACTTTGTGTTCCCAACAAGCTAGGTGAAGGATGGCTTTCACACACACTTATCTCTCAGAACTGAGCATGTGGAGAGACGTTCGTTCATCTAGCACAAAGGGAACGGGTTGCAGGAGAAACTTTTACTCTGGTTTCTCAGTCTGTTTCCTAGTGCTGGTTTGAAGTTCCTGCAGTTTTCACTGTAAAAACGAGTTGGAGCTAGTACCTCCCCATATATATGTATGGAGTGGAGTTTGAAACTGAAAAGAAACTTTGTGTTCCCAACAAGCTAGGTGAAGGACGGCTTTCACACACACTTATCACTCAGAACTGAGCATGTGGAGAGACGTTCGTTCATCTAGCACAAAGGGAACGGGTTGCAGGAGAAACTTTTACTCTGGTTTCTCAGTCTGTTTCCTAGTGCCGGTTTGAAGTTCCTGCAGTTTTCACTGTAAAACCGAGTTGGAGCTAGCACCTCCCCATATATATGTATGGAGTGGATTTTGCAAGTGAAAGAAACTTTGTGTTCCCAAAAAGCTAGGTGAAGGACGGCTTTCACACACACTTATCTCTCAGAACTGAGCATGTGGAGAGACGTTCGTTCATCTAGCACAAAGGGAACGGGTTGCAGGAGAAACTTTTACTCTGGTTTCTCAGTCTGTTTCCTAGTGCCGGTTTGAAGTTCCTGCAGTTTTCACTGTAAAACCGAGTTGGAGCTTGTACCTCCCCATATATATGTATGGAGTGGAGTTTGCTAGTGAAAAGAAACTTTGTGTTTCCAACAAGCTAGGTGAAGGACGGCTTTCACACACACTTATCTCTCAGAACTGAGCATGTGGAGAGACGTTCGTTCATCTAGCACAAAGGGAACCGGTTGCAGGAGAAACTTTTACTCTGGTTTCTCAGTCTGTTACCTAGTGCCGGTTTGAAGTTCCTGCAGTTTTCACTGTAAAACCGAGTTGGAGCTAGTACCTCCCCATATACATGTATGGAGTGGGGTTTGAAACTGAAAAGAAACTTTGTGTTCCCAACAAGCTAGGTGAAGGACGGCTTTCACACACACTTATCACTCAGAACTGAGCATGTGGAGAGACGTTCGTTCATCTAGCACAAAGGGAACGGGTTGCAGTAGAAACTTTTACTCTGGTTTCTCAGTCTGTTTCCTAGTGCCGGTTTGAAGTTCCTGCAGTTTTCACTGTAAAACCGAGTTGGAGCTAGTACCTCCCCATATATATGTATGGAGTGGAGTTTACAAATGAAAAGAAACTTTGTGTTCCCAACAAGCTAGGTGAAGGACGGCTTTCACACACACTTATCTCTCAGAACTGAGCATGTGGAGAGACGTTCGTTCATCTAGCACAAAGGGAACGGGTTGCAGGGGAAACTTTTACTCTGGTTTCTCAGTCTGTTTCCTAGTGCCGGTTTGAAGTTCCTGCAGTTTTCACTGTAAAACCGAGTTGGAGCTTGTACCTCCCCATATATATGTATGGAGTGGAGTTTGCTAGTGAAAAGAAACTTTGTGTTCCCAACAAGCTAGGTGAAGGACGGCTTTCACACACACTTATCTCTCAGAACTGAGCATGTGGAGAGACGTTCGTTCATCTAGCACAAAGGGAACCGGTTGCAGGAGAATCTTTTACTCTGGTTTCTCAGTCTGTTACCTAGTGCCGGTTTGAAGTTCCTGCAGTTTTCACTGTAAAACCGAGTTGGAGCTAGTACCTCCCCATATACATGTATGGAGTGGGGTTTGAAACTGAAAAGAAACTTTGTGTTCCCAACAAGCTAGGTGAAGGACGGCTTTCACACACAATTATCACTCACAACTGAGCATGTGGAGAGACGTTCGTTCATCTAGCACAAAGGGAACGGGTTGCAGTAGAAACTTTTACTCTGGTTTCTCAGTCTGTTTCCTAGTGCCGGTTTGAAGTTCCTGCAGTTTTCACTGTAAAACCGATTTGGAGCTAGTACCTCCCCATATATATGTATGGAGTGGAGTTTACAAATGAAAAGAAACTTTGTGTTCCCAACAAGCTAGGTGAAGGACGGCTTTCACACACACTTATCTCTCAGAACTGAGCATGTGGAGAGACGTTCGTTCATCTAGCACAAAGTAAACGGGTTGCAGGGGAAACTTTTACTCTGGTTTCTCAGTCTATTTCCTAGTGCCGGTTTGAAGTTCCTGCAGTTTTCACTGTAAAACCGAGTTGGAGCTAGTACCTCCCCATATATATGTATGGAGTGGAGTTTGCAAGTGAAAAGAAACTTTGTGTTCCCAACAAGCTAGGTGAAGGACGGCTTTCACACACACTTATCTCTCAGAACTGAGCATGTGGAGAGACGTTCGTTCATCTAGCACAAAGGGAACGGGTTGCAGGAGAAACTTTTACTCTGGTTTCTCAGTCTGTTTCCTAGTGCCGGTTTGAAGTTCCTGCAGTTTTCACTGTAAAACCGAGTTGGAGCTAGTACCTCCCCATATATATGTATGGAGTGGAGTTTGCAAGTGAAAAGAAACTTTGTGTTTCCAACAAGCTAGGTGAAGGACGGCTTTCACACACACTTATCTCTCAGAAATGAGCATGTGGAGAGACGTTCGTTCATCTAGCACAAAGGGAACGGGTTGCAGGAGGAACTTTTACTCTGGTTTCTCAGTCTGTTTCCTAGTGCCGGTTTGAAGTTCCTGCAGGTTTCACTGTAAAACCGAGTTGGAGCTAGTACCTCCCCATATATATGTATGGAGTGGAGTTTGCAAGTGAAAAGAAACTTTGTGTTCCCAACAAGCTAGGTGAAGGACGGCTTTCACACACACTTATCTCTCAGAACTGAGCATGTGGAGAGACGTTCGTTCATCTAGCACAAAGGGAACGGGTTGCAGGAGAAAGTTTTACTCTGGTTTCTCAGTCTGTTTCCTAGTGCCGGTTTGAAGTTCCTGCAGTTTTCACTGTAAAACCGAGTTGGAGCTAGTACCTCCCCATATATATGTACGGAGTGGAGTTTGCAAGTGAAAAGAAACTTTGTGTTCCCAACAAGCTAGGTGAAGGAAGGCTTTCACACACACTTATCTCTCAGAACTGAGCATGTGGAGAGACGTTCGTTCATCTAGCACAAAGGGAACGGGTTGCAGGAGAAACTTTTACTCTGGTTTCTCAGTCTGTTTCCTAGTGCCGGTTTGAAGTTCCTGCAGTTTTCACTGTAAAACCGAGTTGGAGCTTGTACCTCCCCATATATATGTATGGAGTGGAGTTTGCTAGTGAAAAGAAACTTTGTGTTCCCAACAAGCTAGGTGAAGGACGGCTTTCACACACACTTATCTCTCAGAACTGAGCATGTGGAGAGACGTTCGTTCATCTAGCACAAAGGGAACCGGTTGCAGGAGAATCTTTTACTCTGGTTTCTCAGTCTGTTACCTAGTGCCGGTTTGAAGTTCCTGCAGTTTTCACTGTAAAACCGAGTTGGAGCTAGTACCTCCCCATATACATGTATGGAGTGGGGTTTGAAACTGAAAAGAAACTTTGTGTTCCCAACAAGCTAGGTGAAGGACGGCTTTCACACACAATTATCACTCACAACTGAGCATGTGGAGAGACGTTCGTTCATCTAGCACAAAGGGAACGGGTTGCAGTAGAAACTTTTACTCTGGTTTCTCAGTCTGTTTCCTAGTGCCGGTTTGAAGTTCCTGCAGTTTTCACTGTAAAACCGATTTGGAGCTAGTACCTCCCCATATATATGTATGGAGTGGAGTTTACAAATGAAAAGAAACTTTGTGTTCCCAACAAGCTAGGTGAAGGACGGCTTTCACACACACTTATCTCTCAGAACTGAGCATGTGGAGAGACGTTCGTTCATCTAGCACAAAGGGAACGGGTTGCAGGGGAAACTTTTACTCTGGTTTCTCAGTCTATTTCCTAGTGCCGGTTTGAAGTTCCTGCAGTTTTCACTGTAAAACCGAGTTGGAGCTAGTACCTCCCCATATATATGTATGGAGTGGAGTTTGCAAGTGAAAAGAAACTTTGTGTTCCCAACAAGCTAGGTGAAGGACGGCTTTCACACACACTTATCTCTCAGAACTGAGCATGTGGAGAGACGTTCGTTCATCTAGCACAAAAGGAACTAGATGCAGGAGAAACTTTTACTCTGGTTTCTCAGTCTGTTTCCTAGTGCCGGTTTGAAGTTCCTGCAGTTTTCACTGTAAAACCGAGTTGGAGCTAGTACCTCCCCATATATATGTATGGAGTGGAGTTTGCAAGTGAAAAGAAACTTTGTGTTTCCAACAAGCTAGGTGAAGGACGGCTTTCACACACACTTATCTCTCAGAACTGAGCATGTGGAGAGACGTTCGTTCATCTAGCACAAAGGGAACGGGTTGCAGGAGGAACTTTTACTCTGGTTTCTCAGTCTGTTTCCTAGTGCCGGTTTGAAGTTCCTGCAGGTTTCACTGTAAAACCGAGTTGGAGCTAGTACCTCCCCATATATATGTATGGAGTGGAGTTTGCAAGTGAAAAGAAACTTTGTGTTCCCAACAAGCTAGGTGAAGGACGGCTTTCACACACACTTATCTCTCAGAACTGAGCATGTGGAGAGACGTTCGTTCATCTAGCACAAAGGGAACGGGTTGCAGGAGAAAGTTTTACTCTGGTTTCTCAGTCTGTTTCCTAGTGCCGGTTTGAAGTTCCTGCAGTTTTCACTGTAAAACCGAGTTGGAGCTAGTACCTCCCCATATATATGTACGGAGTGGAGTTTGCAAGTGAAAAGAAACTTTGTGTTCCCAACAAGCTAGGTGAAGGAAGGCTTTCACACACACTTATCTCTCAGAACTGAGCATGTGGAGAGACGTTCGTTCATCTAGCACAAAGGGAACGGGTTGCAGGAGAAACTTTTACTCTGGTTTCTCAGTCTGTTTCCTAGTGCCGGTTTGAAGTTCCTGCAGTTTTCACTGTAAAACCGAGTTGGAGCTTGTACCTCCCCATATATATGTAAGGAGTGGAGTTTGCAAGTGAAAAGAAACTTTGTGTTCCCAACAAGCTAGTTGAAGGACGGCTTTCATACGCACTTATCTCTCAGAACTGAGCATGTGGAGAGACGTTCGTTCATCTAGCACAAAGGGAACGGGTTGCAGGAGAAACTTTTACTCTGGTTTCTCAGTCTGTTTCCTAGTGCCGGTTTGAAGTTCCTGCAGTTTTCACTGTAAAACCGAGTTGGAGCTAGTATCTCCCCATATATATGTATGGAGTGGAGTTTGCAAGTGAAAAGAAACTTTGTGTTCCCAACAAGCTAGGTGAAGGACGGCTTTCACACGCACTTATCTCTCAGAACTGAGCATGTGGAGAGACGTTCGTTCATCTAGCACAAAGGGAACGGGTTGCAGGAGAAACTTTTACTCTGGTTTCTCAGTCTGTTTCCTTTTACCGGTTTGAAGTTCCTGCAGTTTTCACTGTAAAACCGAGTTGGAGCTTGTACCTCCCCATATATATGTAAGGAGTGGAGTTTGCAAGTGAAAAGAAACTTTGTGTTCCCAACAAGCTAGTTGAAGGACGGCTTTCACACGCACTTATCTCTCAGAACTGAGCATGTGGAGAGACGTTCGTTCATCTAGCACAAAGGGAACTGGTTGCAGGAGAAACTTTTACTCTGGTTTCTCAGTCTGTTTCCTAGTGCCGGTTTGAAGTTCCTGCAGTTTTCACTGTAAAACCGAGTTGGAGCTAGTACCTCCCCATATATATGTATGGAGTGGAGTATGCAAGTGAAAAGAAACTTTGTGTTCCCAACAAGCTAGGTGAAGGGCGGCTTTCACACACACTTATCTCTCAGAACTGAGCATGTGGAGAGACGTTCGTTCATCTAGCACAAAGGGAACGGGTTGCAGGAGAAACTTTTACTCTGGTTTCTCAGTGTGTTTCCTAGTGCCGGTTTGAAGTTCCTGCAGTTTTCACTGTAAAACCGAGTTGGAGCTAGTACCTCCCCATATATATGTACGGAGTGGAGTTTGCAAGTGAAAAGAAACTTTGTGTTCCCAACAAGCTAGGTGAAGAACGGCTTTCACACACACTTATCTCTCAGAACTGAGCATGTGGAGAGACGTTCGTTCATCTAGCACAAAGGGAACGGGTTGCAGGAGAAACTTTTACTCTGGTTTCTCAGTCTGTTTCCTAGTGCCGGTTTGAAGTTCCTGCAGTTTTCACTGTAAAACCGAGTTGGAGCTAGTACCTCCCCATATATATGTATGGAGTGGAGTTTGCAAGTGAAAAGAAACTTTGTGTTCCCAACAAGCTAGGTGAAGGACGGCTTTCACACACACTTATCTCTCAGAACTGAGCATGTGGAGAGACGTTCGTTCATCTAGCACAAAGGGAACGGGTTGCAGGAGAAACTTTTACTCTGGTTTCTCAGTCTGTTTCCTAGTGCCGGTTTGAAGTTCCTGCAGTTTTCACTGTAAAACCGAGTTGGAGCTAGTACCTCCCCATATATATGTATGGAGTGGAGTTTGCTAGTGAAAAGAAACTTTGTGTTCCCAACAAGCTAGGTGAAGGACGGCTTTCACACACACTTATCTCTCAGAACTGAGCATGTGGAGAGACGTTCGTTCATCTAGCACAAAGGGAACGGTTTGCAGGAGAAACTTTTACTCTGGTTTCTCAGTCTGTTTCCTAGTGCCGGTTTGAAATTCCTGCAGTTTTCACTGTAAAACCGAGTTGGAGCTAGTACCTCCCCATATATATGTATGGAGTGGAGTTTGCAAGTGAAAAGAAACTTTGTGTTCCCAACAAGCTAGGTGAAGGACGGCTTTCACACACACTTATCTCTCAGAACTGAGCATGTGGAGAGACGTTCGTTCATCTAGCACAAAGGGAACGGGTTGCAGGAGAAACTTTTACTGTGGTTTCTCAGTCTGTTTCCTAGTGCCGGTTTGAAGTTCCTGCATTTTTCACTGTAAAACCGAGTTGGAGCTAGTACCTCCCCATATATATGTATGGAGTGGGGTTTGCAAGTGAAAAGAAACTTTGTGTTCCCAACAAGCTAGGTGAAGGAAGGCTTTCACACACACTTATCTCTCAGAACTGAGCATGTGGAGAGACGTTCGTTCATCTAGCACAAAGGGAACGGGTTGCAGGAGAAACTTTTACTCTGGTTTCTCAGTCTGTTTCCTAGTGCCGGTTTGAAGTTCCTGCAGTTTTCACTGTAAAACCGAGTTGGAGCTTGTACCTCCCCATATATATGTATGGAGTGGAGTTTGCAAGTGAAAAGAAACTTTGTGTTCCCAACAAGCTAGTTGAAGGACGGCTTTCACACACACTTATCTCTCAGAACTGAGCATGTGGAGAGACTTTCGTTCATCTAGCACAAAGGGAACGGGTTGCAGGAGAAACTTTTACTCTGGTTTCTCAGTCTGTTTCCTAGTGCCGGTTTGAAGTTCCTGCAGTTTTCACTGTAAAACCGAGTTGGAGCTAGTACCTCCCCATATATATGTATGGAGTGGAGTTTGCAAGTGAAAAGAAACTTTGTGTTCCCAACAAGCTAGGTGAAGGACGGCTTTCACACACACTTATCTCTCAGAACTGAGCATGTGGAGAGACGTTCGTTCATCTAGCACAAAGGGAACGGGTTGCAGGAGAATCTTTTACTCTGGTTTCTCAGTGTGTTTCCTAGTGCCGGTTTGAAGTTCCTGCAGTTTTCACTGTAAAACCGAGTTGGAGCTAGTACCTCCCCATATATATGTATGGAGTGGAGTTTGCAAGTGAAAAGAAACTTTGTGTTCCCAACAAGCTAGGTGAAGGACGGCTTTCACACACACTTATCTCTCAGAACTGAGCATGTGGAGAGACGTTCGTTCATCTAGCACAAAGGGAACGGGTTGCAGGAGAAGCTTTTACTCTGGTTTCTCAGTCTGTTTCCTAGTGCCGGTTTGAAGTTCCTGCAATTCTCACTGTAAAACCGAGTTGGAGCTAGTACCTCCCCATATATATGTATGGAGTGGAGTTTGCAAGTGAAAAGAAACTTTGTGTTCCCAACAAGCTAGGTGAAGGACGGCTTTCACACACACTTATCTCTCAGAACTGAGCATGTGGAGAGACGTTCGTTCATCTAGCACAAAGGGAACGGGTTGCAGGAGAAACTTTTACTGTGGTTTCTCAGTCTGTTTCCTAGTGCCGGTTTGAAGTTCCTGCAGTTTTCACTGTAAAACCGAGATGGAGCTAGTACCTCCCCATATATATATATGGAGTGGAGTTTGCAAGTGAAAAGAAACTTTGTGTTCCCAACAAGCTAGTTGAAGGACGGCTTTCACACACACTTATCTCTCAGAACTGAGCATGTGGAGAGACGTTCGTTCATCTAGCACAAAGGGAACGGGTTGCAGGAGAAACTTTTACTCTGGTTTCTCAGTCTGTTTCCTAGTGCCGGTTTGAAGTTCCTGCAGTTTTCACTGTAAAACCGAGTTGGAGCTAGTACCTCCCCATATATATGTATGGAGTGGAGTTTGCAAGTGAAAAGAAACTTTGTGTTCCCGACAAGCTAGGTGAAGGACGGCTTTCACACACACTTATCTCTCAGAACTGACCATGTGGAGAGACGTTCGTTCATCTAGCACAAAGGGATCGGGTTGCAGGGGAAACTTTTCTCTGGTTTCTCAGTCTGTTTCCTAGTGCCGGTTTGAAGTTCCTGCAGTTTTCACTGTAAAACCGATTTGGAGCTTGTACCTCCCCATATATATGTAAGGAGTGGAGTTTGCAAGTGAAAAGAAACTTTGTGTTCCCAACAAGCTAGTTGAAGGACGGCTTTCACACGCACTTATCTCTCAGAACTGAGCATGTGGAGAGACGTTCGTTCATCTAGCACAAACGGAACGGGTTGCAGGAGAAACTTTTACTCTGGTTTCTCAGTCTGTTTCCTAGTGCCGGTTTGAAGTTCCTGCAGTTTTCACTGTAAAACCGAGTTGGAGCTAGTACCTTCCCATATATATGTATGGAGTGGAGTTTGCAAGTGAAAAGAAACTTTGTGTTCCCAACAAGCTAGGTGAAGGACGGCTTTCACACACACTTATCTCTCAGAACTGAGCATGTGGAGAGACGTTCGTTCATCTAGCACAAAGGGAACGGTTTGCAGGAGAAACTTTTACTCTGGTTTCTCAGTCTGTTTCCTAGTGCCGGTTTGAAGTTCCTGCAGTTTTCACTGTAAAACCGAGTTGGAGCTTGTACCTCCCCATATATATGTATGGAGTGGAGTTTGCAAGTGAAAAGAAACTTTGTGTTCCCAACAAGCTAGGTGAAGGACGGCTTTCACACACACTTATCTCTCAGAACTGAGCATGTGGAGAGACGTTCGTTCATCTAGCACAAAGGGAACGGGTTGCAGGAGAAACTTTTACTCTGGTTTCTCAGTCTGTTTCCTAGTGCCGGTTTGAAGTTCCTGCAGTTTTCACTGTAAAACCGAGTTGGAGCTAGTACCTCCCCATATATATGTATGGAGTCTAGTTTGAAAGTGAAAAGAAACTTTGTGTTCCCAACAAGCTAGGTGAAGGACGGCTTTCACACACACTTATCTCTCAGAACTGAGCATGTGGAGAGACGTTCGTTCATCTAGCACAAAGGGAACGGGTTGCAGGAGAAACTTTTACTCTGGTTTCTCAGTCTGTTTCCTAGTGCCGGTTTGAAGTTCCTGCAGTTTTCACTGTAAAACCGAGTTGGAGCTAGTACCTCCCCATATATATGTATGGAGTGGAGTTTGCAAGTGAAAAGAAACTTTGTGTTCCCAACAAGCTAGGTGAAGGACGGCTTTCACACACACTTATCTCTCAGAACTGAGCATGTGGAGAGACGTTCGTTCATCTAGCACAAAGGGAACGGGTTGCAGGAGAAACTTTTACTCTGGTTTCTCAGTCTGTTTCCTAGTGCCGGTTTGAAGTTCCTGCAGTTTTCACTGTAAAACCGAGTTGGAGCTTGTACCTCCCCATATATATATAAGGAGTGGAGTTTGCAAGTGAAAAGAAACTTTGTGTTCCCAACAAGCTAGTTGAAGGACGGCTTTCACACGCACTTATCTCTCAGAACTGAGCATGTGGAGAGACGTTCGTTCATCTAGCACAAAGGGAACGGGTTGCAGGAGAAACTTTTACTCTGGTTTCTCAGTCTGTTTCCTAGTGCCGGTTTGAAGTTCCTGCAGTTTTCACTGTAAAACCGAGTTGGAGCTAGTACCTCCCCATATATATGTATGGAGTGGAGTTTGCAAGTGAAAAGAAACTTTGTGTTCCCAACAAGCTAGGTGAAGGACGGCTTTCACACACACTTATCTCTCAGAACTGAGCATGTGGAGAGACGTTCGTTCATCTAGCACAAAGGGAACGGGTTGCAGGAGAAACTTTTACTCTGGTTTCTCAGTCTGTTTCCTAGTGACGGTTTGAAGTTCCTGCAGTTTTCACTGTAAAACCGAGTTGGAGCTAGTACCTTCCCATATATATGTATGGAGTGGAGTTTGCAAGTGAAAAGAAACTTTGTGTTCCCAACAAGCTAGGTGAAGGACGGCTTTCACACACACTTATCTCTCAGAACTGAGCATGTGGAGAGACGTTCGTTCATCTAGCACAAAGGGAACGGGTTGCAGGAAAAACTTTTACTCTGGTTTCTCAGTCTGTTTCCTAGTGCCGGTTTGAAGTTCCTGCAGTTTTCACTGTAAAACCGAGTTGGAGCTTGTATCTCCCCATATATATGTATGGAGTGGAGTTTGCAAGTGAAAAGAAACTTTGTGTTCCCAACAAGCTAGGTGAAGGACGGCTTTCACACACACTTATCTCTCAGAACTGAGCATGTGGAGAGACGTTCGTTCATCTAGCACAAAGGGAACGGGTTGCAGGAGAAACTTTTACTCTGGTTTCTCAGTCTGTTTCCTAGTGCCGGTTTGAAGTTCCTGCAGTTTTCACTGTAAAACCGAGTTGGAGCTAGTACCTCCCCATATATATGTATGGAGTGGAGTTTGAAAGTGAAAAGAAACTTTGTGTTCCCAACAAGCTAGGTGAAGGACGGCTTTCACACACACTTATCTCTCAGAACTGAGCATGTGGAGAGACGTTCGTTCATCTAGCACAAAGGGAACGGGTTGCAGGAGAAACTTTTACTCTGGTTTCTCAGTCTGTTTCCTAGTGCCGGTTTGAAGTTCCTGCAGTTTTCACTGTAAAACCGAGTTGGAGCTTGTACCTCCCCATATATATGTAAGGAGTGGAGTTTGCAAGTGAAAAGAAACTTTGTGTTCCCAACAAGCTAGTTGAAGGACGGATTTCACACGCACTTATCTCTCAGAACTGAGCATGTGGAGAGACGTTCGTTCATCTAGCACAAAGGGAACGGGTTGCAGGAGAAACTATTACTCTGGTTTCTCAGTCTGTTTCCTAGTGCCGGTTTGAAGTTCCTGCAGTTTTCACTGTAAAACCGAGTTGGAGCTAGTACCTCCCCATATATATGTATGGAGTGGAGTTTGCAAGTGAAAAGAAACTTTGTGTTCCCAACAAGCTAGGTGAAGGACGGCTTTCACACACACTTATCTCTCAGAACTGAGCATGTGGAGAGACGTTCGTTCATCTAGCACAAAGGGAACTGGTTGCAGGAGAAACTTTTACTCTGGTTTCTCAGTCTGTTTCCTAGTGCCGGTTTGAAGTTCCTGCAGTTTTCACTGTAAAACCGAGTTGGAGCTAGTACCTCCCCATATATATGTATGGAGTGGAGTTTGCAAGTGAAAAGAAACTTTGTGTTCCCAACAAGCTAGGTGAAGGGCGGCTTTCACACACACTTATCTCTCAGAACTGAGCATGTGGAGAGACGTTCGTTCATCTAGCACAAAGGGAACGGGTTGCAGGAGAAACTTTTACTCTGGTTTCTCAGTGTGTTTCCTAGTGCCGGTTTGAAGTTCCTGCAGTTTTCACTGTAAAACCGAGTTGGAGCTAGTACCTCCCCATATATATGTACGGAGTGGAGTTTGCAAGTGAAAAGAAACTCTGTGTTCCCAACAAGCTAGGTGAAGGACGGCTTTCACACACACTTATCTCTCAGAACTGAGCATGTGGAGAGACGTTCGTTCATCTAGCACAAAGGGAACGGGTTGCAGGAGAAACTTTTACTCTGGTTTCTCAGTCTGTTTCCTAGTGCCGGTTTGAAGTTCCTGCAGTTTTCACTGTAAAACCGAGTTGGAGCTAGTACCTCCCCATATATATGTATGGAGTGGAGTTTGCAAGTGAAAAGAAACTTTGTGTTCCCAACAAGCTAGGTGAAGGACGGCTTTCACACACACTTATCTCTCAGAACTGAGCATGTGGAGAGACGTTCGTTCATCTAGCACAAAGGGAACGGGTTGCAGGAGAAACTTTTACTCTGGTTTCTCAGTCTGTTTCCTAGTGCCGGTTTGAAGTTCCTGCAGTTTTCACTGTAAAACCGAGTTGGAGCTAGTACCTCCCCATATATATGTATGGAGTGGAGTTTGCTAGTGAAAAGAAACTTTGTGTTCCCAACAAGCTAGGTGAAGGACGGCTTTCACACACACTTATCTCTCAGAACTGAGCATGTGGAGAGACGTTCGTTCATCTAGCACAAAGGGAACGGTTTGCAGGAGAAACTTTTACTCTGGTTTCTCAGTCTGTTTCCTAGTGCCGGTTTGAAGTTCCTGCAGTTTTCACTGTAAAACCGAGTTGGAGCTAGTACCTCCCCATATATATGTATGGAGTGGAGTTTGCAAGTGAAAAGAAACTTTGTGTTCCCAACAAGCTAGGTGAAGGACGGCTTTCACACACACTTATCTCTCAGAACTGAGCATGTGGAGAGACGTTCGTTCATCTAGCACAAAGGGAACGGGTTGCAGGAGAAACTTTTACTCTGGTTTCTCAGTCTGTTTCCTAGTGCCGGTTTGAAGTTCCTGCATTTTTCACTGTAAAACCGAGTTGGAGCTAGTACCTCCCCATATATATGTATGGAGTGGGGTTTGCAAGTGAAAAGAAACTTTGTGTTCCCAACAAGCTAGGTGAAGGACGGCTTTCACACACACTTATCTCTCAGAACTCAGCATGTGGAGAGACGTTCGTTCATCTAGCACAAAGGGAAAGGGTTGCAGGAGAAACTTTTTCTCTGGTTTCTGAGTCTGTTTCCTAGTGCCGGTTTGAAGTTCCTGCAGTTTTCACTGTAAAACCGAGTTGGAGCTAGTACCTCCCCATATATATGTATGGAGTGGAGTTTGCAAGTGAAAAGAAACTTTGTGTTCCCAACAAGCTAGGTGAAGGACGGCTTTCACACACACTTATCTCTCAGAACTGAGCATGTGGAGAGACGTTCGTTCATCTAGCACAAAGGGAACGGGTTGCAGGAGAAACTTTTACTCTGGTTTCTCAGTCTGTTTCCTAGTGCCGGTTTGAAGTTCCTGCAGTTTTCACTGTAAAACCGAGTTGGAGCTAGTACCTCCCCATATATATGTACGGAGTGGAGTTTGCAAGTGAAAAGAAACTTTGTGTTCCCAACAAGCTAGGTGAAGAACGGCTTTCACTCACACTTAACTCTCAGAACTGAGCATGTGGAGAGACGTTCGTTCATCTAGCACAAAGGGAACGGGTTGCAGGAGAAACTTTTACTCTGGTTTCTCAGTGTGTTTCCTAGTGCCGGTTTGAAGTTCCTGCAGTTTTCACTGTAAAACCGAGTTGGAGCTAGTACCTCCCCATATATATGTACGGAGTGGAGTTTGCAAGTGAAAAGAAACTTTGTATTCCCAACAAGCTAGGTGAAGGACGGCTTTCACACACACTTATCTCTCAGAACTGAGCATGTGGAGAGACGTTCGTTCATCTAGCACAAAGGGAACGGGTTGCAGGAGAAACTTTTACTCTGGTTTCTCAGTCTGTTTCCTAGTGCCGGTTTGTAGTTCCTGCAGTTTTCACTGTAAAACCGAGTTGGAGCTAGTACCTCCCCATATATATGTATGGAGTGGAGTTTGCAAGTGAAAAGAAACTTTGTGTTCCCAACAAGCTAGGTGAAGGACGGCTTTCACACACACTTATCTCTCAGAACTGAGCATGTGGAGAGACGTTCGTTCATCTAGCACAAAGGGAACGGGTTGCAGGAGAAACTTTTACTCTGGTTTCTCAGTCTGTTTCCTAGTGCCGGTTTGAAGTTCCTGCAGTTTTCACTGTAAAACCGAGTTGGAGCTAGTACCTCCCCATATATATGTATGGAGTGGAGTTTGCAAGTGAAAAGAAACTTTGTGTTCCCAACAAGCTAGGTGAAGGACGGCTTTCACACACACTTATCTCTCAGAACTGAGCATGTGGAGAGACGTTCGTTCATCTAGCACAAAGGGAACGGGTTGCAGGAGAAACTTTTACTCTGGTTTCTCAGTCTGTTTCCTAGTGCCGGTTTGAAGTTCCTGCAGTTTTCACTGTAAAACCGAGTTGGAGCTTGTACCTCCCCATATATATGTATGGAGTGGAGTTTGCTAGTGAAAAGAAACTTTGTGTTCCCAAAAAGCTAGGTGAAGGACGGCTTTCACACACACTTATCTCTCAGAACTGAGCATGTGGAGAGACGTTCGTTCATCTAGCACAAAGGGAACGGGTTACAGGAGAAACTATTACTCTGGTTTCTCAGTCTGTTTCCTAGTGCCGGTTTGAAGTTCCTGCAGTTTTCACTGTAAAACCGAGTTATAGCTAGTACCTCCCCATATATATGTATGGAGTGGAGTTTGCTAGTGAAAAGAAACTTTGTGTTCCCAACAAGCTAGGTGAAGGACGGCTTTCACACACACTTATCTCTCAGAACTGAGCATGTGGAGAGACGTTCGTTCATCTAGCACAAAGGGAACGGTTTGCAGGAGAAACTTTTACTCTGGTTTCTCAGTCTGTTTCCTAGTGCCGGTTTGAAGTTCCTGCAGTTTTCACTGTAAAACAGAGTTGGAGCTAGTACCTCCCCATATATATGTATGGAGTGGAGTTTGCAAGTGAAAAGAAACTTTGTGTTCCCAACAAGCTAGGTGAAGGACGGCTTTCACACACACTTATCTCTCAGAACTGAGCATGTGGAGAGACGTTCGTTCATCTAGCACAAAGGGAACGGGTTGCAGGAGAAACTTTTACTCTGGTTTCTCAGTCTATTTCCTAGTGCCGGTTTGAATTTCCTGCAGTTTTCACTGTAAAACCGAGTTGGAGCTAGTACCTCCCCATATATATGTATGGAGTAGAGTTTGCTAGTGAAAAGAAACTGTGTGTTCCCAACAATCTAGGTGAAGGACGGCTTTCACACACACTTATCTCTCAGAACTGAGCATGTGGAGAGACGTTCGTTCATCTAGCACAAAGGGAACGGGTTGCAGGAGAAACTTTTACTCTGGTTTCTCAGTCTGTTTCCTAGTGCCGGTTTGAAGTTCCTGCAGTTTTCACTGTAAAACCGAGTTGGAGCTAGTACCTCCCCATATATATGTATGGAGTGCAGTTTGCAAGTGAAAAGAAACTTTGTGTTCCCAACAAGATAGGTGAAGGACGGCTTTCACACACACTTATCTCTCAGAACTGAGCATGTGGACAGACGTTCGTTCATCTAGCAAAAAGGGAACAGGTTGCAGGAGAAACTTTTACTCTGGTTTCTCAGTCTGTTTCCTAGTGCCGGTTTGAAGTTCCTGCAGTTTTCACTGTAATACCGAGTTGGAGCTAGTACCTCCCCATATATATGTACGGAGTGGAGTTTGCAAGTGAAAAGAAACTTTGTGTTCCCAACAAGCTAGGTGAAGAACGGCTTTCACTCACACTTATCTCTCAGAACTGAGCATGTGGAGAGACGTTCGTTCATCTAGCACAAAGGGAACGGGTTGCAGGAGTAACTTTTACTCTGGTTTCTCAGTCTGTTTCCTAGTGCCGGTTTGAAGTTCCTGCAGTTTTCACTGTAAAACCGAGTTGGAGCTAGTACCTCCGCATATATATGTACGGAGTGGAGTTTGCAAGTGAAAAGAAACTTTGTGTTCCCAACAAGCTAGGTGAAGGACGGCTTTCACACACACTTATCTCTCAGAACTGAGCATGTGGAGAGACGTTCGTTCATCTAGCACAAAGGGAACGGGTTGCAGGAGAAACTTTTACTCTGGTTTCTCAGTCTGTTTCCTAGTGCCGGTTTGAAGTTCCTGCAGTTTTCACTGTAAAACCGAGTTGGAGCTAGTACCTCCCCATATATATGTATGGAGTGGAGTTTGCAAGTGAAAAGAAACTTTGTGTTCCCAACAAGCTAGGTGAAGGACGGCTTTCACACACACTTATCTCTCAGAACTGAGCATGTGGAGAGACGTTCGTTCATCTAGCACAAAGGGAACGGGTTGCAGGAGAAACTTTTACTCTGGTTTCTCAGTCTGTTTCCTAGTGCCGGTTTGAAGTTCCTGCAGTTTTCACTGTAAAACCGAGTTGGAGCTAGTACCTCCCCATATATATGTATGGAGTGGAGTTTCCATGTGAAAAGAAACTTTGTGTTCCCAACAAGCTAGGTGAAGGACGGCTTTCACACACACTTATCTCTCAGAACTGAGCATGTGGAGAGACGTTCGTTCATCTAGCACAAAGGGAACGGGTTGCAGGAGAAACTTTTACTCTGGTTTCTCAGTCTGTTTCCTAGTGCCGGTTTGAAGTTCCTGCAGTTTTCACTGTAAAACCGAGTTGGAGCTTGTACCTCCCCATATATATGTATGGAGTGGAGTTTGCTAGTGAAAAGAAACTTTGTGTTCCCAACAAGCTAGATGAAGGACGGCTTTCACACACACTTATCTCTCAGAACTGAGCATGTGGAGAGACGTTCGTTCATCTAGCACAAAGGGAACGGGTTGCAGGAGAAACTTTTACTCTGGTTTCTCAGTCTGTTTCCTAGTGCCGGTTTGAAGTTCCTGCAGTTTTCACTGTAAAACCGAGTTGGAGCTAGTACCTCCCCATATATATGTATGGAGTGGAGTTTGCTAGTGAAAAGAAACTTTGTGTTCCCAACAAGCTAGGTGAAGGACGGCTTTCACACACACTTATCTCTCAGAACTGAGCATGTGAAGAGACGTTCGTTCATCTAGCACAAAGGGAACGGTTTGCAGGAGAAACTTTTACTCTGGTTTCACAGTCTGTTTCCTAGTGCCGGTTTGAAGTTCCTGCAGTTTTCACTGTAAAACCGAGTTGGAGCTAGTACCTCCCCATATATATGTATGGAGTGGAGTTTGCAAGTGAAAAGAAACTTTGTGTTCCCAACAAGCTAGGTGAAGGACGGCTTTCACACACACTTATCTCTCAGAACTGAGCATGTGGAGAGACGTTCGTTCATCTAGCACAAAGGGAACGGGTTGCAGGAGAAACTTTTACTCTGGTTTCTCAGTCTGTTTCCTAGTGCCGGTTTGAAGTTCCTGCAGTTTTCACTGTAAAACCGAGTTGGAGCTAGTACCTCCCCATATATATGTATGGAGTGGAGTTTGCAAGTGAAAAGAAACTTTGTGTTCCCAACAAGCTAGTTGAAGGACGGCTTTCACACGCACTTATCTCTCAGAACTGAGCATGTGGAGAGACGTTCGTTCATCTAGCACAAAGGGAACGGGTTGCAGGAGAAACTTTTACTCTGGTTTCTCAGTCTGTTTCCTAGTGCCGGTTTGAAGTTCCTGCAGTTTTCACTGTAAAACCGAGTTGGAGCTAGTACCTCCCCATATATATGTATGGAGTGGAGTTTGCAAGTGAAAAGAAACTTTGTGTTCCCATCAAGCTAGGTGAAGGACGGCTTTCACACACACTTATCTCTCAGAACTGAGCATGTGGAGAGACGTTCGTTCATCTAGCACAAAGGGAACGGGTTGCAGGAGAAGCTTTTACTCTGGTTTCTCAGTCTGTTTCCTAGTGCCGGTTTGAAGTTCCTGCAGTTTTCACTGTAAAACCGAGTTGGAGCTAGTACCTCCCCATATATATGTATGGAGTGGAGTTTGAAAGTGAAAAGAAACTTTGTGTTCCCAACAAGCTAGGTGAAGGACGGCTTTCACACACACTTATCTCTCAGAACTGAGCATGTGGAGAGACGTTCGTTCATCTAGCACAAAGGGAACGGGTTGCAGGAGAAGCTTTTACTCTGGTTTCTCAGTCTGTTTCCTAGTGCCGGTTTGAAGTTCCTGCAGTTTTCACTGTAAAACCGAGTTGGAGCTAGTACCTCCGCATATATATGTACGGAGTGGAGTTTGCAAGTGAAAAGAAACTTTGTGTTCCCAACAAGCTAGGTGAAGGACGGCTTTCACACACACGTATCTCTCAGAACTGAGCATGTGGAGAGACGTTCGTTCATCTAGCACAAAGGGAACGGGTTGCAGGAGAAACTTTTACTCTGGTTTCTCAGTCTGTTTCCTAGTGCCGGTTTGAAGTTCCTGCAGTTTTCACTGTAAAACCGAGTTGGAGCTAGTACCTCCCCATATATATGTATGGAGTGGAGTTTGCAAGTGAAAAGAAACTTTGTGTTCCCAACAAGCTAGGTGAAGGACGTCTTTCACACACACTTATCTCTCAGAACTGAGCATGTGGAGAGACGTTCGTTCATCTAGCACAAAGGGAACGGGTTGCAGGAGAAACTTTTACTCTGGTTTCTCAGTCTGTTTCCTAGTGCCGGTTTGAAGTTCCTGCAGTTTTCACTGTAAAACCGAGTTGGAGCTAGTACCTCCCCATATATATGTATGGAGTGGAGTTTGCAAGTGAAAAGAAACTTTGTGTTCCCAACAAGCTAGGTGAAGGACGGCTTTCACACACACTTATCTCTCAGAACTGAGCATGTGGAGAGACGTTCGTTCATCTAGCACAAAGGGAACGGGTTGCAGGAGAAACTTTTACTCTGTTTTCTCAGTCTGTTTCCTAGTGCCGGTTTGAAGTTCCTGCAGTTTTCACTGTAAAACCGAGTTGGAGCTTGTACCTCCCCATATGTATGTATGGAGTGGAGTTTGCTAGTGAAAAGAAACTTTGTGTTCCCAACAAGCTAGGTGAAGGACGGCTTTCACACACACTTATCTCTCAGAACTGAGCATGTGGAGAGACGTTCGTTCATCTAGCACAAAGGGAACGGGTTGCAGGAGAAACTATTACTCTGGTTTCTCAGTCTGTTTCCTAGTGCCGGTTTGAAATTCCTGCAGTTTTCACTGTAAAACCGAGTTATAGCTAGTACCTCCCCATATATATGTATGGAGTGGAGTTTGCTAGTGAAAAGAAACTTTGTGTTCCCAACAAGCTAGGTGAAGGACGGCTTTCACACACACTTATCTCTCAGAACTGAGCATGTGGAGAGACGTTCGTTCATCTAGAACAAAGGGAACGGTTTGCAGGAGAAACTTTTACTCTGGTTTCTCAGTCTGTTTCCTAGTGCCGGTTTGAAGTTCCTGCAGTTTTCACTGTAAAACCGAGTTGGAGCTAGTACCTCCCCATATATATGTATGGAGTGGAGTTTGCAAGTGAAAAGAAACTTTGTGTTCCCAACAAGCTAGGTGAAGGACGGCTTTCACACACACTTATCTCTCAGAACTGAGCATGTGGAGAGACGTTCGTTCATCTAGCACAAAGGGAACGGGTTGCAGGAGAAACTTTTACTCTGGTTTCTCAGTCTGTTTCCTAGTGCCGGTTTGAATTTCCTGCAGTTTTCACTGTAAAACCGAGTTGGAGCTAGTACCTCCCCATATATATGTATGGAGTAGAGTTTGCTAGTGAAAAGAAACTGTGTGTTCCCAACAATCTAGGTGAAGGACGGCTTTCACACACACTTATCTCTCAGAACTGAGCATGTGGAGAGACGTTCGTTCATCTAGCACAAAGGGAACGGGTTGCAGGAGAAACTTTTACTCTGGTTTCTCAGTCTGTTTCCTAGTGCCGGTTTGAAGTTCCTGCAGTTTTCACTGTAAAACCGAGTTGGAGCTAGTACCTCCCCATATATATGTATGGAGTGCAGTTTGCAAGTGAAAAGAAACTTTGTGTTCCCAACAAGATAGGTGAAGGACGGCTTTCACACACACTTATCTCTCAGAACTGAGCATGTGGACAGACGTTCGTTCATCTAGCAAAAAGGGAACAGGTTGCAGGAGAAACTTTTACTCTGGTTTCTCAGTCTGTTTCCTAGTGCCGGTTTGAAGTTCCTGCAGTTTTCACTGTAATACCGAGTTGGAGCTAGTACCTCCCCATATATATGTACGGAGTGGAGTTTGCAAGTGAAAAGAAACTTTGTGTTCCCAACAAGCTAGGTGAAGAACGGCTTTCACTCACACTTATCTCTCAGAACTGAGCATGTGGAGAGACGTTCGTTCATCTAGCACAAAGGGAACGGGTTGCAGGAGTAACTTTTACTCTGGTTTCTCAGTGTGTTTCCTAGTGCCGGTTTGAAGTTCCTGCAGTTTTCACTGTAAAACCGAGTTGGAGCTAGTACCTCCGCATATATATGTACGGAGTGGAGTTTGCAAGTGAAAAGAAACTTTGTGTTCCCAACAAGCTAGGTGAAGGACGGCTTTCACACACACTTATCTCTCAGAACTGAGCATGTGGAGAGACGTTCGTTCATCTAGCACAAAGGGAACGGGTTGCAGGAGAAACTTTTACTCTGGTTTCTCAGTCTGTTTCCTAGTGCCGGTTTGAAGTTCCTGCAGTTTTCACTGTAAAACCGAGTTGGAGCTAGTACCTCCCCATATATATGTATGGAGTGGAGTTTGCAAGTGAAAAGAAACTTTGTGTTCCCAACAAGCTAGGTGAAGGACGGCTTTCACACACACTTATCTCTCAGAACTGAGCATGTGGAGAGACGTTCGTTCATCTAGCACAAAGGGAACGGGTTGCAGGAGAAACTTTTACTCTGGTTTCTCAGTCTGTTTCCTAGTGCCGGTTTGAAGTTCCTGCAGTTTTCACTGTAAAACCGAGTTGGAGCTAGTACCTCACCATATATATGTATGGAGTGGAGTTTCCATGTGAAAAGAAACTTTGTGTTCCCAACAAGCTAGGTGAAGGACGGCTTTCACACACACTTATCTCTCAGAACTGAGCATGTGGAGAGACGTTCGTTCATCTAGCACAAAGGGAACGGGTTGCAGGAGAAACTTTTACTCTGGTTTCTCAGTCTGTTTCCTAGTGCCGGTTTGAAGTTCCTGCAGTTTTCACTGTAAAACCGAGTTGGAGCTTGTACCTCCCCATATATATGTATGGAGTGGAGTTTGCTAGTGAAAAGAAACTTTGTGTTCCCAACAAGCTAGGTGAAGGACGGCTTTCACACACACTTATCTCTCAGAACTGAGCATGTGGAGAGACGTTCGTTCATCTAGCACAAAGGGAACGGGTTGCAGGAGAAACTTTTACTCTGGTTTCTCAGTCTGTTTCCTAGTGCCGGTTTGAAGTTCCTGCAGTTTTCACTGTAAAACCGAGTTGGAGCTAGTACCTCCCCATATATATGTATGGAGTGGAGTTTGCTAGTGGAAAGAAACTTTGTGTTCCCAACAAGCTAGGTGAAGGACGGCTTTCACACACACTTATCTCTCAGAACTGAGCATTTGAAGAGACGTTCGTTCATCTAGCACAAAGGGAACGGTTTGCAGGAGAAACTTTTACTCTGGTTTCACAGTCTGTTTCCTAGTGCCGGTTTGAAGTTCCTGCAGTTTTCACTGTAAAACCGAGTTGGAGCTAGTACCTCCCCATATATATGTATGGAGTGGAGTTTGCAAGTGAAAAGAAACTTTGTGTTCCCAACAAGCTAGGTGAAGGACGGCTTTCACACACACTTATCTCTCAGAACTGAGCATGTGGAGAGACGTTCGTTCATCTAGCACAAAGGGAACGGGTTGCAGGAGAAACTTTTACTCTGGTTTCTCAGTCTGTTTCCTAGTGCCGGTTTGAAGTTCCTGCAGTTTTCACTGTAAAACCGAGTTGGAGCTAGTACCTCCCCATATATATGTATGGAGTAGAGTTTGCAAGTGAAAAGAAACTGTGTGTTCCCAACAAGCTAGGTGAAGGACGGCTTTCACACACACTTATCTCTCAGAACTGAGCATGTGGAGAGACGTTCGTTCATCTAGCACAAAGGGAACGGGTTGCAGGAGAAACTTTTACTCTGCTTTCTCAGTCTGTTTCCTAGTGCCGGTTTGAAGTTCCTGCAGTTTTCACTGTAAAACCGAGTTGGAGCTAGTACCTCCCCATATATATGTATGGAGTGGAGTTTGCAAGTGAAAAGAAACTTTGTGTTCCCAACAAGCAAGTTGAAGGACGGCTTTCACACGCACTTATCTCTCAGAACTGAGCATGTGGAGAGACGTTCGTTCATCTAGCACAAAGGGAACGGGTTGCAGGAGAAACTTTTACTCTGGTTTCTCAGTCTGTTTCCTAGTGCCGGTTTGAAGTTCCTGCAGTTTTCACTGTAAAACCGAGTTGGAGCTAGTACCTCCCCATATATATGTATGGAGTGGAGTTTGCAAGTGAAAAGAAACTTTGTGTTCCCAACAAGCTAGGTGAAGGACGGCTTTCACACACACTTATCTCTCAGAACTGAGCATGTGGAGAGACGTTCGTTCATCTAGCACAAAGGGAACGGGTTGCAGGAGAAGCTTTTACTCTGGTTTCTCAGTCTGTTTCCTAGTGCCGGTTTGAAGTTCCTGCAGTTTTCACTGTAAAACCGAGTTGGAGCTAGTACCTCCCCATATATATGTATGGAGTGGAGTTTGAAAGTGAAAAGAAACTTTGTGTTCCCAACAAGCTAGGTGAAGGACGGCTTTCACACACACTTATCTCTCAGAACTGAGCATGTGGAGAGACGTTCGTTCATCTAGCACAAAGGGAACGGGTTGCAGGAGAAACTTTTACTCTGGTTTCTCAGTCTGTTTCCTAGTGCCGGTTTGAAGTTCCTGCAGTTTTCACTGTAAAACCGAGTTGGAGCTAGTACCTCCCCATATATATGTATGGAGTGGAGTTTGCAAGTGAAAAGAAACTTTGTGTTCCCAACAAGCTAGGTGAAGGACGGCTTTCACACACACTTATCTCTCAGAACTGAGCATGTGGAGAGACGTTCGTTCATCTACCACAAAGGGAACGGGTTGCAGGAGAAACTTTTACTCTGGTTTCTCAGTCTGTTTCCTAGTGCCGGTTTGAAGTTCCTGCAGTTTTCACTGTAAAACCGAGTTGGAGCTAGTACCTCCCCATATATATGTATGGAGTGGAGTTTGCAAGTGAAAAGAAACTTTGTGTTCCCAACAAGCTAGGTGAAGGACGGCTTTCACACACACTTATCTCTCAGAACTGAGCATGTGGAGAGACGTTCGTTCATCTAGCACAAAGGGAACGGGTTGCAGGAGAAACTTTTACCCTGGTTTCTCAGTCTGCTTCCTAGTGCCGGTTTGAAGTTCCTGCATTTTTCACTGTAAAACCGAGTTGAAGCTAGTACCTCCCCATATATATGTATGGAGTGGAGTTTGCAAGTGAAAAGAAACTTTGTGTTCCCAACAAGCTAGGTGAAGGAAGGCTTTCAGACACACTTATATCTCAGAACTGAGCATGTGGAGAGACGTTCGTTCATCTAGCACAAAGGGAACGGGTTGCAGGAGAAACTTTTACTGTGGTTTCTCAGTCTGTTTCCTAGTGCCGTTTTGAAGTTCCTGCAGTTTTCACTGTAAAACCGAGTTGGAGCTTGTACCTCCGCATATATATGTATGGAGTGGAGTTTGCAAGTGAAAAGAAACTTTGTGTTCCCAACAAGCTACGTGAAGGACGGCTTTCACACACACTTATCTCTCAGAAATGAGCATGTGGAGAGACGTTCGTTCATCTAGCACAAAGGGAACGGGTTGCAGGAGAAACTTTTACTCTGGTTTCTCAGTCTGTTTCCTAGTGCCGGTTTGATGTTCCTGCAGTTTTCACTGTAAAACCGAGTTGGAGCTAGTACCTCCCCATATATATGTATGGAGTGGAGTTTGCAAGTGAAAAGAAACTTTGTGTTCCCAACAAGCTAGGTGAAGGACGGCTTTCACACACACTTATCTCTCAGAACTGAGCATGTGGAGAGACGTTCGTTCATCTAGCACAAAGGGAACGGGTTGCAGGAGAAACTTTTACTCTGGTTTCTCAGTCTGTTTCCTAGTGCCGGTTTGAAGTTCCTGCAGTTTTCACTGTAAAACCGAGTTGGAGCTAGTACCTCCCCATATATATGTATGGAGTGGAGTTTGCAAGTGAAAAGAAACTGTGTGTTCCCAACAACCTAGGTGAAGGACGGCTTTCACACACACTTATCTCTCAGAACTGAGCATGTGGAGAGACGTTCGTTCATCTAGCACAAAGGGAACGGGTTGCAGGAGAAACTTTTACTCTGGTTTCTCAGTCTGTTTCCTAGTGCCGGTTTGAAGTTCCTGCAGTTTTCACTGTAAAACCGAGTTGGAGCTAGTACCTCCCCATATATATGTATGGAGTAGAGTTTGCAAGTGAAAAGAAACTGTGTGTTCCCAACAACCTAGGTGAAGGACGGCTTTCACACACACTTATCTCTCAGAACTGAGCATGTGGAGAGACCTTCGTTCATCTAGCACAAAGGGAACGGGTTGCAGGAGAAACTTTTACTCTGGTTTCTCAGTCTGTTTCCTAGTGCCGGTTTGAAGTTCCTGCAGTTTTCACTGTAAAACCGAGTTGGAGCTAGTACCTCCCCATATATATGTACGGAGTGGAGTTTGCAAGTGAAAAGAAACTTTGTGTTCCCAACAAGCTAGTTGAAGGACGGCTTTCACACACACTTATCTCTCAGAACTGAGCATGTGGAGAGACGTTCGTTCATCTAGCACAAAGGGAACGGGTTGCAGGAGAAACTTTTACTCTGGTTTCTCAGTCTGTTTCCTAGTGCCGGTTTGAAGTTCCTGCAGTTTTCACTGTAAAACCGAGTTGGAGCTAGTACCTCCCCATATATATGTACGGAGTGGAGTTTGCAAGTGAAAAGAAACTTTGTGTTCCCAACAAGCTAGGTGAAGGACGGCTTTCACACACACTTATCTCTCAGAACTGAGCATGTGGAGAGACGTTCGTTCATCTAGCACAAAGGGAACGGGTTGCAGGAGAAACTTTTACTCTGGTTTCTCAGTCTGTTTCCTAGTGCCGGTTTGAAGTTCCTGCAGTTTTCACTGTAAAACCGAGTTGGAGCTAGTACCTCCCCATATATATGTACGGAGTGGAGTTTGCAAGTGAAAAGAAACTTTGTGTTCCCAACAAGCTAGTTGAAGGACGGCTTTCACACACACTTATCTCTCAGAACTGAGCATTTGGAGAGACGTTCGTTCATCTAGCACAAAGGGAACGGGTTGCAGGAGAAACTTTTACTCTGGTTTCTCAGTCTGTTTCCTAGTGCCGGTTTGAAGTTCCTGCAGTTTTCACTGTAAAACCGAGTTGGAGCTAGTACCTCCCCATATATATGTACGGAGTGGAGTTTGCAAGTGAAAAGAAACTTTGTGTTCCCAACAAGCTAGGTGAAGGACGGCTTTCACACACACTTATCTCTCAGAACTGAGCATGTGGAGAGACGTTCGTTCATCTAGCACAAAGGGAACGGGTTGCAGGAGAAACTTTTACTCTGGTTTCTCAGTCTGTTTCCTAGTGCCGGTTTGAAGTTCCTGCAGTTTTCACTGTAAAACCGAGTTGGAGCTAGTACCTCCCCATATATATGTACGGAGTGGAGTTTGCAAGTGAAAAGAAACTTTGTGTTCCGAACAAGCTAGTTGAAGGACGGCTTTCACACACACTTATCTCTCAGAACTGAGCATGTGGAGAGACGTTCGTTCATCTAGCACAAAGGGAACGGGTTGCAGGAGAAACTTTTACTCTGGTTTCTCAGTCTGTTTCCTAGTGCCGGTTTGAAGTTCCTGCAGTTTTCACTGTAAAACCGAGTTGGAGCTAGTACCTCCCCATATATATGTACGGAGTGGAGTTTGCAAGTGAAAAGAAACTTTGTGTTCCCAACAAGCTAGGTGAAGGACGGCTTTCACTCACACTTATCTCTCAGAACTGAGCATGTGGAGAGACGTTCGTTCATCTAGCACAAAGGGAACGGGTTGCAGGTGAAACTTTTACTGTGGTTTCTCAGTGTGTTTCCTAGTGCCGGTTTGAAGTTCCTGCAGTTTTCACTGTAAATCCGAGTTGGAGCTAGTACCTCCCCATATATATGTACGGAGTGGAGTTTGCAAGTGAAAAGAAACTTTGTGTTCCCAACAAGCTAGGTGAAGGACGGCTTTCACACACACTTACCTCTCAGAACTGAGCATGTGGAGAGACGTTCGTTCATCTAGCACAAAGGGAACGGGTTGCAGGAGAAACTTTTACTCTGGTTTCTCAGTCTGTTTCCTAGTGCCGGTTTGAAGTTCCTGCAGTTTTCACTGTAAAACCGAGTTGGAGCTAGTACCTCCCCATATATATGTATGGAGTGGAGTTTGCAAGTGAAAAGAAACTTTGTGTTCCCAACAAGCTAGGTGAAGGACGGCTTTCACACACACTTATCTCTCAGAACTGAGCATGTGGAGAGACGTTCGTTCATCTAGCACAAAGGGAACGGGTTGCAGGAGAAACTTTTACTCTGGTTTCTCAGTCTGTTTCCTAGTGCCGGTTTGAAGTTCCTGCAGTTTTCACTGTAAAACCGAGTTGGAGCTTGTACCTCCCCATATATATGTATGGAGTGGAGTTTGCAAGTGAAAAGAAACTTTGTGTTCCCAACAAGCTAGGTGAAGGACGGCTTTCACACACACTTATCTCTCAGAACTGAGCATGTGGAGAGACGTTCGTTCATCTAGCACAAAGGGAACGGGTTGCAGGAGAAACTTTTACTCTGGTTTCTCAGTCTGTTTCCTAGTGCCGGTTTGAAGTTCCTGCAGTTTTCACTGTAAAACCGAGTTGGAGCTAGTACCTCCCCATATATATGTACGGAGTGGTGTTTGCAAGTGAAAAGAATCTTTGTGTTCCCAACAAGCTATGTGAAGGACGGCTTTCACACACACTTATCTCTCAGAACTGAGCATGTGGAGAGACGTTCGTTCATCTAGCACAAAGGGAACGGGTTGCAGGAGAAACTTTTACTCTGGTTTCTCAGTCTGTTTCCTAGTGCCGGTTTGAAGTTCCTGCGGTTTTCACTGTAAAACCGAGTTGGAGCTAGTACCTCCGCATATATATGTACGGAGTGGAGTTTGCAAGTGAAAAGAAACTTTGTGTTCCCAACAAGCTAGGTGAAGGACGGCTTTCACACACACTTATCTCTCAGAACTGAGCATGTGGAGAGACGTTCGTTCATCTAGCACAAAGGCAATGGGTTGCAGGAGAAACTTTTACTCTGGTTTCTCAGTCTGTTTCCTAGTGCCGGTTTGAAGTTCCTGCAGTTTTCACTGTAAAACCGAGTTGGAGCTAGTACCTCCCCATATATATGTACGGAGTGGAGTTTGCAAGTGAAAAGAAACTGTGTGTTCCCAACAAGCTAGGTGAAGGACGGCTTTCACACACACTTATCTCTCAGAACTGAGCATGTGGAGAGACGTTCGTTCATCTAGCACAAAGGGAACGGGTTGCAGGAGAAACTTTTACTCTGGTTTCTCAGTCTGTTTCCTAGTGCCGGTTTGAAGTTCCTGCAGTTTTCACTGTAAAACCGAGTTGGAGCTAGTACCTCCCCATATATATGTACGGAGTGGAGTTTGCAAGTGAAAAGAAACTTTGTGTTCCCAACAAGCTAGGTGAAGGACGGCTTTCACACACACTTATCTCTCAGAACTGAGCATGTGGAGAGACGTTCGTTCATCTAGCACAAAGGCAATGGGTTGCAGGAGTAACTTTTACTCTGGTTTCTCAGTCTGTTTCCTAGTGCCGGTTTGAAGTTCCTGCAGTTTTCACTGTAAAACCGAGTTGGAGCTAGTACCTCCCCATATATATGTACGGAGTGGAGTTTGCAAGTGAAAAGAAACTGTGTGTTCCCAACAAGCTAGGTGAAGGACGGCTTTCACACACACTTATCTCTCAGAACTGAGCATGTGGAGAGACGTTCGTTCATCTAGCACAAAGGGAACTGGTTGCAGGAGAAACTTTTACTCTGGTTTCTCAGTCTGTTTCCTAGTGCCGGTTTGAAGTTCCTGCAGTTTTCACTGTAAAACCGAGTTGGAGCTAGTACCTTCCCATATATATGTATGGAGTGGAGTTTGCAAGTGAAAAGAAACTTTGTGTTCCCAACAAGCTAGGTGAAGGACGGCTTTCACACACACTTATCTCTCAGAACTGAGCATGTGGAGAGACGTTCGTTCATCTAGCACAAAGGGAACGGGTTGCAGGAGAAACTTTTACTCTGGTTTCTCAGTCTGTTTCCTAGTGCCGGTTTGAAGTTCCTGCAGTTTTCAGTGTAAAACCGAGTTGGAGCTATTACCTCCCCATATATATGTATGGAGTGGGGTTTGAAACTGAAAAGAAACTTTGTGTTCCCAACAAGCTATGTGAAGGACGGCTTTCACACACACTTATCTCTCAGAACTGAGCATGTGGAGAGACGTTCGTTCATCTAGCACAAAGGGAATGGGTTGCAGGAGAAACTTTTACTCTGGTTTCTCAGTCTGTTTCCTAGTGCCGGTTTGAAGTTCCTGCAGTTTTCACTGTAAAACCGAGTTGGAGCTAGTACCTCCCCATATATATGTACGGAGTGGAGTTTGCAAGTGAAAAGAAACTTTGTGTTCCCAACAAGCTAGGTGAAGGACGGCTTTCACACACACTTATCTCTCAGAACTGAGCATGTGGAGAGACGTTCGTTCATCTAGCACAAAGGGAACGGGTTGCAGGGGAAACTTTTACTCTGGTTTCTCAGTCTGTTTCCTAGTGCCGGTTTGAAGTTCCTGCAGTTTTCACTGTAAAACCGAGTTGGAGTTAGTACCTCCCCATATATATGTATGGAGTGGAGTTTGCAAGTGAAAAGAAACTTTGTGTTCTCAACAAGCTAGGTGAAGGACGGCTTTCACACACACTTATCTCTCAGAACTGAGCATGTGGAGAGACGTTCGTTCATCTAGCACAAAGGGAACGGGTTGCAGGAGAAACTTTTACTCTGGTTTATCAGTCTGTTTCCTAGTGCCGGTTTGCAGTTCCTGCAGTTTTCACTGTAAAACCGAGTTGGAGCTTGTACCTCCCCCTATATATGTATGGAGTGGAGTTTGCTAGTGAAAAGAAACTTTGTGTTCCCAACAAGCTAGGTGAAGGATGGCTTTCACACACACTTATCTCTCAGAACTGAGCATGTGGAGAGACGTTCGTTCATCTAGCACAAAGGGAACGGGTTGCAGGAGAAACTTTTACTCTGGTTTCTCAGTCTGTTTCCTAGTGCTGGTTTGAAGTTCCTGCAGTTTTCACTGTAAAAACGAGTTGGAGCTAGTACCTCCCCATATATATGTATGGAGTGGAGTTTGAAACTGAAAAGAAACTTTGTGTTCCCAACAAGCTAGGTGAAGGACGGCTTTCACACACACTTATCACTCAGAACTGAGCATGTGGAGAGACGTTCGTTCATCTAGCACAAAGGGAACGGGTTGCAGGAGAAACTTTTACTCTGGTTTCTCAGTCTGTTTCCTAGTGCCGGTTTGAAGTTCCTGCAGTTTTCACTGTAAAACCGAGTTGGAGCTAGCACCTCCCCATATATATGTATGGAGTGGAGTTTGCAAGTGAAAGAAACTTTGTGTTCCCAAAAAGCTAGGTGAAGGACGGCTTTCACACACACTTATCTCTCAGAACTGAGCATGTGGAGAGACGTTCGTTCATCTAGCACAAAGGGAACGGGTTGCAGGAGAAACTTTTACTCTGGTTTCTCAGTCTGTTTCCTAGTGCCGGTTTGAAGTTCCTGCAGTTTTCACTGTAAAACCGAGTTGGAGCTTGTACCTCCCCATATATATGTATGGAGTGGAGTTTGCTAGTGAAAAGAAACTTTGTGTTTCCAACAAGCTAGGTGAAGGACGGCTTTCACACACACTTATCTCTCAGAACTGAGCATGTGGAGAGACGTTCGTTCATCTAGCACAAAGGGAACCGGTTGCAGGAGAAACTTTTACTCTGGTTTCTCAGTCTGTTACCTAGTGCCGGTTTGAAGTTCCTGCAGTTTTCACTGTAAAACCGAGTTGGAGCTAGTACCTCCCCCAATTACATGTATGGAGTGGGGTTTGAAACTGAAAAGAAACTTTGTGTTCCCAACAAGCTAGGTGAAGGACGGCTTTCACACACACTTATCACTCAGAACTGAGCATGTGGAGAGACGTTCGTTCATCTAGCACAAAGGGAACGGGTTGCAGGAGAAACTTTTACTCTGGTTTCTCAGTCTGTTTCCTAGTGCCGGTTTGAAGTTCCTGCAGTTTTCACTGTAAAACCGAGTTGGAGCTAGTACCTCCCCATATATATGTATGGAGTGGAGTTTACAAATGAAAAGAAACTTTGTGTTCCCAACAAGCTAGGTGAAGGACGGCTTTCACACACACTTATCTCTCAGAACTGAGCATGTGGAGAGACGTTCGTTCATCTAGCACAAAGGGAACGGGTTGCAGGGGAAACTTTTACTCTGGTTTCTCAGTCTGTTTCCTAGTGCCGGTTTGAAGTTCCTGCAGTTTTCACTGTAAAACCGAGTTGGAGCTTGTACCTCCCCATATATATGTATGGAGTGGAGTTTGCTAGTGAAAAGAAACTTTGTGTTCCCAACAAGCTAGGTGAAGGACGGCTTTCACACACACTTATCTCTCAGAACTGAGCATGTGGAGAGACGTTCGTTCATCTAGCACAAAGAGAACCGGTTGCAGGAGAATCTTTTACTCTGGTTTCTCAGTCTGTTACCTAGTGCCGGTTTGAAGTTCCTGCAGTTTTCACTGTAAAACCGAGTTGGAGCTAGTACCTCCCCATATACATGTATGGAGTGGGGTTTGAAACTGAAAAGAAACTTTGTGTTCCCAACAAGCTAGGTGAAGGACGGCTTTCACACACAATTATCACTCACAACTGAGCATGTGGAGAGACGTTCGTTCATCTAGCACAAAGGGAACGGGTTGCAGTAGAAACTTTTACTCTGGTTTCTCAGTCTGTTTCCTAGTGCCGGTTTGAAGTTCCTGCAGTTTTCACTGTAAAACCGATTTGGAGCTAGTACCTCCCCATATATATGTATGGAGTGGAGTTTACAAATGAAAAGAAACTTTGTGTTCCCAACAAGCTAGGTGAAGGACGGCTTTCACACACACTTATCTCTCAGAACTGAGCATGTGGAGAGACGTTCGTTCATCTAGCACAAAGGGAACGGGTTGCAGGGGAAATTTTTACTCTGGTTTCTCAGTCTATTTCCTAGTGCCGGTTTGAAGTTCCTGCAGTTTTCACTGTAAAACCGAGTTGGAGCTAGTACCTCCCCATATATATGTATGGAGTGGAGTTTGCAAGTGAAAAGAAACTTTGTGTTCCCAACAAGCTAGGTGAAGGACGGCTTTCACACACACTTATCTCTCAGAACTGAGCATGTGGAGAGACGTTCGTTCATCTAGCACAAAAGGAACTAGATGCAGGAGAAACTTTTACTCTGGTTTCTCAGTCTGTTTCCTAGTGCCGGTTTGAAGTTCCTGCAGTTTTCACTGTAAAACCGAGTTGGAGCTAGTACCTCCCCATATATATGTATGGAGTGGAGTTTGCAAGTGAAAAGAAACTTTGTGTTTCCAACAAGCTAGGTGAAGGACGGCTTTCACACACACTTATCTCTCAGAACTGAGCATGTGGAGAGACGTTCGTTCATCTAGCACAAAGGGAACGGGTTGCAGGAGGAACTTTTACTCTGGATTCTCAGTCTGTTTCCTAGTGCCGGTTTGAAGTTCCTGCAGGTTTCACTGTAAAACCGAGTTGGAGCTAGTACCTCCCCATATATATGTATGGAGTGGAGTTTGCAAGTGAAAAGAAACTTTGTGTTCCCAACAAGCTAGGTGAAGGACGGCTTTCACACACACTTATCTCTCAGAACTGAGCATGTGGAGAGACGTTCGTTCATCTAGCACAAAGGGAACGGGTTGCAGGAGAAACTTTTACTCTGGTTTCTCAGTCTGTTTCCTAGTGCCGGTTTGAATTTCCTGCAGTTTTCACTGTAAAACCGAGTTGGAGCTAGTACCTTCCCATATATATGTATGGAGTGGAGTTTGCAAGTGAAAAGAAACTTTGTGTTCCCAACAAGCTAGTTGAAGGACGGCTTTCACACGCACTTATCTCTCAGAACTGAGCATGTGGAGAGACGTTCGTTCATCTAGCACAAAGGGAACGGGTTGCAGGAGAAACTTTTACTCTGGTTTCTCAGTCTGTTTCCTAGTGCCGGTTTGAAGTTCCTGCAGTTTTCACTGTAAAACCGAGTTGGAGCTAGTACCTCCCCATATATATGTATGGAGTGGAGTTTGCAAGTGAAAAGAAACTTTGTGTTCCCAACAAGCTAGGTGAAGGACGGCTTTCACACACACTTATCTCTCAGAACTGAGCATGTGGAGAGACGTTCGTTCATCTAGCACAAAAGGAACGGGATGCAGGAGAAACTTTTACTCTGGTTTCTCAGTCTGTTTCCTAGTGCCGGTTTGAAGTTCCTGCAGTTTTCACTGTAAAACCGAGTTGGAGCTAGTACCTCCCCATATATATGTATGGAGTGGAGTTTGCAAGTGAAAAGAAACTTTGTGTTCCCAACAAGCTAGGTGAAGGACGGCTTTCACACACACTTATCTCTCAGAACTGAGCATGTGGAGAGACGTTCGTTCATCTAGCACAAAGGGAACGGGTTGCAGGAGAAACTTTTACTCTGGTTTCTCAGTCTGTTTCCTAGTGCCGGTTTGAAGTTCCTGCAGTTTTCACTGTAAAACCGAGTTGGAGCTTGTACCTCCCCCTATATATGTATGGAGTGGAGTTTGCTAGTGAAAAGAAACTTTTTGTTCCCAACAAGCTAGGTGAAGGACGGCTTTCACACACACTTATCTCTCAGAACTGAGCATGTGGAGAGACGTTCGTTCATCTAGCACAAAGGGAACGGGTTGCAGGAGAAACTTTTACTCTGGTTTCTCAGTCTGTTTCCTAGTGCTGGTTTGAAGTTCCTGCAGTTTTCACTGTAAAACCGAGTTGGAGCTAGTACCTCCCCATATATATGTATGGAGTGGAGTTTGAAACTGAAAAGAAACTTTGTGTTCCCAACAAGCTAGGTGAAGGACGGCTTTCACACACACTTATCACTCAGAACTGAGCATGTGGAGAGACGTTCGTTCATCTAGCACAAAGGGAACGGGTTGCAGGAGAAACTTTTACTCTGGTTTCTCAGTCTGTTTCCTAGTGCCGGTTTGAAGTTCCTGCAGTTTTCACTGTAAAACCGAGTTGGAGCTAGCACCTCCCCATATATATGTATGGAGTGGAGTTTGCAAGTGAAAGAAACTTTGTGTTCCCAAAAAGCTAGGTGAAGGACGGCTTTCACACACACTTATCTCTCAGAACTGAGCATGTGGAGAGACGTTCGTTCATCTAGCACAAAGGGAACGGGTTGCAGGAGAAACTTTTACTCTGGTTTCTCAGTCTGTTTCCTACTGCCGGTTTGAAGTTCCTGCAGTTTTCACTGTAAAACCGAGTTGGAGCTAGTACCTCCCAATATACATGTATGGAGTGGGGTTTGAAACTGAAAAGAAACTTTGTGTTCCCAACAAGCTAGGTGAAGGACGGCTTTCACACACACTTATCACTCAGAACTGAGCATGTGGAGAGACGTTCGTTCATCTAGCACAAAGGGAACGGGTTGCAGTAGAAACTTTTACTCTGGTTTCTCAGTCTGTTTCCTAGTGCCGGTTTGAAGTTCCTGCAGTTTTCACTGTAAAACCGAGTTGGAGCTAGTACCTCCCCATATATATGTATGGAGTGGAGTTTACAAATGAAAAGAAACTTTGTGTTCCCAACAAGCTAGGTGAAGGACGGCTTTCACACACACTTATCTCTCAGAACTGAGCATGTGGAGAGACGTTCGTTCATCTAGCACAAAGGGAACGGGTTGCAGGGGAAACTTTTACTCTGGTTTCTCAGTCTGTTTCCTAGTGCCGGTTTGAAGTTCCTGCAGTTTTCACTGTAAAACCGAGTTGGAGCTTGTACCTCCCCATATATATGTATGGAGTGGAGTTTGCTAGTGAAAAGAAACTTTGTGTTCCCAACAAGCTAGGTGAAGGACGGCTTTCACACACACTTATCTCTCAGAACTGAGCATGTGGAGAGACGTTCGTTCATCTAGCACAAAAGGAACTAGATGCATGAGAAACTTTTACTCTGGTTTCTCAGTCTGTTTCCTAGTGCCGGTTTGAAGTTCCTGCAGTTTTCACTGTAAAACCGAGTTGGAGCTAGTACCTCCCCATATATATGTATGGAGTGGAGTTTGCAAGTGAAAAGAAACTTTGTGTTTCCAACAAGCTAGGTGAAGGACGGCTTTCACACACACTTATCTCTCAGAACTGAGCATGTGGAGAGACGTTCGTTCATCTAGCACAAAGGGAACGGGTTGCAGGAGGAACTTTTACTCTGGTTTCTCAGTCTGTTTCCTAGTGCCGGTTTGAAGTTCCTGCAGGTTTCACTGTAAAACCGAGTTGGAGCTAGTACCTCCCCATATATATGTATGGAGTGGAGTTTGCAAGTGAAAAGAAACTTTGTGTTCCCAACAAGCTAGGTGAAGGACGGCTTTCACACACACTTATCTCTCAGAACTGAGCATGTGGAGAGACGTTCGTTCATCTAGCACAAAGGGAACGGGTTGCAGGAGAAACTTTTACTCTGGTTTCTCAGTCTGTTTCCTAGTGCCGGTTTGAAGTTCCTGCAGTTTTCACTGTAAAACCGAGTTGGAGCTAGTACCTTCCCATATATATGTATGGAGTGGAGTTTGCAAGTGAAAAGAAACTTTGTGTTCCCAACAAGCTAGTTGAAGGACGGCTTTCACACGCACTTATCTCTCAGAACTGAGCATGTGGAGAGACGTTCGTTCATCTAGCACAAAGGGAACGGTTTGCAGGAGAAACTTTTACTCTGGTTTCTCAGTCTGTTTCCTAGTGCCGGTTTGAAGTTCCTGCAGTTTTCACTGTAAAACCGAGTTGGAGCTAGTACCTCCCCATATATATGTATGGAGTGGAGTTTGCAAGTGAAAAGAAACTTTGTGTTCCCAACAAGCTAGGTGAAGGACGGCTTTCACACACACTTATCTCTCAGAACTGAGCATGTGGAGAGACGTTCGTTCATCTAGCACAAAGGGAACGGGTTGCAGTAGAAACTTTTACTCTGGTTTCTCAGTCTGTTTCCTAGTGCCGGTTTGAAGTTCCTGCAGTTTTCACTGTAAAACCGAGTTGGAGCTAGTACCTCCCCATATATATGTATGGAGTGGAGTTTACAAATGAAAAGAAACTTTGTGTTCCCAACAAGCTAGGTGAAGGACGGCTTTCACACACACTTATCTCTCAGAACTGAGCATGTGGAGAGACGTTCGTTCATCTAGCACAAAGGGAACGGGTTGCAGGGGAAACTTTTACTCTGGTTTCTCAGTCTGTTTCCTAGTGCCGGTTTGAAGTTCCTGCAGTTTTCACTGTAAAACCGTGTTGGAGCTTGTACCTCCCCATATATATGTATGGAGTGGAGTTTGCTAGTGAAAAGAAACTTTGTGTTCCCAACAAGCTAGGTGAAGGACGGCTTTCACACACACTTATCTCTCAGAACTGAGCATGTGGAGAGACGTTCGTTCATCTAGCACAAAGGGAACCGGTTGCAGGAGAAACTTTTACTCTGGTTTCTCAGTCTGTTACCTAGTGCCGGTTTGAAGTTCCTGCAGTTTTCACTGTAAAACTGAGTTGGAGCTAGTACCTCCCCATATACATGTATGGAGTGGGGTTTGAAACTGAAAAGAAACTTTGTGTTCCCAACAAGCTAGGTGAAGGACGGCTTTCACACACACTTATCACTCAGAACTGAGCATGTGGAGAGACGTTCGTTCATCTAGCACAAAGGGAACGGGTTGCAGTAGAAACTTTTACTCTGGTTTCTCAGTCTGTTTCCTAGTGCCGGTTTGAAGTTCCTGCAGTTTTCACTGTAAAACCGATTTGGAGCTAGTACCTCCCCATATATATGTATGGAGTGGAGTTTACAAATGAAAAGAAACTTTGTGTTCCCAACAAGCTAGGTGAAGGACGGCTTTCACACACACTTATCTCTCAGAACTGAGCATGTGGAGAGACGTTCGTTCATCTAGCACAAAGGGAACGGGTTGCAGTGGAAACTTTTACTCTGGTTTCTCAGTCTATTTCCTAGTGCCGGTTTGAAGTTCCTGCAGTTTTCACTGTAAAACCGAGTTGGAGCTAGTACCTCCCCATATATATGTATGGAGTGGAGTTTGCAAGTGAAAAGAAACTTTGTGTTCCCAACAAGCTAGGTGAAGGACGGCTTTCACACACACTTATCTCTCAGAACTGAGCATGTGGAGAGACGTTCGTTCATCTAGCACAAAAGGAACTAGATGCAGGAGAAACTTTTACTCTGGTTTCTCAGTCTGTTTCCTAGTGCCGGTTTGAAGTTCCTGCAGTTTTCACTGTAAAACCGAGTTGGAGCTAGTACCTCCCCATATATATGTATGGAGTGGAGTTTGCAAGTGAAAAGAAACTTTGTGTTTCCAACAAGCTAGGTGAAGGACGGCTTTCACACACACTTATCTCTCAGAACTGAGCATGTGGAGAGACGTTCGTTCATCTAGCACAAAGGGAACGGGTTGCAGGAGGAACTTTTACTCTGGTTTCTCAGTCTGTTTCCTAGTGCCGGTTTGAAGTTCCTGCAGGTTTCACTGTAAAACCGAGTTGGAGCTAGTACCTCCCCATATATATGTATGGAGTGGAGTTTGCAAGTGAAAAGAAACTTTGTGTTCCCAACAAGCTAGGTGAATGACGGCTTTCACACACACTTATCTCTCAGAACTGAGCATGTGGAGAGACGTTCGTTCATCTAGCACAAAGGGAACGGGTTGCAGGAGAAACTTTTACTCTGGTTTCTCAGTCTGTTTCCTAGTGCCGGTTTGAAGTTCCTGCAGTTTTCACTGTAAAACCGAGTTGGAGCTAGTACCTTCCCATATATATGTATGGAGTGGAGTTTGCAAGTGAAAAGAAACTTTGTGTTCCCAACAAGCTAGTTGAAGGACGGCTTTCACACGCACTTATCTCTCAGAACTGAGCATGTGGAGAGACGTTCGTTCATCTAGCACAAAGGGAACGGGTTGCAGGAGAAACTTTTACTCTGGTTTCTCAGTCTGTTTCCTAGTGCCGGTTTGAAGTTCCTGCAGTTTTCACTGTAAAACCGAGTTGGAGCTAGTACCTCCCCATATATATGTATGGAGTGGAGTTTGCAAGTGAAAAGAAACTTTGTGTTCCCAACAAGCTAGGTGAAGGACGGCTTTCACACACACTTATCTCTCAGAACTGAGCATGTGGAGAGACGTTCGTTCATCTAGCACAAAAGGAACGGGATGCAGGAGAAACTTTTACTCTGGTTTCTCAGTCTGTTTCCTAGTGCCGGTTTGAAGTTCCTGCAGTTTTCACTGTAAAACCGAGTTGGAGCTAGTACCTCCCCATATATATGTATGGAGTGGAGTTTGCAAGTGAAAAGAAACTTTGTGTTTCCAACAAGCTAGGTGAAGGACGGCTTTCACACACACTTATCTCTCAGAACTGAGCATGTGGAGAGACGTTCGTTCATCTAGCACAAAGGGAACGGGTTGCAGGAGAAACTTTTACTCTGGTTTCTCAGTGTGTTTCCTAGTGCCGGTTTGAAGTTCCTGCAGTTTTCACTGTAAAACCGAGTTGGAGCTAGTAACTCCCCATATATATGTATGGAGTGGAGTTTGCAAGTGAAAAGAAACTTTGTGTTCCCAACAAGCTAGGTGAAGCACGGCTTTCACACACACTTATCTCTCAGAACTGAGCATGTGGAGAGACGTTCGTTCATCTAGCACAAAGGGAACGGGTTGCAGGAGAAACTTTTACTCTGGTTTCTCAGTCTGTTTCCTAGTGCCGGTTTGAAGTTCCTGCAGTTTTCACTGTAAAACCGAGTTGGAGCTAGTACCTCCCCATATATATGTATGGAGTGGAGTTTGCAAGTGAAAAGTAACTTTGTGTTCCCAACAAGCTAGGTGAAGGGCGGCTTTCACACACACTTATCTCTCAGAACTGAGCATGTGGAGAGACGTTCGTTCATCTAGCACAAAGGGAACGGTTTGCAGGAGGAACTTTTACTGTGGTTTCTCAGTCTGTTTCCTAGTGCCGGTTTGAAGTTCCTGCAGTTTTCACTGTAAAACCGAGTTGGAGCTAGTACCTCCCCATATATATGTACGGAGTGGAGTTTGCAAGTGAAAAGAAACTTTGTGTTCCCAACAAGCTAGGTGAAGGACGGCTTTCACACACACTTATCTCTCAGAACTGAGCATGTGGAGAGACGTTCGTTCATCTAGCACAAAGGGAACGGGTTGCAGGAGAAACTTTTACTCTGGTTTCTCAGTCTGTTTCCTAGTGCCGTTATGAAGTTCCTGCAGTTTTCACTGTAAAACCGAGTTGGAGCTAGTACCTCCCCATATATATGTACGGAGTGGAGTTTGCAAGTGAAAAGAAACTTTGTGTTCCCAACAAGCTAGGTGAAGGACGGCTTTCACACACACTTATCTCTCAGAACTGAGCATGTGGAGAGACGTTCGTTCATCTAGCACAAAGGGAACGGGTTGCAGGAGAAACTTTTACTCTGGTTTCTCAGTCTGTTTCCTAGTGCCGGTTTGAAGTTCCTGCAGTTTTCACTGTAAAACCGAGTTGGAGCTAGTACCTCCCCATATATATGTACGGAGTGGACTTGGCAAGTGAAAAGAAACTTTGTGTTCCCAACAAGTTAGGTGAAGGACGGCTTTCACACACACTTATCTCTCAGAACTGAGCATGTGGAGAGACGTTCGTTCATCTAGCACAAAGGGAACGGGTTGCAGGAGAAACTTTTACTCTGGTTTCTCAGTCTGTTTCCTAGTGCCGGTTTGAAGTTCCTGCAGTTTTCACTGTAAAACCGAGTTGGAGCTAGTACCTCCCCATATATATGTATGGAGTGGAGTTTGCAAGTGAAAAGAAACTTTGTGTTCCCAACAAGCTAGGTGAAGGACGGCTTTCACACACACTTATCTCTCAGAACTGGGCATGTGGAGAGACGTTCGTTCATCTAGCACAAAGGGAACGGGTTGCAGGAGAAACTTTTACTTTGGTTTCTCAGTCTGTTTCCTAGTGCCGGTTTGAAGTTCCTGCAGTTTTCACTGTAAAACCGAGTTGGAGCTAGTACCTCCCCATATATATGTATGGAGTGGAGTTTGCAAGTGAAAAGAAACTTTGTGTTTCCAACAAGCTAGGTGAAGGACGGCTTTCACACACACTTATCTCTCAGAACTGAGCATGTGGAGAGACGTTCGTTCATCTAGCACAAAGGGAACGGTTTGCAGGAGGAACTTTTACTCTGGTTTCTCAGTCTGTTTCCTAGTGCCGGTTTGAAGTTCCTGCAGTTTTCACTGTAAAACCGAGTTGGAGCTAGTACCTCCCCATATATATGTACGGAGTGGAGTTTGCAAGTGAAAAGAAACTTTGTGTTCCCAACAAGCTAGGTGAAGGACGGCTTTCACACACACTTATCTCTCAGAACTGAGCATGTGGAGAGACGTTCGTTCATCTAGCACAAAGGGAACGGGTTGCAGGGGAAACTTTTACTCTGGTTTCTCAGTCTGTTTCCTAGTGCCGGTTTGAAGTTCCTGCAGTTTTCACTGTAAAACCGAGTTGGAGCTAGTACCTCCCCATATATATGTACGGAGTGGAGTTTGCAAGTGAAAAGAAACTTTGTGTTCCCAACAAGCTAGGTGAAGGACGGCTTTCACACACACTTATCTCTCAGAACTGAGCATGTGGAGAGACGTTTGTTCATCTAGCACAAAGGGAACGGGTTGCAGGAGAAACTTTTACTCTGGTTTCTCAGTCTGTTTCCTAGTGCCGGTTTGAAGTTCCTGCAGTTTTCACTGTAAAACCGAGTTGGAGCTAGTACCTCCCCATATATATGTATGGAGTGGAGTTTGCAAGTTAAAAGAAACTTTGTGTTCCCAACAAGCTAGGTGAAGGACGGCTTTCACACACACTTATCTCTCAGAACTGAGCATGTGGAGAGACGTTCGTTCATCTAACACAAAGGGAACTGGTTGCAGGAGAAACTTTTACTCTGGTTTCTCAGTCTGTTTCCTAGTGCCGGTTTGAAGTTCCTGCAGTTTTCACTGTAAAACCGAGTTGGAGCTAGTACCTCCCCATATATATGTATGGAGTGGAGTTTGCAAGTGAAAAGAAACTTTGTGTTCCCAACAAGCTAGGTGAAGGACGGCTTTCACACACACTTATCTCTCAGAACTGAGCATGTGGAGAGACGTTCGTTCATCTAGCACAAAGGGAACGGTTTGCAGGAGAAACTTTTACTCTGGTTTCTCAGTCTGTTTCCTAGTGCCGGTTTGAATTTCCTGCAGTTTTCACTGTAAAACCGAGTTGGAGCTAGTACCTCCCCATATATATGTATGGAGTGGAGTTTGCAAGTGAAAAGAAACTTTGTGTTCCCAACAAGCTAGGTGAAGGATGGCTTTCACACACACTTATCTCTCAGAACTTTTCATGTGGAGAGACGTTCGTTCATCTAGCACAAAGGGAACGGGTTGCAGGAGAAACTTTTACTCTGGTTTCTCAGTCTGTTTACTAGTGCCGGTTTGAAGTTCCTGCAGTTTTCACTGTAAAACCGAGTTGGAGCTAGTACCTCCCCATATATATATATGGAGTGGATTTTGCAAGTGAAAAGAAACTTTGTGTTCCCAACAAGCTAGGTGAAGGACGGCTTTCACACACACTTATCTCTCAGAACTGAGCATGTGGAGAGACGTTCGTTCATCTAGCACAAAGGGAACGGGTTGCAGGAGAAACTTTTACTCTGGTTTCTCAGTCTGTTTCCTAGTGCCGGTTTGAAGTTCCTGCAGTTTTCACTGTAAAACCGATTTGGAGCTTGTACCTCCACATATATATGTATGGAGTGGAGTTTGAAAGTGAAAAGAAACTTTGTGTTCCCAACAAGCTAGGTGAAGGACGGCTTTCACACACACTTATCTCTCAGAACTGAGCATGTGGAGAGACGTTCGTTCATCTAGCACAAAGGGAACGGGTTGCAGGAGAAACTTTTACTCTGGTTTCTCAGTCTGTTTCCTAGTGCCGGTTTGAAGTTCCTGCAGTTTTCACTGTAAAACCGAGTTGGAGCTAGTACCTCCCAATATATATGTATGGAGTGAAGTTTGCAAGTGAAAAGAAACTTTGTGTTCCCAACAAGCTAGGTGAAGGACGGCTTTCACACACAATTATCTCTCAGAACTAAGCATGTGGAGAGACGTTCGTTCATCTAGCACAAAGGGAACGGGTTGCAGGAGAAACTTTTACTCTGGTTTCTCAGTCTGTTTCCTAGTGCCGGTTTGAAGTTCCTGCAGTTTTCACTGTAAAACCGAGTTGGAGCTAGTACCTCCCCATATATATGTACGGAGTGGAGTTTGCAAGTGAAAAGAAACTTTGTGTTCCCAACAAGCTAGGTGAAGGACGGCTTTCACTCACACTTATCTCTCAGAACTGAGCATGTGGAGAGACGTTCGTTCATCTAGCACAAAGGGAACGGGTTGCAGGAGAAACTTTTACTCTGGTTTCTCAGTGTGGTTCCTAGTGCCGGTTTGAAGTTCCTGCAGTTTTCACTGTAAAACCGAGTTGGAGCTAGTACCTCCCCATATATATGTACGTAGTGGAGTTTGCAAGTGAAAAGAAACTTTGTGTTCCCAACAAGCTAGGTGAAGGACGGCTTCCACACACACTTATCTCTCAGAACTGAGCATGTGGAGAGACGTTCGTTCATGTAGCACAAAGGGAACGGGTTGCAGGAGAAACTTTTACGCTGGTTTCTCAGTCTGTTTCCTAGTGCCGGTTTGAAGTTCCTGCAGTTTTCACTGTAAAACCGAGTTGGAGCTAGTACCTCCCCATATATATGTATGGAGTGGAGTTTGCAAGTGAAAAGAAACTTTGTGTTCGCAACAAGCTAGGTGAAGCACGGCTTTCACACACACTTATCTCTCAGAACTGAGCATGTGGAGAGACGTTCGTTCATCTAGCACAAAGGGAACGGGTTGCAGGAGAAACTTTTACTCTGGTTTCTCAGTCTGTTTCCTAGTGCCGGTTTGAAGTTCCTGCAATTTTCACTGTAAAACCGAGTTGGAGCTAGCACCTCCCCATATATATGTATGGAGTGGAGTTTGCAAGTGAAAAGAAACTTTGTGTTCCCAACAAGCTAGGTGAAGGACGGCTTTCACACACACTTATCTCTCAGAACTGAGCATGTGGAGAGACGTTCGTTCATCTAGCACAAAGGGAACGGGTTGCAGGAGAAACTTTTACTCTGGTTTCTCAGTCTGTTTCCTAGTGCCGGTTTGAAGTTCCTGCAGTTTTCACTGTAAAACCGAGTTGGAGCTTGTACCTCCCCATATATATGTATGGAGTGGAGTTTGCTAGTGAAAAGAAACTTTGTGTTCCCAACAAGCTAGGTGAAGGACGGCTTTCACACACACTTATCTCTCAGAACTGAGCATGTGGAGAGACGTTCGTTCATCTAGCACAAAGGGAACGGGTTGCAGGAGAAACTTTTACTCTGGTTTCTCAGTCTGTTTCCTACTGCCGGTTTGAAGTTCCTGCAGTTTTCACTGTAAAACCGAGTTGGAGCTAGTACCTCCCCATATATATTTATGGAGTGGAGTTTGAAACTGAAAAGAAACTTTGTGTTCCCAACAAGCTAGGTGAAGGACGGCTTTCACACACACTTATCTCTCAGAACTGAGCATGTGGAGAGACGTTCGTTCATCTAGCACAAAGGGAACGGGTTGCAGGAGAAACTTTTACTCTGGTTTCTCAGTCTGTTTCCTAGTGCCGGTTTGAAGTTCCTGCAGTTTTCACTGTAAAACCGAGTTGGAGCTAGTACCTCCCCATATATATGTATGGAGTGGAGTTTGCAAGTGAAAAGAAACTTTGTGTTTCCAACAAGCTAGGTGAAGGACGGCTTTCACACACACTTATCTCTCAGAACTGAGCATGTGGAGAGACGTTCGTTCATCTAGCACAAAGGGAACGGGTTGCAGGAGAAACTTTTACTCTGGTTTCTCAGTGTGTTTCCTAGTGCCGGTTTGAAGTTCCTGCAGTTTTCACTGTAAAACCGAGTTGGAGCTAGTACCTCCCCATATATATGTATGGAGTGGAGTTTGCAAGTGAAAAGAAACTTTGTGTTCCCAACAAGCTAGGTGAAGCACGGCTTTCACACACACTTATCTCTCAGAACTGAGCATGTGGAGAGACGTTCGTTCATCTAGCACAAAGGGAACGGGTTGCAGGAGAAACTTTTACTCTGGTTTCTCAGTCTGTTTCCTAGTGCCGGTTTGAAGTTCCTGCAGTTTTCACTGTAAAACCGAGTTGGAGCTAGTACCTCCCCATATATATGTATGGAGTGGAGTTTGCAAGTGAAAAGAAACTTTGTGTTCCCAACAAGCTAGGTGAAGGGCGGCTTTCACACACACTTATCTCTCAGAACTGAGCATGTGGAGAGACGTTCGTTCATCTAGCACAAAGGGAACGGTTTGCAGGAGGAACTTTTACTGTGGTTTCTCAGTCTGTTTCCTAGTGCCGGTTTGAAGTTCCTGCAGTTTTCACTGTAAAACCGAGTTGGAGCTAGTACCTCCCCATATATATGTACGGAGTGGAGTTTGCAAATGAAAAGAAACTTTGTGTTCCCAACAAGCTAGGTGAAGGACGGCTTTCACACACACTTATCTCTCAGAACTGAGCATGTGGAGAGACGTTCGTTCATCTAGCACAAAGGGAACGGGTTGCAGGAGAAACTTTTACTCTGGTTTCTCAGTCTGTTTCCTAGTGCCGGTTTGAAGTTCCTGCAGTTTTCACTGTAAAACCGAGTTGGAGCTAGTACCTCCCCATATATATGTATGGAGTGGAGTTTGCAAGTGAAAAGAAACTTTGTGTTCCCAACAAGCTAGGTGAAGGACGGCTTTCACACACACTTATCTCTCAGAACTGAGCATGTGGAGAGACGTTCGTTCATCTAGCACAAAGGGAACGGGTTGCAGGAGAAACTTTTACTCTGGTTTCTCAGTCTGTTTCCTAGTGCCGTTATGAAGTTCCTGCAGTTTTCACTGTAAAACCGAGTTGGAGCTAGTACCTCCCCATATATATGTACGGAGTGGAGTTTGCAAGTGAAAAGAAACTTTGTGTTCCCAACAAGCTAGGTGAAGGACGGCTTTCACACACACTTATCTCTCAGAACTGAGCATGTGGAGAGACGTTCGTTCATCTAGCACAAAGGGAACGGGTTGCAGGAGAAACTTTTACTCTGGTTTCTCAGTCTGTTTCCTACTGCCGGTTTGAAGTTCCTGCAGTTTTCACTGTAAAACCGAGTTGGAGCTAGTACCTCCCCATATATATTTATGGAGTGGAGTTTGAAACTGAAAAGAAACTTTGTGTTCCCAACAAGCTAGGTGAAGGACGGCTTTCACACACACTTATCTCTCAGAACTGAGCATGTGGAGAGACGTTCGTTCATCTAGCACAAAGGGAACGGGTTGCAGGAGAAACTTTTACTCTGGTTTCTCAGTCTGTTTCCTAGTGCCGGTTTGAAGTTCCTGCAGTTTTCACTGTAAAACCGAGTTGGAGCTAGTACCTCCCCATATATATGTATGGAGTGGAGTTTGCAAGTGAAAAGAAACTTTGTGTTTCCAACAAGCTAGGTGAAGGACGGCTTTCACACACACTTATCTCTCAGAACTGAGCATGTGGAGAGACGTTCGTTCATCTAGCACAAAGGGAACGGGTTGCAGGAGAAACTTTTACTCTGGTTTCTCAGTGTGTTTCCTAGTGCCGGTTTGAAGTTCCTGCAGTTTTCACTGTAAAACCGAGTTGGAGCTAGTACCTCCCCATATATATGTATGGAGTGGAGTTTGCAAGTGAAAAGAAACTTTGTGTTCCCAACAAGCTAGGTGAAGCACGGCTTTCACACACACTTATCTCTCAGAACTGAGCATGTGGAGAGACGTTCGTTCATCTAGCACAAAGGGAACGGGTTGCAGGAGAAACTTTTACTCTGGTTTCTCAGTCTGTTTCCTAGTGCCGGTTTGAAGTTCCTGCAGTTTTCACTGTAAAACCGAGTTGGAGCTAGTACCTCCCCATATATATGTATGGAGTGGAGTTTGCAAGTGAAAAGAAACTTTGTGTTCCCAACAAGCTAGGTGAAGGGCGGCTTTCACACACACTTATCTCTCAGAACTGAGCATGTGGAGAGACGTTCGTTCATCTAGCACAAAGGGAACGGTTTGCAGGAGGAACTTTTACTGTGGTTTCTCAGTCTGTTTCCTAGTGCCGGTTTGAAGTTCCTGCAGTTTTCACTGTAAAACCGAGTTGGAGCTAGTACCTCCCCATATATATGTACGGAGTGGAGTTTGCAAATGAAAAGAAACTTTGTGTTCCCAACAAGCTAGGTGAAGGACGGCTTTCACACACACTTATCTCTCAGAACTGAGCATGTGGAGAGACGTTCGTTCATCTAGCACAAAGGGAACGGGTTGCAGGAGAAACTTTTACTCTGGTTTCTCAGTCTGTTTCCTAGTGCCGGTTTGAAGTTCCTGCAGTTTTCACTGTAAAACCGAGTTGGAGCTAGTACCTCCCCATATATATGTATGGAGTGGAGTTTGCAAGTGAAAAGAAACTTTGTGTTCCCAACAAGCTAGGTGAAGGACGGCTTTCACACACACTTATCTCTCAGAACTGAGCATGTGGAGAGACGTTCGTTCATCTAGCACAAAGGGAACGGGTTGCAGGAGAAACTTTTACTCTGGTTTCTCAGTCTGTTTCCTAGTGCCGGTTTGAAGTTCCTGCAGTTTTCACTGTAAAACCGAGTTGGAGCTAGTACCTCCCCATATATATGTACGGAGTGGACTTGGCAAGTGAAAAGAAACTTTGTGTTCCCAACAAGTTAGGTGAAGGACGGCTTTCACACACACTTATCTCTCAGAACTGAGCATGTGGAGAGACGATCGTTCATCTAGCACAAAGGGAACGGGTTGCAGGAGAAACTTTTACTCTGGTTTCTCAGTCTGTTTCCTAGTGCCGGTTTGAAGTTCCTGCAGTTTTCACTGTAAAACCGAGTTGGAGCTAGTACCTCCCCATATATATGTATGGAGTGGAGTTTGCAAGTGAAAAGAAACTTTGTGTTCCCAACAAGCTAGGTGAAGGACGGCTTTCACACACACTTATCTCTCAGAACTGGGCATGTGGAGAGACGTTCGTTCATCTAGCACAAAGGGAACGGGTTGCAGGAGAAACTTTTACTTTGGTTTCTCAGTCTGTTTCCTAGTGCCGGTTTGAAGTTCCTGCAGTTTTCACTGTAAAACCGAGTTGGAGCTAGTACCTCCCCATATATATGTATGGAGTGGAGTTTGCAAGTGAAAAGAAACTTTGTGTTTCCAACAAGCTAGGTGAAGGACGGCTTTCACACACACTTATCTCTCAGAACTGAGCATGTGGAGAGACGTTCGTTCATCTAGCACAAAGGGAACGGTTTGCAGGAGGAACTTTTACTCTGGTTTCTCAGTCTGTTTCCTAGTGCCGGTTTGAAGTTCCTGCAGTTTTCACTGTAAAACCGAGTTGGAGCTAGTACCTCCCCATATATATGTACGGAGTGGAGTTTGCAAGTGAAAAGAAACTTTGTGTTCCCAACAAGCTAGGTGAAGGACGGCTTTCACACACACTTATCTCTCAGAACTGAGCATGTGGAGAGACGTTCGTTCATCTAGCACAAAGGGAACGGGTTGCAGGGGAAACTTTTACTCTGGTTTCTCAGTCTGTTTCCTAGTGCCGGTTTGAAGTTCCTGCAGTTTTCACTGTAAAACCGAGTTGGAGCTAGTACCTCCCCATATATATGTACGGAGTGGAGTTTGCAAGTGAAAAGAAACTTTGTGTTCCCAACAAGCTAGGTGAAGGACGGCTTTCACACACACTTATCTCTCAGAACTGAGCATGTGGAGAGACGTTCGTTCATCCAGCACAAAGGGAACGGGTTGCAGGAGAAACTTTTACTCTGGTTTCTCAGTCTGTTTCCTAGTGCCGGTTTGAAGTTCCTGCAGTTTTCACTGTAAAACCGAGTTGGAGCTAGTACCTCCCCATATATATGTATGGAGTGGAGTTTGCAAGTTAAAAGAAACTTTGTGTTCCCAACAAGCTAGGTGAAGGACGGCTTTCACACACACTTATCTCTCAGAACTGAGCATGTGGAGAGACGTTCGTTCATCTAACACAAAGGGAACTCGTTGCAGGAGAAACTTTTACTCTGGTTTCTCAGTCTGTTTCCTAGTGCCGGTTTGAAGTTCCTGCAGTTTTCACTGTAAAACCGAGTTGGAACTAGTACCTCCCCATATATATGTATGGAGTGGAGTTTGCAAGTGAAAAGAAACTTTGTGTTCCCAACAAGCTAGGTGAAGGACGGCTTTCACACACACTTATCTCTCAGAACTGAGCATGTGGAGAGACGTTCGTTCATCTAGCACAAAGGGAACGGGTTGCAGGAGAAACTTTTACTCTGGTTTCTCAGTCTGTTTCCTAGTGCCGGTTTGAAGTTCCTGCAGTTTTCACTGTAAAACCGAGTTGGAGCTAGTACCTCCCCATATATATGTATGGAGTGGAGTTTGCAAGTGAAAAGAAACTTTGTGTTTCCAACAAGCTAGGTGAAGGACGGCTTTCACACACACTTATCTCTCAGAACTGAGCATGTGGAGAGACGTTCGTTCATCTAGCACAAAGGGAACGGGTTGCAGGAGAAACTTTTACTCTGGTTTCTCAGTGTGTTTCCTAGTGCCGGTTTGAAGTTCCTGCAGTTTTCACTGTAAAACCGAGTTGGAGCTAGTACCTCCCCATATATATGTATGGAGTGGAGTTTGCAAGTGAAAAGAAACTTTGTGTTCCCAACAAGCTAGGTGAAGCACGGCTTTCACACACACTTATCTCTCAGAACTGAGCATGTGGAGAGACGTTCGTTCATCTAGCACAAAGGGAACGGGTTGCAGGAGAAACTTTTACTCTGGTTTCTCAGTCTGTTTCCTAGTGCCGGTTTGAAGTTCCTGCAGTTTTCACTGTAAAACCGAGTTGGAGCTAGTACCTCCCCATATATATGTATGGAGTGGAGTTTGCAAGTGAAAAGAAACTTTGTGTTCCCAACAAGCTAGGTGAAGGGCGGCTTTCACACACACTTATCTCTCAGAACTGAGCATGTGGAGAGACGTTCGTTCATCTAGCACAAAGGGAACGGTTTGCAGGAGGAACTTTTACTGTGGTTTCTCAGTCTGTTTCCTAGTGCCGGTTTGAAGTTCCTGCAGTTTTCACTGTAAAACCGAGTTGGAGCTAGTACCTCCCCATATATATGTACGGAGTGGAGTTTGCAAATGAAAAGAAACTTTGTGTTCCCAACAAGCTAGGTGAAGGACGGCTTTCACACACACTTATCTCTCAGAACTGAGCATGTGGAGAGACGTTCGTTCATCTAGCACAAAGGGAACGGGTTGCAGGAGAAACTTTTACTCTGGTTTCTCAGTCTGTTTCCTAGTGCCGGTTTGAAGTTCCTGCAGTTTTCACTGTAAAACCGAGTTGGAGCTAGTACCTCCCCATATATATGTATGGAGTGGAGTTTGCAAGTGAAAAGAAACTTTGTGTTCCCAACAAGCTAGGTGAAGGACGGCTTTCACACACACTTATCTCTCAGAACTGAGCATGTGGAGAGACGTTCGTTCATCTAGCACAAAGGGAACGGGTTGCAGGAGAAACTTTTACTCTGGTTTCTCAGTCTGTTTCCTAGTGCCGGTTTGAAGTTCCTGCAGTTTTCACTGTAAAACCGAGTTGGAGCTAGTACCTCCCCATATATATGTACGGAGTGGACTTGGCAAGTGAAAAGAAACTTTGTGTTCCCAACAAGTTAGGTGAAGGACGGCTTTCACACACACTTATCTCTCAGAACTGAGCATGTGGAGAGACGATCGTTCATCTAGCACAAAGGGAACGGGTTGCAGGAGAAACTTTTACTCTGGTTTCTCAGTCTGTTTCCTAGTGCCGGTTTGAAGTTCCTGCAGTTTTCACTGTAAAACCGAGTTGGAGCTAGTACCTCCCCATATATATGTATGGAGTGGAGTTTGCAAGTGAAAAGAAACTTTGTGTTCCCAACAAGCTAGGTGAAGGACGGCTTTCACACACACTTATCTCTCAGAACTGGGCATGTGGAGAGACGTTCGTTCATCTAGCACAAAGGGAACGGGTTGCAGGAGAAACTTTTACTTTGGTTTCTCAGTCTGTTTCCTAGTGCCGGTTTGAAGTTCCTGCAGTTTTCACTGTAAAACCGAGTTGGAGCTAGTACCTCCCCATATATATGTACGGAGTGGAGTTTGCAAATGAAAAGAAACTTTGTGTTCCCAACAAGCTAGGTGAAGGACGGCTTTCACACACACTTATCTCTCAGAACTGAGCATGTGGAGAGACGTTCGTTCATCTAGCACAAAGGGAACGGGTTGCAGGAGAAACTTTTACTCTGGTTTCTCAGTCTGTTTCCTAGTGCCGGTTTGAAGTTCCTGCAGTTTTCACTGTAAAACCGAGTTGGAGCTAGTACCTCCCCATATATATGTATGGAGTGGAGTTTGCAAGTGAAAAGAAACTTTGTGTTCCCAACAAGCTAGGTGAAGGACGGCTTTCACACACACTTATCTCTCAGAACTGAGCATGTGGAGAGACGTTCGTTCATCTAGCACAAAGGGAACGGGTTGCAGGAGAAACTTTTACTCTGGTTTCTCAGTCTGTTTCCTAGTGCCGTTATGAAGTTCCTGCAGTTTTCACTGTAAAACCGAGTTGGAGCTAGTACCTCCCCATATATATGTACGGAGTGGAGTTTGCAAGTGAAAAGAAACTTTGTGTTCCCAACAAGCTAGGTGAAGGACGGCTTTCACACACACTTATCTCTCAGAACTGAGCATGTGGAGAGACGTTCGTTCATCTAGCACAAAGGGAACGGGTTGCAGGAGAAACTTTTACTCTGGTTTCTCAGTCTGTTTCCTAGTGCCGGTTTGAAGTTCCTGCAGTTTTCACTGTAAAACCGAGTTGGAGCTAGTACCTCCCCATATATATGTACGGAGTGGACTTGGCAAGTGAAAAGAAACTTTGTGTTCCCAACAAGTTAGGTGAAGGACGGCTTTCACACACACTTATCTCTCAGAACTGAGCATGTGGAGAGACGATCGTTCATCTAGCACAAAGGGAACGGGTTGCAGGAGAAACTTTTACTCTGGTTTCTCAGTCTGTTTCCTAGTGCCGGTTTGAAGTTCCTGCAGTTTTCACTGTAAAACCGAGTTGGAGCTAGTACCTCCCCATATATATGTATGGAGTGGAGTTTGCAAGTGAAAAGAAACTTTGTGTTCCCAACAAGCTAGGTGAAGGACGGCTTTCACACACACTTATCTCTCAGAACTGGGCATGTGGAGAGACGTTCGTTCATCTAGCACAAAGGGAACGGGTTGCAGGAGAAACTTTTACTTTGGTTTCTCAGTCTGTTTCCTAGTGCCGGTTTGAAGTTCCTGCAGTTTTCACTGTAAAACCGAGTTGGAGCTAGTACCTCCCCATATATATGTATGGAGTGGAGTTTGCAAGTGAAAAGAAACTTTGTGTTTCCAACAAGCTAGGTGAAGGACGGCTTTCACACACACTTATCTCTCAGAACTGAGCATGTGGAGAGACGTTCGTTCATCTAGCACAAAGGGAACGGTTTGCAGGAGGAACTTTTACTCTGGTTTCTCAGTCTGTTTCCTAGTGCCGGTTTGAAGTTCCTGCAGTTTTCACTGTAAAACCGAGTTGGAGCTAGTACCTCCCCATATATATGTACGGAGTGGAGTTTGCAAGTGAAAAGAAACTTTGTGTTCCCAACAAGCTAGGTGAAGGACGGCTTTCACACACACTTATCTCTCAGAACTGAGCATGTGGAGAGACGTTCGTTCATCTAGCACAAAGGGAACGGGTTGCAGGGGAAACTTTTACTCTGGTTTCTCAGTCTGTTTCCTAGTGCCGGTTTGAAGTTCCTGCAGTTTTCACTGTAAAACCGAGTTGGAGCTAGTACCTCCCCATATATATGTACGGAGTGGAGTTTGCAAGTGAAAAGAAACTTTGTGTTCCCAACAAGCTAGGTGAAGGACGGCTTTCACACACACTTATCTCTCAGAACTGAGCATGTGGAGAGACGTTCGTTCATCCAGCACAAAGGGAACGGGTTGCAGGAGAAACTTTTACTCTGGTTTCTCAGTCTGTTTCCTAGTGCCGGTTTGAAGTTCCTGCAGTTTTCACTGTAAAACCGAGTTGGAACTAGTACCTCCCCATATATATGTATGGAGTGGAGTTTGCAAGTGAAAAGAAACTTTGTGTTCCCAACAAGCTAGGTGAAGGACGGCTTTCACACACACTTATCTCTCAGAACTGAGCATGTGGAGAGACGTTCGTTCATCTAGCACAAAGGGAACGGTTTGCAGGAGAAACTTTTACTCTGGTTTCTCAGTCTGTTTCCTAGTGCCGGTTTGAAGTTCCTGCAGTTTTCACTGTAAAACCGAGTTGGAGCTAGTACCTCCCCATATATATGTATGGAGTGGAGTTTGCAAGTGAAAAGAAACTTTGTGTTCCCAACAAGCTAGGTGAAGGATGGCTTTCACACACACTTATCTCTCAGAACTGAGCATGTGGAGAGACGTTCGTTCATCTAGCACAAAGGGAACGGGTTGCAGGAGAAACTTTTACTCTGGTTTCTCAGTCTGTTTCCTAGTGCCGGTTTGAAGTTCCTGCAGTTTTCACTGTAAAACCGTGTTGGAGCTAGTACCTCCCCATATATATGTATGGAGTGGAGTTTGCAAGTGAAAAGAAACTTTGTGTTCCCAACAAGCTAGGTGAAGGACGGCTTTCACACACACTTATCTCTCAGAACTGAGCATGTGGAGAGACGTTCGTTCATCTAGCACAAAGGGAACGGGTTGCAGGAGAAACTTTTACTCTGGTTTCTCAGTCTGTTTCCTAGTGCCGGTTTGAAGTTCCTGCAGTTTTCACTGTAAAACCGATTTGGAGCTTGTACCTCCCCATATATATGTATGGAGTGGAGTTTGAAAGTGAAAAGAAACTTTGTGTTCCCAACAAGCTAGGTGAAGGACGGCTTTCACACACACTTATCTCTCAGAACTGAGCATGTGGAGAGACGTTCGTTCATCTAGCACAAAGGGAACGGGTTGCAGGAGAAACTTTTACTCTGGTTTCTCAGTCTGTTTCCTAGTGCCGGTTTGAAGTTCCTGCAGTTTTCACTGTAAAACCGAGTTGGAGCTAGTACCTCCCAATATATATGTATGGAGTGAAGTTTGCAAGTGAAAAGAAACTTTGTGTTCCCAACAAGCTAGGTGAAGGACGGCTTTCACACACAATTATCTCTCAGAACTAAGCATGTGGAGAGACGTTCGTTCATCTAGCACAAAGGGAACGGGTTGCAGGAGAAACTTTTACTCTGGTTTCTCAGTCTGTTTCCTAGTGCCGGTTTGAAGTTCCTGCAGTTTTCACTGTAAAACCGAGTTGGAGCTAGTACCTCCCCATATATATGTACGGAGTGGAGTTTGCAAGTGAAAAGAAACTTTGTGTTCCCAACAAGTTAGGTGAAGGACGGCTTTCACTCACACTTATCTCTCAGAACTGAGCATGTGGAGAGACGTTCGTTCATCTAGCACAAAGGGAACGGGTTGCAGGAGAAACTTTTACTCTGGTTTCTCAGTGTGGTTCCTAGTGCCGGTTTGAAGTTCCTGCAGTTTTCACTGTAAAACCGAGTTGGAGCTAGTACCTCCCCATATATATGTACGTAGTGGAGTTTGCAAGTGAAAAGAAACTTTGTGTTCCCAACAAGCTAGGTGAAGGACGGCTTTCACACACACTTATCTCTCAGAACTGAGCATGTGGAGAGACGTTCGTTCATCTAGCACAAAGGGAACGGGTTGCAGGAGAAACTTTTACGCTGGTTTCTCAGTCTGTTTCCTAGTGCCGGTTTGAAGTTCCTGCAGTTTTCACTGTAAAACCGAGTTGGAGCTAGTACCTCCCCATATATATGTATGGAGTGGAGTTTGCAAGTGAAAAGAAACTTTGTGTTCCCAACAAGCTAGGTGAAGCACGGCTTTCACACACACTTATCTCTCAGAACTGAGCATGTGGAGAGACGTTCGTTCATCTAGCACAAAGGGAACGGGTTGCAGGAGAAACTTTTACTCTGGTTTCTCAGTCTGTTTCCTAGTGCCGGTTTGAAGTTCCTGCAGTTTTCACTGTAAAACCGAGTTGGAGCTAGCACCTCCCCATATATATGTATGGAGTGGAGTTTGCAAGTGAAAAGAAACTTTTTGTTCCCAACAAGCTAGGTGAAGGACGGCTTTCACACACACTTATCTCTCAGAACTGAGCATGTGGAGAGATGTTCGTTCATCTAGCACAAAGGGAACGGGTTGCAGGAGAAACTTTTACTCTGGTTTCTCAGTCTGTTTCCTAGTGCCGGTTTGAAGTTCCTGCAGTTTTCACTGTAAAACCGAGTTGGAGCTTGTACCTCCCCATATATATGTATGGAGTGGAGTTTGCTAGTGAAAAGAAACTTTGTGTTCCCAACAAGCTAGGTGAAGGACGGCTTTCACACACACTTATCTCTCAGAACTGAGCATGTGGAGAGACGTTCGTTCATCTAGCACAAAGGAAACGGGTTGCAGGAGAAACTTTTACTCTGGTTTCTCAGTCTGTTTCCTACTGCCGGTTTGAAGTTCCTGCAGTTTTCACTGTAAAACCGAGTTGGAGCTAGTACCTCCCCATATATATTTATGGAGTGGAGTTTGAAACTGAAAAGAAACTTTGTCTTCCCAACAAGCTAGGTGAAGGACGGCTTTCACACACACTTATCTCTCAGAACTGAGCATGTGGAGAGACGTTCGTTCATCTAGCACAAAGGGAACGGGTTGCAGGAGAAACTTTTACTCTGGTTTCTCAGTCTGTTTCCTAGTGCCGGTTTGAAGTTCCTGCAGTTTTCACTGTAAAACCGAGTTGGAGCTAGTACCTCCCCATATATATGTACGGAGTGGAGTTTGCAAGTGAAAAGAAACTTTGTGTTCCCAACAAGCTAGGTGAAGGACGGCTTTCACTCACACTTATCTCTCAGAACTGAGCATGTGGAGAGACGTTCGTTCATCTAGCACAAAGGGAACGGGTTGCAGGAGAAACTTTTACTCTGGTTTCTCAGTGTGTTTCCTAGTGCCGGTTTGAAGTTCCTGCAGTTTTCACTGAAAAACCGAGTTGGAGCTAGTACCTCCCCATATATATGTACGTAGTGGAGTTTGCAAGTGAAAAGAAACTTTGTGTTCCCAACAAGCTAGGTGAAGGACGGCTTTCACTAACACTTATCTCTCAGAACTGAGCATGTGGAGAGACGTTCGTTCATCTAGCACAAAGGGAACGGGTTGCAGGAGAAACTTTTACGCTGGTTTCTCAGTCTGTTTCCTAGTGCCGGTTTGAAGTTCCTGCAGTTTTCACTGTAAAACCGTGTTGGAGCTAGTACCTCCCCATATATATGTATGGAGTGGAGTTTGCAAGTGAAAAGAAACTTTGTGTTCCCAACAAGCTAGGTGAAGCACGGCTTTCACACACACTTATCTCTCAGAACTGAGCATGTGGAGAGACGTTCGTTCATCTAGCACAAAGGGAACGGGTTGCAGGAGAAACTTTTACTCTGGTTTCTCAGTCTGTTTCCTAGTGCCGGTTTGAAGTTCCTGCAGTTTTCACTGTAAAACCGCGTTGGAGCTAGTACCTCCCCATATATATGTATGGAGTGGAGTTTGCAAGTGAAAAGAAACTTTGTGTTCCCAACAAGCTAGGTGAAGGACGGCTTTCACACACACTTATCTCTCAGAACTGAGCATGTGGAGAGACGTTCGTTCATCTAGCACAAAGGGAACGGGTTGCAGGAGAAACTTTTACTCTGGTTTCTCAGTCTGTTTCCTAGTGCCGGTTTGAAGTTCCTGCAGTTTTCACTGTAAAACCGAGTTGGAGCTCGTACCTCCCCATATATATGTACGGAGTGGAGTTTGCAAGTGAAAAGAAACTTTGTGTTCCCAACAAGATAGGTGAAGGACGGCTTTCACTCACACTTATCTCTCAGAACTGAGCATGTGGAGAGACGTTCGTTCATCTAGCACAAAGGGAACGGGTTGCAGGAGAAACTTTTACTCTGGTTTCTCAGTGTGTTTCCTAGTGCCGGTTTGAAGTTCCTGCAGTTTTCACTGTAAAACCGAGTTGGAGCTAGTACCTCCCCATATATATGTACGTAGTGGAGTTTGCAAGTGAAAAGAAACTTTGTGTTCCCAACAAGCTAGGTGAAGGACGGCTTTCACACACACTTATCTCTCAGAACTGAGCATCTGGAGAGACGTTCGTTCATCTAGCACAAAGGGAACGGGTTGCAGGAGAAACTTTTACGCTGGTTTCTCAGTCTGTTTCCTAGTGCCGGTTTGAAGTTCCTGCAGTTTTCACTGTAAAACCGAGTTGGAGCTAGTACCTCCCCATATATATGTATGGAGTGGAGTTTGCAAGTGAAAAGAAACTTTGTGTTCCAAACAAGCTAGGTGAAGCACGGCTTTCACACACACTTATCTCTCAGAACTGAGCATGTGGAGAGACGTTCGTTCATCTAGCAGAAAGGGAACGGGTTGCAGGAGAAACTTTTACTCTGGTTTCTCAGTCTGTTTCCTAGTGCCGGTTTGAAGTTCCTGCAGTTTTCACTGTAAAACCGAGTTGGAGCTTGCACCTCCCCATATATATGTATGGAGTGGAGTTTGCAAGTGAAAAGAAACTTTGTGTTCCCAACAAGCTAGGTGAAGGACGGCTTTCACACACACTTATCTCTCAGAACTGAGCATGTGGAGAGACGTTCGTTCATCTAGCACAAAGGGAACGGGTTGCAGGAGAAACTTTTACTCTGGTTTCTCAGTCTGTTTCCTAGTGCCGGTTTGAAGTTCCTGCAGTTTTCACTGTAAAACCGAGTTGGAGCTTGTACCTCCCCATATATATGTATGGAGTGGAGTTTGCTAGTGAAAAGAAACTTTGTGTTCCCAACAAGCTAGGTGAAGGACGGCTTTCACACACACTTATCTCTCAGAACTGAGCATGTGGAGAGACGTTCGTTCATCTAGCACAAAGGGAACGGGTTGCAGGAGAAACTTTTACTCTGGTTTCTCAGTCTGTTTCCTAGTGCCGGTTTGAAGTTCCTGCAGTTTTCACTGTAAAACCGAGTTGGAGCTAGTACCTCCCCATATATATGTATGGAGTGGAGTTTGAAACTGAAAAGAAACTTTGTGTTCCCAACAAGCTAGGTGAAGGACGGCTTTCACACACACTTATCTCTCAGAACTGAGCATGTGGAGAGACGTTCGTTCATCTAGCACAAAGGGAACGGGTTGCAGGAGAAACTTTTACTCTGGTTTCTCAGTCTGTTTCCTAGTGCCGGTTTGAAGTTCCTGCAGTTTTCACTGTAAAACCGAGTTGGAGCTAGTACCTCCCCATATATATGTACGGAGTGGAGTTTGCAAGTGAAAAGAAACTTTGTGTTCCCAACAAGCTAGGTGAAGGACGGCTTTCACTCACACTTATCTCTCAGAACTGAGCATGTGGAGAGACGTTCGTTCATCTAGCACAAAGGGAACGGTTTGCAGGAGAAACTTTTACTCTGGTTTCTCAGTGTGTTTCCTAGTGCCGGTTTGAAGTTCCTGCAGTTTTCACTGTAAAACCGAGTTGGAGCTAGTACCTCCCCATATATATGTATGGAGTGGAGTTTGCAAGTGAAAAGAAACTTTGTGTTCCCAACAAGCTAGGTGAAGCACGGCTTTCACACACACTTATCTCTCAGAACTGAGCATGTGGAGAGACGTTCGTTCATCTAGCACAAAGGGAACGGGTTGCAGGAGAAACTTTTACTCTGGTTTCTCAGTCTGTTTCCTAGTGCCGGTTTGAAGTTCCTGCAGTTTTCACTGTAAAACCGAGTTGGAGCTAGTACCTCCCCATATATATGTATGGAGTGGAGTTTGCAAGTGAAAAGGAACTTTGTGTTCCCAACAAGCTAGGTGAAGGACGGCTTTCACACACACTTATCTCTCAGAACTGAGCATGTGGAGAGACGTTCGTTCATCTAGCACAAAGGGAACGGGTTGCAGGAGAAACTTTTACTCTGGTTTCTCAGTCTGTTTCCTAGTGCCGGTTTGAAGTTCCTGCAGTTTTCACTGTAAAACCGCGTTGGAGCTTGTACCTCCCCATATATATGTATGGAGTGGAGTTTGCTAGTGAAAAGAAACTTTGTGTTCCCAACAAGCTAGGTGAAGGACGGCTTTCACACACACTTATCTCTCAGAACTGAGCATGTGGAGAGACGTTCGTTCATCTAGCACAAAGGGAACGGGTTGCAGGAGAAACTTTTACTCTGGTTTCTCAGTCTGTTTCCTAGTGCCGGTTTGAAGTTCCTGCAGTTTTCACTGTAAAACCGAGTTGGAGCTAGTACCTCCCCATATATATGTATGGAGTGGAGTTTGAAACTGAAAAGAAACTTTGTGTTCCCAACAAGCTAGGTGAAGGACGGCTTTCACACACACTTATCACTCAGAACTGAGCATGTGGAGAGACGTTCGTTCATCTAGCACAAAGGGAACGGGTTGCAGTAGAAACTTTTACTCTGGTTTCTCAGTCTGTTTCCTAGTGCCGGTTTGAAGTTCCTGCAGTTTTCACTGTAAAACCGAGTTGGAGCTAGTACCTCCCCATATATATGTATGGAGTGGAGTTTGCAAGTGAAAAGAAACTTTGTGTTCCCAACAAGCTAGGTGAAGGACGGCTTTCACACACACTTATCTCTCAGAACTGAGCATGTGGAGAGACGTTCGTTCATCTAGCACAAAGGGAACCGGTTGCAGGAGAAACTTTTACTCTGGTTTCTCAGTGTGTTTCCTAGTGCCGGTTTGAATTTCCTGCAGTTTTCACTGTAAAACCGTGTTGGAGCTAGTACCTCCCCATATATATGTATGGAGTGGAGTTTGCAAGTGAAAAGAAACTTTGTGTTCCCAACAAGCTAGGTGAAGGACGGCTTTCACACACACTTATCTCTCAGAACTGAGCATGTGGAGAGACGTTCGTTCATCTAGCACAAAGGGAACGGGTTGCAGGAGAAACTTTTACTCTGGTTTCTCAGTCTGTTTCCTAGTGCCGGTTTGAAGTTCCTGCAGTTTTCACTGTAAAACCGAGTTGGAGCTAGTACCTCCCCATATATATGTATGGAGTGGAGTTTGCAAGTGAAAAGAAACTTTGTGTTCCCAACAAGCTAGGTGAAGGACGGCTTTCACACACACTTATCTCTCAGAACTGAGCATGTGGTGAGACGTTCGTTCATCTAGCACAAAGGGAACGGGTTGCAGGAGAAACTTTTACTCTGGTTTCTCAGTCTGTTTCCTAGTGCCGGTTTGAAGTTCCTGCAGTTTTCACTGTAAAACCGAGTTGGAGCTAGTACCTCCCCATATATATGTATGGAGTGGAGTTTGCAAGTGAAAAGAAACTTTGTGTTCCCAACAAGCTAGGTGAAGGACGGCTTTCACACACACTTATCACTCAGAACTGAGCATGTGGAGAGACGTTCGTTCATCTAGCACAAAGGGAACCGGTTGCAGTAGAAACTTTTACTCTGGTTTCTCAGTCTGTTTCCTAGTGCCGGTTTGAAGTTCCTGCAGTTTTCACTGTAAAACCGAGTTGGAGCTAGTACCTCCCCATATATATGTATGGAGTGGAGTTTGCAAGTGAAAAGAAACTTTGTGTTCCCAACAAGCTAGGTGAAGGACGGCTTTCACACACACTTATCTCTCAGAACTGAGCATGTGGAGAGACGTTCGTTCATCTAGCACAAAGGGAACGGGTTGCAGGAGAAACTTTTACTCTGGTTTCTCAGTCTATTTCCTAGTGCCGGTTTGAAGTTCCTGCAGTTTTCACTGTAAAACCGAGTTGGAGCTAGTACCTCCCCATATATATGTATGGAGTGGAGTTTGCAAGTGAAAAGAAACTTTGTGTTCCCAACAAGCTAGGTGAAGGATGGCTTTCACACACACTTATCTCTCAGAACTGAGCATGTGGAGAGACGTTCGTTCATCTAGCACAAAGGGAACGGGTTGCAGGAGAAACTTTTACTCTGGTTTCTCAGTCTGTTTCCTAGTGCCGGTTTGAAGTTCCTGCAGTTTTCACTGTAAAACCGAGTTGGAGCTAGTACCTCCCCATATATATGTATGGAGTGGAGTTTGCAAGTGAAAAGAAACTTTGTGTTTCCAACAAGCTAGGTGAAGGACGGCTTTCACACACACATATCTCTCAGAACTGAGCATGTGGAGAGACGTTCGTTCATCTAGCACAAATGGAACGGGTTGCAGGAGAAACTTTTACTCTGGTTTCTCAGTGTGTTTCCTAGTGCCGGTTTGAAGTTCCTGCAGTTTTCACTGTAAAACCGAGTTGGAGCTAGTACCTCCCCATATATATGTACGGAGTGGAGTTTGCAAGTGAAAAGAAACTTTGTGTTCCCAACAAGCTAGGTGAAGGACGGCTTTCACACACACTTATCTCTCAGATCTGAGCATGTGGAGAGACGTTCGTTCATCTAGCACAAAGGGAACGGGTTGCAGGAGAAACTTTTTCTGGTTTCTCAGTCTGTTTCCTAGTGCCGGTTGGAAGTTCCTGCAGTTTTCACTGTAAAACCGAGTTGGAGCTAGTACCTCCCCATATATATGTATGGAGTGGAGTTTGCAAGTGAAAAGAAACTTTGTGTTCCCAACAAGCTAGGTGAAGGACGGCTTTCACACACACTTATCTCTCAGAACTGAGCATGTGGAGAGACGTTCATTCATCTAGCACAAAGGGAACGGGTTGCAGGAGAAACTTTTACTCTGGTTTCTCAGTCTGTTTCCTAGTGCCGGTTTGAAGTTCCTGCAGTTTTCACTGTAAAACCGAGTTGGAGCTAGTACCTCCCCATATATATGTACGGAGTGGAGTTTGCAAGTGAAAAGAAACTTTGTGTTCCCAACAAGCTAGGTGAAGGACGGCTTTCACTCACACTTATCTCTCAGAACTGAGCATGTGGAGAGACGTTCGTTCATCTAGCACAAAGGGAACGGGTTGCAGGAGAAACTTTTACTCTGGTTTCTCAGTCTGTTTCCTAGTGCCGGTTTGAAGTTCCTGCAGTTTTCACTGTAAAACCGAGTTGGAGCTTGCACCTCCCCATATATATGTATGGAGTGGAGTTTGCAAGTGAAAAGAAACTTTGTGTTCCCAACAAGCTAGGTGAAGGACGGCTTTCACACACACTTATCTCTCAGAACTGAGCATGTGGAGAGACGTTCGTTCATCTAGCACAAAGGGAACGGGTTGCAGGAGAAACTTTTACTCTGGTTTCTCAGTCTGTTTCCTAGTGCCGGTTTGAAGTTCCTGCAGTTTTCACTGTAAAACCGAGTTGGAGCTTGTACCTCCCCATATATATGTATGGAGTGGAGTTTGCTAGTGAAAAGAAACTTTGTGTTCCCAACAAGCTAGGTGAAGGACGGCTTTCACACACACTTATCTCTCAGAACTGAGCATGTGGAGAGACGTTCGTTCATCTAGCACAAAGGGAACGGGTTGCAGGAGAAACTTTTACTCTGGTTTCTCAGTCTGTTTCCTAGTGCCGGTTTGAAGTTCCTGCAGTTTTCACTGTAAAACCGAGTTGGAGCTAGTACCTCCCCATATATATGTATGGAGTGGAGTTTGAAACTGAAAAGAAACTTTGTGTTCCCAACAAGATAGGTGAAGGACGGCTTTCACACACACTTATCTCTCAGAACTGAGCATGTGGAGAGACGTTCGTTCATCTAGCACAAAGGGAACGGGTTGCAGGAGAAACTTTTACTCTGGTTTCTCAGTCTGTTTCCTAGTGCCGGTTTGAAGTTCCTGCAGTTTTCACTGTAAAACCGAGTTGGAGCTAGTACCTCCCCATATATATGTACGGAGTGGAGTTTGCAAGTGAAAAGAAACTTTGTGTTCCCAACAAGCTAGGTGAAGGACGGCTTTCACTCACACTTATCTCTCAGAACTGAGCATGTGGAGAGACGTTCGTTCATCTAGCACAAAGGGAACGGGTTGCAGGAGAAACTTTTACTCTGGTTTCTCAGTGTGTTTCCTAGTGCCGGGTTGAAGTTCCTGCAGTTTTCACTGTAAAACCGAGTTGGAGCTAGTACCTCCCCATATATATGTATGGAGTGGAGTTTGCAAGTGAAAAGAAACTTTGTGTTCCCAACAAGCTAGGTGAAGCACGGCTTTCACACACACTTATCTCTCAGAACTGAGCATGTGGAGAGACGTTCGTTCATCTAGCACAAAGGGAACGGGTTGCAGGAGAAACTTTTACTCTGGTTTCTCAGTCTGTTTCCTAGTGCCGGTTTGAAGTTCCTGCAGTTTTCACTGTAAAACCGAGTTGGAGCTAGTACCTCCCCATATATATGTATGGAGTGGAGTTTGCAAGTGAAAAGGAACTTTGTGTTCCCAACAAGCTAGGTGAAGGACGGCTTTCACACACACTTATCTCTCAGAACTGAGCATGTGGAGAGACGTTCGTTCATCTAGCACAAAGGGAACGGGTTGCAGGAGAAACTTTTACTCTGGTTTCTCAGTCTGTTTCCTAGTGCCGGTTTGAAGTTCCTGCAGTTTTCACTGTAAAACCGCGTTGGAGCTTGTACCTCCCCATATATATGTATGGAGTGGAGTTTGCTAGTGAAAAGAAACTTTGTGTTCCCAACAAGCTAGGTGAAGGACGGCTTTCACACACACTTATCTCTCAGAACTGAGCATGTGGAGAGACGTTCGTTCATCTAGCACAAAGGGAACGGGTTGCAGGAGAAACTTTTACTCTGGTTTCTCAGACTGTTTCCTAGTGCCGGTTTGAAGTTCCTGCAGTTTTCACTGTAAAACCGAGTTGGAGCTAGTACCTCCCCATATATATGTATGGAGTGGAGTTTGAAACTGAAAAGAAACTTTGTGTTCCCAACAAGCTAGGTGAAGGACGGCTTTCACACACACTTATCACTCAGAACTGAGCATGTGGAGAGACGTTCGTTCATCTAGCACAAAGGGAACGGGTTGCAGTAGAAACTTTTACTCTGGTTTCTCAGTCTGTTTCCTAGTGCCGGTTTGAAGTTCCTGCAGTTTTCACTGTAAAACCGAGTTGGAGCTAGTACATCCCCATATATATGTATGGAGTGGAGTTTGCAAGTGAAAAGAAACTTTGTGTTCCCAACAAGCTAGGTGAAGGACGGCTTTCACACACACTTATCTCTCAGAACTGAGCATGTGGAGAGACGTTCGTTCATCTAGCACAAAGGGAACCGGTTGCAGGAGAAACTTTTACTCTGGTTTCTCAGTGTGTTTCCTAGTGCCGGTTTGAATTTCCTGCAGTTTTCACTGTAAAACCGAGTTGGAGCTAGTACCTCCCCATATATATGTATGGAGTGGAGTTTGCAAGTGAAAAGAAACTTTGTGTTCCCAACAAGCTAGGTGAAGGACGGCTTTCACACACACTTATCTCTCAGAACTGAGCATGTGGAGAGACGTTCGTTCATCTAGCACAAAGGGAACGGGTTGCAGGAGAAACTTTTACTCTGGTTTCTCAGTCTGTTTCCTAGTGCCGGTTTGAAGTTCCTGCAGTTTTCACTGTAAAACCGAGTTGGAGCTAGTACCTCCCCATATATATGTATGGAGTGGAGTTTGCAAGTGAAAAGAAACTTTGTGTTCCCAACAAGCTAGGTGAAGGACGGCTTTCACACACACTTATCTCTCAGAACTGAGCATGTGGTGAGACGTTCGTTCATCTAGCACAAAGGGAACGGGTTGCAGGAGAAACTTTTACTCTGGTTTCTCAGTCTGTTTCCTAGTGCCGGTTTGAAGTTCCTGCAGTTTTCACTGTAAAACCGAGTTGGAGCTAGTACCTCCCCATATATATGTATGGAGTGGAGTTTGCAAGTGAAAAGAAACTTTGTGTTCCCAACAAGCTAGGTGAAGGACGGCTTTCACACACACTTATCACTCAGAACTGAGCATGTGGAGAGACGTTCGTTCATCTAGCACAAAGGGAACCGGTTGCAGTAGAAACTTTTACTCTGGTTTCTCAGTCTGTTTCCTAGTGCCGGTTTGAAGTTCCTGCAGTTTTCACTGTAAAACCGAGTTGGAGCTAGTACCTCCCCATATATATGTATGGAGTGGAGTTTGCAAGTGAAAAGAATCTTTGTGTTCCCAACAAGCTAGGTGAAGGACGGCTTTCACACACACTTATCTCTCAGAACTGAGCATGTGGAGAGACGTTCGTTCATCTAGCACAAAGGGAACGGGTTGCAGGAGAAACTTTTACTCTGGTTTCTCAGTCTATTTCCTAGTGCCGGTTTGAAGTTCCTGCAGTTTTCACTGTAAAACCGAGTTGGAGCTAGTACCTCCCCATATATATGTATGGAGTGGAGTTTGCAAGTGAAAAGAAACTTTGTGTTCCCAACAAGCTAGGTGAAGGACGGCTTTCACACACACTTATCTCTCAGAACTGAGCATGTGGAGAGACGTTCGTTCATCTAGCACAAAGGGAACGGGTTGCAGGAGAAACTTTTACTCTGGTTTCTCAGTCTGTTTCCTAGTGCCGGTTTGAAGTTCCTGCAGTTTTCACTGTAAAACCGAGTTGGAGCTAGTACCTCCCCATATATATGTATGGAGTGGAGTTTGCAAGTGAAAAGAAACTTTGTGTTCCCAACAAGCTAGGTGAAGGACGGCTTTCACACACACATATCTCTCAGAACTGAGCATGTGGAGAGACGTTCGTTCATCTAGCACAAAGGGAACGGGTTGCAGGAGAAACTTTTACTCTGGTTTCTCAGTCTGTTTCCTAGTGCCGGTTTGAAGTTCCTGCAGTTTTCACTGTAAAACCGAGTTGGAGCTAGTACCTCCCCATATATATGTACGGAGTGGAGTTTGCAAGTGAAAAGAAACTTTGTGTTCCCAACAAGCTAGGTGAAGGACGGCTTTCACACACACTTATCTCTCAGATCTGAGCATGTGGAGAGACGTTCGTTCATCTAGCACAAAGGGAACGGGTTGCAGGAGAAACTTTTTCTGGTTTCTCAGTCTGTTTCCTAGTGCCGGTTGGAAGTTCCTGCAGTTTTCACTGTAAAACCGAGTTGGAGCTAGTACCTCCCCATATATATGTATGGAGTGGAGTTTGCAAGTGAAAAGAAACTTTGTGTTCCCAACAAGCTAGGTGAAGGACGGCTTTCACCCACACTTATCTCTCAGAACTGAGCATGTGGAGAGACTTTCGTTCATCTAGCACAAAGGGAACGGTTTGCAGGAGGAACTTTTACTCTGGTTTCTCAGTCTGTTTCCTAGTGCCGGTTTGAAGTTCTTGCAGTTTTCACTGTAAAACCGAGTTTGAGCTAGTACCTCCCCATATATATGTATGGAGTGGAGTTTGCAAGTGATAAGAAACTTTGTGTTCCCAAAAAGCTATGTGAAGGACGGCTTTCACACACACTTATCTCTCAGAACTGAGCATGTGGAGAGACGTTCGTTCATCTAGCACAAAGGGAACGGGTTGCAGGAGAAACTTTTACTCTGGTTTCTCAGTCTGTTTCCTAGTGCCGGTTTGACGTTCCTGCAGTTTTCACTGTAAAACCGAGTTGGAGCTAGTACCTCCCCATATATATGTATGGAGTGGAGTTTGCAAGTGAAAAGAAACTTTGTGTTCCCAACAAGCTAGGTGAAGGACGGCTTTCACACACACTTATCTCTCAGAACTGAGCATGTGGAGAGACGTTCGTTCATCTAGCACAAAGGGAACGGGTTGCAGGAGAAACTTTTACTCTGGTTTCTCAGTCTGTTTCCTAGTGCCGGTTTGAAATTCCTGCAGTTTTCACTGTAAAACCGAGTTGGAGCTAGTACCTCCCCATATATATGTATGGAGTGGAGTTTGCAAGTGAAAAGAAACTTTGTGTTCCCAACAAGCTAGGTGAAGGACGGCTTTCACACACACTTATCTCTCAGAACTGAGCATGTGGAGAGACGTTCGTTCATCTAGCACAAAGGGAACGGGTTGCAGGAGAAACTTTTACTCTGGTTTCTCAGTGTGTTTCCTAGTGCCGGTTTGAAGTTCCTGCAGTTTTCACTGTAAAACCGAGTTGGAGCTAGTACCACCCCATATATATGTACGTAGTGGAGTTTGCAAGTGAAAAGAAACTTTGTGTTCCCAACAAGCTAGGTGAAGGACGGCTTTCACACACACTTATCTCTCAGAACTGAGCATGTGGAGAGACGTTCGTTCATCTAGCACAAAGGGAACGGGTTGCAGGAGAAACTTTTACGCTGGTTTCTCAGTCTGTTTCCTAGTGCCGGTTTGAAGTTCCTGCAGTTTTCACTGTAAAACCGAGTTGGAGCTAGTACCTCCCCATATATATGTATGGAGTGGAGTTTGCAAGTGAAAAGAAACTTTGTGTTCCCAACAAGCTAGGTGAAGCACGGCTTTCACACACACTTATCTCTCAGAACTGAGCATGTGGAGAGACGTTCGTTCATCTAGCACAAAGGGAACGGGTTGCAGGAGAAACTTTTACTCTGGTTTCTCAGTCTGTTTCCTAGTGCCGGTTTGAAGTTCCTGCAGTTTTCACTGTAAAACCGAGTTGGAGCTAGTACCTCCCCATATATATGTATGGAGTGGAGTTTGCAAGTGAAAAGAAACTTTGTGTTCCCAACAAGCTAGGTGAAGGACGGCTTTCACACACACTTATCTCTCAGAACTGAGCATGTGGAGAGACGTTCGTTCATCTAGCACAAAGGGAACGGGTTGCAGGAGAAACTTTTACTCTGGTTTCTCAGTCTGTTTCCTAGTGCCGGTTTGAAGTTCCTGCAGTTTTCACTGTAAAACCGAGTTGGAGCTAGTACCTCCCCATATATATGTATGGAGTGGAGTTTGCAAGTGAAAAGAAACTTTGTGTTCCCAACAAGCTAGGTGAAGGACGGCTTTCACACACACTTATCTCTCAGAACTGAGCATGTGGAGAGACGTTCGTTCATCTAGCACAAAGGGAACGGGTTGCAGGAGAAACTTTTACTCTGGTTTCTCAGTCTGTTTCCTAGTGCCGGTTTGAAGTTCCTGCAGTTTTCACTGTAAAACCGATTTGGAGGTAGTACCTCCCCATATATATGTACGGAGTGGAGTTTGCAAGTGAAAAGAAACTTTGTGTTCCCAACAAGCTAGGTGAAGGACGGCTTTCACACACACTTATCTCTCAGAACTGAGCATGTGGAGAGACGTTCGTTCATCTAGCACAAAGGGAACTGTTTGCAGGAGAAACATTTACTCTGGTTTCTCAGTCTGTTTCCTAGTGCCGGTTTGAAGTTCCTGCAGTTTTCACTGTAAAACCGAGTTGGAGCTAGTACCTCCCCATATATATGTACGGAGTGGAGTTGGCAAGTGAAAAGAAACTTTGTGTTCCCAACAAGCTAGGTGAAGGACGGCTTTCACACACACTTATCTCTCAGAACTGAGCATGTGGAGAGACGTTCGTTCATCTAGCACAAAGGGAACGGGTTGCAGGAGAAACTTTTACTCTGGTTTCTCAGTCTGTTTCCTAGTGCCGGTTTGAAGTTCCTGCAGTTTTCACTGTAAAACCGAGTTGGAGCTAGTACCTCCCCATATATATGCATGGAGTGGAGTTTGCAAGTGAAAAGAAACTTTGTGTTCCAAACAAGCTAGGTGAAGGACGGCTTTCACACACACTTATCTCTCAGAACTGAGCATGTGGAGAGACGTTCGTTCATCTAGCACAAAGGGAACGGGTTGCAGGAGAAACTTTTACTCTGGTTTCTCAATCTGTTTCCTAGTGCCGGTTTGAAGTTCCTGCAGTTTTCACTGTAAAACCGAGTTGGAGGTAGTACCTCCCCATATATATGTATGGAGCGGAGTTTGCAAGTCAAAAGAAACTTTGTGTTTCCAACAAGCTAGGTGAAGGACGGCTTTCACACACACTTATCTCTCAGAACTGAGCATGTGGAGAGACGTTCGTTCATCTAGCACAAAGGGAACGGTTTGCTGGAGGAACTTTTACTCTGGTTTCTCAGTCTGTTTCCTAGTGCCGGTTTAAAGTTCCTGCAGTTTTCACTGTAAAACCGAGTTGGAGCTAGTACCTCCCCATATATATGTACGGAGTGGAGTTTGCAAGTGAAAAGAAACTTTGTGTTCCCAACAAGCTAGGTGAAGGTCGGCTTTCACACACACTTTTCTCTCAGAACTGAGCATGTGGAGAGACGTTCGTTCATCTAGCACAAAGGGAACGGGTTGCAGGAGAAACTTTTACTCTGGTTTCTCAGTCTGTTTCCTAGTGCCGGTTTGAAGTTCCTGCAGTTTTCACTGTAAAACCGAGTTGGAGCTAGTACCTCCCCATATATATGTACGGAGTGGTGTTTGCAAGTGAAAAGAAACTTTGTGTTCCCAACAAGCTAGGTGAAGGACGGCTTTCACACACACTTATCTCTCAGAACTGAGCATGTGGAGAGACGTTCGTTCATCTAGCACAAAGGGAACGGGTTGCAGGAGAAACTTTTACTCTGGTTTCTCAGTCTGTTTCCTAGTGCCGGTTTGAAGTTCCTGCAGTTTTCACTGTAAAACCGAGTTGGAGCTAGTACCTCCCCATATATATGTATGGAGTGGAGTTTGCAAGTGAAAAGAAACTTTGTGTTCCCAACAAGCTAGGTGAAGGACGGCTTTCACACACACTTATCTCTCAGAACTGAGCATGTGGATAGACGTTCGTTCATCTAGCACAAAGGGAACGGGTTGCAGGAGAAACTTTTACTCTGGTTTCTCAGTCTGTTTCCTAGTGCCGGTTTGAAGTTCCTGCAGTTTTCACTGTAAAACCGAGTTGGAGCTAATACCTCCCCCTATATATGTATGGATTGGAGTTTGCAAGTGAAAAGAAACTTTGCGTTCCCAACAAGCTAGGTGAAGGACGGCTTTCACACACACTTATCTCTCAGAACTGAGCATGTGGAGAGACGTTCGTTCATCTAGCACAAAGGGAACGGGTTGCAGGAGAAACTTTTACTCTGGTTTCTCAGTCTGTTTCCTAGTGCCGGTTTGAAGTTCCTGCAGTTTTCACTGTAAAACCGAGTTGGAGCTAGTACCTCCCCATATATATGTATGGAGTGGAGTTTGCAAGTGAAAAGAAACTTTGTGTTCCCAACAAGCTAGGTGAAGGACGGCTTTCACACACACTTATCTCTCAGAACTGAGCATGTGGAGAGACGTTCGTTCATCTAGCACAAAGGGAACGGGTTGCAGGAGAAACTTTTACTCTGGTTTCTCAGTCTGTTTCCTAGTGCCGGTTTGAAGTTCCTGCAGTTTTCACTGTAAAACCGAGTTGGAGGTAGTACCTCCCCATATATATGTACGGAGTGGAGTTTGCAAGTGAAAAGAAACTTTGTGTTCCCAACAAGCTAGGTGAAGGACGGCTTTCACACACACTTATCTCTCAGAACTGAGCATGTGGAGAGACGTTCGTTCATCTAGCACAAAGGGAACTGTTTGCAGGAGAAACATTTACTCTGGTTTCTCAGTCTGTTTCCTAGTGCCGGTTTGAAGTTCCTGCAGTTTTCACTGTAAAACCGAGTTGGAGCTAGTACCTCCCCATATATATGTACGGAGTGGAGTTGGCAAGTGAAAAGAAACTTTGTGTTCCCAACAAGCTAGGTGAAGGACGGCTTTCACACACAATTATCTCTCAGAACTGAGCATGTGGAGAGACGTTCGTTCATCTAGCACAAAGGGAACGGGTTGCAGGAGAAACTTTTACTCTGGTTTCTCAGTCTGTTTCCTAGTGCCGGTTTGAAGTTCCTGCAGTTTTCACTGTAAAACCGAGTTGGAGCTAGTACCTCCCCATATATATGCATGGAGTGGAGTTTGCAAGTGAAAAGAAACTTTGTGTTCCAAACAAGCTAGGTGAAGAACGGCTTTCACACACACTTATCTCTCAGAACTGAGCATGTGGAGAGACGTTCGTTCATCTAGCACAAAGGGAACGGGTTGCAGGAGAAACTTTTACTCTGGTTTCTCAGTCTGTTTCCTAGTGCCGGTTTGAAGTTCCTGCAGTTTTCACTGTAAAACCGAGTTGGAGGTAGTACCTCCCCATATATATGTACGGAGTGGAGTTTGCAAGTGAAAAGAAACTTTGTGTTCCCAACAAGCTAGGTGAAGGACGGCTTTCACACACACTTATCTCTCAGAACTGAGCATGTGGAGAGACGTTCGTTCATCTAGCACAAAGGGAACTGTTTGCAGGAGAAACATTTACTCTGGTTTCTCAGTCTGTTTCCTAGTGCCGGTTTGAAGTTCCTGCAGTTTTCACTGTAAAACCGAGTTGGAGCTAGTACCTCCCCATATATATGTACGGAGTGGAGTTGGCAAGTGAAAAGAAACTTTGTGTTCCCAACAAGCTAGGTGAAGGACGGCTTTCACACACAATTATCTCTCAGAACTGAGCATGTGGAGAGACGTTCGTTCATCTAGCACAAAGGGAACGGGTTGCAGGAGAAACTTTTACTCTGGTTTCTCAGTCTGTTTCCTAGTGCCGGTTTGAAGTTCCTGCAGTTTTCACTGTAAAACCGAGTTGGAGCTAGTACCTCCCCATATATATGCATGGAGTGGAGTTTGCAAGTGAAAAGAAACTTTGTGTTCCAAACAAGCTAGGTGAAGAACGGCTTTCACACACACTTATCTCTCAGAACTGAGCATGTGGAGAGACGTTCGTTCATCTAGCACAAAGGGAACGGGTTGCAGGAGAAACTTTTACTCTGGTTTCTCAGTCTGTTTCCTAGTGCCGGTTTGAAGTTCCTGCAGTTTTCACTGTAAAACCGAGTTGGAGGTAGTACCTCCCCATATATATGTATGGAGCGGAGTTTGCAAGTCAAAAGAAACTTTGTGTTTCCAACAAGCTAGGTGAAGGACGGCTTTCACACACACTTATCTCTCAGAACTGAGCATGTGGAGAGACGTTCGTTCATCTAGCACAAAGGGAACGGTTTGCTGGAGGAACTTTTACTCTGGTTTCTCAGTCTGTTTCCTAGTGCCGGTTTAAAGTTCCTGCAGTTTTCACTGTAAAACCGAGTTGGAGCTAGTACCTCCCCATATATATGTACGGAGTGGAGTTTGCAAGTGAAAAGAAACTTTGTGTTCCCAACAAGCTAGGTGAAGGACGGCTTTCACACACACTTATCTCTCAGAACTGAGCATGTGGAGAGACGTTCGTTCATCTAGCACAAAGGGAACGGGTTGCAGGAGAAACTTTTACTCTGGTTTCTCAGTCTGTTTCCTAGTGCCGGTTTGAAGTTCCTGCAGTTTTCACTGTAAAACCGAGTTGGAGCTAGTACCTCCCCATATATATGTACGGAGTGGTGTTTGCAAGTGAAAAGAAACTTTGTGTTCCCAACAAGCTAGGTGAAGGACGGCTTTCACACACACTTATCTCTCAGAACTGAGCATGTGGAGAGACGTTCGTTCATCTAGCACAAAGGGAACGGGTTGCAGGAGAAACTTTTACTCTGGTTTCTCAGTCTGTTTCCTAGTGCCGGTTTGAAGTTCCTGCAGTTTTCACTGTAAAACCGAGTTGGAGCTAGTACCTCCCCATATATATGTATGGAGTGGAGTTTGCAAGTGAAAAGAAACTTTGTGTTCCCAACAAGCTAGGTGAAGGACGGCTTTCACACACACTTATCTCTCAGAACTGAGCATGTGGAGAGACGTTCGTTCATCTAGCACAAAGGGAACGGGTTGCAGGAGAAACTTTTACTCTGGTTTCTCAGTCTGTTTCCTAGTGCCGGTTTGAAGTTCCTGCAGTTTTCACTGTAAAACCGAGTTGGAGCTAATACCTCCCCCTATATATGTATGGATTGGAGTTTGCAAGTGAAAAGAAACTTTGCGTTCCCAACAAGCTAGGTGAAGGACGGCTTTCACACACACTTATCTCTCAGAACTGAGCATGTGGAGAGACGTTCGTTCATCTAGCACAAAGGGAACGGGTTGCAGGAGAAACTTTTACTCTGGTTTCTCAGTCTGTTTCCTAGTGCCGGTTTGAAGTTCCTGCAGTTTTCACTGTAAAACCGAGTTGGAGCTAGTACCTCCCCATATATATGTATGGAGTGGAGTTTGCAAGTGAAAAGAAACTTTGTGTTCCCAACAAGCTAGGTGAAGGACGGCTTTCACACACACTTATCTCTCAGAACTGAGCATGTGGAGAGACGTTCGTTCATCTAGCACAAAGGGAACGGGTTGCAGGAGAAACTTTTACTCTGGTTTCTCAGTCTGTTTCCTAGTGCCGGTTTGAAGTTCCTGCAGTTTTCACTGTAAAACCGAGTTGGAGGTAGTACCTCCCCATATAAATGTACGGAGTGGAGTTTGCAAGTGAAAAGAAACTTTGTGTTCCCAACAAGCTAGGTGAAGGACGGCTTTCACACACACTTATCTCTCAGAACTGAGCATGTGGAGAGACGTTCGTTCATCTAGCACAAAGGGAACTGTTTGCAGGAGAAACATTTACTCTGGTTTCTCAGTCTGTTTCCTAGTGCCGGTTTGAAGTTCCTGCAGTTTTCACTGTAAAACCGAGTTGGAGCTAGTACCTCCCCATATATATGTACGGAGTGGAGTTGGCAAGTGAAAAGAAACTTTGTGTTCCCAACAAGCTAGGTGAAGGACGGCTTTCACACACACTTATCTCTCAGAACTGAGCATGTGGAGAGACGTTCGTTCATCTAGCACAAAGGGAACGGGTTGCAGGAGAAACTTTTACTCTGGTTTCTCAGTCTGTTTCCTAGTGCCGGTTTGAAGTTCCTGCAGTTTTCACTGTAAAACCGAGTTGGAGCTAGTACCTCCCCATATATATGCATGGAGTGGAGTTTGCAAGTGAAAAGAAACTTTGTGTTCCAAACAAGCTAGGTGAAGAACGGCTTTCACACACACTTATCTCTCAGAACTGAGCATGTGGAGAGACGTTCGTTCATCTAGCACAAAGGGAACGGGTTGCAGGAGAAACTTTTACTCTGGTTTCTCAGTCTGTTTCCTAGTGCCGGTTTGAAGTTCCTGCAGTTTTCACTGTAAAACCGAGTTGGAGGTAGTACCTCCCCATATATATGTATGGAGCGGAGTTTGCAAGTCAAAAGAAACTTTGTGTTTCCAACAAGCTAGGTGAAGGACGGCTTTCACACACACTTATCTCTCAGAACTGAGCATGTGGAGAGACGTTCGTTCATCTAGCACAAAGGGAACGGTTTGCTGGAGGAACTTTTACTCTGGTTTCTCAGTCTGTTTCCTAGTGCCGGTTTAAAGTTCCTGCAGTTTTCACTGTAAAACCGAGTTGGAGCTAGTACCTCCCCATATATATGTACGGAGTGGAGTTTGCAAGTGAAAAGAAACTTTGTGTTCCCAACAAGCTAGGTGAAGGTCGGCTTTCACACACACTTATCTCTCAGAACTGAGCATGTGGAGAGACGTTCGTTCATCTAGCACAAAGGGAACGGGTTGCAGGAGAAACTTTTACTCTGGTTTCTCAGTCTGTTTCCTAGTGCCGGTTTGAAGTTCCTGCAGTTTTCACTGTAAAACCGAGTTGGAGCTAGTACCTCCCCATATATATGTACGGAGTGGTGTTTGCAAGTGAAAAGAAACTTTGTGTTCCCAACAAGCTAGGTGAAGGACGGCTTTCACACACACTTATCTCTCAGAACTGAGCATGTGGAGAGACGTTCGTTCATCTAGCACAAAGGGAACGGGTTGCAGGAGAAACTTTTACTCTGGTTTCTCAGTCTGTTTCCTAGTGCCGGTTTGAAGTTCCTGCAGTTTTCACTGTAAAACCGAGTTGGAGCTAGTACCTCCCCATATATATGTATGGAGTGGAGTTTGCAAGTGAAAAGAAACTTTGTGTTCCCAACAAGCTAGGTGAAGGACGGCTTTCACACACACTTATCTCTCAGAACTGAGCATGTGGAGAGACGTTCGTTCATCTAGCACAAAGGGAACGGGTTGCAGGAGAAACTTTTACTCTGGTTTCTCAGTCTGTTTCCTAGTGCCGGTTTGAAGTTCCTGCAGTTTTCACTGTAAAACCGAGTTGGAGCTAATACCTCCCCCTATATATGTATGGATTGGAGTTTGCAAGTGAAAAGAAACTTTGCGTTCCCAACAAGCTAGGTGAAGGACGGCTTTCACACACACTTATCTCTCAGAACTGAGCATGTGGAGAGACGTTCGTTCATCTAGCACAAAGGGAACGGGTTGCAGGAGAAACTTTTACTCTGGTTTCTCAGTCTGTTTCCTAGTGCCGGTTTGAAGTTCCTGCAGTTTTCACTGTAAAACCGAGTTGGAGCTAGTACCTCCCCATATATATGTATGGAGTGGAGTTTGCAAGTGAAAAGAAACTTTGTGTTCCCAACAAGCTAGGTGAAGGACGGCTTTCACACACACTTATCTCTCAGAACTGAGCATGTGGAGAGACGTTCGTTCATCTAGCACAAAGGGAACGGGTTGCAGGAGAAACTTTTACTCTGGTTTCTCAGTCTGTTTCCTAGTGCCGGTTTGAAGTTCCTGCAATTTTCACTGTAAAACCGAGTTGGAGCTAGTACCTCCCCATATATATGTATGGAGTGGAGTTTGCAAGTGAAAAGAAACTTTGTGTTCCCAACAAGCTAGGTGAAGGGCGGCTTTCACACACACTTATCTCTCAGAACTGAGAATGTGGAGAGACGTTCGTTCATCTAGCACAAAGGGAACGGGTTGCAGGAGAAACTTTTACTCTGGTTTCTCAGTCTGTTTCCTAGTGCCGGTTTGAAGTTCCTGCAGTTTTCACTGTAAAACCGAGTTGGAGCTAGTACCTCCCCATATATATGTATGGAGTGAAGTTTGCAAGTGAAAAGAAACTTTGTGTTCCCAACAAGCTAGGTGAAGGACGGCTTTCACACACACTTATCTCTCAGAACTGAGCATGTGGAGAGACGTTCGTTCATCTAGCACAAAGGGAACGGGTTGCAGGATAAACTTTTACTCTGGTTTCTCAGTCTGTTTCCTAGTGCCGGTTTGAAGTTCCTGCAGTTTTCACTGTAAAACCGAGTGGGAGCTAGAACCTCCCCATATATATGTATGGAGTGGAGTTTGCAAGTGAAAAGAAACTTTGTGTTCCCAACAAGCTAGGTGAAGTACGGCTTTCACACACACTTATCTCTCAGAACTGAGCATGTGGAGAGACGTTCGTTCATCTAGCACAAAGGGAACGGGTTGAAGGAGAAACTTTTACTCTGGTTTCTCAGTCTGTTTCCTAGTGCCGGTTTGAAGTTCCTGCAGTTTTCACTGTAAAACCGAGTTGGAGCTAGTACCTCCCCATATATATGTATGGAGTGGAGTTTGCAAGTGAAAAGAAACTTTGTGTTCCCAACAAGCTAGGTGAAGGACGGCTTTCACACACACTTATCTCTCAGAACTGAGCATGTGGAGAGACGTTCGTTCATCTAGCACAAAGGGAACGGGTTGCAGGAGAAACTTTTACTCTGGTTTCTCAGTCTGTTTCCTAGTGCCGGTTTGAAGTTCCTGCAGTTTTCACTGTAAAACCGAGTTGGAGCTAGTACCTCCCCATATATATGTATGGATTGGAGTTTGCAAGTGAAAAGAAACTTTGTGTTCCCAACAAGCTAGGTGAAGGACGGCTTTCACACACACTTATCTCTCAGAACTGAGCATGTGGAGAGACGTTCGTTCATCTAGCACAAAGGGAACGGGTTGCAGGAGAAACTTTTACTCTGGTTTCTCAGTCTGTTTCCTAGTGCCGGTTTGAAGTTCCTGCAGTTTTCACTGTAAAACCGAGTTGGAGCTAGTACCTCCCCAAATATATGTATGGAGTGGAGTTTGCAAGTGAAAAGAAACTTTGTGTTCCCAACAAGCTAGGTGAAGGACGGCTTTCACACACACTTATCTCTCAGAACTGAGCATGTGGAGAGACGTTCGTTCATCTAGCACAAAGGGAACGGGTTGCAGGAGAAACTTTTACTCTGGTTTCTCAGTCTGTTTCCTAGTGCCGGTTTGAAGTTCCTGCAGTTTTCACTGTAAAACCGAGTTGGAGCTAGTACCTCCCCATATATATGTATGGAGTGGAGTTTGCAAGTGAAAAGAAACTTTGTGTTCCCAACAAGCTAGGTGAAGGACGGCTTTCACACACACTTATCTCTCAGAACTGAGCATGTGGAGAGACGTTCGTTCATCTAGCACAAAGGGAACGGGTTGCAGGAGAAACTTTTACTCTGGTTTCTCAGTCTGTTTCCTAGTGCCGGTTTGAAGTTCCTGCAGTTTTCACTGTAAAACCGAGTTGGAGGTAGTACCTCCCCATATATATGTACGGAGTGGAGTTTGCAAGTGAAAAGAAACTTTGTGTTCCCAACAAGCTAGGTGAAGGACGGCTTTCACACACACTTATCTCTCAGAACTGAGCATGTGGAGAGACGTTCGTTCATCTAGCACAAAGGGAACTGTTTGCAGGAGAAACATTTACTCTGGTTTCTCAGTCTGTTTCCTAGTGCCGGTTTGAAGTTCCTGCAGTTTTCACTGTAAAACCGAGTTGGAGCTAGTACCTCCCCATATATATGTACGGAGTGGAGTTGGCAAGTGAAAAGAAACTTTGTGTTCCCAACAAGCTAGGTGAAGGACGGCTTTCACACACACTTATCTCTCAGAACTGAGCATGTGGAGAGACGTTCGTTCATCTAGCACAAAGGGAACGGGTTGCAGGAGAAACTTTTACTCTGGTTTCTCAGTCTGTTTCCTAGTGCCGGTTTGAAGTTCCTGCAGTTTTCACTGTAAAACCGAGTTGGAGCTAGTACCTCCCCATATATATGCATGGAGTGGAGTTTGCAAGTGAAAAGAAACTTTGTGTTCCCAACAAGCTAGGTGAAGGTCGGCTTTCACACACACTTATCTCTCAGAACTGAGCATGTGGAGAGACGTTCGTTCATCTAGCACAAAGGGAACGGGTTGCAGGAGAAACTTTTACTCTGGTTTCTCAGTCTGTTTCCTAGTGCCGGTTTGAAGTTCCTGCAGTTTTCACTGTAAAACCGAGTTGGAGGTAGTACCTCCCCATAGATATGTATGGAGCGGAGTTTGCAAGTCAAAAGAAACTTTGTGTTTCCAACAAGCTAGGTGAAGGACGGCTTTCACACACACTTATCTCTCAGAACTGAGCATGTGGAGAGACGTTCGTTCATCTAGCACAAAGGGAACGGGTTGCAGGAGAAACTTTTACTCTGGTTTCTCAGTCTGTTTCCTAGTGCCGGTTTGAAGTTCCTGCAGTTTTCACTGTAAAACCGAGTTGGAGCTAGTACCTCCCCATATATATGTATGGAGTGGAGTTTGCAAGTGAAAAGAAACTTTGTGTTCCCAACAAGCTAGGTGAAGGACGGCTTTCACACACACTTATCTCTCAGAACTGAGCATGTGGAGAGACGTTCGTTCATCTAGCACAAAGGGAACGGGTTGCAGGAGAAACTTTTACTCTGGTTTCTCAGTCTGTTTCCTAGTGCCGGTTTGAAATTCCTGCAGTTTTCACTGTAAAACCGAGTTGGAGGTAGTACCTCCCCATATATATGTACGGAGTGGAGTTTGCAAGTGAAAAGAAACTTTGTGTTCCCAACAAGCTAGGTGAAGGACGGCTTTCACACACACTTATCTCTCAGAACTGAGCATGTGGAGAGACGTTCGTTCATCTAGCACAAAGGGAACTGTTTGCAGGAGAAACATTTACTCTGGTTTCACAGTCTGTTTCCTAGTGCCGGTTTGAAGTTCCTGCAGTTTTCACTGTAAAACCGAGTTGGAGCTAGTACCTCCCCATATATATGTACGGAGTGGAGTTGGCAAGTGAAAAGAAACTTTGTGTTCCCAACAAGCTAGGTGAAGGACGGCTTTCACACACACTTATCTCTCAGAACTGAGCATGTGGAGAGACGTTCGTTCATCTAGCACAAAGGGAACGGGTTGCAGGAGAAACTTTTACTCTGGTTTCTCAGTCTGTTTCCTAGTGCCGGTTTGAAGTTCCTGCAGTTTTCACTGTAAAACCGAGTTGGAGCTAGTACCTCCCCATATATATGCATGGAGTGGAGTTTGCAAGTGAAAAGAAACTTTGTGTTCCAAACAAGCTAGGTGAAGGACGGCTTTCACACACACTTATCTCTCAGAACTGAGCATGTGGAGAGACGTTCGTTCATCTAGCACAAAGGGAACGGGTTGCAGGAGAAACTTTTACTCTGGTTTCTCAGTCTGTTTCCTAGTGCCGGTTTGAAGTTCCTGCAGTTTTCACTGTAAAACCGAGTTGGAGGTAGTACCTCCCCATATATATGTATGGAGCGGAGTTTGCAAGTCAAAAGAAACTTTGTGTTTCCAACAAGCTAGGTGAAGGACGGCTTTCACACACACTTATCTCTCAGAACTGAGCATGTGGAGAGACGTTCGTTCATCTAGCACAAAGGGAACGGTTTGCTGGAGGAACTTTTACTCTGGTTTCTCAGTCTGTTTCCTAGTGCCGGTTTAAAGTTCCTGCAGTTTTCACTGTAAAACCGAGTTGGAGCTAGTACCTCCCCATATATATGTACGGAGTGGAGTTTGCAAGTGAAAAGAAACTTTGTGTTCCCAACAAGCTAGGTGAAGGTCGGCTTTCACACACACTTATCTCTCAGAACTGAGCATGTGGAGAGACGTTCGTTCATCTAGCACAAAGGGAACGGGTTGCAGGGAAACTTTTACTCTGGTTTCTCAGTCTGTTTCATAGTGCCGGTTTGAAGTTCCTGCAGTTTTCACTGTAAAACCGAGTTGGAGCTAGTACCTCCCCATATATATGTACGGAGTGGTGTTTGCAAGTGAAAAGAAACTTTGTGTTCCCAACAAGCTAGGTGAAGGACGGCTTTCACACTCACTTATCTCTCAGAACTGAGCATGTGGAGAGACGTTCGTTCATCTAGCACAAAGGGAACGGGTTGCAGGAGAAACTTTTACTCTGGTTTCTCAGTCTGTTTCCTAGTGCCGGTTTGAAGTTCCTGCAGTTTTCACTGTAAAACCGAGTTGGAGCTAGTACCTCCCCATATATATGTATGGAGTGGAGTTTGCAAGTGAAAAGAAACTTTGTGTTCCCAACAAGCTAGGTGAAGGACGGCTTTCACACACACTTATCTCTCAGAACTGAGCATGTGGAGAGACGTTCGTTCATCTAGCACAAAGGGAAAGGGTTGCAGGAGAAACTTTTACTCTGGTTTCTCAGTCTGTTTCCTAGTGCCGGTTTGAAGTTCCTGCAGTTTTCACTGTAAAACCGAGTTGGAGCTAATACCTCCCCATATATATGTATGGATTGGAGTTTGCAAGTGAAAAGAAACTTTGCGTTCCCAACAAGCTAGGTGAAGGACGGCTTTCACACACACTTATCTCTCAGAACTGAGCATGTGGAGAGACGTTCGTTCATCTAGCACAAAGGGAACGGGTTGCAGGAGAAACTTTTACTCTGGTTTCTCAGTCTGTTTCCTAGTGCCGGTTTGAAGTTCCTGCAGTTTTCACTGTAAAACCGAGTTGGAGCTAGTACCTCCCCATATATATGTATGGAGTGGAGTTTGCAAGTGAAAAGAAACTTTGTGTTCCCAACAAGCTAGGTGAAGGACGGCTTTCACACACACTTATCTCTCAGAACTGAGCATGTGGAGAGACGTTCGTTCATCTAGCACAAAGGGAACGGGTTGCAGGAGAAACTTTTACTCTGGTTTCTCAGTCTGTTTCCTAGTGCCGGTTTGAAGTTCCTGCAGTTTTCACTGTAAAACCGAGTGGGAGCTAGAACCTCCCCATATATATGTATGGAGTGGAGTTTGCAAGTGAAAAGAAACTTTGCGTTCCCAACAAGCTAGGTGAAGGACGGCTTTCACACACACTTATCTCTCAGAACTGAGCATGTGGAGAGACGTTCGTTCATCTAGCACAAAGGGAACGGGTTGCAGGAGAAACTTTTACTCTGGTTTCTCAGTCTGTTTCCTAGTGCCGGTTTGAAGTTCCTGCAGTTTTCACTGTAAAACCGAGTTGGAGCTAGTACCTCCCCATATATATGTATGGAGTGGAGTTTGCAAGTGAAAAGAAACTTTGTGTTCCCAACAAGCTAGGTGAAGGACGGCTTTCACACACACTTATCTCTCAGAACTGAGCATGTGGAGAGACGTTCGTTCATCTAGCACAAAGGGAACGGGTTGCAGGAGAAACTTTTACTCTGGTTTCTCAGTCTGTTTCCTAGTGCCGGTTTGAAGTTCCTGCAATTTTCACTGTAAAACCGAGTTGGAGCTAGTACCTCCCCATATATATGTATGGAGTGGAGTTTGCAAGTGAAAAGAAACTTTGTGTTCCCAACAAGCTAGGTGAAGGGCGGCTTTCACACACACTTATCTCTCAGAACTGAGCATGTGGAGAGACGTTCGTTCATCTAGCACAAAGGGAACGGGTTGCAGGAGAAACTTTTACTCTGGTTTCTCAGTCTGTTTCCTAGTGCCGGTTTGAAGTTCCTGCAGTTTTCACTGTAAAACCGAGTTGGAGCTAGTACCTCCCCATATATATGTATGGATTGGAGTTTGCAAGTGAAAAGAAACTTTGTGTTCCCAACAAGCTATGTGAAGGACGGCTTTCACACACACTTATCTCTCAGAACTGAGCATGTGGAGAGACGTTCGTTCATCTAGCACAAAGGGAACGGGTTGCAGGAGAAACTTTTACTCTGGTTTCTCAGTCTGTTTCCTAGTGCCGGTTTGAAGTTCCTGCAGTTTTCACTGTAAAACCGAGTTGGAGCTAGTACCTCCCCAAATATATGTATGGAGTGGAGTTTGCAAGTGAAAAGAAACTTTGTGTTCCCAACAAGCTAGGTGAAGGACGGCTTTCACACACACTTATCTCTCAGAACTGAGCATGTGGAGAGACGTTCGTTCATCTAGCACAAAGGGAACGGGTTGCAGGAGAAACTTTTACTCTGGTTTCTCAGTCTGTTTCCTAGTGCCGGTTTGAAGTTCCTGCAGTTTTCACTGTAAAACCGAGTTGGAGCTAGTACCTCCCCATATATATGTATGGAGTGGAGTTTGCAAGTGAAAAGAAACTTTGTGTTCCCAACAAGCTAGGTGAAGGACGGCTTTCACACACACTTATCTCTCAGAACTGAGCATGTGGAGAGACGTTCGTTCATCTAGCACAAAGGGAACGGGTTGCAGGAGAAACTTTTACTCTGGTTTCTCAGTCTGTTTCCTAGTGCCGGTTTGAAGTTCCTGCAGTTTTCACTGTAAAACCGAGTTGGAGGTAGTACCTCCCCATATATATGTACGGAGTGGAGTTTGCAAGTGAAAAGAAACTTTGTGTTCCCAACAAGCTAGGTGAAGGACGGCTTTCACACACACTTATCTCTCAGAACTGAGCATGTGGAGAGACGTTCGTTCATCTAGCACAAAGGGAACTGTTTGCAGGAGAAACATTTACTCTGGTTTCTCAGTCTGTTTCCTAGTGCCGGTTTGAAGTTCCTGCAGTTTTCACTGTAAAACCGAGTTGGAGCTAGTACCTCCCCATATATATGTACGGAGTGGAGTTGGCAAGTGAAAAGAAACTTTGTGTTCCCAACAAGCTAGGTGAAGGACGGCTTTCACACACACTTATCTCTCAGAACTGAGCATGTGGAGAGACGTTCGTTCATCTAGCACAAAGGGAACGGGTTGCAGGAGAAACTTTTACTCTGGTTTCTCAGTCTGTTTCCTAGTGCCGGTTTGAAGTTCCTGCAGTTTTCACTGTAAAACCGAGTTGGAGCTAGTACCTCCCCATATATATGCATGGAGTGGAGTTTGCAAGTGAAAAGAAACTTTGTGTTCCAAACAAGCTAGGTGAAGGACGGCTTTCACACACACTTATCTCTCAGAACTGAGCATGTGGAGAGACGTTCGTTCATCTAGCACAAAGGGAACGGGTTGCAGGAGAAACTTTTACTCTGGTTTCTCAGTCTGTTTCCTAGTGCCGGTTTGAAGTTCCTGCAGTTTTCACTGTAAAACCGAGTTGGAGGTAGTACCTCCCCATATATATGTATGGAGCGGAGTTTGCAAGTCAAAAGAAACTTTGTGTTTCCAACAAGCTAGGTGAAGGACGGCTTTCACACACACTTATCTCTCAGAACTGAGCATGTGGAGAGACGTTCGTTCATCTAGCACAAAGGGAACGGGTTGCAGGAGAAACTTTTACTCTGGTTTCTCAGTCTGTTTCCTAGTGCCGGTTTGAAGTTCCTGCAGTTTTCACTGTAAAACCGAGTTGGAGCTAGTACCTCCCCATATATATGTATGGAGTGGAGTTTGCAAGTGAAAAGAAACTTTGTGTTCCCAACAAGCTAGGTGAAGGACGGCTTTCACACACACTTATCTCTCAGAACTGAGCATGTGGAGAGACGTTCGTTCATCTAGCACAAAGGGAACGGGTTGCAGGAGAAACTTTTACTCTGGTTTCTCAGTCTGTTTCCTAGTGCCGGTTTGAAATTCCTGCAGTTTTCACTGTAAAACCGAGTTGGAGGTAGTACCTCCCCATATATATGTACGGAGTGGAGTTTGCAAGTGAAAAGAAACTTTGTGTTCCCAACAAGCTAGGTGAAGGACGGCTTTCACACACACTTATCTCTCAGAACTGAGCATGTGGAGAGACGTTCGTTCATCTAGCACAAAGGGAACTGTTTGCAGGAGAAACATTTACTCTGGTTTCACAGTCTGTTTCCTAGTGCCGGTTTGAAGTTCCTGCAGTTTTCACTGTAAAACCGAGTTGGAGCTAGTACCTCCCCATATATATGTACGGAGTGGAGTTGGCAAGTGAAAAGAAACTTTGTGTTCCCAACAAGCTAGGTGAAGGACGGCTTTCACACACACTTATCTCTCAGAACTGAGCATGTGGAGAGACGTTCGTTCATCTAGCACAAAGGGAACGGGTTGCAGGAGAAACTTTTACTCTGGTTTCTCAGTCTGTTTCCTAGTGCCGGTTTGAAGTTCCTGCAGTTTTCACTGTAAAACCGAGTTGGAGCTAGTACCTCCCCATATATATTCATGGAGTGGAGTTTGCAAGTGAAAAGAAACTTTGTGTTCCAAACAAGCTAGGTGAAGGACGGCTTTCACACACACTTATCTCTCAGAACTGAGCATGTGGAGAGACGTTCGTTCATCTAGCACAAAGGGAACGGGTTGCAGGAGAAACTTTTACTCTGGTTTCTCAGTCTGTTTCCTAGTGCCGGTTTGAAGTTCCTGCAGTTTTCACTGTAAAACCGAGTTGGAGGTAGTACCTCCCCATATATATGTATGGAGCGGAGTTTGCAAGTCAAAAGAAACTTTGTGTTTCCAACAAGCTAGGTGAAGGACGGCTTTCACACACACTTATCTCTCAGAACTGAGCATGTGGAGAGACGTTCGTTCATCTAGCACAAAGGGAACGGTTTGCTGGAGGAACTTTTACTCTGGTTTCTCAGTCTGTTTCCTAGTGCCGGTTTAAAGTTCCTGCAGTTTTCACTGTAAAACCGAGTTGGAGCTAGTACCTCCCCATATATATGTACGGAGTGGAGTTTGCAAGTGAAAAGAAACTTTGTGTTCCCAACAAGCTAGGTGAAGGTCGGCTTTCACACACACTTATCTCTCAGAACTGAGCATGTGGAGAGACGTTCGTTCATCTAGCACAAAGGGAACGGGTTGCAGGGAAACTTTTACTCTGGTTTCTCAGTCTGTTTCATAGTGCCGGTTTGAAGTTCCTGCAGTTTTCACTGTAAAACCGAGTTGGAGCTAGTACCTCCCCATATATATGTACGGAGTGGTGTTTGCAAGTGAAAAGAAACTTTGTGTTCCCAACAAGCTAGGTGAAGGACGGCTTTCACACTCACTTATCTCTCAGAACTGAGCATGTGGAGAGACGTTCGTTCATCTAGCACAAAGGGAACGGGTTGCAGGAGAAACTTTTACTCTGGTTTCTCAGTCTGTTTCCTAGTGCCGGTTTGAAGTTCCTGCAGTTTTCACTGTAAAACCGAGTTGGAGCTAGTACCTCCCCATATATATGTATGGAGTGGAGTTTGCAAGTGAAAAGAAACTTTGTGTTCCCAACAAGCTAGGTGAAGGACGGCTTTCACACACACTTATCTCTCAGAACTGAGCATGTGGAGAGACGTTCGTTCATCTAGCACAAAGGGAACGGGTTGCAGGAGAAACTTTTACTCTGGTTTCTCAGTCTGTTTCCTAGTGCCGGTTTGAAGTTCCTGCAGTTTTCACTGTAAAACCGAGTTGGAGCTAATACCTCCCCATATATATGTATGGATTGGAGTTTGCAAGTGAAAAGAAACTTTGCGTTCCCAACAAGCTAGGTGAAGGACGGCTTTCACACACACTTATCTCTCAGAACTGAGCATGTGGAGAGACGTTCGTTCATCTAGCACAAAGGGAACGGGTTGCAGGAGAAACTTTTACTCTGGTTTCTCAGTCTGTTTCCTAGTGCCGGTTTGAAGTTCCTGCAGTTTTCACTGTAAAACCGAGTTGGAGCTAGTACCTCCCCATATATATGTATGGAGTGGAGTTTGCAAGTGAAAAGAAACTTTGTGTTCCCAACAAGCTAGGTGAAGGACGGCTTTCACACACACTTATCTCTCAGAACTGAGCATGTGGAGAGACGTTCGTTCATCTAGCACAAAGGGAACGGGTTGCAGGAGAAACTTTTACTCTGGTTTCTCAGTCTGTTTCCTAGTGCCGGTTTGAAGTTCCTGCAATTTTAACTGTAAAACCGAGTTGGAGCTAGTACCTCCCCATATATATGTATGGAGTGGAGTTTGCAAGTGAAAAGAAACTTTGTGTTCCCAACAAGCTAGGTGAAGGGCGGCTTTCACACACACTTATCTCTCAGAACTGAGCATGTGGAGAGACGTTCGTTCATCTAGCACAAAGGGAACGGGTTGCAGGAGAAACTTTTACTCTGGTTTCTCAGTCTGTTTCCTAGTGCCGGTTTGAAGTTCCTGCAGTTTTCACTGTAAAACCGAGTGGGAGCTAGAACCTCCCCATATATATGTATGGAGTGGAGTTTGCAAGTGAAAAGAAACTTTGTGTTCCCAACAAGCTAGGTGAAGGACGGCTTTCACACACACTTATCTCTCAGAACTGAGCATGTGGAGAGACGTTCGTTCATCTAGCACAAAGGGAACGGGTTGAAGGAGAAACTTTTACTCTGGTTTCTCAGTCTGTTTCCTAGTGCCGGTTTGAAGTTCCTGCAATTTTCACTGTAAAACCGAGTTGGAGCTAGTACCTCCCCATATATATGTATGGAGTGGAGTTTGCAAATGAAAAGAAACTTTGTGTTCCCAACAAGCTAGGTGAAGGACGGCTTTCACACACACTTATCTCTCAGAACTGAGCATGTGGAGAGACGTTCGTTCATCTAGCACAAAGGGAACGGGTTGCAGGAGAAACTTTTACTCTGGTTTCTCAGTCTGTTTCCTAGTGCCGGTTTGAAGTTCCTGCAGTTTTCACTGTAAAACCGAGTTGGAGCTAGTACCTCCCCATATATATGTATGGATTGGAGTTTGCAAGTGAAAAGAAACTTTGTGTTCCCAACAAGCTAGGTGAAGGACGGCTTTCACACACACTTATCTCTCAGAACTGAGCATGTGGAGAGACGTTCGTTCATCTAGCACAAAGGGAACGGGTTGCAGGAGAAACTTTTACTCTGGTTTCTCAGTCTGTTTCCTAGTGCCGGTTTGAAGTTCCTGCAGTTTTCACTGTAAAACCGAGTTGGAGCTAGTACCTCCCCATATATATGTATGGAGTGGGGTTTGCAAGTGAAAAGAAACTTTGTGTTCCCAACAAGCTAGGTGAAGGACGGCTTTCACACACACTTATCTCTCAGAACTGAGCATGTGGAGAGACGTTCGTTCATCTAGCACAAAGGGAACGGGTTGCAGGAGAAACTTTTACTCTGGTTTCTCAGTCTGTTTCCTAGTGCCGGTTTGAAGTTCCTGCAGTTTTCACTGTAAAACCGAGTTGGAGCTAGTACCTCCCCATATATATGTATGGAGTGGAGTTTGCAAGTGAAAAGAAACTTTGTGTTCCCAACAAGCTAGGTGAAGGACGGCTTTCACACACACTTATCTCTCAGAACTGAGCATGTGGAGAGACGTTCGTTCATCTAGCACAAAGGGAACGGGTTGCAGGAGAAACTTTTACTCTGGTTTCTCAGTCTGTTTCCTAGTGCCGGTTTGAAGTTCCTGCAGTTTTCACTGTAAAACCGAGTTGGAGCTAGTACCTCCCCATATATATGTATGGATTGGAGTTTGCAAGTGAAAAGAAACTTTGTGTTCCCAACAAGCTAGGTGAAGGACGGCTTTCACACACACTTATCTCTCAGAACTGAGCATGTGGAGAGACGTTCGTTCATCTAGCACAAAGGGAACGGGTTGCAGGAGAAACTTTTACTCTGGTTTCTCAGTCTGTTTCCTAGTGCCGGTTTGAAGTTCCTGCAGTTTTCACTGTAAAACCGAGTTGGAGCTTGTACCTCCCCAAATATATGTATGGAGTGGAGTTTGCAAGTGAAAAGAAACTTTGTGTTCCCAACAAGCTAGGTGAAGGACGGCTTTCACACACACTTATCTCTCAGAACTGAGCATGTGGAGAGACGTTCGTTCATCTAGCACAAAGGGAACGGGTTGCAGGAGAAACTTTTACTCTGGATTCTCAGTCTGTTTCCTAGTGCCGGTTTGAAGTTCCTGCAGTTTTCACTGTAAAACCGAGTGGGAGCTAGAACCTCCCCATATATATGTATGGAGTGGAGTTTGCAAGTGAAAAGAAACTTTGTGTTCCCAACAAGCTAGGTGAAGGACAGCTTTCACACACACTTATCTCTCAGAACTGAGCATGTGGAGAGACGTTCGTTCATCTAGCACAAAGGGAACGGGTTGCAGGAGAAACTTTTACTCTGGTTTCTCAGTCTGTTTCCTAGTGCCGGTTTGAAGTTCCTGCAGTTTTCACTGTAAAACCGAGTTGGAGCTAGTACCTCCCCATATATATGCATGGAGTGGAGTTTGCAAGTGAAAAGAAACTTTGTGTTCCCAACAAGCTAGGTGAAGGACGGCTTTCACACACACTTATCTCTCAGAACTGAGCATGTGGAGAGACGTTCGTTCATCTAGCACAAAGGGAACGGGTTGCAGGAGAAACTTTTACTCTGGTTTCTCAGTCTGTTTCCTAGTGCCGGTTTGAATTTCCTGCAGTTTTCACTGTAAAACCGAGTTGGAGCTAGTACCTCCCCATATATATGTATGGATTGGAGTTTGCAAGTGAAAAGAAACTTTGTGTTCCCAACAAGCTAGGTGAAGGACGGCTTTCACACACACTTATCTCTCAGAACTGAGCATGTGGAGAGACGTTCGTTCATCTAGCACAAAGGGAACGGGTTGCAGGAGAAACTTTTACTCTGGTTTCTCAGTCTGTTTCCTAGTGCCGGTTTGAAGTTCCTGCAGTTTTCACTGTAAAACCGAGTTGGAGCTAGTACCTCCCCATATATATGTATGGAGTGGAGTTTGCAAGTGAAAAGAAACTTTGTGTTCCCAACAAGCTAGGTGAAGGACGGCTTTCACACACACTTATCTCTCAGAACTGAGCATGTGGAGAGACGTTCGTTCATCTAGCACAAAGGGAACGGGTTGCAGGAGAAACTTTTACTCTGGTTTCTCAGTCTGTTTCCTAGTGCCGGTTTGAAGTTCCTGCAGTTTTCACTGTAAAACCGAGTTGGAGCTAGTACCTCCCCATATATATGTATGGAGTGGAGTTGGCAAGTGAAAAGAAACTTTGTGTTCCCAACAAGCTAGGTGAAGGACGGCTTTCACACACACTTATCTCTCAGAACTGAGCATGTGGAGAGACGTTCGTTCATCTAGCACAAAGGGAACGGGTTGCAGGAGAAACTTTTACTCTGGTTTCTCAGTCTGTTTCCTAGTGCCGGTTTGAAGTTCCTGCAGTTTTCACTGTAAAACCGAGTTGGAGCTAGTACCTCCCCATATATATGTATGGAGTGGAGTTTGCAAGTGAAAAGAAACTTTGTGTTCCCAACAAGCTAGGTGAAGGACGGCTTTCACACACACTTATCTCTCAGAACTGAGCATGTGGAGAGACGTTCGTTCATCTAGCACAAAGGGAACGGGTTGCAGGAGAAACTTTTACTCTGGTTTCTCAGTCTGTTTCCTAGTGCCGGTTTGAAGTTCCTGCAGTTTTCACTGTAAAACCGAGTTGGAGCTAGTACCTCCCCATATATATGTATGGAGTGGAGTTTGCAAGTGAAAAGAAACTTTGTGTTCCCAACAAGCTAGGTGAAGGACGGCTTTCACACACACTTATCTCTCAGAACTGAGCATGTGGAGAGACGTTCGTTCATCTAGCACAAAGGGAACGGGTTGCAGGAGAAACTTTTACTCTGGTTTCTCAGTCTGTTTCCTAGTGCCGGTTTGAAGTTCCTGCAGTTTTCACTGTAAAACCGAGTTGGAGCTAGTACCTCCCCATATATATGTATGGAGTGGAGTTTGCAAGTGAAAAGAAACTTTGTGTTCCCAACAAGCTAGGTGAAGGACGGCTTTCACACACACTTATCTCTCAGAACTGAGCATGTGGAGAGACGTTCGTTCATCTAGCACAAAGGGAACGGGTTGCAGGAGAAACTTTTACTCAGGTTTCTCAGTCTGTTTGCTAGTGCCGGTTTGAAGTTCCTGCAGTTTTCACTGTAAAACCGAGTTGGAGCTAGTACCTCCCCATATATATGTACGGAGTGGAGTTTGCAAGTGAAAAGAAACTTTGTGTTCCCAACAAGCTAGGTGAAGGACGGCTTTCACACACACTTATCTCTCAGAACTGAGCATGTGGAGAGACGTTCGTTCATCTAGCACAAAGGGAACGGGTTGCAGGAGAAATTTTACTCTGGTTTCTCAGTCTGTTTCCTAGTGCCGGTTTGAAGTTCCTGCAGTTTTCACTGTAAAACCGAGTTGGAGCTAGTACCTCCCCATATATATGTATGGAGTGGAGTTTGCAAGTGAAAAGAAACTTTGTGTTCCCAACAAGCTAGGTGAAGGACGGCTTTCACACACACTTATCTCTCAGAACTGAGCATGTGGAGAGACGTTCGTTCATCTAGCACAAAGGGAACGGGTTGCAGGAGAAACTTTTACTCTGGTTTCTCAGTCTGTTTCCTAGTGCCGGTTTGAAGTTCCTGCAGTTTTCACTGTAAAACCGAGTTGGAGCTAGTACCTCCCCATATATATGTATGGAGTGGAGTTTGCAAGTGAAAAGAAACTTTGTGTTCCCAACAAGCTAGGTGAAGGACGGCTTTCACACACACTTATCTCTCAGAACTGAGCATGTGGAGAGACGTTCGTTCATCTAGCACAAAGGGAACGGGTTGCAGGAGAAACTTTTACTCTGGTTTCTCAGTCTGTTTCCTAGTGCCGGTTTGAAGTTCCTGCAGTTTTCACTGTAAAACCGAGTTGGAGCTAGTACCTCCCCATATATATGTATGGAGTGGAGTTGGCAAGTGAAAAGAAACTTTGTGTTCCCAACAAGCTAGGTGAAGGACGGCTTTCACACACACTTATCTCTCAGAACTGAGCATGTGGAGAGACGTTCGTTCATCTAGCACAAAGGGAACGGGTTGCAGGAGAAACTTTTACTCTGGTTTCTCAGTCTGTTTCCTAGTGCCGGTTTGAAGTTCCTGCAGTTTTCACTGTAAAACCGAGTTGGAGCTAGTACCTCCCCATATATATGTATGGAGTGGAGTTTGCAAGTGAAAAGAAACTTTGTGTTCCCAACAAGCTAGGTGAAGGACGGCTTTCACACACACTTATCTCTCAGAACTGAGCATGTGGAGAGACGTTCGTTCATCTAGCACAAAGGGAACGGGTTGCAGGAGAAACTTTTACTCTGGTTTCTCAGTCTGTTTCCTAGTGCCGGTTTGAAGTTCCTGCAGTTTTCACTGTAAAACCGAGTTGGAGCTAGTACCTCCCCATATATATGTATGGAGTGGAGTTTGCAAGTGAAAAGAAACTTTGTGTTCCCAACAAGCTAGGTGAAGGACGGCTTTCACACACACTTATCTCTCAGAACTGAGCATGTGGAGAGACGTTCGTTCATCTAGCACAAAGGGAACGGGTTGCAGGAGAAACTTTTACTCTGGTTTCTCAGTCTGTTTCCTAGTGCCGGTTTGAAGTTCCTGCAGTTTTCACTGTAAAACCGAGTTGGAGCTAGTACCTCCCCATATATATGTATGGAGTGGAGTTTGCAAGTGAAAAGAAACTTTGTGTTCCCAACAAGCTAGGTGAAGGACGGCTTTCACACACACTTATCTCTCAGAACTGAGCATGTGGAGAGACGTTCGTTCATCTAGCACAAAGGGAACGGGTTGCAGGAGAAACTTTTACTCAGGTTTCTCAGTCTGTTTGCTAGTGCCGGTTTGAAGTTCCTGCAGTTTTCACTGTAAAACCGAGTTGGAGCTAGTACCTCCCCATATATATGTACGGAGTGGAGTTTGCAAGTGAAAAGAAACTTTGTGTTCCCAACAAGCTAGGTGAAGGACGGCTTTCACACACACTTATCTCTCAGAACTGAGCATGTGGAGAGACGTTCGTTCATCTAGCACAAAGGGAACGGGTTGCAGGAGAAATTTTACTCTGGTTTCTCAGTCTGTTTCCTAGTGCCGGTTTGAAGTTCCTGCAGTTTTCACTGTAAAACCGAGTTGGAGCTAGTACCTCCCCATATATATGTATGGAGTGGAGTTTGCAAGTGAAAAGAAACTTTGTGTTCCCAACAAGCTAGGTGAAGGACGGCTTTCACACACACTTATCTCTCAGAACTGAGCATGTGGAGAGACGTTCGTTCATCTAGCACAAAGGGAACGGGTTGCAGGAGAAACTTTTACTCTGGTTTCTCAGTCTGTTTCCTAGTGCCGGTTTGAAGTTCCTGCAGTTTTCACTGTAAAACCGAGTTGGAGCTAGTACCTCCCCATATATATGTATGGAGTGGAGTTTGCAAGTGAAAAGAAACTTTGTGTTCCCAACAAGCTAGGTGAAGGACGGCTTTCACACACACTTATCTCTCAGAACTGAGCATGTGGAGAGACGTTCGTTCATCTAGCACAAAGGGAACGGGTTGCAGGAGAAACTTTTACTCTGGTTTCTCAGTCTGTTTCCTAGTGCCGGTTTGAAGTTCCTGCAGTTTTCACTGTAAAACCGAGTTGGAGCTAGTACCTCCCCATATATATGTATGGATTGGAGTTTGCAAGTGAAAAGAAACTTTGTGTTCCCAACAAGCTAGGTGAAGGACGGCTTTCACACACACTTATCTCTCAGAACTGAGCATGTGGAGAGACGTTCGTTCATCTAGCACAAAGGGAACAGGTTGCAGGAGAAACTTTTACTCTGGTTTCTCAGTCTGTTTCCTAGTGCCGGTTTGAAGTTCCTGCAGTTTTCACTGTAAAACCGAGTTGGAGCTAGTACCTCCCCAAATATATGTATGGAGTGGAGTTTGCAAGTGAAAAGAAACTTTGTGTTCCCAACAAGCTAGGTGAAGGACGGCTTTCACACACACTTATCTCTCAGAACTGAGCATGTGGAGAGACGTTCGTTCATCTAGCACAAAGGGAACGGGTTGCAGGAGAAACTTTTACTCTGGATTCTCAGTCTGTTTCCTAGTGCCGGTTTGAAGTTCCTGCAGTTTTCACTGTAAAACCGAGTGGGAGCTAGAACCTCCCCATATATATGTATGGAGTGGAGTTTGCAAGTGAAAAGAAACTTTGTGTTCCCAACAAGCTAGGTGAAGGACAGCTTTCACACACACTTATCTCTCAGAACTGAGCATGTGGAGAGACGTTCGTTCATCTAGCACAAAGGGAACGGGTTGCAGGAGAAACTTTTACTCTGGTTTCTCAGTCTGTTTCCTAGTGCCGGTTTGAAGTTCCTGCAGTTTTCACTGTAAAACCGAGTTGGAGCTAGTACCTCCCCATATATATGCATGGAGTGGAGTTTGCAAGTGAAAAGAAACTTTGTGTTCCCAACAAGCTAGGTGAAGGACGGCTTTCACACACACTTATCTCTCAGAACTGAGCATGTGGAGAGACGTTCGTTCATCTAGCACAAAGGGAACGGGTTGCAGGAGAAACTTTTACTCTGGTTTCTCAGTCTGTTTCCTAGTGCCGGTTTGAAGTTCCTGCAGTTTTCACTGTAAAACCGAGTTGGAGCTAGTACCTCCCCATATATATGTATGGATTGGAGTTTGCAAGTGAAAAGAAACTTTGTGTTCCCAACAAGCTAGGTGAAGGACGGCTTTCACACACACTTATCTCTCAGAACTGAGCATGTGGAGAGACGTTCGTTCATCTAGCACAAAGGGAACGGGTTGCAGGAGAAACTTTTACTCTGGTTTCTCAGTCTGTTTCCTAGTGCCGGTTTGAAGTTCCTGCAGTTTTCACTGTAAAACCGAGTTGGAGCTAGTACCTCCCCATATATATGTATGGAGTGGAGTTTGCAAGTGAAAAGAAACTTTGTGTTCCCAACAAGCTAGGTGAAGGACGGCTTTCACACACACTTATCTCTCAGAACTGAGCATGTGGAGAGACGTTCGTTCATCTAGCACAAAGGGAACGGGTTGCAGGAGAAACTTTTACTCTGGTTTCTCAGTCTGTTTCCTAGTGCCGGTTTGAAGTTCCTGCAGTTTTCACTGTAAAACCGAGTTGGAGCTAGTACCTCCCCATATATATGTATGGAGTGGAGTTTGCAAGTGAAAAGAAACTTTGTGTTCCCAACAAGCTAGGTGAAGGACGGCTTTCACACACACTTATCTCTCAGAACTGAGCATGTGGAGAGACGTTCGTTCATCTAGCACAAAGGGAACGGGTTGCAGGAGAAACTTTTACTCTGGTTTCTCAGTCTGTTTCCTAGTGCCGGTTTGAAGTTCCTGCAGTTTTCACTGTAAAACCGAGTTGGAGCTAGTACCTCCCCATATATATGTATGGAGTGGAGTTTGCAAGTGAAAAGAAACTTTGTGTTCCCAACAAGCTAGGTGAAGGACGGCTTTCACACACACTTATCTCTCAGAACTGAGCATGTGGAGAGACGTTCGTTCATCTAGCACAAAGGGAACGGGTTGCAGGAGAAACTTTTACTCAGGTTTCTCAGTCTGTTTGCTAGTGCCGGTTTGAAGTTCCTGCAGTTTTCACTGTAAAACCGAGTTGGAGCTAGTACCTCCCCATATATATGTACGGAGTGGAGTTTGCAAGTGAAAAGAAACTTTGTGTTCCCAACAAGCTAGGTGAAGGACGGCTTTCACACACACTTATCTCTCAGAACTGAGCTTGTGGAGAGACGTTCGTTCATCTAGCACAAAGGGAACGGGTTGCAGGAGAAACTTTTACTCTGGTTTCTCAGTCTGTTTCCTAGTGCCGGTTTGAAGTTCCTGCAGTTTTCACTGTAAAACCGAGTTGGAGCTTGTACCTCCCCATATATATGTATGGAGTGGAGTTTGCAAGTGAAAAGAAACTTTGTGTTCCCAACAAGCTAGGTGAAGGACGGCATTCACACACACTTATCTCTCAGAACTGAGCATGTGGAGAGACGTTCGTTCATCTAGCACAAAGGGAACGGGTTGCAGGAGAAACTTTTACTCTGGTTTCTCAGTCTGTTTCCTAGTGCCGGTTTGAAGTTCCTGCAGTTTTCACTGTAAAACCGAGTTGGAGCTAGTACCTCCCCATATATATGTATGGATTGGAGTTTGCAAGTGAAAAGAAACTTTGTGTTCCCAACAAGCTAGGTGAAGGACGGCTTTCACACACACTTATCTCTCAGAACTGAGCATGTGGAGAGACGTTCGTTCATCTAGCACAAAGGGAACGGGTTGCAGGAGAAACTTTTACTCTGGTTTCTCAGTCTGTTTCCTAGTGCCGGTTTGAAGTTCCTGCAGTTTTCACTGTAAAACAGAGTTGGAGCTAGTACCTCCCCATATATATGTATGGAGTGGAGTTTGCAAGTGAAAAGAAACTTTGTGTTCCCAACAAGCTAGGTGAAGGACGGCTTTCACACACACTTATCTCTCAGAACTGAGCATGTGGAGAGACGTTCGTTCATCTAGCACAAAGGGAACGGGTTGCAGGAGAAACTTTTACTCTGGTTTCTCAGTCTGTTTCCTAGTGCCGGTTTGAAGTTCCTGCAGTTTTCACTGTAAAACCGAGTTGGAGCTAGTACCTCCCCATATATATGTATGGAGTGGAGTTTGCAAGTGAAAAGAAACTTTGTGTTCCCAACAAGCTAGGTGAAGGACGGCTTTCACACACACTTATCTCTCAGAACTGAGCATGTGGAGAGACGTTCGTTCATCTAGCACAAAGGGAACGGGTTGCAGGAGAAACTTTTACTCTGGTTTCTCAGTCTGTTTCCTAGTGCCGGTTTGAAGTTCCTGCAGTTTTCACTGTAAAACCGAGTTGGAGCTAGTACCTCCCCATATATATGTACGGAGTGGAGTTTGCAAGTGAAAAGAAACTTTGTGTTCCCAACAAGCTAGGTGAAGGACGGCTTTCACACACACTTATCTCTCAGAACTGAGCATGTGGAGAGACGTTCGTTCATCTAGCACAAAGGGAACGGGTTGCAGGAGAAACATTTACTCTGGTTTCTCAGTCTGTTTCCTAGTGCCGGTTTGAAGTTCCTGCAGTTTTCACTGTAAAACCGAGTTGGAGCTAGTACCTCCCCATATATATGTACGGAGTGGAGTTTGCAAGTGAAAAGAAACTTTGTGTTCCCAACAAGCTAGGTGAAGGACGGCTTTCACACACACTTATCTCTCAGAACTGAGCATGTGGAGAGACGTTCGTTCATCTAGCACAAAGGGAACGGGTTGCAGGAGAAACTTTTTCTCTGGTTTCTCAGTCTGTTTCCTAGTGCCGGTTTGAAGTTCCTGCAGTTTTCACTGTAAAACCGAGTTGGAGCTAGTACCTCCCCATATATATGTATGGAGTGGAGTTTGCAAGTGAAAACTAACTTTGTGTTCCCAACAAGCTAGGTGAAGGACGGCTTTCACACACACTTATCTCTCAGAACTGAGCATGTGGAGAGACGTTCGTTCATCTAGCACAAACGGAACGGGTTGCATGAGAAACTTTTACTCTGGTTTCTCAGTCTGTTTCCTAGTGCCGGTTTGAAGTTCCTGCAGTTTTCACTGTAAAACCGAGTTGGAGCTAGTACCTCCCCATATATATGTATGGAGTGGAGTTTGCAAGTGAAAAGAACTTTGTGTTCCCAACAAGCTAGGTGAAGGACGGCTTTCACACACACTTATCTCTCAGAACTGAGCATGTGGAGAGACGTTCGTTCATCTAGCAGAAAGGGAACGGGTTGCAGGAGAAACTTTTACTCTGGTTTCTCAGTCTGTTTCCTAGTGCCGGTTTGAAGTTCCTGCAATTTTCACTGTAAAACCGAGTTGGAGCTAGTACCTCCCCATATATATGTATGGAGTGGAGTTTGCAAGTGAAAAGAAACTTTGTGTTCCCAACAAGCTAGGTGAAGGACGGCTTTCACACACACTTATCTCTCAGAACTGAGCATGTGGAGAGACTTTCGTTCATCTAGCACAAAGGGAACGGGTTGCAGGAGAAACTTTTACTCTGGTTTCTCAGTCTGTTTCCTAGTGCCGGTTTGAAGTTCCTGCAGTTTTCACTGTAAAACAGAGTTGGAGCTAGTACCTCCCCTTATATATGTATGGAGTGGAGTTTGCAAGTGAAAAGAAACTTTGTGTTCCCAACAAGCTAGGTGAAGGACGGCTTTCACACACACTTATCTCTCAGAACTGAGCATGTGGAGAGACGTTCGTTCATCTAGCACAAAGGGAACGGGTTGCAGGAGAAACTTTTACTCTGGTTTCTCAGTCTGTTTCCTAGTGCCGGTTTGAAGTTCCTGCAGTTTTCACTGTAAAACCGAGTTGGAGCTAGTACCTCACCATATATATGTATGGAGTGGAGTTTGCAAGTGAAAAGAAACTTTGTGTTCCCAACAAGCTAGGTGAAGGACGGCTTTCACACACACTTATCTCTCAGAACTGAGCATGTGGAGAGACGTTCGTTCATCTAGCACAAAGGGAACGGGTTGCAGGAGAAACTTTTACTCTGGTTTCTCAGTCTGTTTCCTAGTGCCGGTTTGAAGTTCCTGCAGTTTTCACTGTAAAACCGAGTTGGAGCTTGTACCTCCCCATATATATGTATGGAGTGGAGTTTGCAAGTGAAAAGAAACTTTATGTTCCCAACAAGCTAGTTGAAGGACGGCTTTCACACACACTTATCTCTCAGAACTGAGCATGTGGAGAGACGTTCTTTCATCTAGCACAAAGGGAACGGGTTGCAGGAGCAACTTTTACTCTGGTTTCACAGTCTGTTTCCTAGTGCCGGTTTGAAGTTCCTGCAGTTTTCACTGTAAAACCGAGTTGGAGCTAGTACCTCCCCATATATATGTATGGAGTGGAGTTTGCAAGTGAAAAGAAACTTTGTGTTCCCAACAAGCTAGGTGAAGGACGGCTTTCACACACACTTATCTCTCAGAACTGAGCATGTGGAGAGACGTTCGTTCATCTAGCACAAAGGGAACGGGTTGCAGGAGAAACTTTTACTCTGGATTCTCAGTCTGTTTCCTAGTGCCGGTTTGAAGTTCCTGCAGTTTTCACTGTAAAACCGAGTTGGAGCTTGTACCTCCCCATATATATGTATGGAGTGGAGTTTGCAAGTGAAAAGAAACTTTGTGTTCCCAACAAGCTAGGTGAAGGACGGCTTTCACACACACTTATCTCTCAGAACTGAGCATGTGGAGAGACGTTCGTTCATCTAGCACAAAGGGAACGGGTTGCAGGAGAAACTTTTACTCTGGATTCTCAGTCTGTTTCCTAGTGCCGGTTTGAAGTTCCTGCAGTTTTCACTGTAAAACCGAGTTGGAGCTTGTACCTCCCCATATATATGTATGGAGTGGAGTTTGCAAGTGAAAAGAAACTTTGTGTTCCCAACAAGCTAGGTGAAGGACGGCTTTCACACACACTTATCTCTCAGAACTGAGCATGTGGAGAGACGTTCGTTCATCTAGCACAAAGGGAACGGGTTGCAGGAGAAACTTTTACTCTGGTTTCTCAGTCTGTTTCCTAGTGCCGGTTTGAAGTTCCTGCAGTTTTCACTGTAAAACCGAGTTGGAGCTAGTACCTCCCCATATATATGTATGGAGTGGTGTTTGCAAGTGAAAAGAAACTTTGTGTTCCCAACAAGCTAGGTGAAGGACGGCTTTCACACACACTTATCTCTCAGAACTGAGCGTGTGGAGAGACGTTCGTTCATCTAGCACAAAGGGAACGGGTTGCAGGAGAAACTTTTACTCTGGTTTCTCAGTCTGTTTCCTAGTGCCGGTTTGAAGTTCCTGCAGTTTTCACTGTAAAACCGAGTTGGAGCTAGTACCTCCCCATATATATGTACGGAGTGGAGTTTGCAAGTGAAAAGAAACTTTGTGTTCCCAACAAGCTAGGTGAAGGATGGCTTTCACACACACTTATCTCTCAGAACTGAGCATGTGGAGAGACGTTCGTTCATCTAGCACAAAGGGAACGGGTTGCAGGAGAAACTTTTACTCTGGTTTCTCAGTCTGTTTCCTAGTGCCGGTTTGAAGTTCCTGCAGTTTTCACTGTAAAACCGAGTTGGAGCTAGTACCTCCCCATATATATGTACGGAGTGGAGTTTGCAAGTGAAAAGAAACTTTGTGTTCCCAACAAGCTAGGTGAAGGACGGCTTTCACACACACTTATCTCTCAGAACTGAGCATGTGGAGAGACGTTCGTTCATCTAGCACAAAGGGAACGGGTTGCAGGAGAAACATTTACTCTGGTTTCTCAGTCTGTTTCCTAGTGCCGGTTTGAAGTTCCTGCAGTTTTCACTGTAAAACCGAGTTGGAGCTAGTACCTCCCCATATATATGTACGGAGTGGAGTTTGCAAGTGAAAAGAAACTTTGTGTTCCCAACAAGCTAGGTGAAGGACGGCTTTCACACACACTTATCTCTCAGAACTGAGCATGTGGAGAGACGTTCGTTCATCTAGCACAAAGGGAACGGGTTGCAGGAGAAACTTTTTCTCTGGTTTCTCAGTCTGTTTCCTAGTGCCGGTTTGAAGTTCCTGCAGTTTTCACTGTAAAACCGAGTTGGAGCTAGTACCTCCCCATATATATGTATGGAGTGGAGTTTGCAAGTGAAAACTAACTTTGTGTTCCCAACAAGCTAGGTGAAGGACGGCTTTCACACACACTTATCTCTCAGAACTGAGCATGTGGAGAGACGTTCGTTCATCTAGCACAAACGGAACGGGTTGCATGAGAAACTTTTACTCTGGTTTCTCAGTCTGTTTCCTAGTGCCGGTTTGAAGTTCCTGCAGTTTTCACTGTAAAACCGAGTTGGAGCTAGTACCTCCCCATATATATGTATGGAGTGGAGTTTGCAAGTGAAAAGAACTTTGTGTTCCCAACAAGCTAGGTGAAGGACGGCTTTCACACACACTTATCTCTCAGAACTGAGCATGTGGAGAGACGTTCGTTCATCTAGCAGAAAGGGAACGGGTTGCAGGAGAAACTTTTACTCTGGTTTCTCAGTCTGTTTCCTAGTGCCGGTTTGAAGTTCCTGCAGTTTTCACTGTAAAATCGAGTTGGAGCTTGTACCTCCCCATATATATGTATGGAGTGGAGTTTGCAAGTGAAAAGAAACTTTATGTTCCCAACAAGCTAGTTGAAGGACGGCTTTCACACACACTTATCTCTCAGAACTGAGCATGTGGAGAGACGTTCTTTCATCTAGCACAAAGGGAACGGGTTGCAGGAGCAACTTTTACTCTGGTTTCACAGTCTGTTTCCTAGTGCCGGTTTGAAGTTCCTGCAGTTTTCACTGTAAAACCGAGTTGGAGCTAGTACCTCCCCATATATATGTATGGAGTGGAGTTTGCAAGTGAAAAGAAACTTTGTGTTCCCAACAAGCTAGGTGAAGGACGGCTTTCACACACACTTATCTCTCAGAACTGAGCATGTGGAGAGACGTTCGTTCATCTAGCACAAAGGGAACGGGTTGCAGGAGAAACTTTTACTCTGGATTCTCAGTCTGTTTCCTAGTGCCGGTTTGAAGTTCCTGCAGTTTTCACTGTAAAACCGAGTTGGAGCTTGTACCTCCCCATATATATGTATGGAGTGGAGTTTGCAAGTGAAAAGAAACTTTGTGTTCCCAACAAGCTAGGTGAAGGACGGCTTTCACACACACTTATCTCTCAGAACTGAGCATGTGGAGAGACGTTCGTTCATCTAGCACAAAGGGAACGGGTTGCAGGAGAAACTTTTACTCTGGATTCTCAGTCTGTTTCCTAGTGCCGGTTTGAAGTTCCTGCAGTTTTCACTGTAAAACCGAGTTGGAGCTTGTACCTCCCCATATATATGTATGGAGTGGAGTTTGCAAGTGAAAAGAAACTTTGTGTTCCCAACAAGCTAGGTGAAGGACGGCTTTCACACACACTTATCTCTCAGAACTGAGCATGTGGAGAGACGTTCGTTCATCTAGCACAAAGGGAACGGGTTGCAGGAGAAACTTTTACTCTGGTTTCTCAGTCTGTTTCCTAGTGCCGGTTTGAAGTTCCTGCAGTTTTCACTGTAAAACCGAGTTGGAGCTAGTACCTCCCCATATATATGTATGGAGTGGTGTTTGCAAGTGAAAAGAAACTTTGTGTTCCCAACAAGCTAGGTGAAGGACGGCTTTCACACACACTTATCTCTCAGAACTGAGCATGTGGAGAGACGTTCGTTCATCTAGCACAAAGGGAACGGGTTGCAGGAGAAACTTTTACTCTGGTTTCTCAGTCTGTTTCCTAGTGCCGGTTTGAAGTTCCTGCAGTTTTCACTGTAAAACCGAGTTGGAGCTAGTACCTCCCCATATATATGTACGGAGTGGAGTTTGCAAGTGAAAAGAAACTTTGTGTTCCCAACAAGCTAGGTGAAGGATGGCTTTCACACACACTTATCTCTCAGAACTGAGCATGTGGAGAGACGTTCGTTCATCTAGCACAAAGGGAACGGGTTGCAGGAGCAACTTTTACTCTGGTTTCACAGTCTGTTTCCTAGTGCCGGTTTGAAGTTCCTGCAGTTTTCACTGTAAAACCGAGTTGGAGCTAGTACCTCCCCATATATATGTATGGAGTGGAGTTTGCAAGTGAAAAGAAACTTTGTGTTCCCAACAAGCTAGGTGAAGGACGGCTTTCACACACACTTATCTCTCAGAACTGAGCATGTGGAGAGACGTTCGTTCATCTAGCACAAAGGGAACGGGTTGCAGGAGAAACTTTTACTCTGGATTCTCAGTCTGTTTCCTAGTGCCGGTTTGAAGTTCCTGCAGTTTTCACTGTAAAACCGAGTTGGAGCTTGTACCTCCCCATATATATGTATGGAGTGGAGTTTGCAAGTGAAAAGAAACTTTGTGTTCCCAACAAGCTAGGTGAAGGACGGCTTTCACACACACTTATCTCTCAGAACTGAGCATGTGGAGAGACGTTCGTTCATCTAGCACAAAGGGAACGGGTTGCAGGAGAAACTTTTACTCTGGATTCTCAGTCTGTTTCCTAGTGCCGGTTTGAAGTTCCTGCAGTTTTCACTGTAAAACCGAGTTGGAGCTTGTACCTCCCCATATATATGTATGGAGTGGAGTTTGCAAGTGAAAAGAAACTTTGTGTTCCCAACAAGCTAGGTGAAGGACGGCTTTCACACACACTTATCTCTCAGAACTGAGCATGTGGAGAGACGTTCGTTCATCTAGCACAAAGGGAACGGGTTGCAGGAGAAACTTTTACTCTGGTTTCTCAGTCTGTTTCCTAGTGCCGGTTTGAAGTTCCTGCAGTTTTCACTGTAAAACCGAGTTGGAGCTAGTACCTCCCCATATATATGTATGGAGTGGTGTTTGCAAGTGAAAAGAAACTTTGTGTTCCCAACAAGCTAGGTGAAGGACGGCTTTCACACACACTTATCTCTCAGAACTGAGCGTGTGGAGAGACGTTCGTTCATCTAGCACAAAGGGAACGGGTTGCAGGAGAAACTTTTACTCTGGTTTCTCAGTCTGTTTCCTAGTGCCGGTTTGAAGTTCCTGCAGTTTTCACTGTAAAACCGAGTTGGAGCTAGTACCTCCCCATATATATGTACGGAGTGGAGTTTGCAAGTGAAAAGAAACTTTGTGTTCCCAACAAGCTAGGTGAAGGATGGCTTTCACACACACTTATCTCTCAGAACTGAGCATGTGGAGAGACGTTCGTTCATCTAGCACAAAGGGAACGGGTTGCAGGAGAAACTTTTACTCTGGTTTCTCAGTCTGTTTCCTAGTGCCGGTTTGAAGTTCCTGCAGTTTTCACTGTAAAACCGAGTTGGAGCTAGTACCTCCCCATATATATGTACGGAGTGGAGTTTGCAAGTGAAAAGAAACTTTGTGTTCCCAACAAGCTAGGTGAAGGACGGCTTTCACACACACTTATCTCTCAGAACTGAGCATGTGGAGAGACGTTCGTTCATCTAGCACAAAGGGAACGGGTTGCAGGAGAAACATTTACTCTGGTTTCTCAGTCTGTTTCCTAGTGCCGGTTTGAAGTTCCTGCAGTTTTCACTGTAAAACCGAGTTGGAGCTAGTACCTCCCCATATATATGTACGGAGTGGAGTTTGCAAGTGAAAAGAAACTTTGTGTTCCCAACAAGCTAGGTGAAGGACGGCTTTCACACACACTTATCTCTCAGAACTGAGCATGTGGAGAGACGTTCGTTCATCTAGCACAAAGGGAACGGGTTGCAGGAGAAACTTTTTCTCTGGTTTCTCAGTCTGTTTCCTAGTGCCGGTTTGAAGTTCCTGCAGTTTTCACTGTAAAACCGAGTTGGAGCTAGTACCTCCCCATATATATGTATGGAGTGGAGTTTGCAAGTGAAAACTAACTTTGTGTTCCCAACAAGCTAGGTGAAGGACGGCTTTCACACACACTTATCTCTCAGAACTGAGCATGTGGAGAGACGTTCGTTCATCTAGCACAAACGGAACGGGTTGCATGAGAAACTTTTACTCTGGTTTCTCAGTCTGTTTCCTAGTGCCGGTTTGAAGTTCCTGCAGTTTTCACTGTAAAACCGAGTTGGAGCTAGTACCTCCCCATATATATGTATGGAGTGGAGTTTGCAAGTGAAAAGAACTTTGTGTTCCCAACAAGCTAGGTGAAGGACGGCTTTCACACACACTTATCTCTCAGAACTGAGCATGTGGAGAGACGTTCGTTCATCTAGCAGAAAGGGAACGGGTTGCAGGAGAAACTTTTACTCTGGTTTCTCAGTCTGTTTCCTAGTGCCGGTTTGAAGTTCCTGCAGTTTTCACTGTAAAATCGAGTTGGAGCTTGTACCTCCCCATATATATGTATGGAGTGGAGTTTGCAAGTGAAAAGAAACTTTATGTTCCCAACAAGCTAGTTGAAGGACGGCTTTCACACACACTTATCTCTCAGAACTGAGCATGTGGAGAGACGTTCTTTCATCTAGCACAAAGGGAACGGGTTGCAGGAGCAACTTTTACTCTGGTTTCACAGTCTGTTTCCTAGTGCCGGTTTGAAGTTCCTGCAGTTTTCACTGTAAAACCGAGTTGGAGCTAGTACCTCCCCATATATATGTATGGAGTGGAGTTTGCAAGTGAAAAGAAACTTTGTGTTCCCAACAAGCTAGGTGAAGGACGGCTTTCACACACACTTATCTCTCAGAACTGAGCATGTGGAGAGACGTTCGTTCATCTAGCACAAAGGGAACGGGTTGCAGGAGAAACTTTTACTCTGGATTCTCAGTCTGTTTCCTAGTGCCGGTTTGAAGTTCCTGCAGTTTTCACTGTAAAACCGAGTTGGAGCTTGTACCTCCCCATATATATGTATGGAGTGGAGTTTGCAAGTGAAAAGAAACTTTGTGTTCCCAACAAGCTAGGTGAAGGACGGCTTTCACACACACTTATCTCTCAGAACTGAGCATGTGGAGAGACGTTCGTTCATCTAGCACAAAGGGAACGGGTTGCAGGAGAAACTTTTACTCTGGATTCTCAGTCTGTTTCCTAGTGCCGGTTTGAAGTTCCTGCAGTTTTCACTGTAAAACCGAGTTGGAGCTTGTACCTCCCCATATATATGTATGGAGTGGAGTTTGCAAGTGAAAAGAAACTTTGTGTTCCCAACAAGCTAGGTGAAGGACGGCTTTCACACACACTTATCTCTCAGAACTGAGCATGTGGAGAGACGTTCGTTCATCTAGCACAAAGGGAACGGGTTGCAGGAGAAACTTTTACTCTGGTTTCTCAGTCTGTTTCCTAGTGCCGGTTTGAAGTTCCTGCAGTTTTCACTGTAAAACCGAGTTGGAGCTAGTACCTCCCCATATATATGTATGGAGTGGTGTTTGCAAGTGAAAAGAAACTTTGTGTTCCCAACAAGCTAGGTGAAGGACGGCTTTCACACACACTTATCTCTCAGAACTGAGCATGTGGAGAGACGTTCGTTCATCTAGCACAAAGGGAACGGGTTGCAGGAGAAACTTTTACTCTGGTTTCTCAGTCTGTTTCCTAGTGCCGGTTTGAAGTTCCTGCAGTTTTCACTGTAAAACCGAGTTGGAGCTAGTACCTCCCCATATATATGTACGGAGTGGAGTTTGCAAGTGAAAAGAAACTTTGTGTTCCCAACAAGCTAGGTGAAGGATGGCTTTCACACACACTTATCTCTCAGAACTGAGCATGTGGAGAGACGTTCGTTCATCTAGCACAAAGGGAACGGGTTGCAGGAGAAACTTTTACTCTGGTTTCTCAGTCTGTTTCCTAGTGCCGGTTTGAAGTTCCTGCAGTTTTCACTGTAAAACCGAGTTGGAGCTAGTACCTCCCCATATATATCTATGGAGTGGAGTTTGCAAGTGAAAAGAAACTTTGTGTTTCCAACAAGCTAGGTGAAGGAAGGCTTTCACACACATTTATCTCTCAGAACTGAGCATGTGGAGAGACGTTCGTTCATCTAGCACAAAGGGAACGGGTTGCAGGAGAAACTTTTACTCTGGTTTCTCAGTCTGTTTCCTAGTGCCGGTTTGAAGTTCCTGCAGTTTTCACTGTAAAACCGAGTTGGAGCTAGTACCTCCCCATATATATGTATGGAGTGGAGTTTGCAAGTGAAAAGAAACTTTGTGTTCCCAACAAGCTAGGTGAAGGACGGCTTTCACACACACTTATCTCTCAGAACTGAGCATGTGGAGAGACGTTCGTTCATCTAGCACAAAGGGAACGGGTTGCAGGAGAAACTTTTACTCTGGATTCTCAGTCTGTTTCCTAGTGCCGGTTTGAAGTTCCTGCAGTTTTCACTGTAAAACCGAGTTGGAGCTTGTACCTCCCCATATATATGTATGGAGTGGAGTTTGCAAGTGAAAAGAAACTTTGTGTTCCCAACAATCTAGGTGAAGGACGGCTTTCACACACACTTATCTCTCAGAACTGAGCATGTGGAGAGACGTTCGTTCATCTAGCACAAAGGGAACGGGTTGCAGGAGAAACTTTTACTCTGGTTTCTCAGTCTGTTTCCTAGTGCCGGTTTGAAGTTCCTGCAGTTTTCACTGTAAAACCGAGTTGGAGCTAGTACCTCCCCATATATATGTATGGAGTGGAGTTTGCAAGTGAAAAGAAACTTTGTGTTCCCAACAAGCTAGGTGAAGGACGGCTTTCACACACACTTATCTCTCAGAACTGAGCATGTGGAGAGACGTTCGTTCATCTAGCACAAAGGGAACGGGTTGCAGGAGAAACTTTTACTCTGGTTTCTCAGTCTGTTTCCTAGTGCCGGTTTGAAGTTCCTGCAGTTTTCACTGTAAAACCGAGTTGGAGCTAGTACCTCCCCATATATATGTATGGAGTGTAGTTTGCAAGTGAAAAGAAACTTTGTGTTCCCAACAAGCTAGGTGAAGGACGGCTTTCACACACACTTATCTCTCAGAACTGAGCATGTGGAGAGACGTTCGTTCATCTAGCACAAAGGGAACGGGTTGCAGGAGAAACTTTTACTCTGGTTTCTCAGTCTGTTTCCTAGTGCCGGTTTGAAGTTCCTGCAGTTTTCACTGTAAAACCGAGTTGGAGCTAGTACCTCCCCATATATATGTATGGAGTGGAGTTTGCAAGTGAAAAGAAACTTTGTGTTCCCAACAAGCTAGGTGAAGGACGGCTTTCACACACACTTATCTCTCAGAACTGAGCATGTGGAGAGACGTTCGTTCATCTAGCACAAAGGGAACGGGTTGCAGGAGAAACTTTTACTCTGGTTTCTCAGTCTGTTTCCTAGTGCCGGTTTGAAGTTCCTGCAGTTTTCACTGTAAAACCGAGTTGGAGCTAGTACCTCCCCATATATATGTATGGAGTGGAGTTTGCAAGTGAAAAGAAACTTTGTGTTCCCAACAAGCTAGGTGAAGGACGGCTTTCACACACACTTATCTCTCAGAACTGAGCATGTGGAGAGACGTTCGTTCATCTAGCACAAAGGGAACGGGTTGCAGGAGAAACTTTTACTCTGGTTTCTCAGTCTGTTTCCTAGTGCCGGTTTGAAGTTCCTGCAGTTTTCACTGTAAAAAAGAGTTGGAGCTAGTACCTCCCCATATATATGTATGGAGTGGAGTTTGCAAGTGAAAAGAAACTTTGTGTTCCCAACAAGCTAGGTGAAGGACGGCTTTCACACACACTTATCTCTCAGAACTGAGCATGTGGAGAGACGTTCGTTCATCTAGCACAAAGGGAACGGGTTGCAGGAGAAACTTTTACTCTGGTTTCTCAGTCTGTTTCCTAGTGCCGGTTTGAAGTTCCTGCAGTTTTCACTGTAAAACCGAGTTGGAGCTAGTACCTCCCCATATATATGTATGGAGTGGAGTTTGCAAGTGAAAAGAAACTTTGTGTTCCCAACAAGCTAGGTGAAGGACGGCTTTCACACACACTTATCTCTCAGAACTGAGCATGTGGAGAGACGTTCGTTCTTCTAGCACAAAGGGAACGGGTTGCAGGAGAAACTTTTACTCTGGTTTCTCAGTCTGTTTCCTAGTGCCGGTTTGAAGTTCCTGCAGTTTTCACTGTAAAACCGAGTTGGAGCTAGTTCCTCCCCATATATATGTATGGAGTGGAGTTTGCAAGTGAAAAGAAACTTTGTGTTCCCAACAAGCTAGGTGAAGGACGGCTTTCACACACACTTATCTCTCAGAACTGAGCATGTGGAGAGACGTTCGTTCATCTAGCACAAAGGGAAAGGGTTGCAGGAGAAACTTTTACTCTGGTTTCTCAGTCTGTTTCCTAGTGCCGGTTTGAAGTTCCTGCAGTTTTCACTGTAAAACCGAGTTGGAGCTAGTACCTCCCCATATATATGTATGGAGTGGAGTTTGCATGTGAAAAGAAACTTTGTGTTCCCAACAAGCTAGGTGAAGGACGGCTTTCACACACACTTATCTCTCAGAACTGAGCATGTGGAGAGACGTTCGTTCATCTAGCACAAAGGGAACGGGTTGCAGGAGAAACTTTTACTCTGGTTTCTCAGTCTGTTTCCTAGTGCCGGTTTGAAGTTCCTGCAGTTTTCACTGTAAAACCGAGTTGGAGCTAGTACCTCCCCATATATATGTATGGAATGGAGTTTGCAAGTGAAAAGAAACTTTGTGTTCCCAACAAGCTAGGTGAAGGACGGCTTTCACACACACTTATCTCTCAGAACTGAGCATGTGGAGAGACGTTCGTTCATCTAGCACAAAGGGAACGGGTTGCAGGAGAAACTTTTACTCTGGTTTCTCAGTCTGTTTCCTAGTGCCGGTTTGAAGTTCCTGCAGTTTTCACTGTAAAACCGAGTTGGAGCTAGTTCCTCCCCATATATATGTATGGAGTGGAGTTTGCAAGTGAAAAGAAACTTTGTGTTCCCAACAAGCTAGGTGAAGGACGGCTTTCACACACACTTATCTCTCAGAACTGAGCATGTGGAGAGACGTTCGTTCATCTAGCACAAAGGGAACGGGTTGCAGGAGAAACTTTTACTCTGGTTTCTCAGTCTGTTTCCTAGTGCCGGTTTGAAGTTCCTGCAGTTTTCACTGTAAAACCGAGTTGGAGCTAGTACCTCCCCATATATATGTATGGAGTGGAGTTTGCATGTGAAAAGAAACTTTGTGTTCCCAACAAGCTAGGTGAAGGACGGCTTTCACACACACTTATCTCTCAGAACTGAGCATGTGGAGAGACGTTCGTTCATCTAGCACAAAGGGAACGGGTTGCAGGAGAAACTTTTACTCTGGTTTCTCAGTCTGTTTCCTAGTGCCGGTTTGAAGTTCCTGCAGTTTTCACTGTAAAACCGAGTTGGAGCTAGTACCTCCCCATATATATGTACGGAGTGGAGTTTGCAAGTGAACAGAAACTTTGTGTTCCCAACAAGCTAGTTGAAGGACGGCTTTCACACACACTTATCTCTCAGAACTGAGCATGTGGAGAGACGTTCGTTCATCTAGCACAAAGGGAACGGGTTGCAGGAGAAACTTTTACTCTGGTTTCTCAGTCTGTTTCCTAGTGCCGGTTTGAAGTTCCTGCAGTTTTCACTGTAAAACCGAGTTGGAGCTAGTACCTCCCCATATATATGTATGGAGTGGAGTTGGCAAGTGAAAAGAAACTTTGTGTTCCCAACAAGCTAGGTGAAGGACGGCTTTCACACACACTTATCTCTCAGAACTGAGCATGTGGAGAGACGTTCGTTCATCTAGCACAAAGGGAACGGGTTGCAGGAGAAACTTTCACTCTGGTTTCTCAGTCTGTTTCCTAGTGCCGGTTTGAAGTTCCTGCAGTTTCCACTGTAAAACCGAGTTGGAGCTAGTACCTCCCCATATATATGTATGGAGTGGAGTTTGCAAGTGAAAAGAAACTTTGTGTTCCCAACAAGCTAGGTGAAGGACGGCTTTCACACACACTTATCTCTCAGAACTGAGCATGTGGAGAGACGTTCGTTCATCTAGCACAAAGGGAACGGGTTGCAGGAGAAACTTTTACTCTGGTTTCTCAGTCTGTTTCCTAGTGCCGGTTTGAAGTTCCTGCAGTTTTCACTGTAAAACCGAGTTGGAGCTAGTACCTCCCCATATATATGTACGGAGTGGAGTTTGCAAGTGAACAGAAACTTTGTGTTCCCAACAAGCTAGGTGAAGGACGGCTTTCACACACACTTATCTCTCAGAACTGAGCATGTGGAGAGACGTTCGTTCATCTAGCACAAAGGGAACGGGTTGCAGGAGAAACTTTTACTCTGGTTTCTCAGTCTGTTTCCTAGTGCCGGTTTGAAGTTCCTGCAGTTTTCACTGTAAAACCGAGTTGGAGCTAGTACCTCCCCATATATATGTATGGAGTGGAGTTGGCAAGTGAAAAGAAACTTTGTGTTCCCAACAAGCTAGGTGAAGGACGGCTTTCACACACACTTATCTCTCAGAACTGAGCATGTGGAGAGACGTTCGTTCATCTAGCACAAAGGGAACGGGTTGCAGGAGAAACTTTTACTCTGGTTTCTCAGTCTGTTTCCTAGTGCCGGTTTGAAGTTCCTGCAGTTTCCACTGTAAAACCGAGTTGGAGCTAGTACCTCCCCATATATATGTATGGAGTGGAGTTTGCAAGTGAAAAGAAACTTTGTGTTCCCAACAAGCTAGGTGAAGGACGGCTTTCACACACACTTATCTCTCAGAACTGAGCATGTGGAGAGACGTTCGTTCATCTAGCACATAGGGAACGGGTTGCAGGAGAAACTTTTACTCTGGTTTCTCAGTCTGTTTCCTAGTGCCGGTTTGAATTTCCTGCAGTTTTCTCTGTAAAACCGAGTTGGAGCTAGTTCCTCCCCATATATATGTACGGAGTGGAGTTTGCAAGTGAAAAGAAACTTTGTGTTCCCAACAAGCTAGGTGAAGGACGGCTTTCACACACACTTATCTCTCAGAACTGAGCATGTGGAGAGACGTTCGTTCATCTAGCACAAAGGGAACGGGTTGCAGGAGAAACTTTTACTCTGGTTTCTCAGTCTGTTTCCTAGTGCCGGTTTGAAGTTCCTGCAGTTTTCACTGTAAAACCGAGTTGGAGCTAGTACCTCCCCATATATATGTATGGAGTGGAGTTGGCATGTGAAAAGAAACTTTGTGTTCCCAACAAGCTAGGTGAAGGACGGTTTTCACACACACTTATCTCTCAGAACTGAGCATGTGGAGAGACGTTCGTTCATCTAGCACAAAGGGAACGGGTTGCAGGAGAAACTTTTACTCTGGTTTCTCAGTCTGTTTCCTAGTGCCGGTTTGAAGTTCCTGCAGTTTCCACTGTAAAACCGAGTTGGAGCTAGTACCTCCCCATATATATGTATGGAGTGGAGTTTGCAAGTGAAAAGAAACTTTGTGTTCCCAACAAGCTAGGTGAAGGACGGCTTTCACACACACTTATCTCTCAGAACTGAGCATGTGGAGAGACGTTCGTTCATCTAGCACATAGGGAACGGGTTGCAGGAGAAACTTTTACTCTGGTTTCTCAGTCTGTTTCCTAGTGCCGGTTTGAAGTTCCTGCAGTTTTCACTGTAAAACCGAGTTGGAGCTAGTACCTCCCCATATATATGTATGGAGTGGAGTTTGCAAGTGAAAAGAAACTTTGTGTTCCCAACAAGCTAGGTGAAGGACAGCTTTCACACACACTTATCTCTCAGAACTGAGCATGTGGAGAGACGTTCGTTCATCAAGCACAAAGGGAACGGGTTGCAGGAGAAACTTTTACTCTGGTTTCTCAGTCTGTTTCCTAGTGCCGGTTTGAAGTTCCTGCAGTTTTCACTGTAAAACCGAGTTGGAGCTAGTACCTCCCCATATATATATATGGAGTGGAGTTTGCAAGTGAAAAGAAACTTTGTGTTCCCAACAAGCTAGGTGAAGGACGGCTTTCACACACACTTATCTCTCAGAACTGAGCATGTGGAGAGACATTCGTTCATCTAGCACAAACGGAACGGGTTGCAGGAGAAACTTTTACTCTGGTTTCTCAGTCTGTTTCCTAGTGCCGGTTTGAATTTCCTACAGTTTTCACTGTAAAACCGAGTTGGAGCTAGTACCTCCCCATATATATGTATGGAGTGGAGTTTGCAAGTGAAAAGAAACTTTGTGTTCCCAACAAGCTAGGTGAAGGACGGCTTTCACACACACTTATCTCTCAGAACTGAGCATGTGGAGAGACGTTCGTTCATCTAGCACAAAGGGAACGGTTTGCAGGAGAAACTTTTACTCTGGTTTCTCAGTCTGTTTCCTAGTGCCGGTTTGAAGTTCCTGCAGTTTTCACTGTAAAACCGAGTTGGAGCTAGTACCTCCCCATATATATGTACGGAGTGGAGTTTGCAAATGAAAAGAAACTTTGTGTTCCCAACAAGCTGGGTGAAGGACGGCTTTCACACACACTTATCTCTCAGAACTGAGCTTGTGGAGAGACGTTCGTTCATCTAGCACAAAGGGTACGGGTTGCAGGAGAAACTTTTACTCTAGTTTCTCAGTCTGTTTCCTAGTGCCGGTTTGAAGTTCCTGCAGTTTTCACTGTAAAACCGAGTTGGAGCTAGTACCTCCCCATATATATGTATGGAGTGGAGTTTGCAAGTGAAAAGAAACTTTGTGTTCCCAACAAGCTAGGTGAAGGACGGCTTTCACACACACTTATCTCTCAGAACTGAGCATGTGGAGAGACGTTCGTTCATCTAGCACAAAGGGAACGGGTTGCAGGAGAAACTTTTACTCTGGTTTCTCAGTCTGTTTCCTAGTGCCGGTTTGAAGTTCCTGCAGTTTTCACTGTAAAACCGAGTTGGAGCTAGTACCTCCCCATATATATGTATGGAGTGGAGTTTGCAAGTGAAAAGAAACTTTGTGTTCCCAACAAGCTAGGTGAAGGACGGCTTTCACACACACTTATCTCTCAGAACTGAGCATGTGGAGAGACGTTCGTTCATCTAGCACAAAGGGAACGGGTTGCAGGAGAAACTTTTACTCTGGTTTCTCAGTCTGTTTCCTAGTGCCGGTTTGAAGTTCCTGCAGTTTTCACTGTAAAACCGAGTTGGAGCTAGTACCTCCCCATATATATGTATGGAGTGGAGTTTGCAAGTGAAAAGAAACTTTGTGTTCCCAACAAGCTAGGTGAAGGACGGCTTTCACACACACTTATCTCTCAGAACTGAGCATGTGGAGAGACGTTCGTTCATCTAGCACAAAGGGAACGGTTTGCAGGAGAAACTTTTACTCTGGTTTCTCAGTCTGTTTCCTAGTGCCGGTTTGAAGTTCCTGCAGTTTTCACTGTAAAACCGAGTTGGAGCTAGTACCTCCCCATATATATGTATGGAGTGGAGTTTGCAAGTGAAAAGAAACTTTGTGTTCCCAACAAGCTAGGTGAAGGACGGCTTTCACACACACTTATCTCTCAGAACTGAGCATGTGGAGAGACGTTCGTTCATCTAGCACAAAGGGAACGGGTTGCAGGAGAAACTTTTACTCTGGTTTCTCAGTCTGTTTCCTAGTGCCGGTTTGAAGTTCCTGCAGTTTTCACTGTAAAACCGAGTTGGAGCTAGTTCCTCCCCATATATATGTATGGAGTGGAGTTTGCAAGTGAAAAGAAACTTTGTGTTCCCAACAAGCTAGGTGAAGGACGGCTTTCACACACACTTATCTCTCAGAACTGAGCATGTGGAGAGACGTTCGTTCATCTAGCACAAAGGGAACGGGTTGCAGGAGAAACTTTTACTCTGGTTTCTCAGTCTGTTTCCTAGTGCCGGTTTGAAGTTCCTGCAGTTTTCACTGTAAAACCGAGTTGGAGCTAGTACCTCCCCATATATATGTATGGAGTGGAGTTTGCAAGTGAAAAGAAACTTTGTGTTCCCAACAAGCTAGGTGAAGGACGGCTTTCACACACACTTATCTCTCAGAACTGAGCATGTGGAGAGACGTTCGTTCATCTAGCACAAAGGGAACGGGTTGCAGGAGAAACTTTTACTCTGGTTTCTCAGTCTGTTTCCTAGTGCCGGTTTGAAGTTCCTGCAGTTTTCACTGTAAAACCGAGTTGGAGCTAGTACCTCCCCATATATATGTACGGAGTGGGGTTTGCAAGTGAACAGAAACTTTGTGTTCCCAACAAGCTAGGTGAAGGACGGCTTTCACACACACTTATCTCTCAGAACTGAGCATGTGGAGAGACGTTCGTTCATCTAGCACAAAGGGAACGGGTTGCAGGAGAAACTTTTACTCTGGTTTCTCAGTCTGTTTCCTAGTGCCGGTTTGAAGTTCCTGCAGTTTTCACTGTAAAACCGAGTTGGAGCTAGTACCTCCCCATATATATGTATGGAGTGGAGTTGGCAAGTGAAAAGAAACTTTGTGTTCCCAACAAGCTAGGTGAAGGACGGCTTTCACACACACTTATCTCTCAGAACTGAGCATGTGGAGAGACGTTCGTTCATCTAGCACAAAGGGAACGGGTTGCAGGAGAAACTTTTACTCTGGTTTCTCAGTCTGTTTCCTAGTGCCGGTTTGAAGTTCCTGCAGTTTCCACTGTAAAACAGAGTTGGAGCTAGTACCTCCCCATATATATGTATGGAGTGGAGTTTGCAAGTGAAAAGAAACTTTGTGTTCCCAACAAGCTAGGTGAAGGACGGCTTTCACACACACTTATCTCTCAGAACTGAGCATGTGGAGAGACGTTCGTTCATCTAGCACATAGGGAACGGGTTGCAGGAGAAACTTTTACTCTGGTTTCTCAGTCTGTTTCCTAGTGCCGGTTTGAAGTTCCTGCAGTTTTCACTGTAAAACCGAGTTGGAGCTAGTACCTCCCCATATATATGTATGGAGTGGAGTTTGCAAGTGAAAAGAAACTTTGTGTTCCCAACAAGCTAGGTGAAGGACAGCTTTCACACACACTTATCTCTCAGAACTGAGCATGTGGAGAGACGTTCGTTCATCTAGCACAAAGGGAACGGGTTGCAGGAGAAACTTTTACTCTGGTTTCTCAGTCTGTTTCCTAGTGCCGGTTTGAAGTTCCTGCAGTTTTCACTGTAAAACCGAGTTGGAGCTAGTACCTCCCCATATATATATATGGAGTGGAGTTTGCAAGTGAAAAGAAACTTTGTGTTCCACACAAGCTAGGTGAAGGACGGCTTTCACACACACTTATCTCTCAGAACTGAGCATGTGGAGAGACATTCGTTCATCTAGCACAAACGGAACGGGTTGCAGGAGAAACTTTTACTCTGGTTTCTCAGTCTGTTTCCTAGTGCCGGTTTGAATTTCCTGCAGTATTCACTGTAAAACCGAGTTGGAGCTAGTACCTCCCCATATATATGTATGGAGTGGAGTTTGCAAGTGAAAAGAAACTTTGTGTTCCCAACAAGCTAGGTGAAGGACGGCTTTCACACACACTTATCTCTCAGAACTGAGCATGTGGAGAGACGTTCGTTCATCTAGCACAAAGGGAACGGTTTGCAGGAGAAACTTTTACTCTGGTTTCTCAGTCTGTTTCCTAGTGCCGGTTTGAAGTTCCTGCAGTTTTCACTGTAAAACCGAGTTGGAGCTAGTACCTCCCCATATATATGTACGGAGTGGAGTTTGCAAATGAAAAGAAACTTTGTGTTCCCAACAAGCTAGGTGAAGGACGGCTTTCACACACACTTATCTCTCAGAACTGAGCTTGTGGAGAGACGTTCGTTCATCTAGCACAAAGGGTACGGGTTGCAGGAGAAACTTTTACTCTAGTTTCTCAGTCTGTTTCCTAGTGCCGGTTTGAAGTTCCTGCAGTTTTCACTGTAAAACCGAGTTGGAGCTAGTACCTCCCCATATATATGTATGGAGTGGAGTTTGCAAGTGAAAAGAAACTTTGTGTTCCCAACAAGCTAGGTGAAGGACGGCTTTCACACACACTTATCTCTCAGAACTGAGCATGTGGAGAGACGTTCGTTCATCTAGCACAAAGGGAACGGGTTGCAGGAGAAACTTTTACTCTGGTTTCTCAGTCTGTTTCCTAGTGCCGGTTTGAAGTTCCTGCAGTTTTCACTGTAAAACCGAGTTGGAGCTAGTACCTCCCCATATATATGTATGGAGTGGAGTTTGCAAGTGAAAAGAAACTTTGTGTTCCCAACAAGCTAGGTGAAGGACGGCTTTCACACACACTTATCTCTCAGAACTGAGCATGTGGAGAGACGTTCGTTCATCTAGCACAAAGGGAACGGGTTGCAGGAGAAACATTTACTCTGGTTTCTCAGTCTGTTTCCTAGTGCCGGTTTGAAGTTCCTGCAGTTTTCACTGTAAAACCGAGTTGGAGCTAGTACCTCCCCATATATATGTACGGAGTGGAGTTTGCAAGTGAAAAGAAACTTTGTGTTCCCAACAAGCTAGGTGAAGGACGGCTTTCACACACACTTATCTCTCAGAACTGAGCATGTGGAGAGACGTTCGTTCATCTAGCACAAAGGGAACGGGTTGCAGGAGAAACTTTTTCTCTGGTTTCTCAGTCTGTTTCCTAGTGCCGGTTTGAAGTTCCTGCAGTTTTCACTGTAAAACCGAGTTGGAGCTAGTACCTCCCCATATATATGTATGGAGTGGTGTTTGCAAGTGAAAAGAAACTTTGTGTTCCCAACAAGCTAGGTGAAGGACGGCTTTCACACACACTTATCTCTCAGAACTGAGCATGTGGAGAGACGTTCGTTCATCTAGCACAAAGGGAACGGGTTGCAGGAGAAACATTTACTCTGGTTTCTCAGTCTGTTTCCTAGTGCCGGTTTGAAGTTCCTGCAGTTTTCACTGTAAAACCGAGTTGGAGCTAGTACCTCCCCATATATATGTACGGAGTGGAGTTTGCAAGTGAAAAGAAACTTTGTGTTCCCAACAAGCTAGGTGAAGGACGGCTTTCACACACACTTATCTCTCAGAACTGAGCATGTGGAGAGACGTTCGTTCATCTAGCACAAAGGGAACGGGTTGCAGGAGAAACTTTTTCTCTGGTTTCTCAGTCTGTTTCCTAGTGCCGGTTTGAAGTTCCTGCAGTTTTCACTGTAAAACCGAGTTGGAGCTAGTACCTCCCCATATATATGTATGGAGTGGAGTTTGCAAGTGAAAACTAACTTTGTGTTCCCAACAAGCTAGGTGAAGGACGGCTTTCACACACACTTATCTCTCAGAACTGAGCATGTGGAGAGACGTTCGTTCATCTAGCACAAACGGAACGGGTTGCATGAGAAACTTTTACTCTGGTTTCTCAGTCTGTTTCCTAGTGCCGGTTTGAAGTTCCTGCAGTTTTCACTGCAAAACCGAGTTGGAGCTAGTACCTCCCCATATATATGTATGGAGTGGAGTTTGCAAGTGAAAAGAAACTTTGTGTTCCCAACAAGCTAGGTGAAGGACGGCTTTCACACACACTTATCTCTCAGAACTGAGCATGTGGAGAGACGTTCGTTCATCTAGCAGAAAGGGAACGGGTTGCAGGAGAAACTTTTACTCTGGTTTCTCAGTCTGTTTCCTAGTGCCGGTTTGAAGTTCCTGCAGTTTTCACTGTAAAACCGAGTTGGAGCTAGTACCTCCCCATATATATGTATGGAGTGGAGTTTGCAAGTGAAAAGAAACTTTGTGTTCCCAACAAGCTAGGTGAAGGACGGCTTTCACACACACTTATCTCTCAGAACTGAGCATGTGGAGAGACGTTCGTTCATCTAGCACAAAGGGAACGGGTTGCAGGAGAAACATTTACTCTGGTTTCTCAGTCTGTTTCCTAGTGCCGGTTTGAAGTTCCTGCAGTTTTCACTGTAAAACCGAGTTGGAGCTAGTACCTCCCCATATATATGTACGGAGTGGAGTTTGCAAGTGAAAAGAAACTTTGTGTTCCCAACAAGCTAGGTGAAGGACGGCTTTCACACACACTTATCTCTCAGAACTGAGCATGTGGAGAGACGTTCGTTCATCTAGCACAAAGGGAACGGGTTGCAGGGGAAACTTTTTCTCTGGTTTCTCAGTCTGTTTCCTAGTGCCGGTTTGAAGTTCCTGCAGTTTTCACTGTAAAACCGAGTTGGAGCTAGTACCTCCCCATATATATGTATGGAGTGGAGTTTGCAAGTGAAAACTAACTTTGTGTTCCCAACAAGCTAGGTGAAGGACGGCTTTCACACACACTTATCTCTCAGAACTGAGCATGTGGAGAGACGTTCGTTCATCTAGCACAAACGGAACGGGTTGCATGAGAAACTTTTACTCTGGTTTCTCAGTCTGTTTCCTAGTGCCGGTTTGAAGTTCCTGCAGTTTTCACTGTAAAACCGAGTTGGAGCTAGTACCTCCCCATATATATGTATGGAGTGGAGTTTGCAAGTGAAAAGAAACTTTGTGTTCCCAACAAGCTAGGTGAAGGACGGCTTTCACACACACTTATCTCTCAGAACTGAGCATGTGGAGAGACGTTCGTTCATCTAGCAGAAAGGGAACGGGTTGCAGGAGAAACTTTTACTCTGGTTTCTCAGTCTGTTTCCTAGTGCCGGTTTGAAGTTCCTGCAGTTTTCACTGTAAAACCGAGTTGGAGCTAGTACCTCCCCATATATATGTATGGAGTGGAGTTTGCAAGTGAAAAGAAACTTTGTGTTCCCAACAAGCTAGGTGAAGGACGGCTTTCACACACACTTATCTCTCAGAACTGAGCATGTGGAGAGACGTTCGTTCATCTAGCAGAAAGGGAACGGGTTGCAGGAGAAACTTTTACTCTGGTTTCTCAGTCTGTTTCCTAGTGCCGGTTTGAAGTTCCTGCAGTTTTCACTGTAAAACCGAGTTGGAGCTAGTACCTCCCCATATATATGTATGGAGTGGAGTTTGCAAGTGAAAAGAAACTTTGTGTTCCCAACAAGCTAGGTGAAGGACGGCTTTCACACACACTTATCTCTCAGAACTGAGCATGTGGAGAGACGTTCGTTCATCTAGCACAAAGGGAACGGGTTGCAGGAGAAACTTTTACTCTGGTTTCTCAGTCTGTTTCCTAGTGCCGGTTTGAAGTTCCTGCAGTTTTCACTGTAAAACCGAGTTGGAGCTAGTACCTCCCCATATATATGTATGGAGTGGAGTTTGCAAGTGAAAAGAAACTTTGTGTTCCCAACAAGCTAGGTGAAGGACGGCTTTCACACACACTTATCTCTCAGAACTGAGCATGTGGAGAGACGTTCGTTCATCTAGCACAAAGGGAACGGGTTGCAGGAGAAACTTTTTCTCTGGTTTCTCAGTCTGTTTCCTAGTGCCGGTTTGAAGTTCCTGCAGTTTTCACTGTAAAACCGAGTTGGAGCTAGTACCTCCCCATATATATGTATGGAGTGGAGTTTGCAAGTGAAAACTAACTTTGTGTTCCCAACAAGCTAGGTGAAGGACGGCTTTCACACACACTTATCTCTCAGAACTGAGCATGTGGAGAGACGTTCGTTCATCTAGCACAAACGGAACGGGTTGCATGAGAAACTTTTACTCTGGTTTCTCAGTCTGTTTCCTAGTGCCGGTTTGAAGTTCCTGCATTTTTCACTGTAAAACCGAGTTGGAGCTAGTACCTCCCCATATATATGTATGGAGTGGAGTTTGCAAGTGAAAAGAAACTTTGTGTTCCCAACAAGCTAGGTGAAGGACGGCTTTCACACACACTTATCTCTCAGAACTGAGCATGTGGAGAGACGTTCGTTCATCTAGCAGAAAGGGAACGGGTTGCAGGAGAAACTTTTACTCTGGTTTCTCAGTCTGTTTCCTAGTGCCGGTTTGAAGTTCCTGCAGTTTTCACTGTAAAACCGAGTTGGAGCTAGTACCTCCCCATATATATGTATGGAGTGGAGTTTGCAAGTGAAAAGAAACTTTGTGTTCCCAACAAGCTAGGTGAAGGACGGCTTTCACACACACTTATCTCTCAGAACTGAGCATGTGGAGAGACGTTCGTTCATCTAGCAGAAAGGGAACGGGTTGCAGGAGAAACTTTTACTCTGGTTTCTCAGTCTGTTTCCTAGTGCCGGTTTGAAGTTCCTGCAGTTTTCACTGTAAAACCGAGTTGGAGCTAGTACCTCCCCATATATATGTATGGAGTGGAGTTTGCAAGTGAAAAGAAACTTTGTGTTCCCAACAAGCTAGGTGAAGGACGGCTTTCACACACACTTATCTCTCAGAACTGAGCATGTGGAGAGACGTTCGTTCATCTAGCACAAAGGGAACGGGTTGCAGGAGAAACTTTTACTCTGGTTTCTCAGTCTGTTTCCTAGTGCCGGTTTGAAGTTCCTGCAGTTTTCACTGTAAAACCGAGTTGGAGCTAGTACCTCCCCATATATATGTATGGAGTGGAGTTTGCAAGTGAAAAGAAACTTTGTGTTCCCAACAAGCTAGGTGAAGGACGGCTTTCACACACACTTATCTCTCAGAACTGAGCATGTGGAGAGACGTTCTTTCATCTAGCACAAAGGGAACGGGTTGCAGGAGAAACTTTTTCTCTGGTTTCTCAGTCTGTTTCCTAGTGCCGGTTTGAAGTTCCTGCAGTTTTCACTGTAAAACCGAGTTGGAGCTAGTACCTCCCCATATATATGTATGGAGTGGAGTTTGCAAGTGAAAAGAAACTTTGTGTTCCCAACAAGCTAGGTGAAGGACGGCTTTCACACACACTTATCTCTCAGAACTGAGCATGTGGAGAGACGTTCGTTCATCTAGCACAAAGGGAACGGGTTGCAGGAGAAACTTTTACTCTGGTTTCTCAGTCTGTTTCCTAGTGCCGGTTTGAAGTTCCTGCAGTTTTCACTGTAAAACCGAGTTGGAGCTTGTACCTCCCCATATATATGTATGGAGTGGAGTTTGCAAGTGAAAAGAAACTTTGTGTTCCCAACAAGCTAGTTGAAGGACGGCTTTCACACACACTTATCTCTCAGAACTGAGCATGTGGAGAGACGTTCGTTCATCTAGCACAAAGGGAACGGGTTGCAGGAGCAACTTTTACTCTGGTTTCACAGTCTGTTTCCTAGTGCCGGTTTGAAGTTCCTGCAGTTTTCACTGTAAAACCGAGTTGGAGCTAGTACCTCCCCATATATATCTATGGAGTGGAGTTTGCAAGTTAAAAGAAACTTTGTGTTCCCAACAAGCTAGGTGAAGGACGGCTTTCACACACACTTATCTCTCAGAACTGAGCATGTGGAGAGACGTTCGTTCATCTAGCACAAAGGGAACGGGTTGCAGGAGAAACTTTTACTCTGGATTCTCAGTCTGTTTCCTAGTGCCGGTTTGAAGTTCCTGCAGTTTTCACTGTAAAACCGAGTTGGAGCTTGTACCTCCCCATATATATGTATGGAGTGGAGTTTGCAAGTGAAAAGAAACTTTGTGTTCCCAACAAGCTAGGTGAAGGACGGCTTTCACACACACTTATCTCTCAGAACTGAGCATGTGGAGAGACGTTCGTTCATCTAGCACAAAGGGAACGGGTTGCAGGAGAAACTTTTACTCTGGTTTCTCAGTCTGTTTCCTAGTGCCGGTTTGAAGTTCCTGCAGTTTTCACTGTAAAACCGAGTTGGAGCTAGTACCTCCCCATATATATGTATGGAGTGGAGTTTGCAAGTGAAAAGAAACTTTGTGTTCCCAACAAGCTAGGTGAAGGACGGCTTTCACACACACTTATCTCTCAGAACTGAGCATGTGGAGAGACGTTCGTTCATCTAGCACAAAGGGAACGGGTTGCAGGAGAAACTTTTACTCTGGTTTCTCAGTCTGTTTCCTAGTGCCGGTTTGAAGTTCCTGCAGTTTTCACTGTAAAACCGAGTTGGAGCTAGTACCTCCCCATATATATGTATGGAGTGGAGTTTGCAAGTGAAAAGAAACTTTGTGTTCCCAACAAGCTAGGTGAAGGACGGCTTTCACACACACTTATCTCTCAGAACTGAGCATGTGGAGAGACGTTCGTTCATCTAGCACAAAGGGAACGGGTTGCAGGAGAAACTTTTACTCTGGTTTCTCAGTCTGTTTCCTAGTGCCGGTTTGAAGTTCCTGCAGTTTTCACTGTAAAACCGAGTTGGAGCTAGTACCTCCCCATATATATGTACGGAGTGGAGTTTGCAAGTGAAAAGAAACTTTGTGTTCCCAACAAGCTAGGTGAAGGATGGCTTTCACACACACTTATCTCTCAGAACTGAGCATGTGGAGAGACGTTCGTTCATCTAGCACAAAGGGAACGGGTTGCAGGAGAAACTTTTACTCTGGTTTCTCAGTCTGTTTCCTAGTGCCGGTTTGAAGTTCCTGCAGTTTTCACTGTAAAACCGAGTTGGAGCTAGTACCTCCCCATATATATCTATGGAGTGGAGTTTGCAAGTTAAAAGAAACTTTGTGTTCCCAACAAGCTAGGTGAAGGAAGGCTTTCACACACATTTATCTCTCAGAACTGAGCATGTGGAGAGACGTTCGTTCATCTAGCACAAAGGGAACGGGTTGCAGGAGAAACTTTTACTCTGGTTTCTCAGTCTGTTTCCTAGTGCCGGTTTGAAGTTCCTGCAGTTTTCACTGTAAAACCGAGTTGGAGCTAGTACCTCCCCATATATATGTATGGAGTGGAGTTTGCAAGTGAAAAGAAACTTTGTGTTCCCAACAAGCTAGGTGAAGGACGGCTTTCACACACACTTATCTCTCAGAACTGAGCATGTGGAGAGACGTTCGTTCATCTAGCACAAAGGGAACGGGTTGCAGGAGAAACTTTTACTCTGGTTTCTCAGTCTGTTTCCTAGTGCCGGTTTGAAGTTCCTGCAGTTTTCACTGTAAAACCGAGTTGGAGCTTGTATCTCCCCATATATATGTATGGAGTGGAGTTTGCAAGTGAAAAGAAACTTTGTGTTCCCAACAATCTAGGTGAAGGACGGCTTTCACACACACTTATCTCTCAGAACTGAGCATGTGGAGAGACGTTCGTTCATCTAGCACAAAGGGAACGGGTTGCAGGAGAAACTTTTACTCTGGTTTCTCAGTCTGTTTCCTAGTGCCGGTTTGAAGTTCCTGCAGTTTTCACTGTAAAACCGAGTTGGAGCTAGTACCTCCCCATATATATGTATGGAGTGGAGTTTGCAAGTGAAAAGAAACTTTGTGTTCCCAACAAGCTAGGTGAAGGACGGCTTTCACACACACTTATCTCTCAGAACTGAGCATGTGGAGAGACGTTCGTTCATCTAGCACAAAGGGAACGGGTTGCAGGAGAAACTTTTACTCTGGTTTCTCAGTCTGTTTCCTAGTGCCGGTTTGAAGTTCCTGCAGTTTTCACTGTAAAACCGAGTTGGAGCTTGTACCTCCCCATATATATGTATGGAGTGGAGTTTGCAAGTGAAAAGAAACTTTGTGTTCCCAACAAGCTACGTAAAGGACGGCTTTCACACACACTTATCTCTCAGAACTGAGCATGTGGAGAGACGTTCGTTCATCTAGCACAAAGGGAATGGGTTGCAGGAGAAACTTTTACTCTGGTTTCTCAGTCTGTTTCCTAGTGCCGGTTTGAAGTTCCTGCAGTTTTCACTGTAAAACCGAGTTGGAGCTAGTACCTCCCCATATATATGTATGGAGTGGAGTTTGCAAGAGAAAAGAAACTTTGTGTTCCCAACAAGCTAGGTGAAGGACGGCTTTCACACACACTTATCTCTCAGAACTGAGCATGTGGAGAGACGTTCATTCATCTAGCACAAAGGGAACGGGTTGCAGGAGAAACTTTTACTCTGGTTTCTCAGTCTGTTTCCTAGTGCTGGTTTGAAGTTCCTGCAGTTTTCACTGTAAAATCGAGTTGGAGCTAGTACCTCCCCATATATATGTAAGGAGTGGAGTTTGCAAGTGAAAAGAAACTTTGTGTTCCCAACAAGCTAGGTGAAGGACGGCTTTCACACACACTTATCTCTCAGAACTGAGCATGTGGAGAGACGTTCGTTCATCTAGCACAAAGGGAACGGTTTGCAGGAGAAACTTTTACTCTGGTTTCTCAGTCTGTTTCCTAGTGCCGGTTTGAAGTTCCTGCAGTTTTCACTGTAAAACAGAGTTGGAGCTAGTACCTCCCCATATATATGTATGGAGTGGAGTTTGCAAGTGAAAAGAAACTTTGTGTTCCCAACAAGCTAGGTGAAGGACGGCTTTCACACACACTTATCTCTCAGAACTGAGCATGTGGAGAGACGTTCGTTCATCTAGCACAAAGGGAACGGGTTGCAGGAGAAACTTTTACTCTGGTTTCTCAGTCTGTTTCCTAGTGCCGGTTTGAAGTTCCTGCAGTTTTCACTGTAAAACCGAGTTGGAGCTAGTACCTCCCCATATATATGTATGGAGTGGAGTTTGCAAGTGAAAAGAAACTTTGTGTTCCCAACAAGCTAGGTGAAGGACGGCTTTCACACACACTTATCTCTCAGAACTGAGCATGTGGAGAGACGTTCGTTCATCTAGCACAAAGGAACGGGTTGCAGGAGAAACTTTTACTCTGGTTTCTCAGTCTGTTTCCTAGTGCCGGTTTGAAGTTCCTGCAGTTTTCACTGTAAAACCGAGTTGGAGCTAGTACCTCCCCATATATATGTATGGAGTGGAGTTTGCAACTGAAAAGAAACTTTGTGTTCCCAACAAGCTAGGTGAAGGACGGCTTTCACACACACTTATCTCTCAGAACTGAGCATGTGGAGAGATGTTCGTTCATCTACCACAAAGGGAACGGGTTGCAGGAGAAACTTTTACTCTGGTTTCTCAGTCTGTTTCCTAGTGCCGGTTTGAAGTTCCTGCAGTTTTCACTGTAAAACCGAGTTGGAGCTAGTACCTCCCCATATATATGTATGGAGTGGAGTTTGCAAGTGAAAAGAAACTTTGTGTTCCCAACAAGCTAGGTGAAGGACGGCTTTCACACACACTTATCTCTCAGAACTGAGCATGTGGAGAGACGTTCGTTCATCTAGCACAAAGGGAACGCGTTGCAGGGGAAACTTTTACTCTGGTTTCTCAGTCTGTTTCCTAGTGCCGGTTTGAAGTTCCTGCAGTTTTCACTGTAAAACCGAGTTGGAGCTAGTACCTCCCCATATATATGCATGGAGTGGAGTTTGCAAGTGAAAAGAAACTTTGTGTTCCCAACAAGCTAGGTGAAGGACGGCTTTCACACACACTTATCTCTCAGAACTGAGCATGTGGAGAGACTTTCGTTCATCTAGCACAAAGGGAACGGGTTGCAGGAGAAACTTTTACTCTGGTTTCTCAGTCTGTTTCCTAGTGCCGGTTTGAAGTTCCTGCAGTTTTCACTGTAAAACCGAGTTGGAGCTAGTACCTCCCCATATATATGTATGGAGTGGAGTTTGCAAGTGAAAAGAAACTTTGTGTTCCCAACAAGCTAGGTGAAGGACGGCTTTCACACACACTTATCTCTCAGAACTGAGCATGTGGAGAGACGTTCGTTCATCTAGCACAAAGGGAACGGGTTGCAGGAGAAACTTTTACTCTGGTTTCTCAGTCTGTTTCCTAGTGCCGGTTTGAAGTTCCTGCAGTTTTCACTGTAAAACCGAGTTGGAGCTAGTACCTCCCCATATATATGTATGGAGTGGAGTTTGCAAGTGAAAAGAAACTTTGTGTTCCCAACAAGCTAGGTGAAGGACGGCTTTCACACACACTTATCTCTCAGAACTGAGCATGTGGAGAGACGTTCGTTCATCTAGCACAAAGGGAACGGGTTGCAGGAGAAACTTTTACTCTGGTTTCTCAGTCTGTTTCCTAGTGCCGGTTTGAAGTTCCTGCAGTTTTCACTGTAAAACCGAGTTGGAGCTAGTACCTCCCCATATATATGTATGGAGTGGAGTTTGCAAGTGAAAAGAAACTTTGTGTTCCCAACAAGCTAGGTGAAGGACGGCTTTCACACACACTTATCTCTCAGAACTGAGCATGTGGAGAGACGTTCGTTCATCTAGCACAAAGGGAACGGGTTGCAGGAGAAACTTTTACTCTGGTTTCTCAGTCTGTTTCCTAGTGCCGGTTTGAAGTTCCTGCAGTTTTCACTGTAAAACCGAGTTGGAGCTTGTACCTCCCCATATATATGTATGGAGTGGAGTTTGCAAGTGAAAAGAAACTTTGTGTTCCCAACAAGCTAGGTGAAGGACGGCTTTCACACACACTTATCTCTCAGAACTGAGCATGTGGAGAGACGTTCGTTCATCTAGCACAAAGGGAATGGGTTGCAGGAGAAACTTTTACTCTGGTTTCTCAGTCTGTTTCCTAGTGCCGGTTTGAAGTTCCTGCAGTTTTCACTGTAAAACCGAGTTGGAGCTAGTACCTCCCCATATATATGTATGGAGTGGAGTTTGCAAGTGAAAAGAAACTTTGTGTTCCCAACAAGCTAGGTGAAGGACGGCTTTCACACACACTTATCTCTCAGAACTGAGCATGTGGAGAGACGTTCATTCATCTAGCACAAAGGGAACGGGTTGCAGGAGAAACTTTTACTCTGGTTTCTCAGTCTGTTTCCTAGTGCCGGTTTGAAGTTCCTGCAGTTTTCACTGTAAAATCGAGTTGGAGCTAGTACCACCCCATATATATGTAAGGAGTGGAGTTTGCAAGTGAAAAGAAACTTTGTGTTCCCAACAAGCTAGGTGAAGGACGGCTTTCACACACACTTATCTCTCAGAACTTAGCATGTGGAGAGACGTTCGTTCATCTAGCACAAAGGGAACGGTTTGCAGGAGAAACTTTTACTCTGGTTTCTCAGTCTGTTTCCTAGTGCCGGTTTGAAGTTCCTGCAGTTTTCACTGTAAAACCGAGTTGGAGCTAGTACCTCCCCATATATATGTATGGAGTGGAGTTTGCTACTGAAAAGAAACTTTGTGTTCCCAACAAGCTAGGTGAAGGACGGCTTTCACACACACTTATCTCTCAGAACTGAGCATGTGGAGAGACGTTCGTTCATCTAGCACAAAGGGAACGGGTTGCAGGAGAAACTTTTACTCTGGTTTCTCAGTCTGTTTCCTAGTGCCGGTTTGAAGTTCCTGCAGTTTTCACTGTAAAACCGAGTTGGAGCTAGTACCTCCCCATATATATGTATGGAGTGGAGTTTGCAAGTGAAAAGAAACTTTGTGTTCCCAACAAGCTAGGTGAAGGACGGCTTTCACACACACTTATCTCTCAGAACTGAGCATGTGGAGAGACGTTCGTTCATCTAGCAGAAAGGGAACGGGTTGCAGGAGAAACTTTTACTCTGGTTTCTCAGTCTGTTTCATAGTGCCGGTTTGAAGTTCCTGCAGTTTTCACTGTAAAACCGAGTTGGAGCTAGTACCTCCCCATATATATGTATGGAGTGGAGTTTGCAAGTGAAAAGAAACTTTGTGTTCCCAACAAGCTAGGTGAAGGACGGCTTTCACACACACTTATCTCTCAGAACTGAGCATGTGGAGAGACGTTCGTTCATCTAGCAGAAAGGGAACGGGTTGCAGGAGAAACTTTTACTCTGGTTTCTCAGTCTGTTTCCTAGTGCCGGTTTGAAGTTCCTGCAGTTTTCACTGTAAAACCGAGTTGGAGCTAGTACCTCCCCATATATATGTATGGAGTGGAGTTTGCAAGTGAAAAGAAACTTTGTGTTCCCAACAAGCTAGGTGAAGGACGGCTTTCACACACACTTATCTCTCAGAACTGAGCATGTGGAGAGACGTTCGTTCATCTAGCACAAAGGGAACGGGTTGCAGGAGAAACTTTTACTCTGGTTTCTCAGTCTGTTTCCTAGTGCCGGTTTGAAGTTCCTGCAGTTTTCACTGTAAAACCGAGTTGGAGCTAGTACCACCCCATATATATGTATGGAGTGGAGTTTGCAAGTGAAAAGAAACTTTGTGTTCCCAACAAGCTAGGTGAAGGACGGCTTTCACACACACTTATCTCTCAGAACTGAGCATGTGGAGAGACGTTCGTTCATCTAGCACAAAGGGAACGGGTTGCAGGAGAAACTTTTACTCTGGTTTCTCAGTCTGTTTCCTAGTGCCGGTTTGAAGTTCCTGCAGTTTTCACTGTAAAACCGAGTTGGAGCTAGTACCTCCCCATATATATGTATGGAGTGGAGTTTGCAAGTGAAAAGAAACTTTGTGTTCCCAACAAGCTAGGTGAAGGACGGCTTTCACACACACTTATCTCTCAGAACTGAGCATGTGGAGAGACGTTCGTTCATCTAGCAGAAAGGGAACGGGTTGCAGGAGAAACTTTTACTCTGGTTTCTCAGTCTGTTTCATAGTGCCGGTTTGAAGTTCCTGCAGTTTTCACTGTAAAACCGAGTTGGAGCTAGTACCTCCCCATATATATGTATGGAGTGGAGTTTGCAAGTGAAAAGAAACTTTGTGTTCCCAACAAGCTAGGTGAAGGACGGCTTTCACACACACTTATCTCTCAGAACTGAGCATGTGGAGAGACGTTCGTTCATCTAGCAGAAAGGGAACGGGTTGCAGGAGAAACTTTTACTCTGGTTTCTCAGTCTGTTTCCTAGTGCCGGTTTGAAGTTCCTGCAGTTTTCACTGTAAAACCGAGTTGGAGCTAGTACCTCCCCATATATATGTATGGAGTGGAGTTTGCAAGTGAAAAGAAACTTTGTGTTCCCAACAAGCTAGGTGAAGGACGGCTTTCACACACACTTATCTCTCAGAACTGAGCATGTGGAGAGACGTTCGTTCATCTAGCACAAAGGGAACGGGTTGCAGGAGAAACTTTTACTCTGGTTTCTCAGTCTGTTTCCTAGTGCCGGTTTGAAGTTCCTGCAGTTTTCACTGTAAAACCGAGTTGGAGCTAGTACCACCCCATATATATGTATGGAGTGGAGTTTGCAAGTGAAAAGAAACTTTGTGTTCCCAACAAGCTAGGTGAAGGACGGCTTTCACACACACTTATCTCTCAGAACTGAGCATGTGGAGAGACGTTCGTTCATCTAGCACAAAGGGAACGGGTTGCAGGAGAAACTTTTACTCTGGTTTCTCAGTCTGTTTCCTAGTGCCGGTTTGAAGTTCCTGCAGTTTTCACTGTAAAACCGAGTTGGAGCTTGTACCTCCCCATATATATGTATGGAGTGGAGTTTGCAAGTGAAAAGAAACTTTGTGTTCCCAACAAGCTAGTTGAAGGACGGCTTTCACACACACTTATCTCTCAGAACTGAGCATGTGGAGAGACGTTCGTTCATCTAGCACAAAGGGAACGGGTTGCAGGAGCAACTTTTACTCTGGTTTCACAGTCTGTTTCCTAGTGCCGGTTTGAAGTTCCTGCAGTTTTCACTGTAAAACCGAGTTGGAGCTAGTACCTCCCCATATATATGTATGGAGTGGAGTTTGCAAGTGAAAAGAAACTTTGTGTTCCCAACAAGCTAGGTGAAGGACGGCTTTCACACACACTTATCTCTCAGAACTGAGCATGTGGAGAGACGTTCGTTCATCTAGCACAAAGGGAACGGGTTGCAGGAGAAACTTTTACTCTGGATTCTCAGTCTGTTTCCTAGTGCCGGTTTGAAGTTCCTGCAGTTTTCACTGTAAAACCGAGTTGGAGCTTGTACCTCCCCATATATATGTATGGAGTGGAGTTTGCAAGTGAAAAGAAACTTTGTGTTCCCAACAAGCTAGGTGAAGGACGGCTTTCACACACACTTATCTCTCAGAACTGAGCATGTGGAGAGACGTTCGTTCATCTAGCACAAAGGGAACGGGTTGCAGGAGAAACTTTTACTCTGGTTTCTCAGTCTGTTTCCTAGTGCCGGTTTGAAGTTCCTGCAGTTTTCACTGTAAAACCGAGTTGGAGCTAGTACCTCCCCATATATATGTATGGAGTGGAGTTTGCAAGTGAAAAGAAACTTTGTGTTCCCAACAAGCTAGGTGAAGGACGGCTTTCACACACACTTATCTCTCAGAACTGAGCATGTGGAGAGACGTTCGTTCATCTAGCACAAAGGGAACGGGTTGCAGGAGAAACTTTTACTCTGGTTTCTCAGTCTGTTTCCTAGTGCCGGTTTGAAGTTCCTGCAGTTTTCACTGTAAAACCGAGTTGGAGCTAGTACCTCCCCATATATATGTATGGAGTGGAGTTTGCAAGTGAAATGAAACTTTGTGTTCCCAACAAGCTAGGTGAAGGACGGCTTTCACACACACTTATCTCTCAGAACTGAGCATGTGGAGAGACGTTCGTTCATCTAGCACAAAGGGAACGGGTTGCAGGAGAAACTTTTACTCTGGTTTCTCAGTCTGTTTCCTAGTGCCGGTTTGAAGTTCCTGCAGTTTTCACTGTAAAACCGAGTTGGAGCTAGTACCTCCCCATATATATGTACGGAGTGGAGTTTGCAAGTGAAAAGAAACTTTGTGTTCCCAACAAGCTAGGTGAAGGATGGCTTTCACACACACTTATCTCTCAGAACTGAGCATGTGGAGAGACGTTCGTTCATCTAGCACAAAGGGAACGGGTTGCAGGAGAAACTTTTACTCTGGTTTCTCAGTCTGTTTCCTAGTGCCGGTTTGAAGTTCCTGCAGTTTTCACTGTAAAACCGAGTTGGAGCTAGTACCTCCCCATATATATCTATGGAGTGGAGTTTGCAAGTGAAAAGAAACTTTGTGTTCCCAACAAGCTAGGTGAAGGAAGGCTTTCACACACATTTATCTCTCAGAACTGAGCATGTGGAGAGACGTTCGTTCATCTAGCACAAAGGGAACGGGTTGCAGGAGAAACTTTTACTCTGGTTTCTCAGTCTGTTTCCTAGTGCCGGTTTGAAGTTCCTGCAGTTTTCACTGTAAAACCGAGTTGGAGCTAGTACCTCCCCATATATATGTATGGAGTGGAGTTTGCAAGTGAAAAGAAACTTTGTGTTCCCAACAAGCTAGGTGAAGGACGGCTTTCACACACACTTATCTCTCAGAACTGAGCATGTGGAGAGACGTTCGTTCATCTAGCACAAAGGGAACGGGTTGCAGGAGAAACTTTTACTCTGGTTTCTCAGTCTGTTTCCTAGTGCCGGTTTGAAGTTCCTGCAGTTTTCACTGTAAAACCGAGTTGGAGCTTGTATCTCCCCATATATATGTATGGAGTGGAGTTTGCAAGTGAAAAGAAACTTTGTGTTCCCAACAATCTAGGTGAAGGACGGCTTTCACACACACTTATCTCTCAGAACTGAGCATGTGGAGAGACGTTCGTTCATCTAGCACAAAGGGAACGGGTTGCAGGAGAAACTTTTACTCTGGTTTCTCAGTCTGTTTCCTAGTGCCGGTTTGAAGTTCCTGCAGTTTTCACTGTAAAACCGAGTTGGAGCTAGTACCTCCCCATATATATGTATGGAGTGGAGTTTGCAAGTGAAAAGAAACTTTGTGTTCCCAACAAGCTAGGTGAAGGACGGCTTTCACACACACTTATCTCTCAGAACTGAGCATGTGGAGAGACGTTCGTTCATCTAGCACAAAGGGAACGGGTTGCAGGAGAAACTTTTACTCTGGTTTCTCAGTCTGTTTCCTAGTGCCGGTTTGAAGTTCCTGCAGTTTTCACTGTAAAACCGAGTTGGAGCTTGTACCTCCCCATATATATGTATGGAGTGGAGTTTGCAAGTGAAAAGAAACTTTGTGTTCCCAACAAGCTAGGTAAAGGACGGCTTTCACACACACTTATCTCTCAGAACTGAGCATGTGGAGAGACGTTCGTTCATCTAGCACAAAGGGAATGGGTTGCAGGAGAAACTTTTACTCTGGTTTCTCAGTCTGTTTCCTAGTGCCGGTTTGAAGTTCCTGCAGTTTTCACTGTAAAACCGAGTTGGAGCTAGTACCTCCCCATATATATGTATGGAGTGGAGTTTGCAAGTGAAAAGAAACTTTGTGTTCCCAACAAGCTAGGTGAAGGACGGCTTTCACACACACTTATCTCTCAGAACTGAGCATGTGGAGAGACGTTCATTCATCTAGCACAAAGGGAACGGGTTGCAGGAGAAACTTTTACTCTGGTTTCTCAGTCTGTTTCCTAGTGCTGGTTTGAAGTTCCTGCAGTTTTCACTGTAAAATCGAGTTGGAGCTAGTACCTCCCCATATATATGTAAGGAGTGGAGTTTGCAAGTGAAAAGAAACTTTGTGTTCCCAACAAGCTAGGTGAAGGACGGCTTTCACACACACTTATCTCTCAGAACTGAGCATGTGGAGAGACGTTCGTTCATCTAGCACAAAGGGAACGGTTTGCAGGAGAAACTTTTACTCTGGTTTCTCAGTCTGTTTCCTAGTGCCGGTTTGAAGTTCCTGCAGTTTTCACTGTAAAACCGAGTTGGAGCTAGTACCTCCCCATATATATGTATGGAGTGGAGTTTGCAAGTGAAAAGAAACTTTGTGTTCCCAACAAGCTAGGTGAAGGACCGCTTTCACACACACTTATCTCTCAGAACTGAGCATGTGGAGAGACGTTCGTTCATCTAGCACAAAGGGAACGGGTTGCAGGAGAAACTTTTACTCTGGTTTCTCAGTCTGTTTCCTAGTGCCGGTTTGAAGTTCCTGCAGTTTTCACTGTAAAACCGAGTTGGAGCTAGTACCTCCCCATATATATGTATGGAGTGGAGTTTGCAAGTGAAAAGAAACTTTGTGTTCCCAACAAGCTAGGTGAAGGACGGCTTTCACACACACTTATCTCTCAGAACTGAGCATGTGGAGAGACGTTCGTTCATCTAGCACAAAGGAACGGGTTGCAGGAGAAACTTTTACTCTGGTTTCTCAGTCTGTTTCCTAGTGCCGGTTTGAAGTTCCTGCAGTTTTCACTGTAAAACCGAGTTGGAGCTAGTACCTCCCCATATATATGTATGGAGTGGAGTTTGCAACTGAAAAGAAACTTTGTGTTCCCAACAAGCTAGGTGAAGGACGGCTTTCACACACACTTATCTCTCAGAACTGAGCATGTGGAGAGACGTTCGTTCATCTACCACAAAGGGAACGGGTTGCAGGAGAAACTTTTACTCTGGTTTCTCAGTCTGTTTCATAGTGCCGGTTTGAAGTTCCTGCAGTTTTCACTGTAAAACCGAGTTGGAGCTAGTACCTCCCCATATATATGTATGGAGTGGAGTTTGCAAGTGAAAAGAAACTTTGTGTTCCCAACAAGCTAGGTGAAGGACGGCTTTCACACACACTTATCTCTCAGAACTGAGCATGTGGAGAGACGTTCGTTCATCTAGCACAAAGGGAACGCGTTGCAGGGGAAACTTTTACTCTGGTTTCTCAGTCTGTTTCCTAGTGCCGGTTTGAAGTTCCTGCAGTTTTCACTGTAAAACCGAGTTGGAGATAGTACCTCCCCATATATATGCATGGAGTGGAGTTTGCAAGTGAAAAGAAACTTTGTGTTCCCAACAAGCTAGGTGAAGGACGGCTTTCACACACACTTATCTCTCAGAACTGAGCATGTGGAGAGACTTTCGTTCATCTAGCACAAAGGGAACGGGTTGCAGGAGAAACTTTTACTCTGGTTTCTCAGTCTGTTTCCTAGTGCCGGTTTGAAGTTCCTGCAGTTTTCACTGTAAAACCGAGTTGGAGCTAGTACCTCCCCATATATATGTATGGAGTGGAGTTTGCAAGTGAAAAGAAACTTTGTGTTCCCAACAAGCTAGGTGAAGGACGGCTTTCACACACACTTATCTCTCAGAACTGAGCATGTGGAGAGACGTTCGTTCATCTAGCACAAAGGGAACGGGTTGCAGGAGAAACTTTTACTCTGGTTTCTCAGTCTGTTTCCTAGTGCCGGTTTGAAGTTCCTGCAGTTTTCACTGTAAAACCGAGTTGGAGCTAGTACCTCCCCATATATATGTATGGAGTGGAGTTTGCAAGTGAAAAGAAACTTTGTGTTCCCAACAAGCTAGGTGAAGGACGGCTTTCACACACACTTATCTCTCAGAACTGAGCATGTGGAGAGACGTTCGTTCATCTAGCACAAAGGAACGGGTTGCAGGAGAAACTTTTACTCTGGTTTCTCAGTCTGTTTCCTAGTGCCGGTTTGAAGTTCCTGCAGTTTTCACTGTAAAACCGAGTTGGAGCTAGTACCTCCCCATATATATGTATGGAGTGGAGTTTGCAACTGAAAAGAAACTTTGTGTTCCCAACAAGCTAGGTGAAGGACGGCTTTCACACACACTTATCTCTCAGAACTGAGCATGTGGAGAGACGTTCGTTCATCTACCACAAAGGGAACGGGTTGCAGGAGAAACTTTTACTCTGGTTTCTCAGTCTGTTTCCTAGTGCCGGTTTGAAGTTCCTGCAGTTTTCACTGTAAAACCGAGTTGGAGCTAGTACCTCCCCATATATATGTATGGAGTGGAGTTTGCAAGTGAAAAGAAACTTTGTGTTCCCAACAAGCTAGGTGAAGGACGGCTTTCACACACACTTATCTCTCAGAACTGAGCATGTGGAGAGACGTTCGTTCATCTAGCACAAAGGGAACGCGTTGCAGGGGAAACTTTTACTCTGGTTTCTCAGTCTGTTTCCTAGTGCCGGTTTGAAGTTCCTGCAGTTTTCACTGTAAAACCGAGTTGGAGATAGTACCTCCCCATATATATGCATGGAGTGGAGTTTGCAAGTGAAAAGAAACTTTGTGTTCCCAACAAGCTAGGTGAAGGACGGCTTTCACACACACTTATCTCTCAGAACTGAGCATGTTGAGAGACTTTCGTTCATCTAGCACAAAGGGAACGGGTTGCAGGAGAAACTTTTACTCTGGTTTCTCAGTCTGTTTCCTAGTGCCGGTTTGAAGTTCCTGCAGTTTTCACTGTAAAACCGAGTTGGAGCTAGTACCTCCCCATATATATGTATGGAGTGGAGTTTGCAAGTGAAAAGAAACTTTGTGTTCCCAACAAGCTAGGTGAAGGACGGCTTTCACACACACTTATCTCTCAGAACTGAGCATGTGGAGAGACGTTCGTTCATCTAGCACAAAGGGAACGGGTTGCAGGAGAAACTTTTACTCTGGTTTCTCAGTCTGTTTCCTAGTGCCGGTTTGAAGTTCCTGCAGTTTTCACTGTAAAACCGAGTTGGAGCTTGTACCTCCCCATATATATGTATGGAGTGGAGTTTGCAAGTGAAAAGAAACTTTGTGTTCCCAACAATCTAGGTGAAGGACGGCTTTCACACACACTTATCTCTCAGAACTGAGCATGTGGAGAGACGTTCGTTCATCTAGCACAAAGGGAACGGGTTGCAGGAGAAACTTTTACTCTGGTTTCTCAGTCTGTTTCCTAGTGCCGGTTTGAAGTTCCTGCAGTTTTCACTGTAAAACCGAGTTGGAGCTAGTACCTCCCCATATATATGTATGGAGTGGAGTTTGCAAGTGAAAAGAAACTTTGTGTTCCCAACAAGCTAGGTGAAGGACGGCTTTCACACACACTTATCTCTCAGAACTGAGCATGTGGAGAGACGTTCGTTCATCTAGCACAAAGGGAACGGGTTGCAGGAGAAACTTTTACTCTGGTTTCTCAGTCTGTTTCCTAGTGCCGGTTTGAAGTTCCTGCAGTTTTCACTGTAAAACCGAGTTGGAGCTTGTACCTCCCCATATATATGTATGGAGTGGAGTTTGCAAGTGAAAAGAAACTTTGTGTTCCCAACAAGCTAGGTGAAGGACGGCTTTCACACACACTTATCTCTCAGAACTGAGCATGTGGAGAGACGTTCGTTCATCTAGCACAAAGGGAACGGGTTGCAGGAGAAACTTTTACTCTGGTTTCTCAGTCTGTTTCCTAGTGCCGGTTTGAAGTTCCTGCAGTTTTCACTGTAAAACCGAGTTGGAGCTAGTACCTCCCCATATATATGTATGGAGTGGAGTTTGCAAGTGAAAAGAAACTTTGTGTTCCCAACAAGCTAGGTGAAGGACGGCTTTCACACACACTTATCTCTCAGAACTGAGCATGTGGAGAGACGTTCATTCATCTAGCACAAAGGGAACGGGTTGCAGGAGAAACTTTTACTCTGGTTTCTCAGTCTGTTTCCTAGTGCTGGTTTGAAGTTCCTGCAGTTTTCACTGTAAAATCGAGTTGGAGCTAGTACCTCCCCATATATATGTAAGGAGTGGAGTTTGCAAGTGAAAAGAAACTTTGTGTTCCCAACAAGCTAGGTGAAGGACGGCTTTCACACACACTTATCTCTCAGAACTTAGCATGTGGAGAGACGTTCGTTCATCTAGCACAAAGGGAACGGTTTGCAGGAGAAACTTTTACTCTGGTTTCTCAGTCTGTTTCCTAGTGCCGGTTTGAAGTTCCTGCAGTTTTCACTGTAAAACCGAGTTGGAGCTAGTACCTCCCCATATATATGTATGGAGTGGAGTTTGCTACTGAAAAGAAACTTTGTGTTCCCAACAAGCTAGGTGAAGGACGGCTTTCACACACACTTATCTCTCAGAACTGAGCATGTGGAGAGACGTTCGTTCATCTAGCACAAAGGGAACGGGTTGCAGGAGAAACTTTTACTCTGGTTTCTCAGTCTGTTTCCTAGTGCCGGTTTGAAGTTCCTGCAGTTTTCACTGTAAAACCGAGTTGGAGCTAGTACCTCCCCATATATATGTATGGAGTGGAGTTTGCAAGTGAAAAGAAACTTTGTGTTCCCAACAAGCTAGGTGAAGGACGGCTTTCACACACACTTATCTCTCAGAACTGAGCATGTGGAGAGACGTTCGTTCATCTAGCACAAAGGAACGGGTTGCAGGAGAAACTTTTACTCTGGTTTCTCAGTCTGTTTCCTAGTGCCGGTTTGAAGTTCCTGCAGTTTTCACTGTAAAACCGAGTTGGAGCTAGTACCTCCCCATATATATGTATGGAGTGGAGTTTGCAACTGAAAAGAAACTTTGTGTTCCCAACAAGCTAGGTGAAGGACGGCTTTCACACACACTTATCTCTCAGAACTGAGCATGTGGAGAGACGTTCGTTCATCTACCACAAAGGGAACGGGTTGCAGGAGAAACTTTTACTCTGGTTTCTCAGTCTGTTTCATAGTGCCGGTTTGAAGTTCCTGCAGTTTTCACTGTAAAACCGAGTTGGAGCTAGTACCTCCCCATATATATGTATGGAGTGGAGTTTGCAAGTGAAAAGAAACTTTGTGTTCCCAACAAGCTAGGTGAAGGACGGCTTTCACACACACTTATCTCTCAGAACTGAGCATGTGGAGAGACGTTCGTTCATCTAGCACAAAGGGAACGCGTTGCAGGGGAAACTTTTACTCTGGTTTCTCAGTCTGTTTCCTAGTGCCGGTTTGAAGTTCCTGCAGTTTTCACTGTAAAACCGAGTTGGAGCTAGTACCTCCCCATATATATGCATGGAGTGGAGTTTGCAAGTGAAAAGAAACTTTGTGTTCCCAACAAGCTAGGTGAAGGACGGCTTTCACACACACTTATCTCTCAGAACTGAGCATGTGGAGAGACTTTCGTTCATCTAGCACAAAGGGAACGGGTTGCAGGAGAAACTTTTACTCTGGTTTCTCAGTCTGTTTCCTCGTGCCGGTTTGAAGTTCCTGCAGTTTTCACTGTAAAACCGAGTTGGAGCTAGTACCTCCCCATATATATGTATGGAGTGGAGTTTGCAAGTGAAAAGAAACTTTGTGTTCCCAACAAGCTAGATGAAGGATGGCTTTCACACACACTTATCTCTCAGAACTGAGCATGTGGAGAGACGTTCGTTCATCTAGCACAAAGGGATCGCGTTGCAGGGGAAACTTTTACTCTGGTTTCTCAGTCTGTTTCCTAGTGCCGGTTTGAAGTTCCTGCAGTTTTCACTGTAAAACAGACTTGGAGCTAGTACCTCCCCATATATATGTATGGATTGGAGTTTGCAAGTGAAAAGAAACTTTGTGTTCCCAACAAGCTAGGTGAAGGACGGCTTTCACACACACTTATATCTCAGAACTGAGCATGTGGAGAGACGTTCGTTCATCTAGCAAAAAGGGAACGCGTTGCAGGGGAAACTTTTACTCTGGTTTCTCAGTCTGTTTCCTAGTGCCGGTTTGAAGTTCCTGCAGTTTTCACTGTAAAACCGAGTTGGAGCTAGTACCTCCCCATATATATGTATGGAGTGGAGTTTGCAAGTGAAAAGAAACTTTGTGTTCCCAACAAGCTAGGTGAAGGACGGCTTTCACACACACTTATCTCTCAGAACTGAGCATGTGGAGAGACGTTCGTTCATCTAGCACAAAGGGAACGGGTTGCAGGAGAAATTTTTACTCTGGTTTCTCAGTCTGTTTCCTAGTGCCGTTATGACGTTCCTGCAGTTTTCACTGTAAAACCGAGTTGGAGCTAGTACCTCCCCATATATATGTATGGAGTGGAGTTTTCAAGTGAAAAGAAACTTTGTGTTCCCAACAAGCTAGGTGAAGGACGGCTTTCACACACACTTATCTCTCAGAACTGAGCATGTGGAGAGACGTTCGTTCATCTAGCACAAAGGGAACGGGTTGCAGGAGAAACTTTTACTCTGGTTTCTCAGTCTGTTTCCTAGTGCCGGTTTGATGTTCCTGCAGTTTTCACTGTAAAACTGAGTAAGATCTTGTACCTCCCCATATATATGTATGGAGTGGAGTTTGCTACTGAAAAGAAACTTTGTGTTCCCAACAAGCTAGTTGAAGGACGGTTTCACACACACTTATCTCTCAGAACTGAGCATGTGGAGAGACTTTCGTTCATCTAGAACGAAGGGAATGGGTTGCAGGAGAAACTTTTACTCTGGTTTCTCAGTCTGTTTCCTAGTGCCGGTTTGAAGTTCCTGCAGTTTTCACTGTAAAACCGAGTTGGAGCTAGTACCTCCCCATATATATATATGGAGTGGAGTTTGCAAGTGAAAAGAAACTTTGCGTTCCCAACAAGCTAGGTGAAGGACGGCTTTCACACACACTTATCTCTCAGAACTGAGCATGTGGAGAGACGTTCGTTCATCTAGCACAAAGGGAACGGGTTGCAGGAGAAACTTTTACTCTGGTTTCTCAGTCTGTTTCCTAGTGCCGGTTTGAAGTTCCTGCAGTTTTCACTGTAAAACCGAGTTGGAGCTAGTACCTCCCCATATATATGTATGGAGTGGAGTTTGCAAGTGAAAAGAAACTTTGTGTTCCCAACAAGCTAGGTGAAGGACGGCTTTCACACACACTTATCTCTCAGAACTGAGCATGTGGAGAGACGTTCGTTCATCTAGCACAAAGGGAACGGGTTGCAGGAGAAACTTTTACTCTGGTTTCTCAGTCTGTTTCCTAGTGCCGGTTTGAAGTTCCTGCAGTTTTCACTGTAAAACCGAGTTGGAGCTAGTACCTCCCCATATATATGTATGGAGTGGAGTTTGCTAGTGAAAAGAAACTTTGTGGTCCCAACAAGCTAGGTGAAGGACGTCTTTCACACACACTTATCTCTCAGAACTGAGCATGTGGAGAGACGTTCGTTCATCTAGCAAAAAGGGAACAGGTTGCAGGAGAAACTTTTACTCTGGTTTCTCAGTCTGTTTCCTAGTGCCGGTTTGAAGTTCCTGCAGTTTTCACTGTAAAACCGAGTTGGAGCTAGTACCTCCCCATATATATGTATGGAGTGGAGTTTGCAAGTGAAAAGAAACTTTGTGTTCCCAACAAGCTAGGTGAAGGACGGCTTTCACACACACTTATCTCTCAGAACTGAGCATGTGGAGAGACTTTCGTTCATCTAGCACAAAGGGAACGGGTTGCAGGAGAAACTTTTACTCTGGTTTCTCAGTCTGTTTCATAGTGCCGGTTTGAAGTTCCTGCAGTTTTCACTGCAAAACCGAGTTGGAGCTAGTACCTCCCCATATATATGTATGGAGTGGAGTTTGCAAGTGAAAAGAAACTTTGTGTTCCCAACAAGCTAGGTGAAGGACGGCTTTCACACACACTTATCTCTCAGAACTGAGCATGTGGAGAGACGTTCGTTCATCTAGCACAAAGGGAACGCGTTGCAGGGGAAACTTTTACTCTGGTTTCTCAGTCTGTTTCCTAGTGCCGGTTTGAAGTTCCTGCAGTTTTCACTGTAAAACCGAGTTGGAGCTAGTACCTCCCCATATATATGCATGGAGTGGAGTTTGCAAGTGAAAAGAAACTTTGTGTTCCCAACAAGCTAGGTGAAGGACGGCTTTCACACACACTTATCTCTCAGAACTGAGCATGTGGAGAGACGTTCGTTCATCTAGCACAAAGGGAACGGGTTGCAGGAGAAACTTTTACTCTGGTTTCTCAGTCTGTTTCCTAGTGCCGGTTTGAAGTTCCTGCAGTTTTCACTGTAAAACCGAGTTGGAGCTAGTACCTCCCCATATATATGTATGGAGTGGAGTTTGCAAGTGAAAAGAAACTTTGTGTTCCCAACAAGCTAGATGAAGGATGGCTTTCACACACACTTATCTCTCAGAACTGAGCATGTGGAGAGACGTTCGTTCATCTAGCACAAAGGGATCGCGTTGCAGGGGAAACTTTTACTCTGGTTTCTCAGTCTGTTTCCTAGTGCCGGTTTGAAGTTCCTGCAGTTTTCACTGTAAAACCGACTTGGAGCTAGTACCTCCCCATATATATGTATGGAGTGGAGTTTGCAAGTGAAAAGAAACTTTGTGTTCCCAACAAGCTAGGTGAAGGACGGCTTTCACACACACTTATATCTCAGAACTGAGCATGTGGAGAGACGTTCGTTCATCTAGCACAAAGGGAACGCGTTGCAGGGGAAACTTTTACTCTGGTTTCTCAGTCTGTTTCCTAGTGCCGTTATGAAGTTCCTGCAGTTTTCACTGTAAAACCGAGTTGGAGCTAGTACCTACCCATATATATGTATGGAGTGGAGTTTTCAAGTGAAAAGAAACTTTGTGTTCCCAACAAGCTAGGTGAAGGACGGCTTTCACACACACTTATCTCTCAGAACTGAGCATGTGGAGAGACGTTCGTTCATCTAGCACAAAGGGAACGGGTTGCAGGAGAAACTTTTACTCTGGTTTCTCAGTCTGTTTCCTAGTGCCGGTTTGATGTTCCTGCAGTTTTCACTGTAAAACTGAGTAAGATCTTGTACCTCCCCATATATATGTATGGAGTGGAGTTTGCTACTGAAAAGAAACTTTGTGTTCCCAACAAGCTAGTTGAAGGACGGTTTCACACACACTTATCTCTCAGAACTGAGCATGTGGAGAGACTTTCGTTCATCTAGAACGAAGGGAATGGGTTGCAGGAGAAACTTTTACTCTGGTTTCTCAGTCTGTTTCCTAGTGCCGGTTTGAAGTTCCTGCAGTTTTCACTGTAAAACCGAGTTGGAGCTAGTACCTCCCCATATATATGTATGGAGTGGAGTTTGCATGTGAAAAGAAACTTTGTGTTCCCAACAAGCTAGGTGAAGGACGGCTTTCACACACACTTATCTCTCAGAACTGAGCATGTGGAGAGACGTTCGTTCATCTAGCACAAAGGGAACGGGTTGCAGGAGAAACTTTTACTCTGGTTTCTCAGTCTGTTTCCTAGTGCCGGTTTGAAGTTCCTGCAGTTTTCACTGTAAAACCGAGTTGGAGCTAGTACCTCCCCATATATATGTATGGAGTGGAGTTGGCAAGTGAAAAGAAACTTTGTGTTCCCAACAAGCTAGGTGAAGGACGGCTTTCACACACACTTATCTCTCAGAACTGAGCATGTGGAGAGACGTTCGTTCATCTAGCACAAAGGGAACGGGTTGCAGGAGAAACTTTTACTCTGGTTTCTCAGTCTGTTTCCTAGTGCCGGTTTGAAGTTCCTGCAGTTTTCACTGTAAAACCGAGTTGGAGCTAGTACCTCCCCATATATATGTATGGAGTGGAGTTTGCTAGTGAAAAGAAACTTTGTGGTCCCAACAAGCTAGGTGAAGGACGTCTTTCACACACACTTATCTCTCAGAACTGAGCATGTGGAGAGACGTTCGTTCATCTAGCAAAAAGGGAACAGGTTGCAGGAGAAACTTTTACTCTGGTTTCTCAGTCTGTTTCCTAGTGCCGGTTTGAAGTTCCTGCAGTTTTCACTGTAAAACCGAGTTGGAGCTAGTACCTCCCCATATATATGTATGGAGTGGAGTTTGCAAGTGAAAAGAAACTTTGTGTTCCCAACAAGCTAGGTGAAGGACGGCTTTCACACACACTTATCTCTCAGAACTGAGCATGTGGAGAGACGTTCGTTCATCTAGCACAAAGGGAACGGTTTGCAGGAGAAACTTTTACTCTGGTTTCTCAGTCTGTTTCCTAGTGCCGGTTTGATGTTCCTGCAGTTTTCAATGTAAAACCGTGTTAGATCTTGTACCTCCCCATATATATGTATGGAGTGGAGTTTGCTACTGAAAAGAAACTCTGTGTTCCCAACAAGCTAGTTGAAGGACGGCTTTCACACACACTTATCTCTCAGAACTGAGCATGTGGAGAGACGTTCGTTCATCTAGAACAAAGGGAATGGGTTGCAGGAGAAATTTTTACTCTGGTTTCTCAGTCTGTTTCCTAGTGCCGGTTTGAAGTTCCTGCAGTTTTCACTGTAAAACCGAGTTGGAGCTAGTACCTCCCCATATATATGTATGGAGTGGAGTTTGCATGTGAAAAGAAACTTTGTGTTCCCAACAAGCTAGGTGAAGGACGGCTTTCACACACACTTATCTCTCAGAACTGAGCATGTGGAGAGACGTTCGTTCATCTAGCACAAAGGGAACGGGTTGCAGGAGAAACTTTTACTCTGGTTTCTCAGTCTGTTTCCTAGTGCCGGTTTGAAGTTCCTGCAGTTTTCACTGTAAAACCGAGTTGGAGCTAGTACCTCCCCATATATATGTATGGAGTGGAGTTGGCAAGTGAAAAGAAACTTTGTGTTCCCAACAAGCTAGGTGAAGGACGGCTTTCACACACACTTATCTCTCAGAACTGAGCATGTGGAGAGACGTTCGTTCATCTAGCACAAAGGGAACGGGTTGCAGGAGAAACTTTTTCTCTGGTTTCTCAGTCTGTTTCCTAGTGCCGGTTTGAAGTTCCTGCAGTTTTCACTGTAAAACCGAGTTGGAGCTAGTACCTCCCCATATATATGTATGGAGTGGAGTTTGCAAGTGAAAACTAACTTTGTGTTCCCAACATGCTAGGTGAAGGACGGCTTTCACACACACTTATCTCTCAGAACTGAGCATGTGGAGAGACGTTCGTTCATCTAGCACAAAGGGAACGGGTTGCATGAGAAACTTTACTCTGGTTTCTCAGTCTGTTTCCTAGTGCCGGTTTGAAGTTCCTGCAGTTTTCACTGTAAAACCGAGTTGGAGCTAGTACCTCCCCATATATATGTATGGAGTGGAGTTTGCAAGTGAAAAGAAACTTTGTGTTCCCAACAAGCTAGGTGAAGGACGGCTTTCACACACACTTATCTCTCAGAACTGAGCATGTGGAGAGACGTTCGTTCATCTAGCACAAAGGGAACGGGTTGCAGGAGAAACTTTTACTCTGGTTTCTCAGTCTGTTTCCTAGTGCCGGTTTGAAGTTCCTGCAGTTTTCACTGTAAAACCGAGTTGGAGCTAGTACCTCCCCATATATATGTATGGAGTGGAGTTTGCAAGTGAAAAGAATCTTTGTGTTCCCAACAAGCTAGGTGAAGGACGGCTTTCACACACACTTATCTCTCAGAACTGAGCATGTGGAGAGACGTTCGTTCATCTAGCACAAAGGGAACGGGTTGCAGGAGAAACTTTTACTCTGGTTTCTCAGTCTGTTTCCTAGTGCCGGTTTGAAGTTCCTGCAGTTTTCACTGTAAAACCGAGTTGGAGCTAGTACCTCCCCATATATATGTATGGAGTGGAGTTTGCAAGTGAAAAGAAACTTTGTGTTCCCAACAAGCTAGGTGAAGGACGGCTTTCACACACACTTATCTCTCAGAACTGAGCATGTGGAGAGACGTTCGTTCATCTAGCACAAAGGGAACGGGTTGCAGGAGAAACATTTACTCTGGTTTCTCAGTCTGTTTCCTAGTGCCGGTTTGAAGTTCCTGCAGTTTTCACTGTAAAACCGAGTTGGAGCTAGTACCTCCCCATATATATGTACGGAGTGGAGTTTGCAAGTGAAAAGAAACTTTGTGTTCCCAACAAGCTAGGTGAAGGACGGCTTTCACACACACTTATCTCTCAGAACTGAGCATGTGGAGAGACGTTCGTTCATCTAGCACAAAGGGAACGGGTTGCAGGAGAAACTTTTTCTCTGGTTTCTCAGTCTGTTTCCTAGTGCCGGTTTGAAGTTCCTGCAGTTTTCACTGTAAAACCGAGTTGGAGCTAGTACCTCCCCATATATATGTATGGAGTGGAGTTTGCAAGTGAAAACTAACTTTGTGTTCCCAACAAGCTAGGTGAAGGACGGCTTTCACACACACTTATCTCTCAGAACTGAGCATGTGGAGAGACGTTCGTTCATCTAGCACAAACGGAACGGGTTGCATGAGAAACTTTTACTCTGGTTTCTCAGTCTGTTTCCTAGTGCCGGTTTGAAGTTCCTGCAGTTTTCACTGTAAAACCGAGTTGGAGCTAGTACCTCCCCATATATATGTACGGTGTGGAGTTTGCAAGTGAAAAGAAACTTTGTGTTCCCAACAAGCTAGGTGAAGGACGGCTTTCACACACACTTATCTCTCAGAACTGAGCATGTGGAGAGACGTTCGTTCATCTAGCAGAAAGGGAACGGGTTGCAGGAGAAACTTTTACTCTGGTTTCTCAGTCTGTTTCCTAGTGCCGGTTTGAAGTTCCTGCAGTTTTCACTGTAAAACCGAGTTGGAGCTAGTACCTCCCCATATATATGTATGGAGTGGAGTTTGCAAGTGAAAAGAAACTTTGTGTTCCCAACAAGCTAGGTGAAGGACGGCTTTCACACACACTTATCTCTCAGAACTGAGCATGTGGAGAGACGTTCGTTCATCTAGCAGAAAGGGAACGGGTTGCAGGAGAAACTTTTACTCTGGTTTCTCAGTCTGTTTCCTAGTGCCGGTTTGAAGTTCCTGCAGTTTTCACTGTAAAACCGAGTTGGAGCTAGTACCTCCCCATATATATGTATGGAGTGGAGTTTGCAAGTGAAAAGAAACTTTGTGTTCCCAACAAGCTAGGTGAAGGACGGCTTTCACACACACATATCTCTCAGAACTGAGCATGTGGAGAGACGTTCGTTCATCTAGCACAAAGGGAACGGGTTGCAGGAGAAACTTTTACTCTGGTTTCTCAGTCTGTTTCCTAGTGCCGGTTTGAAGTTCCTGCAGTTTTCACTGTAAAACCGAGTTGGAGCTAGTACCTCCCCATATATATGTACGGAGTGGAGTTTGCAAGTGAAAAGAAACTTTGTGTTCCCAACAAGCTAGGTGAAGGATGGCTTTCACACACACTTATCTCTCAGAACTGAGCATGTGGAGAGACGTTCGTTCATCTAGCACAAAGGGAACGGGTTGCAGGAGAAACTTTTACTCTGGTTTCTCAGTCTGTTTCCTAGTGCCGGTTTGAAGTTCCTGCAGTTTTCACTGTAAAACCGAGTTGGAGCTAGTACCTCCCCATATATATGTATGGAGTGGAGTTTGCAAGTGAAAAGAAACTTTGTGTTCCCAACAAGCTAGGTGAAGGACGGCTTTCACACACACTTATCTCTCAGAACTGAGCATGTGGAGAGACGTTCGTTCATCTAGCACAAAGGGAACGGGTTGCAGGAGAAACTTTTACTCTGGTTTCTCAGTCTGTTTCCTAGTGCCGGTTTGAAGTTCCTGCAGTTTTCACTGTAAAACCGAGTTGGAGCTAGTACCTCCCCATATATATGTATGGAGTGGAGTTTGCAAGTGAAAAGAAACTTTGTGTTCCCAACAAGCTAGGTGAAGGACGGCTTTCACACACACTTATCTCTCAGAACTGAGCATGTGGAGAGACGTTCGTTCATCTAGCACAAAGGGAACGGGTTGCAGGAGAAACTTTTACTCTGGTTTCTCAGTCTGTTTCCTAGTGCCGGTTTGAAGTTCCTGCAGTTTTCACTGTAAAACCGAGTTGGAGCTAGTACCTCCCCATATATATGTACGGAGTGGAGTTTGCAAGTGAAAAGAAACTTTGTGTTCCCAACAAGCTAGGTGAAGGATGGCTTTCACACACACTTATCTCTCAGAACTGAGCATGTGGAGAGACGTTCGTTCATCTAGCACAAAGGGAACGGGTTGCAGGAGAAACTTTTACTCTGGTTTCTCAGTCTGTTTCCTAGTGCCGGTTTGAAGTTCCTGCAGTTTTCACTGTAAAACCGAGTTGGAGCTAGTACCTCCCCATATATATCTATGGAGTGGAGTTTGCAAGTGAAAAGAAACTTTGTGTTCCCAACAAGCTAGGTGAAGGAAGGCTTTCACACACATTTATCTCTCAGAACTGAGCATGTGGAGAGACGTTCGTTCATCTAGCACAAAGGGAACGGGTTGCAGGAGAAACTTTTACTCTGGTTTCTCAGTCTGTTTCCTAGTGCCGGTTTGAAGTTCCTGCAGTTTTCACTGTAAAACCGAGTTGGAGCTAGTACCTCCCCATATATATGTATGGAGTGGAGTTTGCAAGTGAAAAGAAACTTTGTGTTCCCAACAAGCTAGGTGAAGGACGGCTTTCACACACACTTATCTCTCAGAACTGAGCATGTGGAGAGACGTTCGTTCATCTAGCACAAAGGGAACGGGTTGCAGGAGAAACTTTTACTCTGGTTTCTCAGTCTGTTTCCTAGTGCCGGTTTGAAGTTCCTGCAGTTTTCACTGTAAAACCGAGTTGGAGCTTGTATCTACCCATATATATGTATGGAGTGGAGTTTGCAAGTGAAAAGAAACTTTGTGTTCCCAACAATCTAGGTGAAGAACGGCTTTCACACACACTTATCTCTCAGAACTGAGCATGTGGAGAGACGTTCGTTCATCTAGCACAAAGGGAACGGGTTGCAGGAGAAACTTTTACTCTGGTTTCTCAGTCTGTTTCCTAGTGCCGGTTTGAAGTTCCTGCAGTTTTCACTGTAAAACCGAGTTGTAGCTTGTACCTCCCCATATATATGTATGGAGTGGAGTTTGCAAGTGAAAAGAAACTTTGTGTTCCCAACAAGCTAGGTGAAGGACGGCTTTCACACACACTTATCTCTCAGAACTGAGCATGTGGAGAGACGTTCGTTCATCTAGCACAAAGGGAACGGGTTGCAGGAGAAACTTTTACTCTGGTTTCTCAGTCTGTTTCCTAGTGCCGGTTTGAAGTTCCTGCAGTTTTCACTGTAAAACCGAGTTGGAGCTTGTACCTCCCCATATATATGTATGGAGTGGAGTTTGCAAGTGAAAAGAAACTTTGTGTTCCCAACAAGCTAGGTAAAGGACGGCTTTCACACACACTTATCTCTCAGAACTGAGCATGTGGAGAGACGTTCGTTCATCTAGCACAAAGGGAATGGGTTGCAGGAGAAACTTTTACTCTGGTTTCTCAGTCTGTTTCCTAGTGCCGGTTTGAAGTTCCTGCAGTTTTCACTGTAAAACCGAGTTGGAGCTAGTACCTCCCCATATATATGTATGGAGTGGAGTTTGCAAGTGAAAAGAAACTTTGTGTTCCCAACAAGCTAGGTGAAGGACGGCTTTCACACACACTTATCTCTCAGAACTGAGCATGTGGAGAGACGTTCATTCATCTAGCACAAAGGGAACGGGTTGCAGGAGAAACTTTTACTCTGGTTTCTCAGTCTGTTTCCTAGTGCTGGTTTGAAGTTCCTGCAGTTTTCACTGTAAAATCGAGTTGGAGCTAGTACCTCCCCATATATATGTATGGAGTGGAGTTTGCAAGTGAAAAGAAACTTTGTGTTCCCAACAAGCTAGGTGAAGGACGGCTTTCACACACACTTATCTCTCAGAACTGAGCATGTGGAGAGACGTTCGTTCATCTAGCACAAAGGGAACGGGTTGCAGGAGAAACTTTTACTCTGGTTTCTCAGTCTGTTTCCTAGTGCCGGTTTGAAGTTCCTGCAGTTTTCACTGTAAAACCGAGTTGGAGCTAGTACCTCCCCATATATATGTATGGAGTGGAGTTTGCAAGTGAAAAGAAACTTTGTGTTCCCAACAAGCTAGGTGAAGGACGGCTTTCACACACACTTATCTCTCAGAACTGAGCATGTGGAGAGACGTTCGTTCATCTAGCACAAAGGGAACGGGTTGCAGGAGAAACTTTTACTCTGGTTTCTCAGTCTGTTTCCTAGTGCCGGTTTGAAGTTCCTGCAGTTTTCACTGTAAAACCGAGTTGGAGCTTGTACCTCCCCATATATATGTATGGAGTGGAGTTTGCAAGTGAAAAGAAACTTTGTGTTCCCAACAAGCTAGGTGAAGGACGGCTTTCACACACACTTATCTCTCAGAACTGAGCATGTGGAGAGACGTTCGTTCATCTAGCACAAAGGAACGGGTTGCAGGAGAAACTTTTACTCTGGTTTCTCAGTCTGTTTCCTAGTGCCGGTTTGAAGTTCCTGCAGTTTTCACTGTAAAACCGAGTTGGAGCTTGTACCTCCCCATATATATGTATGGAGTGGAGTTTGCAACTGAAAAGAAACTTTGTGTTCCCAACAAGCTAGGTGAAGGACGGCTTTCACACACACTTATCTCTCAGAACTGAGCATGTGGAGAGACGTTCGTTCATCTACCACAAAGGGAACGGGTTGCAGGAGAAACTTTTACTCTGGTTTCTCAGTCTGTTTCATAGTGCCGGTTTGAAGTTCCTGCAGTTTTCACTGTAAAACCGAGTTGGAGCTAGTACCTCCCCATATATATGTATGGAGTGGAGTTTGCAAGTGAAAAGAAACTTTGTGTTCCCAACAAGCTAGGTGAAGGACGGCTTTCACACACACTTATCTCTCAGAACTGAGCATGTGGAGAGACGTTCGTTCATCTAGCACAAAGGGAACGCGTTGCAGGGGAAACTTTTACTCTGGTTTCTCAGTCTGTTTCCTAGTGCCGGTTTGAAGTTCCTGCAGTTTTCACTGTAAAACCGAGTTGGAGCTAGTACCTCCCCATATATATGCATGGAGTGGAGTTTGCAAGTGAAAAGAAACTTTGTGTTCCCAACAAGCTAGGTGAAGGACGGCTTTCACACACACTTATCTCTCAGAACTGAGCATGTGGAGAGACTTTCGTTCATCTAGCACAAAGGGAACGGGTTGCAGGAGAAACTTTTACTCTGGTTTCTCAGTCTGTTTCCTAGTGCCGGTTTGAAGTTCCTGCAGTTTTCACTGTAAAACCGAGTTGGAGCTAGTACCTCCCCATATATATGTATGGAGTGGAGTTTGCAAGTGAAAAGAAACTTTGTGTTCCCAACAAGCTAGGTGAAGGACGGCTTTCACACACACTTATCTCTCAGAACTGAGCATGTGGAGAGACGTTCGTTCATCTAGCACAAAGGGAACGGGTTGCAGGAGAAACTTTTACTCTGGTTTCTCAGTCTGTTTCCTAGTGCCGGTTTGAAGTTCCTGCAGTTTTCACTGTAAAACCGAGTTGGAGCTTGTACCTCCCCATATATATGTATGGAGTGGAGTTTGCAAGTGAAAAGAAACTTTGTGTTCCCAACAATCTAGGTGAAGGACGGCTTTCACACACACTTATCTCTCAGAACTGAGCATGTGGAGAGACGTTCGTTCATCTAGCACAAAGGGAACGGGTTGCAGGAGAAACTTTTACTCTGGTTTCTCAGTCTGTTTCCTAGTGCCGGTTTGAAGTTCCTGCAGTTTTCACTGTAAAACCGAGTTGGAGCTAGTACCTCCCCATATATATGTATGGAGTGGAGTTTGCAAGTGAAAAGAAACTTTGTGTTCCCAACAACTAGGTGAAGGACGGCTTTCACACACACTTATCTCTCAGAACTGAGCATGTGGAGAGACGTTCGTTCATCTAGCACAAAGGGAACGGGTTGCAGGAGAAACTTTTACTCTGGTTTCTCAGTCTGTTTCCTAGTGCCGGTTTGAAGTTCCTGCAGTTTTCACTGTAAAACCGAGTTGGAGCTTGTACCTCCCCATATATATGTATGGAGTGGACTTTGCAAGTGAAAAGAAACTTTGTGTTCCCAACAAGCTAGGTGAAGGACGGCTTTCACACACACTTATCTCTCAGAACTGAGCATGTGGAGAGACGTTCGTTCATCTAGCACAAAGGGAATGGGTTGCATGAGAAACTTTTACTCTGGTTTCTCAGTCTGTTTCCTAGTGCCGGTTTGAAGTTCCTGCAGTTTTCACTGTAAAACCGAGTTGGAGCTAGTACCTCCCCATATATATGTATGGAGTGGAGTTTGCAAGTGTAAAGAAACTTTGTGTTCCCAACAAGCTAGGTGAAGGACGGCTTTCACACACACTTATCTCTCAGAACTGAGCATGTGGAGAGACGTTCATTCATCTAGCACAAAGGGAACGGGTTGCAGGAGAAACTTTTACTCTGGTTTCTCAGTCTGTTTCCTAGTGCTGGTTTGAAGTTCCTGCAGTTTTCACTGTAAAATCGAGTTGGAGCTAGTACCTCCCCATATATATGTAAGGAGTGGAGTTTGCAAGTGAAAAGAAACTTTGTGTTCCCAACAAGCTAGGTGAAGGACGGCTTTCACACACACTTATCTCTCAGAACTTAGCATGTGGAGAGACGTTCGTTCATCTAGCACAAAGGGAACGGTTTGCAGGAGAAACTTTTACTCTGGTTTCTCAGTCTGTTTCCTAGTGCCGGTTTGAAGTTCCTGCAGTTTTCACTGTAAAACCGAGTTGGAGCTAGTACCTCCCCATATATATGTATGGAGTGGAGTTTGCTACTGAAAAGAAACTTTGTGTTCCCAACAAGCTAGGTGAAGGACGGCTTTCACACACACTTATCTCTCAGAACTGAGCATGTGGAGAGACGTTCGTTCATCTAGCACAAAGGGAACGGGTTGCAGGAGAAACTTTTACTCTGGTTTCTCAGTCTGTTTCCTAGTGCCGGTTTGAAGTTCCTGCAGTTTTCACTGTAAAACCGAGTTGGAGCTAGTACCTCCCCATATATATGTATGGAGTGGAGTTTGCAAGTGAAAAGAAACTTTGTGTTCCCAACAAGCTAGGTGAAGGACGGCTTTCACACACACTTATCTCTCAGAACTGAGCATGTGGAGAGACGTTCGTTCATCTAGCACAAAGGAACGGGTTGCAGGAGAAACTTTTACTCTGGTTTCTCAGTCTGTTTCCTAGTGCCGGTTTGAAGTTCCTGCAGTTTTCACTGTAAAACCGAGTTGGAGCTAGTACCTCCCCATATATATGTATGGAGTGGGGTTTGCAACTGAAAAGAAACTTTGTGTTCCCAACAAGCTAGGTGAAGGACGGCTTTCACACACACTTATCTCTCAGAACTGAGCATGTGGAGAGACGTTCGTTCATCTACCACAAAGGGAACGGGTTGCAGGAGAAACTTTTACTCTGGTTTCTCAGTCTGTTTCATAGTGCCGGTTTGAAGTTCCTGCAGTTTTCACTGTAAAACCGAGTTGGAGCTAGTACCTCCCCATATATATGTATGGAGTGGAGTTTGCAAGTGAAAAGAAACTTTGTGTTCCCAACAAGCTAGGTGAAGGACGGCTTTCACACACACTTATCTCTCAGAACTGAGCATGTGGAGAGACGTTCGTTCATCTAGCACAAAGGGAACGCGTTGCAGGGGAAACTTTTACTCTGGTTTCTCAGTCTGTTTCCTAGTGCCGGTTTGAAGTTCCTGCAGTTTTCACTGTAAAACCGAGTTGGAGCTAGTACCTCCCCATATATATGCATGGAGTGGAGTTTGCAAATGAAAAGAAACTTTGTGTTCCCAACAAGCTAGGTGAAGGACGGCTTTCACACACACTTATCTCTCAGAACTGAGCATGTGGAGAGACTTTCGTTCATCTAGCACAAAGGGAACGGGTTGCAGGAGAAACTTTTACTCTGGTTTCTCAGTGTGTTTCCTAGTGCCGGTTTGAAGTTCCTGCAGTTTTCACTGTAAAACCGAGTTGGAGCTAGTACCTCCCCATATATATGTATGGAGTGGAGTTTGCAAGTGAAAAGAAACTTTGTGTTCCCAACAAGCTAGATGAAGGATGGCTTTCACACACACTTATCTCTCAGAACTGAGCATGTGGAGAGACGTTCGTTCATCTAGCACAAAGGGATCGCGTTGCAGGGGAAACTTTTACTCTGGTTTCTCAGTCTGTTTCCTAGTGCCGGTTTGAAGTTCCTGCAGTTTTCACTGTAAAACCGACTTGGAGCTAGTACCTCCCCATATATATGTATGGAGTGGAGTTTGCAAGTGAAAAGAAACTTTGTGTTCCCAACAAGCTAGGTGAAGGACGGCTTTCACACACACTTATATCTCAGAACTGAGCATGTGGAGAGACGTTCGTTCATCTAGCACAAAGGGATCGCGTTGCAGGGGAAACTTTTACTCTGGTTTCTCAGTCTGTTTCCTAGTGCCGGTTTGAAGTTCCTGCAGTTTTCACTGTAAAACCGAGTTGGAGCTAGTACCTCCCCATATATATGTATGGAGTGGAGTTTGCAAGTGAAAAGAAACTTTGTGTTCCCAACAAGCTAGGTGAAGGACGGCTTTCACACACACTTATCTCTCAGAACTGAGCATGTGGAGAGACGTTCGTTCATCTAGCACAAAGGGAACGGGTTGCAGGAGAAACTTTTACTCTGGTTTCTCAGTCTGTTTCCTAGTGCCGGTTTGAAGTTCCTGCAGTTTTCACTGTAAAACCGAGTTGGAGCTTGTACCTCCCCATATATATGTATGGAGTGGAGTTTGCAAGTGAAAAGAAACTTTGTGTTCCCAACAATCTAGGTGAAGGACGGCTTTCACACACACTTATCTCTCAGAACTGAGCATGTGGAGAGACGTTCGTTCATCTAGCACAAAGGGAACGGGTTGCAGGAGAAACTTTTACTCTGGTTTCTCAGTCTGTTTCCTAGTGCCGGTTTGAAGTTCCTGCAGTTTTCACTGTAAAACCGAGTTGGAGCTAGTACCTCCCCATATATATGTATAGAGTGGAGTTTGCAAGTGAAAAGAAACTTTGTGTTCCCAACAACTAGGTGAAGGACGGCTTTCACACACACTTATCTCTCAGAACTGAGCATGTGGAGAGACGTTCGTTCATCTAGCACAAAGGGAACGGGTTGCAGGAGAAACTTTTACTCTGGTTTCTCAGTCTGTTTCCTAGTGCCGGTTTGAAGTTCCTGCAGTTTTCACTGTAAAACCGAGTTGGAGCTTGTACCTCCCCATATATATGTATGGAGTGGACTTTGCAAGTGAAAAGAAACTTTGTGTTCCCAACAAGCTAGGTGAAGGACGGCTTTCACACACACTTATCTCTCAGAACTGAGCATGTGGAGAGACGTTCGTTCATCTAGCACAAAGGGAATGGGTTGCATGAGAAACTTTTACTCTGGTTTCTCAGTCTGTTTCCTAGTGCCGGTTTGAAGTTCCTGCAGTTTTCACTGTAAAACCGAGTTGGAGCTAGTACCTCCCCATATATATGTATGGAGTGGAGTTTGCAAGTGTAAAGAAACTTTGTGTTCCCAACAAGCTAGGTGAAGGACGGCTTTCACACACACTTATCTCTCAGAACTGAGCATGTGGAGAGACGTTCATTCATCTAGCACAAAGGGAACGGGTTGCAGGAGAAACTTTTACTCTGGTTTCTCAGTCTGTTTCCTAGTGCTGGTTTGAAGTTCCTGCAGTTTTCACTGTAAAATCGAGTTGGAGCTAGTACCTCCCCATATATATGTAAGGAGTGGAGTTTGCAAGTGAAAAGAAACTTTGTGTTCCCAACAAGCTAGGTGAAGGACGGCTTTCACACACACTTATCTCTCAGAACTTAGCATGTGGAGAGACGTTCGTTCATCTAGCACAAAGGGAACGGTTTGCAGGAGAAACTTTTACTCTGGTTTCTCAGTCTGTTTCCTAGTGCCGGTTTGAAGTTCCTGCAGTTTTCACTGTAAAACCGAGTTGGAGCTAGTACCTCCCCATATATATGTATGGAGTGGAGTTTGCTACTGAAAAGAAACTTTGTGTTCCCAACAAGCTAGGTGAAGGACGGCTTTCACACACACTTATCTCTCAGAACTGAGCATGTGGAGAGACGTTCGTTCATCTAGCACAAAGGGAACGGGTTGCAGGAGAAACTTTTACTCTGGTTTCTCAGTCTGTTTCCTAGTGCCGGTTTGAAGTTCCTGCAGTTTTCACTGTAAAACCGAGTTGGAGCTAGTACCTCCCCATATATATGTATGGAGTGGAGTTTGCAAGTGAAAAGAAACTTTGTGTTCCCAACAAGCTAGGTGAAGGACGGCTTTCACACACACTTATCTCTCAGAACTGAGCATGTGGAGAGACGTTCGTTCATCTAGCACAAAGGAACGGGTTGCAGGAGAAACTTTTACTCTGGTTTCTCAGTCTGTTTCCTAGTGCCGGTTTGAAGTTCCTGCAGTTTTCACTGTAAAACCGAGTTGGAGCTAGTACCTCCCCATATATATGTATGGAGTGGGGTTTGCAACTGAAAAGAAACTTTGTGTTCCCAACAAGCTAGGTGAAGGACGGCTTTCACACACACTTATCTCTCAGAACTGAGCATGTGGAGAGACGTTCGTTCATCTACCACAAAGGGAACGGGTTGCAGGAGAAACTTTTACTCTGGTTTCTCAGTCTGTTTCATAGTGCCGGTTTGAAGTTCCTGCAGTTTTCACTGTAAAACCGAGTTGGAGCTAGTACCTCCCCATATATATGTATGGAGTGGAGTTTGCAAGTGAAAAGAAACTTTGTGTTCCCAACAAGCTAGGTGAAGGACGGCTTTCACACACACTTATCTCTCAGAACTGAGCATGTGGAGAGACGTTCGTTCATCTAGCACAAAGGGAACGCGTTGCAGGGGAAACTTTTACTCTGGTTTCTCAGTCTGTTTCCTAGTGCCGGTTTGAAGTTCCTGCAGTTTTCACTGTAAAACCGAGTTGGAGCTAGTACCTCCCCATATATATGCATGGAGTGGAGTTTGCAAATGAAAAGAAACTTTGTGTTCCCAACAAGCTAGGTGAAGGACGGCTTTCACACACACTTATCTCTCAGAACTGAGCATGTGGAGAGACTTTCGTTCATCTAGCACAAAGGGAACGGGTTGCAGGAGAAACTTTTACTCTGGTTTCTCAGTGTGTTTCCTAGTGCCGGTTTGAAGTTCCTGCAGTTTTCACTGTAAAACCGAGTTGGAGCTAGTACCTCCCCATATATATGTATGGAGTGGAGTTTGCAAGTGAAAAGAAACTTTGTGTTCCCAACAAGCTAGATGAAGGATGGCTTTCACACACACTTATCTCTCAGAACTGAGCATGTGGAGAGACGTTCGTTCATCTAGCACAAAGGGATCGCGTTGCAGGGGAAACTTTTACTCTGGTTTCTCAGTCTGTTTCCTAGTGCCGGTTTGAAGTTCCTGCAGTTTTCACTGTAAAACCGACTTGGAGCTAGTACCTCCCCATATATATGTATGGAGTGGAGTTTGCAAGTGAAAAGAAACTTTGTGTTCCCAACAAGCTAGGTGAAGGACGGCTTTCACACACACTTATATCTCAGAACTGAGCATGTGGAGAGACGTTCGTTCATCTAGCACAAAGGGATCGCGTTGCAGGGGAAACTTTTACTCTGGTTTCTCAGTCTGTTTCCTAGTGCCGGTTTGAAGTTCCTGCAGTTTTCACTGTAAAACCGAGTTGGAGCTAGTACCTCCCCATATATATGTATGGAGTGGAGTTTGCAAGTGAAAAGAAACTTTGTGTTCCCAACAAGCTAGGTGAAGGACGGCTTTCACACACACTTATCTCTCAGAACTGAGCATGTGGAGAGACGTTCGTTCATCTAGCACAAAGGGAACGGGTTGCAGGAGAAACTTTTACTCTGGTTTCTCAGTCTGTTTCCTAGTGCCGGTTTGAAGTTCCTGCAGTTTTCACTGTAAAACCGAGTTGGAGCTAGTACCTCCCCATATATATGTATGGAGTGGAGTTTGCAAGTGAAAAGAAACTTTGTGTTCCCAACAAGCTAGGTGAAGGACGGCTTTCACACACACTTATCTCTCAGAACTGAGCATGTGGAGAGACGTTCGTTCATCTAGCACAAAGGGAACGGGTTGCAGGAGAAACTTTTACTCTGGTTTCTCAGTCTGTTTCCTAGTGCCGGTTTGAAGTTCCTGCAGTTTTCACTGTAAAACCGAGTTGGAGCTAGTACCTCCCCATATATATGTATGGAGTGGAGTTTGCAAGTGAAAAGAAACTTTGTGTTCCCAACAAGCTAGATGAAGGATGGCTTTCACACACACTTATCTCTCAGAACTGAGCATGTGGAGAGACGTTCGTTCATCTAGCACAAAGAGATCGCGTTGCAGGGGAAACTTTTACTCTGGTTTCTCAGTCTGTTTCCTAGTGCCGGTTTGAAGTTCCTGCAGTTTTCACTGTAAAACCGAGTTGGAGCTAGTACCTCCCCATATATATATATGGAGTGGAGTTTGCAAGTGAAAAGAAACTTTGCGTTCCCAACAAGCTAGGTGAAGGACGGCTTTCACACACACTTATCTCTCAGAACTGAGCATGTGGAGAGACGTTCGTTCATCTAGCACAAAGGGAACGGGTTGCAGGAGAAACTTTTACTCTGGTTTCTCAGTCTGTTTCCTAGTGCCGGTTTGAAGTTCCTGCAGTTTTCACTGTAAAACCGAGTTGGAGCTAGTACCTCCCCATATATATATATGGAGTGGAGTTTGCAAGTGAAAAGAAACTTTGCGTTCCCAACAAGCTAGGTGAAGGACGGCTTTCACACACACTTATCTCTCAGAACTGAGCATGTGGAGAGACGTTCGTTCATCTAGCACAAAGGGAACGGGTTGCAGGAGAAACTTTTACTCTGGTTTCTCAGTCTGTTTCCTAGTGCCGGTTTGAAGTTCCTGCAGTTTTCACTGTAAAACCGAGTTGGAGCTAGTACCTCCCCATATATATGTATGGAGTGGAGTTTGCTAGTGAAAAGAAACTTTGTGGTCCCAACAAGCTAGGTGAAGGACGTCATTCACACACACTTATCTCTCAGAACTGAGCATGTGGAGAGACGTTCGTTCATCTAGCAAAAAGGGAACAGGTTGCAGGAGAAACTTTTACTCTGGTTTCTCAGTCTGTTTCCTAGTGCCGGTTTGAAGTTCCTGCAGTTTTCACTGTAAAACCGACTTGGAGCTAGTACCTCCCCATATATATGTATGGAGTGGAGTTTGCAAGTGAAAAGAAACTTTGTGTTCCCAACAAGCTAGGTGAAGGACGGCTTTCACACACACTTATCTCTCAGAACTGAGCATGTGGAGAGACGTTCGTTCATCTAGCACAAAGGGAACGGTTTGCAGGAGAAACTTTTACTCTGGTTTCTCAGTCTGTTTCCTAGTGCCGGTTTGATGTTCCTGCAGTTTTCAATGTAAAACCGAGTTAGATCTTGTACCTCCCCATATATATGTATGGAGTGGAGTTTGCTACTGAAAAGAAACTCTGTGTTCCCAACAAGCTAGTTGAAGGACGGCTTTCACACACACTTATCTCTCAGAACTGAGCATGTGGAGAGACGTTCGTTCATCTAGAACAAAGGGAATGGGTTGCAGGAGAAATTTTTACTCTGGTTTCTCAGTCTGTTTCCTAGTGCCGGTTTGAAGTTCCTGCAGTTTTCACTGTAAAATCGAGTTGGAGCTAGTACCTCCCCATATATATGTATGGAGTGGAGTTTGCATGTGAAAAGAAACTTTGTGTTCCCAACAAGCTAGGTGAAGGACGGCTTTCACACACACTTATCTCTCAGAACTGAGCATGTGGAGAGACGTTCGTTCATCTAGCACAAAGGGAACGGGTTGCAGGAGAAACTTTTACTCTGGTTTCTCAGTCTGTTTCCTAGTGCCGGTTTGAAGTTCCTGCAGTTTTCACTGTAAAACCGAGTTGGAGCTAGTACCTCCCCATATATATGTATGGAGTGGAGTTGGCAAGTGAAAAGAAACTTTGTGTTCCCAACAAGCTAGGTGAAGGACGGCTTTCACACACACTTATCTCTCAGAACTGAGCATGTGGAGATACGTTCGTTCATCTAGCACAAAGGGAACGGGTTGCAGGAGAAACTTTTTCTCTGGTTTCTCAGTCTGTTTCCTAGTGCCGGTTTGAAGTTCCTGCAGTTTTCACTGTAAAACCGAGTTGGAGCTAGTACCTCCCCATATATATGTATGGAGTGGAGTTTGCAAGTGAAAACTAACTTTGTGTTCCCAACATGCTAGGTGAAGGACGGCTTTCACACACACTTATCTCTCAGAACTGAGCATGTGGAGAAACGTTCGTTCATCTAGCACAAAGGGAACGGGTTGCATGAGAAACTTTACTCTGGTTTCTCAGTCTGTTTCCTAGTGCCGGTTTGAAGTTCCTGCAGTTTTCACTGTAAAACCGAGTTGGAGCTAGTACCTCCCCATATATATGTATGGAGTGGAGTTTGCAAGTGAAAAGAAACTTTGTGTTCCCAACAAGCTAGGTGAAGGACGGCTTTCACACACACTTATCTCTCAGAACTGAGCATGTGGAGAGACGTTCGTTCATCTAGCAGAAAGGGAACGGGTTGCAGGAGAAACTTTTACTCTGGTTTCTCAGTCTGTTTCCTAGTGCCGGTTTGAAGTTCCTGCAGTTTTCACTGTAAAACCGAGTTGGAGCTAGTACCTCCCCATATATATGTATGGAGTGGAGTTTGCAAGTGAAAAGAATCTTTGTGTTCCCAACAAGCTAGGTGAAGGACGGCTTTCACACACACTTATCTCTCAGAACTGAGCATGTGGAGAGACGTTCGTTCATCTAGCACAAAGGGAACGGGTTGCAGGAGAAACTTTTACTCTGGTTTCTCAGTCTGTTTCCTAGTGCCGGTTTGAAGTTCCTGCAGTTTTCACTGTAAAACCGAGTTGGAGCTAGTACCTCCCCATATATATGTATGGAGTGGAGTTTGCAAGTGAAAAGAAACTTTGTGTTCCCAACAAGCTAGGTGAAGGACGGCTTTCACACACACTTATCTCTCAGAACTGAGCATGTGGAGAGACGTTCGTTCATCTAGCACAAAGGGAACGGGTTGCAGGAGAAACATTTACTCTGGTTTCTCAGTCTGTTTCCTAGTGCCGGTTTGAAGTTCCTGCAGTTTTCACTGTAAAACCGAGTTGGAGCTAGTACCTCCCCATATATATGTACGGAGTGGAGTTTGCAAGTGAAAAGAAACTTTGTGTTCCCAACAAGCTAGGTGAAGGACGGCTTTCACACACACTTATCTCTCAGAACTGAGCATGTGGAGAGACGTTCGTTCATCTAGCACAAAGGGAACGGGTTGCAGGAGAAACTTTTTCTCTGGTTTCTCAGTCTGTTTCCTAGTGCCGGTTTGAAGTTCCTGCAGTTTTCACTGTAAAACCGAGTTGGAGCTAGTACCTCCCCATATATATGTATGGAGTGGAGTTTGCAAGTGAAAACTAACTTTGTGTTCCCAACAAGCTAGGTGAAGGACGGCTTTCACACACACTTATCTCTCAGAACTGAGCATGTGGAGAGACGTTCGTTCATCTAGCACAAACGGAACGGGTTGCATGAGAAACTTTTACTCTGGTTTCTCAGTCTGTTTCCTACTGCCGGTTTGAAGTTCCTGCAGTTTTCACTGTAAAACCGAGTTGGAGCTAGTACCTCCCCATATATATGTACGGAGTGGAGTTGGCAAGTGAAAAGAAACTTTGTGTTCCCAACAAGCTAGGTGAAGGACGGCTTTCACACACACTTATCTCTCAGAACTGAGCATGTGGAGAGACGTTCGTTCATCTAGCAGAAAGGGAACGGGTTGCAGGAGAAACTTTTACTCTGGTTTCTCAGTCTGTTTCCTAGTGCCGGTTTGAAGTTCCTGCAGTTTTCACTGTAAAACCGAGTTGGAGCTAGTACCTCCCCATATATATGTATGGAGTGGAGTTTGCAAGTGAAAAGAAACTTTGTGTTCCCAACAAGCTAGGTGAAGGACGGCTTTCACACACACTTATCTCTCAGAACTGAGCATGTGGAGAGACGTTCGTTCATCTAGCAGAAAGGGAACGGGATGCAGGAGAAACTTTTACTCTGGTTTCTCAGTCTGTTTCCTAGTGCCGGTTTGAAGTTCCTGCAATTTTCACTGTAAAACCGAGTTGGAGCTAGTACCTCCCCATATATATGTATGGAGTGGAGTTTGCAAGTGAAAAGAAACTTTGTGTTCCCAACAAGCTAGTTGAAGGACGGCTTTCACACACACTTATCTCTCAGAACTGAGCATGTGGAGAGACGTTCGTTCATCTAGCACAAAGGGAACGGGTTGCAGGAGAAACTTTTACTCTGGTTTCTCAGTCTGTTTCCTAGTGCCGGTTTGAAGTTCCTGCAGTTTTCACTGTAAAACCGAGTTGGAGCTAGTACCTCCCCATATATATGTATGGAGTGGAGTTTTCAAGTGAAAAGAAACTTTGTGTTCCCAACAAGCTAGGTGAAGGACGGCTTTCACACACACTTATCTCTCAGAACTGAGCATGTGGAGAGACGTTCGTTCATCTAGCACAAAGGGAACGGGTTGCAGGAGAAACTTTTACTCTGGTTTCTCAGTGTGTTTCCTAGTGCCGGTTTGAAGTTCCTGCAGTTTTCACTGTAAAACCGAGTTGGAGCTTGTACCTCCCCATATATATGTATGGAGTGGAGTTTGCAAGTGAAAAGAAACTTTGTGTTCCCAACAAGCTAGTTGAAGGACGGCTTTCACACACACTTATCTCTCAGAACTGAGCATGTGGAGAGACGTTCGTTCATCTAGCACAAAGGGAACGGGTTGCAGGAGCAACTTTTACTCTGGTTTCACAGTCTGTTTCCTAGTGCCGGTTTGAAGTTCCTGCAGTTTTCACTGTAAAACCGAGTTGGAGCTAGTACCTCCCCATATATATGTATGGAGTGGAGTTTGCAAGTGAAAAGAAACTTTGTGTTCCCAACAAGCTAGGTGAAGGACGGCTTTCACACACACTTATCTCTCAGAACTGAGCATGTGGAGAGACGTTCGTTCATCTAGCACAAAGGGAACGGGTTGCAGGAGAAACTTTTACTCTGGATTCTCAGTCTGTTTCCTAGTGCCGGTTTGAAGTTCCTGCAGTTTTCACTGTAAAACCGAGTTGGAGCTTGTACCTCCCCATATATATGTATGGAGTGGAGTTTGCAAGTGAAAAGAATCTTTGTGTTCCCAACAAGCTAGGTGAAGGACGGCTTTCACACACACTTATCTCTCAGAACTGAGCATGTGGAGAGACGTTCGTTCATCTAGCACAAAGGGAACGGGTTGCAGGAGAAACTTTTACTCTGGTTTCTCAGTCTGTTTCCTAGTGCCGGTTTGAAGTTCCTGCAGTTTTCACTGTAAAACAGAGTTGGAGCTAGTACCTCCCCATATATATGTATGGAGTGGAGTTTGCAAGTGAAAAGAAACTTTGTGTTCCCAACAAGCTAGGTGAAGGACGGCTTTCACACACACTTATCTCTCAGAACTGAGCATGTGGAGAGACGTTCGTTCATCTAGCACAAAGGGAACGGGTTGCAGGAGAAACTTTTACTCTGGTTTCTCAGTCTGTTTCCTAGTGCCGGTTTGAAGTTCCTGCAGTTTTCACTGTAAAACCGAGTGGGAGCTAGTACCTCCCCATATATATCTAAGGAGTGGAGTTTGCAAGTGAAAAGAAACTTTGTGTTCCCAACAAGCTAGGTGAAGGAAGGCTTTCACACACATTTATCTCTCAGAACTGAGCATGTGAAGAGACGTTCGTTCATCTAGCACAAAGGGAACGGGTTGCAGGAGAAACTTTTACTCTGGTTTCTCAGTCTGTTTCCTAGTGCCGGTTTGAAGTTCCTGCAGTTTTCACTGTAAAACCGAGTTGGAGCTAGTACCTCCCCATATATATGTATGGAGTGGAGTTTGCAAGTGAAAAGAAACTTTTTGTTCCCAACAAGCTAGGTGAAGGACGGCTTTCACACACACTTATCTCTCAGAACTGAGCATGTGGAGAGACGTTCGTTCATCTAGCACAAAGGGAACGGGTTGCAGGAGAAACTTTTACTCTGGTTTCTCAGTCTGTTTCCTAGTGCCGGTTTGAAGTTCCTGCAGTTTTCACTGTAAAACCGAGTTGGAGCTTGTACCTCCCCATATATATGTATGGAGTGGAGTTTGCAAGTGAAAAGAAACTTTGTGTTCCCAACAATCTAGGTGAAGGACGGCTTTCACACACACTTATCTCTCAGAACTGAGCATGTGGAGAGACGTTCGTTCATCTAGCACAAAGGGAACGGGTTGCAGGAGAAACTTTTACTCTGGTTTCTCAGTCTGTTTCCTAGTGCCGGTTTGAAGTTCCTGCAGTTTTCACTGTAAAACCGAGTTGGAGCTAGTACCTACCCATATATATGTATGGAGTGGAGTTTGCAAGTGAAAAGAAACTTTGTGTTCCCAACAAGCTAGGTGAAGGACGGCTTTCACACACACTTATCTCTCAGAACTGAGCATGTGGAGAGACGTTCGTTCATCTAGCACAAAGGGAACGGGTTGCAGGAGAAACTTTTACTCTGGTTTCTCAGTCTGTTTCCTAGTGCCGGTTTGAAGTTCCTGCAGTTTTCACTGTAAAACCGAGTTGGAGCTTGTACCTCCCCATATATATGTATGGAGTGGAGTTTGCAAGTGAAAAGAAACTTTGTGTTCCCAACAAGCTAGGTGAAGGACGGCTTTCACACACACTTATCTCTCAGAACTGAGCATGTGGAGAGACGTTCGTTCATCTAGCACAAAGGGAACGGGTTGCAGGAGAAACTTTTACTCTGGTTTCTCAGTCTGTTTCCTAGTGCCGGTTTGAAGTTCCTGCAGTTTTCACTGTAAAACCGAGTTGGAGCTAGTACCTCCCCATATATATGTATGGAGTGGAGTTTGCAAGTGAAAAGAAACTTTGTGTTCCCAACAAGCTAGGTGAAGGACGGCTTTCACACACACTTATCTCTCAGAACTGAGCATGTGGAGAGACGTTCATTCATCTAGCACAAACGGAACGGGTTGCAGGAGAAACTTTTACTCTGGTTTCTCAGTCTGTTTCCTAGTGCTGGTTTGAAGTTCCTGCAGTTTTCACTGTAAAATCGAGTTGGAGCTAGTACCTCCCCATATATATGTAAGGAGTGGAGTTTGCAATTGAAAAGAAACTTTGTGTTCCCAACAAGCTAGGTGAAGGACGGCTTTCACACACACTTATCTCTCAGAACTGAGCATGTGGAGAGACGTTCGTTCATCTAGCACAAAGGGAACGGTTTGCAGGAGAAACTTTTACTCTGGTTTCTCAGTCTGTTTCCTAGTGCCGGTTTGAAGTTCCTGCAGTTTTCACTGTAAAACAGAGTTGGAGCTAGTACCTCCCCATATATATGTATGGAGTGGAGTTTGCAAGTGAAAAGAAACTTTGTGTTCCCAACAAGCTAGGTGAAGGACGGCTTTCACACACACTTATCTCTCAGAACTGAGCATGTGGAGAGACGTTCGTTCATCTAGCACAAAGGAACGGGTTGCAGGAGAAACTTTTACTCTGGTTTCTCAGTATGTTTCCTAGTGCCGGTTTGAAGTTCCTGCAGTTTTCACTGTAAAACCGAGTTGGAGCTAGTACCTCCCCATATATATGTATGGAGTGGAGTTTGCAAGTGAAAAGAAACTTTGTGTTCCCAACAAGCTAGGTGAAGGACGGCTTTCACACACACTTATCTCTCAGAACTGAGCATGTGGAGAGACGTTCGTTCATCTACCACAAAGGGAACGGGTTGCAGGAGAAACTTTTACTCTGGTTTCTCAGTCTGTTTCCTAGTGCCGGTTTGAAGTTCCTGTAGTTTTCACTGTAAAACCGAGTTGGAGCTAGTACCTCCCCATATATATGTATGGAGTGGAGTTTGCAAGTGAAAAGAAACTTTGTGTTCCCAACAAGCTAGGTGAAGGACGGCTTTCACACACACTTATATCTCAGAACGGAGCATGTGGAGAGACGTTCGTTCATCTAGCACAAAGGGAACGCGTTGCAGGGGAAACTTTTACTCTGGTTTCTCAGTCTGTTTCCTAGTGCCGGTTTGAAGTTCCTGCAGTTTTCACTGTAAAACCGAGTTGGAGCTAGTACCTCCCCATATATATGCATGGAGTGGAGTTTGAAAGTGAAAAGAAACTTTGTGTTCCCAACAAGCTAGTTGAAGGACGGCTTTCACACACACTTATCTCTCAGAACTGAGCATGTGGAGAGACGTTCGTTCATCTAGCACAAAGGGAACGGGTTGCAGGAGAAACTTTTACTCTGGTTTCTCAGTCTGTTTCCTAGTGCCGGTTTGAAGTTCCTGCAGTTTTCACTGTAAAACCGAGTTGGAGCTAGTACCTCCCCATATATATGTATGGAGTGGAGTTTGCAAGTGAAAAGAAACTTTGTGTTCCCAACAAGCTAGGTGAAGGATGGCTTTCACACACACTTATCTCTCAGAACTGAGCATGTGGAGAGACGTTCGTTCATCTAGCACAAAGGGATCGCGTTGCAGGGGAAACTTTTACTCTGGTTTCTCAGTCTGTTTCCTAGTGCCGGTTTGAAGTTCCTGCAGTTTTCACTGTAAAACCGAGTTGGAGCTAGTACCTCCCCATATATATGTATGGAGTGGAGTTTGCAAGTGAAAAGAAACTTTGTGTTCCCAACAAGCTAGGTGAAGGACGGCTTTCACACACACTTATATCTCAGAACGGAGCATGTGGAGAGACGTTCGTTCATCTAGCACAAAGGGAACGCGTTGCAGGGGAAACTTTTACTCTGGTTTCTCAGTCTGTTTCCTAGTGCCGGTTTGAAGTTCCTGCAGTTTTCACTGTAAAACCGAGTTGGAGCTAGTACCTCCCCATATATATGTATGGAGTGGAGTTTGCAAGTGAAAAGAAACTTTGTGTTCCCAACAAGCTAGGTGAAGGACGGCTTTCACACACACTTATCTCTCAGAACTGAGCATGTGGAGAGACGTTCGTTCATCTAGCACAAAGGGAACGGGTTGCAGGAGAAACTTTTACTCTGGTTTCTCAGTCTGTTTCCTAGTGCCGTTATGAAGTTCCTGCAGTTTTCACTGTAAAACCGAGTTGGAGCTAGTACCTCCCCATATATATGTATGGAGTGGAGTTTGCAAGTGAAAAGAAACTTTGTGTTCCCAACAAGCTAGGTGAAGGACGGCTTTCACACACACTTATCTCTCAGAACTGAGCATGTGGAGAGACGTTCGTTCATCTAGCAGAAAGGGAACGGGTTGCAGGAGAAACTTTTACTCTGGTTTCTCAGTCTGTTTCCTAGTGCCGGTTTGAAGTTCCTGCAGTTTTCACTGTAAAACCGAGTTGGAGCTAGTACCTCCCCATATATATGTATGGAGTGGAGTTTGCAAGTGAAAAGAATCTTTGTGTTCCCAACAAGCTAGGTGAAGGACGGCTTTCACACACACTTATCTCTCAGAACTGAGCATGTGGAGAGACGTTCGTTCATCTAGCACAAAGGGAACGGGTTGCAGGAGAAACTTTTTCTCTGGTTTCTCAGTCTGTTTCCTAGTGCCGGTTTGAAGTTCCTGCAGTTTTCACTGTAAAACCGAGTTGGAGCTAGTACCTCCCCATATATATGTATGGAGTGGAGTTTGCAAGTGAAAAGAAACTTTGTGTTCCCAACAAGCTAGGTGAAGGACGGCTTTCATACACACTTATCTCTCAGAACTGAGCATGTGGAGAGACGTTCGTTCATCTAGCACAAAGGGAACGGGTTGCAGGAGAAACATTTACTCTGGTTTCTCAGTCTGTTTCCTAGTGCCGGTTTGAAGTTCCTGCAGTTTTCACTGTAAAACCGAGTTGGAGCTAGTACCTCCCCATATATATGTACGGAGTGGAGTTTGCAAGTGAAAAGAAACTTTGTGTTCCCAACAAGCTAGGTGAAGGACGGCTTTCACACACACTTATCTCTCAGAACTGAGCATGTGGAGAGACGTTCGTTCATCTAGCACAAAGGGAACGGGTTGCAGGAGAAACTTTTTCTCTGGTTTCTCAGTCTGTTTCCTAGTGCCGGTTTGAAGTTCCTGCAGTTTTCACTGTAAAACCGAGTTGGAGCTAGTACCTCCCCATATATATGTATGGAGTGGAGTTTGCAAGTGAAAACTAACTTTGTGTTCCCAACAAGCTAGGTGAAGGACGGCTTTCACACACACTTATCTCTCAGAACTGAGCATGTGGAGAGACGTTCGTTCATCTAGCACAAACGGAACGGGTTGCATGAGAAACTTTTACTCTGGTTTCTCAGTCTGTTTCCTAGTGCCGGTTTGAAGTTCCTGCAGTTTTCACTGTAAAACCGAGTTGGAGCTAGTACCTCCCCATATATATGTACGGAGTGGAGTTTGCAAGTGAAAAGAAACTTTGTGTTCCCAACAAGCTAGGTGAAGGACGGCTTTCACACACACTTATCTCTCAGAACTGAGCATGTGGAGAGACGTTCGTTCATCTAGCACAAAGGGAACGGGTTGCAGGAGAAACTTTTACTCTGGTTTCTCAGTCTGTTTCCTAGTGCCGGTTTGAAGTTCCTGCAGTTTTCACTGTAAAACCGAGTTGGAGCTAGTACCTCCCCATATATATGTATGGAGTGGAGTTTGCAAGTGAAAAGAAACTTTGTGTTCCCAACAAGCTAGGTGAAGGACGGCTTTCACACACACTTATCTCTCAGAACTGAGCATGTGGAGAGACGTTCGTTCATCTAGCAGAAAGGGAACGGGATGCAGGAGAAACTTTTACTCTGGTTTCTCAGTCTGTTTCCTAGTGCCGGTTTGAAGTTCCTGCAATTTTCACTGTAAAACCGAGTTGGAGCTAGTACCTCCCCATATATATATATGGAGTGGAGTTTGCAAGTGAAAAGAAACTTTGTGTTCCCAACAAGCTAGGTGAAGGACGGCTTTCACACACACTTATCTCTCAGAACTGAGCATGTGGAGAGACGTTCGTTCATCTAGCACAAAGGGAACGGGTTGCAGGAGAAACTTTTACTCTGGTTTCTCAGTCTGTTTCCTAGTGCCGGTTTGAAGTTCCTGCAGTTTTCACTGTAAAACCGAGTTGGAGCTTGTACCTCCCCATATATATGTATGGAGTGGAGTTTGCAAGTGAAAAGAAACTTTGTGTTCCCAACAAGCTAGTTGAAGGACGGCTTTCACACACACTTATCTCTCAGAACTGAGCATGTGGAGAGACGTTCGTTCATCTAGCACAAAGGGAACGGGTTGCAGGAGCAACTTTTACTCTGGTTTCACAGTCTGTTTCCTAGTGCCGGTTTGAAGTTCCTGCAGTTTTCACTGTAAAACCGAGTTGGAGCTAGTACCTCCCCATATATATGTATGGAGTGGAGTTTGCAAGTGAAAAGAAACTTTGTGTTCCCAACAAGCTAGGTGAAGGACGGCTTTCACACACACTTATCTCTCAGAACTGAGCATGTGGAGAGACGTTCGTTCATCTAGCACAAAGGGAACGGGTTGCAGGAGAAACTTTTACTCTGGATTCTCAGTCTGTTTCCTAGTGCCGGTTTGAAGTTCCTGCAGTTTTCACTGTAAAACCGAGTTGGAGCTTGTACCTCCCCATATATATGTATGGAGTGGAGTTTGCAAGTGAAAAGAATCTTTGTGTTCCCAACAAGCTAGGTGAAGGACGGCTTTCACACACACTTATCTCTCAGAACTGAGCATGTGGAGAGACGTTCGTTCATCTAGCACAAAGGGAACGGGTTGCAGGAGAAACTTTTACTCTGGTTTCTCAGTCTGTTTCCTAGTGCCGGTTTGAAGTTCCTGCAGTTTTCACTGTAAAACCGAGTTGGAGCTAGTACCTACCCATATATATGTATGGAGTGGAGTTTGCAAGTGAAAAGAAACTTTGTGTTCCCAACAAGCTAGGTGAAGGACGGCTTTCACACACACTTATCTCTCAGAACTGAGCATGTGGAGAGACGTTCGTTCATCTAGCACAAAGGGAACGGGTTGCAGGAGAAACTTTTACTCTGGTTTCTCAGTCTGTTTCCTAGTGCCGGTTTGAAGTTCCTGCAGTTTTCACTGTAAAACCGAGTTGGAGCTAGTACCTCCCCATATATATCTAAGGAGTGGAGTTTGCAAGTGAAAAGAAACTTTGTGTTCCCAACAAGCTAGGTGAAGGAAGGCTTTCACACACATTTATCTCTCAGAACTGAGCATGTGAAGAGACGTTCGTTCATCTAGCACAAAGGGAACGGGTTGCAGGAGAAACTTTTACTCTGGTTTCTCAGTCTGTTTCCTAGTGCCGGTTTGAAGTTCCTGCAGTTTTCACTGTAAAACCGAGTTGGAGCTAGTACCTCCCCATATATATGTATGGAGTGGAGTTTGCAAGTGAAAAGAAACTTTTTGTTCCCAACAAGCTAGGTGAAGGACGGCTTTCACACACACTTATCTCTCAGAACTGAGCATGTGGAGAGACGTTCGTTCATCTAGCACAAAGGGAACGGGTTGCAGGAGAAACTTTTACTCTGGTTTCTCAGTCTGTTTCCTAGTGCCGGTTTGAAGTTCCTGCAGTTTTCACTGTAAAACCGAGTTGGAGCTTGTACCTCCCCATATATAAGTATGGAGTGGAGTTTGCAAGTGAAAAGAAACTTTGTGTTCCCAACAAGCTAGGTGAAGGACGGCTTTCACACACACTTATCTCTCAGAACTGAGCATGTGGAGAGACGTTCATTCATCTAGCACAAAGGGAACGGGTTGCAGGAGAAACTTTTACTCTGGTTTCTCAGTCTGTTTCCTAGTGCTGGTTTGAAGTTCCTGCAGTTTTCACTGTAAAATCGAGTTGGAGCTAGTACCTCCCCATATATATGTAAGGAGTGGAGTTTCCAAGTGAAAAGAAACTTTGTGTTCCCAACAAGCTAGGTGAAGGACGGCTTTCACACACACTTATCTCTCAGAACTGAGCATGTGGAGAGACGTTCGTTCATCTAGCACAAAGGGAACGGTTTGCAGGAGAAACTTTTACTCTGGTTTCTCAGTCTGTTTCCTAGTGCCGGTTTGAAGTTCCTGCAGTTTTCACTGTAAAACAGAGTTGGAGCTAGTACCTCCCCATATATATGTATGGAGTGGAGTTTGCAAGTGAAAAGAAACTTTGTGTTCCCAACAAGCTAGGTGAAGGACGGCTTTCACACACACTTATCTCTCAGAACTGAGCATGTGGAGAGACGTTCGTTCATCTAGCACAAAGGAACGGGTTGCAGGAGAAACTTTTACTCTGGTTTCTCAGTCTGTTTCCTAGTGCCGGTTTGAAGTTCCTGCAGTTTTCACTGTAAAACCGAGTTGGAGCTAGTACCTCCCCATATATATGTATGGAGTGGAGTTTGCAAGTGAAAAGAAACTTTGTGTTCCCAACAAGCTAGGTGAAGGACGGCTTTCACACACACTTATCTCTCAGAACTGAGCATGTGGAGAGACGTTCGTTCATCTACCACAAAGGGAACGGGTTGCAGGAGAAACTTTTACTCTGGTTTCTCAGTCTGTTTCCTAGTGCCGGTTTGAAGTTCCTGTAGTTTTCACTGTAAAACCGAGTTGGAGCTAGTACCTCCCCATATATATGTATGGAGTGGAGTTTGCAAGTGAAAAGAAACTTTGTGTTCCCAACAAGCTAGGTGAAGGACGGCTTTCACACACACTTATCTCTCAGAACTGAGCATGTGGAGAGACGTTCGTTCATCTAGCACAAAGGGAACGCGTTGCAGGGGAAACTTTTACTCTGGTTTCTCAGTCTGTTTCCTAGTGCCGGTTTGAAGTTCCTGCAGTTTTCACTGTAAAACCGAGTTGGAGCTAGTACCTCCCCATATATATGCATGGAGTGGAGTTTGAAAGTGAAAAGAAACTTTGTGTTCCCAACAAGCTAGGTGAAGGACGGCTTTCACACACACTTATCTCTCAGAACTGAGCATGTGGAGAGACGTTCGTTCATCTAGCACAAAGGGAACGGGTTGCAGGAGAAACATTTACTCTGGTTTCTCAGTCTGTTTCCTAGTGCCGGTTTGAAGTTCCTGCAGTTTTCACTGTAAAACCGAGTTGGAGCTAGTACCTCCCCATATATATGTATGGAGTGGAGTTTGCATGTGAAAAGAAACTTTGTGTTCCCAACAAGCTAGGTGAAGGATGGCTTTCACACACACTTATCTCTCAGAACTGAGCATGTGGAGAGACGTTCGTTCATCTAGCACAAAGGGATCGCGTTGCAGGGGAAACTTTTACTCTGGTTTCTCAGTCTGTTTCCTAGTGCCGGTTTGAAGTTCCTGCAGTTTTCACTGTAAAACCGAGTTGGAGCTAGTACCTCCCCATATATATGTATGGAGTGGAGTTTGCAAGTGAAAAGAAACTTTGTGTTCCCAACAAGCTAGGTGAAGGACGGCTTTCACACACACTTATATCTCAGAACTGAGCATGTGGAGAGACGTTCGTTCATCTAGCACAAAGGGAACGCGTTGCAGGGGAAACTTTTACTCTGGTTTCTCAGTCTGTTTCCTAGTGCCGGTTTGAAGTTCCTGCAGTTTTCACTGTAAAATCGAGTTGGAGCTAGTACCTCCCCATATATATGTATGGAGTGGAGTTTGCAAGTGAAAAGAAACTTTGTGTTCCCAACAAGCTAGGTGAAGGACGGCTTTCACACACACTTATCTCTCAGAACTGAGCATGTGGAGAGACGTTCGTTCATCTAGCACAAAGGGAACGGGTTGCAGGTGAAACTTTTACTCTGGTTTCTCAGTCTGTTTCCTAGTGCCGGTTGGAAGTTCCTGCAGTTTTCACTGTAAAACCGAGTTGGAGCTAGTACCTCCCCATATATATGTATGGAGTGGAGTTTGCAAGTGAAAACTAACTTTGTGTTCCCAACAAGCTAGGTGAAGGACGGCTTTCACACACACTTATCTCTCAGAACTGAGCATGTGGAGAGACGTTCGTTCTTCTAGCACAAACGGAACGGGTTGCATGAGAAACTTTTACTCTGGTTTCTCAGTCTGTTTCCTAGTGCCGGTTTGAAGTTCCTGCAGTTTTCACTGTAAAACCGAGTTGGAGCTAGTACCTCCCCATATATATGTACGGAGTGGAGTTTGCAAGTGAAAAGAAACTTTGTGTTCCCAACAAGCTAGGTGAAGGACGGCTTTCACACACACTTATATCTCAGAACTGAGCATGTGGAGAGACGTTCGTTCATCTAGCACAAAGGGAACGCGTTGCAGGGGAAACTTTTACTCTGGTTTCTCAGTCTGTTTCCTAGTGCCGGTTTGAAGTTCCTGCAGTTTTCACTGTAAAATCGAGTTGGAGCTAGTACCTCCCCATATATATGTATGGAGTGGAGTTTGCAAGTGAAAAGAAACTTTGTGTTCCCAACAAGCTAGGTGAAGGACGGCTTTCACACACACTTATCTCTCAGAACTGAGCATGTGGAGAGACGTTCGTTCATCTAGCACAAAGGGAACGGGTTGCAGGAGAAACTTTTACTCTGGTTTCTCAGTCTGTTTCCTAGTGCCGGTTGGAAGTTCCTGCAGTTTTCACTGTAAAACCGAGTTGGAGCTAGTACCTCCCCATATATATGTATGGAGTGGAGTTTGCAAGTGAAAACTAACTTTGTGTTCCCAACAAGCTAGGTGAAGGACGGCTTTCACACACACTTATCTCTCAGAACTGAGCATGTGGAGAGACGTTCGTTCTTCTAGCACAAACGGAACGGGTTGCATGAGAAACTTTTACTCTGGTTTCTCAGTCTGTTTCCTAGTGCCGGTTTGAAGTTCCTGCAGTTTTCACTGTAAAACCGAGTTGGAGCTAGTACCTCCCCATATATATGTACGGAGTGGAGTTTGCAAGTGAAAAGAAACTTTGTGTTCCCAACAAGCTAGGTGAAGGACGGCTTTCACACACACTTATCTCTCAGAACTGAGCATGTGGAGAGACGTTCGTTCATCTAGCAGAAAGGGAACGGGTTGCAGGAGAAACTTTTACTCTGGTTTCTCAGTCTGTTTCCTAGTGCCGGTTTGAAGTTCCTGCAGTTTTCACTGTAAAACCGAGTTGGAGCTAGTACCTCCCCATATATATGTATGGAGTGGAGTTTGCAAGTGAAAAGAAACTTTGTGTTCCCAACAAGCTAGGTGAAGGACGGCTTTCACACACACTTATCTCTCAGAACTGAGCATGTGGAGAGACGTTCGTTCATCTAGCACAAAGGGAACGGGTTGCAGGAGAAACTTTTACTCTGGTTTCTCAGTCTGTTTCCTAGTGCCGGTTTGAAGTTCCTGCAATTTTCACTGTAAAACCGAGTTGGAGCTAGTACCTCCCCATATATATGTATGGAGTGGAGTTTGCAAGTGAAAAGAAACTTTGTGTTCCCAACAAGCTAGGTGAAGGACGGCTTTCACACACACTTATCTGTCAGAACTGAGCATGTGGAGAGACGTTCGTTCATCTAGCACAAAGGGAACGGGTTGCAGGAGAAACTTTTACTCTGGTTTCTCAGTCTGTTTCCTAGTGCCGGTTTGAAGTTCCTGCAGTTTTCACTGTAAAACCGAGTTGGAGCTAGTACCTCACCATATATATGTATGGAGTGGAATTTGCAAGTGAAAAGAAACTTTGTGTTCCCAACAAGCTAGGTGAAGGACGGCTTTCACACACACTTATCTCTCAGAACTGAGCATGTGGAGAGACGTTCGTTCATCTAGCACAAAGGGAACGGGTTGCAGGAGAAACTTTTACTCTGGTTTCTCAGTCTGTTTCCTAGTGCCGGTTTGAAGTTCCTGCAGTTTTCACTGTAAAACCGAGTTGGAGCTTGTACCTCCCCATATATATGTATGGAGTGGAGTTTGCAAGTGAAAAGAAACTTTGTGTTCCCAACAAGCTAGGTGAAGGACGGCTTTCACACACACTTATCTCTCAGAACTGAGCATGTGGAGAGACGTTCGTTCATCTAGCACAAAGGGAACGGGTTGCAGGAGAAACTTTTACTCTGGTTTCTCAGTCTGTTTCCTAGTGCCGGTTTGAAGTTCCTGCAATTTTCACTGTAAAACCGAGTTGGAGCTAGTACCTCCCCATATATATGTATGGAGTGGAGTTTGCAAGTGAAAAGAAACTTTGTGTTCCCAACAAGCTAGGTGAAGGACGGCTTTCACACACACTTATCTGTCAGAACTGAGCATGTGGAGAGACGTTCGTTCATCTAGCACAAAGGGAACGGGTTGCAGGAGAAACTTTTACTCTGGTTTCTCAGTCTGTTTCCTAGTGCCGGTTTGAAGTTCCTGCAGTTTTCACTGTAAAACCGAGTTGGAGCTAGTACCTCACCATATATATGTATGGAGTGGAATTTGCAAGTGAAAAGAAACTTTGTGTTCCCAACAAGCTAGGTGAAGGACGGCTTTCACACACACTTATCTCTCAGAACTGAGCATGTGGAGAGACGTTCGTTCATCTAGCACAAAGGGAACGGGTTGCAGGAGAAACTTTTACTCTGGTTTCTCAGTCTGTTTCCTAGTGCCGGTTTGAAGTTCCTGCAGTTTTCACTGTAAAACCGAGTTGGAGCTTGTACCTCCCCATATATATGTATGGAGTGGAGTTTGCAAGTGAAAAGAAACTTTGTGTTCCCAACAAGCTAGTTGAAGGACGGCTTTCACACATACTTATCTCTCAGAACTGAGCATGTGGAGAGACGTTCGTTCATCTAGCACAAAGGGAACGGGTTGCAGGAGCAACTTTTACTCTGGTTTCACAGTCTGTTTCCTAGTGCCGGTTTGAAGTTCCTGCAGTTTTCACTGTAAAACCGAGTTGGAGCTAGTACCTCCCCATATATATGTATGGAGTGGAGTTTGCAAGTGAAAAGAAACTTTGTGTTCCCAACAAGCTAGGTGAAGGACGGCTTTCACACACACTTATCTCTCAGAACTGAGCATGTGGAGAGACGTTCGTTCATCTAGCACAAAGGGAACGGGTTGCAAGAGAAACTTTTACTCTGGATTCTCAGTCTGTTTCCTAGTGCCGGTTTGAAGTTCCTGCAGTTTTCACTGTAAAACCGAGTTGGAGCTTGTACCTCCCCATATATATGTATGGAGTGGAGTTTGCAAGTGAAAAGAATCTTTGTGTTCCCAACAAGCTAGGTGAAGGACGGCTTTCACACACACTTATCTCTCAGAACTGAGCATGTGGAGAGACGTTCGTTCATCTAGCACAAAGGGAACGGGTTGCAGGAGAAACTTTTACTCTGGTTTCTCAGTCTGTTTCCTAGTGCCGGTTTGAAGTTCCTGCAGTTTTCACTGTAAAACCGATTTGGAGCTAGTACCTCCCCATATATATGTATGGAGTGGAGTTTGCAAGTGAAAACAAACTTTGTGTTCCCAACAAGCTAGGTGAAGGACGGCTTTCACACACACTTATCTCTCAGGACTGAGCATGTGGAGAGACGTTCGTTCATCTAGCACAAAGGGAACGGGTTGCAGGAGAAACTTTTACTCTGGTTTCTCAGTCTGTTTCCTAGTGCCGGTTTGAAGTTCCTGCAGTTTTCACTGTAAAACCGAGTTGGAGCTAGTACCTCCCCATATATATGTATGGAGTGGAGTTTGCAAGTGAAAAGAAACTTTGTGTTCCCAACAAGCTAGGTGAAGGACGGATTTCACACACACTTATCTCTCAGAACTGAGCATGTGGAGAGACGTTCGTTCATCTAGCACAAAGGGAACGGGTTGCAGGAGAAACTTTTACTCTGGTTTCTCAGTCTGTTTCCTAGTGCCGGTTTGAAGTTCCTGCAGTTTTCACTGTAAAACCGAGTTGGAGCTAGTACCTCCCCATATATATGTACGGAGTGGAGTTTGCAAGTGAAAAGAAACTTTGTGTTCCCAACAAGCTAGGTGAAGGATGGCTTTCACACACACTTATCTCTCAGAACTGAGCATGTGGAGAGACGTTCGTTCATCTAGCACAAAGGGAACGGGTTGCAGGAGAAACTTTTACTCTGGTTTCTCAGTCTGTTTCCTAGTGCCGGTTTGAAGTTCCTGCAGTTTTCACTGTAAAACCGAGTTGGAGCTAGAACCTCCCCATATATATCTAAGGAGTGGAGTTTGCAAGTGAAAAGAAACTTTGTGTTCCCAAAAAGCTAGGTGAAGGAAGGCTTTCACACACATTTATCTCTCAGAACTGAGCATGTGAAGAGACGTTCGTTCATCTAGCACAAAGGGAACGGGTTGCAGGAGAAACTTTTACTCTGGTTTCTCAGTCTGTTTCCTAGTGCCGGTTTGAAGTTCCTGCAGTTTTCACTGTAAAACCGAGTTGGAGCTAGTACCTCCCCATATATATGTATGGAGTGGAGTTTGCAAGTGAAAAGAAACTTTGTGTTCCCAACAAGCTAGGTGAAGGACGGCTTTCACACACACTTATCTCTCAGAACTGAGCATGTGGAGAGACGTTCGTTCATCTAGCACAAAGGGAACGGGTTGCAGGAGAAACTTTTACTCTGGTTTCTCAGTCTGTTTCCTAGTGCCGGTTTGAAGTTCCTGCAGTTTTCACTGTAAAACCGAGTTGGAGCTTGTACCTCCCCATATATATGTATGGAGTGGAGTTTGCAAGTGAAAAGAAACTTTGTGTTCCCAACAATCTAGGTGAAGGACGGCTTTCACACACACTTATCTCTCAGAACTGAGCATGTGGAGAGACGTTCGTTCATCTAGCACAAAGGGAACGGGTTGCAGGAGAAACTTTTACTCTGGTTTCTCAGTCTGTTTCCTAGTGCCGGTTTGAAGTTCCTGCAGTTTTCACTGTAAAACCGAGTTGGAGCTAGTACCTCCCCATATATATGTATGGAGTGGAGTTTGCAAGTGAAAAGAAACTTTGTGTTCCCAACAAGCTAGGTGAAGGACGGCTTTCACACACACTTATCTCTCAGAACTGAGCATGTGGAGAGACGTTCGTTCATCTAGCACAAAGGGAACGGGTTGCAGGAGAAACTTTTACTCTGGTTTCTCAGTCTGTTTCCTAGTGCCGGTTTGAAGTTCCTGCAGTTTTCACTGTAAAACCGAGTTGGAGCTTGTACCTCCCCATATATATGTATGGAGTGGAGTTTGCAAGTGAAAAGAAACTTTGTGTTCCCAACAAGCTAGGTGAAGGACGGCTTTCACACACAATTATCTCTCAGAACTGAGCATGTGGAGAGACGTTCGTTCATCTAGCACAAAGGGAATGGGTTGCAGGAGAAACTTTTACTCTGGTTTCTCAGTCTGTTTCCTAGTGCCGGTTTGAAGTTCCTGCAGTTTTCACTGTAAAACCGAGTTGGAGCTAGTACCTCCCCATATATATGTATGGAGTGGAGTTTGCAAGTGAAAAGAAACTTTGTGTTCCCAACAAGCTAGGTGAAGGACGGCTTTCACACAAACTTATCTCTCAGAACTGAGCATGTGGAGAGACGTTCATTCATCTAGCACAAAGGGAACGGGTTGCAGGAGAAACTTTTACTCTGGTTTCTCAGTCTGTTTCCTAGTGCTGGTTTGAAGTTCCTGCAGTTTTCACTGTAAAATCGAGTTGGAGCTAGTACCTCCCCATATATATGTAAGGAGTGGAGTTTGCAAGTGAAAAGAAACTTTGTGTTCCCAACAAGCTAGGTGAAGGACGGCTTTCACACACACTTATCTCTCAGAACTGAGCATGTGGAGAGACGTTCGTTCATCTAGCACAAAGGGAACGGGTTGCAGGAGAAACTTTTACTCTGGTTTCTCAGTCTGTTTCCTAGTGCCGGTTTGAAGTTCCTGCAGTTTTCACTGTAAAACCGAGTTGGAGCTAGTACCTCCCCATATATATGTATGGAGTGGAGTTTGCAAGTGAAAAGAAACTTTGTGTTCCCAACAAGCTAGGTGAAGGACGGCTTTCACACACACTTATCTCTCAGAACTGAGCATGTGGAGAGACGTTCGTTCATCTACCACAAAGGGAACGGGTTGCAGGAGAAACTTTTACTCTGGTTTCTCAGTCTGTTTCCTAGTGCCGGTTTGAAGTTCCTGTAGTTTTCACTGTAAAACCGAGTTGGAGCTAGTACCTCCCCATATATATGTATGGAGTGGAGTTTGCAAGTGAAAAGAAACTTTGTGTTCCCAACAAGCTAGGTGAAGGACGGCTTTCACACACACTTATCTCTCAGAACTGAGCATGTGGAGAGACGTTCGTTCATCTAGCACAAAGGGAACGCGTTGCAGGGGAAACTTTTACTCTGGTTTCTCAGTCTGTTTCCTAGTGCCGGTTTGAAGTTCCTGCAGTTTTCACTGTAAAACCGAGTTGGAGCTAGTACCTCCCCATATATATGCATGGAGTGGAGTTTGAAAGTGAAAAGAAACTTTGTGTTCCCAACAAGCTAGGTGAAGGACGGCTTTCACACACACTTATCTCTCAGAACTGAGCATGTGGAGAGACGTTCGTTCATCTAGCACAAAGGGAACGGGTTGCAGGAGAAACTTTTACTCTGGTTTCTCAGTCTGTTTCCTAGTGCCGGTTTGAAGTTCCTGCAGTTTTCACTGTAAAACCGAGTTGGAGCTAGTACCTCCCCATATATATGTATGGAGTGGAGTTTGCAAGTGAAAAGAAACTTTGTGTTCCCAACAAGCTAGGTGAAGGATGGCTTTCACACACACTTATCTCTCAGAACTGAGCATGTGGAGAGACGTTCGTTCATCTAGCACAAAGGGATCGCGTTGCAGGGGAAACTTTTACTCTGGTTTCTCAGTCTGTTTCCTAGTGCCGGGTTGAAGTTCCTGCAGTTTTCACTGTAAAACCGAGTTGGAGCTAGTACCTCCCCATATATATGTATGGAGTGGAGTTTGCAAGTGAAAAGAAACTTTGTGTTCCCAACAAGCTAGGTGAAGGACGGCTTTCACACACACTTATATCTCAGAACTGAGCATGTGGAGAGACGTTCGTTCATCTAGCACAAAGGGAACGCGTTGCAGGGGAAACTTTTACTCTGGTTTCTCAGTCTGTTTCCTAGTGCCGGTTTGAAGTTCCTGCAGTTTTCACTGTAAAACCGAGTTGGAGCTAGTACCTCCCCATATATATGTATGGAGTGGAGATTGCAAGTGAAAAAAACTTTGTGTTCCCAACAAGCTAGGTGAAGGACGGCTTTCACACACACTTATCTCTCAGAACTGAGCATGTGGAGAGACGTTCGTTCATCTAGCACAAAGGGAACGGGTTGCAGGAGAAACTTTTACTCTGGTTTCTCAGTCTGTTTCCTAGTGCCGTTATGAAGTTCCTGCAGTTTTCACTGTAAAACCGAGTTGGAGCTAGTACCTCCCCATATATATGTATGGAGTGGAGTTTTCAAGTGAAAAGAAACTTTGTGTTCCCAACAAGCTAGGTGAAGGACGGCTTTCACACACACTTATCTCTCAGAACTGAGCATGTGGAGAGACGTTCGTTCATCTAGCACAAAGGGAACGGGTTGCAGGAGAAACTTTTACTCTGGTTTCTCAGTCTGTTTCCTAGTGCCGGTTTGATGTTCCTGCAGTTTTCACTGTAAAACTGAGTAAGATCTTGTACCTCCCCATATATATGTAAGGAGTGGAGTTTGCTACTGAAAAGAAACTTTGTGTTCCCAACAAGCTAGTTGAAGGACGGTTTCACACACACTTATCTCTCAGAACTGAGCATGTGGAGAGACTTTCGTTCATCTAGAACGAAGGGAATGGGTTGCAGGAGAAACTTTTACTCTGGTTTCTCAGTCTGTTTCCTAGTGCCGGTTTGAAGTTCCTGCAGTTTTCACTGTAAAACCGAGTTGGAGCTAGTACCTCCCCATATATATATATGGAGTGGAGTTTGCAAGTGAAAAGAAACTTTGCGTTCCCAACAAGCTAGGTGAAGGACGGCTTTCACACACACTTATCTCTCAGAACTGAGCATGTGGAGAGACGTTCGTTCATCTAGCACAAAGGGAACGGGTTGCAGGAGAAACTTTTACTCTGGTTTCTCAGTCTGTTTCCTAGTGCCGGTTTGAAGTTCCTGCAGTTTTCACTGTAAAACCGAGTTGGAGCTAGTACCTCCCCATATATATGTATGGAGTGGAGTTTGCAAGTGAAAAGAAACTTTGTGTTCCCAACAAGCTAGGTGAAGGACGGCTTTCACACACACTTATCTCTCAGAACTGAGCATGTGGAGAGACGTTCGTTCATCTAGCACAAAGGGAACGGGTTGCAGGAGAAACTTTTACTCTGGTTTCTCAGTCTGTTTCCTAGTGCCGGTTTGAAGTTCCTGCAGTTTTCACTGTAAAACCGAGTTGGAGCTAGTACCTCCCCATATATATGTATGGAGTGGAGTTTGCAAGTGAAAAGAAACTTTGTGTTCCCAACAAGCTAGGTGAAGGACGGCTTTCACACACACTTATCTCTCAGAACTGAGCATGTGGAGAGACGTTCGTTCATCTAGCACAAAGGGAACGGGTTGCAGGAGAAACTTTTACTCTGGATTCTCAGTCTGTTTCCTAGTGCCGGTTTGAAGTTCCTGCAGTTTTCACTGTAAAACCGAGTTGGAGCTTGTACCTCCCCATATATATGTATGGAGTGGAGTTTGCAAGTGAAAAGAATCTTTGTGTTCCCAACAAGCTAGGTGAAGGACGGCTTTCACACACACTTATCTCTCAGAACTGAGCATGTGGAGAGACGTTCGTTCATCTAGCACAAAGGGAACGGGTTGCAGGAGAAACTTTTACTCTGGTTTCTCAGTCTGTTTCCTAGTGCCGGTTTGAAGTTCCTGCAGTTTTCACTGTAAAACCGATTTGGAGCTAGTACCTCCCCATATATATGTATGGAGTGGAGTTTGCAAGTGAAAACAAACTTTGTGTTCCCAACAAGCTAGGTGAAGGACGGCTTTCACACACACTTATCTCTCAGGACTGAGCATGTGGAGAGACGTTCGTTCATCTAGCACAAAGGGAACGGGTTGCAGGAGAAACTTTTACTCTGGTTTCTCAGTCTGTTTCCTAGTGCCGGTTTGAAGTTCCTGCAGTTTTCACTGTAAAACCGAGTTGGAGCTAGTACCTCCCCATATATATGTATGGAGTGGAGTTTGCAAGTGAAAAGAAACTTTGTGTTCCCAACAAGCTAGGTGAAGGACGGCTTTCACACACACTTATCTCTCAGAACTGAGCATGTGGAGAGACGTTCGTTCATCTAGCACAAAGGGAACGGGTTGCAGGAGAAACTTTTACTCTGGTTTCTCAGTCTGTTTCCTAGTGCCGGTTTGAAGTTCCTGCAGTTTTCACTGTAAAACCGAGTTGGAGCTAGTACCTCCCCATATATATGTACGGAGTGGAGTTTGCAAGTGAAAAGAAACTTTGTGTTCCCAACAAGCTAGGTGAAGGATGGCTTTCACACACACTTATCTCTCAGAACTGAGCATGTGGAGAGACGTTCGTTCATCTAGCACAAAGGGAACGGGTTGCAGGAGAAACTTTTACTCTGGTTTCTCAGTCTGTTTCCTAGTGCCGGTTTGAAGTTCCTGCAGTTTTCACTGTAAAACCGAGTTGGAGCTAGTACCTCCCCATATATATCTAAGGAGTGGAGTTTGCAAGTGAAAAGAAACTTTGTGTTCCCAAAAAGCTAGGTGAAGGAAGGCTTTCACACACATTTATCTCTCAGAACTGAGCATGTGAAGAGACGTTCGTTCATCTAGCACAAAGGGAACGGGTTGCAGGAGAAACTTTTACTCTGGTTTCTCAGTCTGTTTCCTAGTGCCGGTTTGAAGTTCCTGCAGTTTTCACTGTAAAACCGAGTTGGAGCTAGTACCTCCCCATATATATGTATGGAGTGGAGTTTGCAAGTGAAAAGAAACTTTGTGTTCCCAACAAGCTAGGTGAAGGACGGCTTTCACACACACTTATCTCTCAGAACTGAGCATGTGGAGAGACGTTCGTTCATCTAGCACAAAGGGAACGGGTTGCAGGAGAAACTTTTACTCTGGTTTCTCAGTCTGTTTCCTAGTGCCGGTTTGAAGTTCCTGCAGTTTTCACTGTAAAACCGAGTTGGAGCTTGTACCTCCCCATATATATGTATGGAGTGGAGTTTGCAAGTGAAAAGAAACTTTGTGTTCCCAACAATCTAGGTGAAGGACGGCTTTCACACACACTTATCTCTCAGAACTGAGCATGTGGAGAGACGTTCGTTCATCTAGCACAAAGGGAACGGGTTGCAGGAGAAACTTTTACTCTGGTTTCTCAGTCTGTTTCCTAGTGCCGGTTTGAAGTTCCTGCAGTTTTCACTGTAAAACCGAGTTGGAGCTAGTACCTCCCCATATATATGTATGGAGTGGAGTTTGCAAGTGAAAAGAAACTTTGTGTTCCCAACAAGCTAGGTGAAGGACGGCTTTCACACACACTTATCTCTCAGAACTGAGCATGTGGAGAGACGTTCGTTCATCTAGCACAAAGGGAACGGGTTGCAGGAGAAACTTTTACTCTGGTTTCTCAGTCTGTTTCCTAGTGCCGGTTTGAAGTTCCTGCAGTTTTCACTGTAAAACCGAGTTGGAGCTAGTACCTCCCCATATATATGTATGGAGTGGAGTTTGCAAGTGAAAAGAAACTTTGTGTTCCCAACAAGCTAGGTGAAGGACGGCTTTCACACACACTTATCTCTCAGAACTGAGCATGTGGAGAGACGTTCGTTCATCTAGCACAAAGGGAACGGGTTGCAGGAGAAACTTTTACTCTGGTTTCTCAGTCTGTTTCCTAGTGCCGGTTTGAAGTTCCTGCAGTTTTCACTGTAAAACCGAGTTGGAGCTAGTACCTCCCCATATATATGTACGGAGTGGAGTTTGCAAGTGAAAAGAAACTTTGTGTTCCCAACAAGCTAGGTGAAGGATGGCTTTCACACACACTTATCTCTCAGAACTGAGCATGTGGAGAGACGTTCGTTCATCTAGCACAAAGGGAACGGGTTGCAGGAGAAACTTTTACTCTGGTTTCTCAGTCTGTTTCCTAGTGCCGGTTTGAAGTTCCTGCAGTTTTCACTGTAAAACCGAGTTGGAGCTAGTACCTCCCCATATATATCTAAGGAGTGGAGTTTGCAAGTGAAAAGAAACTTTGTGTTCCCAAAAAGCTAGGTGAAGGAAGGCTTTCACACACATTTATCTCTCAGAACTGAGCATGTGAAGAGACGTTCGTTCATCTAGCACAAAGGGAACGGGTTGCAGGAGAAACTTTTACTCTGGTTTCTCAGTCTGTTTCCTAGTGCCGGTTTGAAGTTCCTGCAGTTTTCACTGTAAAACCGAGTTGGAGCTAGTACCTCCCCATATATATGTATGGAGTGGAGTTTGCAAGTGAAAAGAAACTTTGTGTTCCCAACAAGCTAGGTGAAGGACGGCTTTCACACACACTTATCTCTCAGAACTGAGCATGTGGAGAGACGTTCGTTCATCTAGCACAAAGGGAACGGGTTGCAGGAGAAACTTTTACTCTGGTTTCTCAGTCTGTTTCCTAGTGCCGGTTTGAAGTTCCTGCAGTTTTCACTGTAAAACCGAGTTGGAGCTTGTACCTCCCCATATATATGTATGGAGTGGAGTTTGCAAGTGAAAAGAAACTTTGTGTTCCCAACAATCTAGGTGAAGGACGGCTTTCACACACACTTATCTCTCAGAACTGAGCATGTGGAGAGACGTTCGTTCATCTAGCACAAAGGGAACGGGTTGCAGGAGAAACTTTTACTCTGGTTTCTCAGTCTGTTTCCTAGTGCCGGTTTGAAGTTCCTGCAGTTTTCACTGTAAAACCGAGTTGGAGCTAGTACCTCCCCATATATATGTATGGAGTGGAGTTTGCAAGTGAAAAGAAACTTTGTGTTCCCAACAAGCTAGGTGAAGGACGGCTTTCACACACACTTATCTCTCAGAACTGAGCATGTGGAGAGACGTTCGTTCATCTAGCACAAAGGGAACGGGTTGCAGGAGAAACTTTTACTCTGGTTTCTCAGTCTGTTTCCTAGTGCCGGTTTGAAGTTCCTGCAGTTTTCACTGTAAAACCGAGTTGGAGCTTGTACCTCCCCATATATATGTATGGAGTGGAGTTTGCAAGTGAAAAGAAACTTTGTGTTCCCAACAAGCTAGGTGAAGGACGGCTTTCACACACAATTATCTCTCAGAACTGAGCATGTGGAGAGACGTTCGTTCATCTAGCACAAAGGGAATGGGTTGCAGGAGAAACTTTTACTCTGGTTTCTCAGTCTGTTTCCTAGTGCCGGTTTGAAGTTCCTGCAGTTTTCACTGTAAAACCGAGTTGGAGCTAGTATCTCCCCATATATATGTATGGAGTGGAGTTTGCAAGTGAAAAGAAACTTTGTGTTCCCAACAAGCTAGGTGAAGGACGGCTTTCACACAAACTTATCTCTCAGAACTGAGCATGTGGAGAGACGTTCATTCATCTAGCACAAAGGGAACGGGTTGCAGGAGAAACTTTTACTCTGGTTTCTCAGTCTGTTTCCTAGTGCTGGTTTGAAGTTCCTGCAGTTTTCACTGTAAAATCGAGTTGGAGCTAGTACCTCCCCATATATATGTAAGGAGTGGAGTTTGCAAGTGAAAAGAAACTTTGTGTTCCCAACAAGCTAGGTGAAGGACGGCTTTCACACACACTTATCTCTCAGAACTGAGCATGTGGAGAGACGTTCGTTCATCTAGCACAAAGGGAACGGGTTGCAGGAGAAACTTTTACTCTGGTTTCTCAGTCTGTTTCCTAGTGCCGGTTTGAAGTTCCTGCAGTTTTCACTGTAAAACCGAGTTGGAGCTAGTACCTCCCCATATATATGTATGGAGTGGAGTTTGCAAGTGAAAAGAAACTTTGTGTTCCCAACAAGCTAGGTGAAGGACGGCTTTCACACACACTTATCTCTCAGAACTGAGCATGTGGAGAGACGTTCGTTCATCTACCACAAAGGGAACGGGTTGCAGGAGAAACTTTTACTCTGGTTTCTCAGTCTGTTTCCTAGTGCCGGTTTGAAGTTCCTGCAGTTTTCACTGTAAAACCGAGTTGGAGCTAGTACCTCCCCATATATATGTATGGAGTGGAGTTTGCAAGTGAAAAGAAACTTTGTGTTCCCAACAAGCTAGGTGAAGGATGGCTTTCACACACACTTATCTCTCAGAACTGAGCATGTGGAGAGACGTTCGTTCATCTAGCACAAAGGGATCGCGTTGCAGGGGAAACTTTTACTCTGGTTTCTCAGTCTGTTTCCTAGTGCCGGTTTGAAGTTCCTGCAGTTTTCACTGTAAAACCGAGTTGGAGCTAGTACCTCCCCATATATATGTATGGAGTGGAGTTTGCAAGTGAAAAGAAACTTTGTGTTCCCAACAAGCTAGGTGAAGGACGGCTTTCACACACACTTATATCTCAGAACTGAGCATGTGGAGAGACGTTCGTTCATCTAGCACAAAGGGAACGCGTTGCAGGGGAAACTTTTACTCTGGTTTCTCAGTCTGTTTCCTAGTGCCGGTTTGAAGTTCCTGCAGTTTTCACTGTAAAACCGAGTTGGAGCTAGTACCTCCCCATATATATGTATGGAGTGGAGATTGCAAGTGAAAAAAACTTTGTGTTCCCAACAAGCTAGTTGAAGGACGGTTTCACACACACTTATCTCTCAGAACTGAGCATGTGGAGAGACTTTCGTTCATCTAGAACGAAGGGAATGGGTTGCAGGAGAAACTTTTACTCTGGTTTCTCAGTCTGTTTCCTAGTGCCGGTTTGAAGTTCCTGCAGTTTTCACTGTAAAACCGAGTTGGATCTAGTACCTCCCCATATATATATATGGAGTGGAGTTTGCAAGTGAAAAGAAACTTTGCGTTCCCAACAAGCTAGGTGAAGGACGGCTTTCACACACACTTATCTCTCAGAACTGAGCATGTGGAGAGACGTTCGTTCATCTAGCACAAAGGGAACGGGTTGCAGGAGAAACTTTTACTCTGGTTTCTCAGTCTGTTTCCTAGTGCCGGTTTGAAGTTCCTGCAGTTTTCACTGTAAAACCGAGTTGGAGCTTGTACCTCCCCATATATATGTATGGAGTGGAGTTTGCAAGTGAAAAGAAACTTTGTGTTCCCAACAAGCTAGGTGAAGGACGGCTTTCACACACACTTATCTCTCAGAACTGAGCATGTGGAGAGACGTTCGTTCATCTAGCACAAAGGGAACGGGTTGCAGGAGAAACTTTTACTCTGGTTTCTCAGTCTGTTTCCTAGTGCCGGTTTGAAGTTCCTGCAGTTTTCACTGTAAAACCGAGTTGGAGCTAGTACCTCCCCATATATATGTATCGAGTGGAGTTTGCTAGTGAAAAGAAACTTTGTGGTCCCAACAAGCTAGGTGAAAGACGTCTTTCACACACACTTATCTCTCAGAACTGAGCATGTGGAGAGACGTTCGTTCATCTAGCACAAAGGGAACAGGTTGCAGGAGAAACTTTTACTCTGGTTTCTCAGTCTGTTTCCTAGTGCCGGTTTGAAGTTCCTGCAGTTTTCACTGTAAAACCGAGTTGGAGCTAGTACCTCCCCATATATATGTATGGAGTGGAGTTTGCAAGTGAAAAGAAACTTTGTGTTCCCAACAAGCTAGGTGAAGGACGGCTTTCACACACACTTATCTCTCAGAACTGAGCATGTGGAGAGACGTTCGTTCATCTAGCACAAAGGGAACGGTTTGCAGGAGAAACTTTTACTCTGGTTTCTCAGTCTGTTTCCTAGTGCCGGTTTGATGTTCCTGCAGTTTTCAATGTAAAACCGAGTTAGATCTTGTACCTCCCCATATATATGTATGGAGTGGAGTTTGCTACTGAAAAGAAACTCTGTGTTCCCAACAAGCTAGTTGAAGGACGGCTTTCACACACACTTATCTCTCAGAACTGAGCATGTGGAGAGACGTTCGTTCATTAGAACAAAGGGAATGGGTTGCAGGAGAAATTTTTACTCTGGTTTCTCAGTCTGTTTCCTAGTGCCGGTTTGAAGTTCCTGCAGTTTTCACTGTAAAACCGAGTTGGAGCTAGTACCTCCCCATATATATGTATGGAGTGGAGTTTGCAAGTGAAAAGAAACTTTGTGTTCCCAACAAGCTAGGTGAAGGACGGCTTTCACACACACTTATCTCTCAGAACTGAGCATGTGGAGAGACGTTCGTTCATCTAGCACAAAGGGAACGGGTTGCAGGAGAAACTTTTACTCTGGTTTCTCAGTCTGTTTCCTAGTGCCGGTTTGAAGTTCCTGCAGTTTTCACTGTAAAACCGAGTTGGAGCTAGTACCTCCCCATATATATGTATGGAGTGGAGTTTTCAAGTGAAAAGAAACTTTGTGTTCCCAACAAGCTAGGTGAAGGACGGCTTTCACACACACTTATCTCTCAGAAATGAGCATGTGGAGAGACGTTCGTTCATCTAGCACAAAGGGAACGGGTTGCAGGAGAAACTTTTACTCTGGTTTCTCAGTCTGTTTCCTAGTGCCGGTTTGAAGTTCTTGCAGTTTTCACTGTAAAACCGAGTTGGAGCTAGTACCTCCCCATATATATGTATGGAGTGGAGTTTGCAAGTGAAAAGAAACTTTGTGTTCCCAACAAGCTAGGTGAAGTACGGCTTTCAGACACACTTATCTCTCAGAACTGAGCATGTGGAGAGACGTTCGTTCATCTAGCACAAAGGGAACGGGTTGCAGGAGAAACTTTTACTCTGGTTTCTCAGTCTGTTTCCTAGTGCCGGTTTGAAGTTCCTGCAGTTTTCACTGTAAAACCGAGTTGGAGCTAGTACCTCCCCATATATATGTATGGAGTGGAGTTTGCAAGTGAAAAGAAACTTTGTGTTCCCAACAAGCTAGGTGAAGGACGGCTTTCACACACACTTATCTCTCAGAACTGAGCATGTGGAGAGACGTTCGTTCATCTAGCACAAAGGGAACGGGTTGCAGGAGAAACTTTTACTCTGGTTCTCAGTCTGTTTCCTAGTGCCGGTTTGAAGTTCCTGCAGTTTTCACTGTAAAACCGAGTTGGAGCTAGTACCTCCCCATATACATGTATGGAGTGGAGTTTGCAAGTGAAAAGAAACTTTGTGTTCCCAACAAGCTAGGTGAAGGACGGCTTTCACACACACTTATCTCTCAGAACTGAGCATGTGGAGAGACGTTCGTTCATCTAGCACAAAGGGAACGGGTTGCAGGAGAAACTTTTACTCTGGTTTCTCAGTCTGTTTCCTAGTGCCGGTTTGATGTTCCTGCAGTTTTCACTGTAAAACTTAGTAAGATCTTGTACCTCCCCATATATATGTATGGAGTGGAGTTTGCTACTGAAAAGAAACATTGTGTTCCCAACAAGCTAGTTGAAGGACGGTTTCACACACACTTATCTCTCAGAACTGAGCATGTGGAGAGACTTTCGTTCATCTAGAACGAAGGGAATGGGTTGCAGGAGAAACTTTTACTCTGGTTTCTCAGTCTGTTTCCTAGTGCCGGTTTGAAGTTCCTGCAGTTTTCACTGTAAAACCGAGTTGGAGCTAGTACCTCCCCATATATATATATGGAGTGGAGTTTGCAAGTGAAAAGAAACTTTGCGTTCCCAACAAGCTAGGTGAAGGACGGCTTTCACACACACTTATCTCTCAGAACTGAGCATGTGGAGAGACGTTCGTTCATCTAGCACAAAGGGAACGGGTTGCAGGAGAAACTTTTACTCTGGTTTCTCAGTCTGTTTCCTAGTGCCGGTTTGAAGTTCCTGCAGTTTTCACTGTAAAACCGAGTTGGAGCTAGTACCTCCCCATATATATGTATGGAGTGGAGTTTGCAAGTGAAAAGAAACTTTGTGTTCCCAACAAGCTAGGTGAAGTACGGCTTTCAGACACACTTATCTCTCAGAACTGAGCATGTGGAGAGACGTTCGTTCATCTAGCACAAAGGGAACGGGTTGCAGGAGAAACTTTTACTCTGGTTTCTCAGTCTGTTTCCTAGTGCCGGTTTGAAGTTCCTGCAGTTTTCACTGTAAAACCGAGTTGGAGCTAGTACCTCCCCATATATATGTATGGAGTGGATTTTGCTAGTGAAAAGAAACTTTGTGGTCCCAACAAGCTAGGTGAAGGACGTCTTTCACACACACTTATCTCTCAGAACTGAGCATGTGGAGAGACGTTCGTTCATCTAGCACAAAGGGAACAGGTTGCAGGAGAAACTTTTACTCTGGTTTCTCAGTCTGTTTCCTAGTGCCGGTTTGAAGTTCCTGCAGTTTTCACTGTAAAACCGAGTTGGAGCTAGTACCTCCCCATATATATGTATGGAGTGGAGTTTGCAAGTGAAAAGAAACTTTGTGTTCTCAACAAGCTAGGTGAAGGACGGCTTTCACACACACTTATCTCTCAGAACTGAGCATGTGGAGAGACGTTCGTTCATCTAGCACAAAGGGAACGGTTTGCAGGAGAAACTTTTACTCTGGTTTCTCAGTCTGTTTCCTAGTGCCGGTTTGATGTTCCTGCATTTTTCAATGTAAAACCGAGTTAGATCTTGTACCTCCCCATATATATGTATGGAGTGGAGTTTGCTACTGAAAAGAAACTCTGTGTTCCCAACAAGCTAGTTGAAGGACGGCTTTCACACACACTTATCTCTCAGAACTGAGCATGTGGAGAGACGTTCGTTCATCTAGAACAAAGGGAACGGGTTGCAGGAGAAATTTTTACTCTGGTTTCTCAGTCTGTTTCCTAGTGCCGGTTTGAAGTTCCTGCAGTTTTCACTGTAAAACCGAGTTGGAGCTAGTACCTCCCCATATATATGTATGGAGTGGAGTTTGCAAGTGAAAAGAAACTTTGTGTTCCCAACAAGCTAGGTGAAGGACGGCTTTCACACACACTTATCTCTCAGAACTGAGCATGTGGAGAGACGTTCGTTCATCTAGCACAAAGGGAACGGGTTGCAGGAGAAACTTTTACTCTGGTTTCTCAGTCTGTTTCCTAGTGCCGGTTTGAAGTTCCTGCAGTTTTCACTGTAAAACCGAGTTGGAGCTAGTACCTCCCCATATATATGTATGGAGTGGAGTTTGCAAGTGAAAAGAAACTTTGTGTTCCCAACAAGCTAGGTGAAGGACGGCTTTCACACACACTTATCTCTCAGAACTGAGCATGTGGAGAGACGTTCGTTCATCTAGCACAAAGGGAACGGGTTGCAGGAGAAACTTTTACTCTGGTTTCTCAGTCTGTTTCCTAGTGCCGGTTTGAAGTTCTTGCAGTTTTCACTGTAAAACCGAGTTGGAGCTAGTACCTCCCCATATATATGTATGGAGTGGATTTTGCAAGTGAAAAGAATCTTTGTGTTCCCAACAAGCTAGGTGAAGTACGGCTTTCACACACACTTATCTCTCAGAACTGAGCATGTGGAGAGACGTTCGTTCATCTAGCACAAAGGGAACGGGTTGCAGGAGAAACTTTTACTCTGGTTTCTCAGTCTGTTTCCTAGTGCCGGTTTGAAGTTCCTGCAGTTTTCACTGTAAAACCGAGTTGGAGCTAGTACCTCCCCATATATATGTATGGAGTGGAGTTTGCAAGTGAAAAGAAACTTTGTGTTCCCAACAAGCTAGGTGAAGGACGGCTTTCACACACACTTATCTCTCAGAACTGAGCATGTGGAGAGACGTTCGTTCATCTAGCACAAAGGGAACGGGTTGCAGGAGAAACTTTTACTCTGGTTTCTCAGTCTGTTTCCTAGTGCCGGTTTGAAGTTCCTGCAGTTTTCACTGTAAAACCGAGTTGGAGCTAGTACCTCCCCATATATATGTATGGAGTGGAGTTTGCAAGTGAAAAGAAACTTTGTGTTCCCAACAAGCTAGGTGAAGGACGGCTTTCACACACACTTATCTCTCAGAACTGAGCATGTGGAGAGACGTTCGTTCATCTAGCACAAAGGGAACGGGTTGCAGGAGAAACTTTTTCTCTGGTTTCTCAGTCTGTTTCCTAGTGCCGGTTTGAAGTTCTTGCAGTTTTCACTGTAAAACCGAGTTGGAGCTAGTACCTCCCCATATATATGTATGGAGTGGAGTTTGCAAGTGAAAAGAAACTTTGTGTTCCCAACAAGCTAGGTGAAGTACGGCTTTCACACACACTTATCTCTCAGAACTGAGCATGTGGAGAGACGTTCGTTCATCTAGCACAAAGGGAACGGGTTGCAGGAGAAACTTTTACTCTGGTTTCTCAGTCTGTTTCCTAGTGCCGGTTTGAAGTTCCTGCAGTTTTCACTGTAAAACCGAGTTGGAGCTAGTACCTCCCCATATATATGTATGGAGTGGAGTTTGCAAGTGAAAAGAAACTTTGTGTTCCCAACAAGCTAGGTGAAGGACGGCTTTCACACACACTTATCTCTCAGAACTGAGCATGTGGAGAGACGTTCGTTCATCTAGCACAAAGGGAACGGGTTGCAGGAGAAACTTTTACTCTGGTTTCTCAGTCTGTTTCCTAGTGCCGGTTTGAAGTTCCTGCAGTTTTCACTGTAAAACCGAGTTGGAGCTAGTACCTCCCCATATATATGTATGGAGTGGAGTTTGCAAGTGAAAAGAAACTTTGTGTTCCCAACAAGCTAGGTGAAGGACGGCTTTCACACACACTTATCTCTCAGAACTGAGCATGTGGAGAGACGTTCGTTCATCTAGCACAAAGGGAACGGGTTGCAGGAGAAACTTTTACTCTGGTTTCTCAGTCTGTTTCCTAGTGCCGGTTTGAAGTTCCTGCAGTTTTCACTGTAAAACCGAGTTGGAGCTAGTACCTCCCCATATATATGTATGGAGTGGAGTTTGCAAGTGAAAAGAAACTTTGTGTTCCCAACAAGCTAGGTGAAGGACGGCTTTCACACACACTTATCTCTCAGAACTGAGCATGTGGAGAGACGTTCGTTCATCTAGCACAAAGGGAACGGGTTGCAGGAGAAACTTTTACTCTGGTTCTCAGTCTGTTTCCTAGTGCCGGTTTGAAGTTCCTGCAGTTTTCACTGTAAAACCGAGTTGGAGCTAGTACCTCCCCATATATATGTATGGAGTGGAGTTTTCAAGTGAAAAGAAACTTTGTGTTCCCAACAAGCTAGGTGAAGGACGGCTTTCACACACACTTATCTCTCAGAACTGAGCATGTGGAGAGACGTTCGTTCATCTAGCACAAAGGGAACGGGTTGCAGGAGAAACTTTTACTCTGGTTTCTCAGTCTGTTTCCTAGTGCCGGTTTGATGTTCCTGCAGTTTTCACTGTAAAACTGAGTAAGATCTTGTACCTCCCCATATATATGTATGGAGTGGAGTTTGCTACTGAAAAGAAACTTTGTGTTCCCAACAAGCTAGTTGAAGGACGGTTTCACACACACTTATCTCTCAGAACTGAGCATGTGGAGAGACTTTCGTTCATCTAGAACGAAGGGAATGGGTTGCAGGAGAAACTTTTACTCTGGTTTCTCAGTCTGTTTCCTAGTGCCGGTTTGAAGTTCCTGCAGTTTTCACTGTAAAACCGAGTTGGAGCTAGTACCTCCCCATATATATATATGGAGTGGAGTTTGCAAGTGAAAAGAAACTTTGCGTTCCCAACAAGCTAGGTGAAGGACGGCTTTCACACACACTTATCTCTCAGAACTGAGCATGTGGAGAGACGTTCGTTCATCTAGCACAAAGGGAACGGGTTGCAGGAGAAACTTTTACTCTGGTTTCTCAGTCTGTTTCCTAGTGCCGGTTTGAAGTTCCTGCAGTTTTCACTGTAAAACCGAGTTGGAGCTAGTACCTCCCCATATATATGTATGGAGTGGAGTTTGCAAGTGAAAAGAAACTTTGTGTTCCCAACAAGCTAGGTGAAGGACGGCTTTCACACACACTTATCTCTCAGAACTGAGCATGTGGAGAGACGTTCGTTCATCTAGCACAAAGGGAACGGGTTGCAGGAGAAACTTTTACTCTGGTTTCTCAGTCTGTTTCCTAGTGCCGGTTTGAAGTTCCTGCAGTTTTCACTGTAAAACCGAGTTGGAGCTAGTACCTCCCCATATATATGTATCGAGTGGAGTTTGCTAGTGAAAAGAAACTTTGTGGTCCCAACAAGCTAGGTGAAAGACGTCTTTCACACACACTTATCTCTCAGAACTGAGCATGTGGAGAGACGTTCGTTCATCTAGCACAAAGGGAACAGGTTGCAGGAGAAACTTTTACTCTGGTTTCTCAGTCTGTTTCCTAGTGCCGGTTTGAAGTTCCTGCAGTTTTCACTGTAAAACCGAGTTGGAGCTAGTACCTCCCCATATATATGTATGGAGTGGAGTTTGCAAGTGAAAAGAAACTTTGTGTTCCCAACAAGCTAGGTGAAGGACGGCTTTCACACACACTTATCTCTCAGAACTGAGCATGTGGAGAGACGTTCGTTCATCTAGCACAAAGGGAACGGTTTGCAGGAGAAACTTTTACTCTGGTTTCTCAGTCTGTTTCCTAGTGCCGGTTTGATGTTCCTGCAGTTTTCAATGTAAAACCGAGTTAGATCTTGTACCTCCCCATATATATGTATGGAGTGGAGTTTGCTACTGAAAAGAAACTCTGTGTTCCCAACAAGCTAGTTGAAGGACGGCTTTCACACACACTTATCTCTCAGAACTGAGCATGTGGAGAGACGTTCGTTCATCTAGAACAAAGGGAATGGGTTGCAGGAGAAATTTTTACTCTGGTTTCTCAGTCTGTTTCCTAGTGCCGGTTTGAAGTTCCTGCAGTTTTCACTGTAAAACCGAGTTGGAGCTAGTACCTCCCCATATATATGTATGGAGTGGAGTTTGCAAGTGAAAAGAAACTTTGTGTTCCCAACAAGCTAGGTGAAGGACGGCTTTCACACACACTTATCTCTCAGAACTGAGCATGTGGAGAGACGTTCGTTCATCTAGCACAAAGGGAACGGGTTGCAGGAGAAACTTTTACTCTGGTTTCTCAGTCTGTTTCCTAGTGCCGGTTTGAAGTTCCTGCAGTTTTCACTGTAAAACCGAGTTGGAGCTAGTACCTCCCCATATATATGTATGGAGTGGAGTTTTCAAGTGAAAAGAAACTTTGTGTTCCCAACAAGCTAGGTGAAGGACGGCTTTCACACACACTTATCTCTCAGAAATGAGCATGTGGAGAGACGTTCGTTCATCTAGCACAAAGGGAACGGGTTGCAGGAGAAACTTTTACTCTGGTTTCTCAGTCTGTTTCCTAGTGCCGGTTTGAAGTTCTTGCAGTTTTCACTGTAAAACCGAGTTGGAGCTAGTACCTCCCCATATATATGTATGGAGTGGAGTTTGCAAGTGAAAAGAAACTTTGTGTTCCCAACAAGCTAGGTGAAGTACGGCTTTCAGACACACTTATCTCTCAGAACTGAGCATGTGGAGAGACGTTCGTTCATCTAGCACAAAGGGAACGGGTTGCAGGAGAAACTTTTACTCTGGTTTCTCAGTCTGTTTCCTAGTGCCGGTTTGAAGTTCCTGCAGTTTTCACTGTAAAACCGAGTTGGAGCTAGTACCTCCCCATATATATGTATGGAGTGGAGTTTGCAAGTGAAAAGAAACTTTGTGTTCCCAACAAGCTAGGTGAAGGACGGCTTTCACACACACTTATCTCTCAGAACTGAGCATGTGGAGAGACGTTCGTTCATCTAGCACAAAGGGAACGGGTTGCAGGAGAAACTTTTACTCTGGTTCTCAGTCTGTTTCCTAGTGCCGGTTTGAAGTTCCTGCAGTTTTCACTGTAAAACCGAGTTGGAGCTAGTACCTCCCCATATATATGTATGGAGTGGAGTTTTCAAGTGAAAAGAAACTTTGTGTTCCCAACAAGCTAGGTGAAGGACGGCTTTCACACACACTTATCTCTCAGAACTGAGCATGTGGAGAGACGTTCGTTCATCTAGCACAAAGGGAACGGGTTGCAGGAGAAACTTTTACTCTGGTTTCTCAGTCTGTTTCCTAGTGCCGGTTTGATGTTCCTGCAGTTTTCACTGTAAAACTAAGTAAGATCTTGTACCTCCCCATATATATGTATGGAGTGGAGTTTGCTACTGAAAAGAAACATTGTGTTCCCAACAAGCTAGTTGAAGGACGGTTTCACACACACTTATCTCTCAGAACTGAGCATGTGGAGAGACTTTCGTTCATCTAGAACGAAGGGAATGGGTTGCAGGAGAAACTTTTACTCTGGTTTCTCAGTCTGTTTCCTAGTGCCGGTTTGAAGTTCCTGCAGTTTTCACTGTAAAACCGAGTTGGAGCTAGTACCTCCCCATATATATATATGGAGTGGAGTTTGCAAGTGAAAAGAAACTTTGCGTTCCCAACAAGCTAGGTGAAGGACGGCTTTCACACACACTTATCTCTCAGAACTGAGCATGTGGAGAGACGTTCGTTCATCTAGCACAAAGGGAACGGGTTGCAGGAGAAACTTTTACTCTGGTTTCTCAGTCTGTTTCCTAGTGCCGGTTTGAAGTTCCTGCAGTTTTCACTGTAAAACCGAGTTGGAGCTAGTACCTCCCCATATATATGTATGGAGTGGAGTTTGCAAGTGAAAAGAAACTTTGTGTTCCCAACAAGCTAGGTGAAGGACGGCTTTCACACACACTTATCTCTCAGAACTGAGCATGTGGAGAGACGTTCGTTCATCTAGCACAAAGGGAACGGGTTGCAGGAGAAACTTTTACTCTGGTTTCTCAGTCTGTTTCCTAGTGCCGGTTTGAAGTTCCTGCAGTTTTCACTGTAAAACCGAGTTGGAGCTAGTACCTCCCCATATATATGTATGGAGTGGAGTTTGCTAGTGAAAAGAAACTTTGTGGTCCCAACAAGCTAGGTGAAGGACGTCTTTCACACACACTTATCTCTCAGAACTGAGCATGTGGAGAGACGTTCGTTCATCTAGCACAAAGGGAACAGGTTGCAGGAGAAACTTTTACTCTGGTTTCTCAGTCTGTTTCCTAGTGCCGGTTTGAAGTTCCTGCAGTTTTCACTGTAAAACCGAGTTGGAGCTAGTACCTCCCCATATATATGTATGGAGTGGAGTTTGCAAGTGAAAAGAAACTTTGTGTTCTCAACAAGCTAGGTGAAGGACGGCTTTCACACACACTTATCTCTCAGAACTGAGCATGTGGAGAGACGTTCGTTCATCTAGCACAAAGGGAACGGGTTGCAGGAGAAACTTTTACTCTGGTTTCTCAGTCTGTTTCCTAGTGCCGGTTTGAAGTTCCTGCAGTTTTCACTGTAAAACCGAGTTGGAGCTAGTACCTCCCCATATATATGTATCGAGTTGAGTTTGCTAGTGAAAAGAAACTTTGTGGTCCCAACAAGCTAGGTGAAAGACGTCTTTCACACACACTTATCTCTCAGAACTGAGCATGTGGAGAGACGTTCGTTCATCTAGCACAAAGGGAACAGGTTGCAGGAGAAACTTTTACTCTGGTTTCTCAGTCTGTTTCCTAGTGCCGGTTTGAAGTTCCTGCAGTTTTCACTGTAAAACCGAGTTGGAGCTAGTACCTCCCCATATATATGTATGGAGTGGAGTTTGCAAGTGAAAAGAAACTTTGTGTTCCCAACAAGCTAGGTGAAGGACGGCTTTCACACACACTTATCTCTCAGAACTGAGCATGTGGAGAGACGTTCGTTCATCTAGCACAAAGGGAACGGTTTGCAGGAGAAACTTTTACTCTGGTTTCTCAGTCTGTTTCCTAGTGCCGGTTTGATGTTCCTGCAGTTTTCAATGTAAAACCGAGTTAGATCTTGTACCTCCCCATATATATGTATGGAGTGGAGTTTGCTACTGAAAAGAAACTCTGTGTTCCCAACAAGCTAGTTGAAGGACGGCTTTCACACACACTTATCTCTCAGAACTGAGCATGTGGAGAGACGTTCGTTCATCTAGAACAAAGGGAATGGGTTGCAGGAGAAATTTTTACTCTGGATTCTCAGTCTGTTTCCTAGTGCCGGTTTGAAGTTCCTGCAGTTTTCACTGTAAAACCGAGTTGGAGCTAGTACCTCCCCATATATATGTATGGAGTGGAGTTTGCAAGTGAAAAGAAACTTTGTGTTCCCAACAAGCTAGGTGAAGGACGGCTTTCACACACACTTATCTCTCAGAAATGAGCATGTGGAGAGACGTTCGTTCATCTAGCACAAAGGGAACGGGTTGCAGGAGAAACTTTTACTCTGGTTTCTCAGTCTGTTTCCTAGTGCCGGTTTGAAGTTCTTGCAGTTTTCACTGTAAAACCGAGTTGGAGCTAGTACCTCCCCATATATATGTATGGAGTGGAGTTTGCAAGTGAAAAGAAACTTTGTGTTCCCAACAAGCTAGGTGAAGTACGGCTTTCAGACACACTTATCTCTCAGAACTGAGCATGTGGAGAGACGTTCGTTCATCTAGCACAAAGGGAACGGGTTGCAGGAGAAACTTTTACTCTGGTTTCTCAGTCTGTTTCCTAGTGCCGGTTTGAAGTTCCTGCAGTTTTCACTGTAAAACCGAGTTGGAGCTAGTACCTCCCCATATATATGTATGGAGTGGAGTTTGCAAGTGAAAAGAAACTTTGTGTTCCCAACAAGCTAGGTGAAGGACGGCTTTCACACACACTTATCTCTCAGAACTGAGCATGTGGAGAGACGTTCGTTCATCTAGCACAAAGGGAACGGGTTGCAGGAGAAACTTTTACTCTGGTTCTCAGTCTGTTTCCTAGTGCCGGTTTGAAGTTCCTGCAGTTTTCACTGTAAAACCGAGTTGGAGCTAGTACCTCCCCATATATATGTATGGAGTGGAGTTTGCAAGTGAAAAGAAACTTTGTGTTCCCAACAAGCTAGGTGAAGGACGGCTTTCACACACACTTATCTCTCAGAACTGAGCATGTGGAGAGACGTTCGTTCATCTAGCACAAAGGGAACGGGTTGCAGGAGAAACTTTTACTCTGGTTTCTCAGTCTGTTTCCTAGTGCCGGTTTGATGTTCCTGCAGTTTTCACTGTAAAACTAAGTAAGATCTTGTACCTCCCCATATATATGTATGGAGTGGAGTTTGCTACTGAAAAGAAACATTGTGTTCCCAACAAGCTAGTTGAAGGACGGTTTCACACACACTTATCTCTCAGAACTGAGCATGTGGAGAGACTTTCGTTCATCTAGAACGAAGGGAATGGGTTGCAGGAGAAACTTTTACTCTGGTTTCTCAGTCTGTTTCCTAGTGCCGGTTTGAAGTTCCTGCAGTTTTCACTGTAAAACCGAGTTGGAGCTAGTACCTCCCCATATATATATATGGAGTGGAGTTTGCAAGTGAAAAGAAACTTTGCGTTCCCAACAAGCTAGGTGAAGGACGGCTTTCACACACACTTATCTCTCAGAACTGAGCATGTGGAGAGACGTTCGTTCATCTAGCACAAAGGGAACGGGTTGCAGGAGAAACTTTTACTCTGGTTTCTCAGTCTGTTTCCTAGTGCCGGTTTGAAGTTCCTGCAGTTTTCACTGTAAAACCGAGTTGGAGCTAGTACCTCCCCATATATATGTATGGAGTGGAGTTTGCAAGTGAAAAGAAACTTTGTGTTCCCAACAAGCTAGGTGAAGGACGGCTTTCACACACACTTATCTCTCAGAACTGAGCATGTGGAGAGACGTTCGTTCATCTAGCACAAAGGGAACGGGTTGCAGGAGAAACTTTTACTCTGGTTTCTCAGTCTGTTTCCTAGTGCCGGTTTGAAGTTCCTGCAGTTTTCACTGTAAAACCGAGTTGGAGCTAGTACCTCCCCATATATATGTATGGAGTGGAGTTTGCTAGTGAAAAGAAACTTTGTGGTCCCAACAAGCTAGGTGAAGGACGTCTTTCACACACACTTATCTCTCAGAACTGAGCATGTGGAGAGACGTTCGTTCATCTAGCACAAAGGGAACAGGTTGCAGGAGAAACTTTTACTCTGGTTTCTCAGTCTGTTTCCTAGTGCCGGTTTGAAGTTCCTGCAGTTTTCACTGTAAAACCGAGTTGGAGCTAGTACCTCCCCATATATATGTATGGAGTGGAGTTTGCAAGTGAAAAGAAACTTTGTGTTCTCAACAAGCTAGGTGAAGGACGGCTTTCACACACACTTATCTCTCAGAACTGAGCATGTGGAGAGACGTTCGTTCATCTAGCACAAAGGGAACGGTTTGCAGGAGAAACTTTTACTCTGGTTTCTCAGTCTGTTTCCTAGTGCCGGTTTGATGTTCCTGCATTTTTCAATGTAAAACCGAGTTAGATCTTGTACCTCCCCATATATATGTATGGAGTGGAGTTTGCTACTGAAAAGAAACTCTGTGTTCCCAACAAGCTAGTTGAAGGACGGCTTTCACACACACTTACCTCTCAGAACTGAGCATGTGGAGAGACGTTCGTTCATCTAGAACAAAGGGAACGGGTTGCAGGAGAAATTTTTACTCTGGTTTCTCAGTCTGTTTCCTAGTGCCGGTTTGAAGTTCCTGCAGTTTTCACTGTAAAACCGAGTTGGAGCTAGTACCTCCCCATATATATGTATGGAGTGGAGTTTGCAAGTGAAAAGAAACTTTGTGTTCCCAACAAGCTAGGTGAAGGACGGCTTTCACACACACTTATCTCTCAGAACTGAGCATGTGGAGAGACGTTCGTTCATCTAGCACAAAGGGAACGGGTTGCAGGAGAAACTTTTACTCTGGTTTCTCAGTCTGTTTCCTAGTGCCGGTTTGAAGTTCCTGCAGTTTTCACTGTAAAACCGAGTTGGAGCTAGTACCTCCCCATATATATGTATGGAGTGGTGTTTGCAAGTGAAAAGAAACTTTGTGTTCCCAACAAGCTAGGTGAAGGACGGCTTTCACACACACTTATCTCTCAGAACTGAGCATGTGGAGAGACGTTCGTTCATCTAGCACAAAGGGAACGGGTTGCAGGAGAAACTTTTACTCTGGTTTCTCAGTCTGTTTCCTAGTGCCGGTTTGAAGTTCTTGCAGTTTTCACTGTAAAACCGAGTTGGAGCTAGTACCTCCCCATATATATGTATGGAGTGGAGTTTGCAAGTGAAAAGAAACTTTGTGTTCCCAACAAGCTAGGTGAAGTACGGCTTTCACACACACTTATCTCTCAGAACTGAGCATGTGGAGAGACGTTCGTTCATCTAGCACAAAGGGAACGGGTTGCAGGAGAAACTTTTACTCTGGTTTCTCAGTCTGTTTCCTAGTGCCGGTTTGAAGTTCCTGCAGTTTTCACTGTAAAACCGAGTTGGAGCTAGTACCTCCCCATATATATGTATGGAGTGGAGTTTGCAAGTGAAAAGAAACTTTGTGTTCCCAACAAGCTAGGTGAAGGACGGCTTTCACACACACTTATCTCTCAGAACTGAGCATGTGGAGAGACGTTCGTTCATCTAGCACAAAGGGAACGGGTTGCAGGAGAAACTTTTACTCTGGTTTCTCAGTCTGTTTCCTAGTGCCGGTTTGAAGTTCCTGCAGTTTTCACTGTAAAACCGAGTTGGAGCTAGTACCTCCCCATATATATGTATGGAGTGGAGTTTGCAAGTGAAAAGAAACTTTGTGTTCCCAACAAGCTAGGTGAAGGACGGCTTTCACACACACTTATCTCTCAGAACTGAGCATGTGGAGAGACGTTCGTTCATCTAGCACAAAGGGAACGGGTTGCAGGAGAAACTTTTACTCTGGTTTCTCAGTCTGTTTCCTAGTGCCGGTTTGAAGTTCCTGCAGTTTTCACTGTAAAACCGAGTTGGAGCTAGTACCTCCCCATATATATGTATGGAGTGGAGTTTGCAAGTGAAAAGAAAATTTGTGTTCCCAACAAGCTAGGTGAAGGACGGCTTTCACACACACTTATCTCTCAGAACTGAGCATGTGGAGAGACGTTCGTTCATCTAGCACAAAGGGAACGGGTTGCAGGAGAAACTTTTACTCTGGTTTCTCAGTCTGTTTCCTAGTGCCGGTTTGAAGTTCCTGCAGTTTTCACTGTAAAACAGAGTTGGAGCTAGTACCTCCCCATATATATGTATGGAGTGGAGTTTGCAAGTGAAAAGAAACTTTGTGTTCCCAACAAGCTAGGTGAAGGACGGCTTTCACACACACTTATCTCAGAACTGAGCATGTGGAGAGACGTTCGTTCATCTAGCACAAAGGGAAAGGGTTGCAGGAGAAACTTTTACTCTGGTTTCTCAGTCTGTTTCCTAGTGCCGGTTTGAAGTTCCTGCAATTTTCACTGCAAAACCGAGTTGGAGCTAGTACCTCCCCATATATATGTATGGAGTGGAGTTTGCAAGTGAAAAGAAACTTTGTGTTCCCAACAAGCTAGGTGAAGGACGGCTTTCACACACACTTATCTCTCAGAACTGAGCATGTGGAGAGACGTTCGTTCATCTAGCACAAAGGGAACGGGTTGCAGGGGAAACTTTTACTCTGGTTTCTCAGTCTGTTTCCTAGTGCCGGTTTGAAGTTCCTGCAGTTTTCACTGTAAAACCGAGTTGGAGCTAGTACCTCCCCATATATATGTATGGAGTGGAGTTTGCAAGTGAAAAGAAACTTTGTGTTCCCAACAAGCTAGGTGAAGGACGGCTTTCACACACACTTATCTCTCAGAACTGAGCATGTGGAGAGACGTTCGTTCATCTAGCACAAAGGGAACGGGTTGCAGGAGAAACTTTTACTCTGGTTTCTCAGTCTGTTTCCTAGTGCCGGTTTGAAGTTCCTGCAGTTTTCACTGTAAAACCGAGTTGGAGCTAGTACCTCCCCATATATATGTATGGAGTGGAGTTTGCAAGTGAAAAGAAACTTTGTGTTCCCAACAAGCTAGGTGAAGGACGGCTTTCACACACACTTATCTCTCAGAACTGAGCATGTGGAGAGACGTTCGTTCATCTAGCACAAAGGGAACGGGTAGCAGGAGAAACTTTTACTCTGGTTTCTCAGTCTGTTTCCTAGTGCCGGTTTGATGTTCCTGCAGTTTTCACTGTAAAACCGAGTTAGATCTTGTACCTCCCCATATATATGTATGGAGTGGAGTTTGCAAGTGAAAAGAAACTTTGTGTTCCCAACAAGCTAGGTGAAGGACGGCTTTCACACACACTTATCTCAGAACTGAGCATGTGGAGAGACGTTCGTTCATCTAGCACAAAGGGAACGGGTTGCAGGAGAAACTTTTACTCTGGTTTCTCAGTCTGTTTCCTAGTGCCGGTTTGAAGTTCCTGCAATTTTCACTGTAAAACCGAGTTGGAGCTAGTACCTCCCCATATATATGTATGGAGTGGAGTTTGCAAGTGAAAAGAAACTTTGTGTTCCCAACAAGCTAGGTGAAGGACGGCTTTCACACACACTTATCTCTCAGAACTGAGCATGTGGAGAGACGTTCGTTCATCTAGCACAAAGGGAACGGGTTGCAGGAGAAACTTTTACTCTGGTTTCTCAGTCTGTTTCCTAGTGCCGGTTTGAAGTTCCTGCAGTTTTCACTGTAAAACCGAGATGGAGCTAGTACCTCCCCATATATATGTATGGAGTGGAGTTTGCAAGTGAAAAGAAACTTTGTGTTCCCAACAAGCTAGGTGAAGGACGGCTTTCACACACACTTATCTCTCAGAACTGAGCATGTGGAGAGACGTTCGTTCATCTAGCACAAAGGGAACGGGTTGCAGGAGAAACTTTTACTCTGGTTTCTCAGTCTGTTTCCTAGTGCCGGTTTGAAGTTCCTGCAGTTTTCACTGTAAAACCGAGTTGGAGCTAGTACCTCCCCATATATATGTATGGAGTGGAGTTTGCTAGTGAAAAGAAACTTTGTGGTCCGAACAAGCTAGGTGAAGGACGGCTTTCACACACACTTATCTCTCAGAACTGAGCATGTGGAGAGACGTTCGTTCATCTAGCACAAAGGGAACGGGTTGCAGGAGAAACTTTTACTCTGGTTTCTCAGTCTGTTTCCTAGTGCCGGTTTGAAGTTCCTGCAGTTTTCACTGTAAAACCGAGTTGGAGCTAGTACCTCCCCATATATATGTATGGAGTGGAGTTTGCAAGTGAAAAGAAACTTTGTGTTCCCAACAAGCTAGGTGAAGGACGGCTTTCACACACACTTATCTCTCAGAACTGAGCATGTGGAGAGACGTTCGTTCATCTAGCACAAAGGGAACGGGTAGCAGGAGAAACTTTTACTCTGGTTTCTCAGTCTGTTTCCTAGTGCCGGTTTGATGTTCCTGCAGTTTTCACTGTAAAACCGAGTTAGATCTTGTACCTCCCCATATATATGTATGGAGTGGAGTTTGCTACTGAAAAGAAACTTTGTGTTCCCAACAAGCTAGTTGAAGGACGGCTTTCACACACACTTATCTCTCAGAACTGAGCATGTGGAGAGCGTTCGTTCATCTAGAACAAAGTGAACGGGTTGCAGGAGAAATTTTTACTCTGGTTTCTCAGTCTGTTTCCTAGTGCCGGTTTGAAGTTCCTGCAGTTTTCACTGTAAAACCGAGTTGGAGCTAGTACCTCCCCATATATATGTATGGAGTGGAGTTTGCAACTGAAAAGAAACTTTGTGTTCCCAACAAGCTAGGTGAAGGACGGCTTTCACACACACTTATCTCTCAGAACTGAGCATGTGGAGAGACGTTCGTTCATCTAGCACAAAGGGAAAGGGTTGCAGGAGAAACTTTTACTCTGGTTTCTCAGTCTGTTTCCTAGTGCCGGTTTGAAGTTCCTGCAGTTTTCACTGTAAAACCGAGTTGGAGCTAGTACCTCCCCATATATATGTATGGAGTGGAGTTTGCAAGTGAAAAGAAACTTTGTGTTCCCAACAAGCTAGGTGAAGGACGGCTTTCACACACACCTATCTATCAGAACTGAGCATGTGGAGAGACGTTCGTTCATCTAGCACAAAAGGAACGCGTTGCTGGGGAAACTTTTACTCTGGTTTCTCAGTCTGTTTCCTAGTGCCGGTTTGAAGTTCCTGCAGTTTTCATTGTAAAACCGAGTTGGAGCTAGTACCTCCCCATATATATGTATGGAGTGGAGTTTGCAAGTGAAAAGAAACTTTGTGTTCCCAACAAGCTAGGTGAAGGACGGCTTTCACACACACTTATCTCTCAGAACTGAGCATGTGGAGAGACGTTCGTTCATCTAGCACAAAGGGAACGGGTTGCAGGAGAAACTTTTACTCTGGTTTCTCAGTCTGTTTCCTAGTGCCGGTTTGAAGTTCCTGCAGTTTTCACTGTAAAACCGAGTTGGAGCTAGTACCTCCCCATATATATGTATGGAGTGGAGTTTGCAAGTGAAAAGAAACTTTGTGTTCCCAACAAGCTAGGTGAAGGACGGCTTTCACACACACTTATCTCTCAGAACTGAGCATGTGGAGAGACGTTCGTTCATCTAGCACAAAGGGAACGGTTTGCAGGAGAAACTTTTACTCTGGTTTCTCAGTCTGTTTCCTAGTGCCGGTTTGAAGTTCCTGCAGTTTTCACTGTAAAACCGAGTTGGAGCTAGTACCTCCCCATATATATGTATGGAGTGGAGTTTGCAAGTGAAAAGAAACTTTGTGTTCCCAACAAGCTAGGTGAAGGACGGCTTTCACACACACTTATCTCTCAGAACTGAGCATGTGGAGAGACGTTCGTTCATCTAGCACAAAGGGAACGGGTTGCAGGAGAAACTTTTACTCTGGTTTCTCAGTCTGTTTCCTAGTGCCGGTTTGAAGTTCCTGCAGTTTTCACTGTAAAACCGAGTTAGATCTTGTACCTCCCCATATATATGTATGGAGTGCAGTTTGCTACTGAAAAGAAACTTTGTGTTCCCAACAAGCTAGTTGAAGGACGGCTTTCACACACACTTATCTCTCAGAACTGAGCATGTGGAGAGACGTTCGTTCATCTAGAACAAAGGGAATGGGTTGCAGGGGAAACTTTTACTCTGGTTTCTCAGTCTGTTTCCTAGTGCCGGTTTGAAGTTCCTGCAGTTTTCACTGTAAAACCGAGTTGGAGCTAGTACCTCCCCATATATATATATGGAGTGGAGTTTGCAAGTGAAAAGAAACTTTGTGTTCCCAACAAGCTAGTTGAAGGACGGCTTTCACACACACTTATCTCTCAGAACTGAGCATGTGGAGAGACGTTCGTTCATCTAGCACAAAGGGAACGGGTTGCAGGAGAAACTTTTACTCCGGTTTCTCAGTCTGTTTCCTAGTGCCGGTTTGAAGTTCCTGCAGTTTTCACTGTAAAACCGATTTGGAGCTAGTACCTCCCCATATATATGTATGGAGTGGAGTTTGCAAGTGAAAAGAAACTTTGTGTTCCCAACAAGCTAGGTGAAGGACGGCTTTCACACACACTTATCTCTCAGAACTGAGCATGTGGAGAGACGTTCGTTCATCTAGCACAAAGTGAACGGGTTGCAGGAGAAACTTTTACTCTGGTTTCTCAGTCTGTTTCCTAGTGCCGGTTTGATGTTCCTGCAGTTTTCACTGTAAAACCGAGTTAGATCTTGTACCTACCCATATATATGTATGCAGTGGGGTTTGCTACTGAAAAGAAACTTTGTGTTCCCAACAAGCTAGTTGAAGGACGGCTTTCACACACACTTATCTCTCAGAACTGAGCATGTGGAGAGACGTTCGTTCATGTAGAACAAAGGGAATGGGTTGCAGGAGAAACTTTTACTCTGGTTTCTCAGTCTGTTTCCTAGTGCCGGTTTGAAGTTCCTGCAGTTTTCACTGTAAAACCGAGTTGGAGCTAGTACCTCCCCATATATATGTATGGAGTGGAGTTTGCAAGTGAAAAGAAACTTTGTGTTCCCAACAAGCTAGGTGAAGGACGGCTTTCACACACACTTATCTCTCAGAACTGAGCATGTGGAGAGACGTTCGTTCATCTAGCACAAAGGGAACGGGTTGCAGGAGAAATTTTACTCTGGTTTCTCAGTCTGTTTCCTAGTGCCGGTTTGAAGTTCCTGCAGTTTTCACTGTAAAACCGAGTTGGAGCTAGTACCTCCCCATATATATGTATGGAGTGGAGTTTGCAAGTGAAAAGAAACTTTGTGTTCCCAACAAGCTAGGTGAAGGACGGCTTTCACACACACTTATCTCTCAGAACTGAGCATGTGGAGAGACGTTCGTTCATCTAGCACAAAGGGAACGGGTTGCAGGAGAAACTTTTACTCCGGTTTCTCAGTCTGTTTCCTAGTGCCGGTTTGAAGTTCTTGCAGTTTTCACTGTAAAACCGAGTTGGAGCTAGTACCTCCCCATATATATGTATGGAGTGGAGTTTGCAAGTGAAAAGAAACTTTGTGTTCCCAACAAGCTAGGTGAAGTACGGCTTTCACACACACTTATCTCTCAGAACTGAGCATGTGGAGAGACGTTCGTTCATCTAGCACAAAGGGAACGGGTTGCAGGAGAAACTTTTACTCTGGTTTCTCAGTCTGTTTCCTAGTGCCGGTTTGAAGTTCCTGCAGTTTTCACTGTAAAACCGAGTTGGAGCTAGTACCTCCCCATATATATGTATGGAGTGGAGTTTGCAAGTGAAAAGAAACTTTGTGTTCCCAACAAGCTAGGTGAAGGACGGCTTTCACACACACTTATCTCTCAGAACTGAGCATGTGGAGAGACGTTCGTTCATCTAGCACAAAGGGAACGGTTTGCAGGAGAAACTTTTACTCTGGTTTCTCAGTCTGTTTCCTAGTGCCGGTTTGAAGTTCCTGCAGTTTTCACTGTAAAACCGAGTTGGAGCTAGTACCTCCCCATATATATGTATGGAGTGGAGTTTGCAAGTGAAAAGAAACTTTGTGTTCCCAACAAGCTAGGTGAAGGACGGCTTTCACACACACTTATCTCTCAGAACTGAGCATGTGGAGAGACGTTCGTTCATCTAGCACAAAGGGAACGGGTTGCAGGAGAAACTTTTACTCTGGTTTCTCAGTCTGTTTCCTAGTGCCGGTTTGAAGTTCCTGCAGTTTTCACTGTAAAACCGAGTTGGAGCTAGTACCTCCCCATATATATGTATGGAGTGGAGTTTGCAAGTGAAAAGAAACTTTGTGTTCCCAACAAGCTAGGTGAAGGACGGCTTTCACACACACTAATCTCTCAGAAATGAGCATGTGGAGAGACGTTCGTTCATCTAGCACAAAGTGAACGGGTTGCAGGAGAAACTTTTACTCTGGTTTCTCAGTCTGTTTCCTAGTGCCGGTTTGAAGTTCCTGCAGTTTTCACTGTAAAACCGAGTTGGAGCTAGTACCTCCCCATATATATGTATGGAGTGGGGTTTGCAAGTGAAAAGAAACTTTGTGTTCCCAACAAGCTAGGTGAAGTACGGCTTTCACACACACTTATCTCTCAGAACTGAGCATGTGGAGAGACGTTCGTTCATCTAGCACAAAGGGAACGGGTTGCAGGAGAAACTTTTACTCTGGTTTCTCAGTCTGTTTCCTAGTGCCGGTTTGAAGTTCCTGCAGTTTTCACTGTAAAACCGAGTTGGAGCTAGTACCTCCCCATATATATGTACGGAGTGGAGTTTGCAAGTGAAAAGAAACTTTGTGTTCCCAACAAGCTAGGTGAAGGACGGCTTTCACACACACTTATCTCTCAGAACTGAGCAAGTGGAGAGACGTTCGTTCATCTAGCACAAAGGGAACGGGTTGCAGGAGAAACTTTTACTCTGGTTTCTCAGTCTGTTTCCTAGTGCCGGTTTGAAGTTCCTGCAGTTTTCACTGTAAAACCGAGTTGGAGCTAGTACCTCCCCATATATATGTATGGAGTGGAGTTTGCAAGTGAAAAGAAACTTTGTGTTCCCAACAAGCTAGGTGAAGGACGGCTTTCACACACACTTATCTCTCAGAACTGAGCATGTGGAGAGACGTTCGTTCATCTAGCACAAAGGGAACGGGTTGCAGGAGAAACTTTTACTCTGGTTTCTCAGTCTGTTTCCTAGTGCCGGTTTGAAGTTCCTGCAGTTTTCACTGTAAAACCGAGTTGGAGCTAGTACCTCCCCATATATATTTATGGAGTGGAGTTTGCAAGTGAAAAGAAACTTTGTGTTCCCAACAAGCTAGGTGAAGGACGGCTTTCACACACACTTATCTATCAGAACTGAGCTTGTGGAGAGACGTTCGTTCATCTAGCACAAAGGGTACGGGTTGCAGGAGAAACTTTTACTCTAGTTTCTCAGTCTGTTTCCTAGTGCCGGTTTGAAGTTCCTGCAGTTTTCACTGTAAAACCGAGTTGGAGCTAGTACCTCCCCATATATATGTATGGAGTGGAGTTTGCAAGTGAAAAGAAACTTTGTGTTCCCAACAAGCTAGGTGAAGGACGGCTTTCACACACACTTATCTCTCAGAACTGAGCATGTGGAGAGACGTTCGTTCATCTAGCACAAAGGGAACGGGTTGCAGGAGAAACTTTTACTCTGGTTTCTCAGTCTGTTTCCTAGTGCCGGTTTGAAGTTCCTGCAGTTTTCACTGTAAAACCGAGTTGGAGCTAGTACCTCCCCATATATATGTATGGAGAGGAGTTTGCAAGTGAAAAGAAACTTTGTGTTCCCAACAAGCTAGGTGAAGGACGGCTTTCACACACACTTAACTCTCAGAACTGAGCATGTGGAGAGACGTTCGTTCATCTAGCACAAAGGGAACGGTTTGCAGGAGAAACTTTTACTCTGGTTTCTCAGTCTGTTTCCTAGTGCCGGTTTGAAGTTCCTGCAGTTTTCACTGTAAAACCGAGTTGGAGCTAGTACCTCCCCATATATATGTACGGAGTGGAGTTTGCAAGTGAAAAGAAACTTTGTGTTCCCAACAAGCTAGGTGAAGGACGGCTTTCACACACACTTATCTCTCAGAACTGAGCATGTGGAGAGACGTTCGTTCATCTAGCACAAAGGGAACGGGTTGCAGGAGAAACTTTTTCTCTGGTTTCTCAGTCTGTTTCCTAGTGCCGGTTTGAAGTTCCTGCAGTTTTCACTGTAAAACCGAGTTGGAGCTAGTACCTCCCCATATATATGTATGGAGTGGAGTTTGCAAGTGAAAACTAACTTTGTGTTCCCAACAAGCTAGGTGAAGGACGGCTTTCACACACACTTATCTCTCAGAACTGAGCATGTGGAGAGACGTTCGTTCATCTAGCACAAAGGGAACGGGTTGCATGAGAAACTTTTACTCTGGTTTCTCAGTCTGTTTCCTAGTGCCGGTTTGAAGTTCCTGCAGTTTTCACTGTAAAACCGAGTTGGAGCTAGTACCTCCCCATATATATGTATGGAGTGGAGTTTGCAAGTGAAAAGAAACTTTGTGTTCCCAACAAGCTAGGTGAAGGACGGCTTTCACACACACTTATCTCTCAGAACTGAGCATGTGGAGAGACGTTCGTTCATCTAGCAGAAAGGGAACGGGTTGCAGGAGAAACTTTTACTCTGGTTTCTCAGTCTGTTTCCTAGTGCCGGTTTGAAGTTCCTGCAGTTTTCACTGTAAAACCGAGTTGGAGCTAGTACCTCCCCATATATATGTATGGAGTGGAGTTTGCAAGTGAAAAGAAACTTTGTGTTCCCAACAAGCTAGGTGAAGGACGGCTTTCACACACACTTATCTCTCAGAACTGAGCATGTGGAGAGACGTTCGTTCATCTAGCAGAAAGGGAACGGGTTGCAGGAGAAACTTTTACTCCGGTTTCTCAGTCTGTTTCCTAGTGCCGGTTTGAAGTTCCTGCAGTTTTCACTGTAAAACCGAGTTGGAGCTAGTACCTCCCCATATATATGTATGGAGTGGAGTTTGCAAGTGAAAAGAAACTTTGTGTTCCCAACAAGCTAGGTGAAGGACGGCTTTCACACACACTTATCTCTCAGAACTGAGCATGTGGAGAGACGTTCGTTCATCTAGCACAAAGGGAACGGGTTGCAGGAGAAACTTTTACTCTGGTTTCTCAGTCTGTTTCCTAGTGCCGGTTTGAAGTTCCTGCAGTTTTCACTGTAAAACCGAGTTGGAGCTAGTACCTCCCCATATATATGTATGGAGTGGAGTTTGCAAGTGAAAAGAAACTTTGTGTTCCCAGCAAGCTAGGTGAAGGACGGCTTTCACACACACTTATCTCTCAGAAATGAGCATGTGGAGAGACGTTCGTTCATCTAACACAAAGTGAACGGGTTGCAGGAGAAACTTTTACTCTGGTTTCTCAGTCTGTTTCCTAGTGCCGGTTTGAAGTTCCTGCAGTTTTCACTGTAAAACCGAGTTGGAGCTAGTACCTCCCCATATATATGTATGGAGTGGAGTTTGCAAGTGAAAAGAAACTTTGTGTTCCCAACAAGCTAGGTGAAGGACGGCTTTCACACACACTTATCTCTCAGAACTGAGCATGTGGAGAGACGTTCGTTCATCTAGCACAAAGGGAACGGTTTGCAGGAGAAACTTTTACTCTGGTTTCTCAGTCTGTTTCCTAGTGCCGGTTTGAAGTTCCTGCAGTTTTCACTGTAAAACCGAGTTGGAGCTAGTACCTCCCCATATATATGTATGGAGTGGAGTTTGCAAGTGAAAAGAAACTTTGTGTTCCCAACAAGCTAGGTGAAGGACGGCTTTCACACACACTTATCTCTCAGAACTGAGCATGTGGAGAGACGTTCGTTCATCTAGCACAAAGGGAACGGGTTGCAGGAGAAACTTTTACTCTGGTTTCTCAGTCTGTTTCCTAGTGCCGGTTTGAAGTTCCTGCAGTTTTCACTGTAAAACCGAGTTGGAGCTAGTACCTCCCCATATATATGTATGGAGTGGAGTTTGCAAGTGAAAAGAAACTTTGTGTTCCCAACAAGCTAGGTGAAGGACGGCTTTCACACACACTTATCTATCAGAACTGAGCTTGTGGAGAGACGTTCGTTCATCTAGCACAAAGGGTACGGGTTGCAGGAGAAACTTTTACTCTAGTTTCTCAGTCTGTTTCCTAGTGCCGGTTTGAAGTTCCTGCAGTTTTCACTGTAAAACCGAGTTGGAGCTAGTACCTCCCCATATATATGTATGGAGTGGAGTTTGCAAGTGAAAAGAAACTTTGTGTTCCCAACAAGCTAGGTGAAGGACGGCTTTCACACACACTTATCTCTCAGAACTGAGCATGTGGAGAGACGTTCGTTCATCTAGCACAAAGGGAACGGGTTGCAGGAGAAACTTTTACTCTGGTTTCTCAGTCTGTTTCCTAGTGCCGGTTTGAAGTTCCTGCAGTTTTCACTGTAAAACCGAGTTGGAGCTAGTACCTACCCATATATATGTATGGAGTGGAGTTTGCAAGTGAAAAGAAACTTTGTGTTCCCAACAAGCTAGGTGAAGGACGGCTTTCACACACACTTATCTCTCAGAACTGAGCATGTGGAGAGACGTTCGTTCATCTAGCACAAAGGGAACGGGTTGCAGGAGAAACTTTTACTCTGGTTTCTCAGTCTGTTTCCTAGTGCCGGTTTGAAGTTCCTGCAGTTTTCACTGTAAAACCGAGTTGGAGCTAGTACCTCCCCATATATATGTACGGAGTGGAGTTTGCAAGTGAAAAGAAACTTTGTGTTCCCAACAAGCTAGGTGAAGTACGGCTTTCACACACACTTATCTCTCAGAACTGAGCATGTGGAGAGACGTTCGTTCATCTAGCACAAAGGGAACGGGTTGCAGGAGAAACTTTTTCTCTGGTTTCTCAGTCTGTTTCCTAGTGCCGGTTTGAAGTTCCTGCAGTTTTCACTGTAAAACCGAGTTGGAGCTAGTACCTCCCCATATATATGTATGGAGTGGAGTTTGCAAGTGAAAACTAACTTTGTGTTCCCAACAAGCTAGGTGAAGGACGGCTTTCACACACACTTATCTCTCAGAACTGAGCATGTGGAGAGACGTTCGTTCATCTAGCACAAAGGGAACGGGTTGCAGGAGAAACTTTTACTCTGGTTTCTCAGTCTGTTTCCTAGTGCCGGTTTGAAGTTCCTGCAGTTTTCACTGTAAAACCGAGTTGGAGCTTGTACCTCCCCATATATATGTATGGAGTGGAGTTTGCAAGTGAAAAGAAACTTTGTGTTCCCAACAAGCTAGGTGAAGGACGGCTTTCACACACACTTATCTCTCAGAACTGAGCATGTGGAGAGACGTTCGTTCATCTAGCAGAAAGGGAACGCGTTGCAGGGGAAACTTTTACTCTGGTTTCTCAGTCTGTTTCCTAGTGCCGGTTTGAAGTTCCTGCAGTTTTCACTGTAAAACCGAGTTGGAGCTAGTACCTCCCCATATATATGTATGGATTGGAGTTTGCAAGTGAAAAGAAACTTTGTGTTCCCAACAAGCTAGGTGAAGGACGGCTTTCACACACACTTATCTCTCAGAACTGAGCATGTGGAGAGACGTTCGTTCATCTAGCACAAAGGGAACGGGTTGCAGGAGAAACTTTTACTCTGGTTTCTCAGTCTGTTTCCTAGTGCCGGTTTGAAGTTCCTGCAGTTTTCACTGTAAAACCGAGTTGGAGCTAGTACCTCCCCTTATATATGTATGGAGTGGAGTTTGCAAGTGAAAAGAAACTTTGTGTTCCCAACAAGCTAGGTGAAGGACGGCTTTCACACACACTTATCTCTCAGAACTGAGCATGTGGAGAGACGTTCGTTCATCTAGCACAAAGGGAACGGGTTGCAGGAGAAACTTTTACTCTGGTTTCTCAGTCTGTTTCCTAGTGCCGGTTTGAAGTTCCTGCAGTTTTCACTGTAAAACCGAGTTGGAGCTAGTACCTCCCCATATATATGTATGGAGTGGAGTTTGCAAGTGAAAAGAAACTTTGTGTTCCCAACAAGCTAGGTGAAGGACGGCTTTCACACACACTTATCTCTCAGAACTGAGCATGTGGAGAGACGTTCGTTCATCTAGCACAAAGGGAACGGGATGCAGGAGAAACTTTTACTCTGGTTTCTCAGTCTGTTTCCTAGTGCCGGTTTGAAGTTCCTGCAGTTTTCACTGTAAAACCGAGTTGGAGCTAGTACCTCCCCATATATATTTATGGAGTGGAGTTTGCAAGTGAAAAGAAACTTTGTGTTCCCAACAAGCTAGGTGAAGGACGGCTTTCACACACACTTATCTATCAGAACTGAGCTTGTGGAGAGACGTTCGTTCATCTAGCACAAAGGGTACGGGTTGCAGGAGAAACTTTTACTCTAGTTTCTCAGTCTGTTTCCTAGTGCCGGTTTGAAGTTCCTGCAGTTTTCACTGTAAAACCGAGTTGGAGCTAGTACCTCCCCATATATATGTATGGAGTGGAGTTTGCAAGTGAAAAGAAACTTTGTGTTCCCAACAAGCTAGGTGAAGTACGGCTTTCACACACACTTATCTCTCAGAACTGAGCTTGTGGAGAGACGTTCGTTCATCTAGCACAAAGGGTACGGGTTGCAGGAGAAACTTTTACTCTAGTTTCTCAGTCTGTTTCCTAGTGCCGGTTTGAAGTTCCTGCAGTTTTCACTGTAAAACCGAGTTGGAGCTAGTACCTCCCCATATATATGTATGGAGTGGAGTTTGCAAGTGAAAAGAAACTTTGTGTTCCCAACAAGCTAGGTGAAGGACGGCTTTCACACACACTTATCTCTCAGAACTGAGCATGTGGAGAGACGTTCGTTCATCTAGCACAAAGGGAACGGGTTGCAGGAGAAACTTTTTCTCTGGTTTCTCAGTCTGTTTCCTAGTGCCGGTTTGAAGTTCCTGCAGTTTTCACTGTAAAACCGAGTTGGAGCTAGTACCTCCCCATATATATGTATGGAGTGGAGTTTGCAAGTGAAAAGAAACTTTGTGTTCCCAACAAGCTAGGTGAAGGACGGCTTTCACACACACTTATCTCTCAGAACTGAGCATGTGGAGAGACGTTCGTTCATCTAGCACAAAGGGAACGGGTTGCAGGAGAAACATTTACTCTGGTTTCTCAGTCTGTTTCCTAGTGCCGGTTTGAAGTTCCTGCAGTTTTCACTGTAAAACCGAGTTGGAGCTAGTACCTCCCCATATATATGTACGGAGTGGAGTTTGCAAGTGAAAAGAAACTTTGTGTTCCCAACAAGCTAGGTGAAGGACGGCTTTCACACACACTTATCTCTCAGAACTGAGCATGTGGAGAGACGTTCGTTCATCTAGCACAAAGGGAACGGGTTGCAGGAGAAACTTTTACTCTGGTTTCTCAGTCTGTTTCCTAGTGCCGGTTTGAAGTTCCTGCAGTTTTCACTGTAAAACCGAGTTGGAGCTAGTACCTCCCCATATATATGTATGGAGTGGAGTTTGCAAGTGAAAAGAAACTTTGTGTTCCCAACAAGCTAGGTGAAGGACGGCTTTCACACACACTTATCTCTCAGAACTGAGCATGTGGAGAGACGTTCGTTCATCTAGCAGAAAGGGAACGGGTTGCAGGAGAAACTTTTACTCCGGTTTCTCAGTCTGTTTCCTAGTGCCGGTTTGAAGTTCCTGCAGTTTTCACTGTAAAACCGAGTTGGAGCTAGTACCTCCCCATATATATGTATGGAGTGGAGTTTGCAAGTGAAAAGAAACTTTGTGTTCCCAACAAGCTAGGTGAAGGACGGCTTTCACACACACTTATCTCTCAGAACTGAGCATGTGGAGAGACGTTCGTTCATCTAGCACAAAGGGAACGGGTTGCAGGAGAAACTTTTACTCTGGTTTCTCAGTCTGTTTCCTAGTGCCGGTTTGAAGTTCCTGCAGTTTTCACTGTAAAACCGAGTTGGAGCTAGTACCTCCCCATATATATGTATGGAGTGGAGTTTGCAAGTGAAAAGAAACTTTGTGTTCCCAGCAAGCTAGGTGAAGGACGGCTTTCACACACACTTATCTCTCAGAAATGAGCATGTGGAGAGACGTTCGTTCATCTAACACAAAGTGAACGGGTTGCAGGAGAAACTTTTACTCTGGTTTCTCAGTCTGTTTCCTAGTGCCGGTTTGAAGTTCCTGCAGTTTTCACTGTAAAACCGAGTTGGAGCTAGTACCTCCCCATATATATGTATGGAGTGGAGTTTGCAAGTGAAAAGAAACTTTGTGTTCCCAACAAGCTAGGTGAAGGACGGCTTTCACACACACTTATCTCTCAGAACTGAGCATGTGGAGAGACGTTCGTTCATCTAGCACAAAGGGAACGGGTTGCAGGAGAAACTTTTACTCTGGTTTCTCAGTCTGTTTCCTAGTGCCGGTTTGAAGTTCCTGCAGTTTTCACTGTAAAACCGAGTTGGAGCTAGTACCTCCCCATATATATGTACGGAGTGAAGTTTGCAAGTGAAAAGAAACTTTGTGTTCCCAACAAGCTAGGTGAAGGACGGCTTTCACACACACTTATCTCTCAGAACTGAGCATGTGGAGAGACGTTCGTTCATCTAGCACAAAGGGAACGGTTTGCAGGAGAAACTTTTACTCTGGTTTCTCAGTCTGTTTCCTAGTGCCGGTTTGAAGTTCCTGCAGTTTTCACTGTAAAACCGAGTTGGAGCTAGTACCTCCCCATATATATGTATGGAGTGGAGTTTGCAAGTGAAAAGAAACTTTGTGTTCCCAACAAGCTAGGTGAAGGACGGCTTTCACACACACTTATCTCTCAGAACTGAGCATGTGGAGAGACGTTCGTTCATCTAGCACAAAGGGAACGGGTTGCAGGAGAAACTTTTACTCTGGTTTCTCAGTCTGTTTCCTAGTGCCGGTTTGAAGTTCCTGCAGTTTTCACTGTAAAACCGAGTTGGAGCTAGTACCTCCCCATATATATGTATGGAGTGGAGTTTGCAAGTGAAAAGAAACTTTGTGTTCCCAACAAGCTAGGTGAAGGACGGCTTTCACACACACTTATCTATCAGAACTGAGCTTGTGGAGAGACGTTCGTTCATCTAGCACAAAGGGTACGGGTTGCAGGAGAAACTTTTACTCTAGTTTCTCAGTCTGTTTCCTACTGCCGGTTTGAAGTTCCTGCAGTTTTCACTGTAAAACCGAGTTGGAGCTAGTACCTCCCCATATATATGTATGGAGTGGAGTTTGCAAGTGAAAAGAAACTTTGTGTTCCCAACAAGCTAGGTGAAGGACGGCTTTCACACACACTTATCTCTCAGAACTGAGCATGTGGAGAGACGTTCGTTCATCTAGCACAAAGGGAACGGGTTGCAGGAGAAACTTTTACTCTGGTTTCTCAGTCTGTTTCCTAGTGCCGGTTTGAAGTTCCTGCAGTTTTCACTGTAAAACCGAGTTGGAGCTAGTACCTACCCATATATATGTATGGAGTGGAGTTTGCAAGTGAAAAGAAACTTTGTGTTCCCAACAAGCTAGGTGAAGGACGGCTTTCACACACACTTATCTCTCAGAACTGAGCATGTGGAGAGACGTTCGTTCATCTAGCACAAAGGGAACGGGTTGCAGGAGAAACTTTTACTCTGGTTTCTCAGTCTGTTTCCTAGTGCCGGTTTGAAGTTCCTGCAGTTTTCACTGTAAAACCGAGTTGGAGCTAGTACCTCCCCATATATATGTACGGAGTGGAGTTTGCAAGTGAAAAGAAACTTTGTGTTCCCAACAAGCTAGGTGAAGTACGGCTTTCACACACACTTATCTCTCAGAACTGAGCATGTGGAGAGACGTTCGTTCATCTAGCACAAAGGGAACGGGTTGCAGGAGAAACTTTTTCTCTGGTTTCTCAGTCTGTTTCCTAGTGCCGGTTTGAAGTTCCTGCAGTTTTCACTGTAAAACCGAGTTGGAGCTAGTACCTCCCCATATATATGTATGGAGTGGAGTTTGCAAGTGAAAACTAACTTTGTGTTCCCAACAAGCTAGGTGAAGGACGGCTTTCACACACACTTATCTCTCAGAACGGAGCATGTGGAGAGACGTTCGTTCATCTAGCACAAAGGGAACGGGTTGCATGAGAAACTTTTACTCTGGTTTCTCAGTCTGTTTCCTAGTGCCGGTTTGAAGTTCCTGCAGTTTTCACTGTAAAACCGAGTTGGAGCTAGTACCTCCCCATATATATGTATGGAGTGGAGTTTGCAAGTGAAAAGAAACTTTGTGTTCCCAACAAGCTAGGTGAAGGACGGCTTTCACACACACTTATCTCTCAGAACTGAGCATGTGGAGAGACGTTCGTTCATCTAGCAGAAAGGGAACGCGTTGCAGGGGAAACTTTTACTCTGGTTTCTCAGTCTGTTTCCTAGTGCCGGTTTGAAGTTCCTGCAGTTTTCACTGTAAAACCGAGTTGGAGCTAGTACCTCCCCATATATATGTATGGATTGGAGTTTGCAAGTGAAAAGAAACTTTGTGTTCCCAACAAGCTAGGTGAAGGACGGCTTTCACACACACTTATCTCTCAGAACTGAGCATGTGGAGAGACGTTCGTTCATCTAGCACAAAGGGAACGGGTTGCAGGAGAAACTTTTACTCTGGTTTCTCAGTCTGTTTCCTAGTGCCGGTTTGAAGTTCCTGCAGTTTTCACTGTAAAACCGAGTTGGAGCTAGTACCTCCCCTTATATATGTATGGAGTGGAGTTTGCAAGTGAAAAGAAACTTTGTGTTCCCAACAAGCTAGGTGAAGGACGGCTTTCACACACACTTATCTCTCAGAACTGAGCATGTGGAGAGACGTTCGTTCATCTAGCACAAAGGGAACGGTTTGCAGGAGAAACTTTTACTCTGGTTTCTCAGTCTGTTTCCTAGTGCCGGTTTGAAGTTCCTGCAGTTTTCACTGTAAAACCGAGTTGGAGCTAGTACCTCCCCATATATATGTATGGAGTGGAGTTTGCAAGTGAAAAGAAACTTTGTGTTCCCAACAAGCTAGGTGAAGGACGGCTTTCACACACACTTATCTCTCAGAACTGAGCATGTGGAGAGACGTTCGTTCATCTAGCACAAAGGGAACGGGTTGCAGGAGAAACTTTTACTCTGGTTTCTCAGTCTGTTTCCTAGTGCCGGTTTGAAGTTCCTGCAGTTTTCACTGTAAAACCGAGTTGGAGCTAGTACCTCCCCATATATATGTATGGAGTGGAGTTTGCAAGTGAAAAGAAACTTTGTGTTCCCAACAAGCTAGGTGAAGGACGGCTTTCACACACACTTATCTCTCAGAACTGAGCATGTGGAGAGACGTTCGTTCATCTAGCACAAAGGAACGGGTTGCAGGAGAAACTTTTACTCTGGTTTCTCAGTCTGTTTCCTAGTGCCGGTTTGAAGTTCCTGCAGTTTTCACTGTAAAACCGAGTTGGAGCTAGTACCTCCCCATATATATGTATGGAGTGGAGTTTGCAAGTGAAAAGAAACTTTGTGTTCCCAACAAGCTAGGTGAAGGACGGCTTTCACACACACTTATCTCTCAGAACTGAGCTTGTGGAGAGACGTTCGTTCATCTAGCACAAAGGGAACGGGTTGCAGGAGAAACTTTTACTCTAGTTTCTCAGTCTGTTTCCTAGTGCCGGTTTGAAGTTCCTGCAGTTTTCACTGTAAAACCGAGTTGGAGCTAGTACCTCCCCATATATATGTATGGAGTGGAGTTTGCAAGTGAAAAGAAACTTTGTGTTCCCAACAAGCTAGGTGAAGGACGGCTTTCACACACACTTATCTCTCAGAACTGAGCATGTGGAGAGACGTTCGTTCATCTAGCACAAAGGGAACGGGTTGCAGGAGAAACTTTTACTCTGGTTTCTCAGTCTGTTTCCTAGTGCCGGTTTGAAGTTCCTGCAGTTTTCACTGTAAAACCGAGTTGGAGCTAGTACCTCCCCATATATATGTATGGAGTGGAGTTTGCAAGTGAAAAGAAACTTTGTGTTCCCAACAAGCTAGGTGAAGGACGGCTTTCACACACACTTATCTCTCAGAACTGAGCATGTGGAGAGACGTTCGTTCATCTAGCACAAAGGGAACGGGTTGCAGGAGAAACATTTACTCTGGTTTCTCAGTCTGTTTCCTAGTGCCGGTTTGAAGTTCCTGCAGTTTTCACTGTAAAACCGAGTTGGAGCTAGTACCTCCCCATATATATGTACGGAGTGGAGTTTGCAAGTGAAAAGAAACTTTGTGTTCCCAACAAGCTAGGTGAAGGACGGCTTTCACACACACTTATCTCTCAGAACTGAGCATGTGGAGAGACGTTCGTTCATCTAGCACAAAGGGAACGGGTTGCAGGAGAAACTTTTTCTCTGGTTTCTCAGTCTGTTTCCTAGTGCCGGTTTGAAGTTCCTGCAGTTTTCACTGTAAAACCGAGTTGGAGCTAGTACCTCCCCATATATATGTATGGAGTGGTGTTTGCAAGTGAAAAGAAACTTTGTGTTCCCAACAAGCTAGGTGAAGGACGGCTTTCACACACACTTATCTCTCAGAACTGAGCATGTGGAGAGACGTTCGTTCATCTAGCACAAAGGGAACGGGTTGCAGGAGAAACATTTACTCTGGTTTCTCAGTCTGTTTCCTAGTGCCGGTTTGAAGTTCCTGCAGTTTTCACTGTAAAACCGAGTTGGAGCTAGTACCTCCCCATATATATGTACGGAGTGGAGTTTGCAAGTGAAAAGAAACTTTGTGTTCCCAACAAGCTAGGTGAAGGACGGCTTTCACACACACTTATCTCTCAGAACTGAGCATGTGGAGAGACGTTCGTTCATCTAGCACAAAGGGAACGGGTTGCAGGAGAAACTTTTTCTCTGGTTTCTCAGTCTGTTTCCTAGTGCCGGTTTGAAGTTCCTGCAGTTTTCACTGTAAAACCGAGTTGGAGCTAGTACCTCCCCATATATATGTATGGAGTGGAGTTTGCAAGTGAAAACTAACTTTGTGTTCCCAACAAGCTAGGTGAAGGACGGCTTTCACACACACTTATCTCTCAGAACTGAGCATGTGGAGAGACGTTCGTTCATCTAGCACAAAGGGAACGGGTTGCATGAGAAACTTTTACTCTGGTTTCTCAGTCTGTTTCCTAGTGCCGGTTTGAAGTTCCTGCAGTTTTCACTGTAAAACCGAGTTGGAGCTAGTACCTCCCCATATATATGTATGGAGTGGAGTTTGCAAGTGAAAAGAAACTTTGTGTTCCCAACAAGCTAGGTGAAGGACGGCTTTCACACACACTTATCTCTCAGAACTGAGCATGTGGAGAGACGTTCGTTCATCTAGCAGAAAGGGAACGGGTTGCAGGAGAAACTTTTACTCTGGTTTCTCAGTCTGTTTCCTAGTGCCGGTTTGAAGTTCCTGCAGTTTTCACTGTAAAACCGAGTTGGAGCTAGTACCTCCCCATATATATGTATGGAGTGGAGTTTGCAAGTGAAAAGAAACTTTGTGTTCCCAACAAGCTAGGTGAAGGACGGCTTTCACACACACTTATCTCTCAGAACTGAGCATGTGGAGAGACGTTCGTTCATCTAGCAGAAAGGGAACGGGTTGCAGGAGAAACTTTTACTCTGGTTTCTCAGTCTGTTTCCTAGTGCCGGTTTGAAGTTCCTGCAGTTTTCACTGTAAAACCGAGTTGGAGCTAGTACCTCCCCATATATATGTATGGAGTGGAGTTTGCAAGTGAAAAGAAACTTTGTGTTCCCAACAAGCTAGGTGAAGGACGGCTTTCACACACACTTATCTCTCAGAACTGAGCATGTGGAGAGACGTTCGTTCATCTAGCACAAAGGGAACGGGTTGCAGGAGAAACTTTTACTCTGGTTTCTCAGTCTGTTTCCTAGTGCCGGTTTGAAGTTCCTGCAGTTTTCACTGTAAAACCGAGTTGGAGCTAGTACCTCCCCATATATATGTATGGAGTGGAGTTTGCAAGTGAAAAGAAACTTTGTGTTCCCAACAAGCTAGGTGAAGGACGGCTTTCACACACACTTATCTCTCAGAACTGAGCATGTGGAGAGACGTTCGTTCATCTAGCACAAAGGGAACGGGTTGCAGGAGAAACTTTTTCTCTGGTTTCTCAGTCTGTTTCCTAGTGCCGGTTTGAAGTTCCTGCAGTTTTCACTGTAAAACCGAGTTGGAGCTAGTACCTCCCCATATATATCTATGGAGTGGAGTTTGCAAGTTAAAAGAAACTTTGTGTTCCCAACAAGCTAGGTGAAGGACGGCTTTCACACACACTTATCTCTCAGAACTGAGCATGTGGAGAGACGTTCGTTCATCTAGCACAAAGGGAACGGGTTGCAGGAGAAACTTTTACTCTGGATTCTCAGTCTGTTTCCTAGTGCCGGTTTGAAGTTCCTGCAGTTTTCACTGTAAAACCGAGTTGGAGCTTGTACCTCCCCATATATATGTATGGAGTGGAGTTTGCAAGTGAAAAGAAACTTTGTGTTCCCAACAAGCTAGGTGAAGGACGGCTTTCACACACACTTATCTCTCAGAACTGAGCATGTGGAGAGACGTTCGTTCATCTAGCACAAAGGGAACGGGTTGCAGGAGAAACTTTTACTCTGGTTTCTCAGTCTGTTTCCTAGTGCCGGTTTGAAGTTCCTGCAGTTTTCACTGTAAAACCGAGTTGGAGCTAGTACCTCCCCATATATATGTATGGAGTGGAGTTTGCAAGTGAAAAGAAACTTTGTGTTCCCAACAAGCTAGGTGAAGGACGGCTTTCACACACACTTATCTCTCAGAACTGAGCATGTGGAGAGACGTTCGTTCATCTAGCACAAAGGGAACGGGTTGCAGGAGAAACTTTTACTCTGGTTTCTCAGTCTGTTTCCTAGTGCCGGTTTGAAGTTCCTGCAGTTTTCACTGTAAAACCGAGTTGGAGCTAGTACCTCCCCATATATATGTATGGAGTGGAGTTTGCAAGTGAAAAGAAACTTTGTGTTCCCAACAAGCTAGTTGAAGGACGGCTTTAACACACACTTATCTCTCAGAACTGAGCATGTGGAGAGACGTTCGTTCATCTAGCACAAAGGGAACGGGTTGCAGGAGAAACTTTTACTCTGGTTTCTCAGTCTGTTTCCTAGTGCCGGTTTGAAGTTCCTGCAGTTTTCACTGTAAAACCGAGTTGGAGCTAGTACCTCCCCATATATATGTACGGAGTGGAGTTTGCAAGTGAAAAGAAACTTTGTGTTCCCAACAAGCTAGGTGAAGGACGGCTTTCACACACACTTATCTCTCAGAACTGAGCATGTGGAGAGACGTTCGTTCATCTAGCACAAAGGGAACGGGTTGCAGGAGAAACTTTTACTCTGGTTTCTCAGTCTGTTTCCTAGTGCCGGTTTGAAGTTCCTGCAGTTTTCACTGTAAAACCGAGTTGGAGCTAGTACCTCCCCATATATATCTATGGAGTGGAGTTTGCAAGTGAAAAGAAACTTTGTGTTCCCAACAAGCTAGGTGAAGGAAGGCTTTCACACACATTTATCTCTCAGAACTGAGCATGTGGAGAGACGTTCGTTCATCTAGCACAAAGGGAACGGGTTGCAGGAGAAACTTTTACTCTGGTTTCTCAGTCTGTTTCCTAGTGCCGGTTTGAAGTTCCTGCAGTTTTCACTGTAAAACCGAGTTGGAGCTAGTACCTCCCCATATATATGTATGGAGTGGAGTTTGCAAGTGAAAAGAAACTTTGTGTTCCCAACAAGCTAGGTGAAGGACGGCTTTCACACACACTTATCTCTCAGAACTGAGCATGTGGAGAGACGTTCGTTCATCTAGCACAAAGGGAACGGGTTGCAGGAGAAACTTTTTCTCTGGTTTCTCAGTCTGTTTCCTAGTGCCGGTTTGAAGTTCCTGCAGTTTTCACTGTAAAACCGAGTTGGAGCTAGTACCTCCCCATATATATCTATGGAGTGGAGTTTGCAAGTTAAAAGAAACTTTGTGTTCCCAACAAGCTAGGTGAAGGACGGCTTTCACACACACTTATCTCTCAGAACTGAGCATGTGGAGAGACGTTCGTTCATCTAGCACAAAGGGAACGGGTTGCAGGAGAAACTTTTACTCTGGATTCTCAGTCTGTTTCCTAGTGCCGGTTTGAAGTTCCTGCAGTTTTCACTGTAAAACCGAGTTGGAGCTTGTACCTCCCCATATATATGTATGGAGTGGAGTTTGCAAGTGAAAAGAAACTTTGTGTTCCCAACAAGCTAGGTGAAGGACGGCTTTCACACACACTTATCTCTCAGAACTGAGCATGTGGAGAGACGTTCGTTCATCTAGCACAAAGGGAACGGGTTGCAGGAGAAACTTTTACTCTGGTTTCTCAGTCTGTTTCCTAGTGCCGGTTTGAAGTTCCTGCAGTTTTCACTGTAAAACCGAGTTGGAGCTAGTACCTCCCCATATATATGTATGGAGTGGAGTTTGTAAGTGAAAAGAAACTTTGTGTTCCCAACAAGCTAGTTGAAGGACGGCTTTAACACACACTTATCTCTCAGAACTGAGCATGTGGAGAGACGTTCGTTCATCTAGCACAAAGGGAACGGGTTGCAGGAGAAACTTTTACTCTGGTTTCTCAGTCTGTTTCCTAGTGCCGGTTTGAAGTTCCTGCAGTTTTCACTGTAAAACCGAGTTGGAGCTAGTACCTCCCCATATATATGTACGGAGTGGAGTTTGCAAGTGAAAAGAAACTTTGTGTTCCCAACAAGCTAGGTGAAGGACGGCTTTCACACACACTTATCTCTCAGAACTGAGCATGTGGAGAGACGTTCGTTCATCTAGCACAAAGGGAACGGGTTGCAGGAGAAACTTTTACTCTGGTTTCTCAGTCTGTTTCCTAGTGCCGGTTTGAAGTTCCTGCAGTTTTCACTGTAAAACCGAGTTGGAGCTAGTACCTCCCCATATATATCTATGGAGTGGAGTTTGCAAGTGAAAAGAAACTTTGTGTTCCCAACAAGCTAGGTGAAGGAAGGCTTTCACACACATTTATCTCTCAGAACTGAGCATGTGGAGAGACGTTCGTTCATCTAGCACAAAGGGAACGGGTTGCAGGAGAAACTTTTACTCTGGTTTCTCAGTCTGTTTCCTAGTGCCGGTTTGAAGTTCCTGCAGTTTTCACTGTAAAACCGAGTTGGAGCTAGTACCTCCCCATATATATGTATGGAGTGGAGTTTGCAAGTGAAAAGAAACTTTGTGTTCCCAACAAGCTAGGTGAAGGACGGCTTTCACACACACTTATCTCTCAGAACTGAGCATGTGGAGAGACGTTCGTTCATCTAGCACAAAGGGAACGGGTTGCAGGAGAAACTTTTACTCTGGTTTCTCAGTCTGTTTCCTAGTGCCGGTTTGAAGTTCCTGCAGTTTTCACTGTAAAACCGAGTTGGAGCTTGTACCTCCCCATATATATGTATGGAGTGGAGTTTGCAAGTGAAAAGAAACTTTGTGTTCCCAACAATCTAGGTGAAGGACGGCTTTCACACACACTTATCTCTCAGAACTGAGCATGTGGAGAGACGTTCGTTCATCTAGCACAAAGGGAACGGGTTGCAGGAGAAACTTTTACTCTGGTTTCTCAGTCTGTTTCCTAGTGCCGGTTTGAAGTTCCTGCAGTTTTCACTGTAAAACCGAGTTGGAGCTAGTACCTCCCCATATATATGTATGGAGTGGAGTTTGCAAGTGAAAAGAAACTTTGTGTTCCCAACAAGCTAGGTGAAGGACGGCTTTCACACACACTTATCTCTCAGAACTGAGCATGTGGAGAGACGTTCGTTCATCTAGCACAAAGGGAACGGGTTGCAGGAGAAACTTTTACTCTGGTTTCTCAGTCTGTTTCCTAGTGCCGGTTTGAAGTTCCTGCAGTTTTCACTGTAAAACCGAGTTGGAGCTTGTACCTCCCCATATATATGTATGGAGTGGAGTTTGCAAGTGAAAAGAAACTTTGTGTTCCCAACAAGCTAGGTAAAGGACGGCTTTCACACACACTTATCTCTCAGAACTGAGCATGTGGAGAGACGTTCGTTCATCTAGCACAAAGGGAATGGGTTGCAGGAGAAACTTTTACTCTGGTTTCTCAGTCTGTTTCCTAGTGCCGGTTTGAAGTTCCTGCAGTTTTCACTGTAAAACCGAGTTGGAGCTAGTACCTCCCCATATATATGTATGGAGTGGAGTTTGCAAGTGAAAAGAAACTTTGTGTTCCCAACAAGCTAGGTGAAGGACGGCTTTCACACACACTTATCTCTCAGAACTGAGCATGTGGAGAGACGTTCATTCATCTAGCACAAAGGGAACGGGTTGCAGGAGAAACTTTTACTCTGGTTTCTCAGTCTGTTTCCTAGTGCTGGTTTGAAGTTCCTGCAGTTTTCACTGTAAAATCGAGTTGGAGCTAGTACCTCCCCATATATATGTAAGGAGTGGAGTTTGCAAGTGAAAAGAAACTTTGTGTTCCCAACAAGCTAGGTGAAGGACGGCTTTCAAACACACTTATCTCTCAGAACTGAGCATGTGGAGAGACGTTCGTTCATCTAGCACAAAGGGAACGGTTTGCAGGAGAAACTTTTACTCTGGTTTCTCAGTCTGTTTCCTAGTGCCGGTTTGAAGTTCCTGCAGTTTTCACTGTAAAACCGAGTTGGAGCTAGTACCTCCCCATATATATGTATGGAGTGGAGTTTGCAAGTGAAAAGAAACTTTGTGTTCCCAACAAGCTAGGTGAAGGACGGCTTTCACACACACTTATCTCTCAGAACTGAGCATGTGGAGAGACGTTCGTTCATCTAGCACAAAGGGAATGGGTTGCAGGAGAAACTTTTACTCTGGTTTCTCAGTCTGTTTCCTAGTGCCGGTTTGAAGTTCCTGCAGTTTTCACTGTAAAACCGAGTTGGAGCTAGTACCTCCCCATATATATGTATGGAGTGGAGTTTGCAAGTGAAAAGAAACTTTGTGTTCCCAACAAGCTAGGTGAAGGACGGCTTTCACACACACTTATCTCTCAGAACTGAGCATGTGGAGAGACGTTCGTTCATCTAGCACAAAGGAACGGGTTGCAGGAGAAACTTTTACTCTGGTTTCTCAGTCTGTTTCCTAGTGCCGGTTTGAAGTTCCTGCAGTTTTCACTGTAAAACCGAGTTGGAGCTAGTACCTCCCCATATATATGTATGGAGTGGAGTTTGCAACTGAAAAGAAACTTTGTGTTCCCAACAAGCTAGGTGAAGGACGGCTTTCACACACACTTATCTCTCAGAACTGAGCATGTGGAGAGACGTTCGTTCATGTAGCACAAAGGGAACGGGTTGCAGGAGAAACTTTTACTCTGGTTTCTCAGTCTGTTTCCTAGTGCCGGTTTGAAGTTCCTGCAGTTTTCACTGTAAAACCGAGTTGGAGCTAGTACCTCCCCATATATATGTATGGAGTGGAGTTTGCAAGTGAAAAGAAACTTTGTGTTCCCAACAAGCTAGGTGAAGGACGGCTTTCACACACACTTATCTCTCAGAACTGAGCATGTGGAGAGACGTTCGTTCATCTAGCACAAAGGGAACGCGTTGCAGGGGAAACTTTTACTCTGGTTTCTCAGTCTGTTTCCTAGTGCCGGTTTGAAGTTCCTGCAGTTTTCACTGTAAAACCGAGTTGGAGCTAGTACCTCCCCATATATATGTATGGAGTGGAGTTTGCAAGTGAAAAGAAACTTTGTGTTCCCAACAAGCTAGGTGAAGGACGGCTTTCACACACACTTATCTCTCAGAACTGAGCATGTGGAGAGACGTTCGTTCATCTAGCACAAAGGGAACGGGTTGCAGGAGAAACTTTTACTCTGGTTTCTCAGTCTGTTTCCTAGTGCCGGTTTGAAGTTCCTGCAGTTTTCACTGTAAAACCGAGTTGGAGCTTGTACCTCCCCATATATATGTATGGAGTGGAGTTTGCAAGTGAAAAGAAACTTTGTGTTCCCAACAATCTAGGTGAAGGACGGCTTTCACACACACTTATCTCTCAGAACTGAGCATGTGGAGAGACGTTCGTTCATCTAGCACAAAGGGAACGGGTTGCAGGAGAAACTTTTACTCTGGTTTCTCAGTCTGTTTCCTAGTGCCGGTTTGAAGTTCCTGCAGTTTTCACTGTAAAACCGAGTTGGAGCTAGTACCTCCCCATATATATGTATGGAGTGGAGTTTGCAAGTGAAAAGAAACTTTGTGTTCCCAACAAGCTAGGTGAAGGACGGCTTTCACACACACTTATCTCTCAGAACTGAGCATGTGGAAAGACGTTCGTTCATCTAGCACAAAGGGAACGGGTTGCAGGAGAAACTTTTACTCTGGTTTCTCAGTCTGTTTCCTAGTGCCGGTTTGAAGTTCCTGCAGTTTTCACTGTAAAACCGAGTTGGAGCTTGTACCTCCCCATATATATGTATGGATTGGAGTTTGCAAGTGAAAAGAAACTTTGTGTTCCCAACAAGCTAGGTGAAGGACGGCTTTCACACACACTTATCTCTCAGAACTGAGCATGTGGAGAGACGTTCGTTCATCTAGCACAAAGGGAATGGGTTGCAGGAGAAACTTTTACTCTGGTTTCTCAGTCTGTTTCCTAGTGCCGGTTTGAAGTTCCTGCAGTTTTCACTGTAAAACCGAGTTGGAGCTAGTACCTCCCCATATATATGTATGGAGTGGAGTTTGCAAGTGAAAAGAAACTTTGTGTTCCCAACAAGCTAGGTGAAGGACGGCTTTCACACACACTTATCTCTCAGAGCTGAGCATGTGGAGAGACGTTCATTCATCTAGCACAAAGGGAACGGGTTGCAGGAGAAACTTTTACTCTGGTTTCTCAGTCTGTTTCCTAGTGCTGGTTTGAAGTTCCTGCAGTTTTCACTGTAAAATCGAGTTGGAGCTAGTACCTCCCCATATATATGTAAGGAGTGGAGTTTGCAAGTGAAAAGAAACTTTGTGTTCCCAACAAGCTAGGTGAAGGACGGCTTTCACACACACTTATCTCTCAGAACTTAGCATGTGGAGAGACGTTCGTTCATCTAGCACAAAGGGAACGGTTTGCAGGAGAAACTTTTACTCTGGTTTCTCAGTCTGTTTCCTAGTGCCGGTTTGAAGTTCCTGCAGTTTTCACTGTAAAACCGAGTTGGAGCTAGTACCTCCCCATATATATGTATGGAGTGGAGTTTGCAAGTGAAAAGAAACTTTGTGTTCCCAACAAGCTAGGTGAAGGACGGCTTTCACACACACTTATCTCTCAGAACTGAGCATGTGGAGAGACGTTCGTTCATCTAGCACAAAGGGAACGGGTTGCAGGAGAAACTTTTACTCTGGTTTCTCAGTCTGTTTCCTAGTGCCGGTTTGAAGTTCCTGCAGTTTTCACTGTAAAACCGAGTTGGAGCTAGTACCTCCCCATATATATGTATGGAGTGGAGTTTGCAAGTGAAAAGAAACTTTGTGTTCCCAACAAGCTAGGTGAAGGACGGCTTTCACACACACTTATCTCTCAGAACTGAGCATGTGGAGAGACGTTCGTTCATCTAGCACAAAGGAACGGGTTGCAGGAGAAACTTTTACTCTGGTTTCTCAGTCTGTTTCCTAGTGCCGGTTTGAAGTTCCTGCAGTTTTCACTGTAAAACCGAGTTGGAGCTAGTACCTCCCCATATATATGTATGGAGTGGAGTTTGCAACTGAAAAGAAACTTTGTGTTCCCAACAAGCTAGGTGAAGGACGGCTTTCACACACACTTATCTCTCAGAACTGAGCATGTGGAGAGACGTTCGTTCATCTAGCACAAAGGGAACGGGTTGCAGGAGAAACTTTTACTCTGGTTTCTCAGTCTGTTTCATAGTGCCGGTTTGAAGTTCCTGCAGTTTTCACTGTAAAACCGAGTTGGAGCTAGTACCTCCCCATATATATGTATGGAGTGGAGTTTGCAAGTGAAAAGAAACTTTGTGTTCCCAACAAGCTAGGTGAAGGACGGCTTTCACACACACTTATCTCTCAGAACTGAGCATGTGGAGAGACGTTCGTTCATCTAGCACAAAGGGAACGCGTTGCAGGGGAAACTTTTACTCTGGTTTCTCAGTCTGTTTCCTAGTGCCGGTTTGAAGTTCCTGCAGTTTTCACTGTAAAACCGAGTTGGAGCTAGTACCTCCCCATATATATGCATGGAGTGGAGTTTGCAAGTGAAAAGAAACTTTGAGTTCCCAAAAAGCTAGGTGAAGGACGGCTTTCACACACACTTATCTCTCAGAACTGAGCATGTGGAGAGACTTTCGTTCATCTAGCACAAAGGGAACGGGTTGCAGGAGAAACTTTTACTCTGGTTTCTCAGTCTGTTTCCTAGTGCCGGTTTGAACTTCCTGCAGTTTTCACTGTAAAACCGAGTTGGAGCTAGTACCTCCCCATATATATGTATGGAGTGGAGTTTGCAAGTGAAAAGAAACTTTGTGTTCCCAACAAGCTAAGTGAAGGATGGCTTTCACACACAATTATCTCTCAGAACTGAGCATGTGGAGAGACGTTCGTTCATCTAGCACAAAGGGATCGCGTTGCAGGGGAAACTTTTACTCTGGTTTCTCAGTCTGTTTCCTAGTGCCGGTTTGAAGTTCCTGCAGTTTTCACTGTAAAACCGACTTGGAGCTAGTACCTCCCCATATATATGTATGGAGTGGAGTTTGCAAGTGAAAAGAAACTTTGTGTTCCCAACAAGCTAGGTGAAGGACGGCTTTCACACACACTTATATCTCAGAACTGAGCATGTGGAGAGACGTTCGTTCATCTAGCACAAAGGGAACGCGTTGCAGGGGAAACTTTTACTCTGGTTTCTCAGTCTGTTTCCTAGTGCCGGTTTGAAGTTCCTGCAGTTTTCACTGTAAAACCGAGTTGGAGCTAGTACCTCCCCATATATATGTATGGAGTGGAGTTTGCAAGTGAAAAGAAACTTTGTGTTCCCAACAAGCTAGGTGAAGGACGGCTTTCACACACACTTATCTCTCAGAACTGAGCATGTGGAGAGACGTTCGTTCATCTAGCACAAAGGGAACGGGTTGCAGGAGAAACTTTTACTCTGGTTTCTCAGTCTGTTTCCTAGTGCCGTTATGAAGTTCCTGCAGTTTTCACTGTAAAACCGAGTTGGAGCTAGTACCTCCCCATATATATGTATGGAGTGGAGTTTTCAAGTGAAAAGAAACTTTGTGTTCCCAACAAGCTAGGTGAAGGACGGCTTTCACACACACTTATCTCTCAGAACTGAGCATGTGGAGAGACGTTCGTTCATCTAGCACAAAGGGAACGGGTTGCAGGAGAAACTTTTACTCTGGTTTCTCAGTCTGTTTCCTAGTGCCGGTTTGATGTTCCTGCAGTTTTCACTGTAAAACTGAGTAAGATCTTGTACCTCCCCATATATATGTATGGAGTGGAGTTTGCTACTGAAAAGAAACTTTGTGTTCCCAACAAGCTAGTTGAAGGACGGTTTCACACACACTTATCTCTCAGAACTGAGCATGTGGAGAGACTTTCGTTCATCTAGAACGAAGGGAATGGGTTGCAGGAGAAACTTTTACTCTGGTTTCTCAGTCTGTTTCCTAGTGCCGGTTTGAAGTTCCTGCAGTTTTCACTGTAAAACCGAGTTGGAGCTAGTACCTCCCCATATATATATATGGAGTGGAGTTTGCAAGTGAAAAGAAACTTTGCGTTCCCAACAAGCTAGGTGAAGGACGGCTTTCACACACACTTATCTCTCAGAACTGAGCATGTGGAGAGACGTTCGTTCATCTAGCACAAAGGGAACGGGTTGCAGGAGAAACTTTTACTCTGGTTTCTCAGTCTGTTTCCTAGTGCCGGTTTGAAGTTCCTGCAGTTTTCACTGTAAAACCGAGTTGGAGCTAGTACCTCCCCATATATATGTATGGAGTGGAGTTTGCAAGTGAAAAGAAACTTTGTGTTCCCAACAAGCTAGGTGAAGGACGGCTTTCACACACACTTATCTCTCAGAACAGAGCATGTGGAGAGACGTTCGTTCATCTAGCACAAAGGGAACGGGTTGCAGGAGAAACTTTTACTCTGGTTTCTCAGTCTGTTTCCTAGTGCCGGTTTGAAGTTCCTGCAGTTTTCACTGTAAAACCGAGTTGGAGCTAGTACCTCCCCATATATATGTATGGAGTGGAGTTTGCTAGTGAAAAGAAACTTTGTGGTCCCAACAAGCTAGGTGAAGGACGTCTTTCACACACACTTATCTCTCAGAACTGAGCATGTGGAGAGACGTTCGTTTATCTAGCTAAAAGGGAACAGGTTGCAGGAGAAACTTTTACTCTGGTTTCTCAGTCTGTTTCCTAGTGCCGGTTTGAAGTTCCTGCAGTTTTCACTGTAAAACCGAGTTGGAGCTAGTACCTCCCCATATATATGTATGGAGTGGAGTTTGCAAGTGAAAAGAAACTTTGTGTTCCCAACAAGCTAGGTGAAGGACGGCTTTCACACACACTTATCTCTCAGAACTGAGCATGTGGAGAGACGTTCGTTCATCTAGCACAAAGGGAACGGTTTGCAGGAGAAACTTTTACTCTGGTTTCTCAGTCTGTTTCCTAGTGCCGGTTTGATGTTCCTGCAGTTTTCAATGTAAAACCGAGTTAGATCTTGTACCTCCCCATATATATGTATGGAGTGGAGTTTGCTACTGAAAAGAAACTCTGTGTTCCCAACAAGCTAGTTGAAGGACGGCTTTCACACACACTTATCTCTCAGAACTGAGCATGTGGAGAGACGTTCGTTCATCTAGAACAAAGGGAATGGGTTGCAGGAGAAATTTTTACTCTGGTTTCTCAGTCTGTTTCCTAGTGCCGGTTTGAAGTTCCTGCAGTTTTCACTGTAAAACCGAGTTGGAGCTAGTACCTCCCCATATATATGTATGGAGTGGAGTTTTCATGTGAAAAGAAACTTTGTGTTCCCAACAAGCTAGGTGAAGGACGGCTTTCACACACACTTATCTCTCAGAACTGAGCATGTGGAGAGACGTTCGTTCATCTAGCACAAAGGGAACGGGTTGCAGGAGAAACTTTTACTCTGGTTTCTCAGTCTGTTTCCTAGTGCCGGTTTGAAGTTCCTGCAGTTTTCACTGTAAAACCGAGTTGGAGCTAGTACCTCCCCATATATATGTATGGAGTGGAGTTGGCAAGTGAAAAGAAACTTTGTGTTCCCAACAAGCTAGGTGAAGGACGGCTTTCACACACACTTATCTCTCAGAACTGAGCATGTGGAGAGACGTTCGTTCATCTAGCACAAAGGGAACGGGTTGCAGGAGAAACTTTTTCTCTGGTTTCTCAGTCTGTTTCCTAGTGCCGGTTTGAAGTTCCTGCAGTTTTCACTGTAAAACCGAGTTGTAGCTAGTACCTCCCCATATATATGTATGGAGTGGAGTTTGCAAGTGAAAACTAACTTTGTGTTCCCAACATGCTAGGTGAAGGACGGCTTTCACACACACTTATCTCTCAGAACTGAGCATGTGGAGAGACGTTCGTTCATCTAGCACAAAGGGAACGGGTTGCATGAGAAACTTTACTCTGGTTTCTCAGTCTGTTTCCTAGTGCCGGTTTGAAGTTCCTGCAGTTTTCACTGTAAAACCGAGTTGGAGCTAGTACCTCCCCATATATATGTATGGAGTGGAGTTTGCAAGTGAAAAGAAACTTTGTGTTCCCAACAAGCTAGGTGAAGGACGGCTTTCACACACACTTATCTCTCAGAACTGAGCATGTGGAGAGACGTTCGTTCATCTAGCAGAAAGGGAACGGGTTGCAGGAGAAACTTTTACTCTGGTTTCTCAGTCTGTTTCCTAGTGCCGGTTTGAAGTTCCTGCAGTTTTCACTGTAAAACCGAGTTGGAGCTAGTACCTCCCCATATATATGTATGGAGTGGAGTTTGCAAGTGAAAAGAAACTTTGTGTTCCCAACAAGCTAGGTGAAGGACGGCTTTCACACACACTTATCTCTCAGAACTGAGCATGTGGAGAGACGTTCGTTCATCTAGCACAAAGGGAACGGGTTGCAGGAGAAACTTTTACTCTGGTTTCTCAGTCTGTTTCCTAGTGCCGGTTTGAAGTTCCTGCAGTTTTCACTGTAAAACCGAGTTGGAGCTAGTACCTCCCCATATATATGTATGGAGTGGAGTTTGCTACTGAAAAGAAACTTTGTGTTCCCAACAAGCTAGGTGAAGGACGGCTTTCACACACACTTATCTCTCAGAACTGAGCATGTGGAGAGACGTTCGTTCATCTAGCACAAAGGGAACGGGTTGCAGGAGAAACATTTACTCTGGTTTCTCAGTCTGTTTCCTAGTGCCGGTTTGAAGTTCCTGCAGTTTTCACTGTAAAACCGAGTTGGAACTAGTACCTCCCCATATATATGTACGGAGTGGAGTTTGCAAGTGAAAAGAAACTTTGTGTTCCCAACAAGCTAGGTGAAGGACGGCTTTCACACACACTTATCTCTCAGAACTGAGCATGTGGAGAGACGTTCGTTCATCTAGCACAAAGGGAACGGTTTGCAGGAGAAACTTTTACTCTGGTTTCTCAGTCTGTTTCCTAGTGCCGGTTTGAAGTTCCTGCAGTTTTCACTGTAAAACCGAGTTGGAGCTAGTACCTCCCCATATATATGTATGGAGTGGAGTTTGCAAGTGAAAACTAACTTTGTGTTCCCAACAAGCTAGGTGAAGGACGGCTTTCACACACACTTATCTCTCAGAACTGAGCATGTGGAGAGACGTTCGTTCATCTAGCACAAAGGAACGGGTTGCAGGAGAAACTTTTACTCTGGTTTCTCAGTCTGTTTCCTAGTGCCGGTTTGAAGTTCCTGCAGTTTTCACTGTAAAACCGAGTTGGAGCTAGTACCTCCCCATATATATGTACGGAGTGGAGTTTGCAAGTGAAAAGAAACTTTGTGTTCCCAACAAGCTAGGTGAAGGACGGCTTTCACACACACTTATCTCTCAGAACTGAGCATGTGGAGAGACGTTCGTTCATCTAGCAGAAAGGGAACGGGTTGCAGGAGAAACTTTTACTCTGGTTTCTCAGTCTGTTTCCTAGTGCCGGTTTGAAGTTCCTGCAGTTTTCACTGTAAAACCGAGTTGGAGCTAGTACCTCCCCATATATATGTATGGAGTGGAGTTTGCAAGTGAAAAGAAACTTTGTGTTCCCAACAAGCTAGGTGAAGGACGGCTTTCACACACACTTATCTCTCAGAACTGAGCATGTGGAGAGACGTTCGTTCATCTAGCAGAAAGGGAACGGGTTGCAGGAGAAACTTTTACTCTGGTTTCTCAGTCTGTTTCCTAGTGCCGGTTTGAAGTTCCTGCAATTTTCACTGTAAAACCGAGTTGGAGCTAGTACCTCCCCATATATATGTATGGAGTGGAGTTTGCAAGTGAAAAGAAACTTTGTGTTCCCAACAAGCTAGGTGAAGGACGGCTTTCACACACACTTATCTCTCAGAACTGAGCATGTGGAGAGACGTTCGTTCATCTAGCACAAAGGGAACGGGTTGCAGGAGAAACTTTTACTCTGGTTTCTCAGTCTGTTTCCTAGTGCCGGTTTGAAGTTCCTGCAGTTTTCACTGTAAAACCGAGTTGGAGCTAGTACCTCACCATATATATGTATGGAGTGGAATTTGCAAGTGAAAAGAAACTTTGTGTTCCCAACAAGCTAGGTGAAGGACGGCTTTCACACACACTTATCTCTCAGAACTGAGCATGTGGAGAGACGTTCGTTCATCTAGCACAAAGGGAACGGGTTGCAGGAGAAACTTTTACTCTGGTTTCTCAGTCTGTTTCCTAGTGCCGGTTTGAAGTTCCTGCAGTTTTCACTGTAAAACCGAGTTGGAGCTTGTACCTCCCCATATATATGTATGGAGTGGAGTTTGCAAGTGAAAAGAAACTTTGTGTTCCCAACAAGCTAGTTGAAGGACGGCTTTCACACACACTTATCTCTCAGAACTGAGCATGTGGAGAGACGTTCGTTCATCTAGCACAAAGGGAACGGGTTGCAGGAGCAACTTTTACTCTGGTTTCACAGTCTGTTTCCTAGTGCCGGTTTGAAGTTCCTGCAGTTTTCACTGTAAAACCGAGTTGGAGCTAGTACCTCCCCATATATATGTATGGAGTGGAGTTTGCAAGTGAAAAGAAACTTTGTGTTCCCAACAAGCTAGGTGAAGGACGGCTTTCACACACACTTATCTCTCAGAACTGAGCATGTGGAGAGACGTTCGTTCATCTAGCACAAAGGGAACGGGTTGCAGGAGAAACTTTTACTCTGGATTCTCAGTCTGTTTCCTAGTGCCGGTTTGAAGTTCCTGCAGTTTTCACTGTAAAACCGAGTTGGAGCTTGTACCTCCCCATATATATGTATGGAGTGGAGTTTGCAAGTGAAAAGAATCTTTGTGTTCCCAACAAGCTAGGTGAAGGACGGCTTTCACACACACCTATCTCTCAGAACTGAGCATGTGGAGAGACGTTCGTTCATCTAGCACAAAGGGAACGGGTTGCAGGAGAAACTTTTACTCTGGTTTCTCAGTCTGTTTCCTAGTGCCGGTTTGAAGTTCCTGCAGTTTTCACTGTAAAACCGAGTTGGAGCTAGTACCTCCCCATATATATGTATGAAGTGGAGTTTGCAAGTGAAAAGAAACTTTGTGTTCCCAACAAGCTAGGTGAAGGACGGCTTTCACACACACTTATCTCTCAGAACTGAGCATGTGGAGAGACGTTCGTTCATCTAGCACAAAGGGAACGGGTTGCAGGAGAAACTTTTACTCTGGTTTCTCAGTCTGTTTCCTAGTGCCGGTTTGAAGTTCCTGCAGTTTTCACTGTAAAACCGAGTTGGAGCTAGTACCTCCCCATATATATGTATGGAGTGGAGTTTGCAAGTGAAAAGAAACTTTGTGTTCCCAACAAGCTAGGTGAAGGACGGCTTTCACACACACTTATCTCTCAGAACTGAGCATGTGGAGAGACGTTCGTTCATCTAGCACAAAGGGAACGGGTTGCAGGAGAAACTTTTACTCTGGTTTCTCAGTCTGTTTCCTAGTGCCGGTTTGAAGTTCCTGCAGTTTTCACTGTAAAACCGAGTTGGAGCTTGTACCTCCCCATATATATGTATGGAGTGGAGTTTGCAAGTGAAAAGAAACTTTGTGTTCCCAACAAGCTAGGTGAAGGACGGCTTTCACACACACTTATCTCTCAGAACTGAGCATGTGGAGAGACGTTCGTTCATCTAGCACAAAGGGAATGGGTTGCAGGAGAAACTTTTACTCTGGTTTCTCAGTCTGTTTCCTAGTGCCGGTTTGAAGTTCCTGCAGTTTTCACTGTAAAACCGAGTTGGAGCTAGTACCTCCCCATATATATGTATGGAGTGGAGTTTGCAAGTGAAAAGAAACTTTGTGTTCCCAACAAGCTAGGTGAAGGACGGCTTTCACACACACTTATCTCTCAGAACTGAGCATGTGGAGAGACGTTCATTCATCTAGCACAAAGGGAACGGGTTGCAGGAGAAACTTTTACTCTGGTTTCTCAGTCTGTTTCCTAGGGCTGGTTTGAAGTTCCTGCAGTTTTCACTGTAAAATCGAGTTGGAGCTAGTACCTCCCCATATATATGTAAGGAGTGGAGTTTGCAAGTGAAAAGAAACTTTGTGTTCCCAACAAGCTAGGTGAAGGACGGCTTTCACACACACTTATCTCTCAGAACTTAGCATGTGGAGAGACGTTCGTTCATCTAGCACAAAGGGAACGGTTTGCAGGAGAAACTTTTACTCTGGTTTCTCAGTCTGTTTCCTAGTGCCGGTTTGAAGTTCCTGCAGTTTTCACTGTAAAACCGAGTTGGAGCTAGTACCTCCCCATATATATGTATGGAGTGGAGTTTGCTACTGAAAAGAAACTTTGTGTTCCCAACAAGCTAGGTGAAGGACGGCTTTCACACACACTTATCTCTCAGAACTGAGCATGTGGAGAGACGTTCGTTCATCTAGCACAAAGGGAACGGGTTGCAGGAGAAACTTTTACTCTGGTTTCTCAGTCTGTTTCCTAGTGCCGGTTTGAAGTTCCTGCAGTTTTCACTGTAAAACCGAGTTGGAGCTAGTACCTCCCCATATATATGTATGGAGTGGAGTTTGCAAGTGAAAAGAAACTTTGTGTTCCCAACAAGCTAGGTGAAGGACGGCTTTCACACACACTTATCTCTCAGAACTGAGCATGTGGAGAGACGTTCGTTCATCTAGCACAAAGGAACGGGTTGCAGGAGAAACTTTTACTCTGGTTTCTCAGTCTGTTTCCTAGTGCCGGTTTGAAGTTCCTGCAGTTTTCACTGTAAAACCGAGTTGGAGCTAGTACCTCCCCATATATATGTATGGAGTGGAGTTTGCAACTGAAAAGAAACTTTGTGTTCCCAACAAGCTAGGTGAAGGACGGCTTTCACACACACTTATCTCTCAGAACTGAGCATGTGGAGAGACGTTCGTTCATCTACCACAAAGGGAACGGGTTGCAGGAGAAACTTTTACTCTGGTTTCTCAGTCTGTTTCATAGTGCCGGTTTGAAGTTCCTGCAGTTTTCACTGTAAAACCGAGTTGGAGCTAGTACCTCCCCATATATATGTATGGAGTGGAGTTTGCAAGTGAAAAGAAACTTTGTGTTCCCAACAAGCTAGGTGAAGGACGGCTTTCACACACACTTATCTCTCAGAACTGAGCATGTGGAGAGACGTTCGTTCATCTAGCACAAAGGGAACGCGTTGCAGGGGAAACTTTTACTCTGGTTTCTCAGTCTGTTTCCTAGTGCCGGTTTGAAGTTCCTGCAGTTTTCACTGTAAAACCGAGTTGGAGCTAGTACCTCCCCATATATATGCATGGAGTGGAGTTTGCAAGTGAAAAGAAACTTTGTGTTCCCAAAAAGCTAGGTGAAGGACGGCTTTCACACACACTTATCTCTCAGAACTGAGCATGTGGAGAGACTTTCGTTCATCTAGCACAAAGGGAACGGGTTGCAGGAGAAACTTTTACTCTGGTTTCTCAGTCTGTTTCCTAGTGCCGGTTTGAAGTTCCTGCAGTTTTCACTGTAAAACCGAGTTGGAGCTAGTACCTCCCCATATATATGTATGGAGTGGAGTTTGCAAGTGAAAAGAAACTTTGTGTTCCCAACAAGCTAGGTGAAGGATGGCTTTCACACACACTTATCTCTCAGAACTGAGCATGTGGAGAGACGTTCGTTCATCTAGCACAAAGGGATCGCGTTGCAGGGGAAACTTTTACTCTGGTTTCTCAGTCTGTTTCCTAGTGCCGGTTTGAAGTTCCTGCAGTTTTCACTGTAAAACCGACTTGGAGCTAGTACCTCCCCATATATATGTATGGAGTGGAGTTTGCAAGTGAAAAGAAACTTTGTGTTCCCAACAAGCTAGGTGAAGGACGGCTTTCACACACACTTATATCTCAGAACTGAGCATGTGGAGAGACGTTCGTTCATCTAGCACAAAGGGAACGCGTTGCAGGGGAAACTTTTACTCTGGTTTCTCAGTCTGTTTCCTAGTGCCGGTTTGAAGTTCCTGCAGTTTTCACTGTAAAACCGAGTTGGAGCTAGTACCTCCCCATATATATGTATGGAGTGGAGTTTGCAAGTGAAAAGAAACTTTGTGTTCCCAACAAGCTAGGTGAAGGACGGCTTTCACACACACTTATCTCTCAGAACTGAGCATGTGGAGAGACGTTCGTTCATCTAGCACAAAGGGAACGGGTTGCAGGAGAAACTTTTACTCTGGTTTCTCAGTCTGTTTCCTAGTGCCGTTATGAAGTTCCTGCAGTTTTCACTGTAAAACCGAGTTGGAGCTAGTACCTCCCCATATATATGTATGGAGTGGAGTTTTCAAGTGAAAAGAAACTTTGTGTTCCCAACAAGCTAGGTGAAGGACGGCTTTCACACACACTTATCTCTCAGAACTGAGCATGTGGAGAGACGTTCGTTCATCTAGCACAAAGGGAACGGGTTGCAGGAGAAACTTTTACTCTGGTTTCTCAGTCTGTTTCCTAGTGCCGGTTTGATGTTCCTGCAGTTTTCACTGTAAAACTGAGTAAGATCTTGTACCTCCCCATATATATGTATGGAGTGGAGTTTGCTACTGAAAAGAAACTTTGTGTTCCCAACAAGCTAGTTGAAGGACGGTTTCACACACACTTATCTCTCAGAACTGAGCATGTGGAGAGACTTTCGTTCATCTAGAACGAAGGGAATGGGTTGCAGGAGAAACTTTTACTCTGGTTTCTCAGTCTGTTTCCTAGTGCCGGTTTGAAGTTCCTGCAGTTTTCACTGTAAAACCGAGTTGGAGCTAGTACCTCCCCATATATATATATGGAGTGGAGTTTGCAAGTGAAAAGAAACTTTGCGTTCCCAACAAGCTAGGTGAAGGACGGCTTTCACACACACTTATCTCTCAGAACTGAGCATGTGGAGAGACGTTCGTTCATCTAGCACAAAGGGAACGGGTTGCAGGAGAAACTTTTACTCTGGTTTCTCAGTCTGTTTCCTAGTGCCGGTTTGAAGTTCCTGCAGTTTTCACTGTAAAACCGAGTTGGAGCTAGTACCTCCCCATATATATGTATGGAGTGGAGTTTGCAAGTGAAAAGAAACTTTGTGTTCCCAACAAGCTAGGTGAAGGACGGCTTTCACACACACTTATCTCTCAGAACTGAGCATGTGGAGAGACGTTCGTTCATCTAGCACAAAGGGAACGGGTTGCAGGAGAAACTTTTACTCTGGTTTCTCAGTCTGTTTCCTAGTGCCGGTTTGAAGTTCCTGCAGTTTTCACTGTAAAACCGAGTTGGAGCTAGTACCTCCCCATATATATGTATGGAGTGGAGTTTGCTAGTGAAAAGAAACTTTGTGGTCCCAACAAGCTAGGTGAAGGACGTCTTTCACACACACTTATCTCTCAGAACTGAGCATGTGGAGAGACGTTCGTTCATCTAGCAAAAAGGGAACAGGTTGCAGGAGAAACTTTTACTCTGGTTTCTCAGTCTGTTTCCTAGTGCCGGTTTGAAGTTCCTGCAGTTTTCACTGTAAAACCGAGTTGGAGCTAGTACCTCCCCATATATATGTATGGAGTGGAGTTTGCAAGTGAAAAGAAACTTTGTGTTCCCAACAAGCTAGGTGAAGGACGGCTTTCACACACACTTATCTCTCAGAACTGAGCATGTGGAGAGACGTTCGTTCATCTAGCACAAATGGAACGGTTTGCAGGAGAAACTTTTACTCTGGTTTCTCAGTCTGTTTCCTAGTGCCGGTTTGATGTTCCTGCAGTTTTCAATGTAAAACCGAGTTAGATCTTGTACCTCCCCATATATATGTATGGAGTGGAGTTTGCTACTGAAAAGAAACTCTGTGTTCCCAACAAGCTAGTTGAAGGACGGCTTTCACACACACTTATCTCTCAGAACTGAGCATGTGGAGAGACGTTCGTTCATCTAGAACAAAGGGAATGGGTTGCAGGAGAAATTTTTACTCTGGTTTCTCAGTCTGTTTCCTAGTGCCGGTTTGAAGTTCCTGCAGTTTTCACTGTAAAACCGAGTTGGAGCTAGTACCTCCCCATATATATGTATGGAGTGGAGTTTGCATGTGAAAAGAAACTTTGTGTTCCCAACAAGCTAGGTGAAGGACGGCTTTCACACACACTTATCTCTCAGAACTGAGCATGTGGAGAGACGTTCGTTCATCTAGCACAAAGGGAACGGGTTGCAGGAGAAACTTTTACTCTGGTTTCTCAGTCTGTTTCCTAGTGCCGGTTTGAAGTTCCTGCAGTTTTCACTGTAAAACCGAGTTGGAGCTAGTACCTCCCCATATATATGTATGGAGTGGAGTTGGCAAGTGAAAAGAAACTTTGTGTTCCCAACAAGCTAGGTGAAGGACGGCTTTCACACACACTTATCTCTCAGAACTGAGCATGTGCAGAGACGTTCGTTCATCTAGCACAAAGGGAACGGGTTGCAGGAGAAACTTTTTCTCTGGTTTCTCAGTCTGTTTCCTAGTGCCGGTTTGAAGTTCCTGCAGTTTTCACTGTAAAACCGAGTTGGAGCTAGTACCTCCCCATATATATGTATGGAGTGGAGTTTGCAAGTGAAAACTAACTTTGTGTTCCCAACATGCTAGGTGAAGGACGGCTTTCACACACACTTATCTCTCAGAACTGAGCATGTGGAGAGACGTTCGTTCATCTAGCACAAAGGGAACGGGTTGCATGAGAAACTTTACTCTGGTTTCTCAGTCTGTTTCCTAGTGCCGGTTTGAAGTTCCTGCAGTTTTCACTGTAAAACCGAGTTGGAGCTAGTACCTCCCCATATATATGTATGGAGTGGAGTTTGCAAGTGAAAAGAAACTTTGTGTTCCCAACAAGCTAGGTGAAGGACGGCTTTCACACACACTTATCTCTCAGAACTGAGCATGTGGAGAGACGTTCGTTCATCTAGCAGAAAGGGAACGGGTTGCAGGAGAAACTTTTACTCTGGTTTCTCAGTCTGTTTCCTAGTGCCGGTTTGAAGTTCCTGCAGTTTTCACTGTAAAACCGAGTTGGAGCTAGTACCTCCCCATATATATGTACGGAGTGGAGTTTGCAAGTGAAAAGAAACTTTGTGTTCCCAACAAGCTAGGTGAAGGACGGCTTTCACACACACTTATCTCTCAGAACTGAGCATGTGGAGAGACGTTCGTTCATCTAGCACAAAGGGAACGGGTTGCAGGAGAAACTTTTACTCTGGTTTCTCAGTCTGTTTCCTAGTGCCGGTTTGAAGTTCCTGCAGTTTTCACTGTAAAACCGAGTTGGAGCTAGTACCTCCCCATATATATGTATGGAGTGGAGTTTGCTACTGAAAAGAAACTTTGTGTTCCCAACAAGCTAGGTGAAGGACGGCTTTCACACACACTTATCTCTCAGAACTGAGCATGTGGAGAGACGTTCGTTCATCTAGCACAAAGGGAACGGGTTGCAGGAGAAACATTTACTCTGGTTTCTCAGTCTGTTTCCTAGTGCCGGTTTGAAGTTCCTGCAGTTTTCACTGTAAAACCGAGTTGGAGCTAGTACCTCCCCATATATATGTACGGAGTGGAGTTTGCAAGTGAAAAGAAACTTTGTGTTCCCAACAAGCTAGGTGAAGGACGGCTTTCACACACACTTATCTCTCAGAACTGAGCATGTGGAGAGACGTTCGTTCATCTAGCACAAAGGGAACGGGTTGCAGGAGAAACTTTTACTCTGGTTTCTCAGTCTGTTTCCTAGTGCCGGTTGGAAGTTCCTGCAGTTTTCACTGTAAAACCGAGTTGGAGCTAGTACCTCCCCATATATATGTATGGAGTGGAGTTTGCAAGTGAAAACTAACTTTGTGTTCCCAACAAGCTAGGTGAAGGACGGCTTTCACACACACTTATCTCTCAGAACTGAGCATGTGGAGAGACGTTCGTTCATCTAGCACAAACGGAACGGGTTGCATGAGAAACTTTTACTCTGGTTTCTCAGTCTGTTTCCTAGTGCCGGTTTGAAGTTCCTGCAGTTTTCACTGTAAAACCGAGTTGGAGCTAGTACCTCCCCATATATATGTACGGAGTGGAGTTTGCAAGTGAAAAGAAACTTTGTGTTCCCAACAAGCTAGGTGAAGGACGGCTTTCACACACACTTATCTCTCAGAACTGAGCATGTGGAGAGACGTTCGTTCATCTAGCAGAAAGGGAACGGGTTGCAGGAGAAACTTTTACTCTGGTTTCTCAGTCTGTTTCCTAGTGCCGGTTTGAAGTTCCTGCAGTTTTCACTGTAAAACCGAGTTGGAGCTAGTACCTCCCCATATATATGTATGGAGTGGAGTTTGCAAGTGAAAAGAAACTTTGTGTTCCCAACAAGCTAGGTGAAGGACGGCTTTCACACACACTTATCTCTCAGAACTGAGCATGTGGAGAGACGTTCGTTCATCTAGCACAAAGGGAACGGGTTGCAGGAGAAACTTTTACTCTGGTTTCTCAGTCTGTTTCCTAGTGCCGGTTTGAAGTTCCTGCAATTTTCACTGTAAAATCGAGTTGGAGCTAGTACCTCCCCATATATATGTATGGAGTGGAGTTTGCAAGTGAAAAGAAACTTTGTGTTCCCAACAAGCTAGGTGAAGGACGGCTTTCACACACACTTATCTGTCAGAACTGAGCATGTGGAGAGACGTTCGTTCATCTAGCACAAAGGGAACGGGTTGCAGGAGAAACTTTTACTCTGGTTTCTCAGTCTGTTTCCTAGTGCCGGTTTGAAGTTCCTGCAGTTTTCACTGTAAAACCGAGTTGGAGCTAGTACCTCACCATATATATGTATGGAGTGGAATTTGCAAGTGAAAAGAAACTTTGTGTTCCCAACAAGCTAGGTGAAGGACGGCTTTCACACACACTTATCTCTCAGAACTGAGCATGTGGAGAGACGTTCGTTCATCTAGCACAAAGGGAACGGGTTGCAGGAGAAACTTTTACTCTGGTTTCTCAGTCTGTTTCCTAGTGCCGGTTTGAAGTTCCTGCAGTTTTCACTGTAAAACCGAGTTGGAGCTTGTACCTCCCCATATATATGTATGGAGTGGAGTTTGCAAGTGAAAAGAAACTTTGTGTTCCCAACAAGCTAGTTGAAGGACGGCTTTCACACACACTTATCTCTCAGAACTGAGCATGTGGAGAGACGTTCGTTCATCTAGCACAAAGGGAACGGGTTGCAGGAGCAACTTTTACTCTGGTTTCACAGTCTGTTTCCTAGTGCCGGTTTGAAGTTCCTGCAGTTTTCACTGTAAAACCGAGTTGGAGCTAGTACCTCCCCATATATATGTATGGAGTGGAGTTTGCAAGTGAAAAGAAACTTTGTGTTCCCAACAAGCTAGGTGAAGGACGGCTTTCACACACACTTATCTCTCAGAACTGAGCATGTGGAGAGACGTTCGTTCATCTAGCACAAAGGGAACGGGTTGCAGGAGAAACTTTTACTCTGGATTCTCAGTCTGTTTCCTAGTGCCGGTTTGAAGTTCCTGCAGTTTTCACTGTAAAACCGAGTTGGAGCTTGTACCTCCCCATATATATGTATGGAGTGGAGTTTGCAAGTGAAAAGAATCTTTGTGTTCCCAACAAGCTAGGTGAAGGACGGCTTTCACACACACTTATCTCTCAGAACTGAGCATGTGGAGAGACGTTCGTTCATCTAGCACAAAGGGAACGGGTTGCAGGAGAAACTTTTACTCTGGTTTCTCAGTCTGTTTCCTAGTGCCGGTTTGAAGTTCCTGCAGTTTTCACTGTAAAACCGAGTTGGAGCTAGTACCTCCCCATATATATGTATGGAGTGGAGTTTGCAAGTGAAAACAAACTTTGTGTTCCCAACAAGCTAGGTGAAGGACGGCTTTCACACACACTTATCTCTCAGGACTGAGCATGTGGAGAGACGTTCGTTCATCTAGCACAAAGGGAACGGGTTGCAGGAGAAACTTTTACTCTGGTTTCTCAGTCTGTTTCCTAGTGCCGGTTTGAAGTTCCTGCAGTTTTCACTGTAAAACCGAGTTGGAGCTAGTACCTCCCCATATATATGTATGGAGTGGAGTTTGCAAGTGAAAAGAAACTTTGTGTTCCCAACAAGCTAGGTGAAGGACGGCTTTCACACACACTTATCTCTCAGAACTGAGCATGTGGAGAGACGTTCGTTCATCTAGCACAAAGGGAACGGGTTGCAGGAGAAACTTTTACTCTGGTTTCTCAGTCTGTTTCCTAGTGCCGGTTTGAAGTTCCTGCAGTTTTCACTGTAAAACCGAGTTGGAGCTAGTACCTCCCCATATATATGTACGGAGTGGAGTTTGCAAGTGAAAAGAAACTTTGTGTTCCCAACAAGCTAGGTGAAGGATGGCTTTCACACACACTTATCTCTCAGAACTGAGCATGTGGAGAGACGTTCGTTCATCTAGCACAAAGGGAACGGGTTGCAGGAGAAACTTTTACTCTGGTTTCTCAGTCTGTTTCCTAGTGCCGGTTTGAAGTTCCTGCAGTTTTCACTGTAAAACCGAGTTGGAGCTAGTACCTCCCCATATATATCTAAGGAGTGGAGTTTGCAAGTGAAAAGAAACTTTGTGTTCCCAACAAGCTAGGTGAAGGAAGGCTTTCACACACATTTATCTCTCAGAACTGAGCATGTGAAGAGACGTTCGTTCATCTAGCACAAAGGGAACGGGTTGCAGGAGAAACTTTTACTCTGGTTTCTCAGTCTGTTTCCTAGTGCCGGTTTGAAGTTCCTGCAGTTTTCACTGTAAAACCGAGTTGGAGCTTGTACCTCCCCATATATATGTATGGAGTGGAGTTTGCAAGTGAAAAGAAACTTTGTGTTCCCAACAAGCTAGGTGAAGGACGGCTTTCACACACACTTATCTCTCAGAACTGAGCATGTGGAGAGACGTTCGTTCATCTAGCACAAAGGGAACGGGTTGCAGGAGAAACTTTTACTCTGGTTTCTCAGTCTGTTTCCTAGTGCCGGTTTGAAGTTCCTGCAGTTTTCACTGTAAAACCGAGTTGGAGCTTGTACCTCCCCATATATATGTATGGAGTGGAGTTTGCAAGTGAAAAGAAACTTTGTGTTCCCAACAATCTAGGTGAAGGACGGCTTTCACACACACTTATCTCTCAGAACTGAGCATGTGGAGAGACGTTCGTTCATCTAGCACAAAGGGAACGGGTTGCAGGAGAAACTTTTACTCTGGTTTCTCAGTCTGTTTCCTAGTGCCGGTTTGAAGTTCCTGCAGTTTTCACTGTAAAACCGAGTTGGAGCTAGTACCTCCCCATATATATGTATGGAGTGGAGTTTGCAAGTGAAAAGAAACTTTGTGTTCCCAACAAGCTAGGTGAAGGACGGCTTTCACACACACTTATCTCTCAGAACTGAGCATGTGGAGAGACGTTCGTTCATCTAGCACAAAGGGAACGGGTTGCAGGAGAAACTTTTACTCTGGTTTCTCAGTCTGTTTCCTAGTGCCGGTTTGAAGTTCCTGCAGTTTTCACTGTAAAACCGAGTTGGAGCTTGTACCTCCCCATATATATGTATGGAGTGGAGTTTGCAAGTGAAAAGAAACTTTGTGTTCCCAACAAGCTAGGTGAAGGACGGCTTTCACACACAATTATCTCTCAGAACTGAGCATGTGGAGAGACGTTCGTTCATCTAGCACAAAGGGAATGGGTTGCAGGAGAAACTTTTACTCTGGTTTCTCAGTCTGTTTCCTAGTGCCGGTTTGAAGTTCCTGCAGTTTTCACTGTAAAACCGAGTTGGAGCTAGTACCTCCCCATATATATGTATGGAGTGGAGTTTGCAAGTGAAAAGAAACTTTGTGTTCCCAACAAGCTAGGTGAAGGACGGCTTTCACACAAACTTATCTCTCAGAACTGAGCATGTGGAGAGACGTTCATTCATCTAGCACAAAGGGAACGGGTTGCAGGAGAAACTTTTACTCTGGTTTCTCAGTCTGTTTCCTAGTGCTGGTTTGAAGTTCCTGCAGTTTTCACTGTAAAATCGAGTTGGAGCTAGTACCTCCCCATATATATGTAAGGAGTGGAGTTTGCAAGTGAAAAGAAACTTTGTGTTCCCAACAAGCTAGGTGAAGGACGGCTTTCACACACACTTATCTCTCAGAACTGAGCATGTGGAGAGACGTTCGTTCATCTAGCACAAAGGGAACGGGTTGCAGGAGAAACTTTTACTCTGGTTTCTCAGTCTGTTTCCTAGTGCCGGTTTGAAGTTCCTGCAGTTTTCACTGTAAAACCGAGTTGGAGCTAGTACCTCCCCATATATATGTATGGAGTGGAGTTTGCAAGTGAAAAGAAACTTTGTGTTCCCAACAAGCTAGGTGAAGGACGGCTTTCACACACACTTATCTCTCAGAACTGAGCATGTGGAGAGACGTTCGTTCATCTAGCACAAAGGGAACGGGTTGCAGAAGAAACTTTTACTCTGGTTTCTCAGTCTGTTTCCTAGTGCCGGTTTGAAGTTCCTGTAGTTTTCACTGTAAAACCGAGTTGGAGCTAGTACCTCCCCATATATATGTATGGAGTGGAGTTTGCAAGTGAAAAGAAACTTTGTGTTCCCAACAAGCTAGGTGAAGGACGGCTTTCACACACACTTATCTCTCAGAACTGAGCATGTGGAGAGACGTTCGTTCATCTAGCACAAAGGGAACGCGTTGCAGGGGAAACTTTTACTCTGGTTTCTCAGTCTGTTTCCTAGTGCCGGTTTGAAGTTCCTGCAGTTTTCACTGTAAAACCGAGTTGGAGCTAGTACCTCCCCATATATATGCATGGAGTGGAGTTTGAAAGTGAAAAGAAACTTTGTGTTCCCAACAAGCTAGGTGAAGGACGGCTTTCACACACACTTATCTCTCAGAACTGAGCATGTGGAGAGACGTTCGTTCATCTAGCACAAAGGGAACGGGTTGCAGGAGAAACTTTTACTCTGGTTTCTCAGTCTGTTTCCTAGTGCCGGTTTGAAGTTCCTGCAGTTTTCACTGTAAAACCGAGTTGGAGCTAGTACCTCCCCATATATATGTATGGAGTGGAGTTTGCAAGTGAAAAGAAACTTTGTGTTCCCAACAAGCTAGGTGAAGGATGGCTTTCACACACACTTATCTCTCAGAACTGAGCATGTGGAGAGACGTTCGTTCATCTAGCACAAAGGGATCGCGTTGCAGGGGAAACTTTTACTCTGGTTTCTCAGTCTGTTTCCTAGTGCCGGTTTGAAGTTCCTGCAGTTTTCACTGTAAAACCGAGTTGGAGCTAGTACCTCCCCATATATATGTATGGAGTGGAGTTTGCAAGTGAAAAGAAACTTTGTGTTCCCAACAAGCTAGGTGAAGGACGGCTTTCACACACACTTATATCTCAGAACTGAGCATGTGGAGAGACGTTCGTTCATCTAGCACAAAGGGAACGCGTTGCAGGGGAAACTTTTACTCTGGTTTCTCAGTCTGTTTCCTAGTGCCGGTTTGAAGTTCCTGCAGTTTTCACTGTAAAACCGAGTTGGAGCTAGTACCTCCCCATATATATGTATGGAGTGGAGTTTGCAAGTGAAAAAAACTTTGTGTTCCCAACAAGCTAGGTGAAGGACGGCTTTCACACACACTTATCTCTCAGAACTGAGCATGTGGAGAGACGTTCGTTCATCTAGCACAAAGGGAACGGGTTGCAGGAGAAACTTTTACTCTGGTTTCTCAGTCTGTTTCCTAGTGCCGTTATGAAGTTCCTGCAGTTTTCACTGTAAAACCGAGTTGGAGCTAGTACCTCCCCATATATATGTATGGAGTGGAGTTTTCAAGTGAAAAGAAACTTTGTGTTCCCAACAAGCTAGGTGAAGGACGGCTTTCACACACACTTATCTCTAAGAACTGAGCATGTGGAGAGACGTTCGTTCATCTAGCACAAAGGGAACGGGTTGCAGGAGAAACTTTTACTCTGGTTTCTCAGTCTGTTTCCTAGTGCCGGTTTGATGTTCCTGCAGTTTTCACTGTAAAACTGAGTAAGATCTTGTACCTCCCCATATATATGTAAGGAGTGGAGTTTGCTACTGAAAAGAAACTTTGTGTTCCCAACAAGCTAGTTGAAGGACGGTTTCACACACACTTATCTCTCAGAACTGAGCATGTGGAGAGACTTTCGTTCATCTAGAACGAAGGGAATGGGTTGCAGGAGAAACTTTTACTCTGGTTTCTCAGTCTGTTTCCTAGTGCCGGTTTGAAGTTCCTGCAGTTTTCACTGTAAAACCGAGTTGGAGCTAGTACCTCCCCATATATATATATGGAGTGGAGTTTGCAAGTGAAAAGAAACTTTGCGTTCCCAACAAGCTAGGTGAAGGACGGCTTTCACACACACTTATCTCTCAGAACTGAGCATGTGGAGAGACGTTCGTTCATCTAGCACAAAGGGAACGGGTTGCAGGAGAAACTTTTACTCTGGTTTCTCAGTCTGTTTCCTAGTGCCGGTTTGAAGTTCCTGCAGTTTTCACTGTAAAACCGAGTTGGAGCTAGTACCTCCCCATATATATGTATGGAGTGGAGTTTGCAAGTGAAAAGAAACTTTGTGTTCCCAACAAGCTAGGTGAAGGACGGCTTTCACACACACTTATCTCTCAGAACTGAGCATGTGGAGAGACGTTCGTTCATCTAGCACAAAGGGAACGGGTTGCAGGAGAAACTTTTACTCTGGTTTCTCAGTCTGTTTCCTAGTGCCGGTTTGAAGTTCCTGCAGTTTTCACTGTAAAACCGAGTTGGAGCTAGTACCTCCCCATATATATGTATGGAGTGGAGTTTGCAAGTGAAAAGAAACTTTGTGTTCCCAACAAGCTAGGTGAAGGACGGCTTTCACACACACTTATCTCTCAGAACTGAGCATGTGGAGAGACGTTCGTTCATCTAGCACAAAGGGAACGGTTTGCAGGAGAAACTTTTACTCTGGTTTCTCAGTCTGTTTCCTAGTGCCGGTTTGATGTTCCTGCAGTTTTCAATGTAAAACCGAGTTAGATCTTGTACCTCCCCATATATATGTATGGAGTGGAGTTTGCTACTGAAAAGAAACTCTGTGTTCCCAACAAGCTAGTTGAAGGACGGCTTTCACACACACTTATCTCTCAGAACTGAGCATGTGGAGAGACGTTCGTTCATCTAGAACAAAGGGAATGGGTTGCAGGAGAAATTTTTACTCTGGTTTCTCAGTCTGTTTCCTAGTGCCGGTTTGAAGTTCTTGCAGTTTTCACTGTAAAACCGAGTTGGAGCTAGTACCTCCCCATATATATGTATGGAGTGGAGTTTGCAAGTGAAAAGAAACTTTGTGTTCCCAACAAGCTAGGTGAAGGACGGCTTTCACACACACTTATCTCTCAGAACTGAGCATGTGGAGAGACGTTCGTTCATCTAGCACAAAGGGAACGGGTTGCAGGAGAAACTTTTACTCTGGTTTCTCAGTCTGTTTCCTAGTGCCGGTTTGAAGTTCCTGCAGTTTTCACTGTAAAACCGAGTTGGAGCTAGTACCTCCCCATATATATGTATGGAGTGGAGTTTGCAAGTGAAAAGAAACTTTGTGTTCCCAACAAGCTAGGTGAAGGACGGCTTTCACACACACTTATCTCTCAGAACTGAGCATGTGGAGAGAGGTTCGTTCATCTAGCACAAAGGGAACGGGTTGCAGGAGAAACTTTTACTCTGGTTTCTCAGTCTGTTTCCTAGTGCCGGTTTTAAGTTCTTGCAGTTTTCACTGTAAAACCGAGTTGGAGCTAGTACCTCCCCATATATATGTATGGAGTGGAGTTTGCAAGTGAAAAGAAACTTTGTGTTCCCAACAAGCTAGGTGAAGTACGGCTTTCACACACACTTATCTCTCAGAACTGAGCATGTGGAGAGACGTTCGTTCATCTAGCACAAAGGGAACGGGTTGCAGGAGAAACTTTTACTCTGGTTTCTCAGTCTGTTTCCTAGTGCCGGTTTGAAGTTCCTGCAGTTTTCACTGTAAAACCGAGTTGGAGCTAGTACCTCCCCATATATATGTATGGAGTGGAGTTTGCAAGTGAAAAGAAACTTTGTGTTCCCAACAAGCTAGGTGAAGGACGGCTTTCACACACACTTATCTCTCAGAACTGAGCATGTGGAGAGACGTTCGTTCATCTAGCACAAAGGGAACGGGTTGCAGGAGAAACTTTTACTCTGGTTTCTCAGTCTGTTTCCTAGTGCCGTTATGAAGTTCCTGCAGTTTTCACTGTAAAACCGAGTTGGAGCTAGTACCTCCCCATATATATGTATGGAGTGGAGTTTTCAAGTGAAAAGAAACTTTGTGTTCCCAACAAGCTAGGTGAAGGACGGCTTTCACACACACTTATCTCTAAGAACTGAGCATGTGGAGAGACGTTCGTTCATCTAGCACAAAGGGAACGGGTTGCAGGAGAAACTTTTACTCTGGTTTCTCAGTCTGTTTCCTAGTGCCGGTTTGATGTTCCTGCAGTTTTCACTGTAAAACTGAGTAAGATCTTGTACCTCCCCATATATATGTAAGGAGTGGAGTTTGCTACTGAAAAGAAACTTTGTGTTCCCAACAAGCTAGTTGAAGGACGGTTTCACACACACTTATCTCTCAGAACTGAGCATGTGGAGAGACTTTCGTTCATCTAGAACGAAGGGAATGGGTTGCAGGAGAAACTTTTACTCTGGTTTCTCAGTCTGTTTCCTAGTGCCGGTTTGAAGTTCCTGCAGTTTTCACTGTAAAACCGAGTTGGAGCTAGTACCTCCCCATATATATGTATGGAGTGGAGTTTTCAAGTGAAAAGAAACTTTGTGTTCCCAACAAGCTAGGTGAAGGACGGCTTTCACACACACTTATCTCTCAGAACTGAGCATGTGGAGAGACGTTCGTTCATCTAGCACAAAGGGAACGGGTTGCAGGAGAAACTTTTACTCTGGTTTCTCAGTCTGTTTCCTAGTGCCGGTTTGAAGTTCCTGCAGTTTTCACTGTAAAACCGAGTTGGAGCTAGTACCTCCCCATATATATGTATGGAGTGGAGTTTGCAAGTGAAAAGAAACTTTGTGTTCCCAACAAGCTAGGTGAAGGACGGCTTTCACACACACTTATCTCTCAGAAATGAGCATGTGGAGAGACGTTCGTTCATCTAGCACAAAGGGAACGGGTTGCAGGAGAAACTTTTACTCTGGTTTCTCAGTCTGTTTCCTAGTGCCGGTTTGAAGTTCTTGCAGTTTTCACTGTAAAACCGAGTTGGAGCTAGTACCTCCCCATATATATGTATGGAGTGGAGTTTGCAAGTGAAAAGAAACTTTGTGTTCCCAACAAGCTAGGTGAAGTACGGCTTTCACACACACTTATCTCTCAGAAATGAGCATGTGGAGAGACGTTCGTTCATCTAGCACAAAGGGAACGGGTTGCAGGAGAAACTTTTACTCTGGTTTCTCAGTCTGTTTCCTAGTGCCGGTTTGAAGTTCCTGCAGTTTTCACTGTAAAACCGAGTTGGAGCTAGAACCTCCCCATATATATGTATGGAGTGGAGTTTGCAAGTGAAAAGAAACTTTGTGTTCCCAACAAGCTAGGTGAAGGACGGCTTTCACACACACTTATCTCTCAGAACTGAGCATGTGGAGAGACGTTCGTTCATCTAGCACAAAGGGAACGGGTTGCAGGAGAAACTTTTACTGTGGTTTCTCAGTCTGTTTCCTAGTGCCGGTTTGAAGTTCCTGCAGTTTTCACTGTAAAACCGAGTTGGAGCTAGTACCTCCCATATATATGTATGGAGTGGAGTTTGCAAGTGAAAAGAAACTTTGTGTTCCCAACAAGCTAGGTGAAGGACGGCTTTCACACACACTTATCTCTCAGAACTGAGCATGTGGAGAGACGTTCGTTCATCTAGCACAAAGGGAACGGGTTGCAGGAGAAACTTTTACTCTGGTTTCTCAGTCTGTTTCCTAGTGCCGGTTTGAAGTTCCTGCAGTTTTCACTGTAAAACCGAGTTGGAGCTAGTACCTCCCCATATATATGTATGGAGTGGAGTTTGCAAGTGAAAAGAAACTTTGTGTTCCCAACAAGCTAGGTGAAGGACGGCTTTCACACACACTTATCTCTCAGAACTGAGCATGTGGAGAGACGTTCGTTCATCTAGCACAAAGGGAACGGGTTGCAGGAGAAACTTTTACTCTGGTTCTCAGTCTGTTTCCTAGTGCCGGTTTGAAGTTCCTGCAGTTTTCACTGTAAAACCGAGTTGGAGCTAGTACCTCCCCATATATATGTATGGAGTGGAGTTTTCAAGTGAAAAGAAACTTTGTGTTCCCAACAAGCTAGGTGAAGGACGGCTTTCACACACACTTATCTCTCAGAACTGAGCATGTGGAGAGACGTTCGTTCATCTAGCACAAAGGGAACGGGTTGCAGGAGAAACTTTTACTCTGGTTTCTCAGTCTGTTTCCTAGTGCCGGTTTGATGTTCCTGCAGTTTTCACTGTAAAACTGAGTAAGATCTTGTACCTCCCCATATATATGTATGGAGTGGAGTTTGCTACTGAAAAGAAACTTTGTGTTCCCAACAAGCTAGTTGAAGGACGGTTTCACACACACTTATCTCTCAGAACTGAGCATGTGGAGAGACTTTCGTTCATCTAGAACGAAGGGAATGGGTTGCAGGAGAAACTTTTACTCTGGTTTCTCAGTCTGTTTCCTAGTGCCGGTTTGAAGTTCCTGCAGTTTTCACTGTAAAACCGAGTTGGAGCTAGTACCTCCCCATATATATATATGGAGTGGAGTTTGCAAGTGAAAAGAAACTTTGTGTTCCCAGCAAGCTAGGTGAAGGACGGCTTTCACACACACTTATCTCTCAGAAATGAGCATGTGGAGAGACGTTCGTTCATCTAGCACAAAGGGAACGGGTTGCAGGAGAAACTTTTACTCTGGTTTCTCAGTCTGTTTCCTAGTGCCGGTTTGAAGTTCCTGCAGTTTTCACTGTAAAACCGAGTTGGAGCTAGTACCTCCCCATATATATGTATGGAGTGGAGTTTGCTAGTGAAAAGAAACTTTGTGGTCCCAACAAGCTAGGTGAAAGACGTCTTTCACACACACTTATCTCTCAGAACTGAGCATGTGGAGAGACGTTCGTTCATCTAGCACAAAGGGAACAGGTTGCAGGAGAAACTTTTACTCTGGTTTCTCAGTCTGTTTCCTAGTGCCGGTTTGAAGTTCCTGCAGTTTTCACTGTAAAACCGAGTTGGAGCTAGTACCTCCCCATATATATGTATGGAGTGGAGTTTGCAAGTGAAAAGAAACTTTGTGTTCCCAACAAGCTAGGTGAAGGACGGCTTTCACACACACTTATCTCTCAGAACTGAGCATGTGGAGAGACGTTCGTTCATCTAGCACAAAGGGAACGGGTTGCAGGAGAAACTTTTACTCTGGTTTCTCAGTCTGTTTCCTAGTGCCGGTTTGAAGTTCCTGCAGTTTTCACTGTAAAACCGAGTTGGAGCTAGTACCTCCCCATATATATGTATGGAGTGGAGTTTTCAAGTGAAAAGAAACTTTGTGTTCCCAACAAGCTAGGTGAAGGACGGCTTTCACACACAATTATCTCTCAGAAATGAGCATGTGGAGAGACGTTCGTTCATCTAGCACAAAGGGAACGGGTTGCAGGAGAAACTTTTACTCTGGTTTCTCAGTCTGTTTCCTAGTGCCGGTTTGAAGTTCTTGCAGTTTTCACTGTAAAACCGAGTTGGAGCTAGTACCTCCCCATATATATGTATGGAGTGGAGTTTGCAAGTGAAAAGAAACTTTGTGTTCCCAACAAGCTAGGTGAAGTACGGCTTTCACACACACTTATCTCTCAGAACTGAGCATGTGGAGAGACGTTCGTTCATCTAGCACAAAGGGAACGGGTTGCAGGAGAAACTTTTACTCTGGTTTCTCAGTCTGTTTCCTAGTGCCGGTTTGAAATTCCTGCAGTTTTCACTGTAAAACCGAGTTGGAGCTAGTACCTCCCCATATATATGTATGGAGTGGAGTTTGCAAGTGAAAAGAAACTTTGTGTTCCCAACAAGCTAGGTGAAGGACGGCTTTCACACACACTTATCTCTCAGAACTGAGCATGTGGAGAGACGTTCGTTCATCTAGCACAAAGGGAACGGGTTGCAGGAGAAACTTTTACTCTGGTTCTCAGTCTGTTTCCTAGTGCCGGTTTGAAGTTCCTGCAGTTTTCACTGTAAAACCGAGTTGGAGCTAGTACCTCCCCATATATATGTATGGAGTGGAGTTTTCAAGTGAAAAGAAACTTTGTGTTCCCAACAAGCTAGGTGAAGGACGGCTTTCACACACACTTATCTCTCAGAACTGAGCATGTGGAGAGACGTTCGTTCATCTTGCACAAAGGGAACGGGTTGCAGGAGAAACTTTTACTCTGGTTTCTCAGTCTGTTTCCTAGTGCCGGTTTGATGTTCCTGCAGTTTTCACTGTAAAACTGAGTAAGATCTTGTACCTCCCCATATATATGTATGGAGTGGAGTTTGCTACTGAAAAGAAACATTGTGTTCCCAACAAGCTAGTTGAAGGACGGTTTCACACACACTTATCTCTTAGAACTGAGCATGTGGAGAGACTTTCGTTCATCTAGAACGAAGGGAATGGGTTGCAGGAGAAACTTTTACTCTGGTTTCTCAGTCTGTTTCCTAGTGCCGGTTTGAAGTTCCTGCAGTTTTCACTGTAAAACCGAGTTGGAGCTAGTACCTCCCCATATATATATATGGAGTGGAGTTTGCAAGTGAAAAGAAACTTTGCGTTCCCAACAAGCTAGGTGAAGGACGGCTTTCACACACACTTATCTCTCAGAACTGAGCATGTGGAGAGACGTTCGTTCATCTAGCACAAAGGGAACGGGTTGCAGGAGAAACTTTTACTCTGGTTTCTCAGTCTGTTTCCTAGTGCCGGTTTGAAGTTCCTGCAGTTTTCACTGTAAAACCGAGTTGGAGCTAGTACCTCCCCATATATATGTATGGAGTGGAGTTTACAAGTGAAAAGAAACTTTGTGTTCCCAACAAGCTAGGTGAAGGACGGCTTTCACACACACTTATCTCTCAGAACTGAGCATGTGGAGAGACGTTCGTTCATCTAGCACAAAGGGAACGGGTTGCAGGAGAAACTTTTACTCTGGTTTCTCAGTCTGTTTCCTAGTGCCGGTTTGAAGTTCCTGCAGTTTTCACTGTAAAACCGAGTTGGAGCTAGTACATCCCCATATATATGTATGGAGTGGAGTTTGCAAGTGAAAAGAAACTTTGTGTTCTCAACAAGCTAGGTGAAGGACGGCTTTCACACACACTTATCTCTCAGAACTGAGCATGTGGAGAGACGTTCGTTCATCTAGCACAAAGGGAACGGTTTGCAGGAGAAACTATTACTCTGGTTTCTCAGTCTGTTTCCTAGTGCCGGTTTGATGTTCCTGCAGTTTTCAATGTAAAACCGAGTTAGATCTTGTACCTCCCCATATATATGTATGGAGTGGAGTTTGCTACTGAAAAGAAACTCTGTGTTCCCAACAAGCTAGTTGAAGGACGGCTTTCACACACACTTATCTCTCAGAACTGAGCATGTGGAGAGACGTTCGTTCATCTAGCACAAAGGGAACGGGTTGCAGGAGAAATTTTTACTCTGGTTTCTCAGTCTGTTTCCTAGTGCCGGTTTGAAGTTCCTGCAGTTTTCACTGTAAAACCGAGTTGGAGCTAGTACCTCCCCATATATATGTATGGAGTGGAGTTTGCAAGTGAAAAGAAACTTTGTGTTCCCAACAAGCTAGGTGAAGGACGGCTTTCACACACACTTATCTCTCAGAACTGAGCATGTGGAGAGACGTTCGTTCATCTAGCACAAAGGGAACGGGTTGCAGGAGAAACTTTTACTCTGGTTTCTCAGTCTGTTTCCTAGTGCCGGTTTGAAGTTCCTGCAGTTTTCACTGTAAAACCGAGTTGGAGCTAGTACCTCCCCATATATATGTATGGAGTGGAGTTTGCAAGTGAAAAGAAACTTTGTGTTCCCAACAAGCTAGGTGAAGGACGGCTTTCACACACACTTATCTCTCAGAACTGAGCATGTGGAGAGACGTTCGTTCATCTAGCACAAAGGGAACGGGTTGCAGGAAAAACTTTTACTCTGGTTTCTCAGTCTGTTTCCTAGTGCCGGTTTGAAGTTCTTGCAGTTTTCACTGTAAAACCGAGTTGGAGCTAGTACCTCCCCATATATATGTATGGAGTGGAGTTTGCAAGTGAAAAGAAACTTTGTGTTCCCAACAAGCTAGGTGAAGTACGGCTTTCACACACACTTATCTCTCAGAACTGAGCATGTGGAGAGACGTTCGTTCATCTAGCACAAAGGGAACGGGTTGCAGGAGAAACTTTTACTCTGGTTTCTCAGTCTGTTTCCTAGTGCCGGTTTGAAGTTCCTGCAGTTTTCACTGTAAAACCGAGTTGGAGCTAGTACCTCCCCATATATATGTATGGAGTGGAGTTTGCAAGTGAAAAGAAACTTTGTGTTCCCAACAAGCTAGGTGAAGGACGGCTTTCACACACACTTATCTCTCAGAACTGAGCATGTGGAGAGACGTTCGTTCATCTAGCACAAAGGGAACGGGTTGCAGGAGAAACTTTTACTCTGGTTTCTCAGTCTGTTTCCTAGTGCCGGTTTGAAGTTCCTGCAGTTTTCACTGTAAAACCGAGTTGGAGCTAGTACCTCCCCATATATATGTATGGAGTGGAGTTTGCAAGTGTAAAGAAACTTTGTGTTCCCAACAAGCTAGGTGAAGGACGGCTTTCACACACACTTATCTCTCAGAACTGAGCATGTGGAGAGACGTTCGTTCATCTAGCACAAAGGGAACGGGTTGCAGGAGAAACTTTTACTCTGGTTTCTCAGTCTGTTTCCTAGTGCCGGTTTGAAGTTCCTGCAGTTTTCACTGTAAAACCGAGTTGGAGCTAGTACCTCCCCATATATATGTATGGAGTGGAGTTTGCAAGTGAAAAGAAACTTTGTGTTCCCAACAAGCTAGGTGAAGGACGGCTTTCACACACACTTATCTCTCAGAACTGAGCATGTGGAGAGACGTTCGTTCATCTAGCACAAAGGGAACGGGTTGCAGGAGAAACTTTTACTCTGGTTTCTCAGTCTGTTTCCTAGTGCCGGTTTGAAGTTCCTGCAGTTTTCACTGTAAAACCGAGTTGGAGCTAGTACCTCCCCATATATATGTATGGAGTGGAGTTTGCAAGTGAAAAGAAACTTTGTGTTCCCAACAAGCTAGGTGAAGGACGGCTTTCACACACACTTATCTCAGAACTGAGCATGTGGAGAGACGTTCGTTCATCTAGCACAAAGGGAACGGGTTGCAGGAGAAACTTTTACTCTGGTTTCTCAGTCTGTTTCCTAGTGCCGGTTTGAAGTTCCTGCAGTTTTCACTGTAAAACCGTGTTGGAGCTAGTAAATCCCCATATATATGTATGGAGTGGAGTTTGCTAGTGAAAAGAAACTTTGTGCTCCCAACAAGCTAGGTGAAGGACGGCTTTCACACACACTTATCTCTCAGAACTGAGCATGTGGAGAGACGTTCGTTCATCTAGCACAAAGGGAACGGGTTGCAGGAGAAACTTTTACTCTGGTTTCTCAGTCTGTTTCCTAGTGCCGGTTTGAAGTTCCTGCAGTTTTCACTGTAAAACCGAGTTGGAGCTAGTACCTCCCCATATATATGTATGGAGTGGAGTTTGCAACTGAAAAGAAACTTTGTGTTCCCAACAAGCTAGGTGAAGGACGGCTTTCACACACACTTATCTCTCAGAACTGAGCATGTGGAGAGACGTTCGTTCATCTAGCACAAAGGGAACGGGTAGCAGGAGAAACTTTTACTCTGGTTTCTCAGTCTGTTTCCTAGTGCCGGTTTGATGTTCCTGCAGTTTTCACTGTAAAACCGAGTTAGATATTGTACCTCCCCATATATATGTATGGAGTGGAGTTTGCAAGTGAAAAGAAACTTTGTGTTCCCAACAAGCTAGGTGAAGGACGGCTTTCACACACACTTATCTCAGAACTGAGCATGTGGAGAGAAGTTCGTTCATCTAGCACAAAGGGAACGGGTTGCAGGAGAAACTTTTACTCTGGTTTCTCAGTCTGTTTCCTAGTGCCGGTTTGAAGTTCCTGCAATTTTCACTGTAAAACCGAGTTGGAGCTAGTACCTCCCCATATATATGTATGGAGTGGAGTTTGCAAGTGAAAAGAAACTTTGTGTTCCCAACAAGCTAGGTGAAGGACGGCTTTCACACACACTTATCTCTCAGAACTGAGCATGTGGAGAGACGTTCGTTCATCTAGCACAAAGGGAACGGGTTGCAGGAAAAACTTTTACTCTGGTTTCTCAGTCTGTTTCCTAGTGCCGGTTTGAAGTTCCTGCAGTTTTCACTGTAAAACCGAGTTGGAGCTAGTACCTCCCCATATATATGTATGGAGTGGAGTTTGCAAGTGAAAAGAAACTTTGTGTTCCCAACAAGCTAGGTGAAGGACGGCTTTCACACACACTTATCTCTCAGAACTGAGCATGTGGAGAGACGTTCGTTCATCTAGCACAAAGGGAACGGGTTGCAGGAGAAACTTTTACTCTGGTTTCTCAGTCTGTTTCCTAGTGCCGGTTTGAAGTTCCTGCAGTTTTCACTGTAAAACCGAGTTGGAGCTAGTACCTCCCCATATATATGTATGGAGTGGAGTTTGCAAGTGAAAAGAAACTTTGTGTTCCCAACAAGCTAGGTGAAGGACGGCTTTCACACACACTTATCTCTCAGAACTGAGCATGTGGAGAGACGTTCGTTCATCTAGCACAAAGGGAACGGGTTGCAGGAGAAACTTTTACTCTGGGTTCTCAGTCTGTTTCCTAGTGCCGGTTTGAAGTTCCTGCAGTTTTCACTGTAAAACCGAGTTGGAGCTAGTACCTCCCCATATATATGTATGGAGTGGAGTTTGCAAGTGAAAAGAAACTTTGTGTTCCCAACAAGCTAGGTGAAGGACGGCTTTCACACACACTTATCTCTCAGAACTGAGCATGTGGAGAGACGTTCGTTCATCTAGCACAAAGGGAACGGGTTGCAGGAGAAACTTTTACTCTGGTTTCTCAGTCTGTTTCCTAGTGCCGGTTTGAAGTTCCTGCAGTTTTCACTGTAAAACCGAGTTGGAGCTAGTACCTCCCCATATATATGTATGGAGTGGAGTTTGCAAGTGAAAAGAAACTTTGTGTTCCCAACAAGCTAGGTGAAGGACGGCTTTCACACACACTTATCTCTCAGAACTGAGCATGTGGAGAGACGTTCGTTCATCTAGCACAAAGGGAACGGGTTGCAGGAGAAACTTTTACTCTGGTTTCTCAGTCTGTTTCCTAGTGCCGGTTTGAAGTTCCTGCAGTTTTCACTGTAAAACCGAGTTGGAGCTAGTACCTCCCCATATATATGTATGGAGTGGAGTTTGCAAGTGAAAAGAAACTTTGTGTTCCCAACAAGCTAGGTGAAGGACGGCTTTCACACACACTTATCTCTCAGAACTGAGCATGTGGAGAGACGTTCGTTCATCTAGCACAAAGGGAACGGGTTGCAGGAGAAACTTTTACTCTGGTTTCTCAGTCTGTTTCCTAGTGCCGGTTTGAAGTTCCTGCAGTTTTCACTGTAAAACCGAGTTGGAGCTAGTACCTCCCCATATATATGTATGGAGTGGAGTTTGCAAGTGAAAAGAAACTTTGTGTTCCCAACAAGCTAGGTGAAGGACGGCTTTCACACACACTTATCTCAGAACTGAGCATGTGGAGAGACGTTCGTTCATCTAGCACAAAGGGAACGGGTTGCAGGAGAAACTTTTACTCTGGTTTCTCAGTCTGTTTCCTAGTGCCGGTTTGAAGTTCCTGCAGTTTTCACTGTAAAACCGAGTTGGAGCTAGTAAATCCCCATATATATGTATGGAGTGGAGTTTGCTAGTGAAAAGAAACTTTGTGCTCCCAACAAGCTAGGTGAAGGACGGCTTTCACACACACTTATCTCTCAGAACTGAGCATGTGGAGAGACGTTCGTTCATCTAGCACAAAGGGAACGGGTTGCAGGAGAAACTTTTACTCTGGTTTCTCAGTCTGTTTCCTAGTGCCGGTTTGAAGTTCCTGCAGTTTTCACTGTAAAACCGAGTTGGAGCTAGTACCTCCCCATATATATGTATGGAGTGGAGTTTGCAAGTGAAAAGAAACTTTGTGTTCCCAACAAGCTAGGTGAAGGACGGCTTTCACACACACTTATCTCTCAGAACTGAGCATGTGGAGAGACGTTCGTTCATCTAGCACAAAGGGAACGGGTAGCAGGAGAAACTTTTACTCTGGTTTCTCAGTCTGTTTCCTAGTGCCGGTTTGATGTTCCTGCAGTTTTCACTGTAAAACCGAGTTAGATCTTGTACCTCCCCATATATATGTATGGAGTGGAGTTTGCAAGTGAAAAGAAACTTTGTGTTCCCAACAAGCTAGGTGAAGGACGGCTTTCACACACACTTATCTCAGAACTGAGCATGTGGAGAGAAGTTCGTTCATCTAGCACAAAGGGAACGGGTTGCAGGAGAAACTTTTACTCTGGTTTCTCAGTCTGTTTCCTAGTGCCGGTTTGAAGTTCCTGCAATTTTCACTGTAAAACCGAGTTGGAGCTAGTACCTCCCCATATATATGTATGGAGTGGAGTTTGCAAATGAAAAGAAACTTTGTGTTCCCAACAAGCTAGGTGAAGGACGGCTTTCACACACACTTATCTCTCAGAACTGAGCATGTGGAGAGACGTTCGTTCATCTAGCACAAAGGGAACGGGTTGCAGGAGAAACTTTTACTCTGGTTTCTCAGTCTGTTTCCTAGTGCCGGTTTGAAGTTCCTGCAGTTTTCACTGTAAAACCGAGTTGGAGCTAGTACCTCCCCATATATATGTATGGAGTGGAGTTTGCAAGTGAAAAGAAACTTTGTGTTCCCAACAAGCTAGGTGAAGGACGGCTTTCACACACACTTATCTCTCAGAACTGAGCATGTGGAGAGACGTTCGTTCATCTAGCACAAAGGGAACGGGTTGCAGGAGAAACTTTTACTCTGGTTTCTCAGTCTGTTTCCTAGTGCCGGTTTGAAGTTCCTGCAGTTTTCACTGTAAAACCGAGTTGGAGCTAGTACCTCCCCATATATATGTATGGAGTGGAGTTTGCAAGTGAAAAGAAACTTTGTGTTCCCAACAAGCTAGGTGAAGGACGGCTTTCACACACACTTATCTCTCAGAACTGAGCATGTGGAGAGACGTTCGTTCATCTAGCACAAAGGGAACGGGTTGCAGGAGAAACTTTTACTCTGGTTTCTCAGTCTGTTTCCTAGTGCCGGTTTGAAGTTCCTGCAGTTTTCACTGTAAAACCGAGTTGGAGCTAGTACCTCCCCATATATATGTATGGAGTGGAGTTTGCAAGTGAAAAGAAACTTTGTGTTCCCAACAAGCTAGGTGAAGGACGGCTTTCACACACACTTATCTCTCAGAACTGAGCATGTGGAGAGACGTTCGTTCATCTAGCACAAAGGGAACGGGTTGCAGGAGAAACTTTTACTCTGGTTTCTCAGTCTGTTTCCTAGTGCCGGTTTGAAGTTCCTGCAGTTTTCACTGTAAAACCGAGTTGGAGCTAGTACCTCCCCATATATATGTATGGAGTGGAGTTTGCAAGTGAAAAGAAACTTTGTGTTCCCAACAAGCTAGGTGAAGGACGGCTTTCACACACACTTATCTCAGAACTGAGCATGTGGAGAGACGTTCGTTCATCTAGCACAAAGGGAACGGGTTGCAGGAGAAACTTTTACTCTGGTTTCTCAGTCTGTTTCCTAGTGCCGGTTTGAAGTTCCTGCAGTTTTCACTGTAAAACCGAGTTGGAGCTAGTAAATCCCCATATATATGTATGGAGTGGAGTTTGCTAGTGAAAAGAAACTTTGTGCTCCCAACAAGCTAGGTGAAGGACGGCTTTCACACACACTTATCTCTCAGAACTGAGCATGTGGAGAGACGTTCGTTCATCTAGCACAAAGGGAACGGGTTGCAGGAGAAACTTTTACTCTGGTTTCTCAGTCTGTTTCCTAGTGCCGGTTTGAAGTTCCTGCAGTTTTCACTGTAAAACCGAGTTGGAGCTAGTACCTCCCCATATATATGTATGGAGTGGAGTTTGCAAGTGAAAAGAAACTTTGTGTTCCCAACAAGCTAGGTGAAGGACGGCTTTCACACACACTTATCTCTCAGAACTGAGCATGTGGAGAGACGTTCGTTCATCTAGCACAAAGGGAACGGGTAGCAGGAGAAACTTTTACTCTGGTTTCTCAGTCTGTTTCCTAGTGCCGGTTTGATGTTCCTGCAGTTTTCACTGTAAAACCGAGTTAGATCTTGTACCTCCCCATATATATGTATGGAGTGGAGTTTGCAAGTGAAAAGAAACTTTGTGTTCCCAACAAGCTAGGTGAAGGACGGCTTTCACACACACTTATCTCAGAACTGAGCATGTGGAGAGAAGTTCGTTCATCTAGCACAAAGGGAACGGGTTGCAGGAGAAACTTTTACTCTGGTTTCTCAGTCTGTTTCCTAGTGCCGGTTTGAAGTTCCTGCAATTTTCACTGTAAAACCGAGTTGGAGCTAGTACCTCCCCATATATATGTATGGAGTGGAGTTTGCAAGTGAAAAGAAACTTTGTGTTCCCAACAAGCTAGGTGAAGGACGGCTTTCACACACACTTATCTCTCAGAACTGAGCATGTGGAGAGACGTTCGTTCATCTAGCACAAAGGGAACGGGTTGCAGGAGAAACTTTTACTCTGGTTTCTCAGTCTGTTTCCTAGTGCCGGTTTGAAGTTCCTGCAGTTTTCACTGTAAAACCGAGTTGGAGCTAGTACCTCCCCATATATATGTATGGAGTGGAGTTTGCAAGTGAAAAGAAACTTTGTGTTCCCAACAAGCTAGGTGAAGGACGGCTTTCACACACACTTATCTCTCAGAACTGAGCATGTGGAGAGACGTTCGTTCATCTAGCACAAAGGGAACGGGTTGCAGGAGAAACTTTTACTCTGGTTTCTCAGTCTGTTTCCTAGTGCCGGTTTGAAGTTCCTGCAGTTTTCACTGTAAAACCGAGTTGGAGCTAGTACCTCCCCATATATATGTATGGAGTGGAGTTTGCTAGTGAAAAGAAACTTTGTGGTCCCAACAAGCTAGGTGAAGGACGGCTTTCACACACACTTATCTCTCAGAACTGAGCATGTGGAGAGACGTTCGTTCATCTAGCACAAAGGGAACGGGTTGCAGGAGAAACTTTTACTCTGGTTTCTCAGTCTGTTTCCTAGTGCCGGTTTGAAGTTCCTGCAGTTTTCACTGTAAAACCGAGTTGGAGCTAGTACCTCCCCATATATATGTATGGAGTGGAGTTTGCAAGTGAAAAGAAACTTTGTGTTCCCAACAAGCTAGGTGAAGGACGGCTTTCACACACACTTATCTCTCAGAACTGAGCATGTGGAGAGACGTTCGTTCATCTAGCACAAAGGGAACGGGTAGCAGGAGAAACTTTTACTCTGGTTTCTCAGTCTGTTTCCTAGTGCCGGTTTGATGTTCCTGCAGTTTTCACTGTAAAACCGAGTTAGATCTTGTACCTCCCCATATATATGTATGGAGTGGAGTTTGCTACTGAAAAGAAACTTTGTGTTCCCAACAAGCTAGTTGAAGGACGGCTTTCACACACACTTATCTCTCAGAACTGAGCATGTGGAGAGCGTTCGTTCATCTAGAACAAAGTGAACGGGTTGCAGGAGAAATTTTTACTCTGGTTTCTCAGTCTGTTTCCTAGTGCCGGTTTGAAGTTCCTGCAGTTTTCACTGTAAAACCGAGTTGGAGCTAGTACCTCCCCATATATATGTATGGAGTGGAGTTTGCAAGTGAAAAGAAACTTTGTGTTCCCAACAAGCTAGGTGAAGGACGGCTTTCACACACACTTATCTCAGAACTGAGCATGTGGAGAGAAGTTCGTTCATCTAGCACAAAGGGAACGGGTTGCAGGAGAAACTTTTACTCTGGTTTCTCAGTCTGTTTCCTAGTGCCGGTTTGAAGTTCCTGCAATTTTCACTGTAAAACCGAGTTGGAGCTAGTACCTCCCCATATATATGTATGGAGTGGAGTTTGCAAGTGAAAAGAAACTTTGTTTTCCCAACAAGCTAGGTGAAGGACGGCTTTCACACACACTTATCTCTCAGAACTGAGCATGTGGAGAGACTTTCGTTCATCTAGCACAAAGGGAACGGGTTGCAGGAGAAACTTTTACTCTGGTTTCTCAGTCTGTTTCCTAGTGCCGGTTTGAAGTTCCTGCAGTTTTCACTGTAAAACCGAGTTGGAGCTAGTACCTCCCCATATATATGTATGGAGTGGAGTTTGCAAGTGAAAAGAAACTTTGTGTTCCCAACAAGCTAGGTGAAGGACGGCTTTCACACACACTTATCTCTCAGAACTGAGCATGTGGAGAGACGTTCGTTCATCTAGCACAAAGGGAACGGGTTGCAGGAGAAACTTTTACTCTGGTTTCTCAGTCTGTTTCCTAGTGCCGGTTTGAAGTTCCTGCAGTTTTCACTGTAAAACCGAGTTGGAGCTAGTACCTCCCCATATATATGTATGGAGTGGAGTTTGCTAGTGAAAAGAAACTTTGTGGTCCCAACAAGCTAGGTGAAGGACGGCTTTCACACACACTTATCTCTCAGAACTGAGCATGTGGAGAGACGTTCGTTCATCTAGCACAAAGGGAACGGGTTGCAGGAGAAACTTTTACTCTGGTTTCTCAGTCTGTTTCCTAGTGCCGGTTTGAAGTTCCTGCAGTTTTCACTGTAAAACCGAGTTGGAGCTAGTACCTCCCCATATATATGTATGGAGTGGAGTTTGCAAGTGAAAAGAAACTTTGTGTTCCCAACAAGCTAGGTGAAGGACGGCTTTCACACACACTTATCTCTCAGAACTGAGCATGTGGAGAGAAGTTCGTTCATCTAGCACAAAGGGAACGGGTAGCAGGAGAAACTTTTACTCTGGTTTCTCAGTCTGTTTCCTAGTGCCGGTTTGATGTTCCTGCAGTTTTCACTGTAAAACCGAGTTAGATCTTGTACCTCCCCATATATATGTATGGAGTGGAGTTTGCTACTGAAAAGAAACTTTGTGTTCCCAACAAGCTAGTTGAAGGACGGCTTTCACACACACTTATCTCTCAGAACTGAGCATGTGGAGAGCGTTCGTTCATCTAGAACAAAGTGAACGGGTTGCAGGAGAAATTTTTACTCTGGTTTCTCAGTCTGTTTCCTAGTGCCGGTTTGAAGTTCCTGCAGTTTTCACTGTAAAACCGAGTTGGAGCTAGTACCTCCCCATATATATGTATGGAGTGGAGTTTGCAACTGAAAAGAAACTTTGTGTTCCCAACAAGCTAGGTGAAGGACGGCTTTCACACACACTTATCTCTCAGAACTGAGCATGTGGAGAGACGTTCGTTCATCTAGCACAAAGGGAAAGGGTTGCAGGAGAAACTTTTACTCTGGTTTCTCAGTCTGTTTCCTAGTGCCGGTTTGAAGTTCCTGCAGTTTTCACTGTAAAACCGAGTTGGAGCTAGTACCTCCCCATATATATGTATGGAGTGGAGTTTGCAAGTGAAAAGAAACTTTGTGTTCCCAACAAGCTAGGTGAAGGACGGCTTTCACACACACTTATCTCTCAGAACTGAGCATGTGGAGAGACGTTCGTTCATCTAGCACAAAAGGAACGCGTTGCTGGGGAAACTTTTACTCTGGTTTCTCAGTCTGTTTCCTAGTGCCGGTTTGAAGTTCCTGCAGTTTTCACTGTAAAACCGAGTTGGAGCTAGTACCTCCCCATATATATGTATGGAGTGGAGTTTGCAAGTGAAAAGAAACTTTGTGTTCCCAACAAGCTAGGTGAAGGACGGCTTTCACACACACTTATCTCTCAGAACTGAGCATGTGGAGAGACGTTCGTTCATCTAGCACAAAGGGATCGGGTTGCAGGAGAAACTTTTACTCTGGTTTCTCAGTCTGTTTCCTAGTGCCGGTTTGAAGTTCCTGCAGTTTTCACTGTAAAACCGAGTTGGAGCTAGTACCTCCCCATATATATGTATGGAGTGGAGTTTGCAAGTGAAAAGAAACTTTGTGTTCCCAACAAGCTAGGTGAAGTACGGCTTTCACACACACTTATCTCTCAGAACTGAGCATGTGGAGAGACGTTCGTTCATCTAGCACAAAGGGAACGGGTTGCAGGAGAAACTTTTACTCTGGTTTCTCAGTCTGTTTCCTAGTGCCGGTTTGAAGTTCCTGCAGTTTTCACTGTAAAACCGAGTTAGATCTTGTACCTCCCCATATATATGTATGGAGTGCAGTTTGCTACTGAAAAGAAACTTTGTGTTCCCAACAAGCTAGTTGAAGGACGGCTTTCACACACACTTATCTCTCAGAACTGAGCATGTGGAGAGACGTTCGTTCATCTAGAACAAAGGGAATGGGTTGCAGGGGAAACTTTTACTCTGGTTTCTCAGTCTGTTTCCTAGTGCCGGTTTGAAGTTCCTGCAGTTTTCACTGTAAAACCGAGTTGGAGCTAGTACCTCCCCATATATATATATGGAGTGGAGTTTGCAAGTGAAAAGAAACTTTGTGTTCCCAACAAGCTAGGTGAAGGACGGCTTTCACACACACTTATCTCTCAGAACTGAGCATGTGGAGAGACGTTCGTTCATCTAGCACAAAGGGAACGGGTTGCAGGAGAAACTTTTACTCTGGTTTCTCAGTCTGTTTCCTAGTGCCGGTTTTAAGTTCCTGCAGTTTTCACTGTAAAACCGAGTTGGAGCTAGTACCTCCCCATATATATGTATGGAGTGGGGTTTGCAAGTGAAAAGAAACTTTGTGTTCCCAACAAGCTAGGTGAAGGACGGCTTTCACACACACTTATCTCTCAGAACTGAGCATGTGGAGAGACGTTCGTTCATCTAGCACAAAGTGAACGGGTTGCAGGAGAAACTTTTACTCTGGTTTCTCAGTCTGTTTCCTAGTGCCGGTTTGATGTTCCTGCAGTTTTCACTGTAAAACCGAGTTAGATCTTGTACCTACCCATATATATGTATGCAGTGGGGTTTGCTACTGAAAAGAAACTTTGTGTTCCCAACAAGCTAGTTGAAGGACGGCTTTCACACACACTTATCTCTCAGAACTGAGCATGTGGAGAGACGTTCGTTCATGTAGAACAAAGGGAATGGGTTGCAGGAGAAACTTTTACTCTGGTTTCTCAGTCTGTTTCCTAGTGCCGGTTTGAAGTTCCTGCAGTTTTCACTGTAAAACCGAGTTGGAGCTAGTACCTCCCCATATATATGTATGGAGTGGAGTTTGCAAGTGAAAAGAAACTTTGTGTTCCCAACAAGCTAGGTGAAGGACGGCTTTCACACACACTTATCTCTCAGAACTGAGCATGTGGAGAGACGTTCGTTCATCTAGCACAAAGGGAACGGGTTGCAGGAGAAACTTTTACTCTGGTTTCTCAGTCTGTTTCCTAGTGCCGGTTTGAAGTTCCTGCAGTTTTCACTGTAAAACCGAGTTGGAGCTAGTACCTCCCCATATATATGTATGGAGTGGAGTTTGCAAGTGAAAAGAAACTTTGTGTTCCCAACAAGCTAGGTGAAGGACGGCTTTCACACACACTTATCTCTCAGAACTGAGCATGTGGAGAGACGTTCGTTCATCTAGCACAAAGGGAACGGGTTGCAGGAGAAACTTTTACTCTGGTTTCTCAGTCTGTTTCCTAGTGCCGGTTTGAAGTTCTTGCAGTTTTCACTGTAAAACCGAGTTGGAGCTAGTACCTCCCCATATATATGTATGGAGTGGAGTTTGCAAGTGAAAAGAAACTTTGTGTTCCCAACAAGCTAGGTGAAGTACGGCTTTCACACACACTTATCTCTCAGAACTGAGCATGTGGAGAGACGTTCGTTCATCTAGCACAAAGGGAACGGGTTGCAGGAGAAACTTTTACTCTGGTTTCTCAGTCTGTTTCCTAGTGCCGGTTTGAAGTTCCTGCAGTTTTCACTGTAAAACCGAGTTGGAGCTAGTACCTCCCCATATATATGTATGGAGTGGAGTTTGCAAGTGAAAAGAAACTTTGTGTTCCCAACAAGCTAGGTGAAGGACGGCTTTCACACACACTTATCTCTCAGAACTGAGCATGTGGAGAGACGTTCGTTCATCTAGCACAAAGGGAACGGTTTGCAGGAGAAACTTTTACTCTGGTTTCTCAGTCTTTTTCCTAGTGCCGGTTTGAAATTCCTGCAGTTTTCACTGTAAAACCGAGTTGGAGCTAGTACCTCCCCATATATATGTATGGAGTGCAGTTTGCTACTGAAAGGAAACTTTGTGTTCCCAACAAGCTAGGTGAAGGACGGCTTTCACACACACTTATCTCTCAGAACTGAGCATGTGGAGAGACGTTCGTTCATCTAGCACAAAGGGAACGGGTTGCAGGAGAAACTTTTACTCTGGTTCTCAGTCTGTTTCCTAGTGCCGGTTTGAAGTTCCTGCAGTTTTCACTGTAAAACCGAGTTAGATCTTGTACCTCCCCATATATATGTATGGAGTGGAGTTTGCAACTGAAAAGAAACTTTGTGTTCCCAACAAGCTAGGTGAAGGACGGCTTTCACACACACTTATCTCTCAGAACTGAGCATGTGGAGAGACGTTCGTTCATCTAGCACAAAGGGAAAGGGTTGCAGGAGAAACTTTTACTCTGGTTTCTCAGTCTGTTTCCTAGTGCCGGTTTGAAGTTCCTGCAGTTTTCACTGTAAAACCGAGTTGGAGCTAGTACCTCCCCATATATATGTATGGAGTGGAGTTTGCAAGTGAAAAGAAACTTTGTGTTCCCAACAAGCTAGGTGAAGGACGGCTTTCACACACACCTATCTATCAGAACTGAGCATGTGGAGAGACGTTCGTTCATCTAGCACAAAAGGAACGCGTTGCTGGGGAAACTTTTACTCTGGTTTCTCAGTCTGTTTCCTAGTGCCGGTTTGAAGTTCCTGCAGTTTTCACTGTAAAACCGAGTTGGAGCTAGTACCTCCCCATATATATGTATGGAGTGGAGTTTGCAAGTGAAAAGAAACTTTGTGTTCCCAACAAGCTAGGTGAAGGACGGCTTTCACACACACTTATCTCTCAGAACTGAGCATGTGGAGAGACGTTCGTTCATCTAGCACAAAGGGAACGGGTTGCAGGAGAAACTTTTACTCTGGTTTCTCAGTCTGTTTCCTAGTGCCGGTTTGAAGTTCCTGCAGTTTTCACTGTAAAACCGAGTTGGAGCTAGTACCTCCCCATATATATGTATGGAGTGGAGTTTGCAAGTGAAAAGAAACTTTGTGTTCCCAACAAGCTAGGTGAAGGACGGCTTTCACACACACTTATCTCTCAGAACTGAGCATGTGGAGAGACGTTCGTTCATCTAGCACAAAGGGAACGGTTTGCAGGAGAAACTTTTACTCTGGTTTCCCAGTCTGTTTCCTAGTGCCGGTTTGAAGTTCCTGCAGTTTTCACTGTAAAACCGAGTTGGAGCTAGTACCTCCCCATATATATGTATGGAGTGGAGTTTGCAAGTGAAAAGAAACTTTGTGTTCCCAACAAGCTAGGTGAAGGACGGCTTTCACACACACTTATCTCTCAGAACTGAGCATGTGGAGAGACGTTCGTTCATCTAGCACAAAGGGAACGGGTTGCAGGAGAAACTTTTACTCTGGTTTCTCAGTCTGTTTCCTAGTGCCGGTTTGAAGTTCCTGCAGTTTTCACTGTAAAACCGAGTTAGATCTTGTACCTCCCCATATATATGTATGGAGTGCAGTTTGCTACTGAAAAGAAACTTTGTGTTCCCAACAAGCTAGTTGAAGGACGGCTTTCACACACACTTATCTCTCAGAACTGAGCATGTGGAGAGACGTTCGTTCATCTAGAACAAAGGGAATGGGTTGCAGGGGAAACTTTTACTCTGGTTTCTCAGTCTGTTTCCTAGTGCCGGTTTGAAGTTCCTGCAGTTTTCACTGTAAAACCGAGTTGGAGCTAGTACCTCCCCATATATATATATGGAGTGGAGTTTGCAAGTGAAAAGAAACTTTGTGTTCCCAACAAGCTAGGTGAAGGACGGCTTTCACACACACTTATCTCTCAGAACTGAGCATGTGGAGAGACGTTCGTTCATCTAGCACAAAGGGAACGGGTTGCAGGAGAAACTTTTACTCTGGTTTCTCAGTCTGTTTCCTAGTGCCGGTTTGAAGTTCCTGCAGTTTTCACTGTAAAACCGAGTTGGAGCTAGTACCTCCCCATATATATGTATGGAGTGGAGTTTGCAAGTGAAAAGAAACTTTGTGTTCATAACAAGCTAGGTGAAGGACGGCTTTCACACACACTTATCTCTCAGAACTGAGCATGTGGAGAGACGTTCGTTCATCTAGCACAAAGTGAACGGGTTGCAGGAGAAACTTTTACTCTGGTTTCTCAGTCTGTTTCCTAGTGCCGGTTTGATGTTCCTGCAGTTTTCACTGTAAAACCGAGTTAGATCTTGTACCTACCCATATATATGTATGCAGTGGGGTTTGCTACTGAAAAGAAACTTTGTGTTCCCAACAAGCTAGTTGAAGGACGGCTTTCACACACACTTATCTCTCAGAACTGAGCATGTGGAGAGACGTTCGTTCATGTAGAACAAAGGGAATGGGTTGCAGGAGAAACTTTTACTCTGGTTTCTCAGTCTGTTTCCTAGTGCCGGTTTGAAGTTCCTGCAGTTTTCACTGTAAAACCGAGTTGGAGCTAGTACCTCCCCATATATATGTATGGAGTGGAGTTTGCAAGTGAAAAGAAACTTTGTGTTCCCAACAAGCTAGGTGAAGGACGGCTTTCACACACACTTATCTCTCAGAACTGAGCATGTGGAGAGACGTTCGTTCATCTAGCACAAAGGGAACGGGTTGCAGGAGAAACTTTTACTCTGGTTTCTCAGTCTGTTTCCTAGTGCCGGTTTGAAGTTCCTGCAGTTTTCACTGTAAAACCGAGTTGGAGCTAGTACCTCCCCATATATATGTATGGAGTGGAGTTTGCAAGTGAAAAGAAACTTTGTGTTCCCAACAAGCTAGGTGAAGGACGGCTTTCACACACACTTATCTCTCAGAACTGAGCATGTGGAGAGACGTTCGTTCATCTAGCACAAAGGGAACGGGTTGCAGGAGAAACTTTTACTCTGGTTTCTCAGTCTGTTTCCTAGTGCCGGTTTGAAGTTCTTGCAGTTTTCACTGTAAAACCGAGTTGGAGCTAGTACCTCCCCATATATATGTATGGAGTGGAGTTTGCAAGTGAAAAGAAACTTTGTGTTCCCAACAAGCTAGGTGAAGTACGGCTTTCACACACACTTATCTCTCAGAACTGAGCATGTGGAGAGACGTTCGTTCATCTAGCACAAAGGGAACGGGTTGCAGGAGAAACTTTTACTCTGGTTTCTCAGTCTGTTTCCTAGTGCCGGTTTGAAGTTCCTGCAGTTTTCACTGTAAAACCGAGTTGGAGCTAGTACCTCCCCATATATATGTATGGAGTGGAGTTTGCAAGTGAAAAGAAACTTTGTGTTCCCAACAAGCTAGGTGAAGGACGGCTTTCACACACACTTATCTCTCAGAACTGAGCATGTGGAGAGACGTTCGTTCATCTAGCACAAAGGGAACGGGTTGCAGGAGAAACTTTTACTCTGGTTTCTCAGTCTGTTTCCTAGTGCCGGTTTGAAGTTCCTGCAGTTTTCACTGTAAAACCGAGTTGGAGCTAGTACCTCCCCATATATATGTATGGAGTGCAGTTTGCTACTGAAAAGAAACTTTGTGTTCCCAACAAGCTAGGTGAAGGACGGCTTTCACACACACTTATCTCTCAGAACTGAGCATGTGGAGAGACGTTCGTTCATCTAGCACAAAGGGAACGGGTTGCAGGAGAAACTTTTACTCTGGTTCTCAGTCTGTTTCCTAGTGCCGGTTTGAAGTTCCTGCAGTTTTCACTGTAAAACCGAGTTGGAGCTAGTACCTCCCCATATATATATATGGAGTGGAGTTTGCAAGTGAAAAGAAACTTTGTGTTCCCAACAAGCTAGGTGAAGGACGGCTTTCACACACACTTATCTCTCAGAACTGAGCATGTGGAGAGACGTTCGTTCATCTAGCACAAAGGGAACGGGTTGCAGGAGAAACTTTTACTCTGGTTTCTCAGTCTGTTTCCTAGTGCCGGTTTGAAGTTCCTGCAGTTTTCACTGTAAAACCGAGTTGGAGCTAGTACCTCCCCATATATATGTATGGAGTGGAGTTTGCAAGTGAAAAGAAACTTTGTGTTCCCAACAAGCTAGGTGAAGGACGGCTTTCACACACACTTATCTCTCAGAACTGAGCTTGTGGAGAGACGTTCGTTCATCTAGCACAAAGGGAACGGGTTGCAGGAGAAACTTTTACTCTGGTTTCTCAGTCTGTTTCCTAGTGCCGGTTTGAAGTTCCTGCAGTTTTCACTGTAAAACCGAGTTGGAGCTAGTACCTCCCCATATATATGTATGGAGTGGAGTTTGCAAGTGAAAAGAAACTTTGTGTTCCCAACAAGCTAGGTGAAGGACGGCTTTCACACACACTTATCTCTCAGAACTGAGCATGTGGAGAGACGTTCGTTCATCTAGCACAAAGGGAACGGGTTGCAGGAGAAACTTTTACTCTGGTTTCTCAGTCTGTTTCCTAGTTCCGGTTTGAAGTTCCTGCAGTTTTCACTGTAAAACCGAGTTGGAGCTAGTACCTCCCCATATATATGTATGGAGTGGAGTTTGCAAGTGAAAAGAAACTTTGTGTTCCCAACAAGCTAGGTGAAGAACGGCTTTCACACACACTTATCTCTCAGAACTGAGCATGTGGAGAGACGTTCGTTCATCTAGCACAAAGGGAACGGTTTGCAGGAGAAACTTTTACTCTGGTTTCTCAGTCTGTTTCCTAGTGCCGGTTTGAAGTTCCTGCAGTTTTCACTGTAAAACCGAGTTGGAGCTAGTACCTCCCCATATATATGTACGGAGTGGAGTTTGCAAGTGAAAAGAAACTTTGTTTTCCCAACAAGCTAGGTGAAGGACGGCTTTCACACACACTTATCTCTCAGAACTGAGCATGTGGAGAGACGTTCGTTCATCTAGCACAAACGGAACGGGTTGCAGGAGAAACTTTTACTCTGGTTTCTCAGTCTGTTTCCTAGTGCCGGTTTGAAGTTCCTGCAGTTTTCACTGTAAAACCGAGTTGGAGCTAGTACCTCCCCATATATATGTATGGAGTGGAGTTTGCAAGTGAAAAGAAACTTTGTGTTACCAACAAGCTAGGTGAAGGACGGCTTTCACACACACTTATCTCTCAGAACTGAGCATGTGGAGAGACGTTCGTTCATCTAGCACAAAGGGAACGGGTTGCAGGAGAAACTTTTACTCTGGTTTCTCAGTCTGTTTCCTAGTGCCGGTTTGAAGTTCCTGCAGTTTTCACTGTAAAACCGAGTTGGAGCTAGTACCTCCCCATATATATGTATGGAGTGGAGTTTGCAAGTGAAAGGAAACTTTGTGTTCCCAACAAGCTAGGTGAAGGACGGCTTTCACACACACTTATCTCTCAGAACTGAGCATGTGGAGAGACGTTCGTTCATCTAGCACAAACGGAACGGGTTGCAGGAGAAACTTTTACTCTGGTTTCTCAGTCTGTTTCCTAGTGCCAGTTTGAAGTTCCTGCAGTTTTCACTGTAAAACCGAGTTGGAGCTAGTACCTCCCCATATATATGTATGGAGTGGAGTTTGCAAGTGAAAAGAAACTTTGTGTTCCCAACAAGCTAGTTGAAGTACGGCTTTCACACACACTTATCTCTCAGAACTGAGCATGTGGAGAGACGTTCGTTCATCTAGCACAAAGGGAACGGTTTGCAGGAGAAACTTTTACTCTGGTTTCTCAGTCTGTTTCCTAGTGCCGGTTTGAAGTTCCTGCAGTTTTCACTGTAAAACCGATTTGGAGCTAGTACCTCCCCATATATATGTATGGAGTGGAGTTTGCAAGTGAAAAGAAACTTTGTGTTCCCAACAAGCTAGGTGAAGGACGGCTTTCACACACACTTATCTCTCAGAACTGAGCATGTGGAGAGACGCTCGTTCTTCTAGCACAAAGGGAACGGGTTGCAAGAGAAACTTTTACTCTGGTTTCTCAGTCTGTTTCCTAGTGCCGGTTTGAAGTTCCTGCAGTTTTCACTGTAAAACCGAGTTGGAGCTAGTACCTCCCCATATATATGTATGGAGTGGAGTTTGCAAGTGAAAAGAAACTTTGTGTTCCCAACAAGCTAGGTGAAGGACGGCTTTCACACACACTTATCTCTCAGAACTGAGCATGTGGAGAGACGTTCGTTCATCTAGCACAAAGGGAACGGGTTGCAGGAGAAACTTTTACTCTGGTTTCTCAGTCTGTTTCCTAGTGCCGGTTTGAAGTTCCTGCAGTTTTCACTGTAAAACCGAGTTGGAGCTAGTACCTCCCCATATATATGTATGGAGTGGAGTTTGCAAGTGAAAAGAAACTTTGTGTTCCCAACAAGCTAGGTGAAGGACGGCTTTCACACACACTTATCTCTCAGAACTGAGCATGTGGAGAGACGTTCGTTCATCTAGCACAAAGTGAACGGGTTGCAGGAGAAACTTTTACTCTGGTTTCTCAGTCTGTTTCCTAGTGCCGGTTTGAAGTTCCTGCAGTTTTCACTGTAAAACCGAGTTGGAGCTAGTACCTCCCCATATATATGTATGGAGTGGAGTTTGCAAGTGAAAAGAAACTTTGTGTTCCCAACAAGCTAGGTGAAGTACGGCTTTCACACACACTTATCTCTCAGAACTGAGCATGTGGAGAGACGTTCGTTCATCTAGCACAAAGGGAACGGGTTGCAGGAGAAACTTTTACTCTGGTTTCTCAGTCTGTTTCCTAGAGCCGGTTTGAAGTTCCTGCAGTTTTCACTGTAAAACCGAGTTGGAGCTAGTACTTCCCCATATATATGTACGGAGTGGAGTTTGCAAGTGAAAAGAAACTTTGTGTTCCCAACAAGCTAGGTGAAGGACGGCTTTCACACACACTTATCTCTCAGAACTGAGCATGTGGAGAGACGTTCGTTCATCTAGCACAAAGGGAACGGGTTGCAGGAGAAACTTTTACTCTGGTTTCTCAGTCTGTTTCCTAGTGCCGGTTTGAAGTTCCTGCAGTTTTCACTGTAAAACCGAGTTGGAGCTAGTACCTCCCCATATATATGTATGGAGTGGAGTTTGCAAGTGAAAAGAAACTTTGTGTTCCCAACAAGCTAGGTGAAGGACGGCTTTCACACACACTTATCTCTCAGAACTGAGCATGTGGAGAGACGTTCGTTCATCTAGCACAAAGGGAACGGGTTGCAGGAGAAACTTTTACTCTGGTTTCTCAGTCTGTTTCCTAGTGCCGGTTTGAAGTTCCTGCAGTTTTCACTGTAAAACCGAGTTGGAGCTAGTACCTCCCCATATATATGTATGGAGTGGAGTTTGCAAGTGAAAAGAAACTTTGTGTTCCCAACAAGCTAGGTGAAGGACGGCTTTCACACACACTTATCTATCAGAACTGAGCTTGTGGAGAGACGTTCGTTCATCTAGCACAAAGGGTACGGGTTGCAGGAGAAACTTTTACTCTAGTTTCTCAGTCTGTTTCCTAGTGCCGGTTTGAAGTTCCTGCAGTTTTCACTGTAAAACCGAGTTGGAGCTAGTACCTCCCCATATATATGTATGGAGTGGAGTTTGCAAGTGAAAAGAAACTTTGTGTTCCCAACAAGCTAGGTGAAGGACGGCTTTCACACACACTTATCTCTCAGAACTGAGCATGTGGAGAGACGTTCGTTCATCTAGCACAAAGGGAACGGGTTGCAGGAGAAACTTTTACTCTGGTTTCTCAGTCTGTTTCCTAGTGCCGGTTTGAAGTTCCTGCAGTTTTCACTGTAAAACCGAGTTGGAGCTAGTACCTCCCCATATATATGTATGGAGAGGAGTTTGCAAGTGAAAAGAAACTTTGTGTTCCCAACAAGCTAGGTGAAGGACGGCTTTCACACACACTTATCTCTCAGAACTGAGCATGTGGAGAGACGTTCATTCATCTAGCACAAAGGGAACGGTTTGCAGGAGAAACTTTTACTCTGGTTTCTCAGTCTGTTTCCTAGTGCCGGTTTGAAGTTCCTGCAGTTTTCACTGTAAAACCGAGTTGGAGCTAGTACCTCCCCATATATATGTACGGAGTGGAGTTTGCAAGTGAAAAGAAACTTTGTGTTCCCAACAAGCTAGGTGAAGGACGGCTTTCACACACACTTATCTCTCAGAACTGAGCATGTGGAGAGACGTTCGTTCATCTAGCACAAAGGGAACGGGTTGCAGGAGAAACTTTTTCTCTGGTTTCTCAGTCTGTTTCCTAGTGCCGGTTTGAAGTTCCTGCAGTTTTCACTGTAAAACCGAGTTGGAGCTAGTACCTCCCCATATATATGTATGGAGTGGAGTTTGCAAGTGAAAACTAACTTTGTGTTCCCAACAAGCTAGGTGAAGGACGGCTTTCACACACACTTATCTCTCAGAACTGAGCATGTGGAGAGACGTTCGTTCATCTAGCACAAAGGGAACGGGTTGCATGAGAAACTTTTACTCTGGTTTCTCAGTCTGTTTCCTAGTGCCGGTTTGAAGTTCCTGCAGTTTTCACTGTAAAACCGAGTTGGAGCTAGTACCTCCCCATATATATGTATGGAGTGGAGTTTGCAAGTGAAAAGAAACTTTGTGTTCCCAACAAGCTAGGTGAAGGACGGCTTTCACACACACTTATCTCTCAGAACTGAGCATGTGGAGAGACGTTCGTTCATCTAGCAGAAAGGGAACGGGTTGCAGGAGAAACTTTTACTCTGGTTTCTCAGTCTGTTTCCTAGTGCCGGTTTGAAGTTCCTGCAGTTTTCACTGTAAAACCGAGTTGGAGCTAGTACCTCCCCATATATATGTATGGAGTGGAGTTTGCAAGTGAAAAGAAACTTTGTGTTCCCAACAAGCTAGGTGAAGGACGGCTTTCACACACACTTATCTCTCAGAACTGAGCATGTGGAGAGACGTTCGTTCATCTAGCAGAAAGGGAACGGGTTGCAGGAGAAACTTTTACTCCGGTTTCTCAGTCTGTTTCCTAGTGCCGGTTTGAAGTTCCTGCAGTTTTCACTGTAAAACCGAGTTGGAGCTAGTACCTCCCCATATATATGTATGGAGTGGAGTTTGCAAGTGAAAAGAAACTTTGTGTTCCCAGCAAGCTAGGTGAAGGACGGCTTTCACACACACTTATCTCTCAGAAATGAGCATGTGGAGAGACGTTCGTTCATCTAACACAAAGTGAACGGGTTGCAGGAGAAACTTTTACTCTGGTTTCTCAGTCTGTTTCCTAGTGCCGGTTTGAAGTTCCTGCAGTTTTCACTGTAAAACCGAGTTGGAGCTAGTACCTCCCCATATATATGTATGGAGTGGAGTTTGCAAGTGAAAAGAAACTTTGTGTTCCCAACAAGCTAGGTGAAGGACGGCTTTCACACACACTTATCTCTCAGAACTGAGCATGTGGAGAGACGTTCGTTCTTCTAGCACAAAGGGAACGGGTTGCAGGAGAAACTTTTACTCTGGTTTCTCAGTCTGTTTCCTAGTGCCGGTTTGAAGTTCCTGCAGTTTTCACTGTAAAACCGAGTTGGAGCTAGTACCTCCCCATATATATGTATGGAGTGGAGTTTGCAAGTGAAAAGAAACTTTGTGTTCCCAACAAGCTAGGTGAAGGACGGCTTTCACACACACTTATCTCTCAGAACTGAGCATGTGGAGAGACGTTCGTTCATCTAGCACAAAGGGAACGGGTTGCAGGAGAAACTTTTACTCTGGTTTCTCAGTCTGTTTCCTAGTGCCGGTTTGAAGTTCCTGCAGTTTTCACTGTAAAACCGAGTTGGAGCTAGTACCTCCCCATATATATGTATGGAGTGGAGTTTGCAAGTGAAAAGAAACTTTGTGTTCCCAACAAGCTAGGTGAAGGACGGCTTTCACACACACTTATCTCTCAGAACTGAGCATGTGGAGAGACGTTCGTTCATCTAGCACAAAGGGAACGGGTTGCAGGAGAAACTTTTACTCTGGTTTCTCAGTCTGTTTCCTAGTGCCGGTTTGAAGTTCCTGCAGTTTTCACTGTAAAACCGAGTTGGAGCTAGTACCTCCCCATATATATGTATGGAGTGGAGTTTGCAAGTGAAAAGAAACTTTGTGTTCCCAACAAGCTAGGTGAAGGACGGCTTTCACACACACTTATCTCTCAGAACTGAGCATGTGGAGAGACGTTCGTTCTTCTAGCACAAAGGGAACGGGTTGCAGGAGAAACTTTTACTCTGGTTTCTCAGTCTGTTTCCTAGTGCCGGTTTGAAGTTCCTGCAGTTTTCACTGTAAAACCGAGTTGGAGCTAGTACCTCCCCATATATATGTATGGAGTGGAGTTTGCAAGTGAAAAGAAACTTTGTGTTCCCAACAAGCTAGGTGAAGGACGGCTTTCACACACACTTATCTCTCAGAACTGAGCATGTGGAGAGACGTTCGTTCATCTAGCACAAAGGGAACGGGTTGCAGGAGAAACTTTTACTCTGGTTTCTCAGTCTGTTTCCTAGTGCCGGTTTGAAGTTCCTGCAGTTTTCACTGTAAAACCGAGTTGGAGCTAGTACCTCCCCATATATATGTATGGAGTGGAGTTTGCAAGTGAAAAGAAACTTTGTGTTCCCAACAAGCTAGGTGAAGGACGGCTTTCACACACACTTATCTCTCAGAAATGAGCATGTGGAGAGACGTTCGTTCATCTAGCACAAAGTGAACGGGTTGCAGGAGAAACTTTTACTCTGGTTTCTCAGTCTGTTTCCTAGTGCCGGTTTGAAGTTCCTGCAGTTTTCACTGTAAAACCGAGTTGGAGCTAGTACCTCCCCATATATATGTATGGAGTGGAGTTTGCAAGTGAAAAGAAACTTTGTGTTCCCAACAAGCTAGGTGAAGGACGGCTTTCACACACACTTATCTCTCAGAACTGAGCATGTGGAGAGACGTTCGTTCATCTAGCACAAAGGGAACGGGTTGCAGGAGAAACTTTTACTCTGGTTTCTCAGTCTGTTTCCTAGTGCCGGTTTGAAGTTCCTGCAGTTTTCACTGTAAAACCGAGTTGGAGCTAGTACCTCCCCATATATATGTACGGAGTGGAGTTTGCAAGTGAAAAGAAACTTTGTGTTCCCAACAAGCTAGGTGAAGGACGGCTTTCACACACACTTATCTCTCAGAACTGAGCATGTGGAGAGACGTTCGTTCATCTAGCACAAAGGGAACGGGTTGCAGGAGAAACTTTTACTCTGGTTTCTCAGTCTGTTTCCTAGTGCCGGTTTGAAGTTCCTGCAGTTTTCACTGTAAAACCGAGTTGGAGCTAGTACCTCCCCATATATATGTATGGAGTGGAGTTTGCAAGTGAAAAGAAACTTTGTGTTCCCAACAAGCTAGGTGAAGGACGGCTTTCACACACACTTATCTCTCAGAACTGAGCATGTGGAGAGACGTTCGTTCATCTAGCACAAAGGGAACGGGTTGCAGGAGAAACTTTTACTCTGGTTTCTCAGTCTGTTTCCTAGTGCCGGTTTGAAGTTCCTGCAGTTTTCACTGTAAAACCGAGTTGGAGCTAGTACCTCCCCATATATATGTATGGAGTGGAGTTTGCAAGTGAAAAGAAACTTTGTGTTCCCAACAAGCTAGGTGAAGGACGGCTTTCACACACACTTATCTATCAGAACTGAGCTTGTGGAGAGACGTTCGTTCATCTAGCACAAAGGGTACGGGTTGCAGGAGAAACTTTTACTCTAGTTTCTCAGTCTGTTTCCTAGTGCCGGTTTGAAGTTCCTGCAGTTTTCACTGTAAAACCGAGTTGGAGCTAGTACCTCCCCATATATATGTATGGAGTGGAGTTTGCAAGTGAAAAGAAACTTTGTGTTCCCAACAAGCTAGGTGAAGGACGGCTTTCACACACACTTATCTCTCAGAACTGAGCATGTGGAGAGACGTTCGTTCATCTAGCACAAAGGGAACGGGTTGCAGGAGAAACTTTTACTCTGGTTTCTCAGTCTGTTTCCTAGTGCCGGTTTGAAGTTCCTGCAGTTTTCACTGTAAAACCGAGTTGGAGCTAGTACCTCCCCATATATATTTATGGAGAGGAGTTTGCAAGTGAAAAGAAACTTTGTGTTCCCAACAAGCTAGGTGAAGGACGGCTTTCACACACACTTATCTCTCAGAACTGAGCATGTGGAGAGACGTTCGTTCATCTAGCACAAAGGGAACGGTTTGCAGGAGAAACTTTTACTCTGGTTTCTCAGTCTGTTTCCTAGTGCCGGTTTGAAGTTCCTGCAGTTTTCACTGTAAAACCGAGTTGGAGCTAGTACCTCCCCATATATATGTACGGAGTGGAGTTTGCAATTGAAAAGAAACTTTGTGTTCCCAACAAGCTAGGTGAAGGACGGCTTTCACACACACTTATCTCTCAGAACTGAGCATGTGGAGAGACGTTCGTTCATCTAGCACAAAGGGAACGGGTTGCAGGAGAAACTTTTTCTCTGGTTTCTCAGTCTGTTTCCTAGTGCCGGTTTGAAGTTCCTGCAGTTTTCACTGTAAAACCGAGTTGGAGCTAGTACCTCCCCATATATATGTATGGAGTGGAGTTTGCAAGTGAAAACTAACTTTGTGTTCCCAACAAGCTAGGTGAAGGACGGCTTTCACACACACTTATCTCTCAGAACTGAGCATGTGGAGAGACGTTCGTTCATCTAGCACAAAGGGAACGGGTTGCATGAGAAACTTTTACTCTGGTTTCTCAGTCTGTTTCCTAGTGCCGGTTTGAAGTTCCTGCAGTTTTCACTGTAAAACCGAGTTGGAGCTAGTACCTCCCCATATATATGTATGGAGTGGAGTTTGCAAGTGAAAAGAAACTTTGTGTTCCCAACAAGCTAGGTGAAGGACGGCTTTCACACACACTTATCTCTCAGAACTGAGCATGTGGAGAGACGTTCGTTCATCTAGCAGAAAGGGAACGGGTTGCAGGAAAAACTTTTACTCTGGTTTCTCAGTCTGTTTCCTAGTGCCGGTTTGAAGTTCCTGCAGTTTTCACTGTAAAACCGAGTTGGAGCTAGTACCTCCCCATATATATGTATGGAGTGGAGTTTGCAAGTGAAAAGAAACTTTGTGTTCCCAACAAGCTAGGTGAAGGACGGCTTTCACACACACTTATCTCTCAGAACTGAGCATGTGGAGAGACGTTCGTTCATCTAGCAGAAAGGGAACGGGTTGCAGGAGAAACTTTTACTCCGGTTTCTCAGTCTGTTTCCTAGTGCCGGTTTGAAGTTCCTGCAGTTTTCACTGTAAAACCGAGTTGGAGCTAGTACCTCCCCATATATATGTATGGAGTGGAGTTTGCAAGTGAAAAGAAACTTTGTGTTCCCAACAAGCTAGGTGAAGGACGGCTTTCACACACACTTATCTCTCAGAACTGAGCATGTGGAGAGACGTTCGTTCATCTAGCACAAAGGGAACGGGTTGCAGGAGAAACTTTTACTCTGGTTTCTCAGTCTGTTTCCTAGTGCCGGTTTGAAGTTCCTGCAGTTTTCACTGTAAAACCGAGTTGGAGCTAGTACCTCCCCATATATATGTATGGAGTGGAGTTTGCAAGTGAAAAGAAACTTTGTGTTCCCAGCAAGCTAGGTGAAGGACGGCTTTCACACACACTTATCTCTCAGAAATGAGCATGTGGAGAGACGTTCGTTCATCTAACACAAAGTGAACGGGTTGCAGGAGAAACTTTTACTCTGGTTTCTCAGTCTGTTTTCTAGTGCCGGTTTGAAGTTCCTGCAGTTTTCACTGTAAAACCGAGTTGGAGCTAGTACCTCCCCATATATATGTAAGGAGTGGAGTTTGCAAGTGAAAAGAAACTTTGTGTTCCCAACAAGCTAGGTGAAGGACGGCTTTCACACACACTTATCTCTCAGAACTGAGCATGTGGAGAGACGTTCGTTCATCTAGCACAAAGGGAACGGGTTGCAGGAGAATCTTTTACTCTGGTTTCTCAGTCTGTTTCCTAGTGCCGGTTTGAAGTTCCTGCAGTTTTCACTGTAAAAGCGAGTTGGAGCTAGTACCTCCCCATATATATGTACGGAGTGGAGTTTGCAAGTGAAAAGAAACTTTGTGTTCCCAACAAGCTAGGTGAAGGACGGCTTTCACACACACTTATCTCTCAGAACTGAGCATGTGGAGAGACGTTCGTTCATCTAGCACAAAGGGAACGGTTTGCAGGAGAAACTTTTACTCTGGTTTCTCAGTCTGTTTCCTAGTGCCGGTTTGAAGTTCCTGCAGTTTTCACTGTAAAACCGAGTTGGAGCTAGTACCTCCCCATATATATGTATGGAGTGGAGTTTGCAAGTGAAAAGAAACTTTGTGTTCCCAACAAGCTAGGTGAAGGACGGCTTTCACACACACTTATCTCTCAGAACTGAGCATGTGGAGAGACGTTCGTTCATCTAGCACAAAGGGAACGGGTTGCAGGAGAAACTTTTACTCTGGTTTCTCAGTCTGTTTCCTAGTGCCGGTTTGAAGTTCCTGCAGTTTTCACTGTAAAACCGAGTTGGAGCTAGTACCTCCCCATATATATGTATGGAGTGGAGTTTGCAAGTGAAAAGAAACTTTGTGTTCCCAACAAGCTAGGTGAAGGACGGCTTTCACACACACTTATCTATCAGAACTGAGCTTGTGGAGAGACGTTCGTTCATCTAGCACAAAGGGTACGGGTTGCAGGAGAAACTTTTACTCTAGTTTCTCAGTCTGTTTCCTAGTGCCGGTTTGAAGTTCCTGCAGTTTTCACTGTAAAACCGAGTTGGAGCTAGTACCTCCCCATATATATGTATGGAGTGGAGTTTGCAAGTGAAAAGAAACTTTGTGTTCCCAACAAGCTAGGTGAAGGACGGCTTTCACACACACTTATCTCTCAGAACTGAGCATGTGGAGAGACGTTCGTTCATCTAGCACAAAGGGAACGGGTTGCAGGAGAAACTTTTACTCTGGTTTCTCAGTCTGTTTCCTAGTGCCGGTTTGAAGTTCCTGCAGTTTTCACTGTAAAACCGAGTTGGAGCTAGTACCTCCCCATATATATGTATGGAGTGGAGTTTGCAAGTGAAAAGAAACTTTGTGTTCCCAACAAGCTAGGTGAAGGACGGCTTTCACACACACTTATCTCTCAGAACTGAGCATGTGGAGAGACGTTCGTTCATCTAGCATAAAGGGAACGGTTTGCAGGAGGAACTTTTACTCTGGTTTCTCAGTCTGTTTCCTAGTGCCGGTTTGAAGTTCCTGCAGTTTTCACTGTAAAACCGAGTTGGAGCTAGTACCTCCCCATATATATGTACGGAGTGGAGTTTGCAAGTGAAAAGAAACTTTGTGTTCCCAACAAGCTAGGTGAAGTACGGCTTTCACACACACTTATCTCTCAGAACTGAGCATGTGGAGAGACGTTCGTTCATCTAGCACAAAGGGAACGGGTTGCAGGAGAAACTTTTTCTCTGGTTTCTCAGTCTGTTTCCTAGTGCCGGTTTGAAGTTCCTGCAGTTTTCACTGTAAAACCGAGTTGGAGCTAGTACCTCCCCATATATATGTATGGAGTGGAGTTTGCAAGTGAAAACTAACTTTGTGTTCCCAACAAGCTAGGTGAAGGACGGCTTTCACACACACTTATCTCTCAGAACTGAGCATGTGGAGAGACGTTCGTTCATCTAGCACAAAGGGAACGGGTTGCATGAGAAACTTTTACTCTGGTTTCTCAGTCTGTTTCCTAGTGCCGGTTTGAAGTTCCTGCAGTTTTCACTGTAAAACCGAGTTGGAGCTAGTACCTCCCCATATATATGTATGGAGTGGAGTTTGCAAGTGAAAAGAAACTTTGTGTTCCCAACAAGCTAGGTGAAGGACGGCTTTCACACACATTTATCTCTCAGAACTGAGCATGTGGAGAGACGTTCGTTCATCTAGCAGAAAGGGAACGCGTTGCAGGGGAAACTTTTACTCTGGTTTCTCAGTCTGTTTCCTAGTGCCGGTTTGAAGTTCCTGCAGTTTTCACTGTAAAACCGAGTTCGAGCTAGTACCTCCCCATATATATGTATGGATTGGAGTTTGCAAGTGAAAAGAAACTTTGTGTTCCCAACAAGCTAGGTGAAGGACGGCTTTCACACACACTTATCTCTCAGAACTGAGCATGTGGAGAGACGTTCGTTCATCTAGCACAAAGGGAACGGGTTGCAGGAGAAACTTTTACTCTGGTTTCTCAGTCTGTTTCCTAGTGCCGGTTTGAAGTTCCTGCAGTTTTCACTGTAAAACCGAGTTGGAGCTAGTACCTCCCCTTATATATGTATGGAGTGAAGTTTGCAAGTGAAAAGAAACTTTGTGTTCCCAACAAGCTAGGTGAAGGACGGCTTTCACACACACTTATCTCTCAGAACTGAGCATGTGGAGAGACGTTCGTTCATCTAGCACAAAGGGAACGGGTTGCAGGAGAAACTTTTACTCTGGTTTCTCAGTCTGTTTCCTAGTGCCGGTTTGAAGTTCCTGCAGTTTTCACTGTAAAACCGAGTTGGAGCTAGTACCTCCCCATATATATGTATGGAGTGGAGTTTGCAAGTGAAAAGAAACTTTGTGTTCCCAACAAGCTAGGTGAAGGACGGCTTTCACACACACTTATCTCTCAGAACTGAGCATGTGGAGAGACGTTCGTTCATCTAGCACAAAGGGAACGGGTTGCAGGAGAAACTTTTACTCTGGTTTCTCAGTCTGTTTCCTAGTGCCGGTTTGAAGTTCCTGCAGTTTTCACTGTAAAACCGAGTTGGAGCTAGTACCTCCCCATATATATGTATGGAGTGGAGTTTGCAAGTGAAAAGAAACTTTGTGTTCCCAACAAGCTAGGTGAAGGACGGCTTTCACACACACTTATCTCTCAGAACTGAGCATGTGGAGAGACGTTCGTTCATCTAGCACAAAGGAACGGGTTGCAGGAGAAACTTTTACTCTGGTTTCTCAGTCTGTTTCCTAGTGCCGGTTTGAAGTTCCTGCAGTTTTCACTGTAAAACCGAGTTGGAGCTAGTACCTCCCCATATATATGTATGGAGTGGAGTTTGCAAGTGAAAAGAAACTTTGTGTTCCCAACAAGCTAGGTGAAGGACGGCTTTCACACACACTTATCTGTCAGAACTGAGCATGTTGAGAGACGTTCGTTCATCTACCACAAAGGGAACGGGTTGCAGGAGAAACTTTTACTCTGGTTTCTCAGTCTGTTTCCTAGTGCCGGTTTGAAGTTCCTGCAGTTTTCACTGTAAAACCGAGTTGGAGCTAGTACCTCCCCATATATATGTATGGAGTGGAGTTTGCAAGTGAAAAGAAACTTTGTGTTCCCAACAAGCTAAGTGAAGGACGGCTTTCACACACACTTATCTCTGAGAACTGAGCATGTGGAGAGACGTTCGTTCATCTAGCACAAAGGGAACGGGTTGCAGGGGAAACTTTTACTCTGGTTTCTCAGTCTGTTTCCTAGTGCCGGTTTGAAGTTCCTGCAGTTTTCACTGTAAAACCGAGTTGGAGCTTGTACCTCCCCATATATATGCATGGAGTGGAGTTTGCAAGTGAAAAGAAACTTTGTGTTCCCAACAAGCTAGGTGAAGGACGGCTTTCACACACACTTATCTCTCAGAACTGAGCATGTGGAGAGACGTTCGTTCATCTAGCACAAAGGGAACGCGTTGCAGGGGAAACTTTTACTCTGGTTTCTCAGTCTGTTTCCTAGTGCCGGTTTGAAGTTCCTGCAGTTTTCACTGTAAAACCGAGTTGGAGCTAGTACCTCCCCATATATATGTATGGAGTGGAGTTTGCAAGTGAAAAGAAACTTTGTGTTCCCAACAAGCTAGGTGAAGGACGGCTTTCACACACACTTATCTCTCAGAACTGAGCATGTGGAGGGACGTTCGTTCATCTAGCACAAAGGGAACGGGTTGCAGGAGAAACTTTTACTCTGGTTTCTCAGTCTGTTTCCTAGTGCCGGTTTGAAGTTCCTGCAGTTTTCACTGTAAAACCGAGTTGGAGCTAGTACCTCCCCATATATATGTATGGAGTGGAGTTTGCAAGTGAAAAGAAACTTTGTGTTCCCAACAAGCTAGGTGAAGGACGGCTTTCACACACACTTATCTCTCAGAACTGAGCATGTGGAGAGACGTTCGTTCATGTAGCACAAAGGGAACGGGTTGCAGGAGAAACTTTTACTCTGGTTTCTCAGTCTGTTTCCTAGTGCCGGTTTGAAGTTCCTGCAGTTTTCACTGTAAAACCGAGTTGGAGCTAGTACCTCCCCATATATATGTATGGAGTGGAGTTTGCAAGTGAAAAGAAACTTTGTGTTCCCAACAAGCTAGGTGAAGGACGGCTTTCACACACACTTATCTCTCAGAACTGAGCATGTGGAGAGACGTTCGTTCATCTAGCACAAAGGGAACGGGTTGCATGAGAAACTTTTACTCTGGTTTCTCAGTCTGTTTCCTAGTGCCGGTTTGAAGTTCCTGCAGTTTTCACTGTAAAACCGAGTTGGAGCTAGTACCTCCCCATATATATGTATGGAGTGGAGTTTGCTAGTGAAAAGAAACTTTGTGGTCCCAACATGCTAGGTGAAGGACGGCTTTCACAGACACTTATCTCTCAGAACTGAGCATGTGGAGAGACGTTCGTTCATCTAGCACAAAGGGAACGGGTTGCAGGAGAAACTTTTACTCTGGTTTCTCAGTCTGTTTCCTAGTGCCGGTTTGAAGTTCCTGCAGTTTTCACTGTAAAACCGAGTTGGAGCTAGTACCTCCCCATATATATGTATGGAGTGGAGTTTGCAAGTGAAAAGAAACTTTGTGTTCCCAACAAGCTAGGTGAAGGACGGCTTTCACACACACTTATCTCTCAGAACTGAGCATGTGGAGAGACGTTCGTTCATCTAGCACAAAGGGAACGGGTTGCAGGAGAAACTTTTACTCTGGTTTCTCAGTCTGTTTCCTAGTGCCGGTTGATGTTCCTGCAGTTTTCAATGTAAAACCGAGTTAGATCTTGTACCTCCCCATATATATGTATGGAGTGGAGTTTGCAAGTGAAAAGAAACTTTGTGTTCCCAACAAGCTAGGTGAAGGACGGCTTTCACACACATTTATCTCTCAGAACTGAGCATGTGGAGAGACGTTCGTTCATCTAGCACAAAGGGAACGGGTTGCAGGAGAAACTTTTATTCTGGTTTCTCAGTCTGTTTCCTAGTGCCGGTTTGAAGTTCCTGCAGTTTTCACTGTAAAACCGAGTTGGAGCTAGTACCTCCCCATATATATGTATGGAGTGGAGTTTGCAAGTGAAAAGAAACTTTGTGTTCCCAACAAGCTAGGTGAAGGACGGCTTTCACACACATTTATCTCTCAGAACTGAGCATGTGGAGAGACGTTCGTTCATCTAGCACAAAGGGAACGGGTTGCAGGAGAAACTTTTACTCTGGTTTCTCAGTCTGTTTCCTAGTGCCGGTTTGAAGTTCCTGCAGTTTTCACTGTAAAACCGAGTTGGAGCTAGTACCTCCCCATATATATGTATGGAGTGGAGTTTGCAAGTGAAAAGAAACTTTGTGTTCCCAACAAGCTAGGTGAAGGACGGCTTTCACTCACACTTATCTCTCAGAACTGAGCATGTGGAGAGACGTTCGTTCATCTAGCACAAATGGAACGCGTTGCAGGGGAAACTTTTACTCTGGTTTCTCAGTCTGTTTCCTAGTGCCGGTTTGAAGTTCCTGCAGTTTTCACTGTAAAACCGAGTTGGAGCTAGTACCTCCCCATATATATGTATGGATTGGAGTTTGCAAGTGAAAAGAAACTTTGTGTTCCCAACAAGCTAGGTGAAGGACGGCTTTCACACACACTTATCTCTCAGAACTGAGCATGTGGAGAGACGTTCGTTCATCTAGCACAAAGGGAACGGGTTGCAGGAGAAACTTTTACTCTGGTTTCTCAGTCTGTTTCCTAGTGCCGGTTTGAAGTTCCTGCAGTTTTCACTGTAAAACCGAGTTGGAGCTAGTACCTCCCCATATATATGTATGGAGTGGAGTTTGCAAGTGAAAAGAAACTTTGTGTTCCCAACAAGCTAGGTGAAGGACGGCTTTCACACACACTTATCTCTCAGAACTGAGCATGTGGAGAGACGTTCGTTCATCTAGCACAAAGGGAACGGGTTGCAGGAGAAACTTTTACTCTGGTTTGTCAGTCTGTTTCCTAGTGCCGGTTTGAAGTTCCTGCAGTTTTCACTGTAAAACCGAGTTGGAGCTAGTACCTCCCCATATATATGTATGGAGTGGAGTTTGCAAGTGAAAAGAAACTTTGTGTTCCCAACAAGCTAGGTGAAGGACGGCTTTCACACACACTTATCTCTCAGAACTGAGCATGTGGAGAGACGTTCGTTCATCTAGCACAAAGGGAACGGGTTGCAGGAGAAACTTTTACTCTGGTTTCTCAGTCTGTTTCCTAGTGCCGGTTTGAAGTTCCTGCAGTTTTCACTGTAAAACCGAGTTGGAGCTAGTACCTCCCCATATATATGTATGGAGTGGAGTTTGCAAGTGAAAAGAAACTTTGTGTTCCCAACAAGCTAGGTGAAGGACGGCTTTCACACACACTTATCTCTCAGAACTGAGCATGTGGAGAGACGTTCGTTCATCTAGCACAAAGGGAACGGGTTGCAGGAGAAACTTTTACTCTGGTTTCTCAGTCTGTTTCCTAGTGCCGGTTTGAAGTTCCTGCAGTTTTCACTGTAAAACCGAGTTGGAGCTAGTACCTCCCCTTATATATGTATAGAGTGGAGTTTGCAAGTGAAAAGAAACTTTGTGTTCCCAACAAGCTAGGTGAAGGACGGCTTTCACACACACTTATCTCTCAGAACTGAGCATGTGGAGAGACGTTCGTTCATCTAGCACAAAGGGAACTGGTTGCAGGAGAAACTTTTACTCTGGTTTCTCAGTCTGTTTCCTAGTGCCGGTTTGAAGTTCCTGCAGTTTTCACTGTAAAACCGAGTTGGAGCTTGTACCTCCCCATATATATGTATGGAGTGCAGTTTGCAAGTGAAAAGAAACTTTGTGTTCCCAACAAGCTAGTTGAAGGACGGCTTTCACACACACTTATCTCTCAGAACTGAGCATGTGGAGAGACGTTCGTTCATCTAGCACAAAGGGAACGGGTTGCAGGAGAAACTTTTACTCTGGTTTCTCAGTCTGTTTCCTAGTGCCGGTTTGATGTTCCTGCAGTTTTCACTGTAAAACCGAGTTAGATCTTGTACCTCCCCATATATATGTATGGAGTGGAGTTTGCTACTGAAAAGTAACTTTGTGTTCCCAACAAGCTAGGTGAAGGACGGCTTTCACACACACTTATATCCCAGAACTGAGCATGTGGAGAGACGTTCGTTCATCTAGAACAAAGTGAATGGGTTGCAGGAGAAACTTTTACTCTGGTTTCTCAGTCTGTTTCCTAGTGCCGGTTTGAAGTTCCTGCAGTTTTCACTGTAAAACCGAGTTGGAGCTAGTACCTCCCCATATATATATATGGAGTGGAGTTTGCAACTGAAAAGAAACTTTGTGTTCCCAACAAGCTAGGTGAAGAACGGCTTTCACACACACTTATCTCTCAGAACTGAGCATGTGGAGAGACGTTCGTTCATCTAGCACAAAGGGAACGGGTTGCAGGAGAAACTTTTACTCTGGTTTCTCAGTCTGTTTCCTAGTGCCGGTTTGAAGTTCCTGCAGTTTTCACTGTAAAACAGATTTGGAGCTAGTACCTCCCCATATATATGTATGGAGTGGAGTTTGCAAGTGAAAAGAAACTTTGTGTTCCCAACAAGCTAGGTGAAGGACGGCTTTCACACACACTTATCTCTCAGAACTGAGCATGTGGAGAGACGTTCGTTCATCTAGCACAAAGGGAACGGGTTGCAGGAGAAACTTTTACTCTGGTTTCTCAGTCTGTTTCCTAGTGCCGGTTTGAAGTTCCTGCAGTTTTCACTGTAAAACAGAGTTGGAGCTAGTACCTCCCCATATATATGTATGGAGTGGAGTTTGCAAGTGAAAAGAAACTTTGTGTTACCAACAAGGTAGGTGAAGGACGGCTTTCACACACACTTATCTCTCAGAACTGAGCATGTGGAGAGACGTTCGTTCATCTAGCACAAAGGGAACGGGTTGCAGGAGAAACTTTTACTCTGGTTTCTCAGTCTGTTTCCTAGTGCCGGTTTGAAGTTCCTGCAGTTTTCACTGTAAAACCGAGTTGGAGCTAGTACCTCCCCATATATATGTATGGAGTGGAGTTTGCAAGTGAAAAGAAACTTTGTGTTCCCAACAAGCTAGGTGAAGGACGGCTTTCACACACACTTATCTCTCAGAACTGAGCATGTGGAGAGACGTTCGTTCCTCTAGCACAAAGGGAACGGGTTGCAGGAGAAACTTTTACTCTGGTTTCTCAGTCTGTTTCCTAGTGCCGGTTTGAAGTTCCTGCAGTTTTCACTGTAAAACCGAGTTGGAGCTAGTACCTCCCCATATATATGTATGGAGTGGAGTTTGCAAGTGAAAAGAAACTTTGTGTTCCCAACAAGCTAGGTGAAGGACGGCTTTCACACACACTTATCTCTCAGAACTGAGCATGTGGAGAGACGTTCGTTCATCTAGCACAAAGGGAACGGTTTGCAGGAGAAACTTTTACTCTGTTTTCTCAGTCTGTTTCCTAGTGCCGGTTTGAAGTTCCTGCAGTTTTCACTGTAAAACCGAGTTGGAGCTAGTACCTCCCCATATATATGTATGGAGTGGAGTTTGCAAGTGAAAAGAAACTTTGTGTTCCCAACAAGCTAGGTGAAGGACGGCTTTCACACACACTTATCTCTCAGAACTGAGCATGTGGAGAGACGTTCGTTCATCTAGCACAAAGGGAACGGGTTGCAGGAGAAACTTTTACTCTGGTTTCTCAGTCTGTTTCCTACTGCCGGTTTGAAGTTCCTGCAGTTTTCACTGTAAAACTGAGTTGGAGCTAGTACCTCCCCTTATATATGTATGGAGTGGAGTTTGCAAGTGAAAAGAAACTTTGTGTTCCCAACAAGCTAGGTGAAGGACGGCTTTCACACACACTTATCTCTCAGAACTGAGCATGTGGAGAGACGTTCGTTCATCTAGCACAAAGGGAACGGGTTGCAGGAGAAACTTTTACTCTGGTTTCTCAGTCTGTTTCCTAGTGCCGGTTTGAAGTTCCTGCAGTTTTCACTGTAAAACAGAGTTGGAGCTAGTACCTCCCCATATATATGTATGGAGTGGAGTTTGAAAGTGAAAAGAAACTTTGTGTTCCCAACAAGCTAGGTTAAGGACGGCTTTCACACACACTTATCTCTCAGAACTGAGCATGTGGAGAGACGTTCGTTCATCTAGCACAAAGGAAACGGGTTGCAGGAGAAACTTTTACTCTGGTTTCTCAGTCTGTTTCCTAGTGCCGGTTTGAAGTTCCTGCAGTTTTCACTGTAAAACCGAGTTGGAGCTAGTACCTCCCCATATATATGTATGGAGTGGAGTTTGCAAGTGAAAGGAAACTGTGTTCCCAACAAGCTAGGTGAAGGACGGCTTTCACACACACTTATATCCCAGAACTGAGCATGTGGAGAGACGTTCGTTCATCTAGCACAAAGGGAACGGGTTGCAGGAGAAACTTTTACTCTGGTTTCTCAGTCTGTTTCCTAGTGCCGGTTTGAAGTTCCTGCAGTTTTCATGTAAAACTGAGTTGGAGCTAGTACCTCCCCATATATATGTATGGAGTGGAGTTTGCAAGTGAAAAGAAACTTTGTGTTCCCAACAAGCTAGGTGAAGGACGGCTTTCACACACAATTATCTCTCAGAACGGAGCATGTGGAGAGTCGTTCGTTCATCTAGCACAAAGGGAACGGGTTGCAGGAGAAACTTTTACTCTGGTTTCTCAGTCTGTTTCCTAGTGCCGGTTTGAAGTTCCTGCAGTTTTCACTGTAAAACCGAGTTGGAGCATGTACCTCCCCATATATATGTATGGAGTGCAGTTTGCAAGTGAAAAGAAACTTTGTGTTCCCAACAAGCTAGGTGAAGGACGGCTTTCACACACACTTATCTCTCAGAACTGAGCATGTGGAGAGACGTTCGTTCATCTAGCACAAAGGGAACGGGTTGCAGGAGAAACTTTTACTCTGCTTTCTCAGTCTGTTTCCTAGTGCCGGTTTGATGTTCCTGCAGTTTTCACTGTAAAACCGAGTTAGATCTTGTACCTCCCCATATATATGTATGGAGTGGAGTTTGCTACTGAAAAGTAACTTTGTGTTCCCAACAAGCTAGGTGAAGGACGGCTTTCACACACACTTATATCCCAGAACTGAGCATGTGGAGAGACGTTCGTTCATCTAGAACAAAGGGAATGGGTTGCAGGAGAAACTTTTACTCTGGTTTCTCAGTCTGTTTCCTAGTGCCGGTTTGAAGTTCCTGCAGTTTTCACTGTAAAACCGAGTTGGAGCTAGTACCTCCCCATATATATATATGGAGTGGAGTTTGCAACTGAAAAGAAACTCTGTGTTCCCAACAAGCTAGGTGAAGGACGGCTTTCACACACACTTATCTCTCAGAACTGAGCATGTGGAGAGACGTTCGTTCATCTAGCAGAAAGGGAACGGGTTGCAGGAGAAACTTTTACTCTGGTTTCTCAGTCTGTTTCCTAGTGCCGGTTTGAAGTTCCTGCAGTTTTCACTGTAAAACCGAGTTGGAGCTAGTACCTCCCCATATATATGTATGGAGTGGAGTTTGCAAGTGAAAAGAAACTTTGTGTTCCCAACAAGCTAGGTGAAGGACGGCTTTCACACACACTTATCTCTCAGAAATGAGCATGTGGAGAGACGTTCGTTCATCTAGCACAAAGGGAACGGGTTGCAGGAGAAACTTTTACTCTGGTTTCTCAGTCTGTTTCCTACTGCCGATTTGAAGTTCCTGCAGTTTTCACTGTAAAACCGAGTTGGAGCTAGTACCTCCCCTTATATATGTATGGAGTGGAGTTTGCAAGTGAAAAGAAACTTTGTGTTCCCAACAAGCTAGGTGAAGGACGGCTTTCACACACACTTATCTCTCAGAACTGAGCATGTGGAGAGACGTTCGTTCATCTAGCACAAAGGGAACGGGTTGCAGGAGAAACTTTTACTCTGGTTTCTCAGTCTGTTTCCTAGTGCCGGTTTGAAGTTCCTGCAGTTTTCACTGTAAAACAGAGTTGGAGCTAGTACCTCCCCATATATATGTATGGAGTGGAGTTTGCAAGTGAAAAGAAACTTTGTGTTCCCAACAAGATAGGTGAAGAACGGCTTTCACACACACTTATCTCTCAGAACTGAGCATGTGGAGAGACGTTCGTTCATCTAGCACAAAGGGAACGGGTTGCAGGAGAAACTTTTACTCTGGTTTCTCAGTCTGTTTCCTAGTGCCGGTTTGAAGTTCCTGCAGTTTTCACTGTAAAACCGAGTTGGAGCTAGTACCTCCCCATATATATGTAAGGAGTGGAGTTTGCAAGTGAAAAGAAACTTTGTGTTCCCAACAAGCTAGGTGAAGGACGGCTTTCACACACACTTATCTCTCAGAACTGAGCATGTGGAGAGACGTTCGTTCATCTAGCACAAAGGGAACGGGTTGCAGGAGAAACTTTTACTCTGGTTTCTCAGTCTGTTTCCTAGTGCCGGTTTGAAGTTCCTGCAGTTTTCACTGTAAAACCGAGTTGGAGCTAGTACCTCCCCATATATATGTATGGAGTGGAGTTTGCAAGTGAAAAGAAACTTTGTGTTCCCAACAAGCTAGGTGAAGGACGGCTTTCACACACACTTATCTCTCAGAACTGAGCATGTGGAGAGACGTTCGTTCATGTAGCACAAAGGGAACGGGTTGCAGGAGAAACTTTTACTCTGGTTTCTCAGTCTGTTTCCTAGTGCCGGTTTGAAGTTCCTGCAGTTTTCACTGTAAAACCGAGTTGGAGCTAGTACCTCCCCATATATATGTATGGAGTGGAGTTTGCAAGTGAAAAGAAACTTTGTGTTCCCAACAAGCTAGGTGAAGGACGGCTTTCACACACACTTATCTCTCAGAACTGAGCATGTGGAGAGACGTTCGTTCATCTAGCACAAAGGGAACGGGTTGCAGGAGAAACTTTTACTCTGGTTTCTCAGTCTGTTTCCTAGTGCCGGTTTGAAGTTCCTGCAGTTTTCACTGTAAAACCGAGTTGGAGCTAGTACCTCCCCATATATATGTATGGAGTGGAGTTTGCAAGTGAAAAGAAACTTTGTGTTCCCAACAAGCTAGGTGAAGGACGGCTTTCACACACAATTATCTCTCAGAACGGAGCATGTGGAGAGACGTTCGTTCATCTAGCACAAAGGGAACGGGTTGCAGGAGAAACTTTTACTCTGGTTTCTCAGTCTGTTTCCTAGTGCCGGTTTGAAGTTCCTGCAGTTTTCACTGTAAAACCGAGTTGGAGCATGTACCTCCCCATATATATGTATGGAGTGCAGTTTGCAAGTGAAAAGAAACTTTGTGTTCCCAACAAGCTAGGTGAAGGACGGCTTTCACACACACTTATCTCTCAGAACTGAGCATGTGGAGAGACGTTCGTTCATCTAGCACAAAGGGAACGGGTTGCAGGAGAAACTTTTACTCTGCTTTCTCAGTCTGTTTCCTAGTGCCGGTTTGATGTTCCTGCAGTTTTCACTGTAAAACCGAGTTAGATCTTGTACCTCCCCATATATATGTATGGAGTGGAGTTTGCTACTGAAAAGTAACTTTGTGTTCCCAACAAGCTAGGTGAAGGACGGCTTTCACACACACTTATATCCCAGAACTGAGCATGTGGAGAGACGTTCGTTCATCTAGAACAAAGGGAATGGGTTGCAGGAGAAACTTTTACTCTGGTTTCTCAGTCTGTTTCCTAGTGCCGGTTTGAAGTTCCTGCAGTTTTCACTGTAAAACCGAGTTGGAGCTAGTACCTCCCCATATATATATATGGAGTGGAGTTTGCAACTGAAAAGAAACTTTGTGTTCCCAACAAGCTAGGTGAAGGACGGCTTTCACACACACTTATCTCTCAGAACTGAGCATGTGGAGAGACGTTCGTTCATCTAGCAGAAAGGGAACGGGTTGCAGGAGAAACTTTTACTCTGGTTTCTCAGTCTGTTTCCTAGTGCCGGTTTGAAGTTCCTGCAGTTTTCACTGTAAAACCGAGTTGGAGCTAGTACCTCCCCATATATATGTATGGAGTGGAGTTTGCAAGTGAAAAGAAACTTTGTGTTCCCAACAAGCTAGGTGAAGGACGGCTTTCACACACAATTATCTCTCAGAACTGAGCATGTGGAGAGACGTTCGTTCATCTAGCACAAAGGGAACGGGTTGCAGGAGAAACTTTTACTCTGGTTTCTCAGTCTGTTTCCTACTGCCGGTTTGAAGTTCCTGCAGTTTTCACTGTAAAACCGAGTTGGAGCTAGTACCTCCCCTTATATATGTATGGAGTGGAGTTTGCAAGTGAAAAGAAACTTTGTGTTCCCAACAAGCTAGGTGAAGGACGGCTTTCACACACACTTATCTCTCAGAACTGAGCGTGTGGAGAGACGTTCGTTCATCTAGCACAAAGGGAACGGGTTGCAGGAGAAACTTTTACTCTGGTTTCTCAGTCTGTTTCCTAGTGCCGGTTTGAAGTTCCTGCAGTTTTCACTGTAAAACAGAGTTGGAGCTAGTACCTCCCCATATATATGTATGGAGTGGAGTTTCCAAGTGAAAAGAAACTTTGTGTTCCCAACAAGATAGGTGAAGAACGGCTTTCACACACACTTATCTCTCAGAACTGAGCATGTGGAGAGACGTTCGTTCATCTAGCACAAAGGGAACGGGTTGCAGGAGAAACTTTTACTCTGGTTTTCTCAGTCTGTTTCCTAGTGCCGGTTTGAAGTTCCTGCAGTTTTCACTGTAAAACCGAGTTGGAGCTAGTACCTCCCCATATATATGTAAGGAGTGGAGTTTGCAAGTGAAAAGAAACTTTGTGTTCCCAACAAGCTAGGTGAAGGACGGCTTTCACACACACTTATCTCTCAGAACTGAGCATGTGGAGAGACGTTCGTTCATCTAGCACAAAGGGAACGGGTTGCAGGAGAAACTTTTACTCTGGTTTCTCAGTCTGTTTCCTAGTGCCGGTTTGAAGTTCCTGCAGTTTTCACTGTAAAACCGAGTTGGAGCTAGTACCTCCCCATATATATGTATGGATTGGAGTTTGCAAGTGAAAAGAAACTTTGTGTTCCCAACAAGCTAGGTGAAGGACGGCTTTCACACACACTTATCTCTCAGAACTGAGCATGTGGAGAGACGTTCGTTCATCTAGCACAAAGGGAACGGGTTGCAGGAGAAACTTTTACTCTGGTTTCTCAGTCTGTTTCCTAGTGCCGGTTTGAAGTTCCTGCAGTTTTCACTGTAAAACCGAGTTGGAGCTAGTACCTCCCCATATATATGTATGGAGTGGAGTTTGCAAGTGAAAAGAAACTTTGTGTTCCCAACAAGCTAGGTGAAGGACGGCTTTCACACACACTTATCTCTCAGAACTGAGCATGTGGAGAGACGTTCGTTCATCTAGCACAAAGGGAACGGGTTGCAGGAGAAACTTTTACTCTGGTTTCTCACTCTGTTTCCTAGTGCCGGTTTGATGTTCCTGCAGTTTTCACTGTAAAACCGAGTTAGATCTTGTACCTCCCCATATATATGTATGGAGTGGAGTTTGCTACTGAAAAGAAACTTTGTGTTCCTAACAAGCTAGTTGAAGGACGGCTTTCACACACACTTATATCTCAGAACTGAGCATGTGGAGAGACGTTCGTTCATGTAGCACAAAGGGAACGGGTTGCAGGAGAAACTTTTACTCTGGTTTCTCAGTCTGTTTCCTAGTGCCGGTTTGAAGTTCCTGCAGTTTTCACTGTAAAACCGAGTTGGAGCTAGTACCTCCCCATATATATGTATGGAGTGGAGTTTGCAAGTGAAAAGAAACTTTGTGTTCCCAACAAGCTAGGTGAAGGACGGCTTTCACACACACTTATCTCTCAGAACTGAGCATGTGGAGAGACGTTCGTTCATCTAGCACAAAGGGAACGGGTTGCAGGAGAAACTTTTACTCTGTTTTCTCAGTCTGTTTCCTAGTGCCGGTTTGAAGTTCCTGCAGTTTTCACTGCAAAACCGAGTTGGAGCTAGTACCTCCCCATATATATGTATGGAGTGGAGTTTGCAAGTGAAAAGAAACTTTGTGTTCCCAACAAGCTAGGTGAAGGACGGCTTTCACACACACTTATCTCTCAGAACTGAGCATGTGGAGAGACGTTCGTTCATCTAGCACAAAGGGAACGGGTTGCAGGAGAAACTTTTACTCTGGTTTCTCAGTCTGTTTCCTAGTGCCGGTTTGAAGTTCCTGCAGTTTTCACTGTAAAACCGAGTTGGAGCTAGTACCTCCCCATATATATGTATGGAGTGGAGTTTGCAAGTGAAAAGAAACTTTGTGTTCCCAACAAGCTAGGTGAAGGACGGCTTTCACACACACTTATCTCTCAGAACTGAGCATGTGGAGAGACGTTCGTTCATCTAGCACAAAGGGAACGGGTTGCAGGAGAAACTTTTACTCTGGTTTCTCAGTCTGTTTCCTAGTGCCGGTTTGAAGTTCCTGCAGTTTTCACTGTAAAACCGAGTTGGAGCTAGTACCTCCCCATATATATGTATGGAGTGGAGTTTGCAAGTGAAAAGAAACTTTGTGTTCCCAACAAGCTAGGTGAAGGACGGCTTTCACTCACACTTATCTCTCAGAACGGAGCATGTGGAGAGACGTTCGTTCATCTAGCACAAAGGGAACGGGTTGCAGGAGAAACTTTTACTCTGGTTTCTCAGTCTGTTTCCTAGTGCCGGTTTGAAGTTCCTGCAGTTTTCACTGTAAAACCGAGTTGGAGCATGTACCTCCCCATATATATGTATGGAGTGCAGTTTGCAAGTGAAAAGAAACTTTGTGTTCCCAACAAGCTAGGTGAAGGACGGCTTTCACACACACTTATCTCTCAGAACTGAGCATGTGGAGAGACGTTCGTTCATCTAGCACAAAGGGAACGGGTTGCAGGAGAAACTTTTACTCTGCTTTCTCAGTCTGTTTCCTAGTGCCGGTTTGATGTTCCTGCAGTTTTCACTGTAAAACCGAGTTAGATCTTGTACCTCCCCATATATATGTATGGAGTGGAGTTTGCTACTGAAAAGTAACTTTGTGTTCCCAACAAGCTAGGTGAAGGACGGCTTTCACACACACTTATATCCCAGAACTGAGCATGTGGAGAGACGTTCGTTCATCTAGAACAAAGGGAATGGGTTGCAGGAGAAACTTTTACTCTGGTTTCTCAGTCTGTTTCCTAGTGCCGGTTTGAAGTTCCTGCAGTTTTCACTGTAAAACCGAGTTGGAGCTAGTACCTCCCCATATATATATATGGAGTGGAGTTTGCAACTGAAAAGAAACTTTGTGTTCCCAACAAGCTAGGTGAAGGACGGCTTTCACACACACTTATCTCTCAGAACTGAGCATGTGGAGAGACGTTCGTTCATCTAGCACAAAGGGAACGGGTTGCAGGAGAAACTTTTACTCTGGTTTCTCAGTCTGTTTCCTAGTGCCGGTTTGAAGTTCCTGCAGTTTTCACTGTAAAACCGAGTTGGAGCTAGTACCTCCCCATATATATGTATGGAGTGGAGTTTGCAAGTGAAAAGAAACTTTGTGTTCCCAACAAGCTAGGTGAAGGACGGCTTTCACACACACTTATCTCTCAGAACTGAGCATGTGGAGAGACGTTCGTTCATCTAGCACAAAGGGAACGGGTTGCAGGAGAAACTTTTACTCTGGTTTCTCAGTCTGTTTCCTAGTGCCGGTTTGAAGTTCCTGCAGTTTTCACTGTAAAACAGAGTTGGAGCTAGTACCTCCCCATATATATGTATGGAGTGGAGTTTGCAAGTGAAAAGAAACTTTGTGTTCCCAACAAGATAGGTGAAGAACGGCTTTCACACACACTTATCTCTCAGAACTGAGCATGTGGAGAGACGTTCGTTCATCTAGCACAAAGGGAACGGGTTGCAGGAGAAACTTTTACTCTGGTTTCTCAGTCTGTTTCCTAGTGCCGGTTTGAAGTTCCTGCAGTTTTCACTGTAAAACCGAGTTGGAGCTAGTACCTCCCCATATATATGTAAGGAGTGGAGTTTGCAAGTGAAAAGAAACTTTGTGTTCCCAACAAGCTAGGTGAAGGACGGCTTTCACACACACTTATCTCTCAGAACTGAGCATGTGGAGAGACGTTCGTTCATCTAGCACAAAGGGAACGGGTTGCAGGAGAAACTTTTACTCTGGTTTCTCAGTCTGTTTCCTAGTGCCGGTTTGAAGTTCCTGCAGTTTTCACTGTAAAACCGAGTTGGAGCTAGTACCTCCCCATATATATGTATGGAGTGGAGTTTGCAAGTGAAAAGAAACTTTGTGTTCCCAACAAGCTAGGTGAAGGACGGCTTTCACACACACTTATCTCTCAGAACTGAGCATGTGGAGAGACGTTCGTTCATCTAGCACAAAGGGAACGGGTTGCAGGAGAAACTTTTACTCTGGTTTCTCAGTCTGTTTCCTAGTGCCGGTTTGAAGTTCCTGCAGTTTTCACTGTAAAACCGAGTTGGAGCTAGTACCTCCCCATATATATGTATGGAGTGGAGTTTGCAAGTGAAAAGAAACTTTGTGTTCCCAACAAGCTAGGTGAAGGACGGCTTTCACACACACTTATCTCTCAGAACTGAGCATGTGGAGAGACGTTCATTCATCTAGCACAAAGGGAACGGGTTGCAGGAGAAACTTTTACTCTGGTTTCTCACTCTGTTTCCTAGTGCCGGTTTGATGTTCCTGCAGTTTTCACTGTAAAACCGAGTTAGATCTTGTACCTCCCCATATATATGTATGGAGTGGAGTTTGCTACTGAAAAGAAACTTTGTGTTCCTAACAAGCTAGTTGAAGGACGGCTTTCACACACACTTATATCTCAGAACTGAGCATGTGGAGAGACGTTCGTTCATCTAGAACAAAGGGAATGGGTTGCAGGAGAAACTTTTACTCTGGTTTCTCAGTCTGTTTCCTAGTGCCGGTTTGATGTTCCTGCAGTTTTCACTGCAAAACCGAGTTGGAGCTAGTACCTCCCCATATATATGTATGGAGTGGAGTTTGCAAGTGAAAAGAAACTTTGTGTTCCCAACAAGCTAGGTGAAGGACGGCTTTCACACACACTTATCTCTCAGAACTGAGCATGTGGAGAGACGTTCGTTCATGTAGCACAAAGGGAACGGGTTGCAGGAGAAACTTTTACTCTGGTTTCTCAGTCTGTTTCCTAGTGCCGGTTTGAAGTTCCTGCAGTTTTCACTGTAAAACCGAGTTGGAGCTAGTACCTCCCCATATATATGTATGGAGTGGAGTTTGCAAGTGAAAAGAAACTTTGTGTTCCCAACAAGCTAGGTGAAGGACGGCTTTCACACACACTTATCTCTCAGAACTGAGCATGTGGAGAGACGTTCGTTCATCTAGCACAAAGGGAACGGGTTGCAGGAGAAACTTTTACTCTGTTTTCTCAGTCTGTTTCCTAGTGCCGGTTTGAAGTTCCTGCAGTTTTCACTGCAAAACCGAGTTGGAGCTAGTACCTCCCCATATATATGTATGGAGTGGAGTTTGCAAGTGAAAAGAAACTTTGTGTTCCCAACAAGCTAGGTGAAGGACGGCTTTCACACACACTTATCTCTCAGAACTGAGCATGTGGAGAGACGTTCGTTCATCTAGCACAAAGGGAACGGGTTGCAGGAGAAACTTTTACTCTGGTTTCTCAGTCTGTTTCCTAGTGCCGGTTTGAAGTTCCTGCAGTTTTCACTGTAAAACCGAGTTGGAGCTAGTACCTCCCCATATATATGTATGGAGTGGAGTTTGCAAGTGAAAAGAAACTTTGTGTTCCCAACAAGCTAGGTGAAGGACGGCTTTCACACACACTTATCTCTCAGAACTGAGCATGTGGAGAGACGTTCGTTCATCTAGCACAAAGGGAACGGGTTGCAGGAGAAACTTTTACTCTGGTTTCTCAGTCTGTTTCCTAGTGCCGGTTTGAAGTTCCTGCAGTTTTCACTGTAAAACCGAGTTGGAGCTAGTACCTCCCCATATATATGTATGGAGTGGAGTTTGCAAGTGAAAAGAAACTTTGTGTTCCCAACAAGCTAGGTGAAGGACGGCTTTCACACACAATTATCTCTCAGAACGGAGCATGTGGAGAGACGTTCGTTCATCTAGCACAAAGGGAACGGGTTGCAGGAGAAACTTTTACTCTGGTTTCTCAGTCTGTTTCCTAGTGCCGGTTTGAAGTTCCTGCAGTTTTCACTGTAAAACCGAGTTGGAGCATGTACCTCCCCATATATATGTATGGAGTGGAGTTTGCAAGTGAAAAGAAACTTTGTGTTCCCAACAAGCTAGGTGAAGGACGGCTTTCACACACACTTATCTCTCAGAACTAAGCATGTGGAGAGACGTTCGTTCATCTAGCACAAAGGGAACGGGTTGCAGGAGAAACTTTTACTCTGCTTTCTCAGTCTGTTTCCTAGTGCCGGTTTGATGTTCCTGCAGTTTTCACTGTAAAACCGAGTTAGATCTTGTACCTCCCCATATATATGTATGGAGTGGAGTTTGCTACTGAAAAGTAACTTTGTGTTCCCAACAAGCTAGGTGAAGGACGGCTTTCACACACACTTATATCCCAGAACTGAGCATGTGGAGAGACGTTCGTTCATCTAGAACAAAGGGAATGGGTTGCAGGAGAAACTTTTACTCTGTTTTCTCAGTCTGTTTCCTAGTGCCGGTTTGAAGTTCCTGCAGTTTTCACTGTAAAACCGAGTTGGAGCTAGTACCTCCCCATATATATATATGGAGTGGAGTTTGCAACTGAAAAGAAACTTTGTGTTCCCAACAAGCTAGGTGAAGGACGGCTTTCACACACACTTATCTCTCAGAACTGCGCATGTGGAGAGACGTTCGTTCATCTAGCACAAAGGGAACGGGTTGCAGGAGAAACTTTTACTCTGGTTTCTCAGTCTGTTTCCTAGTGCCGGTTTGAAGTTCCTGCAGTTTTCACTGTAAAACCGAGTTGGAGCTAGTACCTCCCCATATATATGTATGGAGTGGAGTTTGCAAGTGAAAAGAAACTTTGTGTTCCCAACAAGCTAGGTGAAGGACGGCTTTCACACACACTTATCTCTCAGAACTGAGCATGTGGAGAGACGTTCGTTCATGTAGCACAAAGGGAACGGGTTGCAGGAGAAACTTTTACTCTGGTTTCTCAGTCTGTTTCCTAGTGCCGGTTTGAAGTTCCTGCAGTTTTCACTGTAAAACCGAGTTGGAGCTAGTACCTCCCCTTATATATGTATGGAGTGGAGTTTGCAAGTGAAAAGAAACTTTGTGTTCCCAACAAGCTAGGTGAAGGACGGCTTTCACACACACTTATCTCTCAGAACTGAGCATGTGGAGAGACGTTCGTTCATCTAGCACAAAGGGAACAGGTTGCAGGAGAAACTTTTACTCTGGTTTCTCAGTCTGTTTCCTAGTGCCGGTTTGAAGTTCCTGCAGTTTTCACTGTAAAACAGAGTTGGAGCTAGTACCTCCCCATATATATGTATGGAGTGGAGTTTGCAAGTGAAAAGAAACTTTGTGTTCCCAACAAGATAGGTGAAGAACGGCTTTCACACACACTTATCTCTCAGAACTGAGCATGTGGAGAGACGTTCGTTCATCTAGCACAAAGGGAACGGGTTGCAGGAGAAACTTTTACTCTGGTTTCTCAGTCTGTTTCCTAGTGCCGGTTTGAAGTTCCTGCAGTTTTCACTGTAAAACCGAGTTGGAGCTAGTACCTCCCCATATATATGTAAGGAGTGGAGTTTGCAAGTGAAAAGAAACTTTGTGTTCCCAACAAGCTAGGTGAAGGACGGCTTTCACACACACTTATCTCTCAGAACTGAGCATGTGGAGAGACGTTCGTTCATCTAGCACAAAGGGAACGGGTTGCAGGAGAAACTTTTACTCTGGTTTCTCAGTCTGTTTCCTAGTGCCGGTTTGAAGTTCCTGCAGTTTTCACTGTAAAACCGAGTTGGAGCTAGTACCTCCCCATATATATGTATGGAGTGGAGTTTGCAAGTGAAAAGAAACTTTGTGTTCCCAACAAGCTAGGTGAAGGACGGCTTTCACACACACTTATCTCTCAGAACTGAGCATGTGGAGAGACGTTCGTTCATCTAGCACAAAGGGAACGGGTTGCAGGAGAAACTTTTACTCTGGTTTCTCAGTCTGTTTCCTAGTGCCGGTTTGAAGTTCCTGCAGTTTTCACTGTAAAACCGAGTTGGAGCTAGTACCTCCCCATATATATGTATGGAGTGGAGTTTGCAAGTGAAAAGAAACTTTGTGTTCCCAACAAGCTAGGTGAAGGACGGCTTTCACACACACTTATCTCTCAGAACTGAGCATGTGGAGAGACGTTCGTTCATCTAGCACAAAGGGAACGGGTTGCAGGAGAAACTTTTACTCTGGTTTCTCACTCTGTTTCCTAGTGCCGGTTTGATGTTCCTGCAGTTTTCACTGTAAAACCGAGTTAGATCTTGTACCTCCCCATATATATGTATGGAGTGGAGTTTGCTACTGAAAAGAAACTTTGTGTTCCTAACAAGCTAGTTGAAGGACGGCTTTCACACACACTTATATCTCAGAACTGAGCATGTGGAGAGACGTTCGTTCATCTAGAACAAAGGGAACGGGTTGCAGGAGAAACTTTTACTCTGGTTTCTCAGTCTGTTTCCTAGTGCCGGTTTGATGTTCCTGCAGTTTTCACTGCAAAACCGAGTTGGAGCTAGTACCTCCCCATATATATGTATGGAGTGGAGTTTGCAAGTGAAAAGAAACTTTGTGTTCCCAACAAGCTAGGTGAAGGACGGCTTTCACACACACTTATCTCTCAGAACTGAGCATGTGGAGAGACGTTCGTTCATCTAGCACAAAGGGAACAGGTTGCAGGAGAAACTTTTACTCTGGTTTCTCAGTCTGTTTCCTACTGCCGGTTTGAAGTTCCTGCAGTTTTCACTGTAAAACCGAGTTGGAGCTAGTACCTCCCCTTATATATGTATGGAGTGGAGTTTGCAAGTGAAAAGAAACTTTGTGTTCCCAACAAGCTAGGTGAAGGACGGCTTTCACACACACTTATCTCTCAGAACTGAGCATGTGGAGAGACGTTCGTTCATCTAGCACAAAGGGAACGGGTTGCAGGAGAAACTTTTACTCTGGTTTCTCAGTCTGTTTCCTAGTGCCGGTTTGAAGTTCCTGCAGTTTTCACTGTAAAACCGAGTTGGAGCTAGTACCTCCCCATATATATGTATGGAGTGGAGTTTGCTAGTGAAAAGAAACTTTGTGTTCCCAACAAGCTAGGTGAAGGACGGCTTTCACACACACTTATCTCTCAGAACTGAGCATGTGGAGAGACGTTCGTTCATCTAGCACAAAGGGAACGGGTTGCAGGAGAAACTTTTACTCTGGTTTCTCAGTCTGTTTCCTAGTGCCGGTTTGAAGTTCCTGCAGTTTTCACTGTAAAACCGAGTTGGAGCTAGTACGTCCCCATATATATGTATGGAGTGGAGTTTGCAAGTGAAAAGAAACTTTGTGTTCCCAACAAGCTAGGTGAAGGACGGCTTTCACACACACTTATCTCTCAGAACTGAGCATGTGGAGAGACGTTCGTTCATCTAGCACAAAGGGAACGGGTTGCAGGAGAAACTTTTACTCTGGTTTCTCAGTCTGTTTCCTAGTGCCGGTTTGAAGTTCCTGCAGTTTTCACTGTAAAACCGAGTTGGAGCTAGTACCTCCCCATATATATGTAAGGAGTGGAGTTTGCAAGTGAAAAGAAACTTTGTGTTCCCAACAAGCTAGGTGAAGGACGGCTTTCACACACACTTATCTCTCAGAACTGAGCATGTGGAGAGACGTTCGTTCATCTAGCACAAAGGGAACGGGTTGCAGGAGAAACATTTACTCTGGTTTCTCAGTCTGTTTCCTAGTGCCGGTTTGAAGTTCCTGCAGTTTTCACTGTAAAACCGAGTTGGAGCTAGTACCTCCCCATATATATGTATGGAGTGGAGTTTGCTAGTGAAAAGAAACTTTGTGTTCCCAACAAGCTAGGTGAAGGACGGCTTTCACACACACTTATCTCTCAGAACTGAGCATGTGGAGAGACGTTCGTTCATCTAGCACAAAGGGAACGGGTTGCAGGAGAAACTTTTACTCTGGTTTCTCAGTCTGTTTCCTAGTGCCGGTTTGAAGTTCCTGCAGTTTTCACTGTAAAACCGAGTTGGAGCTAGTACGTCCCCATATATATGTATGGAGTGGAGTTTGCAAGTGAAAAGAAACTTTGTGTTCCCAACAAGCTAGGTGAAGGACGGCTTTCACACACACTTATCTCTCAGAACTGAGCATGTGGAGAGACGTTCGTTCATCTAGCACAAAGGGAACGGGTTGCAGGAGAAACTTTTACTCTGGTTTCTCAGTCTGTTTCCTAGTGCCGGTTTGAAGTTCCTGCAGTTTTCACTGTAAAACGGAGTTGGAGCTAGTACCTCCCCATATATATGTATGGAGTGGAGTTTGCAAGTGAAAAGAAACTTTGTGTTCCCAACAAGCTAGGTGAAGGACGGCTTTCACACACACTTATCTCTCAGAACTGAGCATGTGGAGAGACGTTCGTTCATCTAGCACAAAGGGAACGGGTTGCAGGAGAAACTTTTACTCTGGTTCCTCAGTCTGTTTCCTAGTGCCGGTTTGAAGTTCCTGCAGTTTTCACTGTAAAACCTAGTTGGAGCTAGTACCTCCCCATATATATGTATGGAGTGGAGTTTGCAAGTGAAAAGAAACTTTGTGTTCCCAACAAGCTAAGTGAAGGACGGCTTTCACACATACTTATCTCTCAGAACTGAGCATGTGGAGAGACGTTCGTTCATCTAGCACAAAGGGAACGGGTTGCAGGAGAAACTTTTACTCTGGTTTCTCAGTCTGTTTCCTAGTGCCGGTTTGAAGTTCCTGCAGTTTTCACTGTAAAACCGAGTTGGAGCTTGTACCTCCCCATATATATGTATGGAGTGCAGTTTGCAAGTGAAAAGAAACTTTGTGTTCCCAACAAGCTAGGTGAAATACGGCTTTCACACACACTTATCTCTCAGAACTGAGCATGTGGAGAGACGTTCGTTCATCTAGCACAAAGGGAACGGGTTGCAGGAGAAACTTTTACTCTGGTTTCTCAGTCTGTTTCCTAGTGCCGGTTTGATGTTCCTGCAGTTTTCACTGTAAAACCGAGTTAGATCTTGTACCTCCCCATATATATGTATGGAGTGGAGTTTGCTACTGAAAAGTAACTTTGTGTTCCCAACAAGCTAGGTGAAGGACGGCTTTCACACACACTTATATCCCAGAACTGAGCATGTGGAGAGACGTTCGTTCATCTAGAACAAAGTGAATGGGTTGCAGGAGAAACTTTTACTCTGGTTTCTCAGTCTGTTTCCTAGTGCCGGTTTGATGTTCCTGCAGTTTTCACTGCAAAACCGAGTTGGAGCTAGTACCTCCCCATATATATGTATGGAGTGGAGTTTGCAAGTTAAAAGAAACTTTGTGTTCCCAACAAGCTAGGTGAAGGACGGCTTTCACACACACTTATCTCTCAGAACTGAGCATGTGGAGAGACGTTCGTTCATGTAGCACAAAGGGAACGGGTTGCAGGAGAAACTTTTACTCTGGTTTCTCAGTCTGTTTCCTAGTGCCGGTTTGAAGTTCCTGCAGTTTTCACTGTAAAACCGAGTTGGAGCTAGTACCTCCCCATATATATGTATGGAGTGGAGTTTGCAAGTGAAAAGAAACTTTGTGTTCCCAACAAGCTAGGTGAAGGACGGCTTTCACACACACTTATCTCTCAGAACTGAGCATGTGGAGAGACGTTCGTTCATCTAGCACAAAGGGAACGGGTTGCAGGAGAAACTTTTACTCTGTTTTCTCAGTCTGTTTCCTAGTGCCGGTTTGAAGTTCCTGCAGTTTTCACTGCAAAACCGAGTTGGAGCTAGTACCTCCCCATATATATGTATGGAGTGGAGTTTGCAAGTGAAAAGAAACTTTGTGTTCCCAACAAGCTAGGTGAAGGACGGCTTTCACACACACTTATCTCTCAGAACTGAGCATGTGGAGAGACGTTCGTTCATCTAGCACAAAGGGAACGGGTTGCAGGAGAAACTTTTACTCTGGTTTCTCAGTCTGTTTCCTAGTGCCGGTTTGAAGTTCCTGCAGTTTTCACTGTAAAACCGAGTTGGAGCTAGTACCTCCCCATATATATGTATGGAGTGGAGTTTGCAAGTGAAAAGAAACTTTGTGTTCCCAACAAGCTAGGTGAAGGACGGCTTTCACACACAATTATCTCTCAGAACGGAGCATGTGGAGAGACGTTCGTTCATCTAGCACAAAGGGAACGGGTTGCAGGAGAAACTTTTACTCTGGTTTCTCAGTCTGTTTCCTAGTGCCGGTTTGAAGTTCCTGCAGTTTTCACTGTAAAACCGAGTTGGAGCTTGTACCTCCCCATATATATGTATGGAGTGCAGTTTGCAAGTGAAAAGAAACTTTGTGTTCCCAACAAGCTAGGTGAAGGACGGCTTTCACACACACTTATCTCTCAGAACTGAGCATGTGGAGAGACGTTCGTTCATCTAGCACAAAGGGAACGGGTTGCAGGAGAAACTTTTACTCTGGTTTCTCAGTCTGTTTCCTAGTGCCGGTTTGAAGTTCCTGCAGTTTTCACTGTAACACCGAGTTGGAGCTAGTACCTCCCCATATATATGTATGGAGTGGAGTTTGCAAGTGAAAAGAAACTTTGTGTTCCCAACAAGCTAGGTGAAGGACGGCTTTCACACACACTTATCTCTCAGAACTGAGCATGTGGAGAGACGTTCGTTCATCTAGCACAAAGGGAACGGGTTGCAGGAGAAACATTTACTCTGGTTTCTCAGTCTGTTTCCTAGTGCCGGTTTGAAGTTCCTGCAGTTTTCACTGTAAAACAGAGTTGGAGCTAGTACCTCCCCATATATATGTATGGAGTGGAGTTTGCAAGTGAAAAGAAACTTTGTGTTCCCAACAAGCTAGGTGAAGGACGGCTTTCACACACACTTATCTCTCAGAACTGAGCATGTGGAGAGACGTTCGTTCATCTACCACAAAGGGAACGGGTTGCAGGAGAAACATTTACTCTGGTTTCTCAGTCTGTTTCCTAGTGCCGGTTTGAAGTTCCTGCAGTTTTCACTGTAAAACAGAGTTGGAGCTAGTACCTCCCCATATATATGTATGGAGTGGAGTTTGCAAGTGAAAAGAAACTTTGTGTTCCCAACAAGCTAGGTGAAGGACGGCTTTCACACACACTTATCTCTCAGAACTGAGCATGTGGAGAGACGTTCGTTCATGTAGCACAAAGGGAATGGTTTGCAGGAGAAACTTTTACTCTGGTTTCTCAGTCTGTTTCCTATTGCCGGTTTGAAGTTCCTGCAGTTTTCACTGTAAAACCGAGTTGGAGCTAGTACCTCCCCATATACATATATGGAGTGGAGTTTGCAAGTGAAAAGAAACTTTGTGTTCCCAACAAGCTAGATGAAGGACGGCTTTCACACACACTTATCTCTCAGAACTGAGCATGTGGAGAGACGTTCGTTCATCTAGCACAAAGGGAACGGGTTGCAGGAGAAACTTTTACTCTGGTTTCTCAGTCTGTTTCCTAGTGCCGGTTTGAAGTTCCTGCAGTTTCACTGTAAAACCGAGTTGGAACTAGTACCTCCCCATATATATGTATGGAGTGGAGTTTGCAAGTGAAAAGAAACTTTGTGTTCCCAACAAGCTAGGTGAAGGACGGCTTTCACACACACTTATCTCTCAGAACTGAGCATGTGGAGAGACGTTCGTTCATCTAGCACAAAGGGAACGGGTTTCAGGAGAAACTTTTACTCTGGTTTCTCAGTCTGTTTCCTAGTGCCGGTTTGAAGTTCCTGCAGTTTTCACTGTAAAACCGAGTTGGAGCTAGTACCTCCCCATATATATATATGGAGTGGAGTTTGCTAGTGAAAAGAAACTTTGTGTTCCCAACAAGCTAGGTGAAGGACGGCTTTCACACACACTTATCTCTCAGAACTGAGCATGTGGAGAGACGTTCGTTCATGTAGCACAAAGGGAACGGGTTGCAGGAGAAACTTTTACTTTGGTTTCTCAGTCTGTTTCCTAGTGCCGGTTTGAAGTTCCTGCAATTTTCACTGTAAAACCGAGTTGGAGCTAGTACCTCCCCATATATATGTATGGAGTGGAATTTGCTAGTGAAAAGAAACTTTGTGTTCCCAACTAGCTAGGTGAAGGACGGCTTTCACACACACTTATCTCTCAGAACTGAGCATGTGGAGAGACGTTCGTTCATCTAGCACAAAGGGAACGGGTTGCAGGAGAAACTTTTACTCTGGTTTCTCAGTCTGTTTCCTAGTGCCGGTTTGAAGTTCCTGCAGTTTTCACTGTAAAACAGAGTTGGAGCTAGTACCTCCCCATATATATGTATGGAGTGGAGTTTGCAAGTGAAAAGAAACTTTGTGTTCCCAACAAGCTAGGTGAAGGACGGCTTTCACACACACTTATCTCTCAGAACTGAGCATGTGGAGAGACGTTCGTTCATCTAGCACAAAGGGAACGGGTTGCAGGAGAAACTTTTACTCTGGTTTCTCAGTCTGTTTCCTAGTGCCGGTTTGAAGTTCCTGCAGTTTTCACTGTAAAACCGTGTTGGAGCTAGTACCTCCCCATATATATGTATGGAGTGGAGTTTGCAAGTGAAAAGAAACTTTGTGTTCCCAACAAGCTAGGTGAAGGACGGCTTTCACACACACTTATCTCTCAGAACTGAGCATGTGGAGAGACGTTCGTTCATCTAGCACAAAGGGAACGGGTTGCAGGAGAAACTTTTACTCTGGTTTCTCAGTCTGTTTCCTAGTGCCGGTTTGAAGTTCCTGCAGTTTTCACTGTAAAACCGAGTTGGAGCTAGTACCTCCCCATATATATGTATGGAGTGGAGTTTGCAAGTGAAAAGAAACTTTGTGTTCCCAACAAGCTAGGTGAAGGACGGCTTTCACACACAATTATCTCTCAGAACGGAGCATGTGGAGAGACGTTCGTTCATCTAGCACAAAGGGAACGGGTTGCAGGAGAAACTTTTACTCTGGTTTCTCAGTCTGTTTCCTAGTGCCGGTTTGAAGTTCCTGCAGTTTTCACTGTAAAACCGAGTTGGAGCTTGTACCTCCCCATATATATGTATGGAGTGCAGTTTGCAAGTGAAAAGAAACTTTGTGTTCCCAACAAGCTAGGTGAAGGACGGCTTTCACACACACTTATCTCTCAGAACTGAGCATGTGGAGAGACGTTCGTTCATCTAGCACAAAGGGAACGGGTTGCAGGAGAAACTTTTACTCTGGTTTCTCAGTCTGTTTCCTAGTGCCGGTTTGAAGTTCCTGCAGTTTTCACTGTAAAACCGAGTTGGAGCTAGTACCTCCCCATATATATGTATGGAGTGGAGTTTGCAAGTGAAAAGAAACTTTGTGTTCCCAACAAGCTAGGTGAAGGACGGCTTTCACACACACTTATATCCCAGAACTGAGCATGTGGATAGACGTTCGTTCATCTAGCACAAAGGGAACGGGTTGCAGGAGAAACTTTTACTCTGGTTTCTCAGTCTGTTTCCTAGTGCCGGTTTGAAGTTCCTGCAGTTTTCACTGTAAAACAGAGTTGGAGCTAGTACCTCCCCATATATATGTATGGAGTGGAGTTTGCAAGTGAAAAGAAACTTTGTGTTCCCAACAAGCTAGGTGAAGGACGGCTTTCACACACACTTATCTCTCAGAACTGAGCATGTGGAGAGACGTTCGTTCATCTAGCACAAAGGGAACGGGTTGCAGGAGAAACTTTTACTCTGGTTTCTCAGTCTGTTTCCTAGTGCCGGTTTGAAGTTCCTGCAGTTTTCACTGTAAAACCGAGTTGGAGCTAGTACCTCCCCATATATATGTATGGAGTGGAGTTTGCAAGTGAAAAGAAACTTTGTGTTCCCAACAAGCTAGGTGAAGGACGGCTTTCACACACACTTATCTCTCAGAACTGAGCATGTGGAGAGACGTTCGTTCATCTAGCACAAAGGGAACGGGTTGCAGGAGAAACTTTTACTCTGGTTTCTCAGTCTGTTTCCTAGTGCCGGTTTGAAGTTCCTGCAGTTTTCACTGTAAAACCGAGTTGGAGCTAGTACCTCCCCATATATATGTATGGAGTGGAGTTTGCAAGTGAAAAGAAACTTTGTGTTCCCAACAAGCTAGGTGAAGGACGGCTTTCACACACACTTATCTCTCAGAACTGAGCATGTGGAGAGACGTTCGTTCATCTAGCACAAAGGGAACGGGTTGCAGGAGAAACATTTACTCTGGTTTCTCAGTCTGTTTCCTAGTGCCGGTTTGAAGTTCCTGCAGTTTTCACTGTAAAACCGAGTTGGAGCTAGTACCTCCCCATATATATGTATGGAGTGGAGTTTGCTAGTGAAAAGAAACTTTGTGTTCCCAACAAGCTAGGTGAAGGACGGCTTTCACACACACTTATCTCTCAGAACTGAGCATGTGGAGAGACGTTCGTTCATCTAGCACAAAGGGAACGGGTTGCAGGAGAAACTTTTACTCTGGTTTCTCAGTCTGTTTCCTAGTGCCGGTTTGAAGTTCCTGCAGTTTTCACTGTAAAACCGAGTTGGAGCTAGTACGTCCCCATATATATGTATGGAGTGGAGTTTGCAAGTGAAAAGAAACTTTGTGTTCCCAACAAGCTAGGTGAAGGACGGCTTTCACACACACTTATCTCTCAGAACTGAGCATGTGGAGAGACGTTCGTTCATGTAGCACAAAGGGAACGGGTTGCAGGAGAAACTTTTACTCTGGTTTCTCAGTCTGTTTCCTAGTGCCGGTTTGAAGTTCCTGCAGTTTTCACTGTAAAACCGAGTTGGAGCTAGTACCTCCCCATATATATGTATGGAGTGGAGTTTGCAAGTGAAAAGAAACTTTGTGTTCCCAACAAGCTAGGTGAAGGACGGCTTTCACACACACTTATCTCTCAGAACTGAGCATGTGGAGAGACGTTCGTTCATCTAGCACAAAGGGAACGGGTTGCAGGAGAAACTTTTACTCTGGTTCCTCAGTCTGTTTCCTAGTGCCGGTTTGAAGTTCCTGCAGTTTTCACTGTAAAACCGAGTTGGAGCTAGTACCTCCCCATATATATGTATGGAGTGGAGTTTGCAAGTGAAAAGAAACTTTGTGTTCCCAACAAGCTAGGTGAAGGACGGCTTTCACACACACTTATCTCTCAGAACTGAGCATGTGGAGAGACGTTCGTTCATCTAGCACAAAGGGAACGGGTTGCAGGAGAAACTTTTACTCTGGTTTCTCAGTCTGTTTCCTAGTGCCGGTTTGAAGTTCCTGCAGTTTTCACTGTAAAACCGAGTTGGAGCTAGTACCTCCCCTTATATATGTATAGAGTGGAGTTTGCAAGTGAAAAGAAACTTTGTGTTCCCAACAAGCTAGGTGAAGGACGGCTTTCACACACACTTATCTCTCAGAACTGAGCATGTGGAGAGACGTTCGTTCATCTAGCACAAAGGGAACGGGTTGCAGGAGAAACTTTTACTCTGGTTTCTCAGTCTGTTTCCTAGTGCCGGTTTGAAGTTCCTGCAGTTTTCACTGTAAAACCGAGTTGGAGCCAGTACCTCCCCATATATATATATGGAGTGGAGTTTGCTAGTGAAAAGAAACTTTGTGTTCCCAACAAGCTAGGTGAAGGACGGCTTTCACACACACTTATCTCTCAGAACTGAGCATGTGGAGAGACGTTCGTTCATGTAGCACAAAGGGAACGGGTTGCAGGAGAAACTTTTACTTTGGTTTCTCAGTCTGTTTCCTAGTGCCGGTTTGAAGTTCCTGCAGTTTTCACTGTAAAACCGAGTTGGAGCTAGTACCTCCCCATATATATGTATGGAGTGGAATTTGCTAGTGAAAAGAAACTTTGTGTTCCCAACTAGCTAGGTGAAGGACGGCTTTCACACACACTTATCTCTCAGAACTGAGCATGTGGAGAGACGTTCGTTCATCTAGCACAAAGGGAACGGGTTGCAGGAGAAACTTTTACTCTGGTTTCTCAGTCTGTTTCCTAGTGCCGGTTTGAAGTTCCTGCAGTTTTCACTGTAAAACCGAGTTGGAGCTAGTACCTCCCCATATATATGTATGGAGTGGAGTTTGCAAGTGAAAAGAAACTTTGTGTTCCCAACAAGCTAGGTGAAGGACGGCTTTCACACACACTTATCTCTCAGAACTGAGCATGTGGAGAGACGTTCGTTCATCTAGCACAAAGGGAACGGGTTGCAGGAGAAACTTTTACTCTGGTTTCTCAGTCTGTTTCCTAGTGCCGGTTTGAAGTTCCTGCAGTTTTCACTGTAAAACCGTGTTGGAGCTAGTACCTCCCCATATATATGTATGGAGTGGAGTTTGCAAGTGAAAAGAAACTTTGTGTTCCCAACAAGCTAGGTGAAGGACGGCTTTCACACACACTTATCTCTCAGAACTGAGCATGTGGAGAGACGTTCGTTCATCTAGCACAAAGGGAACGGGTTGCAGGAGAAACTTTTACTCTGGTTTCTCAGTCTGTTTCCTAGTGCCGGTTTGAAGTTCCTGCAGTTTTCACTGTAAAACCGAGTTGGAGCTAGTACCTCCCCATATATATGTATGGAGTGGAGTTTGCAAGTGAAAAGAAACTTTGTGTTCCCAACAAGCTAGGTGAAGGACGGCTTTCACACACAATTATCTCTCAGAACGGAGCATGTGGAGAGACGTTCGTTCATCTAGCACAAAGGGAACGGGTTGCAGGAGAAACTTTTACTCTGGTTTCTCAGTCTGTTTCCTAGTGCCGGTTTGAAGTTCCTGCAGTTTTCACTGTAAAACCGAGTTGGAGCTTGTACCTCCCCATATATATGTATGGAGTGCAGTTTGCAAGTGAAAAGAAACTTTGTGTTCCCAACAAGCTAGGTGAAGGACGGCTTTCACACACACTTATCTCTCAGAACTGAGCATGTGGAGAGACGTTCGTTCATCTAGCACAAAGGGAACGGGTTGCAGGAGAAACTTTTACTCTGGTTTCTCAGTCTGTTTCCTAGTGCCGGTTTGAAGTTCCTGCAGTTTTCACTGTAAAACCGAGTTGGAGCTAGTACCTCCCCATATATATGTATGGAGTGGAGTTTGCAAGTGAAAAGAAACTTTGTGTTCCCAACAAGCTAGGTGAAGGACGGCTTTCACACACACTTATATCCCAGAACTGAGCATGTGGAGAGACGTTCGTTCATCTAGCACAAAGGGAACGGGTTGCAGGAGAAACTTTTACTCTGGTTTCTCAGTCTGTTTCCTAGTGCCGGTTTGAAGTTCCTGCAGTTTTCACTGTAAAACAGAGTTGGAGCTAATACCTCCCCATATATATGTATGGAGTGGAGTTTGCAAGTGAAAAGAAACTTTGTGTTCCCAACAAGCTAGGTGAAGGACGGCTTTCACACACACTTATCTCTCAGAACTGAGCATGTGGAGAGACGTTCGTTCATCTAGCACAAAGGGAACGGGTTGCAGGAGAAACTTTTACTCTGGTTTCTCAGTCTGTTTCCTAGTGCCGGTTTGAAGTTCCTGCAGTTTTCACTGTAAAACCGAGTTGGAGCTAGTACCTCCCCATATATATGTATGGAGTGGAGTTTGCAAGTGAAAAGAAACTTTGTGTTCCCAACAAGCTAGGTGAAGGACGGCTTTCACACACACTTATCTCTCAGAACTGAGCATGTGGAGAGACGTTCGTTCATCTAGCACAAAGGGAACGGGTTGCAGGAGAAACTTTTACTCTGGTTTCTCAGTCTGTTTCCTAGTGCCGGTTTGAAGTTCCTGCAGTTTTCACTGTAAAACCGAGTTGGAGCTAGTACCTCCCCATATATATGTATGGAGTGGAGTTTGCAAGTGAAAAGAAACTTTGTGTTCCCAACAAGCTAGGTGAAGGACGGCTTTCACACACACTTATCTCTCAGAACTGAGCATGTGGAGAGACGTTCGTTCATCTAGCACAAAGGGAACGGGTTGCAGGAGAAACATTTACTCTGGTTTCTCAGTCTGTTTCCTAGTGCCGGTTTGAAGTTCCTGCAGTTTTCACTGTAAAACCGAGTTGGAGCTAGTACCTCCCCATATATATGTATGGAGTGGAGTTTGCTAGTGAAAAGAAACTTTGTGTTCCCAACAAGCTAGGTGAAGGACGGCTTTCACACACACTTATCTCTCAGAACTGAGCATGTGGAGAGACGTTCGTTCATCTAGCACAAAGGGAACGGGTTGCAGGAGAAACTTTTACTCTGGTTTCTCAGTCTGTTTCCTAGTGCCGGTTTGAAGTTCCTGCAGTTTTCACTGTAAAACCGAGTTGGAGCTAGTACGTCCCCATATATATGTATGGAGTGGAGTTTGCAAGTGAAAAGAAACTTTGTGTTCCCAACAAGCTAGGTGAAGGACGGCTTTCACACACACTTATCTCTCAGAACTGAGCATGTGGAGAGACGTTCGTTCATGTAGCACAAAGGGAACGGGTTGCAGGAGAAACTTTTACTCTGGTTTCTCAGTCTGTTTCCTAGTGCCGGTTTGAAGTTCCTGCAGTTTTCACTGTAAAACCGAGTTGGAGCTAGTACCTCCCCATATATATGTATGGAGTGGAGTTTGCAAGTGAAAAGAAACTTTGTGTTCCCAACAAGCTAGGTGAAGGACGGCTTTCACACACACTTATCTCTCAGAACTGAGCATGTGGAGAGACGTTCGTTCATCTAGCACAAAGGGAACGGGTTGCAGGAGAAACTTTTACTCTGGTTCCTCAGTCTGTTTCCTAGTGCCGGTTTGAAGTTCCTGCAGTTTTCACTGTAAAACCGAGTTGGAGCTAGTACCTCCCCATATATATGTATGGAGTGGAGTTTGCAAGTGAAAAGAAACTTTGTGTTCCCAACAAGCTAGGTGAAGGACGGCTTTCACACACACTTATCTCTCAGAACTGAGCATGTGGAGAGACGTTCGTTCATCTAGCACAAAGGGAACGGGTTGCAGGAGAAACTTTTACTCTGGTTTCTCAGTCTGTTTCCTAGTGCCGGTTTGAAGTTCCTGCAGTTTTCACTGTAAAACCGAGTTGGAGCTAGTACCTCCCCTTATATATGTATAGAGTGGAGTTTGCAAGTGAAAAGAAACTTTGTGTTCCCAACAAGCTAGGTGAAGGACGGCTTTCACACACACTTATCTCTCAGAACTGAGCATGTGGAGAGACGTTCGTTCATCTAGCACAAAGGGAACGGGTTGCAGGAGAAACTTTTACTCTGGTTTCTCAGTCTGTTTCCTAGTGCCGGTTTGAAGTTCCTGCAGTTTTCACTGTAAAACCGAGTTGGAGCTTGTACCTCCCCATATATATGTATGGAGTGCAGTTTGCAAGTGAAAAGAAACTTTGTGTTCCCAACAAGCTAGGTGAAATACGGCTTTCACACACACTTATCTCTCAGAACTGAGCATGTGGAGAGACGTTCGTTCATCTAGCACAAAGGGAACGGGTTGCAGGAGAAACTTTTACTCTGGTTTCTCAGTCTGTTTCCTAGTGCCGGTTTGAAGTTCCTGCAGTTTTCACTGTAAAACCGAGTTGGAGCTAGTACCTCCCCATATATATATATGGAGTGGAGTTTGCTAGTGAAAAGAAACTTTGTGTTCCCAACAAGCTAGGTGAAGGACGGCTTTCACACACACTTATCTCTCAGAACTGAGCATGTGGAGAGACGTTCGTTCATGTAGCACAAAGGGAACGGGTTGCAGGAGAAACTTTTACTCTGGTTTCTCAGTCTGTTTCCTAGTGCCGGTTTGAAGTTCCTGCAGTTTTCACTGTAAAACCGAGTTGGAGCTAGTACCTCCCCATATATATGTATGGAGTGGAGTTTGCTAGTGAAAAGAAACTTTGTGTTCCCAACAAGCTAGGTGAAGGACGGTTTTCACACACACTTATCTCTCAGAACTGAGCATGTGGAGAGACGTTCGTTCATCTAGCACAAAGGGAACGGGTTGCAGGAGAAACTTTTACTCTGGTTTCTCAGTCTGTTTCCTAGTGCCGGTTTGAAGTTCCTGCAGTTTTCACTGTAAAACCGAGTTGGAGCTAGTACCTCCCCATATATATGTATGGAGTGGAGTTTGCAAGTGAAAAGAAACTTTGTGTTCCCAACAAGCTAGGTGAAGGACGGCTTTCACACACACTTATCTCTCAGAACTGAGCATGTGGAGAGACGTTCGTTCATCTAGCACAAAGGGAACGGGTTGCAGGAGAAACTTTTACTCTGGTTTCTCAGTCTGTTTCCTAGTGCCGGTTTGAAGTTCCTGCAGTTTTCACTGTAAAACCGTGTTGGAGCTAGTACCTCCCCATATATATGTATGGAGTGGAGTTTGCAAGTGAAAAGAAACTTTGTGTTCCCAACAAGCTAGGTGAAGGACGGCTTTCACACACACTTATCTCTCAGAACTGAGCATGTGGAGAGACGTTCGTTCATCTAGCACAAAGGGAACGGGTTGCAGGAGAAACTTTTACTCTGGTTTCTCAGTCTGTTTCCTAGTGCCGGTTTGAAGTTCCTGCAGTTTTCACTGTAAAACCGAGTTGGAGCTAGTACCTCCCCATATATATGTATGGAGTGGAGTTTGCAAGTGAAAAGAAACTTTGTGTTCCCAACAAGCTAGGTGAAGGACGGCTTTCACACACAATTATCTCTCAGAACGGAGCATGTGGAGAGACGTTCGTTCATCTAGCACAAAGGGAACGGGTTGCAGGAGAAACTTTTACTCTGGTTTCTCAGTCTGTTTCCTAGTGCCGGTTTGAAGTTCCTGCAGTTTTCACTGTAAAACCGAGTTGGAGCTTGTACCTCCCCATATATATGTATGGAGTGCAGTTTGCAAGTGAAAAGAAACTTTGTGTTCCCAACAAGCTAGGTGAAGGACGGCTTTCACACACACTTATCTCTCAGAACTGAGCATGTGGAGAGACGTTCGTTCATCTAGCACAAAGGGAACGGGTTGCAGGAGAAACTTTTACTCTGGTTTCTCAGTCTGTTTCCTAGTGCCGGTTTGAAGTTCCTGCAGTTTTCACTGTAAAACCGAGTTGGAGCTAGTACCTCCCCATATATATGTATGGAGTGGAGTTTGCAAGTGAAAAGAAACTTTGTGTTCCCAACAAGCTAGGTGAAGGACGGCTTTCACACACACTTATATCCCAGAACTGAGCATGTGGAGAGACGTTCGTTCATCTAGCACAAAGGGAACGGGTTGCAGGAGAAACTTTTACTCTGGTTTCTCAGTCTGTTTCCTAGTGCCGGTTTGAAGTTCCTGCAGTTTTCACTGTAAAACAGAGTTGGAGCTAGTACCTCCCCATATATATGTATGGAGTGGAGTTTGCAAGTGAAAAGAAACTTTGTGTTCCCAACAAGCTAGGTGAAGGACGGCTTTCACACACACTTATCTCTCAGAACTGAGCATGTGGAGAGACGTTCGTTCATCTAGCACAAAGGGAACGGGTTGCAGGAGAAACTTTTACTCTGGTTTCTCAGTCTGTTTCCTAGTGCCGGTTTGAAGTTCCTGCAGTTTTCACTGTAAAACCGAGTTGGAGCTAGTACGTCCCCATATATATGTATGGAGTGGAGTTTGCAAGTGAAAAGAAACTTTGTGTTCCCAACAAGCTAGGTGAAGGACGGCTTTCACACACACTTATCTCTCAGAACTGAGCATGTGGAGAGACGTTCGTTCATGTAGCACAAAGGGAACGGTTTGCAGGAGAAACTTTTACTCTGGTCTCTCAGTCTGTTTCCTAGTGCCGGTTTGAAGTTCCTGCAGTTTTCACTGTAAAACCGAGTTGGAGCTAGTACCTCCCCATATATATGTATGGAGTGGAGTTTGCAAGTGAAAAGAAACTTTGTGTTCCCAACAAGCTAGGTGAAGGACGGCTTTCACACACACTTATCTCTCATAACTGAGCATGTGGAGAGACGTTCGTTCATCTAGCACAAAGGGAACGGGTTGCAGGAGAAACATTTACTCTGGTTTCTCAGTCTGTTTCCTAGTGCCGGTTTGAAGTTCCTGCAGTTTTCACTGTAAAACCGAGTTGGAGCTAGTACCTCCCCATATATATGTATGGAGTGGAGTTTGCTAGTGAAAAGAAACTTTGTGTTCCCAACAAGCTAGGTGAAGGACGGCTTTCACAAACACTTATCTCTCAGAACTGAGCATGTGGAGAGACGTTCGTTCATCTAGCACAAAGGGAACGGGTTGCAGGAGAAACTTTTACTCTGGTTTCTCAGTCTGTTTCCTAGTGCCGGTTTGAAGTTCCTGCAGTTTTCACTGTAAAACCGAGTTGGAGCTAGTACGTCCCCATATATATGTATGGAGTGGAGTTTGCAAGTGAAAAGAAACTTTGTGTTCCCAACAAGCTAGGTGAAGGACGGCTTTCACACACACTTATCTCTCAGAACTGAGCATGTGGAGAGACGTTCGTTCATGTAGCACAAAGGGAACGGGTTGCAGGAGAAACTTTTACTCTGGTTTCTCAGTCTGTTTCCTAGTGCCGGTTTGAAGTTCCTGCAGTTTTCACTGTAAAACCGAGTTGGAGCTAGTACCTCCCCATATATATGTATGGAGTGGAGTTTGCAAGTGAAAAGAAACTTTGTGTTCCCAACAAGCTAGGTGAAGGACGGCTTTCACACACACTTATCTCTCAGAACTGAGCATGTGGAGAGACGTTCGTTCATCTAGCACAAAGGGAACGGGTTGCAGGAGAAACTTTTACTCTGGTTCCTCAGTCTGTTTCCTAGTGCCGGTTTGAAGTTCCTGCAGTTTTCACTGTAAAACCGAGTTGGAGCTAGTACCTCCCCATATATATGTATGGAGTGGAGTTTGCAAGTGAAAAGAAACTTTGTGTTCCCAACAAGCTAGGTGAAGGACGGCTTTCACACACACTTATCTCTCAGAACTGAGCATGTGGAGAGACGTTCGTTCATCTAGCACAAAGGGAACGGGTTGCAGGAGAAACTTTTACTCTGGTTTCTCAGTCTGTTTCCTAGTGCCGGTTTGAAGTTCCTGCAGTTTTCACTGTAAAACCGAGTTGGAGCTAGTACCTCCCCTTATATATGTATAGAGTGGAGTTTGCAAGTGAAAAGAAACTTTGTGTTCCCAACAAGCTAGGTGAAGGACGGCTTTCACACACACTTATCTCTCAGAACTGAGCATGTGGAGAGACGTTCGTTCATCTAGCACAAAGGGAACGGGTTGCAGGAGAAACTTTTACTCTGGTTTCTCAGTCTGTTTCCTAGTGCCGGTTTGAAGTTCCTGCAGTTTTCACTGTAAAACCGAGTTGGAGCTTGTACCTCCCCATATATATGTATGGAGTGCAGTTTGCAAGTGAAAAGAAACTTTGTGTTCCCAACAAGCTAGGTGAAATACGGCTTTCACACACACTTATCTCTCAGAACTGAGCATGTGGAGAGACGTTCGTTCATCTAGCACAAAGGGAACGGGTTGCAGGAGAAACTTTTACTCTGGTTTCTCAGTCTGTTTCCTAGTGCCGGTTTGATGTTCCTGCAGTTTTCACTGTAAAACCGAGTTAGATCTTGTACCTCCCCATATATATGTATGGAGTGGAGTTTGCTACTGAAAAGTAACTTTGTGTTCCCAACAAGCTAGGTGAAGGACGGCTTTCACACACACTTATATCCCAGAACTGAGCATGTGGAGAGACGTTCGTTCATCTAGAACAAAGTGAATGGGTTGCAGGAGAAACTTTTACTCTGGTTTCTCAGTCTGTTTCCTAGTGCCGGTTTGATGTTCCTGCAGTTTTCACTGCAAAACCGAGTTGGAGCTAGTACCTCCCCATATATATGTATGGAGTGGAGTTTGCAAGTGAAAAGAAACTTTGTGTTCCCAACAAGCTAGGTGAAGGACGGCTTTCACACACACTTATCTCTCAGAACTGAGCATGTGGAGAGACGTTCGTTCATGTAGCACAAAGGGAACGGGTTGCAGGAGAAACTTTTACTCTGGTTTCTCAGTCTGTTTCCTAGTGCCGGTTTGAAGTTCCTGCAGTTTTCACTGTAAAACCGAGTTGGAGCTAGTACCTCCTCATATATATGTATGGAGTGGAGTTTGCAATTGAAAAGAAACTTTGTGTTCCCAACAAGCTAGGTGAAGGACGGCTTTCACACACACTTATCTCTCAGAACTGAGCATGTGGAGAGACGTTCGTTCATCTAGCACAAAGGGAACGGGTTGCAGGAGAAACTTTTACTCTGTTTTCTCAGTCTGTTTCCTAGTGCCGGTTTGAAGTTCCTGCAGTTTTCACTGCAAAACCGAGTTGGAGCTAGTACCTCCCCATATATATGTATGGAGTGGAGTTTGCAAGTGAAAAGAAACTTTGTGTTCCCAACAAGCTAGGTGAAGGACGGCTTTCACACACACTTATCTCTCAGAACTGAGCATGTGGAGAGACGTTCGTTCATCTAGCACAAAGGGAACGGGTTGCAGGAGAAACTTTTACTCTGGTTTCTCAGTCTGTTTCCTAGTGCCGGTTTGAAGTTCCTGCAGTTTTCACTGTAAAACCGAGTTGGAGCTAGTACCTCCCCATATATATGTATGGAGTGGAGTTTGCAAGTGAAAAGAAACTTTGTGTTCCCAACAAGCTAGGTGAAGGACGGCTTTCACACACAATTATCTCTCAGAACGGAGCATGTGGAGAGACGTTCGTTCATCTAGCACAAAGGGAACGGGTTGCAGGAGAAACTTTTACTCTGGTTTCTCAGTCTGTTTCCTAGTGCCGGTTTGAAGTTCCTGCAGTTTTCACTGTAAAACCGAGTTGGAGCTTGTACCTCCCCATATATATGTATGGAGTGCAGTTTGCAGGTGAAAAGAAACTTTGTGTTCCCAACAAGCTAGGTGAAGGACGGCTTTCACACACACTTATCTCTCAGAACTGAGCATGTGGAGAGACGTTCGTTCATCTAGCACAAAGGGAACGGGTTGCAGGAGAAACTTTTACTCTGGTTTCTCAGTCTGTTTCCTAGTGCCGGTTTGATGTTCCTGCAGTTTTCACTGTAAAACCGAGTTAGATCTTGTACCTCCCCATATATATGTATGGAGTGGAGTTTGCTACTGAAAAGTAACTTTGTGTTCCCAACAAGCTAGGTGAAGGACGGCTTTCACACACACTTATATCCCAGAACTGAGCATGTGGAGAGACGTTCGTTCATCTAGCACAAAGGGAACGGGTTGCAGGAGAAACTTTTACTCTGGTTTCTCAGTCTGTTTCCTAGTGCCGGTTTGAAGTTCCTGCAGTTTTCACTGTAAAACAGAGTTGGAGCTAGTACCTCCCCATATATATGTATGGAGTGGAGTTTGCAAGTGAAAAGAAACTTTGTGTTCCCAACAAGCTAGGTTAAGGACGGCTTTCACACACACTTATCTCTCAGAACTGAGCATGTGGAGAGACGTTCGTTCATCTAGCACAAAGGGAACGGGTTGCAGGAGAAACTTTTACTCTGGTTTCTCAGTCTGTTTCCTAGTCCCGGTTTGAAGTTCCTGCAGTTTTCACTGTAAAACCGAGTTGGAGCTAGTACCTCCCCATATATATGTATGGAGTGGAGTTTGCAAGTGAAAAGAAACTTTGTGTTCCCAACAAGCTAGGTGAAGGACGGCTTTCACACACACTTATCTCTCAGAACTGAGCATGTGGAGAGACGTTCGTTCATCTAGCACAAAGGGAACGGGTTGCAGGAGAAACTTTTACTCTGGTTTCTCAGTCTGTTTCCTAGTGCCGGTTTGAAGTTCCTGCAGTTTTCACTGTAAAACAGAGTTGGAGCTAGTACCTCCCCATATATATGTATGGAGTGGAGTTTGCAAGTGAAAAGAAACTTTGTGTTCCCAACAAGCTAGGTGAAGGACGGCTTTCACACACACTTATCTCTCAGAACTGAGCATGTGGAGAGACGTTCGTTCATCTAGCACAAAGGGAACGGGTTGCAGGAGAAACTTTTACTCTGGTTTCTCAGTCTGTTTCCTAGTGCCGGTTTGAAGTTCCTGCAGTTTTCACTGTAAAACCGAGTTGGAGCTAGTACCTCCCCATATATATGTATGGAGTGGAGTTTGCTAGTGAAAAGAAACTTTGTGTTCCCAACAAGCTAGGTGAAGGACGGCTTTCACACACACTTATCTCTCAGAACTGAGCATGTGGAGAGACGTTCGTTCATCTAGCACAAAGGGAACGGGTTGCAGGAGAAACTTTTACTCTGGTTTCTCAGTCTGTTTCCTAGTGCCGGTTTGAAGTTCCTGCAGTTTCACTGTAAAACCGAGTTGGAGCTAGTACCTCCCCATATATATGTATGGAGTGGAGTTTGCAAGTGAAAAGAAACTTTGTGTTCCCAACAAGCTAGGTGAAGGACGGCTTTCACACACACTTATCTCTCAGAACTGAGCATGTGGAGAGACGTTCGTTCATCTAGCACAAAGGGAACCGGTTGCTGGAGAAACTTTTACTCTGGTTTCTCAGTCTGTTTCCTAGTGCCGGTTTGAAGTTCCTGCAGTTTTCACTGTAAAACCGAGTTGGAGCTAGTACCTCCCCATATATATGTATGGAGTGGAGTTTGCTAGTGAAAAGAAACTTTGTGTTCCCAACAAGCTAGGTGAAGGACGGCTTTCACACACACTTATCTCTCAGAACTGAGCATGTGGAGAGACGTTCGTTCATCTAGCACAAAGGGAACGGGTTGCAGGAGAAACTTTTACTCTCGTTTCTCAGTCTGTTTCCTAGTGCCGGTTTGAAGTTCCTGCAGTTTTCACTGTAAAACCGAGTTGGAGCTAGTACCTCCCCATATATATGTATGGAGTGGAGTTTGCAAGTGAAAAGAAACTTTGTGTTCCCAACAAGCTAGGTGAAGGACGGCTTTCACACACACTTATCTCTCAGAACTGAGCATGTGGAGAGACGTTCGTTCATGTAGCACAAATGGAATGGTTTGCAGGAGAAACTTTTACTCTGGTTTCTCAGTCTGTTTCCTATTGCCGGTTTGAAGTTCCTGCAGTTTTCACTGTAAAACCGAGTTGGAGCTAGTACCTCCCCATATACATATATGGAGTGGAGTTTGCAAGTGAACAGAAACTTTGTGTTCCCAACAAGCTAGGTGAAGGACGGCTTTCACACACACTTATCTCTCAGAACTGAGCATGTGGAGAGACGTTCGTTCATCTAGCACAAAGGGAACGGGTTGCAGGAGAAACTTTTACTCTGTTTTCTCAGTCTGTTTCCTAGTGCCGGTTTGAAGTTCCTGCAGTTTTCACTGCAAAACCGAGTTGGAGCTAGTACCTCCCCATATATATGTATGGATTGGAGTTTGCAAGTGAAAAGAAACTTTGTGTTCCCAACAAGCTAGGTGAAGGACGGCTTTCACACACACTTATCTCTCAGAACTGAGCATGTGGAGAGACGTTCGTTCATCTAGCACAAAGGGAACGGGTTGCAGGAGAAACTTTTACTCTGGTTTCTCAGTCTGTTTCCTAGTGCCGGTTTGAAGTTCCTGCAGTTTTCACTGTAAAACCGAGTTGGAGCTAGTACCTCCCCATATATATGTATGGAGTGGAGTATGCAAGTGAAAAGAAACTTTGTGTTCCCAACAAGCTAGGTGAAGGACGGCTTTCACACACAATTATCTCTCAGAACGGAGCATGTGGAGAGACGTTCGTTCATCTAGCACAAAGGGAACGGGTTGCAGGAGAAACTTTTACTCTGGTTTCTCAGTCTGTTTCCTAGTGCCGGTTTGAAGTTCCTGCAGTTTTCACTGTAAAACCGAGTTGGAGCTTGTACCTCCCCATATATATGTATGGAGTGCAGTTTGCAAGTGAAAAGAAACTTTGTGTTCCCAACAAGCTAGGTGAAGGACGGCTTTCACACACACTTATCTCTCAGAACTGAGCATGTGGAGAGACGTTCGTTCATCTAGCACAAAGGGAACGGGTTGCAGGAGAAACTTTTACTCTGGTTTCTCAGTCTGTTTCCTAGTGCCGGTTTGATGTTCCTGCAGTTTTCACTGTAAAACCGAGTTAGATCTTGTACCTCCCCATATATATGTATGGAGTGGAGTTTGCTACTGAAAAGTAACTTTGTGTTCCCAACAAGCTAGGTGAAGGACGGCTTTCACACACACTTATATCCCAGAACTGAGCATGTGGAGAGACGTTCGTTCATCTAGCACAAAGGGAACGGGTTGCAGGAGAAACTTTTACTCTGGTTTCTCAGTCTGTTTCCTAGTGCCGGTTTGAAGTTCCTGCAGTTTTCACTGTAAAACAGAGTTGGAGCTAGTACCTCCCCATATATATGTATGGAGTGGAGTTTGCAAGTGAAAAGAAACTTTGTGTTCCCAACAAGCTAGGTTAAGGACGGCTTTCACACACACTTATCTCTCAGAACTGAGCATGTGGAGAGACGTTCGTTCATCTAGCACAAAGGGAACGGGTTGCAGGAGAAACTTTTACTCTGGTTTCTCAGTCTGTTTCCTAGTCCCGGTTTGAAGTTCCTGCAGTTTTCACTGTAAAACCGAGTTGGAGCTAGTACCTCCCCATATATATGTATGGAGTGGAGTTTGCAAGTGAAAAGAAACTTTGTGTTCCCAACAAGCTAGGTGAAGGACGGCTTTCACACACACTTATCTCTCAGAACTGAGCATGTGGAGAGACGTTCGTTCATCTAGCACAAAGGGAACGGGTTGCAGGAGAAACATTTACTCTGGTTTCTCAGTCTGTTTCCTAGTGCCGGTTTGAAGTTCCTGCAGTTTTCACTGTAAAACCGAGTTGGAGCTAGTACCTCCCCATATATATGTATGGAGTGGAGTTTGCTAGTGAAAAGAAACTTTGTGTTCCCAACAAGCTAGGTGAAGGACGGCTTTCACACACACTTATCTCTCAGAACTGAGCATGTGGAGAGACGTTCGTTCATCTAGCACAAAGGGAACGGGTTGCAGGAGAAACTTTTACTCTGGTTTCTCAGTCTGTTTCCTAGTGCCGGTTTGAAGTTCCTGCAGTTTCACTGTAAAACCGAGTTGGAGCTAGTACCTCCCCATATATATGTATGGAGTGGAGTTTGCAAGTGAAAAGAAACTTTGTGTTCCCAACAAGCTAGGTGAAGGACGGCTTTCACACACACTTATCTCTCAGAACTGAGCATGTGGAGAGACGTTCGTTCATCTAGCACAAAGGGAACCGGTTGCAGGGGAAACTTTTACTCTGGTTTCTCAGTCTGTTTCCTAGTGCCGGTTTGAAGTTCCTGCAGTTTTCACTGTAAAACCGAGTTGGAGCTAGTACCTCCCCATATATATGTATGGAGTGGAGTTTGCTAGTGAAAAGAAACTTTGTGTTCCCAACAAGCTAGGTGAAGGACGGCTTTCACACACACTTATCTCTCAGAACTGAGCATGTGGAGAGACGTTCGTTCATCTAGCACAAAGGGAACGGGTTGCAGGAGAAACTTTTACTCTCGTTTCTCAGTCTGTTTCCTAGTGCCGGTTTGAAGTTCCTGCAGTTTTCACTGTAAAACCGAGTTGGAGCTAGTACCTCCCCATATATATGTATGGAGTGGAGTTTGCAAGTGAAAAGAAACTTTGTGTTCCCAACAAGCTAGGTGAAGGACGGCTTTCACACACACTTATCTCTCAGAACTGAGCATGTGGAGAGACGTTCGTTCATGTAGCACAAAGGGAATGGTTTGCAGGAGAAACTTTTACTCTGGTTTCTCAGTCTGTTTCCTATTGCCGGTTTGAAGTTCCTGCAGTTTTCACTGTAAAACCGAGTTGGAGCTAGTACCTCCCCATATACATATATGGAGTGGAGTTTGCAAGTGAAAAGAAACTTTGTGTTCCCAACAAGCTAGATGAAGGACGGCTTTCACACACACTTATCTCTCAGAACTGAGCATGTGGAGAGACGTTCGTTCATCTAGCACAAAGGGAACGGGTTGCAGGAGAAACTTTTACTCTGGTTTCTCAGTCTGTTTCCTATTGCCGGTTTGAAGTTCCTGCAGTTTCACTGTAAAACCGAGTTGGAGCTAGTACCTCCCCATATATATGTATGGAGTGGAGTTTGCAAGTGAAAAGAAACTTTGTGTTCCCAACAAGCTAGGTGAAGGACGGCTTTCACACACACTTATCTCTCAGAACTGAGCATGTGGAGAGACGTTCGTTCATCTAGCACAAAGGGAACGGGTTTCAGGAGAAACTTTTACTCTGGATTCTCAGTCTGTTTCCTAGTGCCGGTTTGAAGTTCCTGCAGTTTTCACTGTAAAACCGAGTTGGAGCTAGTACCTCCCCATATATATATATGGAGTGGAGTTTGCTAGTGAAAAGAAACTTTGTGTTCCCAACAAGCTAGGTGAAGGACGGCTTTCACACACACTTATCTCTCAGAACTGAGCATGTGGAGAGACGTTCGTTCATGTAGCACAAAGGGAACGGGTTGCAGGAGAAACTTTTACTCTGGTTTCTCAGTCTGTTTCCTAGTGCCGGTTTGAAGTTCCTGCAGTTTTCACTGTAAAACCGAGTTGGAGCTAGTACCTCCCCATATATATGTATGGATTGGAGTTTGCAAGTGAAAAGAAACTTTGTGTTCCCAACAAGCTAGGTGAAGGACGGCTTTCACACACACTTATCTCTCAGAACTGAGCATGTGGAGAGACGTTCGTTCATCTAGCACAAAGGGAACGGGTTGCAGGAGAAACTTTTACTCTGGTTTCTCAGTCTGTTTCCTAGTGCCGGTTTGATGTTCCTGCAGTTTTCACTGTAAAACCGAGTTGGAGCTAGTACCTCCCCATATATATGTATGGAGTGGAGTTTGCAAGTGAAAAGAAACTTTGTGTTCCCAACAAGCTAGGTGAAGGACGGCTTTCACACACACTTATCTCTCAGAACTGAGCATGTGGAGAGACGTTCGTTCATCTAGCACAAAGGGAACGGGTTGCAGGAGAAACTTTTACTCTGGTTTCTCAGTCTGTTTCCTAGTGCCGGTTTGAAGTTCCTGCAGTTTTCACTGTAAAACCGAGTTGGAGCTAGTACCTCCCCATATATATGTATGGAGTGGAGTTTGCAAGTGAAAAGAAACTTTGTGTTCCCAACAAGCTAGGTGAAGGACGGCTTTCACACACACTTATCTCTCAGAACTGAGCATGTGGAGAGACGTTCGTTCATCTAGCACAAAGGGAACGGGTTGCAGGAGAAACTTTTACTCTGGTTTCTCACTCTGTTTCCTAGTGCCGGTTTGATGTTCCTGCAGTTTTCACTGTAAAACAGAGTTAGATCTTGTACCTCCCCATATATATGTATGGAGTGGAGTTTGCTACTGAAAAGAAACTTTGTGTTCCTAACAAGCTAGTTGAAGGACGGCTTTCACACACACTTATATCTCAGAACTGAGCATGTGGAGAGACGTTCGTTCATCTAGTACAAAGGGAATGGGTTGCAGGAGAAACTTTTACTCTGGTTTCTCAGTCTGTTTCCTAGTGCCGGTTTGATGTTCCTGCAGTTTTCACTGCAAAACCGAGTTGGAGCTAGTACCTCCCCATATATATGTATGGAGTGGAGTTTGCAAGTGAAAAGAAACTTTGTGTTCCCAACAAGCTAGGTGAAGGACGGCTTTCACACACACTTATCTCTCAGAACTGAGCATGTGGAGAGACGTTCGTTCATGTAGCACAAAGGGAACGGGTTGCAGGAGAAACTTTTACTCTGGTTTCTCAGTCTGTTTCCTAGTGCCGGTTTGAAGTTCCTGCAGTTTTCACTGTAAAACCGAGTTGGAGCTAGTACCTCCCCATATATATGTATGGAGTGGAGTTTGCAAGTGAAAAGAAACTTTGTGTTCCCAACAAGCTAGGTGAAGGACGGCTTTCACACACACTTATCTCTCAGAACTGAGCATGTGGAGAGACGTTCGTTCATCTAGCACAAAGGGAACGGGTTGCAGGAGAAACTTTTACTCTGTTTTCTCAGTCTGTTTCCTAGTGCCGGTTTGAAGTTCCTGCAGTTTTCACTGCAAAACCGAGTTGGAGCTAGTACCTCCCCATATATATGTATGGAGTGGAGTTTGCAAGTGAAAAGAAACTTTGTGTTCCCAACAAGCTAGGTGAAGGACGGCTTTCACACACACTTATCTCTCAGAACTGAGCATGTGGAGAGACGTTCGTTCATCTAGCACAAAGGGAACGGGTTGCAGGAGAAACTTTTACTCTGGTTTCTCAGTCTGTTTCCTAGTGCCGGTTTGAAGTTCCTGCAGTTTTCACTGTAAAACCGAGTTGGAGCTAGTACCTCCCCATATATATGTATGGAGTGGAGTTTGCAAGTGAAAAGAAACTTTGTGTTCCCAACAAGCTAGGTGAAGGACGGCTTTCACACACAATTATCTCTCAGAACGGAGCATGTGGAGAGACGTTCGTTCATCTAGCACAAAGGGAACGGGTTGCAGGAGAAACTTTTACTCTGGTTTCTCAGTCTGTTTCCTAGTGCCGGTTTGAAGTTCCTGCAGTTTTCACTGTAAAACCGAGTTGGAGCTTGTACCTCCCCATATATATGTATGGAGTGCAGTTTGCAAGTGAAAAGAAACTTTGTGTTCCCAACAAGCTAGGTGAAGGACGGCTTTCACACACACTTATCTCTCAGAACTGAGCATGTGGAGAGACGTTCGTTCATCTAGCACAAAGGGAACGGGTTGCAGGAGAAACTTTTACTCTGGTTTCTCAGTCTGTTTCCTAGTGCCGGTTTGATGTTCCTGCAGTTTTCACTGTAAAACCGAGTTAGATCTTGTACCTCCCCATATATATGTATGGAGTGGAGTTTGCTACTGAAAAGTAACTTTGTGTTCCCAACAAGCTAGGTGAAGGACGGCTTTCACACACACTTATATCCCAGAACTGAGCATGTGGAGAGACGTTCGTTCATCTAGCACAAAGGGAACGGGTTGCAGGAGAAACTTTTACTCTGGTTTCTCAGTCTGTTTCCTAGTGCCGGTTTGAAGTTCCTGCAGTTTTCACTGTAAAACAGAGTTGGAGCTAGTACCTCCCCATATATATGTATGGAGTGGAGTTTGCAAGTGAAAAGAAACTTTGTGTTCCCAACAAGCTAGGTTAAGGACGGCTTTCACACACACTTATCTCTCAGAACTGAGCATGTGGAGAGACGTTCGTTCATCTAGCACAAAGGGAACGGGTTGCAGGAGAAACTTTTACTCTGGTTTCTCAGTCTGTTTCCTAGTGCCGGTTTGAAGTTCCTGCAGTTTTCACTGTAAAACCGAGTTGGAGCTTGTACCTCCCCATATATATGTATGGAGTGCAGTTTGCAAGTGAAAAGAAACTTTGTGTTCCCAACAAGCTAGGTGAAGGACGGCTTTCACACACACTTATCTCTCAGAACTGAGCATGTGGAGAGACGTTCGTTCATCTAGCACAAAGGGAACGGGTTGCAGGAGAAACTTTTACTCTGGTTTCTCAGTCTGTTTCCTAGTGCCGGTTTGATGTTCCTGCAGTTTTCACTGTAAAACCGAGTTAGATCTTGTACCTCCCCATATATATGTATGGAGTGGAGTTTGCTACTGAAAAGTAACTTTGTGTTCCCAACAAGCTAGGTGAAGGACGGCTTTCACACACACTTATATCCCAGAACTGAGCATGTGGAGAGACGTTCGTTCATCTAGCACAAAGGGAACGGGTTGCAGGAGAAACTTTTCTCTGGTTTCTCAGTCTGTTTCCTAGTGCCGGTTTGAAGTTCCTGCAGTTTTCACTGTAAAACAGAGTTGGGGCTAGTACCTCCCCATATATATGTATGGAGTGGAGTTTGCAAGTGAAAAGAAACTTTGTGTTCCCAACAAGCTAGGTGAAGGACGGCTTTCACACACACTTATCTCTCAGAACTGAGCATGTGGAGAGACGTTCGTTCATCTAGCACAAAGGGAACGGGTTGCAGGAGAAACTTTTACTCTGGTTTCTCAGTCTGTTTCCTAGTGCCGGTTTGAAGTTCCTGCAGTTTTCACTGTAAAACCGAGTTGGAGCTAGTACCTCCCCATATATATGTATGGAGTGGAGTTTGCAAGTGAAAAGAAACTTTGTGTTCCCAACAAGCTAGGTGAAGGACGGCTTTCACACACACTTATCTCTCAGAACTGAGCATGTGGAGAGACGTTCGTTCATCTAGCACAAAGGGAACGGGTTGCAGGAGAAACTTTTACTCTGGTTTCTCAGTCTGTTTCCTAGTGCCGGTTTGAAGTTCCTGCAGTTTTCACTGTAAAACAGAGTTGGAGCTAGTACCTCCCCATATATATGTATGGAGTGGAGTTTGCAAGTGAAAAGAAACTTTGTGTTCCCAACAAGCTAGGTGAAGGACGGCTTTCACACACACTTATCTCTCAGAACTGAGCATGTGGAGAGACGTTCGTTCATCTAGCACAAAGGGAACGGGTTGCAGGAGAAACATTTACTCTGGTTTCTCAGTCTGTTTCCTAGTGCCGGTTTGAAGTTCCTGCAGTTTTCACTGTAAAACCGAGTTGGAGCTAGTACCTCCCCATATATATGTATGGAGTGGAGTTTGCTAGTGAAAAGAAACTTTGTGTTCCCAACAAGCTAGGTTAAGGACGGCTTTCACACACACTTATCTCTCAGAATTGAGCATGTGGAGAGACGTTCGTTCATCTAGCACAAAGGGAACGGGTTGCAGGAGAAACTTTTACTCTGGTTTCTCAGTCTGTTTCCTAGTGCCGGTTTGAAGTTCCTGCAGTTTTCACTGTAAAACCGAGTTGGAGCTAGTACCTCCCCATATATATGTATGGAGTGGAGTTTGCAAGTGAAAAGAAACTTTGTGTTCCCAACAAGCTAGGTGAAGGACGACTTTCACACACACTTATCTCTCAGAACTGAGCATGTGGAGAGACGTTCGTTCATCTAGCACAAAGGGAACGGGTTGCAGGAGAAACTTTTACTCTGGTTTCTCAGTCTGTTTCCTAGTGCCGGTTTGAAGTTCCTGCAGTTTTCACTGAAAAACTGAGTTGGAGCTAGTACCTCCCCATATATATGTATGGAGTGGAGTTTGCAAGTGAAAAGAAACTTTGTGTTCCCAACAAGCTAGGTGAAGGACGGCTTTCACACACACTTATCTCTCAGAACTGAGCATGTGGAGAGACGTTCGTTCATCTAGCACAAAGGGAACGGGTTGCAGGAGAAACATTTACTCTGGTTTCTCAGTCTGTTTCCTAGTGCCGGTTTGAAGTTCCTGCAGTTTTCACTGTAAAACCGAGTTGGAGCTAGTACCTCCCCATATATATGTATGGAGTGGAGTTTGCTAGTGAAAAGAAACTTTGTGTTCCCAACAAGCTAGGTGAAGGAAGGCTTTCACACACACTTATCTCTCAGAACTGAGCATGTGGAGAGACGTTCGTTCATCTAGCACAAAGGGAACGGGTTGCAGGAGAAACTTTTACTCTGGTTTCTCAGTCTGTTTCCTAGTGCCGGTTTGAAGTTCCTGCAGTTTTCACTGTAAAACCGAGTTGGAGCTAGTACGTCCCCATATATATGTATGGAGTGGAGTTTGCAAGTGAAAAGAAACTTTGTGTTCCCAACAAGCTAGGTGAAGGACGGCTTTCACACACACTTATCTCTCAGAACTGAGCATGTGGAGAGACGTTCGTTCATCTAGCACAAAGGGAACGGGTTGCAGGAGAAACTTTTACTCTGGTTTCTCAGTCTGTTTCCTAGTGCCGGTTTGAAGTTCCTGCAGTTTTCACTGTAAAACCGAGTTGGAGCTAGTACCTCCCCATATATATGTATGGAGTGGAGTTTGCAAGTGAAAAGAAACTTTGTGTTCCCAACAAGCTAGGTGAAGGACGGCTTTCACACACACTTATCTCTCAGAACTGAGCATGTGGAGAGACGTTCGTTCATCTAGCACAAAGGGAACGGGTTGCAGGAGAAACTTTTACTCTGGTTTCTCAGTCTGTTTCCTAGTGCCGGTTTGAAGTTCCTGCAGTTTTCACTGTAAAACCGAGTTGGAGCTTGTACCTCCCCATATATATGTATGGAGTGCAGTTTGCAAGTGAAAAGAAACTTTGTGTTCCCAACAAGCTAGGTGAAATACGGCTTTCACACACACTTATCTCTCAGAACTGAGCATGTGGAGAGACGTTCGTTCATCTAGCACAAAGGGAACGGGTTGCAGGAGAAACTTTTACTCTGGTTTCTCAGTCTGTTTCCTAGTGCCGGTTTGATGTTCCTGCAGTTTTCACTGTAAAACCGAGTTAGATCTTGTACCTCCCCATATATATGTATGGAGTGGAGTTTGCTACTGAAAAGTAACTTTGTGTTCCCAACAAGCTAGGTGAAGGACGGCTTTCACACACACTTATCTCTCAGAACTGAGCATGTGGAGAGACGTTCGTTCATCTAGCACAAAGGGAACGGGTTGCAGGAGAAACTTTTACTCTGGTTTCTCAGTCTGTTTCCTAGTGCCGGTTTGAAGTTCCTGCAGTTTTCACTGTAAAACAGAGTTGGAGCTAGTACCTCCCCATATATATGTATGGAGTGGAGTTTGCAAGTGAAAAGAAACTTTGTGTTCCCAACAAGGTAGGTGAAGGACGGCTTTCACACACACTTATCTCTCAGAACTGAGCATGTGGAGAGACGTTCGTTCATCTAGCACAAAGGGAACGGGTTGCAGGAGAAACTTTTACTCTGGTTTCTCAGTCTGTTTCCTAGTGCCGGTTTGAAGTTCCTGCAGTTTTCACTGTAAAACCGAGTTGGAGCTAGTACCTCCCCATATATATGTATGGAGTGGAGTTTGCAAGTGAAAAGAAACTTTGTGTTCCCAACAAGCTAGGTGAAGGACGGCTTTCACACACACTTATCTCTCAGAACTGAGCATGTGGAGAGACGTTCGTTCATCTAGCACAAAGGGAACGGGTTGCAGGAGAAACTTTTACTCTGGTTTCTCAGTCTGTTTCCTAGTGCCGGTTTGAAGTTCCTGCAGTTTTCACTGTAAAACCGAGTTGGAGCTAGTACCTCCCCATATATATGTATGGAGTGGAGTTTGCAAGTGAAAAGAAACTATGTGTTCCCAACAAGCTAGGTGAAGGACGGCTTTCACACACACTTATCTCTCAGAACTGAGCAAGTGGAGAGACGTTCGTTCATCTAGCACAAAGGGAACGGGTTGCAGGAGAAACTTTTACTCTGGTTTCTCAGTCTGTTTCCTAGTGCCGGTTTGAAGTTCCTGCAGTTTTCACTGTAAAACCGAGTTGGAGCTAGTACCTACCCTTATATATGTATGGAGTGGAGTTTGCAAGTGAAAAGAAACTTTGTGTTCCCAACAAGCTAGGTGAAGGACGGCTTTCACACACACTTATCTCTCAGAACTGAGCATGTGGAGAGACGTTCGTTCATCTAGCACAAAGGGAACGGGTTGCAGGAGAAACTTTTACTCTGGTTTCTCAGTCTGTTTCCTACTGCCGGTTTGAAGTTCCTGCAGTTTTCACTGTAAAACCGAGTTGGAGCTAGTACCTCCCCTTATATATGTATGGAGTGGAGTTTGCAAGTGAAAAGAAACTTTGTGTTCCCAACAAGCTAGGTGAAGGACGGCTTTCACACACACTTATCTCTCAGAACTGAGCATGTGGAGAGACGTTCGTTCATCTAGCACAAAGGGAACGGGTTGCAGGAGAAACTTTTACTCTGGTTTCTCAGTCTGTTTCCTAGTGCCGGTTTGAAGTTCCTGCAGTTTTCACTGTAAAACAGAGTTGGAGCTAGTACCTCCCCATATATATGTATGGAGTGGAGTTTGCAAGTGAAAAGAAACTTTGTGTTCCCAACAAGGTAGGTGAAGGACGGCTTTCACACACACTTATCTCTCAGAACTGAGCATGTGGAGAGACGTTCGTTCATCTAGCACAAAGGGAACGGGTTGCAGGAGAAACTTTTACTCTGGTTTCTCAGTCTGTTTCCTAGTGCCGGTTTGAAGTTCCTGCAGTTTTCACTGTAAAACCGAGTTGGAGCTAGTACCTCCCCATATATATGTATGGAGTGGAGTTTGCAAGTTAAAAGAAACTTTGTGTTCCCAACAAGCTAGGTGAAGGACGGCTTTCACACACACTTATCTCTCAGAACTGAGCATGTGGAGAGACGTTCGTTCATCTAGCACAAAGGGAACGGGTTGCAGGGGAAACTTTTACTCTGGTTTCTCAGTCTGTTTCCTAGTGCCGGTTTGAAGTTCCTGCAGTTTTCACTGTAAAACCGAGTTGGAGCTAGTACCTCCCCATATATATGTATGGAGTGGAGTTTGCAAGTGAAAAGAAACTTTGTGTTCCCAACAAGCTAGGTGAAGGACGGCTTTCACACACACTTATCTCTCAGAACTGAGCAAGTGGAGAGACGTTCGTTCATCTAGCACAAAGGGAACGGGTTGCAGGAGAAACTTTTACTCTGGTTTCTCAGTCTGTTTCCTAGTGCCGGTTTGAAGTTCCTGCAGTTTTCACTGTAAAACCGAGTTGGAGCTAGTACCTCCCCATATATATGTATGGAGTGGAGTTTGCTAGTGAAAAGAAACTTTGTGTTCCCAACAAGCTAGGTGAAGGACGGCTTTCACACACACTTATCTCTCAGAACTGAGCATGTGGAGAGACGTTCGTTCATCTAGCACAAAGGGAACGGGTTGCAGGAGAAACTTTTACTCTGGTTTCTCAGTCTGTTTCCTAGTGCCGGTTTGAAGTTCCTGCAGTTTTCACTGTAAAACCGAGTTGGAGCTAGTACGTCCCCATATATATGTATGGAGTGGAGTTTGCAAGTGAAAAGAAACTTTGTGTTCCCAACAAGCTAGGTGAAGGACGGCTTTCACACACACTTATCTCTCAGAACTGAGCATGTGGAGAGACGTTCGTTCATGTAGCACAAAGGGAACGGGTTGCAGGAGAAACTTTTACTCTGGTCTCTCAGTCTGTTTCCTAGTGCCGGTTTGAAGTTCCTGCAGTTTTCACTGTAAAACCGAGTTGGAGCTAGTACCTCCCCATATATATGTATGGAGTGGAGTTTGCAAGTGAAAAGAAACTTTGTGTTCCCAACAAGCTAGGTGAAGGACGGCTTTCACACACACTTATCTCTCAGAACTGAGCATGTGGAGAGACGTTCGTTCATCTAGCACAAAGGGAACGGGTTGCAGGAGAAACTTTTACTCTGGTTTCTCAGTCTGTTTCCTAGTGCCGGTTTGAAGTTCCTGCAGTTTTCACTGTAAAACCGAGTTGGAGCTAGTACCTCCCCATATATATGTATGGAGTGGAGTTTGCTAGTGAAAAGAAACTTTGTGTTCCCAACAAGCTAGGTGAAGGACGGCTTTCACACACACTTATCTCTCAGAACTGAGCATGTGGAGAGACGTTCGTTCATCTAGCACAAAGGGAACGGGTTGCAGGAGAAACTTTTACTCTGGTTTCTCAGTCTGTTTCCTAGTGCCGGTTTGAAGTTCCTGCAGTTTTCACTGTAAAACCGAGTTGGAGCTAGTACGTCCCCATATATATGTATGGAGTGGAGTTTGCAAGTGAAAAGAAACTTTGTGTTCCCAACAAGCTAGGTGAAGGACGGCTTTCACACACACTTATCTCTCAGAACTGAGCATGTGGAGAGACGTTCGTTCATGTAGCACAAAGGGAACGGGTTGCAGGAGAAACTTTTACTCTGGTCTCTCAGTCTGTTTCCTAGTGCCGGTTTGAAGTTCCTGCAGTTTTCACTGTAAAACCGAGTTGGAGCTAGTACCTCCCCATATATATGTATGGAGTGGAGTTTGCAAGTGAAAAGAAACTTTGTGTTCCCAACAAGCTAGGTGAAGGACGGCTTTCACACACACTTATCTCTCAGAACTGAGCATGTGGAGAGACGTTCGTTCATCTAGCACAAAGGGAACGGGTTGCAGGAGAAACTTTTACTCTGGTTTCTCAGTCTTTTTCCTAGTGCCGGTTTGAAGTTCCTGCAGTTTTCACTGTAAAACCGAGTTGGAGCTAGTACCTCCCCATATATATGTATGGAGTGGAGTTTGCAAGTGAAAAGAAACTTTGTGTTCCCAACAAGCTAGGTGAAGGACGGCTTTCACACACACTTATCTCTCAGAACTGAGCATGTGGAGAGACGTTCGTTCATGTAGCACAAAGGGAACGGGTTGCAGGAGAAACTTTTACTCTGGTTTCTCAGTCTGTTTCCTAGTGCCGGTTTGAAGTTCCTGCAGTTTTCACTGTAAAACCGAGTTGGAGCTAGTACCTCCCCATATATATGTATGGAGTGGAGTTTGCAATTGAAAAGAAACTTTGTGTTCCCAACAAGCTAGGTGAAGGACGGCTTTCACACACACTTATCTCTCAGAACTGAGCATGTGGAGAGACGTTCGTTCATCTAGCACAAAGGGAACGGGTTGCAGGAGAAACTTTTACTCTGGTTTCTCAGTCTGTTTCCTAGTGCCGGTTTGAAGTTCCTGCAGTTTTCACTGTAAAACCGAGTTGGAGCTAGTACCTCCCCATATATATGTATGGAGTGGAGTTTGCTAGTGAAAAGAAACTTTGTGTTCCCAACAAGCTAGGTGAAGGACGGCTTTCACACACACTTATCTCTCAGAACTGAGCATGTGGAGAGACGTTCGTTCATCTAGCACAAAGGGAACGGGTTGCAGGAGAAACTTTTACTCTGGTTTCTCAGTCTGTTTCCTAGTGCCGGTTTGAAGTTCCTGCAGTTTTCACTGTAAAACCGAGTTGGAGCTAGTACCTACCCTTATATATGTATGGAGTGGAGTTTGCAAGTGAAAAGAAACTTTGTGTTCCCAACAAGCTAGGTGAAGGACGGCTTTCACACACACTTATCTCTCAGAACTGAGCATGTGGAGAGACGTTCGTTCATCTAGCACAAAGGGAACGGGTTGCAGGAGAAACTTTTACTCTGGTTTCTCAGTCTGTTTCCTACTGCCGGTTTGAAGTTCCTGCAGTTTTCACTGTAAAACCGAGTTGGAGCTAGTACCTCCCCTTATATATGTATGGAGTGGAGTTTGCAAGTGAAAAGAAACTTTGTGTTCCCAACAAGCTAGGTGAAGGACGGCTTTCACACACACTTATCTCTCAGAACTGAGCATGTGGAGAGACGTTCGTTCATCTAGCACAAAGGGAACGGGTTGCAGGAGAAACTTTTACTCTGGTTTCTCAGTCTGTTTCCTAGTGCCGGTTTGAAGTTCCTGCAGTTTTCACTGTAAAACAGAGTTGGAGCTAGTACCTCCCCATATATATGTATGGAGTGGAGTTTGCAAGTGAAAAGAAACTTTGTGTTCCCAACAAGGTAGGTGAAGGACGGCTTTCACACACACTTATCTCTCAGAACTGAGCATGTGGAGAGACGTTCGTTCATCTAGCACAAAGGGAACGGGTTGCAGGAGAAACTTTTACTCTGGTTTCTCAGTCTGTTTCCTAGTGCCGGTTTGAAGTTCCTGCAGTTTTCACTGTAAAACCGAGTTGGAGCTAGTACCTCCCCATATATATGTATGGAGTGGAGTTTGCAAGTGAAAAGAAACTTTGTGTTCCCAACAAGCTAGGTGAAGGACGGCTTTCACACACACTTATCTCTCAGAACTGAGCATGTGGAGAGACGTTCGTTCATCTAGCACAAAGGGAACGGGTTGCAGGAGAAACTTTTACTCTGGTTTCTCAGTCTGTTTCCTAGTGCCGGTTTGAAGTTCCTGCAGTTTTCACTGTAAAACCGAGTTGGAGCTAGTACCTCCCCATATATATGTATGGAGTGGAGTTTGCAAGTGAAAAGAAACTTTGTGTTCCCAACAAGCTAGGTGAAGGACGGCTTTCACACACACTTATCTCTCAGAACTGAGCAAGTGGAGAGACGTTCGTTCATCTAGCACAAAGGGAACGGGTTGCAGGAGAAACTTTTACTCTGGTTTCTCAGTCTGTTTCCTAGTGCCGGTTTGAAGTTCCTGCAGTTTTCACTGTAAAACCGAGTTGGAGCTAGTACCTCCCCATATATATGTATGGAGTGGAGTTTGCTAGTGAAAAGAAACTTTGTGTTCCCAACAAGCTAGGTGAAGGACGGCTTTCACACACACTTATCTCTCAGAACTGAGCATGTGGAGAGACGTTCGTTCATGTAGCACAAAGGGAACGGGTTGCAGGAGAAACTTTTACTCTGGTTTCTCAGTCTGTTTCCTAGTGCCGGTTTGAAGTTCCTGCAGTTTTCACTGTAAAACCGAGTTGGAGCTAGTACCTCCCCATATATATGTATGGAGTGGAGTTTGCAATTGAAAAGAAACTTTGTGTTCCCAACAAGCTAGGTGAAGGACGGCTTTCACACACACTTATCTCTCAGAACTGAGCATGTGGAGAGACGTTCGTTCATCTAGCACAAAGGGAACGGGTTGCAGGGGAAACTTTTACTCTGGTTTCTCAGTCTGTTTCCTAGTGCCGGTTTGAAGTTCCTGCAGTTTTCACTGTAAAACCGAGTTGGAGCTAGTACCTCCCCATATATATGTATGGAGTGGAGTTTGCTAGTGAAAAGAAACTTTGTGTTCCCAACAAGCTAGGTGAAGGACGGCTTTCACACACACTTATCTCTCAGAACTGAGCATGTGGAGAGACGTTCGTTCATCTAGCACAAAGGGAACGGGTTGCAGGAGAAACTTTTACTCTGGTTTCTCAGTCTGTTTCCTAGTGCCGGTTTGAAGTTCCTGCAGTTTTCACTGTAAAACCGAGTTGGAGCTAGTACCTACCCTTATATATGTATGGAGTGGAGTTTGCAAGTGAAAAGAAACTTTGTGTTCCCAACAAGCTAGGTGAAGGACGGCTTTCACACACACTTATCTCTCAGAACTGAGCATGTGGAGAGACGTTCGTTCATCTAGCACAAAGGGAACGGGTTGCAGGAGAAACTTTTACTCTGGTTTCTCAGTCTGTTTCCTACTGCCGGTTTGAAGTTCCTGCAGTTTTCACTGTAAAACCGAGTTGGAGCTAGTACCTCCCCTTATATATGTATGGAGTGGAGTTTGCAAGTGAAAAGAAACTTTGTGTTCCCAACAAGCTAGGTGAAGGACGGCTTTCACACACACTTATCTCTCAGAACTGAGCATGTGGAGAGACGTTCGTTCATCTAGCACAAAGGGAACGGGTTGCAGGAGAAACTTTTACTCTGGTTTCTCAGTCTGTTTCCTAGTGCCGGTTTGAAGTTCCTGCAGTTTTCACTGTAAAACAGAGTTGGAGCTAGTACCTCCCCATATATATGTATGGAGTGGAGTTTGCAAGTGAAAAGAAACTTTGTGTTCCCAACAAGGTAGGTGAAGGACGGCTTTCACACACACTTATCTCTCAGAACTGAGCATGTGGAGAGACGTTCGTTCATCTAGCACAAAGGGAACGGGTTGCAGGAGAAACTTTTACTCTGGTTTCTCAGTCTGTTTCCTAGTGCCGGTTTGAAGTTCCTGCAGTTTTCACTGTAAAACCGAGTTGGAGCTAGTACCTCCCCATATATATGTATGGAGTGGAGTTTGCAAGTGAAAAGAAACTTTGTGTTCCCAACAAGCTAGGTGAAGGACGGCTTTCACACACACTTATCTCTCAGAACTGAGCATGTGGAGAGACGTTCGTTCATCTAGCACAAAGGGAACGGGTTGCAGGAGAAACTTTTACTCTGGTTTCTCAGTCTGTTTCCTAGTGCCGGTTTGAAGTTCCTGCAGTTTTCACTGTAAAACCGAGTTGGAGCTAGTACCTCCCCATATATATGTATGGAGTGGAGTTTGCAAGTGAAAAGAAACTTTGTGTTCCCAACAAGCTAGGTGAAGGACGGCTTTCACACACACTTATCTCTCAGAACTGAGCAAGTGGAGAGACGTTCGTTCATCTAGCACAAAGGGAACGGGTTGCAGGAGAAACTTTTACTCTGGTTTCTCAGTCTGTTTCCTAGTGCCGGTTTGAAGTTCCTGCAGTTTTCACTGTAAAACCGAGTTGGAGCTAGTACCTCCCCATATATATGTATGGAGTGGAGTTTGCTAGTGAAAAGAAACTTTGTGTTCCCAACAAGCTAGGTGAAGGACGGCTTTCACACACACTTATCTCTCAGAACTGAGCATGTGGAGAGACGTTCGTTCATCTAGCACAAAGGGAACGGGTTGCAGGAGAAACTTTTACTCTGGTTTCTCAGTCTGTTTCCTAGTGCCGGTTTGAAGTTCCTGCAGTTTTCACTGTAAAACCGAGTTGGAGCTAGTACGTCCCCATATATATGTATGGAGTGGAGTTTGCAAGTGAAAAGAAACTTTGTGTTCCCAACAAGCTAGGTGAAGGACGGCTTTCACACACACTTATCTCTCAGAACTGAGCATGTGGAGAGACGTTCGTTCATGTAGCACAAAGGGAACGGGTTGCAGGAGAAACTTTTACTCTGGTCTCTCAGTCTGTTTCCTAGTGCCGGTTTGAAGTTCCTGCAGTTTTCACTGTAAAACCGAGTTGGAGCTAGTACCTCCCCATATATATGTATGGAGTGGAGTTTGCAAGTGAAAAGAAACTTTGTGTTCCCAACAAGCTAGGTGAAGGACGGCTTTCACACACACTTATCTCTCAGAACTGAGCATGTGGAGAGACGTTCGTTCATGTAGCACAAAGGGAACGGGTTGCAGGAGAAACTTTTACTCTGGTTTCTCAGTCTGTTTCCTAGTGCCGGTTTGAAGTTCCTGCAGTTTTCACTGTAAAACCGAGTTGGAGCTAGTACCTCCCCATATATATGTATGGAGTGGAGTTTGCTAGTGAAAAGAAACTTTGTGTTCCCAACAAGCTAGGTGAAGGACGGCTTTCACACACACTTATCTCTCAGAACTGAGCATGTGGAGAGACGTTCGTTCATCTAGCACAAAGGGAACGGGTTGCAGGAGAAACTTTTACTCTGGTTTCTCAGTCTGTTTCCTAGTGCCGGTTTGAAGTTCCTGCAGTTTTCACTGTAAAACCGAGTTGGAGCTAGTACGTCCCCATATATATGTATGGAGTGGAGTTTGCAAGTGAAAAGAAACTTTGTGTTCCCAACAAGCTAGGTGAAGGACGGCTTTCACACACACTTATCTCTCAGAACTGAGCATGTGGAGAGACGTTCGTTCATGTAGCACAAAGGGAACGGGTTGCAGGAGAAACTTTTACTCTGGTCTCTCAGTCTGTTTCCTAGTGCCGGTTTGAAGTTCCTGCAGTTTTCACTGTAAAACCGAGTTGGAGCTAGTACCTCCCCATATATATGTATGGAGTGGAGTTTGCAAGTGAAAAGAAACTTTGTGTTCCCAACAAGCTAGGTGAAGGACGGCTTTCACACACACTTATCTCTCAGAACTGAGCATGTGGAGAGACGTTCGTTCATCTAGCACAAAGGGAACGGGTTGCAGGAGAAACTTTTACTCTGGTTTCTCAGTCTTTTTCCTAGTGCCGGTTTGAAGTTCCTGCAGTTTTCACTGTAAAACCGAGTTGGAGCTAGTACCTCCCCATATATATGTATGGAGTGGAGTTTGCAAGTGAAAAGAAACTTTGTGTTCCCAACAAGCTAGGTGAAGGACGGCTTTCACACACACTTATCTCTCAGAACTGAGCATGTGGAGAGACGTTCGTTCATGTAGCACAAAGGGAACGGGTTGCAGGAGAAACTTTTACTCTGGTTTCTCAGTCTGTTTCCTAGTGCCGGTTTGAAGTTCCTGCAGTTTTCACTGTAAAACCGAGTTGGAGCTAGTACCTCCCCATATATATGTATGGAGTGGAGTTTGCTAGTGAAAAGAAACTTTGTGTTCCCAACAAGCTAGGTAAAGAACGGCTTTCACACACACTTATCTCTCAGAATTGAGCATGTGGAGAGACGTTCGTTCATGTAGCACAAAGGGAACGGGTTGCAGGAGAAACTTTTACTCTGGTTTCTCAGTCTGTTTCCTAGTGCCGGTTTGAAGTTCCTGCAGTTTTCACTGTAAAACCGAGTTGGAGCTAGTACCTCCCCATATATATGTATGGAGTGGAGTTTGCAATTGAAAAGAAACTTTGTGTTCCCAACAAGCTAGGTGAAGGACGGCTTTCACACACACTTATCTCTCAGAACTGAGCATGTGGAGAGACGTTCGTTCATCTAGCACAAAGGGAACGGGTTGCAGGAGAAACTTTTACTCTGGTTTCTCAGTCTGTTTCCTAGTGCCGGTTTGAAGTTCCTGCAGTTTTCACTGTAAAACCGAGTTGGAGCTAGTACCTCCCCATATATATGTATGGAGTGGAGTTTGCAAGTGAAAAGAAACTTTGTGTTCCCAACAAGCTAGGTGAAGGACGGCTTTCACACACACTTATCTCTCAGAACTGAGCATGTGGAGAGACGTTCGTTCATCTAGCACAAAGGGAACGGGTTGCAGGGGAAACTTTTACTCTGGTTTCTCAGTCTGTTTCCTAGTGCCGGTTTGAAGTTCCTGCAGTTTTCACTGTAAAACAGAGTTGGAGCTAGTACCTCCCCATATATATGTATGGAGTGGAGTTTGCAAGTGAAAAGAAACTTTGTGTTCCCAACAAGCTAGGTGAAGGACGGCTTTCACACACACTTATCTCTCAGAACTGAGCATGTGGAGAGACGTTCGTTCATCTAGCACAAAGGGAACGGGTTGCAGGAGAAACTTTTACTCTGGTTTCTCAGTCTGTTTCCTAGTGCCGGTTTGAAGTTCCTGCAGTTTTCACTGTAAAACCGAGTTGGAGCTAGTACCTCCCCATATATATGTATGGAGTGGAGTATGCAAGTGAAAAGAAACTTTGTGTTCCCAACAAGCTAGGTGAAGGACGGCTTTCACACACACTTATCTCTCAGAACTGAGCATGTGGAGAGACGTTCGTTCATCTAGCACAAAGGGAACGGTTTGCAGGAGAAACTTTTACTCTGGTTTCTCAGTCTGTTTCCTAGTGCCGGTTTGAAGTTCCTGCAGTTTTCACTGTAAAACCGAGTTGGAGCTAGTACCTCCCCATATATATGTATGGAGTGGAGTTTGCTAGTGAAAAGAAACTTTGTGTTCCCAACAAGCTAGGTGAAGGACGGCTTTCACACACACTTATCTCTCAGAACTGAGCATGTGGAGAGACGTTCGTTCATCTAGCACAAAGGGAACGGGTTGCAGGAGAAACTTTTACTCTGGTTTCTCAGTCTGTTTCCTAGTGCCGGTTTGAAGTTCCTGCAGTTTTCACTGTAAAACCGAGTTGGAGCTAGTACGTCCCCATATATATGTATGGAGTGGAGTTTGCAAGTGAAAAGAAACTTTGTGTTCCCAACAAGCTAGGTGAAGGACGGCTTTCACACACACTTATCTCTCAGAACTGAGCATGTGGAGAGACGTTCGTTCATGTAGCACAAAGGGAACGGGTTGCAGGAGAAACTTTTACTCTGGTCTCTCAGTCTGTTTCCTAGTGCCGGTTTGAAGTTCCTGCAGTTTTCACTGTAAAACCGAGTTGGAGCTAGTACCTCCCCATATATATGTATGGAGTGGAGTTTGCAAGTGAAAAGAAACTTTGTGTTCCCAACAAGCTAGGTGAAGGACGGCTTTCACACACACTTATCTCTCAGAACTGAGCATGTGGAGAGACGTTCGTTCATCTAGCACAAAGGGAACGGGTTGCAGGAGAAACATTTACTCTGGTTTCTCAGTCTGTTTCCTAGTGCCGGTTTGAAGTTCCTGCAGTTTTCACTGTAAAACCGAGTTGGAGCTAGTACCTCCCCATATATATGTATGGAGTGGAGTTTGCTAGTGAAAAGAAACTTTGTGTTCCCAACAAGCTAGGTGAAGGACGGCTTTCACACACACTTATCTCTCAGAACTGAGCATGTGGAGAGACGTTCGTTCATCTAGCACAAAGGGAACGGGTTGCAGGAGAAACTTTTACTCTGGTTTCCCAGTCTGTTTCCTAGTGCCGGTTTGAAGTTCCTGCAGTTTTCACTGTAAAACCGAGTTGGAGCTAGTACGTCCCCATATATATGTATGGAGTGGAGTTTGCAAGTGAAAAGAAACTTTGTGTTCCCAACAAGCTAGTTGAAGGACGGCTTTCACACACACTTATCTCTCAGAACTGAGCATGTGGAGAGACGTTCGTTCATGTAGCACAAAGGGAACGGGTTGCAGGAGAAACTTTTACTCTGGTCTCTCAGTCTGTTTCCTAGTGCCGGTTTGAAGTTCCTGCAGTTTTCACTGTAAAACCGAGTTGGAGCTAGTACCTCCCCATATATATGTATGGAGTGGAGTTTGCAAGTGAAAAGAAACTTTGTGTTCCCAACAAGCTAGGTGAAGGACGGCTTTCACACACACTTATCTCTCAGAACTGAGCATGTGGAGAGACGTTCGTTCATCTAGCACAAAGGGAACGGGTTGCAGGAGAAACTTTTACTCTGGTTTCTCAGTCTGTTTCCTAGTGCCGGTTTGAAGTTCCTGCAGTTTTCACTGTAAAACCGAGTTGGAGCTAGTACCTCCCCATATATATGTATGGAGTGGAGTTTGCAAGTGAAAAGAAACTTTGTGTTCCCAACAAGCTAGGTGAAGGACGGCTTTCACACACACTTATCTCTCAGAACTGAGCATGTGGAGAGACGTTCGTTCATGTAGCACAAAGGGAACGGGTTGCAGGAGAAACTTTTACTCTGGTTTCTCAGTCTGTTTCCTAGTGCCGGTTTGAAGTTCCTGCAGTTTTCACTGTAAAACCGAGTTGGAGCTAGTACCTCCCCATATATATGAATGGAGTGGAGTATGCAAGTGAAAAGAAACTTTGTGTTCCCAACAAGCTAGGTGAAGGACGGCTTTCACACACACTTATCTCTCAGAACTGAGCATGTGGAGAGACGTTCGTTCATCTAGCACAAAGGGAACGGGTTGCAGGAGAAACTTTTACTCTGGTTTCTCAGTCTGTTTCCTAGTGCCGGTTTGAAGTTCCTGCAGTTTTCACTGTAAAACCGAGTTGGAGCTAGTACCTCCCCATATATATGTATGGAGTGGAGTTTGCTAGTGAAAAGAAACTTTGTGTTCCCAACAAGCTAGGTGAAGGACGGCTTTCACACACACTTATCTCTCAGAACTGAGCATGTGGAGAGACGTTCGTTCATCTAGCACAAAGGGAACGGGTTGCAGGAGAAACTTTTACTCTGGTTTCTCAGTCTGTTTCCTAGTGCCGGTTTGAAGTTCCTGCAGTTTTCACTGTAAAACCGAGTTGGAGCTAGTACGTCCCCATATATATGTATGGAGTGGAGTTTGCAAGTGAAAAGAAACTTTGTGTTCCCAACAAGCTAGGTGAAGGACGGCTTTCACACACACTTATCTCTCAGAACTGAGCATGTGGAGAGACGTTCGTTCATGTAGCACAAAGGGAACGGGTTGCAGGAGAAACTTTTACTCTGGTCTCTCAGTCTGTTTCCTAGTGCCGGTTTGAAGTTCCTGCAGTTTTCACTGTAAAACCGAGTTGGAGCTAGTACCTCCCCATATATATGTATGGAGTGGAGTTTGCAAGTGAAAAGAAACTTTGTGTTCCCAACAAGCTAGGTGAAGGACGGCTTTCACACACACTTATCTCTCAGAACTGAGCATGTGGAGAGACGTTCGTTCATCTAGCACAAAGGGAACGGGTTGCAGGAGAAACTTTTACTCTGGTTTCTCAGTCTGTTTCCTAGTGCCGGTTTGAAGTTCCTGCAGTTTTCACTGTAAAACCGAGTTGGAGCTAGTACCTCCCCATATATATGTATGGAGTGGAGTTTGCTAGTGAAAAGAAACTTTGTGTTCCCAACAAGCTAGGTGAAGGACGGCTTTCACACACACTTATCTCTCAGAACTGAGCATGTGGAGAGACGTTCGTTCATCTAGCACAAAGGGAACGGGTTGCAGGAGAAACTTTTACTCTGGTTTCCCAGTCTGTTTCCTAGTGCCGGTTTGAAGTTCCTGCAGTTTTCACTGTAAAACCGAGTTGGAGCTAGTACGTCCCCATATATATGTATGGAGTGGAGTTTGCAAGTGAAAAGAAACTTTGTGTTCCCAACAAGCTAGGTGAAGGACGGCTTTCACACACACTTATCTCTCAGAACTGAGCATGTGGAGAGACGTTCGTTCATGTAGCACAAAGGGAACGGGTTGCAGGAGAAACTTTTACTCTGGTCTCTCAGTCTGTTTCCTAGTGCCGGTTTGAAGTTCCTGCAGTTTTCACTGTAAAACCGAGTTGGAGCTAGTACCTCCCCATATATATGTATGGAGTGGAGTTTGCAAGTGAAAAGAAACTTTGTGTTCCCAACAAGCTAGGTGAAGGACGGCTTTCACACACACTTATCTCTCAGAACTGAGCATGTGGAGAGACGTTCGTTCATCTAGCACAAAGGGAACGGGTTGCAGGAGAAACTTTTACTCTGGTTTCTCAGTCTGTTTCCTAGTGCCGGTTTGAAGTTCCTGCAGTTTTCACTGTAAAACCGAGTTGGAGCTAGTACCTCCCCATATATATGTATGGAGTGGAGTTTGCAAGTGAAAAGAAACTTTGTGTTCCCAACAAGCTAGGTGAAGGACGGCTTTCACACACACTTATCTCTCAGAACTGAGCATGTGGAGAGACGTTCGTTCATGTAGCACAAAGGGAACGGGTTGCAGGAGAAACTTTTACTCTGGTTTCTCAGTCTGTTTCCTAGTGCCGGTTTGAAGTTCCTGCAGTTTTCACTGTAAAACCGAGTTGGAGCTAGTACCTCCCCATATATATGTATGGAGTGGAGTTTGCTAGTGAAAAGAAACTTTGTGTTCCCAACAAGCTAGGTAAAGAACGGCTTTCACACACACTTATCTCTCAGAACTGAGCATGTGGAGAGACGTTCGTTCATGTAGCACAAAGGGAACGGGTTGCAGGAGAAACTTTTACTCTGGTTTCTCAGTCTGTTTCCTAGTGCCGGTTTGAAGTTCCTGCAGTTTTCACTGTAAAACCGAGTTGGAGCTAGTACCTCCCCATATATATGTATGGAGTGGAGTTTGCAATTGAAAAGAAACTTTGTGTTCCCAACAAGCTAGGTGAAGGACGGCTTTCACACACACTTATCTCTCAGAACTGAGCATGTGGAGAGACGTTCGTTCATGTAGCACAAAGGGAACGGGTTGCAGGAGAAACTTTTACTCTGGTTTCTCAGTCTGTTTCCTAGTGCCGGTTTGAAGTTCCTGCAGTTTTCACTGTAAAACCGAGTTGGAGCTAGTACCTACCCTTATATATGTATGGAGTGGAGTTTGCAAGTGAAAAGAAACTTTGTGTTCCCAACAAGCTAGGTGAAGGACGGCTTTCACACACACTTATCTCTCAGAACTGAGCATGTGGAGAGACGTTCGTTCATCTAGCACAAAGGGAACGGGTTGCAGGAGAAACTTTTACTCTGGTTTCTCAGTCTGTTTCCTAGTGCCGGTTTGAAGTTCCTGCAGTTTTCACTGTAAAACAGAGTTGGAGCTAGTACGTCCCCATATATATGTATGGAGTGGAGTTTGCAAGTGAAAAGAAACTTTGTGTTCCCAACAAGCTAGGTGAAGGACGGCTTTCACACACACTTATCTCTCAGAACTGAGCATGTGGAGAGACGTTCGTTCATCTAGCACAAAGGGAACGGGTTGCAGGAGAAACTTTTTCTCTGGTTTCTCAGTCTGTTTCCTAGTGCCGGTTTGAAGTTCCTGCAGTTTTCACTGTAAAACCGAGTTGGAGCTAGTACCTCCCCATATATATGTATGGAGTGGAGTATGCAAGTGAAAAGAAACTTTGTGTTCCCAACAAGCTAGGTGAAGGACGGCTTTCACACACACTTATCTCTCAGAACTGAGCATGTGGAGAGACGTTCGTTCATCTAGCACAAAGGGAACGGGTTGCAGGAGAAACTTTTACTCTGGTTTCTCAGTCTGTTTCCTAGTGCCGGTTTGAAGTTCCTGCAGTTTTCACTGTAAAACCGAGTTGGAGCTAGTACCTCCCCATATATATGTATGGAGTGGAGTTTGCAAGTGAAAAGAAACTTTGTGTTCCCAACAAGCTAGGTGAAGGACGGCTTTCACACACACTTATCTCTCAGAACTGAGCATGTGGAGAGACGTTCGTTCATCTAGCACAAAGGAAACGGGTTGCAGGAGAAACTTTTACTCTGGTTTCTCAGTCTGTTTCCTAGTGCCGGTTTGAAGTTCCTGCAGTTTTCACTGTAAAACCGAGTTGGAGCTAGTACCTCCCCATATATATGTATGGAGTGGAGATTGCTAGTGAAAAGAAACTTTGTGTTCCCAACAAGCTAGGTGAAGGACGGCTTTCACACACACTTATCTCTCAGAACTGAGCATGTGGAGAGACGTTCGTTCATGTAGCACAAAGGGAACGGGTTGCAGGAGAAACTTTTACTCTGGTTTCTCAGTCTGTTTCCTAGTGCCGGTTTGAAGTTCCTGCAGTTTTCACTGTAAAACCGAGTTGGAGCTAGTACCTCCCCATATATATGTATGGAGTGGAGTATGCAAGTGAAAAGAAACTTTGTGTTCCCAACAAGCTAGGTGAAGGACGGCTTTCACACACACTTATCTCTCAGAACTGAGCATGTGGAGAGACGTTCGTTCATCTAGCACAAAGGGAACGGGTTGCAGGAGAAACTTTTACTCTGGTTTCTCAGTCTGTTTCCTAGTGCCGGTTTGAAGTTCCTGCAGTTTTCACTGTAAAACCGAGTTGGAGCTAGTACCTCCCCATATATATGTATGGAGTGGAGTTTGCTAGTGAAAAGAAACTTTGTGTTCCCAACAAGCTAGGTGAAGGACGGCTTTCACACACACTTATCTCTCAGAACTGAGCATGTGGAGAGACGTTCGTTCATCTAGCACAAAGGGAACGGGTTGCAGGAGAAACTTTTACTCTGGTTTCTCAGTCTGTTTCCTAGTGCCGGTTTGAAGTTCCTGCAGTTTTCACTGTAAAACCGAGTTGGAGCTAGTACGTCCCCATATATATGTATGGAGTGGAGTTTGCAAGTGAAAAGAAACTTTGTGTTCCCAACAAGCTAGGTGAAGGACGGCTTTCACACACACTTATCTCTCAGAACTGAGCATGTGGAGAGACGTTCGTTCATGTAGCACAAAGGGAACGGGTTGCAGGAGAAACTTTTACTCTGGTCTCTCAGTCTGTTTCCTAGTGCCGGTTTGAAGTTCCTGCAGTTTTCACTGTAAAACCGAGTTGGAGCTAGTACCTCCCCATATATATGTATGGAGTGGAGTTTGCAAGTGAAAAGAAACTTTGTGTTCCCAACAAGCTAGGTGAAGGACGGCTTTCACACACACTTATCTCTCAGAACTGAGCATGTGGAGAGACGTTCGTTCATCTAGCACAAAGGGAACGGGTTGCAGGAGAAACTTTTACTCTGGTTTCTCAGTCTGTTTCCTAGTGCCGGTTTGAAGTTCCTGCAGTTTTCACTGTAAAACCGAGTTGGAGCTAGTACCTCCCCATATATATGTATGGAGTGGAGTTTGCTAGTGAAAAGAAACTTTGTGTTCCCAACAAGCTAGGTGAAGGACGGCTTTCACACACACTTATCTCTCAGAACTGAGCATGTGGAGAGACGTTTGTTCATCTAGCACAAAGGGAACGGGTTGCAGGAGAAACTTTTACTCTGGTCTCTCAGTCTGTTTCCTAGTGCCGGTTTGAAGTTCCTGCAGTTTTCACTGTAAAACCGAGTTGGAGCTAGTACCTCCCCATATATATGTATGGAGTGGAGTTTGCAAGTGAAAAGAAACTTTGTGTTCCCAACAAGCTAGGTGAAGGACGGCTTTCACACACACTTATCTCTCAGAACTGAGCATGTGGAGAGACGTTCGTTCATCTAGCACAAAGGGAACGGGTTGCAGGAGAAACTTTTACTCTGGTTTCTCAGTCTGTTTCCTAGTGCCGGTTTGAAGTTCCTGCAGTTTTCACTGTAAAACCGAGTTGGAGCTAGTACCTCCCCATATATATGTATGGAGTGGAGTTTGCAAGTGAAAAGAAACTTTGTGTTCCCAACAAGCTAGGTGAAGGACGGCTTTCACACACACTTATCTCTCAGAACTGAGCATGTGGAGAGACGTTCGTTCATGTAGCACAAAGGGAACGGGTTGCAGGAGAAACTTTTACTCTGGTTTCTCAGTCTGTTTCCTAGTGCCGGTTTGAAGTTCCTGCAGTTTTCACTGTAAAACCGAGTTGGAGCTAGTACCTCCCCATATATATGTATGGAGTGGAGTTTGCTAGTGAAAAGAAACTTTGTGTTCCCAACAAGCTAGGTAAAGAACGGCTTTCACACACACTTATCTCTCAGAACTGAGCATGTGGAGAGACGTTCGTTCATGTAGCACAAAGGGAACGGGTTGCAGGAGAAACTTTTACTCTGGTTTCTCAGTCTGTTTCCTAGTGCCGGTTTGAAGTTCCTGCAGTTTTCACTGTAAAACCGAGTTGGAGCTAGTACCTCCCCATATATATGTATGGAGTGGAGTTTGCAAGTGAAAAGAAACTTTGTGTTCCCAACAAGCTAGGTGAAGGACGGCTTTCACACACACTTATCTCTCAGAACTGAGCATGTGGAGAGACGTTCGTTCATGTAGCACAAAGGGAACGGGTTGCAGGAGAAACTTTTACTCTGGTTTCTCAGTCTGTTTCCTAGTGCCGGTTTGAAGTTCCTGCAGTTTTCACTGTAAAACCGAGTTGGAGCTAGTACCTACCCTTATATATGTATGGAGTGGAGTTTGCAAGTGAAAAGAAACTTTGTGTTCCCAACAAGCTAGGTGAAGGACGGCTTTCACACACACTTATCTCTCAGAACTGAGCATGTGGAGAGACGTTCGTTCATCTAGCACAAAGGGAACGGGTTGCAGGAGAAACTTTTACTCTGGTTTCTCAGTCTGTTTCCTAGTGCCGGTTTGAAGTTCCTGCAGTTTTCACTGTAAAACAGAGTTGGAGCTAGTACGTCCCCATATATATGTATGGAGTGGAGTTTGCAAGTGAAAAGAAACTTTGTGTTCCCAACAAGCTAGGTGAAGGACGGCTTTCACACACACTTATCTCTCAGAACTGAGCATGTGGAGAGACGTTCGTTCATCTAGCACAAAGGGAACGGGTTGCAGGAGAAACTTTTTCTCTGGTTTCTCAGTCTGTTTCCTAGTGCCGGTTTGAAGTTCCTGCAGTTTTCACTGTAAAACCGAGTTGGAGCTAGTACCTCCCCATATATATGTATGGAGTGGAGTATGCAAGTGAAAAGAAACTTTGTGTTCCCAACAAGCTAGGTGAAGGACGGCTTTCACACACACTTATCTCTCAGAACTGAGCATGTGGAGAGACGTTCGTTCATCTAGCACAAAGGGAACGGGTTGCAGGAGAAACTTTTACTCTGGTTTCTCAGTCTGTTTCCTAGTGCCGGTTTGAAGTTCCTGCAGTTTTCACTGTAAAACCGAGTTGGAGCTAGTACCTCCCCATATATATGTATGGAGTGGAGTTTGCAAGTGAAAAGAAACTTTGTGTTCCCAACAAGCTAGGTGAAGGACGGCTTTCACACACACTTATCTCTCAGAACTGAGCATGTGGAGAGACGTTCGTTCATGTAGCACAAAGGGAACGGGTTGCAGGAGAAACTTTTACTCTGGTCTCTCAGTCTGTTTCCTAGTGCCGGTTTGAAGTTCCTGCAGTTTTCACTGTAAAACCGAGTTGGAGCTAGTACCTCCCCATATATATGTATGGAGTGGAGTTTGCAAGTGAAAAGAAACTTTGTGTTCCCAACAAGCTAGGTGAAGGACGGCTTTCACACACACTTATCTCTCAGAACTGAGCATGTGGAGAGACGTTCGTTCATCTAGCACAAAGGGAACGGGTTGCAGGAGAAACTTTTACTCTGGTTTCTCAGTCTGTTTCCTAGTGCCGGTTTGAAGTTCCTGCAGTTTTCACTGTAAAACCGAGTTGGAGCTAGTACCTCCCCATATATATGTATGGAGTGGAGTTTGCAAGTGAAAAGAAACTTTGTGTTCCCAACAAGCTAGGTGAAGGACGGCTTTCACACACACTTATCTCTCAGAACTGAGCATGTGGAGAGACGTTCGTTCATGTAGCACAAAGGGAACGGGTTGCAGGAGAAACTTTTACTCTGGTCTCTCAGTCTGTTTCCTAGTGCCGGTTTGAAGTTCCTGCAGTTTTCACTGTAAAACCGAGTTGGAGCTAGTACGTCCCCATATATATGTATGGAGTGGAGTTTGCAAGTGAAAAGAAACTTTGTGTTCCCAACAAGCTAGGTGAAGGACGGCTTTCACACACACTTATCTCTCAGAACTGAGCATGTGGAGAGACGTTCGTTCATCTAGCACAAAGGGAACGGGTTGCAGGAGAAACTTTTTCTCTGGTTTCTCAGTCTGTTTCCTAGTGCCGGTTTGAAGTTCCTGCAGTTTTCACTGTAAAACCGAGTTGGAGCTAGTACCTCCCCATATATATGTATGGAGTGGAGTATGCAAGTGAAAAGAAACTTTGTGTTCCCAACAAGCTAGGTGAAGGACGGCTTTCACACACACTTATCTCTCAGAACTGAGCATGTGGAGAGACGTTCGTTCATCTAGCACAAAGGGAACGGGTTGCAGGAGAAACTTTTACTCTGGTTTCTCAGTCTGTTTCCTAGTGCCGGTTTGAAGTTCCTGCAGTTTTCACTGTAAAACCGAGTTGGAGCTAGTACCTCCCCATATATATGTATGGAGTGGAGTTTGCAAGTGAAAAGAAACTTTGTGTTCCCAACAAGCTAGGTGAAGGACGGCTTTCACACACACTTATCTCTCAGAACTGAGCATGTGGAGAGACGTTCGTTCATCTAGCACAAAGGAAACGGGTTGCAGGAGAAACTTTTACTCTGGTTTCTCAGTCTGTTTCCTAGTGCCGGTTTGAAGTTCCTGCAGTTTTCACTGTAAAACCGAGTTGGTGCTAGTACCTCCCCATATATATGTATGGAGTGGAGATTGCTAGTGAAAAGAAACTTTGTGTTCCCAACAAGCTAGGTGAAGGACGGCTTTCACACACACTTATCTCTCAGAACTGAGCATGTGGAGAGACGTTCGTTCATCTAGCACAAAGGGAACGGGTTGCAGGAGAAACTTTTACTCTGGTTTCTCAGTCTGTTTCCTAGTGCCGGTTTGAAGTTCCTGCAGTTTTCACTGTAAAACCGAGTTGGAGCTAGTACCTCCCCATATATATGTATGGATTGGAGTTTGCAAGTGAAAAGAAACTTTGTGTTCCCAACAAGCTAGGTGAAGGACGGCTTTCACACACACTTATCTCTCAGAACTGAGCATGTGGAGAGACGTTCGTTCATCTAGCACAAAGGGAACGGGTTGCAGGAGAAACTTTTACTCTGGTTTCCCAGTCTGTTTCCTAGTGCCGGTTTGAAGTTCCTGCAGTTTTCACTGTAAAACCGAGTTGGAGCTAGTACCTCCCCATATATATGTATGGAGTGGAGTTTGCAAGTGAAAAGAAACTTTGTGTTCCCAACAAGCTAGGTGAAGGACGGCTTTCACACACACTTATCTCTCAGAACTGAGCATGTGGAGAGACGTTCGTTCATCTAGCACAAAGGGAACGGGTTGCAGGAGAAACTTTTACTCTGGTTTCTCAGTCTGTTTCCTAGTGCCGGTTTGAAGTTCCTGCAGTTTTCACTGTAAAACCGAGTTGGAGCTAGTACGTCCCCATATATATGTATGGAGTGGAGTTTGCAAGTGAAAAGAAACTTTGTGTTCCCAACAAGCTAGGTGAAGGACGGCTTTCACACACACTTATCTCTCAGAACTGAGCATGTGGAGAGACGTTCGTTCATGTAGCACAAAGGGAACGGGTTGCAGGAGAAACTTTTACTCTGGTCTCTCAGTCTGTTTCCTAGTGCCGGTTTGAAGTTCCTGCAGTTTTCACTGTAAAACCGAGTTGGAGCTAGTACCTCCCCATATATATGTATGGAGTGGAGTTTGCAAGTGAAAAGAAACTTTGTGTTCCCAACAAGCTAGGTGAAGGACGGCTTTCACACACACTTATCTCTCAGAACTGAGCATGTGGAGAGACGTTCGTTCATCTAGCACAAAGGGAACGGGTTGCAGGAGAAACTTTTACTCTGGTTTCTCAGTCTGTTTCCTAGTGCCGGTTTGAAGTTCCTGCAGTTTTCACTGTAAAACCGAGTTGGAGCTAGTACCTCCCCATATATATGTATGGAGTGGAGTTTGCTAGTGAAAAGAAACTTTGTGTTCCCAACAAGCTAGGTGAAGGACGGCTTTCACACACACTTATCTCTCAGAACTGAGCATGTGGAGAGACGTTCGTTCATCTAGCACAAAGGGAACGGGTTGCAGGAGAAACTTTTACTCTGGTTTCTCAGTCTGTTTCCTAGTGCCGGTTTGAAGTTCCTGCAGTTTTCACTGTAAAACCGAGTTGGAGCTAGTACGTCCCCATATATATGTATGGAGTGGAGTTTGCAAGTGAAAAGAAACTTTGTGTTCCCAACAAGCTAGGTGAAGGACGGCTTTCACACACACTTATCTCTCAGAACTGAGCATGTGGAGAGACGTTCGTTCATGTAGCACAAAGGGAACGGGTTGCAGGAGAAACTTTTACTCTGGTCTCTCAGTCTGTTTCCTAGTGCCGGTTTGAAGTTCCTGCAGTTTTCACTGTAAAACCGAGTTGGAGCTAGTACCTCCCCATATATATGTATGGAGTGGAGTTTGCAAGTGAAAAGAAACTTTGTGTTCCCAACAAGCTAGGTGAAGGACGGCTTTCACACACACTTATCTCTCAGAACTGAGCATGTGGAGAGACGTTCGTTCATCTAGCACAAAGGGAACGGGTTGCAGGAGAAACTTTTACTCTGGTTTCTCAGTCTGTTTCCTAGTGCCGGTTTGAAGTTCCTGCAGTTTTCACTGTAAAACAGAGTTGGAGCTAGTACCTCCCCATATATATGTATGGAGTGGAGTTTGCAATTGAAAAGAAACTTTGTGTTCCCAACAAGCTAGGTGAAGGACGGCTTTCACACACACTTATCTCTCAGAACTGAGCATGTGGAGAGACGTTCGTTCATCTAGCACAAAGGGAACGGGTTGCAGGAGAAACTTTTACTCTGGTTTCTCAGTCTGTTTCCTAGTGCCGGTTTGAAGTTCCTGCAGTTTTCACTGTAAAACCGAGTTGGAGCTAGTACCTACCCTTATATATGTATGGAGTGGAGTTTGCAAGTGAAAAGAAACTTTGTGTTCCCAACAAGCTAGGTGAAGGACGGCTTTCACACACACTTATCTCTCAGAACTGAGCATGTGGAGAGACGTTCGTTCATCTAGCACAAAGGGAACGGGTTGCAGGAGAAACTTTTACTCTGGTTTCTCAGTCTGTTTCCTAGTGCCGGTTTGAAGTTCCTGCAGTTTTCACTGTAAAACCGAGTTGGAGCTAGTACCTCCCCATATATATGTATGGAGTGGAGTTTGCAAGTGAAAAGAAACTTTGTGTTCCCAACAAGCTAGGTGAAGGACGGCTTTCACACACACTTATCTCTCAGAACTGAGCATGTGGAGAGACGTTCGTTCATCTAGCACAAAGGGAACGGGTTGCAGGAGAAACTTTTACTCTGGTTTCTCAGTCTGTTTCCTAGTGCCGGTTTGAAGTTCCTGCAGTTTTCACTGTAAAACCGAGTTGGAGCTAGTACCTACCCTTATATATGTATGGAGTGGAGTTTGCAAGTGAAAAGAAACTTTGTGTTCCCAACAAGCTAGGTGAAGGACGGCTTTCACACACACTTATCTCTCAGAACTGAGCATGTGGAGAGACGTTCGTTCATCTAGCACAAAGGGAACGGGTTGCAGGAGAAACTTTTACTCTGGTTTCTCAGTCTGTTTCCTAGTGCCGGTTTGAAGTTCCTGCAGTTTTCACTGTAAAACAGAGTTGGAGCTAGTACCTCCCCATATATATGTATGGAGTGGAGTTTGCAAGTGAAAAGAAACTTTGTGTTCCCAACAAGCTAGGTGAAGGATGGCTTTCACACACACTTATCTCTCAGAACTGAGCATGTGGAGAGACGTTCGTTCATCTAGCACAAAGGGAACGGGTTGCAGGAGAAACTTTTACTCTGGTTTCTCAGTCTGTTTCCTAGTGCCGGTTTGAAGTTCCTGCAGTTTTCACTGTAAAACCGAGTTGGAGCTAGTACCTCCCCATATATATGTATGGAGTGGAGATTGCTAGTGAAAAGAAACTTTGTGTTCCCAACAAGCTAGTTGAAGGACGGCTTTCACACACACTTATCTCTCAGAACTGAGCATGTGGAGAGACGTTCGTTCATCTAGAACAAAGGGAATGGGTTGCAGGGGAAACTTTTACTCTGGTTTCTCAGTCTGTTTCCTAGTGCCGGTTTGAAGTTCCTGCAGTTTTCACTGTAAAACCGAGTTGGAGCTAGTACCTCCCCATATATATGTATGGAGTGGAGTTTGCAAGTGAAAAGAAACTTTGTGTTCCCAACAAGCTAGGTGAAGGACGGCTTTCACACACACTTATCTCTCAGAACTGAGCATGTGGAGAGACGTTCGTTCATCTAGCACAAAGGGAACGGGTTGCAGGAGAAACTTTTACTCTGGTTTCTCAGTCTGTTTCCTAGTGCCGGTTTGAAGTTCCTGCAGTTTTCACTGTAAAACCGAGTTGGAGCTAGTACCTCCCCATATATATGTATGGAGTGGAGTTTGCAAGTGAAAAGAAACTTTGTGTTCCCAACAAGCTAGGTGAAGGACGGCTTTCACACACACTTATCTCTCAGAACTGAGCATGTGGAGAGACGTTCGTTCATCTAGCACAAAGGGAACGGGTTGCAGGAGAAACTTTTACTCTGGTTTCTCAGTCTGTTTCCTAGTGCCGGTTTGAAGTTCCTGCAGTTTTCACTGTAAAACCGAGTTGGAGCTAGTACCTCCCCATATATATGTATGGAGTGGAGTTTGCAATTGAAAAGAAACTTTGTGTTCCCAACAAGCTAGGTGAAGGACGGCTTTCACACACACTTATCTCTCAGAACTGAGCATGTGGAGAGACGTTCGTTCATCTAGCACAAAGGGAACGGGTTGCAGGAGAAACTTTTACTCTGGTTTCTCAGTCTGTTTCCTAGTGCCGGTTTGAAGTTCCTGCAGTTTTCACTGTAAAACCGAGTTGGAGCTAGTACCTACCCTTATATATGTATGGAGTGGAGTTTGCAAGTGAAAAGAAACTTTGTGTTCCCAACAAGCTAGGTGAAGGACGGCTTTCACACACACTTATCTCTCAGAACTGAGCATGTGGAGAGACGTTCGTTCATCTAGCACAAAGAGAACGGGTTGCAGGAGAAACTTTTACTCTGGTTTCTCAGTCTGTTTCCTAGTGCCGGTTTGAAGTTCCTGCAGTTTTCACTGTAAAACAGAGTTGGAGCTAGTACCTCCCCATATATATGTATGGAGTGGAGTTTGCAAGTGAAAAGAAACTTTGTGTTCCCAACAAGCTAGGTGAAGGACGGCTTTCACACACACTTATCTCTCAGAACTGAGCATGTGGAGAGACGTTCGTTCATCTAGCACAAAGGGAACGGGTTGCAGGAGAAACTTTTACTCTGGTTTCTCAGTCTGTTTCCTAGTGCCGGTTTGAAGTTCCTGCAGTTTTCACTGTAAAACCGAGTTGGAGCTAGTACCTCCCCATATATATGTATGGAGTGGAGTATGCAAGTGAAAAGAAAGTTTGTGTTCCCAACAAGCTAGGTGAAGGACGGCTTTCACACACACTTATCTCTCAGAACTGAGCATGTGGAGAGACGTTCGTTCATGTAGCACAAAGGGAACGGGTTGCAGGAGAAACTTTTACTCTGGTTTCTCAGTCTGTTTCCTAGTGCCGGTTTGAAGTTCCTGCAGTTTTCACTGTAAAACCGAGTTGGAGCTAGTACCTCCCCATATATATGTATGGAGTGGAGTTTGCAAGTGAAAAGAAACTTTGTGTTCCCAACAAGCTAGGTGAAGGACGGCTTTCACACACACCTATCTATCAGAACTGAGCATGTGGAGAGACGTTCGTTCATCTAGCACAAAAGGAACGCGTTGCTGGGGAAACTTTTCCTCTGGTTTCTCAGTCTGTTTCCTAGTGCCGGTTTGAAGTTCCTGCAGTTTTCACTGTAAAACCGAGTTGGAGCTAGTACCTCCCCATATATATGTATGGAGTGGAGTTTGCAAGTGAAAAGAAACTTTGTGTTCCCAACAAGCTAGGTGAAGGACGGCTTTCACACACACTTATCTCTCAGAACTGAGCATGTGGAGAGACGTTCGTTCATCTAGCACAAAGGGAACGGGTTGCAGGAGAAACTTTTACTCTGGTTTCTCAGTCTGTTTCCTAGTGCCGGTTTGAAGTTCCTGCAGTTTTCACTGTAAAAGCGAGTTGGAGCTAGTACCTCCCCATATATATGTATGGAGTGGAGTTTGCAAGTGAAAAGAAACTTTGTGTTCCCAACAAGCTAGGTGAAGGACGGCTTTCACACACACTTATCTCTCAGAACTGAGCATGTGGAGAGACGTTCGTTCATCTAGCACAAAGGGAACGGTTTGCAGGAGAAACTTTTACTCTGGTTTCCCAGTCTGTTTCCTAGTGCCGGTTTGAAGTTCCTGCAGTTTTCACTGTAAAACCGAGTTGGAGCTAGTACCTCCCCATATATATGTATGGAGTGGAGTTTGCAAGTGAAAAGAAACTTTGTGTTCCCAACAAGCTAGGTGAAGGACGGCTTTCACACACACTTATCTCTCAGAACTGAGCATGTGGAGAGACGTTCGTTCATCTAGCACAAAGGGAACGGGTTGCAGGAGAAACTTTTACTCTGGTTTCTCAGTCTGTTTCCTAGTGCCGGTTTGAAGTTCCTGCAGTTTTCACTGTAAAACCGAGTTAGATCTTGTACCTCCCCATATATATGTATGGATTGCAGTTTGCTACTGAAAAGAAACTTTGTGTTCCCAACAAGCTAGTTGAAGGACGGCTTTCACACACACTTATCTCTCAGAACTGAGCATGTGGAGAGACGTTCGTTCATCTAGAACAAAGGGAATGGGTTGCAGGGGAAACTTTTACTCTGGTTTCTCAGTCTGTTTCCTAGTGCCGGTTTGAAGTTCCTGCAGTTTTCACTGTAAAACCGAGTTGGAGCTAGTACCTCCCCATATATATATATGGAGTGGAGTTTGCAAGTGAAAAGAAACTTTGTGTTCCCAACAAGCTAGGTGAAGGACGGCTTTCACACACACTTATCTCTCAGAACTGAGCATGTGGAGAGACGTTCGTTCATCTAGCACAAAGGGAACGGGTTGCAGGAGAAACTTTTACTCTGGTTTCTCAGTCTGTTTCCTAGTGCCGGTTTGAAGTTCCTGCAGTTTTCACTGTAAAACCGAGTTGGAGCTGGTACCTCCCCATATATATGTATGGAGTGGAGTTTGCTAGTGAAAAGAAACTTTGTGTTCCCAACAAGCTAGGTAAAGAACGGCTTTCATACACACTTATCTCTCAGAACTGAGCATGTGGAGAGACGTTCGTTCATGTAGCACAAAGGGAACGGGTTGCAGGAGAAACTTTTACTCTGGTTTCTCAGTCTGTTTCCTAGTGCCGGTTTGAAGTTCCTGCAGTTTTCACTGTAAAACCGAGTTGGAGCTAGTACCTCCCCATATATATGTATGGAGTGGAGTTTGCAATTGAAAAGAAACTTTGTGTTCCCAACAAGCTAGGTGAAGGACGGCTTTCACACACACTTATCTCTCAGAACTGAGCATGTGGAGAGACGTTCGTTCATCTAGCACAAAGGGAACGGGTTGCAGGAGAAACTTTTACTCTGGTTTCCCAGTCTGTTTCCTAGTGCCGGTTTGAAGTTCCTGCAGTTTTCACTGTAAAACCGAGTTGGAGCTAGTACCTCCCCATATATATGTATGGAGTGGAGTTTGCAAGTGAAAAGAAACTTTGTGTTCCCAACAAGCTAGGTGAAGGACGGCTTTCACACACACTTATCTCTCAGAACTGAGCATGTGGAGAGACGTTCGTTCATCTAGCACAAAGGGAACGGGTTGCAGGAGAAACTTTTACTCTGGTTTCTCAGTCTGTTTCCTAGTGCCGGTTTGAAGTTCCTGCAGTTTTCACTGTAAAACCGAGTTGGAGCTAGTACGTCCCCATATATATGTATGGAGTGGAGTTTGCAAGTGAAAAGAAACTTTGTGTTCCCAACAAGCTAGGTGAAGGACGGCTTTCACACACACTTATCTCTCAGAACTGAGCATGTGGAGAGACGTTCGTTCATGTAGCACAAAGGGAACGGGTTGCAGGAGAAACTTTTACTCTGGTCTCTCAGTCTGTTTCCTAGTGCCGGTTTGAAGTTCCTGCAGTTTTCACTGTAAAACCGAGTTGGAGCTAGTACCTCCCCATATATATGTATGGAGTGGAGTTTGCTACTGAAAAGAATCTTTGTGTTCCCAACAAGCTAGGTGAAGGACGGCTTTCACACACACTTATCTCTCAGAACTGAGCATGTGGAGAGACGTTCGTTCATCTAGCACAAAGGGAACGGGTTGCAGGAGAAACTTTTACTCTGGTTTCTCAGTCTGTTTCCTAGTGCCGGTTTGAAGTTCCTGCAGTTTTCACTGTAAAACCGAGTTGGAGCTAGTACCTCCCCATATATATGTATGGAGTGGAGTTTGCTAGTGAAAAGAAACTTTGTGTTCCCAACAAGCTAGGTGAAGGACGGCTTTCACACACACTTATCTCTCAGAACTGAGCATGTGGAGAGACGTTCGTTCATCTAGCACAAAGGGAACGGGTTGCAGGAGAAACTTTTACTCTGGTTTCTCAGTCTGTTTCCTAGTGCCGGTTTGAAGTTCCTGCAGTTTTCACTGTAAAACCGAGTTGGAGCTAGTACGTCCCCATATATATGTATGGAGTGGAGTTTGCAAGTGAAAAGAAACTTTGTGTTCCCAACAAGCTAGGTGAAGGACGGCTTTCACACACACTTATCTCTCAGAACTGAGCATGTGGAGAGACGTTCGTTCATGTAGCACAAAGGGAACGGGTTGCAGGAGAAACTTTTACTCTGGTCTCTCAGTCTGTTTCCTAGTGCCGGTTTGAAGTTCCTGCAGTTTTCACTGTAAAACCGAGTTGGAGCTAGTACCTCCCCATATATATGTATGGAGTGGAGTTTGCAAGTGAAAAGAAACTTTGTGTTCCCAACAAGCTAGGTGAAGGACGGCTTTCACACACACTTATCTCTCAGAACTGAGCATGTGGAGAGACGTTCGTTCATCTAGCACAAAGGGAACGGGTTGCAGGAGAAACTTTTACTCTGGTTTCTCAGTCTGTTTCCTAGTGCCGGTTTGAAGTTCCTGCAGTTTTCACTGTAAAACAGAGTTGGAGCTAGTACCTCCCCATATATATGTATGGAGTGGAGTTTGCAATTGAAAAGAAACTTTGTGTTCCCAACAAGCTAGGTGAAGGACGGCTTTCACACACACTTATCTCTCAGAACTGAGCATGTGGAGAGACGTTCGTTCATCTAGCACAAAGGGAACGGGTTGCAGGAGAAACTTTTACTCTGGTTTCTCAGTCTGTTTCCTAGTGCCGGTTTGAAGTTCCTGCAGTTTTCACTGTAAAACCGAGTTGGAGCTAGTACCTACCCTTATATATGTATGGAGTGGAGTTTGCAAGTGAAAAGAAACTTTGTGTTCCCAACAAGCTAGGTGAAGGACGGCTTTCACACACACTTATCTCTCAGAACTGAGCATGTGGAGAGACGTTCGTTCATCTAGCACAAAGGGAACGGGTTGCAGGAGAAACTTTTACTCTGGTTTCTCAGTCTGTTTCCTAGTGCCGGTTTGAAGTTCCTGCAGTTTTCACTGTAAAACCGAGTTGGAGCTAGTACCTCCCCATATATATGTATGGAGTGGAGTTTGCAAGTGAAAAGAAACTTTGTGTTCCCAACAAGCTAGGTGAAGGACGGCTTTCACACACACTTATCTCTCAGAACTGAGCATGTGGAGAGACGTTCGTTCATCTAGCACAAAGGGAACGGGTTGCAGGAGAAACTTTTACTCTGGTTTCTCAGTCTGTTTCCTAGTGCCGGTTTGAAGTTCCTGCAGTTTTCACTGTAAAACCGAGTTGGAGCTAGTACCTACCCTTATATATGTATGGAGTGGAGTTTGCAAGTGAAAAGAAACTTTGTGTTCCCAACAAGCTAGGTGAAGGACGGCTTTCACACACACTTATCTCTCAGAACTGAGCATGTGGAGAGACGTTCGTTCATCTAGCACAAAGGGAACGGGTTGCAGGAGAAACTTTTACTCTGGTTTCTCAGTCTGTTTCCTAGTGCCGGTTTGAAGTTCCTGCAGTTTTCACTGTAAAACCGAGTTGGAGCTAGTACCTCCCCATATATATGTATGGAGTGGAGTTTGCAAGTGAAAAGAAACTTTGTGTTCCCAACAAGCTAGGTGAAGGACGGCTTTCACACACACTTATCTCTCAGAACTGAGCATGTGGAGAGACGTTCGTTCATCTAGCACAAAGGGAACGGGTTGCAGGAGAAACTTTTACTCTGGTTTCTCAGTCTGTTTCCTAGTGCCGGTTTGAAGTTCCTGCAGTTTTCACTGTAAAACCGAGTTGGAGCTAGTACCTCCCCATATATATGTATGGAGTGGAGATTGCTAGTGAAAAGAAACTTTGTGTTCCCAACAAGCTAGTTGAAGGACGGCTTTCACACACACTTATCTCTCAGAACTGAGCATGTGGAGAGACGTTCGTTCATCTAGAACAAAGGGAATGGGTTGCAGGGGAAACTTTTACTCTGGTTTCTCAGTCTGTTTCCTAGTGCCGGTTTGAAGTTCCTGCAGTTTTCACTGTAAAACCGAGTTGGAGCTAGTACCTCCCCATATATATGTATGGAGTGGAGTTTGCAAGTGAAAAGAAACTTTGTGTTCCCAACAAGCTAGGTGAAGGACGGCTTTCACACACACTTATCTCTCAGAACTGAGCATGTGGAGAGACGTTCGTTCATCTAGCACAAAGGGAACGGGTTGCAGGAGAAACTTTTACTCTGGTTTCTCAGTCTGTTTCCTAGTGCCGGTTTGAAGTTCCTGCAGTTTTCACTGTAAAACCGAGTTGGAGCTAGTACCTCCCCATATATATGTATGGAGTGGAGTTTGCAAGTGAAAAGAAACTTTGTGTTCCCAACAAGCTAGGTGAAGGACGGCTTTCACACACACTTATCTCTCAGAACTGAGCATGTGGAGAGACGTTCGTTCATCTAGCACAAAGGGAACGGGTTGCAGGAGAAACTTTTACTCTGGTTTCTCAGTCTGTTTCCTAGTGCCGGTTTGAAGTTCCTGCAGTTTTCACTGTAAAACCGAGTTGGAGCTAGTACCTCCCCATATATATGTATGGAGTGGAGTTTGCAATTGAAAAGAAACTTTGTGTTCCCAACAAGCTAGGTGAAGGACGGCTTTCACACACACTTATCTCTCAGAACTGAGCATGTGGAGAGACGTTCGTTCATCTAGCACAAAGGGAACGGGTTGCAGGAGAAACTTTTACTCTGGTTTCTCAGTCTGTTTCCTAGTGCCGGTTTGAAGTTCCTGCAGTTTTCACTGTAAAACCGAGTTGGAGCTAGTACCTACCCTTATATATGTATGGAGTGGAGTTTGCAAGTGAAAAGAAACTTTGTGTTCCCAACAAGCTAGGTGAAGGACGGCTTTCACACACACTTATCTCTCAGAACTGAGCATGTGGAGAGACGTTCGTTCATCTAGCACAAAGGGAACGGGTTGCAGGAGAAACTTTTACTCTGGTTTCTCAGTCTGTTTCCTAGTGCCGGTTTGAAGTTCCTGCAGTTTTCACTGTAAAACCGAGTTGGAGCTAGTACCTCCCCATATATATGTATGGAGTGGAGTTTGCAAGTGAAAAGAAACTTTGTGTTCCCAACAAGCTAGGTGAAGGACGGCTTTCACACACACTTATCTCTCAGAACTGAGCATGTGGAGAGACGTTCGTTCATCTAGCACAAAGGGAACGGGTTGCAGGAGAAACTTTTACTCTGGTTTCTCAGTCTGTTTCCTAGTGCCGGTTTGAAGTTCCTGCAGTTTTCACTGTAAAACCGAGTTGGAGCTAGTACCTACCCTTATATATGTATGGAGTGGAGTTTGCAAGTGAAAAGAAACTTTGTGTTCCCAACAAGCTAGGTGAAGGACGGCTTTCACACACACTTATCTCTCAGAACTGAGCATGTGGAGAGACGTTCGTTCATCTAGCACAAAGGGAACGGGTTGCAGGAGAAACTTTTACTCTGGTTTCTCAGTCTGTTTCCTAGTGCCGGTTTGAAGTTCCTGCAGTTTTCACTGTAAAACCGAGTTGGAGCTAGTACCTCCCCATATATATGTATGGAGTGGAGTTTGCAAGTGAAAAGAAACTTTGTGTTCCCAACAAGCTAGGTGAAGGACGGCTTTCACACACACTTATCTCTCAGAACTGAGCATGTGGAGAGACGTTCGTTCATCTAGCACAAAGGGAACGGGTTGCAGGAGAAACTTTTACTCTGGTTTCTCAGTCTGTTTCCTAGTGCCGGTTTGAAGTTCCTGCAGTTTTCACTGTAAAACCGAGTTGGAGCTAGTACCTCCCCATATATATGTATGGAGTGGAGATTGCTAGTGAAAAGAAACTTTGTGTTCCCAACAAGCTAGTTGAAGGACGGCTTTCACACACACTTATCTCTCAGAACTGAGCATGTGGAGAGACGTTCGTTCATCTAGAACAAAGGGAATGGGTTGCAGGGGAAACTTTTACTCTGGTTTCTCAGTCTGTTTCCTAGTGCCGGTTTGAAGTTCCTGCAGTTTTCACTGTAAAACCGAGTTGGAGCTAGTACCTCCCCATATATATGTATGGAGTGGAGTTTGCAAGTGAAAAGAAACTTTGTGTTCCCAACAAGCTAGGTGAAGGACGGCTTTCACACACACTTATCTCTCAGAACTGAGCATGTGGAGAGACGTTCGTTCATCTAGCACAAAGGGAACGGGTTGCAGGAGAAACTTTTACTCTGGTTTCTCAGTCTGTTTCCTAGTGCCGGTTTGAAGTTCCTGCAGTTTTCACTGTAAAACCGAGTTGGAGCTAGTACCTCCCCATATATATGTATGGAGTGGAGTTTGCAAGTGAAAAGAAACTTTGTGTTCCCAACAAGCTAGGTGAAGGACGGCTTTCACACACACTTATCTCTCAGAACTGAGCATGTGGAGAGACGTTCGTTCATCTAGCACAAAGGGAACGGGTTGCAGGAGAAACTTTTACTCTGGTTTCTCAGTCTGTTTCCTAGTGCCGGTTTGAAGTTCCTGCAGTTTTCACTGTAAAACCGAGTTGGAGCTAGTACCTCCCCATATATATGTATGGAGTGGAGTTTGCAATTGAAAAGAAACTTTGTGTTCCCAACAAGCTAGGTGAAGGACGGCTTTCACACACACTTATCTCTCAGAACTGAGCATGTGGAGAGACGTTCGTTCATCTAGCACAAAGGGAACGGGTTGCAGGAGAAACTTTTACTCTGGTTTCTCAGTCTGTTTCCTAGTGCCGGTTTGAAGTTCCTGCAGTTTTCACTGTAAAACCGAGTTGGAGCTAGTACCTACCCTTATATATGTATGGAGTGGAGTTTGCAAGTGAAAAGAAACTTTGTGTTCCCAACAAGCTAGGTGAAGGACGGCTTTCACACACACTTATCTCTCAGAACTGAGCATGTGGAGAGACGTTCGTTCATCTAGCACAAAGGGAACGGGTTGCAGGAGAAACTTTTACTCTGGTTTCTCAGTCTGTTTCCTAGTGCCGGTTTGAAGTTCCTGCAGTTTTCACTGTAAAACCGAGTTGGAGCTAGTACCTCCCCATATATATGTATGGAGTGGAGTTTGCAAGTGAAAAGAAACTTTGTGTTCCCAACAAGCTAGGTGAAGGACGGCTTTCACACACACTTATCTCTCAGAACTGAGCATGTGGAGAGACGTTCGTTCATCTAGCACAAAGGGAACGGGTTGCAGGAGAAACTTTTACTCTGGATTCTCAGTCTGTTTCCTAGTGCCGGTTTGAAGTTCCTGCAGTTTTCACTGTAAAACCGAGTTGGAGCTAGTACCTCCCCATATATATGTATGGAGTGGAGTATGCAAGTGAAAAGAAAGTTTGTGTTCCCAACAAGCTAGGTGAAGGACGGCTTTCACACACACTTATCTCTCAGAACTGAGCATGTGGAGAGACGTTCGTTCATCTAGCACAAAGGGAACGGGTTGCAGGAGAAACTTTTACTCTGGTTTCTCAGTCTGTTTCCTAGTGCCGGTTTGAAGTTCCTGCAGTTTTCACTGTAAAACCGAGTTGGAGCTAGTACCTCCCCATATATATGTATGGAGTGGAGTTTGCAATTGAAAAGAAACTTTGTGTTCCCAACAAGCTAGGTGAAGGACGGCTTTCACACACACTTATCTCTCAGAACTGAGCATGTGGAGAGACGTTCGTTCATCTAGCACAAAGGGAACGGGTTGCAGGAGAAACTTTTACTCTGGTTTCTCAGTCTGTTTCCTAGTGCCGGTTTGAAGTTCCTGCAGTTTTCACTGTAAAACCGAGTTGGAGCTAGTACCTACCCTTATATATGTATGGAGTGGAGTTTGCAAGTGAAAAGAAACTTTGTGTTCCCAACAAGCTAGGTGAAGGACGGCTTTCACACACACTTATCTCTCAGAACTGAGCATGTGGAGAGACGTTCGTTCATCTAGCACAAAGGGAACGGGTTGCAGGAGAAACTTTTACTCTGGTTTCTCAGTCTGTTTCCTAGTGCCGGTTTGAAGTTCCTGCAGTTTTCACTGTAAAACCGAGTTGGAGCTAGTACCTCCCCATATATATGTATGGAGTGGAGTTTGCAAGTGAAAAGAAACTTTGTGTTCCCAACAAGCTAGGTGAAGGACGGCTTTCACACACACTTATCTCTCAGAACTGAGCATGTGGAGAGACGTTCGTTCATCTAGCACAAAGGGAACGGGTTGCAGGAGAAACTTTTACTCTGGATTCTCAGTCTGTTTCCTAGTGCCGGTTTGAAGTTCCTGCAGTTTTCACTGTAAAACCGAGTTGGAGCTAGTACCTCCCCATATATATGTATGGAGTGGAGTATGCAAGTGAAAAGAAAGTTTGTGTTCCCAACAAGCTAGGTGAAGGACGGCTTTCACACACACTTATCTCTCAGAACTGAGCATGTGGAGAGACGTTCGTTCATCTAGCACAAAGGGAACGGGTTGCAGGAGAAACTTTTACTCTGGTTTCTCAGTCTGTTTCCTAGTGCCGGTTTGAAGTTCCTGCAGTTTTCACTGTAAAACCGAGTTGGAGCTAGTACCTCCCCATATATATGTATGGAGTGGAGTTTGCAAGTGAAAAGAAACTTTGTGTTCCCAACAAGCTAGGTGAAGGACGGCTTTCACACACACCTATCTATCAGAACTGAGCATGTGGAGAGACGTTCGTTCATCTAGCACAAAAGGAACGCGTTGCTGGGGAAACTTTTCCTCTGGTTTCTCAGTCTGTTTCCTAGTGCCGGTTTGAAGTTCCTGCAGTTTTCACTGTAAAACCGAGTTGGAGCTTGTACCTCCCCATATATATGTATGGAGTGGAGTTTGCAAGTGAAAAGAAACTTTGTGTTCCCAACAAGCTAGGTGAAGGACGGCTTTCACACACACTTATCTCTCAGAACTGAGCATGTGGAGAGACGTTCGTTCATCTAGCAAAAAGGGAACGGGTTGCAGGAGAAACTTTTACTCTGGTTTCTCAGTCTGTTTGCTAGTGCCGGTTTGAAGTTCCTGCAGTTTTCACTGTAAAACCGAGTTGGAGCTAGTACCTCCCCATATATATGTATGGAGTGGAGTTTGCAAGTGAAAAGAAACTTTGTGTTCCCAACAAGCTAGGTGAAGGACGGCTTTCACACACACTTATCTCTCAGAACTGAGCATGTGGAGAGACGTTCGTTCATCTAGCACAAAGGGAACGGTTTGCAGGAGAAACTTTTACTCTGGTTTCCCAGTCTGTTTCCTAGTGCCGGTTTGAAGTTCCTGCAGTTTTCACTGTAAAACCGAGTTGGAGCTAGTACCTCCCCATATATATGTATGGAGTGGAGTTTGCAAGTGAAAAGAAACTTTGTGTTCCCAACAAGCTAGGTGAAGGACGGCTTTCACACACACTTATCTCTCAGAACTGAGCATGTGGAGAGACGTTCGTTCATCTAGCTCAAAGGGAACGGGTTGCAGGAGAAACTTTTACTCTGGTTTCTCAGTCTGTTTCCTAGTGCCGGTTTGAAGTTCCTGCAGTTTTCACTGTAAAACCGAGTTAGATCTTGTACCTCCCCATATATATGTATGGATTGCAGTTTGCTACTGAAAAGAAACTTTGTGTTCCCAACAAGCTAGTTGAAGGACGGCTTTCACACACACTTATCTCTCAGAACTGAGCATGTGGAGAGACGTTCGTTCATCTAGCACAAAGGGAACGGGTTGCAGGAGAAACTTTTACTCTGGTTTCTCAGTCTGTTTCCTAGTGCCGGTTTGAAGTTCCTGCAGTTTTCACTGTAAAACAGAGTTGGAGCTAGTACCTCCCCATATATATGTATGGAGTGGAGTTTGCAAGTGAAAAGAAACTTTGTGTTCCCAACAAGCTATGTGAAGGACGGCTTTCACACACACTTATCTCTCAGAACTGAGCATGTGGAGAGACGTTCGTTCATCTAGCACAAAGGGAACGGGTTGCAGGAGAAACTTTTACTCTGGATTCTCAGTCTGTTTCCTAGTGCCGGTTTGAAGTTCCTGCAGTTTTCACTGTAAAACCGAGTTGGAGCTAGTACCTCCCCATATATATGTATGGAGTGGAGTATGCAAGTGAAAAGAAAGTTTGTGTTCCCAACAAGCTAGGTGAAGGACGGCTTTCACACACACTTATCTCTCAGAACTGAGCATGTGGAGAGACGTTCGTTCATCTAGCACAAAGGGAACGGGTTGCAGGAGAAACTTTTACTCTGGTTTCTCAGTCTGTTTCCTAGTGCCGGTTTGAAGTTCCTGCAGTTTTCACTGTAAAACCGAGTTGGAGCTAGTACCTCCCCATATATATGTATGGAGTGGAGTTTGCAAGTGAAAAGAAACTTTGTGTTCCCAACAAGCTAGGTGAAGGACGGCTTTCACACACACCTATCTATCAGAACTGAGCATGTGGAGAGACGTTCGTTCATCTAGCACAAAAGGAACGCGTTGCTGGGGAAACTTTTCCTCTGGTTTCTCAGTCTGTTTCCTAGTGCCGGTTTGAAGTTCCTGCAGTTTTCACTGTAAAACCGAGTTGGAGCTAGTACCTCCCCATATATATGTATGGAGTGGAGTTTGCAAGTGAAAAGAAACTTTGTATTCCCAACAAGCTAGGTGAAGGACGGCTTTCACACACACTTATCTCTCAGAACTGAGCATGTGGAGAGACGTTCGTTCATCTAGCAAAAAGGGAACGGGTTGCAGGAGAAACTTTTACTCTGGTTTCTCAGTCTGTTTCCTAGTGCCGGTTTGAAGTTCCTGCAGTTTTCACTGTAAAACCGAGTTGGAGCTAGTACCTCCCCATATATATGTATGGAGTGGAGTTTGCAAGTGAAAAGAAACTTTGTGTTCCCAACAAGCTAGGTGAAGGACGGCTTTCACACACACTTATCTCTCAGAACTGAGCATGTGGAGAGACGTTCGTTCATCTAGCACAAAGGGAACGGTTTGCAGGAGAAACTTTTACTCTGGTTTCCCAGTCTGTTTCCTAGTGCCGGTTTGAAGTTCCTGCAGTTTTCACTGTAAAACCGAGTTGGAGCTAGTACCTCCCCATATATATGTATGGAGTGGAGTTTGCAAGTGAAAAGAAACTTTGTGTTCCCAACAAGCTAGGTGAAGGACGGCTTTCACACACACTTATCTCTCAGAACTGAGCATGTGGAGAGACGTTCGTTCATCTAGCACAAAGGGAACGGGTTGCAGGAGAAACTTTTACTCTGGTTTCTCAGTCTGTTTCCTAGTGCCGGTTTGAAGTTCCTGCAGTTTTCACTGTAAAACCGAGTTAGATCTTGTACCTCCCCATATATATGTATGGATTGCAGTTTGCTACTGAAAAGAAACTTTGTGTTCCCAACAAGCTAGTTGAAGGACGGCTTTCACACACACTTATCTCTCAGAACTGAGCATGTGGAGAGACGTTCGTTCATCTAGAACAAAGGGAATGGGTTGCAGGGGAAACTTTTACTCTGGTTTCTCAGTCTGTTTCCTAGTGCCGGTTTGAAGTTCCTGCAGTTTTCACTGTAAAACCGAGTTGGAGCTAGTACCTCCCCATATATATATATGGAGTGGAGTTTGCAAGTGAAAAGAAACTTTGTGTTCCCAACAAGCTAGGTGAAGGACGGCTTTCACACACACTTATCTCTCAGAACTGAGCATGTGGAGAGACGTTCGTTCATCTAGCACAAAGGGAACGGGTTGCAGGAGAAACTTTTACTCTGGTTTCTCAGTCTGTTTCCTAGTGCCGGTTTGAAGTTCCTGCAGTTTTCACTGTAAAACCGAGTTGGAGCTAGTACCTCCCCATATATATGTATGGAGTGGAGTTTGCTAGTGAAAAGAAACTTTGTGTTCCCAACAAGCTAGGTAAAGAACGGCTTTCATACACACTTATCTCTCAGAACTGAGCATGTGGAGAGACGTTCGTTCATGTAGCACAAAGGGAACGGGTTGCAGGAGAAACTTTTACTCTGGTTTCTCAGTCTGTTTCCTAGTGCCGGTTTGAAGTTCCTGCAGTTTTCACTGTAAAACCGAGTTGGAGCTAGTACCTCCCCATATATATGTATGGAGTGGAGTTTGCAATTGAAAAGAAACTTTGTGTTCCCAACAAGCTAGGTGAAGGACGGCTTTCACACACACTTATCTCTCAGAACTGAGCATGTGGAGAGACGTTCGTTCATCTAGCACAAAGGGAACGGGTTGCAGGAGAAACTTTTACTCTGGTTTCTCAGTCTGTTTCCTAGTGCCGGTTTGAAGTTCCTGCAGTTTTCACTGTAAAACCGAGTTGGAGCTAGTACCTACCCTTATATATGTATGGAGTGGAGTTTGCAAGTGAAAAGAAACTTTGTGTTCCCAACAAGCTAGGTGAAGGACGGCTTTCACACACACTTATCTCTCAGAACTGAGCATGTGGAGAGACGTTCGTTCATCTAGCACAAAGGGAACGGGTTGCAGGAGAAACTTTTACTCTGGTTTCTCAGTCTGTTTCCTAGTGCCGGTTTGAAGTTCCTGCAGTTTTCACTGTAAAACAGAGTTGGAGCTAGTACCTCCCCATATATATGTATGGAGTGGAGTTTGCAAGTGAAAAGAAACTTTGTGTTCCCAACAAGCTAGGTGAAGGACGGCTTTCACACACACTTATCTCTCAGAACTGAGCATGTGGAGAGACGTTCGTTCATCTAGCACAAAGGGAACGGGTTGCAGGAGAAACTTTTACTCTGGTTTCTCAGTCTGTTTCCTAGTGCCGGTTTGAAGTTCCTGCAGTTTTCACTGTAAAACCGAGTTGGAGCTAGTACCTCCCCATATATATGTATGGAGTGGAGTATGCAAGTGAAAAGAAACTTTGTGTTCCCAACAAGCTAGGTGAAGGACGGCTTTCACACACACTTATCTCTCAGAACTGAGCATGTGGAGAGACGTTCGTTCATCTAGCACAAAGGGAACGGGTTGCAGGAGAAACTTTTACTCTGGTTTCTCAGTCTGTTTCCTAGTGCCGGTTTGAAGTTCCTGCAGTTTTCACTGTAAAACCGAGTTGGAGCTAGTACCTCCCCATATATATGTATGGAGTGGAGTTTGCAAGTGAAAAGAAACTTTGTGTTCCCAACAAGCTAGGTGAAGGACGGCTTTCACACACACTTATCTCTCAGAACTGAGCATGTGGAGAGACGTTCTTTCATCTAGCACAAAGGAAACGGGTTGCAGGAGAAACTTTTACTCTGGTTTCTCAGTCTGTTTCCTAGTGCCGGTTTGAAGTTCCTGCAGTTTTCACTGTAAAACCGAGTTGGAGCTAGTACCTCCCCATATATATGTATGGAGTGGAGATTGCTAGTGAAAAGAAACTTTGTGTTCCCTACAAGCTAGGTGAAGGACGGCTTTCACACACACTTATCTCTCAGAACTGAGCATGTGGAGAGACGTTCGTTCATCTAGCACAAAGGGAACGGGTTGCAGGAGAAACTTTTACTCTGGTTTCTCAGTCTGTTTCCTAGTGCCGGTTTGAAGTTCCTGCAGTTTTCACTGTAAAACCGAGTTGGAGCTAGTACCTCCCCATATATATGTATGGATTGGAGTTTGCAAGTGAAAAGAAACTTTGTGTTCCCAACAAGCTAGGTGAAGGACGGCTTTCACACACACTTATCTCTCAGAACTGAGCATGTGGAGAGACGTTCGTTCATCTAGCACAAAGGGAACGGGTTGCAGGAGAAACTTTTACTCTGGTTTCTCAGTCTGTTTCCTAGTGCCGGTTTGAAGTTCCTGCAGTTTTCACTGTAAAACCGAGTTGGAGCTAGTACCTCCCCATATATATGTATGGAGTGGAGTTTGCAAGTGAAAAGAAACTTTGTGTTCCCAACAAGCTAGGTGAAGGACGGCTTTCACACACACTTATCTCTCAGAACTGAGCATGTGGAGAGACGTTCGTTCATCTAGCACAAAGGGAACGGGTTGCAGGAGAAACTTTTACTCTGGTTTCTCAGTCTGTTTCCTAGTGCCGGTTTGAAGTTCCTGCAGTTTTCACTGTAAAACCGAGTTGGAGCTAGTACGTCCCCATATATATGTATGGAGTGGAGTTTGCAAGTGAAAAGAAACTTTGTGTTCCCAACAAGCTAGGTGAAGGACGGCTTTCACACACACTTATCTCTCAGAACTGAGCATGTGGAGAGACGTTCGTTCATGTAGCACAAAGGGAACGGGTTGCAGGAGAAACTTTTACTCTGGTCTCTCAGTCTGTTTCCTAGTGCCGGTTTGAAGTTCCTGCAGTTTTCACTGTAAAACCGAGTTGGAGCTAGTACCTCCCCATATATATGTATGGAGTGGAGTTTGCAAGTGAAAAGAAACTTTGTGTTCCCAACAAGCTAGGTGAAGGACGGCTTTCACACACACTTATCTCTCAGAACTGAGCATGTGGAGAGACGTTCGTTCATCTAGCACAAAGGGAACGGGTTGCAGGAGAAACTTTTACTCTGGTTTCTCAGTCTGTTTCCAAGTGCCGGTTTGAAGTTCCTGCAGTTTTCACTGTAAAACCGAGTTGGAGCTAGTACCTCCCCATATATATGTATGGAGTGGAGTTTGCTAGTGAAAAGAAACTTTGTGTTCCCAACAAGCTAGGTGAAGGACGGCTTTCACACACACTTATCTCTCAGAACTGAGCATGTGGAGAGACGTTCGTTCATCTAGCACAAAGGGAACGGGTTGCAGGAGAAACTTTTACTCTGGTTTCTCAGTCTGTTTCCTAGTGCCGGTTTGAAGTTCCTGCAGTTTTCACTGTAAAACCGAGTTGGAGCTAGTACGTCCCCATATATATGTATGGAGTGGAGTTTGCAAGTGAAAAGAAACTTTGTGTTCCCAACAAGCTAGGTGAAGGACGGCTTTCACACACACTTATCTCTCAGAACTGAGCATGTGGAGAGACGTTCGTTCATGTAGCACAAAGGGAACGGGTTGCAGGAGAAACTTTTACTCTGGTCTCTCAGTCTGTTTCCTAGTGCCGGTTTGAAGTTCCTGCAGTTTTCACTGTAAAACCGAGTTGGAGCTAGTACCTCCCCATATATATGTATGGAGTGGAGTTTGCAAGTGAAAAGAAACTTTGTGTTCCCAACAAGCTAGGTGAAGGACGGCTTTCACACACACTTATCTCTCAGAACTGAGCATGTGGAGAGACGTTCGTTCATCTAGCACAAAGGGAACGGGTTGCAGGAGAAACTTTTACTCTGGTTTCTCAGTCTGTTTCCTAGTGCCGGTTTGAAGTTCCTGCAGTTTTCACTGTAAAACAGAGTTGGAGCTAGTACCTCCCCATATATATGTATGGAGTGGAGTTTGCAATTGAAAAGAAACTTTGTGTTCCCAACAAGCTAGGTGAAGGACGGCTTTCACACACACTTATCTCTCAGAACTGAGCATGTGGAGAGACGTTCGTTCATCTAGCACAAAGGGAACGGGTTGCAGGAGAAACTTTTACTCTGGTTTCTCAGTCTGTTTCCTAGTGCCGGTTTGAAGTTCCTGCAGTTTTCACTGTAAAACCGAGTTGGAGCTAGTACCTACCCTTATATATGTATGGAGTGGAGTTTGCAAGTGAAAAGAAACTTTGTGTTCCCAACAAGCTAGGTGAAGGACGGCTTTCACACACACTTATCTCTCAGAACTGAGCATGTGGAGAGACGTTCGTTCATCTAGCACAAAGGGAACGGGTTGCAGGAGAAACTTTTACTCTGGTTTCTCAGTCTGTTTCCTAGTGCCGGTTTGAAGTTCCTGCAGTTTTCACTGTAAAACAGAGTTGGAGCTAGTACCTCCCCATATATATGTATGGAGTGGAGTTTGCAAGTGAAAAGAAACTTTGTGTTCCCAACAAGCTAGGTGAAGGACGGCTTTCACACACACTTATCTCTCAGAACTGAGCATGTGGAGAGACGTTCGTTCATCTAGCACAAAGGGAACGGGTTGCAGGAGAAACTTTTACTCTGGTTTCTCAGTCTGTTTCCTAGTGCCGGTTTGAAGTTCCTGCAGTTTTCACTGTAAAACCGAGTTGGAGCTAGTACCTCCCCATATATATGTATGGAGTGGAGTATGCAAGTGAAAAGAAACTTTGTGTTCCCAACAAGCTAGGTGAAGGACGGCTTTCACACACACTTATCTCTCAGAACTGAGCATGTGGAGAGACGTTCGTTCATCTAGCACAAAGGGAACGGGTTGCAGGAGAAACTTTTACTCTGGTTTCTCAGTCTGTTTCCTAGTGCCGGTTTGAAGTTCCTGCAGTTTTCACTGTAAAACCGAGTTGGAGCTAGTACCTCCCCATATATATGTATGGAGTGGAGTTTGCAAGTGAAAAGAAACTTTGTGTTCCCAACAAGCTAGGTGAAGGACGGCTTTCACACACACTTATCTCTCAGAACTGAGCATGTGGAGAGACGTTCTTTCATCTAGCACAAAGGAAACGGGTTGCAGGAGAAACTTTTACTCTGGTTTCTCAGTCTGTTTCCTAGTGCCGGTTTGAAGTTCCTGCAGTTTTCACTGTAAAACCGAGTTGGAGCTAGTACCTCCCCATATATATGTATGGAGTGGAGATTGCTAGTGAAAAGAAACTTTGTGTTCCCAACAAGCTAGGTGAAGGACGGCTTTCACACACACTTATCTCTCAGAACTGAGCATGTGGAGAGACGTTCGTTCATCTAGCACAAAGGGAACGGGTTGCAGGAGAAACTTTTACTCTGGTTTCTCAGTCTGTTTCCTAGTGCCGGTTTGAAGTTCCTGCAGTTTTCACTGTAAAACCGAGTTGGAGCTAGTACCTCCCCATATATATGTATGGATTGGAGTTTGCAAGTGAAAAGAAACTTTGTGTTCCCAACAAGCTAGGTGAAGGACGGCTTTCACACACACTTATCTCTCAGAACTGAGCATGTGGAGAGACGTTCGTTCATCTAGCACAAAGGGAACGGGTTGCAGGAGAAACTTTTACTCTGGTTTCTCAGTCTGTTTCCTAGTGCCGGTTTGAAGTTCCTGCAGTTTTCACTGTAAAACCGAGTTGGAGCTAGTACCTCCCCATATATATGTATGGAGTGGAGTTTGCAAGTGAAAAGAAACTTTGTGTTCCCAACAAGCTAGGTGAAGGACGGCTTTCACACACACTTATCTCTCAGAACTGAGCATGTGGAGAGACGTTCGTTCATCTAGCACAAAGGAAACGGGTTGCAGGAGAAACTTTTACTCTGGTTTCTCAGTCTGTTTCCTAGTGCCGGTTTGAAGTTCCTGCAGTTTTCACTGTAAAACCGAGTTGGAGCTAGTACCTCCCCATATATATGTATGGAGTGGAGATTGCTAGTGAAAAGAAACTTTGTGTTCCCAACAAGCTAGGTGAAGGACGGCTTTCACACACACTTATCTCTCAGAACTGAGCATGTGGAGAGACGTTCGTTCATCTAGCACAAAGGGAACGGGTTGCAGGAGAAACTTTTACTCTGGTTTCTCAGTCTGTTTCCTAGTGCCGGTTTGAAGTTCCTGCAGTTTTCACTGTAAAACCGAGTTGGAGCTAGTACCTCCCCATATATATGTATGGAGTGGAGTTTGCAAGTGAAAAGAAACTTTGTGTTCCCAACAAGCTAGGTGAAGGACGGCTTTCACACACACTTATCTCTCAGAACTGAGCATGTGGAGAGACGTTCGTTCATCTAGCACAAAGGGAACGGGTTGCAGGAGAAACTTTTACTCTGGTTTCTCAGTCTGTTTCCTAGTGCCGGTTTGAAGTTCCTGCAGTTTTCACTGTAAAACCGAGTTGGAGCTAGTACCTCCCCATATATATGTATGGAGTGGAGTTTGCAAGTGAAAAGAAACTTTGTGTTCCCAACAAGCTAGGTGAAGGACGGCTTTCACACACACTTATCTCTCAGAACTGAGCATGTGGAGAGACGTTCGTTCATCTAGCACAAAGGGAACGGGTTGCAGGAGAAACTTTTACTCTGGTTTCTCAGTCTGTTTCCTAGTGCCGGTTTGAAGTTCCTGCAGTTTTCACTGTAAAACCGAGTTGGAGCTAGTACCTCCCCATATATATGTATGGAGTGGAGTTTGCAAGTGAAAAGAAACTTTGTGTTCCCAACAAGCTAGGTGAAGGACGGCTTTCACACACACTTATCTCTCAGAACTGAGCATGTGGAGAGACGTTCGTTCATGTAGCACAAAGGGAATGGTTTGCAGGAGAAACTTTTACTCTGGTTTCTCAGTCTGTTTCCTATTGCCGGTTTGAAGTTCCTGCAGTTTTCACTGTAAAACCGAGTTGGAGCTAGTACCTCCCCATATACATGTATGGAGTGGAGTTTGCAAGTGAAAAGAAACTTTGTGTTCCCAACAAGCTAGGTGAAGGACGGCTTTCACACACACTTATCTCTCAGAACTGAGCATGTGGAGAGACGTTCGTTCATCTAGCACAAAGCGAACGGGTTGCAGGAGAAACTTTTACTCTGGTTTCTCAGTCTGTTTCCTAGTGCCGGTTTGAAGTTCCTGCAGTTTCACTGTAAAACCGAGTTGGAGCTAGTACCTCCCCATATATATGTATGGAGTGGAGTTTGCAAGTGAAAAGAAACTTTGTGTTCCCAACAAGCTAGGTGAAGGACGGCTTTCACACACACTTATCTCTCAGAACTGAGCATGTGGAGAGACGTTCGTTCATCTAGCACAAAGGGAACGGGTTGCAGGAGAAACTTTTACTCTGGTTTCTCAGTCTGTTTCCTAGTGCCGGTTTGAAGTTCCTGCAGTTTTCACTGTAAAACCGAGTTGGAGCTAGTACCTCCCCATATATATGTATGGAGTGGAGTTTGCAAGTGAAAAGAAACTTTGTGTTCCCAACAAGCTAGGTGAAGGACGGCTTTCACACACACTTATCTCTCAGAACTGAGCATGTGGAGAGACGTTCGTTCATCTAGCACAAAGGGAACGGGTTGCAGGAGAAACTTTTACTCTGGTTTCTCAGTCTGTTTCCTAGTGCCGGTTTGAAGTTCCTGCAGTTTTCACTGTAAAAACGAGTTGGAGCTAGTACCTCCCCATATATATGTATGGAGTGGAGTTTGCAAGTGAAAAGAAACTTTGTGTTCCCAACAAGCTAGGTGAAGGACGGCTTTCACACACACTTATCTCTCAGAACTGAGCAAGTGGAGAGACGTTCGTTCATCTAGCACAAAGGGAACGGGTTGCAGGAGAAACTTTTACTCTGGTTTCTCAGTCTGTTTCCTAGTGCCGGTTTGAAGTTCCTGCAGTTTTCACTGTAAAACCGAGTTGGAGCTAGTACCTCCCCATATATATGTATGGAGTGGAGTTTGCAAGTGAAAAGAAACTTTGTGTTCCCAACAAGCTAGGTGAAGGACGGCTTTCACACACACTTATCTCTCAGAACTGAGCATGTGGAGAGACGTTCGTTCATCTAGCACAAAGGGAACGGGTTGCAGGAGAAACTTTTACTCTGGTTTCTCAGTCTGTTTCCTAGTGCCGGTTTGAAGTTCCTGCAGTTTTCACTGTAAAACCGAGTTGGAGCTAGTACGTCCCCATATATATGTATGGAGTGGAGTTTGCAAGTGAAAAGAAACTTTGTGTTCCCAACAAGCTAGGTGAAGGACGGCTTTCACACACACTTATCTCTCAGAACTGAGCATGTGGAGAGACGTTCGTTCATGTAGCACAAAGGGAACGGGTTGCAGGAGAAACTTTTACTCTGGTCTCTCAGTCTGTTTCCTAGTGCCGGTTTGAAGTTCCTGCAGTTTTCACTGTAAAACCGAGTTGGAGCTAGTACCTCCCCATATATATGTATGGAGTGGAGTTTGCAAGTGAAAAGAAACTTTGTGTTCCCAACAAGCTAGGTGAAGGACGGCTTTCACACACACTTATCTCTCAGAACTGAGCATGTGGAGAGACGTTCGTTCATCTAGCACAAAGGGAACGGGTTGCAGGAGAAACTTTTACTCTGGTTTCTCAGTCTGTTTCCTAGTGCCGGTTTGAAGTTCCTGCAGTTTTCACTGTAAAACCGAGTTGGAGCTAGTACCTCCCCATATATATGTATGCAGTGGAGTTTGCTAGTGAAAAGAAACTTTGTGTTCCCAACAAGCTAGGTGAAGGACGGCTTTCACACACACTTATCTCTCAGAACTGAGCATGTGGAGAGACGTTCGTTCATCTAGCACAAAGGGAACGGGTTGCAGGAGAAACTTTTACTCTGGTTTCTCAGTCTGTTTCCTAGTGCCGGTTTGAAGTTCCTGCAGTTTTCACTGTAAAACCGAGTTGGAGCTAGTACCTCCCCATATATATGTATGGAGTGGAGTTTGCAAGTGAAAAGAAACTTTGTGTTCCCAACAAGCTAGGTGAAGGACGGCTTTCACACACACTTATCTCTCAGAACTGAGCATGTGGAGAGACGTTCGTTCATGTAGCACAAAGGGAACGGGTTGCAGGTGAAACTTTTACTCTGGTCTCTCAGTCTGTTTCCTAGTGCCGGTTTGAAGTTCCTGCAGTTTTCACTGTAAAACCGAGTTGGAGCTAGTACCTCCCCATATATATGTATGGAGTGGAGTTTGCAAGTGAAAAGAAACTTTGTGTTCCCAACAAGCTAGGTGAAGGACGGCTTTCACACACACTTATCTCTCAGAACTGAGCATGTGGAGAGACGTTCGTTCATCTAGCACAAAGGGAACGGGTTGCAGGAGAAACTTTTACTCTGGTTTCTCAGTCTGTTTCCTAGTGCCGGTTTGAAGTTCCTGCAGTTTTCACTGTAAAACCGAGTTGGAGCTAGTACCTCCCCATATATATGTATGGAGTGGAGTTTGCAAGTGAAAAGAAACTTTGTGTTCCCAACAAGCTAGGTGAAGGACGGCTTTCACACACACTTATCTCTCAGAACTGAGCATGTGGAGAGACGTTCGTTCATGTAGCACAAAGGGAACGGGTTGCAGGAGAAACTTTTACTCTGGTTTCTCAGTCTGTTTCCTAGTGCCGGTTTGAAGTTCCTGCAGTTTTCACTGTAAAACCGAGTTGGAGCTAGTACCTCCCCATATATATGTATGGAGTGGAGTTTGCTAGTGAAAAGAAACTTTGTGTTCCCAACAAGCTAGGTAAAGAACGGCTTTCACACACACTTATCTCTCAGAATTGAGCATGTGGAGAGACGTTCGTTCATGTAGCACAAAGGGAACGGGTTGCAGGAGAAACTTTTACTCTGGTTTCTCAGTCTGTTTCCTAGTGCCGGTTTGAAGTTCCTGCAGTTTTCACTGTAAAACCGAGTTGGAGCTAGTACCTCCCCATATATATGTATGGAGTGGAGTTTGCAATTGAAAAGAAACTTTGTGTTCCCAACAAGCTAGGTGAAGGACGGCTTTCACACACACTTATCTCTCAGAACTGAGCATGTGGAGAGACGTTCGTTCATCTAGCACAAAGGGAACGGGTTGCAGGAGAAACTTTTACTCTGGTTTCTCAGTCTGTTTCCTAGTGCCGGTTTGAAGTTCCTGCAGTTTTCACTGTAAAACCGAGTTGGAGCTAGTACCTACCCTTATATATGTATGGAGTGGAGTTTGCAAGTGAAAAGAAACTTTGTGTTCCCAACAAGCTAGGTGAAGGACGGCTTTCACACACACTTATCTCTCAGAACTGAGCATGTGGAGAGACGTTCGTTCATCTAGCACAAAGGGAACGGGTTGCAGGAGAAACTTTTACTCTGGTTTCTCAGTCTGTTTCCTAGTGCCGGTTTGAAGTTCCTGCAGTTTTCACTGTAAAACAGAGTTGGAGCTAGTACCTCCCCTTATATATGTATGGAGTGGAGTTTGCAAGTGAAAAGAAACTTTGTGTTCCCAACAAGCTAGGTGAAGGACGGCTTTCACACACACTTATCTCTCAGAACTGAGCATGTGGAGAGACGTTCGTTCATCTAGCACAAAGGGAACGGGTTGCAGGAGAAACTTTTACTCTGGTCTCTCAGTCTGTTTCCTAGTGCCGGTTTGAAGTTCCTGCAGTTTTCACTGTAAAACCGAGTTGGAGCTAGTACCTCCCCATATATATGTATGGAGTGGAGTTTGCAAGTGAAAAGAAACTTTGTGTTCCCAACAAGCTAGGTGAAGGACGGCTTTCACACACACTTATCTCTCAGAACTGAGCATGTGGAGAGACGTTCGTTCATCTAGCACAAAGGGAACGGGTTGCAGGAGAAACTTTTACTCTGGTTTCTCAGTCTGTTTCCTAGTGCCGGTTTGAAGTTCCTGCAGTTTTCACTGTAAAACAGAGTTGGAGCTAGTACCTCCCCATATATATGTATGGAGTGGAGTTTGCAATTGAAAAGAAACTTTGTGTTCCCAACAAGCTAGGTGAAGGACGGCTTTCACACACACTTATCTCTCAGAACTGAGCATGTGGAGAGACGTTCGTTCATCTAGCACAAAGGGAACGGGTTGCAGGAGAAACTTTTACTCTGGTTTCTCAGTCTGTTTCCTAGTGCCGGTTTGAAGTTCCTGCAGTTTTCACTGTAAAACCGAGTTGGAGCTAGTACCTACCCTTATATATGTATGGAGTGGAGTTTGCAAGTGAAAAGAAACTTTGTGTTCCCAACAAGCTAGGTGAAGGACGGCTTTCACACACACTTATCTCTCAGAACTGAGCATGTGGAGAGACGTTCGTTCATCTAGCACAAAGGGAACGGGTTGCAGGAGAAACTTTTACTCTGGTTTCTCAGTCTGTTTCCTAGTGCCGGTTTGAAGTTCCTGCAGTTTTCACTGTAAAACAGAGTTGGAGCTAGTACCTCCCCATATATATGTATGGAGTGGAGTTTGCAAGTGAAAAGAAACTTTGTGTTCCCAACAAGCTAGGTGAAGGACGGCTTTCACACACACTTATCTCTCAGAACTGAGCATGTGGAGAGACGTTCGTTCATCTAGCACAAAGGGAACGGGTTGCAGGAGAAACTTTTACTCTGGTTTCTCAGTCTGTTTCCTAGTGCCGGTTTGAAGTTCCTGCAGTTTTCACTGTAAAACCGAGTTGGAGCTAGTACCTCCCCATATATATGTATGGAGTGGAGTATGCAAGTGAAAAGAAACTTTGTGTTCCCAACAAGCTAGGTGAAGGACGGCTTTCACACACACTTATCTCTCAGAACTGAGCATGTGGAGAGACGTTCGTTCATCTAGCACAAAGGGAACGGGTTGCAGGAGAAACTTTTACTCTGGTTTCTCAGTCTGTTTCCTAGTGCCGGTTTGAAGTTCCTGCAGTTTTCACTGTAAAACCGAGTTGGAGCTAGTACCTCCCCATATATATGCATGGAGTGGAGTTTGCAAGTGAAAAGAAACTTTGTGTTCCCAACAAGCTAGGTGAAGGACGGCTTTCACACACACTTATCTCTCAGAACTGAGCATGTGGAGAGACGTTCTTTCATCTAGCACAAAGGAAACGGGTTGCAGGAGAAACTTTTACTCTGGTTTCTCAGTCTGTTTCCTAGTGCCGGTTTGAAGTTCCTGCAGTTTTCACTGTAAAACCGAGTTGGAGCTAGTACCTCCCCATATATATGTATGGAGTGGAGATTGCTAGTGAAAAGAAACTTTGTGTTCCCAACAAGCTAGGTGAAGGACGGCTTTCACACACACTTATCTCTCAGAACTGAGCATGTGGAGAGACGTTCGTTCATCTAGCACAAAGGGAACGGGTTGCAGGAGAAACTTTTACTCTGGTTTCTCAGTCTGTTTCCTAGTGCCGGTTTGAAGTTCCTGCAGTTTTCACTGTAAAACCGAGTTGGAGCTAGTACCTCCCCATATATATGTATGGATTGGAGTTTGCAAGTGAAAAGAAACTTTGTGTTCCCAACAAGCTAGGTGAAGGACGGCTTTCACACACACTTATCTCTCAGAACTGAGCATGTGGAGAGACGTTCGTTCATCTAGCACAAAGGGAACGGGTTGCAGGAGAAACTGTTACTCTGGTTTCTCAGTCTGTTTCCTAGTGCCGGTTTGAAGTTCCTGCAGTTTTCACTGTAAAACCGAGTTGGAGCTAGTACCTCCCCATATATATGTATGGAGTGGAGTTTGCAAGTGAAAAGAAACTTTGTGTTCCCAACAAGCTAGGTGAAGGACGGCTTTCACACACACTTATCTCTCAGAACTGAGCATGTGGAGAGACGTTCGTTCATCTAGCACAAAGGAAACGGGTTGCAGGAGAAACTTTTACTCTGGTTTCTCAGTCTGTTTCCTAGTGCCGGTTTGAAGTTCCTGCAGTTTTCACTGTAAAACCGAGTTGGAGCTAGTACCTCCCCATATATATGTATGGAGTGGAGATTGCTAGTGAAAAGAAACTTTGTGTTCCCAACAAGCTAGGTGAAGGACGGCTTTCACACACACTTATCTCTCAGAACTGAGCATGTGGAGAGACGTTCGTTCATCTAGCACAAAGGGAACGGGTTGCAGGAGAAACTTTTACTCTGGTTTCTCAGTCTGTTTCCTAGTGCCGGTTTGAAGTTCCTGCAGTTTTCACTGTAAAACCGAGTTGGAGCTAGTACCTCCCCATATATATGTATGGAGTGGAGTTTGCAAGTGAAAAGAAACTTTGTGTTCCCAACAAGCTAGGTGAAGGACGGCTTTCACACACACTTATCTCTCAGAACTGAGCATGTGGAGAGACGTTCGTTCATCTAGCACAAAGGGAACGGGTTGCAGGAGAAACTTTTACTCTGGTTTCTCAGTCTGTTTCCTAGTGCCGGTTTGAAGTTCCTGCAGTTTTCACTGTAAAACCGAGTTGGAGCTAGTACCTCCCCATATATATGTATGGAGTGGAGTTTGCAAGTGAAAAGAAACTTTGTGTTCCCAACAAGCTAGGTGAAGGACGGCTTTCACACACACTTATCTCTCAGAACTGAGCATGTGGAGAGACGTTCGTTCATCTAGCACAAAGGGAACGGGTTGCAGGAGAAACTTTTACTCTGGTTTCTCAGTCTGTTTCCTAGTGCCGGTTTGAAGTTCCTGCAGTTTTCACTGTAAAACCGAGTTGGAGCTAGTACCTCCCCATATATATGTATGGAGTGGAGTTTGCAAGTGAAAAGAAACTTTGTGTTCCCAACAAGCTAGGTGAAGGACGGCTTTCACACACACTTATCTCTCAGAACTGAGCATTTGGAGAGACGTTCGTTCATGTAGCACAAAGGGAATGGTTTGCAGGAGAAACTTTTACTCTGGTTTCTCAGTCTGTTTCCTATTGCCGGTTTGAAGTTCCTGCAGTTTTCACTGTAAAACCGAGTTGGAGCTAGTACCTCCCCATATACATGTATGGAGTGGAGTTTGCAAGTGAAAAGAAACTTTGTGTTCCCAACAAGCTAGGTGAAGGACGGCTTTCACACACACTTATCTCTCAGAACTGAGCATGTGGAGAGACGTTCGTTCATCTAGCACAAAGCGAACGGGTTGCAGGAGAAACTTTTACTCTGGTTTCTCAGTCTGTTTCCTAGTGCCGGTTTGAAGTTCCTGCAGTTTCACTGTAAAACCGAGTTGGAGCTAGTACCTCCCCATATATATGTATGGAGTGGAGTTTGCAAGTGAAAAGAAACTTTGTGTTCCCAACAAGCTAGGTGAAGGACGGCTTTCACACACACTTATCTCTCAGAACTGAGCATGTGGAGAGACGTTCGTTCATCTAGCACAAAGGGAACGGGTTGCAGGAGAAACTTTTACTCTGGTTTCTCAGTCTGTTTCCTAGTGCCGGTTTGAAGTTCCTGCAGTTTTCACTGTAAAACCGAGTTGGAGCTAGTACCTCCCCATATATATGTATGGAGTGGAGTTTGCAAGTGAAAAGAAACTTTGTGTTCCCAACAAGCTAGGTGAAGGACGGCTTTCACACACACTTATCTCTCAGAACTGAGCATGTGGAGAGACGTTCGTTCATCTAGCACAAAGGGAACGGGTTGCAGGAGAAACTTTTACTCTGGTTTCTCAGTCTGTTTCCTAGTGCCGGTTTGAAGTTCCTGCAGTTTTCACTGTAAAAACGAGTTGGAGCTAGTACCTCCCCATATATATGTATGGAGTGGAGTTTGCAAGTGAAAAGAAACTTTGTGTTCCCAACAAGCTAGGTGAAGGACGGCTTTCACACACACTTATCTCTCAGAACTGAGCAAGTGGAGAGACGTTCGTTCATCTAGCACAAAGGGAACGGGTTGCAGGAGAAACTTTTACTCTGGTTTCTCAGTCTGTTTCCTAGTGCCGGTTTGAAGTTCCTGCAGTTTTCACTGTAAAACCGAGTTGGAGCTAGTACCTCCCCATATATATGTATGGAGTGGAGTTTGCAAGTGAAAAGAAACTTTGTGTTCCCAACAAGCTAGGTGAAGGACGGCTTTCACACACACTTATCTCTCAGAACTGAGCATGTGGAGAGACGTTCGTTCATCTAGCACAAAGGGAACGGGTTGCAGGAGAAACTTTTACTCTGGTTTCTCAGTCTGTTTCCTAGTGCCGGTTTGAAGTTCCTGCAGTTTTCACTGTAAAACCGAGTTGGAGCTAGTACCTCCCCATATATATGTATGGAGTGGAGTTTGCTAGTGAAAAGAAACTTTGTGTTCCCAACAAGCTAGGTGAAGGACGGCTTTCACACACACTTATCTCTCAGAACTGAGCATGTGGAGAGACGTTCGTTCATCTAGCACAAAGGGAACGGGTTGCAGGAGAAACTTTTACTCTGGTTTCTCAGTCTGTTTCCTAGTGCCGGTTTGAAGTTCCTGCAGTTTTCACTGTAAAACCGAGTTGGAGCTAGTACGTCCCCATATATATGTATGGAGTGGAGTTTGCAAGTGAAAAGAAACTTTGTGTTCCCAACAAGCTAGGTGAAGGACGGCTTTCACACACACTTATCTCTCAGAACTGAGCATGTGGAGAGACGTTCGTTCATGTAGCACAAAGGGAACGGGTTGCAGGAGAAACTTTTACTCTGGTCTCTCAGTCTGTTTCCTAGTGCCGGTATGAAGTTCCTGCAGTTTTCACTGTAAAACCGAGTTGGAGCTAGTACCTCCCCATATATATGTATGGAGTGGAGTTTGCAAGTGAAAAGAAACTTTGTGTTCCCAACAAGCTAGGTGAAGGACGGCTTTCACACACACTTATCTCTCAGAACTGAGCATGTGGAGAGACGTTCGTTCATCTAGCACAAAGGGAACGGGTTGCAGGAGAAACTTTTACTCTGGTTTCTCAGTCTGTTTCCTAGTGCCGGTTTGAAGTTCCTGCAGTTTTCACTGTAAAACCGAGTTGGAGCTAGTACCTCCCCATATATATGTATGGAGTGGAGTTTGCTAGTGAAAAGAAACTTTGTGTTCCCAACAAGCTAGGTGAAGGACGGCTTTCACACACACTTATCTCTCAGAACTGAGCATGTGGAGAGACGTTCGTTCATCTAGCACAAAGGGAACGGGTTGCAGGAGAAACTTTTACTCTGGTTTCTCAGTCTGTTTCCTAGTGCCGGTTTGAAGTTCCTGCAGTTTTCACTGTAAAACCGAGTTGGAGCTAGTACCTCCCCATATATATGTATGGAGTGGAGTTTGCAAGTGAAAAGAAACTTTGTGTTCCCAACAAGCTAGGTGAAGGACGGCTTTCACACACACTTATCTCTCAGAACTGAGCATGTGGAGAGACGTTCGTTCATGTAGCACAAAGGGAACGGGTTGCAGGAGAAACTTTTACTCTGGTCTCTCAGTCTGTTTCCTAGTGCCGGTTTGAAGTTCCTGCAGTTTTCACTGTAAAACCGAGTTGGAGCTAGTACCTCCCCATATATATGTATGGAGTGGAGTTTGCAAGTGAAAAGAAACTTTGTGTTCCCAACAAGCTAGGTGAAGGACGGCTTTCACACACACTTATCTCTCAGAACTGAGCATGTGGAGAGACGTTCGTTCATCTAGCACAAAGGGAACGGGTTGCAGGAGAAACTTTTACTCTGGTTTCTCAGTCTGTTTCCTAGTGCCGGTTTGAAGTTCCTGCAGTTTTCACTGTAAAACCGAGTTGGAGCTAGTACCTCCCCATATATATGTATGGAGTGGAGTTTGCAAGTGAAAAGAAACTTTGTGTTCCCAACAAGCTAGGTGAAGGACGGCTTTCACACACACTTATCTCTCAGAACTGAGCATGTGGAGAGACGTTCGTTCATGTAGCACAAAGGGAACGGGTTGCAGGAGAAACTTTTACTCTGGTTTCTCAGTCTGTTTCCTAGTGCCGGTTTGAAGTTCCTGCAGTTTTCACTGTAAAACCGAGTTGGAGCTAGTACCTCCCCATATATATGTATGGAGTGGAGTTTGCTAGTGAAAAGAAACTTTGTGTTCCCAACAAGCTAGGTAAAGAACGGCTTTCACACACACTTATCTCTCAGAATTGAGCATGTGGAGAGACGTTCGTTCATGTAGCACAAAGGGAACGGGTTGCAGGAGAAACTTTTACTCTGGTTTCTCAGTCTGTTTCCTAGTGCCGGTTTGAAGTTCCTGCAGTTTTCACCGTAAAACCGAGTTGGAGCTAGTACCTCCCCATATATATGTATGGAGTGGAGTTTGCAATTGAAAAGAAACTTTGTGTTCCCAACAAGCTAGGTGAAGGACGGCTTTCACACACACTTATCTCTCAGAACTGAGCATGTGGAGAGACGTTCGTTCATCTAGCACAAAGGGAACGGGTTGCAGGAGAAACTTTTACTCTGGTTTCTCAGTCTGTTTCCTAGTGCCGGTTTGAAGTTCCTGCAGTTTTCACTGTAAAACCGAGTTGGAGCTAGTACCTACCCTTATATATGTATGGAGTGGAGTTTGCAAGTGAAAAGAAACTTTGTGTTCCCAACAAGCTAGGTGAAGGACGGCTTTCACACACACTTATCTCTCAGAACTGAGCATGTGGAGAGACGTTCGTTCATCTAGCACAAAGGGAACGGGTTGCAGGAGAAACTTTTACTCTGGTTTCTCAGTCTGTTTCCTAGTGCCGGTTTGAAGTTCCTGCAGTTTTCACTGTAAAACAGAGTTGGAGCTAGTACCTCCCCTTATATATGTATGGAGTGGAGTTTGCAAGTGAAAAGAAACTTTGTGTTCCCAACAAGCTAGGTGAAGGACGGCTTTCACACACACTTATCTCTCAGAACTGAGCATGTGGAGAGACGTTCGTTCATCTAGCACAAAGGGAACGGGTTGCAGGAGAAACTTTTACTCTGGTTTCTCAGTCTGTTTCCTAGTGCCGGTTTGAAGTTCCTGCAGTTTTCACTGTAAAACCGAGTTGGAGCTAGTACCTCCCCATATATATGTATGGAGTGGAGTTTGCTAGTGAAAAGAAACTTTGTGTTCCCAACAAGCTAGGTGAAGGACGGCTTTCACACACACTTATCTCTCAGAACTGAGCATGTGGAGAGACGTTCGTTCATCTAGCACAAAGGGAACGGGTTGCAGGAGAAACTTTTACTCTGGTTTCTCAGTCTGTTTCCTAGTGCCGGTTTGAAGTTCCTGCAGTTTTCACTGTAAAACCGAGTTGGAGCTAGTACGTCCCCATATATATGTATGGAGTGGAGTTTGCAAGTGAAAAGAAACTTTGTGTTCCCAACAAGCTAGGTGAAGGACGGCTTTCACACACACTTATCTCTCAGAACTGAGCATGTGGAGAGACGTTCGTTCATGTAGCACAAAGGGAACGGGTTGCAGGAGAAACTTTTACTCTGGTCTCTCAGTCTGTTTCCTAGTGCCGGTTTGAAGTTCCTGCAGTTTTCACTGTAAAACCGAGTTGGAGCTAGTACCTCCCCATATATATGTATGGAGTGGAGTTTGCAAGTGAAAAGAAACTTTGTGTTCCCAACAAGCTAGGTGAAGGACGGCTTTCACACACACTTATCTCTCAGAACTGAGCATGTGGAGAGACGTTCGTTCATCTAGCACAAAGGGAACGGGTTGCAGGAGAAACTTTTACTCTGGTTTCTCAGTCTGTTTCCTAGTGCCGGTTTGAAGTTCCTGCAGTTTTCACTGTAAAACCGAGTTGAAGCTAGTACCTCCCCATATATATGTATGGAGTGGAGTTTGCTAGTGAAAAGAAACTTTGTGTTCCCAACAAGCTAGGTGAAGGACGGCTTTCACACACACTTATCTCTCAGAACTGAGCATTTGGAGAGACGTTCGTTCATGTAGCACAAAGGGAATGGTTTGCAGGAGAAACTTTTACTCTGGTTTCTCAGTCTGTTTCCTATTGCCGGTTTGAAGTTCCTGCAGTTTTCACTGTAAAACCGAGTTGGAGCTAGTACCTCCCCATATACATGTATGGAGTGGAGTTTGCAAGTGAAAAGAAACTTTGTGTTCCCAACAAGCTAGGTGAAGGACGGCTTTCACACACACTTATCTCTCAGAACTGAGCATGTGGAGAGACGTTCGTTCATCTAGCACAAAGCGAACGGGTTGCAGGAGAAACTTTTACTCTGGTTTCTCAGTCTGTTTCCTAGTGCCGGTTTGAAGTTCCTGCAGTTTCACTGTAAAACCGAGTTGGAGCTAGTACCTCCCCATATATATGTATGGAGTGGAGTTTGCAAGTGAAAAGAAACTTTGTGTTCCCAACAAGCTAGGTGAAGGACGGCTTTCACACACACTTATCTCTCAGAACTGAGCATGTGGAGAGACGTTCGTTCATCTAGCACAAAGGGAACGGGTTGCAGGAGAAACTTTTACTCTGGTTTCTCAGTCTGTTTCCTAGTGCCGGTTTGAAGTTCCTGCAGTTTTCACTGTAAAACCGAGTTGGAGCTAGTACCTCCCCATATATATGTATGGAGTGGAGTTTGCAAGTGAAAAGAAACTTTGTGTTCCCAACAAGCTAGGTGAAGGACGGCTTTCACACACACTTATCTCTCAGAACTGAGCATGTGGAGAGACGTTCGTTCATCTAGCACAAAGGGAACGGGTTGCAGGAGAAACTTTTACTCTGGTTTCTCAGTCTGTTTCCTAGTGCCGGTTTGAAGTTCCTGCAGTTTTCACTGTAAAAACGAGTTGGAGCTAGTACCTCCCCATATATATGTATGGAGTGGAGTTTGCAAGTGAAAAGAAACTTTGTGTTCCCAACAAGCTAGGTGAAGGACGGCTTTCACACACACTTATCTCTCAGAACTGAGCAAGTGGAGAGACGTTCGTTCATGTAGCACAAAGGGAACGGGTTGCAGGAGAAACTTTTACTCTGGTTTCTCAGTCTGTTTCCTAGTGCCGGTTTGAAGTTCCTGCAGTTTTCACTGTAAAACCGAGTTGGAGCTAGTACCTCCCCATATATATGTATGGAGTGGAGTTTGCAAGTGAAAAGAAACTTTGTGTTCCCAACAAGCTAGGTGAAGGACGGCTTTCACACACACTTATCTCTCAGAACTGAGCATGTGGAGAGACGTTCGTTCATCTAGCACAAAGGGAACGGGTTGCAGGAGAAACTTTTACTCTGGTTTCTCAGTCTGTTTCCTAGTGCCGGTTTGAAGTTCCTGCAGTTTTCACTGTAAAACCGAGTTGGAGCTAGTACCTCCCCATATATATGTATGGAGTGGAGTTTGCTAGTGAAAAGAAACTTTGTGTTCCCAACAAGCTAGGTGAAGGACGGCTTTCACACACACTTATCTCTCAGAACTGAGCATGTGGAGAGACGTTCGTTCATCTAGCACAAAGGGAACGGGTTGCAGGAGAAACTTTTACTCTGGTTTCTCAGTCTGTTTCCTAGTGCCGGTTTGAAGTTCCTGCAGTTTTCACTGTAAAACCGAGTTGGAGCTAGTACGTCCCCATATATATGTATGGAGTGGAGTTTGCAAGTGAAAAGAAACTTTGTGTTCCCAACAAGCTAGGTGAAGGACGGCTTTCACACACACTTATCTCTCAGAACTGAGCATGTGGAGAGACGTTCGTTCATGTAGCACAAAGGGAACGGGTTGCAGGAGAAACTTTTACTCTGGTCTCTCAGTCTGTTTCCTAGTGCCGGTATGAAGTTCCTGCAGTTTTCACTGTAAAACCGAGTTGGAGCTAGTACCTCCCCATATATATGTATGGAGTGGAGTTTGCAAGTGAAAAGAAACTTTGTGTTCCCAACAAGCTAGGTGAAGGACGGCTTTCACACACACTTATCTCTCAGAACTGAGCATGTGGAGAGACGTTCGTTCATCTAGCACAAAGGGAACGGGTTGCAGGAGAAACTTTTACTCTGGTTTCTCAGTCTGTTTCCTAGTGCCGGTTTGAAGTTCCTGCAGTTTTCACTGTAAAACCGAGTTGGAGCTAGTACCTCCCCATATATATGTATGGAGTGGAGTTTGCTAGTGAAAAGAAACTTTGTGTTCCCAACAAGCTAGGTGAAGGACGGCTTTCACACACACTTATCTCTCAGAACTGAGCATGTGGAGAGACGTTCGTTCATCTAGCACAAAGGGAACGGGTTGCAGGAGAAACTTTTACTCTGGTTTCTCAGTCTGTTTCCTAGTGCCGGTTTGAAGTTCCTGCAGTTTTCACTGTAAAACCGAGTTGGAGCTAGTACCTCCCCATATATATGTATGGAGTGGAGTTTGCAAGTGAAAAGAAACTTTGTGTTCCCAACAAGCTAGGTGAAGGACGGCTTTCACACACACTTATCTCTCAGAACTGAGCATGTGGAGAGACGTTCGTTCATGTAGCACAAAGGGAACGGGTTGCAGGAGAAACTTTTACTCTGGTCTCTCAGTCTGTTTCCTAGTGCCGGTTTGAAGTTCCTGCAGTTTTCACTGTAAAACCGAGTTGGAGCTAGTACCTCCCCATATATATGTATGGAGTGGAGTTTGCAAGTGAAAAGAAACTTTGTGTTCCCAACAAGCTAGGTGAAGGACGGCTTTCACACACACTTATCTCTCAGAACTGAGCATGTGGAGAGACGTTCGTTCATCTAGCACAAAGGGAACGGGTTGCAGGAGAAACTTTTACTCTGGTTTCTCAGTCTGTTTCCTAGTGCCGGTTTGAAGTTCCTGCAGTTTTCACTGTAAAACCGAGTTGGAGCTAGTACCTCCCCATATATATGTATGGAGTGGAGTTTGCAAGTGAAAAGAAACTTTGTGTTCCCAACAAGCTAGGTGAAGGACGGCTTTCACACACACTTATCTCTCAGAACTGAGCATGTGGAGAGACGTTCGTTCATGTAGCACAAAGGGAACGGGTTGCAGGAGAAACTTTTACTCTGGTTTCTCAGTCTGTTTCCTAGTGCCGGTTTGAAGTTCCTGCAGTTTTCACTGTAAAACCGAGTTGGAGCTAGTACCTCCCCATATATATGTATGGAGTGGAGTTTGCTAGTGAAAAGAAACTTTGTGTTCCCAACAAGCTAGGTAAAGAACGGCTTTCACACACACTTATCTCTCAGAATTGAGCATGTGGAGAGACGTTCGTTCATGTAGCACAAAGGGAACGGGTTGCAGGAGAAACTTTTACTCTGGTTTCTCAGTCTGTTTCCTAGTGCCGGTTTGAAGTTCCTGCAGTTTTCACTGTAAAACCGAGTTGGAGCTAGTACCTCCCCATATATATGTATGGAGTGGAGTTTGCAATTGAAAAGAAACTTTGTGTTCCCAACAAGCTAGGTGAAGGACGGCTTTCACACACACTTATCTCTCAGAACTGAGCATGTGGAGAGACGTTCGTTCATCTAGCACAAAGGGAACGGGTTGCAGGAGAAACTTTTACTCTGGTTTCTCAGTCTGTTTCCTAGTGCCGGTTTGAAGTTCCTGCAGTTTTCACTGTAAAACCGAGTTGGAGCTAGTACCTACCCTTATATATGTATGGAGTGGAGTTTGCAAGTGAAAAGAAACTTTGTGTTCCCAACAAGCTAGGTGAAGGACGGCTTTCACACACACTTATCTCTCAGAACTGAGCATGTGGAGAGACGTTCGTTCATCTAGCACAAAGGGAACGGGTTGCAGGAGAAACTTTTACTCTGGTTTCTCAGTCTGTTTCCTAGTGCCGGTTTGAAGTTCCTGCAGTTTTCACTGTAAAACAGAGTTGGAGCTAGTACCTCCCCTTATATATGTATGGAGTGGAGTTTGCAAGTGAAAAGAAACTTTGTGTTCCCAACAAGCTAGGTGAAGGACGGCTTTCACACACACTTATCTCTCAGAACTGAGCATGTGGAGAGACGTTCGTTCATCTAGCACAAAGGGAACGGGTTGCAGGAGAAACTTTTACTCTGGTTTCTCAGTCTGTTTCCTAGTGCCGGTTTGAAGTTCCTGCAGTTTTCACTGTAAAACCGAGTTGGAGCTAGTACCTCCCCATATATATGTATGGAGTGGAGTTTGCTAGTGAAAAGAAACTTTGTGTTCCCAACAAGCTAGGTGAAGGACGGCTTTCACACACACTTATCTCTCAGAACTGAGCATGTGGAGAGACGTTCGTTCATCTAGCACAAAGGGAACGGGTTGCAGGAGAAACTTTTACTCTGGTTTCTCAGTCTGTTTCCTAGTGCCGGTTTGAAGTTCCTGCAGTTTTCACTGTAAAACCGAGTTGGAGCTAGTACGTCCCCATATATATGTATGGAGTGGAGTTTGCAAGTGAAAAGAAACTTTGTGTTCCCAACAAGCTAGGTGAAGGACGGCTTTCACACACACTTATCTCTCAGAACTGAGCATGTGGAGAGACGTTCGTTCATGTAGCACAAAGGGAACGGGTTGCAGGAGAAACTTTTACTCTGGTCTCTCAGTCTGTTTCCTAGTGCCGGTTTGAAGTTCCTGCAGTTTTCACTGTAAAACCGAGTTGGAGCTAGTACCTCCCCATATATATGTATGGAGTGGAGTTTGCAAGTGAAAAGAAACTTTGTGTTCCCAACAAGCTAGGTGAAGGACGGCTTTCACACACACTTATCTCTCAGAACTGAGCATGTGGAGAGACGTTCGTTCATCTAGCACAAAGGGAACGGGTTGCAGGAGAAACTTTTACTCTGGTTTCTCAGTCTGTTTCCTAGTGCCGGTTTGAAGTTCCTGCAGTTTTCACTGTAAAACCGAGTTGAAGCTAGTACCTCCCCATATATATGTATGGAGTGGAGTTTGCTAGTGAAAAGAAACTTTGTGTTCCCAACAAGCTAGGTGAAGGACGGCTTTCACACACACTTATCTCTCAGAACTGAGCATGTGGAGAGACGTTCGTTCATCTAGCACAAAGGGAACGGGTTGCAGGAGAAACTTTTACTCTGGTTTCTCAGTCTGTTTCCTAGTGCCGGTTTGAAGTTCCTGCAGTTTTCACTGTAAAACCGAGTTGGAGCTAGTACCTCCCCATATATATGTATGGAGTGGAGTTTGCAAGTGAAAAGAAACTTTGTGTTCCCAACAAGCTAGGTGAAGGACGGCTTTCACACACACTTATCTCTCAGAACTGAGCATGTGGAGAGACGTTCGTTCATGTAGCACAAAGGGAACGGGTTGCAGAAGAAACTTTTACTCTGGTCTCTCAGTCTGTTTCCTAGTGCCGGTTTGAAGTTCCTGCAGTTTTCACTGTAAAACCGAGTTGGAGCTAGTACCTCCCCATATATATGTATGGAGTGGAGTTTGCAAGTGAAAAGAAACTTTGTGTTCCCAACAAGCTAGGTGAAGGACGGCTTTCACACACACTTATCTCTCAGAACTGAGCATGTGGAGAGACGTTCGTTCATCTAGCACAAAGGGAACGGGTTGCAGGAGAAACTTTTACTCTGGTTTCTCAGTCTGTTTCCTAGTGCCGGTTTGAAGTTCCTGCAGTTTTCACTGTAAAACCGAGTTGGAGCTAGTACCTCCCCATATATATGTATGGAGTGGACTTTGCAAGTGAAAAGAAACTTTGTGTTCCCAACAAGCTAGGTGAAGGACGGCTTTCACACACACTTATCTCTCAGAACTGAGCATGTGGAGAGACGTTCGTTCATGTAGCACAAAGGGAACGGGTTGCAGGAGAAACTTTTACTCTGGTTTCTCAGTCTGTTTCCTAGTGCCGGTTTGAAGTTCCTGCAGTTTTCACTGTAAAACCGAGTTGGAGCTAGTACCTCCCCATATATATGTATGGAGTGGAGTTTGCTAGTGAAAAGAAACTTTGTGTTCCCAACAAGCTAGGTAAAGAACGGCTTTCACACACACTTATCTCTCAGAACTGAGCATGTGGAGAGACGTTCGTTCATGTAGCACAAAGGGAACGGGTTGCAGGAGAAACTTTTACTCTGGTTTCTCAGTCTGTTTCCTAGTGCCGGTTTGAAGTTCCTGCAGTTTTCACTGTAAAACCGAGTTGGAGCTAGTACCTCCCCATATATATGTATGGAGTGGAGTTTGCAATTGAAAAGAAACTTTGTGTTCCCAACAAGCTAGGTGAAGGACGGCTTTCACACACACTTATCTCTCAGAACTGAGCATGTGGAGAGACGTTCGTTCATCTAGCACAAAGGGAACGGGTTGCAGGAGAAACTTTTACTCTGGTTTCTCAGTCTGTTTCCTAGTGCCGGTTTGAAGTTCCTGCAGTTTTCACTGTAAAACCGAGTTGGAGCTAGTACCTACCCTTATATATGTATGGAGTGGAGTTTGCAAGTGAAAAGAAACTTTGTGTTCCCAACAAGCTAGGTGAAGGACGGCTTTCACACACACTTATCTCTCAGAACTGAGCATGTGGAGAGACGTTCGTTCATCTAGCACAAAGGGAACGGGTTGCAGGAGAAACTTTTACTCTGGTTTCTCAGTCTGTTTCCTAGTGCCGGTTTGAAGTTCCTGCAGTTTTCACTGTAAAACAGAGTTGGAGCTAGTACCTCCCCATATATATGTATGGAGTGGAGTTTGCAAGTGAAAAGAAACTTTGTGTTCCCAACAAGCTAGGTGAAGGACGGCTTTCACACACACTTATCTCTCAGAACTGAGCATGTGGAGGGACGTTCGTTCATCTAGCACAAAGGGAACGGGTTGCAGGAGAAACTTTTACTCTGGTTTCTCAGTCTGTTTCCTAGTGCCGGTTTGAAGTTCCTGCAGTTTTCACTGTAAAACCGAGTTGGAGCTAGTACCTCCCCATATATATGTATGGAGTGGAGTATGCAAGTGAAAAGAAACTTTGTGTTCCCAACAAGCTAGGTGAAGGACGGCTTTCACACACACTTATCTCTCAGAACTTAGCATGTGGAGAGACGTTCGTTCATCTAGCACAAAGGGAACGGGTTGCAGGAGAAACTTTTACTCTGGTTTCTCAGTCTGTTTCCTAGTGCCGGTTTGAAGTTCCTGCAGTTTTCACTGTAAAACCGAGTTGGAGCTAGTACCTCCCCATATATATGTATGGAGTGGAGTTTGCAAGTGAAAAGAAACTTTGTGTTCCCAACAAGCTAGGTGAAGGACGGCTTTCACACACACTTATCTCTCAGAACTGAGCATGTGGAGGGACGTTCGTTCATCTAGCACAAAGGGAACGGGTTGCAGGAGAAACTTTTACTCTGGTTTCTCAGTCTGTTTCCTAGTGCCGGTTTGAAGTTCCTGCAGTTTTCACTGTAAAACAGAGTTGGAGCTAGTACCTCCCCATATATATGTATGGAGTGGAGTTTGCAAGTGAAAAGAAACTTTGTGTTCCCAACAAGCTAGGTGAAGGACGGCTTTCACACACACTTATCTCTCAGAACTGAGCATGTGGAGGGACGTTCGTTCATCTAGCACAAAGGGAACGGGTTGCAGGAGAAACTTTTACTCTGGTTTCTCAGTCTGTTTCCTAGTGCCGGTTTGAAGTTCCTGCAGTTTTCACTGTAAAACCGAGTTGGAGCTAGTACCTCCCCATATATATGTATGGAGTGGAGTATGCAAGTGAAAAGAAACTTTGTGTTCCCAACAAGCTAGGTGAAGGACGGCTTTCACACACACTTATCTCTCAGAACTTAGCATGTGGAGAGACGTTCGTTCATCTAGCACAAAGGGAACGGGTTGCAGGAGAAACTTTTACTCTGGTTTCTCAGTCTGTTTCCTAGTGCCGGTTTGAAGTTCCTGCAGTTTTCACTGTAAAACCGAGTTGGAGCTAGTACCTCCCCATATATATGTATGGAGTGGAGTTTGCAAGTGAAAAGAAACTTTGTGTTCCCAACAAGCTAGGTGAAGGACGGCTTTCACACACACTTATCTCTCAGAACTGAGCATGTGGAGAGACGTTCGTTCATCTAGCACAAAGGGAACGGGTTGCAGGAGAAACTTTTACTCTGGTTTCTCAGTCTGTTTCCTAGTGCCGGTTTGAAGTTCCTGCAGTTTTCACTGTAAAACAGAGTTGGAGCTAGTACCTCCCCATATATATGTATGGAGTGGAGTTTGCAAGTGAAAAGAAACTTTGTGTTCCCAACAAGCTAGGTGAAGGACGGCTTTCACACACACTTATCTCTCAGAACTGAGCATGTGGAGAGACGTTCGTTCATCTAGCACAAAGGGAACGGGTTGCAGGAGAAACTTTTACTCTGGTTTCTCAGTCTGTTTCCTAGTGCCGGTTTGAAGTTCCTGCAGTTTTCACTGTAAAACCGAGTTGGAGCTAGTACCTCCCCATATATATGTATGGAGTGGAGTATGCAAGTGAAAAGAAACTTTGTGTTCCCAACAAGCTAGGTGAAGGACGGCTTTCACACACACTTATCTCTCAGAACTGAGCATGTGGAGAGACGTTCGTTCATCTAGCACAAAGGGAACGGGTTGCAGGAGAAACTTTTACTCTGGTTTCTCAGTCTGTTTCCTAGTGCCGGTTTGAAGTTCCTGCAGTTTTCACTGTAAAACCGAGTTGGAGCTAGTACCTCCCCATATATATGTATGGAGTGGAGTTTGCAAGTGAAAAGAAACTTTGTGTTCCCAACAAGCTAGGTGAAGGACGGCTTTCACACACACTTATCTCTCAGAACTGAGCATGTGGAGAGACGTTCGTTCATCTAGCACAAAGGGAACGGGTTGCAGGAGAAACTTTTACTCTGGTTTCTCAGTCTGTTTCCTAGTGCCGGTTTGAAGTTCCTGCAGTTTTCACTGTAAAACCGAGTTGGAGCTAGTACCTCCCCATATATATGTATGGAGTGGAGTTTGCAAGTGAAAAGAAACTTTGTGTTCCCAACAAGCTAGGTGAAGGACGGCTTTCACACACACTTATCTCTCAGAACTGAGCATGTGGAGAGACGTTCGTTCATCTAGCACAAAGGGAACGGGTTGCAGGAGAAACTTTTACTCTGGTTTCTCAGTCTGTTTCCTAGTGCCGGTTTGAAGTTCCTGCAGTTTTCACTGTAAAACCGAGTTGGAGCTAGTACCTCCCCATATATATGTATGGATTGGAGTTTGCAAGTGAAAAGAAACTTTGTGTTCCCAACAAGCTAGGTGAAGGACGGCTTTCACACACACTTATCTCTCAGAACTGAGCATGTGGAGAGACGTTCGTTCATCTAGCACAAAGGGAACGGGTTGCAGGAGAAACTTTTACTCTGGTTTCTCAGTCTGTTTCCTAGTGCCGGTTTGAAGTTCCTGCAGTTTTCACTGTAAAACCGAGTTGGAGCTAGTACCTCCCCATATATATGTATGGAGTGGAGTTTGCAAGTGAAAAGAAACTTTGTGTTCCCAACAAGCTAGGTGAAGGACGGCTTTCACACACACTTATCTCTCAGAACTGAGCATGTGGAGAGACGTTCGTTCATCTAGCACAAAGGAAACGGGTTGCAGGAGAAACTTTTACTCTGGTTTCTCAGTCTGTTTCCTAGTGCCGGTTTGAAGTTCCTGCAGTTTTCACTGTAAAACCGAGTTGGAGCTAGTACCTCCCCATATATATGTATGGAGTGGAGATTGCTAGTGAAAAGAAACTTTGTGTTCCCAACAAGCTAGGTGAAGGACGGCTTTCACACACACTTATCTCTCAGAACTGAGCATGTGGAGAGACGTTCGTTCATCTAGCACAAAGGGAACGGGTTGCAGGAGAAACTTTTACTCTGGTTTCTCAGTCTGTTTCCTAGTGCCGGTTTGAAGTTCCTGCAGTTTTCACTGTAAAACCGAGTTGGAGCTAGTACCTCCCCATATATATGTATGGATTGGAGTTTGCAAGTGAAAAGAAACTTTGTGTTCCCAACAAGCTAGGTGAAGGACGGCTTTCACACACACTTATCTCTCAGAACTGAGCATGTGGAGAGACGTTCGTTCATCTAGCACAAAGGGAACGGGTTGCAGGAGAAACTTTTACTCTGGTTTCTCAGTCTGTTTCCTAGTGCCGGTTTGAAGTTCCTGCAGTTTTCACTGTAAAACCGAGTTGGAGCTAGTACCTCCCCATATATATGTATGGAGTGGAGTTTGCTAGTGAAAAGAAACTTTGTGTTCCCAACAAGCTAGGTGAAGGACGGCTTTCACACACACTTATCTCTCAGAACTGAGCATGTGGAGAGACGTTCGTTCATCTAGCACAAAGGGAACGGGTTGCAGGAGAAACTTTTACTCTCGTTTCTCAGTCTGTTTCCTAGTGCCGGTTTGAAGTTCCTGCAGTTTTCACTGTAAAACCGAGTTGGAGCTAGTACCTCCCCATATATATGTATGGAGTGGAGTTTGCAAGTGAAAAGAAACTTTGTGTTCCCAACAAGCTAGGTGAAGGACGGTTTTCACACACACTTATCTCTCAGAACTGAGCATGTGGAGAGACGTTCGTTCATGTAGCACAAAGGGAATGGTTTGCAGGAGAAACTTTTACTCTGGTTTCTCAGTCTGTTTCCTATTGCCGGTTTGAAGTTCCTGCAGTTTTCACTGTAAAACCGAGTTGGAGCTAGTACCTCCCCATATACATGTATGGAGTGGAGTTTGCAAGTGAAAAGAAACTTTGTGTTCCCAACAAGCTAGGTGAAGGACGGCTTTCACACACACTTATCTCTCAGAACTGAGCATGTGGAGAGACGTTCGTTCATCTAGCACAAAGGGAACGGGTTGCAGGAGAAACTTTTACTCTCGTTTCTCAGTCTGTTTCCTAGTGCCGGTTTGAAGTTCCTGCAGTTTTCACTGTAAAACCGAGTTGGAGCTAGTACCTCCCCATATATATGTATGGAGTGGAGTTTGCAAGTGAAAAGAAACTTTGTGTTCCCAACAAGCTAGGTGAAGGACGGCTTTCACACACACTTATCTCTCAGAACTGAGCATGTGGAGAGACGTTCGTTCATCTAGCACAAAGGGAACGGGTTGCAGGAGAAACTTTTACTCTGGTTTCTCAGTCTGTTTCCTAGTGCCGGTTTGAAGTTCCTGCAGTTTTCACTGTAAAACCGAGTTGGAGCTAGTACCTCCCCATATATATGTATGGAGTGGAGTTTGCAAGTGAAAAGAAACTTTGTGTTCCCAACAAGCTAGGTGAAGGACGGCTTTCACACACACTTATCTCTCAGAACTGAGCATGTGGAGAGACGTTCGTTCATCTAGCACAAAGGGAACGGGTTGCAGGAGAAACTTTTACTCTGGTTTCTCAGTCTGTTTCCTAGTGCCGGTTTGAAGTTCCTGCAGTTTTCACTGTAAAACCGAGTTGGAGCTAGTACCTCCCCATATATATGTATGGAGTGGAGTTTGCTAGTGAAAAGAAACTTTGTGTTCCCAACAAGCTAGGTAAAGAACGGCTTTCACACACACTTATCTCTCAGAACTGAGCATGTGGAGAGACGTTCGTTCATGTAGCAAAAAGGGAACGGGTTGCAGGAGAAACTTTTACTCTGGTTTCTCAGTCTGTTTCCTAGTGCCGGTTTGAAGTTCCTGCAGTTTTCACTGTAAAACCGAGTTGGAGCTAGTACCTCCCCATATATATGTATGGAGTGGAGTTTGCAATTGAAAAGAAACTTTGTGTTCCCAACAAGCTAGGTGAAGGACGGCTTTCACACACACTTATCTCTCAGAACTGAGCATGTGGAGAGACGTTCGTTCATCTAGCACAAAGGGAACGGGTTGCAGGAGAAACTTTTACTCTGGTTTCTCAGTCTGTTTCCTAGTGCCGGTTTGAAGTTCCTGCAGTTTTCACTGTAAAACCGAGTTGGAGCTAGTACCTACCCTTATATATGTATGGAGTGGAGTTTGCAAGTGAAAAGAAACTTTGTGTTCCCAACAAGGTAGGTGAAGGACGGCTTTCACACACACTTATCTCTCAGAACTGAGCATGTGGAGAGACGTTCGTTCATCTAGCACAAAGGGAACGGGTTGCAGGAGAAACTTTTACTCTGGTTTCTCAGTCTGTTTCCTAGTGCCGGTTTGAAGTTCCTGCAGTTTTCACTGTAAAACAGAGTTGGAGCTAGTACCTCCCCATATATATGTATGGAGTGGAGTTTGCAAGTGAAAAGAAACTTTGTGTTCCCAACAAGCTAGGTGAAGGACGGCTTTCACACACACTTATCTCTCAGAACTGAGCATGTGGAGAGACGTTCGTTCATCTAGCACAAAGGGAACGGGTTGCAGGAGAAACTTTTACTCTGGTTTCTCAGTCTGTTTCCTAGTGCCGGTTTGAAGTTCCTGCAGTTTTCACTGTAAAACCGAGTTGGAGCTAGTACCTCCCCATTTATATGTATGGAGTGGAGTATGCAAGTGAAAAGAAACTTTGTGTTCCCAACAAGCTAGGTGAAGGACGGCTTTCACACACACTTATCTCTCAGAACTGAGCATGTGGAGAGACGTTCGTTCATCTAGCACAAAGGGAACGGGTTGCAGGAGAAACTTTTACTCTGGTTTCTCAGTCTGTTTCCTAGTGCCGGTTTGAAGTTCCTGCAGTTTTCACTGTAAAACCGAGTTGGAGCTAGTACCTCCCCATATATATGTATGGAGTGGAGTTTGCAAGTGAAAAGAAACTTTGTGTTCCCAACAAGCTAGGTGAAGGACGGCTTTCACACACACTTATCTCTCAGAACTGAGCATGTGGAGAGACGTTCTTTCATCTAGCACAAAGGAAACGGGTTGCAGGAGAAACTTTTACTCTGGTTTCTCAGTCTGTTTCCTAGTGCCGGTTTGAAGTTCCTGCAGTTTTCACTGTAAAACCGAGTTGGAGCTAGTACCTCCCCATATATATGTATGGAGTGGAGATTGCTAGTGAAAAGAAACTTTGTGTTCCCAACAAGCTAGGTGAAGGACGGCTTTCACACACACTTATCTCTCAGAACTGAGCATGTGGAGAGACGTTCGTTCATCTAGCACAAAGGGAACGGGTTGCAGGAGAAACTTTTACTCTGGTTTCTCAGTCTGTTTCCTAGTGCCGGTTTGAAGTTCCTGCAGTTTTCACTGTAAAACCGAGTTGGAGCTAGTACCTCCCCATATATATGTATGGATTGGAGTTTGCAAGTGAAAAGAAACTTTGTGTTCCCAACAAGCTAGGTGAAGGACGGCTTTCACACACACTTATCTCTCAGAACTGAGCATGTGGAGAGACGTTCGTTCATCTAGCACAAAGGGAACGGGTTGCAGGAGAAACTTTTACTCTGGTTTCTCAGTCTGTTTCCTAGTGCCGGTTTGAAGTTCCTGCAGTTTTCACTGTAAAACCGAGTTGGAGCTAGTACCTCCCCATATATATGTATGGAGTGGAGTTTGCAAGTGAAAAGAAACTTTGTGTTCCCAACAAGCTAGGTGAAGGACGGCTTTCACACACACTTATCTCTCAGAACTGAGCATGTGGAGAGACGTTCGTTCATCTAGCACAAAGGAAACGGGTTGCAGGAGAAACTTTTACTCTGGTTTCTCAGTCTGTTTCCTAGTGCCGGTTTGAAGTTCCTGCAGTTTTCACTGTAAAACCGAGTTGGAGCTAGTACCTCCCCATATATATGTATGGAGTGGAGATTGCTAGTGAAAAGAAACTTTGTGTTCCCAACAAGCTAGGTGAAGGACGGCTTTCACACACACTTATCTTTCAGAACTGAGCATGTGGAGAGACGTTCGTTCATCTAGCACAAAGGGAACGGGTTGCAGGAGAAACTTTTACTCTGGTTTCTCAGTCTGTTTCCTAGTGCCGGTTTGAAGTTCCTGCAGTTTTCACTGTAAAACCGAGTTGGAGCTAGTACCTCCCCATATATATGTATGGATTGGAGTTTGCAAGTGAAAAGAAACTTTGTGTTCCCAACAAGCTAGGTGAAGGACGGCTTTCACACACACTTATCTCTCAGAACTGAGCATGTGGAGAGACGTTCGTTCATCTAGCACAAAGGGAACGGGTTGCAGGAGAAACTTTTACTCTGGTTTCTCAGTCTGTTTCCTAGTGCCGGTTTGAAGTTCCTGCAGTTTTCACTGTAAAACCGAGTTGGAGCTAGTACCTCCCCATATATATGTATGGAGTGGAGTTTGCTAGTGAAAAGAAACTTTGTGTTCCCAACAAGCTAGGTGAAGGACGGCTTTCACACACACTTATCTCTCAGAACTGAGCATGTGGAGAGACGTTCGTTCATCTAGCACAAAGGGAACGGGTTGCAGGAGAAACTTTTACTCTCGTTTCTCAGTCTGTTTCCTAGTGCCGGTTTGAAGTTCCTGCAGTTTTCACTGTAAAACCGAGTTGGAGCTAGTACCTCCCCATATATATGTATGGAGTGGAGTTTGCAAGTGAAAAGAAACTTTGTGTTCCCAACAAGCTAGGTGAAGGACGGCTTTCACACACACTTATCTCTCAGAACTGAGCATGTGGAGAGACGTTCGTTCATGTAGCACAAAGGGAATGGTTTGCAGGAGAAACTTTTACTCTGGTTTCTCAGTCTGTTTCCTATTGCCGGTATGAAGTTCCTGCAGTTTTCACTGTAAAACCGAGTTGGAGCTAGTACCTCCCCATATACATGTATGGAGTGGAGTTTGCAAGTGAAAAGAAACTTTGTGTTCCCAACAAGCTAGGTGAAGGACGGCTTTCACACACACTTATCTCTCAGAACTGAGCATGTGGAGAGACGTTCGTTCATCTAGCACAAAGGGAACGGGTTGCAGGAGAAACTTTTACTCTGGTTTCTCAGTCTGTTTCCTAGTGCCGGTTTGAAGTTCCTGCAGTTTCACTGTAAAACCGAGTTGGAGCTAGTACCTCCCCATATATATGTATGGAGTGGAGTTTGCAAGTGAAAAGAAACTTTGTGTTCCCAACAAGCTAGGTGAAGGACGGCTTTCACACACACTTATCTCTCAGAACTGAGCATGTGGAGAGACGTTCGTTCATCTAGCACAAAGGGAACGGGTTGCAGGAGAAACTTTTACTCTGGTTTCTCAGTCTGTTTCCTAGTGCCGGTTTGAAGTTCCTGCAGTTTTCACTGTAAAACCGAGTTGGAGCTAGTACCTCCCCATATATATGTATGGAGTGGAGTTTGCTAGTGAAAAGAAACTTTGTGTTCCCAACAAGCTAGGTGAAGGACGGCTTTCACACACACTTATCTCTCAGAACTGAGCATGTGGAGAGACGTTCGTTCATGTAGCACAAAGGGAACGGGTTGCAGGAGAAACTTTTACTCTGGTTTCTCAGTCTGTTTCCTAGTGCCGGTTTGAAGTTCCTGCAGTTTTCACTGTAAAACCGAGTTGGAGCTAGTACCTCCCCATATATATGTATGGAGTGGAGTTTGCAAGTGAAAAGAAACTTTGTGTTCCCAACAAGCTAGGTGAAGGACGGCTTTCACACACACTTATCTCTCAGAACTGAGCATGTGGAGAGACGTTCGTTCATCTAGCACAAATTGAACGGGTTGTAGGAGAAACTTTTACTCTGGTTTCTCAGTCTGTTTCCTAGTGCCGGTTTGAAGTTCCTGCAGTTTTCACTGTAAAACCGAGTTGGAGCTAGTACCTACCCATATATATGTATGGAGTGGAGTTTGCAAGTGAAAAGAAACTTTGTGTTCCCAACAAGCTAGGTGAAGGACGGCTTTCACACACACTTATCTCTCAGAACTGAGCATGTGGAGAGACGTTCGTTCATGTAGCACAAAGGGAACGGGTTGCAGGAGAAACTTTTACTCTGGTTTCTCAGTCTGTTTCCTAGTGCCGGTTTGAAGTTCCTGCAGTTTTCACTGTAAAACCGAGTTGGAGCTAGTACCTCCCCATATATATGTATGGAGTGGAGTTTGCAAGTGAAAAGAAACTTTGTGTTCCCAACAAGCTAGGTGAAGGACGGCTTTCACACACACTTATCTCTCAGAACTGAGCATGTGGAGAGACGTTCGTTCATCTAGCACAAAGGGAACGGGTTGCAGGAGAAACTTTTACTCTGGTTTCTCAGTCTGTTTCCTAGTGCCGGTTTGAAGTTCCTGCAGTTTTCACTGTAAAACCGAGTTGGAGCTAGTACCTCCCCATATATATGTATGGAGTGGAGTTTGCAAGTGAAAAGAAACTTTGTGTTCCCAACAAGCTAGGTGAAGGACGGCTTTCACACACACTTATCTCTCAGAACTGAGCATGTGGAGAGACGTTCGTTCATCTAGCACAAAGCGAACGGGTTGCAGGAGAAACTTTTACTCTGGTTTCTCAGTCTGTTTCCTAGTGCCGGTTTGATGTTCCTGCAGTTTTCACTATAAAACCGAGTTGGAGCTAGTACCTCCCCATATATATGTATGGAGTGGAGTTTGCTACTGAAAAGAAACTTTGTGTTCCTAACAAGCTAGGTGAAGGACGGCTTTCACACACACTTATCTCTCAGAACTGAGCATGTGGAGAGACGTTCGTTCATCTTGAACAAAGGGAATGGGTTGCAGGAGAAACTTTTACTCTGGTTTCTCAGTCTGTTTCCTAGTGCCGGTTTGAAGTTCCTGCAGTTTTCACTGTAAAACCGAGTTGGAGCTAGTACCTCCCAATATATATGTATGGAGTGGAGTTTGCAAGTGAAAAGAAACTTTGTGTTCCCAACAAGCTAGGTGAAGGACGGCTTTCACACACACTTATCTCTCAGAACTGAGCATGTGGAGAGACGTTCGTTCATCTAGCACAAAGGGAACGGGTTGCAGGAAAAACTTTTACTCTGGTTTCTCAGTCTGTTTCCTAGTGCCGGTTTGAAGTTCCTGCAGTTTTCACTGTAAAACCGAGTTGGAGCTAGTACCTCCCCATATATATGTATGGAGTGGAGTTTGCAAGTGAAAAGAAACTTTGTGTTCCCAACAAGCTAGGTGAAGGACGGCTTTCACACACACTTATCTCTCAGAACTGAGCATGTGGAGAGACGTTCGTTCATCTAGCACAAAGGGAACGGGTTGCAGGAGAAACTTTTACTCTGGTTTCTCAGTCTGTTTCCTAGTGCCGGTTTGAAGTTCCTGCAGTTTTCACTGTAAAACCGAGTTGGAGCTTGTACCTCCCCATATATATGTATGGAGTGGAGTTTGCAAGTGAAAAGAAACTTTGTGTTCCCAACAAGCTAGGTGAAGGACGACTTTCACACACACTTTTCTCTCAGAACTGAGCATGTTGAGAGACGTTCGTTCATGTAGCACAAAGGGAACGGGTTGCAGGAGAAACTTTTACTCTGGTTTCTCAGTCTGTTTCCTAGTGCCGGTGTGAAGTTCCTGCAGTTTTCACTGTAAAACCGAGTTGGAGCTAGTACCTCCCCATATATATGTATGGAGTGGAGTTTGCAAGTGAAAAGAAACTTTGTGTTCCCAACAAGCTAGGTGAAGGACGGCTTTCACACACACTTATCTCTCAGAACTGAGCATGTGGGGAGACGTTCGTTCATCTAGCACAAAGGGAACGGGTTGCAGGAGAAACTTTTCTCTGGTTTCTCAGTCTGTTTCCTAGTGCCGGTTTGAAGTTCCTGCAGTTTTAACTGTAAAACCGAGTTGGAGCTAGTACCTCCCCATATATATGTATGGAGTGGAGTTTGCAAGTGAAAAGAAACTTTGTGTTCCCAACAAGCTAGGTGAAGGACGGCTTTCACACACACTTATCTCTCAGAACTGAGCATGTGGAGAGACGTTCGTTCATCTTGAACAAAGGGAATGGGTTGCAGGAGAAACTTTTACTCTGGTTTCTCAGTCTGTTTCCTAGTGCCGGTTTGAAGTTCCTGCAGTTTTCACTGTAAAACCGAGTTGTAGCTAGTACCTCCCAATATATATGTATGGAGTGGAGTTTGCAAGTGAAAAGAAACTTTGTGTTCCCAACAAGCTAGGTGAAGGACGGCTTTCACACACACTTATCTCTCAGAACTGAGCATGTGGAGAGACGTTCGTTCATCTAGCACAAAGGGAACGGGTTGCAGGAAAAACTTTTACTCTGGTTTCTCAGTCTGTTTCCTAGTGCCGGTTTGAAGTTCCTGCAGTTTTCACTGTAAAACCGAGTTGGAGCTAGTACCTCCCCATATATATGTATGGAGTGGAGTTTGCAAGTGAAAAGAAACTTTGTGTTCCCAACAAGCTAGGTGAAGGACGGCTTTCACACACACTTATCTCTCAGAACTGAGCATGTGGAGAGACGTTCGTTCATCTAGCACAAAGGGAACGGGTTGCAGGAGAAACTTTTACTCTGGTTTCTCAGTCTGTTTCCTAGTGCCGGTTTGAAGTTCCTGCAGTTTTCACTGTAAAACCGAGTTGGAGCTTGTACCTCCCCATATATATGTATGGAGTGGAGTTTGCAAGTGAAAAGAAACTTTGTGTTCCCAACAAGCTAGGTGAAGGACGACTTTCACACACACTTTTCTCTCAGAACTGAGCATGTGGAGAGACGTTCGTTCATGTAGCACAAAGGGAACGGGTTGCAGGAGAAACTTTTACTCTGGTTTCTCAGTCTGTTTCCTAGTGCCGGTGTGAAGTTCCTGCAGTTTTCACTGTAAAACCGAGTTGGAGCTAGTACCTCCCCATATATATGTATGGAGTGGAGTTTGCAAGTGAAAAGAAACTTTGTGTTCCCAACAAGCTAGGTGAAGGACGGCTTTCACACACACTTATCTCTCAGAACTGAGCATGTGGGGAGACGTTCGTTCATCTAGCACAAAGGGAACGGGTTGCAGGAGAAACTTTTACTCTGGTTTCTCAGTCTGTTTCCTAGTGCCGGTTTGAAGTTCCTGCAGTTTTAACTGTAAAACCGAGTTGGAGCTAGTACCTCCCCATATATATGTATGGAGTGGAGTTTGCAAGTGAAAAGAAACTTTGTGTTCCCAACAAGCTAGGTGAAGGACGGCTTTCACACACACTTATCTCTCAGAACTGAGCATATGGAGAGACGTTCGTTCATCTAGCACAAAGGGAACGGGTTGCAGGAGAAACTTTTACTCTGGTTTCTCAGTCTGTTTCCTAGTGCCGGTTTGAAGTTCCTGCAGTTTTCACTGTAAAACCGAGTTGGAGCTAGTACCTCCCCATATATATATATGGAGTGGAGTTTGCAAGTGAAAAGAAACTTTGTGTTCCCAACAAGCTAGGTGAAGGACGGCTTTCACACACACTTATCTCTCAGAACTGAGCATGTGGAGAGACGTTCGTTCATCTAGCACAAAGGGAACGGGTTGCAGGAGAAACTTTTACTCTGGTTTCTCAGTCTGTTTCTTAGTGCCGGTTTGAAGTTCCTGCAGTTTTCACTGTAAAACCGAGTTGGAGCTAGTACCTCCCCATATATATGTATGGAGTGGAGTTTGCAAGTGAAAAGAAACTTTGTGTTCCCAACAAGCTAGGTGAAGGACGGCTTTCACACACACTTATCTCTCAGAACTGAGCATGTGGAGAGACGTTCGTTCATCTAGCACAAAGGGAACGGGTTGCAGGAGAAACTTTTACTCTGGTTTCTCAGTCTGTTTCCTAGTGCCGGTTTGAAGTTCCTGCAGTTTTCACTGTAAAACCGAGTTGGAGCTAGTACCTCCCCATATATATGTATGGAGTGGAGTTTGCTAGTGAAAAGAAACTTTGTGTTCCCAACAAGCTAGGTGAAGGACGGCTTTCACACACACTTATCTCTCAGAACTGAGCATGTGGAGAGACGTTCGTTCATCTAGCACAAAGGGAACGGGTTGCAGGAGAAACTTTTACTCTCGTTTCTCAGTCTGTTTCCTAGTGCCGGTTTGAAGTTCCTGCAGTTTTCACTGTAAAACCGAGTTGGAGCTAGTACCTCCCCATATATATGTATGGAGTGGAGTTTGCAAGTGAAAAGAAACTTTGTGTTCCCAACAAGCTAGGTGAAGGACGGCTTTCACACACACTTATCTCTCAGAACTGAGCATGTGGAGAGACGTTCGTTCATGTAGCACAAAGGGAATGGTTTGCAGGAGAAACTTTTACTCTGGTTTCTCAGTCTGTTTCCTATTGCCGGTTTGAAGTTCCTGCAGTTTTCACTGTAAAACCGAGTTGGAGCTAGTACCTCCCCATATACATGTATGGAGTGGAGTTTGCAAGTGAAAAGAAACTTTGTGTTCCCAACAAGCTAGATGAAGGACGGCTTTCACACACACTTATCTCTCAGAACTGAGCATGTGGAGAGACGTTCGTTCATCTAGCACAAAGGGAACGGGTTGCAGGAGAAACTTTTACTCTGGTTTCTCAGTCTGTTTCCTAGTGCCGGTTTGAAGTTCCTGCAGTTTCACTGTAAAACCGAGTTGGAGCTAGTACCTCCCCATATATATGTATGGAGTGGAGTTTGCAAGTGAAAAGAAACTTTGTGTTCCCAACAAGCTAGGTGAAGGACGGCTTTCACACACACTTATCTCTCAGAACTGAGCATGTGGAGAGACGTTCGTTCATGTAGCACAAAGGGAACGGGTTGCAGGAGAAACTTTTACTCTGGTTTCTCAGTCTGTTTCCTAGTGCCGGTTTGAAGTTCCTGCAGTTTTCACTGTAAAACCGAGTTGGAGCTAGTACCTCCCCATATATATGTATGGAGTGGAGTTTGCAAGTGAAAAGAAACTTTGTGTTCCCAACAAGCTAGGTGAAGGACGGCTTTCACACACACTTATCTCTCAGAACTGAGCATGTGGAGAGACGTTCGTTCATCTAGCACAAAGGGAACGGGTTGCAGGAGAAACTTTTACTCTGGTTTCTCAGTCTGTTTCCTAGTGCCGGTTTGAAGTTCCTGCAGTTTTCACTGTAAAACCGAGTTGGAGCTAGTACCTCCCCATATATATGTATGGAGTGGAGTTTGCAAGTGAAAAGAAACTTTGTGTTCCCAACAAGCTAGGTGAAGGACGGCTTTCACACACACTTATCTCTCAGAACTGAGCATGTGGAGAGACGTTCGTTCATCTAGCACAAAGGGAACGGGTTGCAGGGGAAACTTTTACTCTGGTTTCTCAGTCTGTTTCCTAGTGCCGGTTTGAAGTTCCTGCAGTTTTCACTGTAAAACCGAGTTGGAGCTAGTACCTCCCCATATATATGTATGGAGTGGAGTTTGCAAGTGAAAAGAAACTTTGTGTTCCCAACAAGCTAGGTGAAGGACGGCTTTCACACACACTTATCTCTCAGAACTGAGCATGTGGAGAGACGTTCGTTCATCTAGCACAAAGCGAACGGGTTGCAGGAGAAACTTTTACTCTGGTTTCTCAGTCTGTTTCCTAGTGCCGGTTTGATGTTCCTGCAGTTTTCACTGTAAAACCGAGTTGGAGCTAGTACCTCCCCATATATATGTATGGAGTGGAGTTTGCTACTGAAAAGAAACTTTGTGTTCCCAACAAGCTAGGTGAAGGACGGCTTTCACACACACTTATCTCTCAGAACTGAGCATGTGGAGAGACGTTCGTTCATCTAGCACAAAGGGAACGGGTTGCAGGAAAAACTTTTACTATGGTTTCTTAGTCTGTTTCCTAGTGCCGGTTTGAAGTTCCTGCAGTTTTCACTGTAAAACCGAGTTGGAGCTAGTACCTCCCCATATATATGTATGGAGTGGAGTTTGCAAGTGAAAAGAAACTTTGTGTTCCCAACAAGCTAGGTGAAGGACGGCTTTCACACACACTTATCTCTCAGAACTGAGCATGTGGAGAGACGTTCGTTCATCTAGCACAAAGGGAACGGGTTGCAGGAGAAACTTTTACTCTGGTTTCTCAGTCTGTTTCTTAGTGCCGGTTTGAAGTTCCTGCAGTTTTCACTGTAAAACCGAGTTGGAGCTAGTACCTCCCCATATATATGTATGGAGTGGAGTTTGCCAGTGAAAAGAAACTTTGTGTTCCCAACAAGCTAGGTGAAGGACGGCTTTCACACACACTTATCTCTCAGAACTGAGCATGTGGAGAGACGTTCGTTCATCTAGCACAAAGGGAACGGGTTGCAGGAGAAACTTTAACTCTGGTTTCTCAGTCTGTTTCCTAGTGCCGGTTTGAAGTTCCTGCAGTTTTCACTGTAAAACCGAGTTGGAGCTAGTACCTCCCCATATATATGTATGGAGTGGAGTTTGCTAGTGAAAAGAAACTTTGTGTTCCCAACAAGCTAGGTGAAGGACGGCTTTCACACACACTTATCTCTCAGAACTGAGCATGTGGAGAGACGTTCGTTCATCTAGCACAAAGGGAACGGGTTGCAGGAGAAACTTTTACTCTCGTTTCTCAGTCTGTTTCCTAGTGCCGGTTTGAAGTTCCTGCAGTTTTCACTGTAAAACCGAGTTGGAGCTAGTACCTCCCCATATATATGTATGGAGTGGAGTTTGCAAGTGAAAAGAAACTTTGTGTTCCCAACAAGCTAGGTGAAGGACGGCTTTCACACACACTTATCTCTCAGAACTGAGCATGTGGAGAGACGTTCGTTCATGTAGCACAAAGGGAATGGTTTGCAGGAGAAACTTTTACTCTGGTTTCTCAGTCTGTTTCCTATTGCCGGTTTGAAGTTCCTGCAGTTTTCACTGTAAAACCGAGTTGGAGCTAGTACCTCCCCATATACATGTATGGAGTGGAGTTTGCAAGTGAAAAGAAACTTTGTGTTCCCAACAAGGTAGGTGAAGGACGGCTTTCACACACACTTATCTCTCAGAACTGAGCATGTGGAGAGACGTTCGTTCATCTAGCACAAAGGGAACGGGTTGCAGGAGAAACTTTTACTCTGGTTTCTCAGTCTGTTTCCTAGTGCCGGTTTGAAGTTCCTGCAGTTTCACTGTAAAACCGAGTTGGAGCTAGTACCTCCCCATATATATGTATGGAGTGGAGTTTGCAAGTGAAAAGAAACTTTGTGTTCCCAACAAGCTAGGTGAAGGACGGCTTTCACACACACTTATCTCTCAGAACTGAGCATGTGGAGAGACGTTCGTTCATGTAGCACAAAGGGAACGGGTTGCAGGAGAAACTTTTACTCTGGTTTCTCAGTCTGTTTCCTAGTGCCGGTTTGAAGTTCCTGCAGTTTTCACTGTAAAACCGAGTTGGAGCTAGTACCTCCCCATATATATGTATGGAGTGGAGTTTGCAAGTGAAAAGAAACTTTGTGTTCCCAACAAGCTAGGTGAAGGACGGCTTTCACACACACTTATCTCTCAGAACTGAGCATGTGGAGAGACGTTCGTTCATCTAGCACAAAGGGAACTGGTTGCAGGAGAAACTTTTACTCTGGTTTCTCAGTCTGTTTCCTAGTGCCGGTTTGAAGTTCCTGCAGTTTTCACTGTAAAACCGAGTTGGAGCTAGTACCTACCCATATATATGTATGGAGTGGAGTTTGCAAGTGAAAAGAAACTTTGTGTTCCCAACAAGCTAGGTGAAGGACGGCTTTCACACACACTTATCTCTCAGAACTGAGCATGTGGAGAGACGTTCGTTCATCTAGCACAAAGGGAACGGGTTGCAGGAGAAACTTTTACTCTGGTTTCTCAGTCTGTTTCCTAGTGCCGGTTTGAAGTTCCTGCAGTTTTCACTGTAAAACCGAGTTGGAGCTAGTACCTCCCCATATATATGTATGGAGTGGAGTTTGCAAGTGAAAAGAAACTTTGTGTTCCCAACAAGCTAGGTGAAGGACGGCTTTCACACACACTTATCTCTCAGAACTGAGCATGTGGAGAGACGTTCGTTCATCTAGCACAAAGCGAACGGGTTGCAGGAGAAACTTTTACTCTGGTTTCTCAGTCTGTTTCCTAGTGCCGGTTTGATGTTCCTGCAGTTTTCACTGTAAAACCGTGTTGGAGCTAGTACCTCCCCATATATATGTATGGAGTGGAGTTTGCTACTGAAAAGAAACTTTGTGTTCCCAACAAGCTAGGTGAAGGACGGCTTTCACACACACTTATCTCTCAGAACTGAGCATGTGGAGAGACGTTCGTTCATCTAGCACAAAGGGAACGGGTTGCAGGAAAAACTTTTACTCTGGTTTCTCAGTCTGTTTCCTAGTGCCGGTTTGAAGTTCCTGCAGTTTTCACTGTAAAACCGAGTTGGAGCTAGTACCTCCCCATATATATGTATGGAGTGGAGTTTGCAAGTGAAAAGAAACTTTGTGTTCCCAACAAGCTAGGTGAAGGACGGCTTTCACACACACTTATCTCTCAGAACTGAGCATGTGGAGAGACGTTCGTTCATCTAGCACAAAGGGAACGGGTTGCAGGAGAAACTTTTACTCTGGTTTCTCAGTCTGTTTCCTAGTGCCGGTTTGAAGTTCCTGCAGTTTTCACTGTAAAACCGAGTTGGAGCTTGTACCTCCCCATATACATGTATGGAGTGGAGTTTGCAAGTGAAAAGAAACTTTGTGTTCCCAACAAGCTAGGTGAAGGACGGCTTTCACACACACTTATCTCTCAGAACTGAGCATGTGGAGAGACGTTCGTTCATCTAGCACAAAGGGAACGGGTTGCAGGAGAAACTTTTACTCTGGTTTCTCAGTCTGTTTCCTAGTGCCGGTTTAAAGTTCCTGCAGTTTCACTGTAAAACCGATTTGGAGCTAGTACCTCCCCATATATATGTATGGAGTGGAGTTTGCAAGTGAAAAGAAACTTTGTGTTCCCAACAAGCTAGGTGAAGGACGGCTTTCACACACACTTATCTCTCAGAACTGAGCATGTGGAGAGACGTTCGTTCATCTAGCACAAAGGGAACGGGTTGCAGGAGAAACATTTACTCTGGTTTCTCAGTCTGTTTCCTAGTGCCGGTTTGAAGTTCCTGCAGTTTTCACTGTAAAACCGAGTTGGAGCTAGTACCTCCCCATATATATGTATGGAGTGGAGTATGCAAGTGAAAAGAAACTTTGTGTTCCCAACAAGCTAGGTGAAGGACGGCTTTCACACACACTTATCTCTCAGAACTGAGCATGTGGAGAGACGTTCGTTCATGTAGCACAAAGGGAACGGGTTGCAGGAGAAACTTTTACTCTGGTTTCTCAGTCTGTTTCCTAGTGCCGGTTTGAAGTTCCTGCAGTTTTCACTGTAAAACCGAGTTGGAGCTAGTACCTCCCCATATATATGTATGGAGTGGAGTTTGCAAGTGAAAAGAAACTTTGTGTTCCCAACAACCTAGGTGAAGGACGGCTTTCACACACACTTATCTCTCAGAACTGAGCATGTGGAGAGACGTTCGTTCATCTAGCACAAAGGGAACGGGTTGCAGGAGAAACTTTTACTCTGGTTTCTCAGTCTGTTTCCTAGTGCCGGTTTGAAGTTCCTGCAGATTTCACTGTAAAACCGAGTTGGAGCTAGTACCTACCCATATATATGTATGGAGTGGAGTTTGCAAGTGAAAAGAAACTTTGTGTTCCCAACAAGCTAGGTGAAGGACGGCTTTCACACACACTTATCTCTCAGAACTGAGCATGTGGAGAGACGTTCGTTCATCTAGCACAAAGGGAACGGGTTGCAGGAAAAACTTTTACTCTGGTTTCTCAGTCTGTTTCCTAGTGCCGGTTTGAAGTTCCTGCAGTTTTCACTGTAAAACCGAGTTGGAGCTAGTACCTCCCCATATATATGTATGGAGTGGAGTTTGCAAGTGAAAAGAAACTTTGTGTTCCCAACAAGCTAGGTGAAGGACGGCTTTCACACACACTTATCTCTCAGAACTGAGCATGTGGAGAGACGTTCGTTCATCTAGCACAAAGGGAACGGGTTGCAGGAGAAACTTTTACTCTGGTTTCTCAGTCTGTTTCCTAGTGCCGGTTTGAAGTTCCTGCAGTTTTCACTGTAAAACAGAGTTGGAGCTTGTACCTCCCCATATACATGTATGGAGTGGAGTTTGCAAGTGAAAAGAAACTTTGTGTTCCCAACAAGCTAGATGAAGGACGGCTTTCACACACACTTATCTCTCAGAACTGAGCATGTGGAGAGACGTTCGTTCATCTAGCACAAAGGGAACGGGTTGCAGGAGAAACTTTTACTCTGGTTTCTCAGTCTGTTTCCTAGTGCCGGTTTAAAGTTCCTGCAGTTTCACTGTAAAACCGATTTGGAGCTAGTACCTCCCCATATATATGTATGGAGTGGAGTTTGCAAGTGAAAAGAAACTTTGTGTTCCCAACAAGCTAGGTGAAGGACGGCTTTCACACACACTTATCTCTCAGAACTGAGCATGTGGAGAGACGTTCGTTCATCTAGCACAAAGGGAACGGGTTGCAGGAGAAACATTTACTCTGGTTTCTCAGTCTGTTTCCTAGTGCCGGTTTGAAGTTCCTGCAGTTTTCACTGTAAAACCGAGTTGGAGCTAGTACCTCCCCATATATATGTATGGAGTGGAGTTTGCTAGTGAAAAGAAACTTTGTGTTCCCAACAAGCTAGCTGAAGGACGGCTTTCACACACACTTATCTCTCAGAACTGAGCATGTGGAGAGACGTTCGTTCATCTAGCACAAAGGGAACGGGTTGCAGGAGAAACTTTTACTCTGGTTTCTCAGTCTGTTTCCTAGTGCCGGTTTGAAGTTCCTGCAGTTTTCACTGTAAAACCGAGTTGGAGCTAGTACCTCCCCATATATATGTATGGAGTGGAGTTTGCAAGTGAAAAGAAACTTTGTGTTCCCAACAAGCTAGGTGAAGGACGGCTTTCACACACACTTATCTCTCAGAACTGAGCATGTGGAGAGACGTTCGTTCATCTAGCACAAAGGGAACGGGTTGCAGGAGAAACTTTTACTCTGGTTTCTCAGTCTGTTTCCTAGTGCCGGTTTGAAGTTCCTGCAGTTTTCACTGTAAAACCGAGTTGGAGCTAGTACCTCCCCATATATATGTATGGAGTGGAGTTTGCAAGTGAAAAGAAACTTTGTGTTCCCAACAAGCTAGGTGAAGGACGGCTTTCACACACACTTATCTCTCAGAACTGAGCATGTGGAGAGACGTTCGTTCATCTAGCACAAAGGGAACGGGTTGCAGGAGAAACTTTTACTCTGGTTTCTCAGTCTGTTTCCTAGTGCCGGTTTGATGTTCCTGCAGTTTTCACTGTAAAACCGAGTTGGAGCTAGTACCTCCCCATATAGATGTATGGAGTGGAGTTTGCTACTGAAAAGAAACTTTGTGTTCCCAACAAGCTAGGTGAAGGACGGCTTTCACACACACTTATCTCTCAGAACTGAGCATGTGGAGAGACGTTCGTTCATCTAGAACAAAGGGAATGGGTTGCAGGAGAAACTTTTACTCTGGTTTCTCAGTCTGTTTCCTAGTGCCGGTTTGAAGTTCCTGCAGTTTTCACTGTAAAACCGAGTTGGAGCTAGTACCTCCCCATATATATGTATGGAGTGGAGTTTGCAAGTGAAAAGAAACTTTGTGTTCCCAACAAGCTAGGTGAAGGACGGCTTTCACACACACTTATCTCTCAGAACTGAGCATGTGGAGAGACGTTCGTTCATCTAGCACAAAGGGAACGGGTTGCAGGAAAATCTTTTACTCTGGTTTCTCAGTCTGTTTCCTAGTGCCGGTTTGAAGTTCCTGCAGTTTTCACTGTAAAACCGAGTTGGAGCTAGTACCTCCCCATATATATGTATGGAGTGGAGTTTGCAAGTGAAAAGAAACTTTGTGTTCCCAACAAGCTAGGTGAAGGACGGCTTTCACACACACTTATCTCTCAGAACTGAGCATGTGGAGAGACGTTCGTTCATCTAGCACAAAGGGAACGGGTTGCAGGAGAAACTTTTACTCTGGTTTCTCAGTCTGTTTCCTAGTGCCGGTTTGAAGTTCCTGCAGTTTTCACTGTAAAACAGAGTTGGAGCTTGTACCTCCCCATATACATGTATGGAGTGGAGTTTGCAAGTGAAAAGAAACTTTGTGTTCCCAACAAGCTAGGTGAAGGACGGCTTTCACACACACTTATCTCTCAGAACTGAGCATGTGGAAAGACGTTCGTTCATGTAGCACAAAGGGAATGGTTTGCAGGAGAAACTTTTACTCTGGTTTCTCAGTCTGTTTCCTATTGCCGGTTTGAAGTTCCTGCAGTTTTCACTGTAAAACCGAGTTGGAGCTAGTACCTCCCCATATACATGTATGGAGTGGAGTTTGCAAGTGAAAAGAAACTTTGTGTTCCCAACAAGCTAGATGAAGTACGGCTTTCACACACACTTATCTCTCAGAACTGAGCATGTGGAGAGACGTTCGTTCATCTAGCACAAAGGGAACGGGTTGCAGGAGAAACTTTTACTCTGGTTTCTCAGTCTGTTTCCTAGTGCCGGTTTGAAGTTCCTGCAGTTTCACTGTAAAACCGAGTTGGAGCTAGTACCTCCCCATATAGATGTATGGAGTGGAGTTTGCAAGTGAAAAGAAACTTTGTGTTCCCAACAAGCTAGGTGAAGGACGGCTTTCACACACACTTATCTCTCAGAACTGAGCATGTGGAGAGACGTTCGTTCATGTAGCACAAAGGGAACGGGTTGCAGGAGAAACTTTTACTCTGGTTTCTCAGTCTGTTTCCTAGTGCCGGTTTGAAGTTCCTGCAGTTTTCACTGTAAAACCGAGTTGGAGCTAGTACCTCCCCATATATATGTATGGAGTGGAGTTTGCAAGTGAAAAGAAACTTTGTGTTCCCAACAAGCTAGGTGAAGGACGGCTTTCACACACACTTATCTCTCAGAACTGAGCATGTGGAGAGACGTTCGTTCATGTAGCACAAAGGGAACGGGTTGCAGGAGAAACTTTTACTCTGGTTTCTCAGTCTGTTTCCTAGTGCCGGTTTGAAGTTCCTGCAGTTTTCACTGTAAAACCGAGTTGGAGCTAGTACCTCCCCATATATATGTATGGAGTGGAGTTTGCAAGTGAAAAGAAACTTTGTGTTCCCAACAAGCTAGGTGAAGGACGGCTTTCACACACACTTATCTCTCAGAACTGAGCATGTGGAGAGACGTTCGTTCATCTAGCACAAAGGGAACGGGTTGCAGGAGAAACTTTTACTCTGGTTTCTCAGTCTGTTTCCTAGTGCCGGTTTGAAGTTCCTGCAGTTTTCACTGTAAAACCGAGTTGGAGCTAGTACCTCCCCATATATATGTATGGAGTGGAGTTTGCAAGTGAAAAGAAACTTTGTGTTCCCAACAAGCTAGGTGAAGGACGGCTTTCACACACACTTATCTCTCAGAACTGAGCATGTGGAGAGACGTTCGTTCATCTAGCACAAAGCGAACGGGTTGCAGGAGAAACTTTTACTCTGGTTTCTCAGTCTGTTTCCTAGTGCCGGTTTGATGTTCCTGCAGTTTTCACTGTAAAACCGAGTTGGAGCTAGTACCTCCCCATATATATGTATGGAGTGGAGTTTGCTACTGAAAAGAAACTTTGTGTTCCCAACAAGCTAGGTGAAGGACGGCTTTCACACACACTTATCTCTCAGAACTGAGCATGTGGAGAGACGTTCGTTCATCTAGAACAAAGGGAATGGGTTGCAGGAGAAACTTTTACTCTGGTTTCTCAGTCTGTTTCCTAGTGCCGGTTTGAAGTTCCTGCAGTTTTCACTGTAAAACCGAGTTGGAGCTAGTACCTCCCCATATATATGTATGGAGTGGAGTTTGCAAGTGAAAAGAAACTTTGTGTTCCCAACAAGCTAGGTGAAGGACGGCTTTCACACACACTTATCTCTCAGAACTGAGCATGTGGAGAGACGTTCGTTCATCTAGCACAAAGGGAACGGGTTGCAGGAAAATCTTTTACTCTGGTTTCTCAGTCTGTTTCCTAGTGCCGGTTTGAAGTTCCTGCAGTTTTCACTGTAAAACCGAGTTGGAGCTAGTACCTCCCCATATATATGTATGGAGTGGAGTTTGCTAGTGAAAAGAAACTTTGTGTTCCCAACAAGCTAGGTGAAGGACGGCTTTCACACACACTTATCTCTCAGAACTGAGCATGTGGAGAGACGTTCGTTCATCTAGCACAAAGGGAACGGGTTGCAGGAGAAACTTTTACTCTGGTTTCTCAGTCTGTTTCCTAGTGCCGGTTTGAAGTTCCTGCAGTTTTCACTGTAAAACAGAGTTGGAGCTTGTACCTCCCCATATACATGTATGGAGTGGAGTTTGCAAGTGAAAAGAAACTTTGTGTTCCCAACAAGCTAGGTGAAGGACGGCTTTCACACACACTTATCTCTCAGAACTGAGCATGTGGAGAGACGTTCGTTCATGTAGCACAAAGGGAATGGTTTGCAGGAGAAACTTTTACTCTGGTTTCTCAGTCTGTTTCCTAGTGCCGGTTTGAAGTTCCTGCAGTTTTCACTGTAAAACCGAGTTGGAGCTAGTACCTCCCCATATACATGTATGGAGTGGAGTTTGCAAGTGAAAAGAAACTTTGTGTTCCCAACAAGCTAGATGAAGGACGGCTTTCACACACACTTATCTCTCAGAACTGAGCATGTGGAGAGACGTTCGTTCATCTAGCACAAAGGGAACGGGTTGCAGGAGAAACTTTTACTCTGGTTTCTCAGTCTGTTTCCTAGTGCCGGTTTGAAGTTCCTGCAGTTTCACTGTAAAACCGAGTTGGAGCTAGTACCTCCCCATATATATGTATGGAGTGGAGTTTGCAAGTGAAAAGAAACTTTGTGTTCCCAACAAGCTAGGTGAAGGACGGCTTTCACACACACTTATCTCTCAGAACTGAGCATGTGGAGAGACGTTCGTTCATGTAGCACAAAGGGAACGGGTTGCAGGAGAAACTTTTACTCTGGTTTCTCAGTCTGTTTCCTAGTGCCGGTTTGAAGTTCCTGCAGTTTTCACTGTAAAACCGAGTTAGAGCTAGTACCTCCCCATATATATGTATGGAGTGGAGTTTGCAAGTGAAAAGAAACTTTGTGTTCCCAACAAGCTAGGTGAAGGACGGCTTTCACACACACTTATCTCTCAGAACTGAGCATGTGGAGAGACGTTCGTTCATCTAGCACAAAGGGAACTGGTTGCAGGAGAAACTTTTACTCTGGTTTCTCAGTCTGTTTCCTAGTGCCGGTTTGAAGTTCCTGCAGTTTTCACTGTAAAACCGAGTTGGAGCTAGTACCTACCCATATATATGTATGGAGTGGAGTTTGCAAGTGAAAAGAAACTTTGTGTTCCCAACAAGCTAGGTGAAGGACGGCTTTCACACACACTTATCTCTCAGAACTGAGCATGTGGAGAGACGTTCGTTCATCTAGCACAAAGGGAACGGGTTGCAGGAGAAACTTTTACTCTGGTTTCTCAGTCTGTTTCCTAGTGCCGGTTTGAAGTTCCTGCAGTTTTCACTGTAAAACCGAGTTGGAGCTAGTACCTCCCCATATATATGTATGGAGTGGAGTTTGCAAGTGAAAAGAAACTTTGTGTTCCCAACAAGCTAGGTGAAGGACGGCTTTCACACACACTTATCTCTCAGAACTGAGCATGTGGAGAGACGTTCGTTCATCAAGCACAAAGCGAACGGGTTGCAGGAGAAACTTTTACTCTGGTTTCTCAGTCTGTTTCCTAGTGCCGGTTTGATGTTCCTGCAGTTTTCACTGTAAAACCGTGTTGGAGCTAGTACCTCCCCATATATATGTATGGAGTGGAGTTTGCTACTGAAAAGAAACTTTGTGTTCCCAACAAGCTAGGTGAAGGACGGCTTTCACACACACTTATCTCTCAGAACTGAGCATGTGGAGAGACGTTCGTTCATCTAGCACAAAGGGAACGGGTTGCAGGAAAAACTTTTACTCTGGTTTCTCAGTCTGTTTCCTAGTGCCGGTTTGAAGTTCCTGCAGTTTTCACTGTAAAACCGAGTTGGAGCTAGTACCTCCCCATATATATGTATGGAGTGGAGTTTGCAAGTGAAAAGAAACTTTGTGTTCCCAACAAGCTAGGTGAAGGACGGCTTTCACACACACTTATCTCTCAGAACTGAGCATGTGGAGAGACGTTCGTTCATCTAGCACAAAGGGAACGGGTTGCAGGAGAAACTTTTACTCTGGTTTCTCAGTCTGTTTCCTAGTGCCGGTTTGAAGTTCCTGCAGTTTTCACTGTAAAACAGAGTTGGAGCTTGTACCTCCCCATATACATGTATGGAGTGGAGTTTGCAAGTGAAAAGAAACTTTGTGTTCCCAACAAGCTAGGTGAAGGACGGCTTTCACACACACTTATCTCTCAGAACTGAGCATGTGGAGAGACGTTCGTTCATCTAGCACAAAGGGAACGGGTTGCAGGAGAAACTTTTACTCTGGTGTCTCAGTCTGTTTCCTAGTGCCGGTTTAAAGTTCCTGCAGTTTCACTGTAAAACCGATTTGGAGCTAGTACCTCCCCATATATATGTATGGAGTGGAGTTTGCAAGTGAAAAGAAACTTTGTGTTCCCAACAAGCTAGGTGAAGGACGGCTTTCACACACACTTATCTCTCAGAACTGAGCATGTGGAGAGACGTTCGTTCATCTAGCACAAAGGGAACGGGTTGCAGGAGAAACATTTACTCTGGTTTCTCAGTCTGTTTCCTAGTGCCGGTTTGAAGTTCCTGCAGTTTTCACTGTAAAACCGAGTTGGAGCTAGTACCTCCCCATATATATGTATGGAGTGGAGTTTGCTAGTGAAAAGAAACTTTGTGTTCCCAACAAGCTAGGTGAAGGACGGCTTTCACACACACTTATCTCTCAGAACTGAGCATGTGGAGAGACGTTCGTTCATGTAGCACAAAGGGAACGGGTTGCAGGAGAAACTTTTACTCTGGTTTCTCAGTCTGTTTCCTAGTGCCGGTTTGAAGTTCCTGCAGTTTTCACTGTAAAACCGAGTTGGAGCTAGTACCTCCCCATATATATGTATGGAGTGGAGTTTGCAAGTGAAAAGAAACTTTGTGTTCCCAACAAGCTAGGTGAAGGACGGCTTTCACACACACTTATCTCTCAGAACTGAGCATGTGGAGAGACGTTCGTTCATCTAGCACAAAGGGAACGGGTTGCAGGAGAAACTTTTACTCTGGTTTCTCAGTCTGTTTCCTAGTGCCGGTTTGAAGTTCCTGCAGTTTTCACTGTAAAACCGAGTTGGAGCTAGTACCTACCCATATATATGTATGGAGTGGAGTTTGCAAGTGAAAAGAAACTTTGTGTTCCCAACAAGCTAGGTGAAGGACGGCTTTCACACACACTTATCTCTCAGAACTGAGCATGTGGAGAGACGTTCGTTCATCTAGCACAAAGGGAACGGGTTGCAGGAGAAACTTTTACTCTGGTTTCTCAGTCTGTTTCCTAGTGCCGGTTTGAAGTTCCTGCAGTTTTCACTGTAAAACCGAGTTGGAGCTAGTACCTACCCATATATATGTATGGAGTGGAGTTTGCAAGTGAAAAGAAACTTTGTGTTCCCAACAAGCTAGGTGAAGGACGGCTTTCACACACACTTATCTCTCAGAACTGAGCATGTGGAGAGACGTTCGTTCATCTAGCACAAAGGGAACGGGTTGCAGGAGAAACTTTTACTCTGGTTTCTCAGTCTGTTTCCTAGTGCCGGTTTGAAGTTCCTGCAGTTTTCACTGTAAAACCGAGTTGGAGCTAGTACCTCCCCATATATATGTATGGAGTGGAGTTTGCAAGTGAAAAGAAACTTTGTGTTCCCAACAAGCTAGGTGAAGGACGGCTTTCACACACACTTATCTCTCAGAACTGAGCATGTGGAGAGACGTTCGTTCATCAAGCACAAAGCGAACGGGTTGCAGGAGAAACTTTTACTCTGGTTTCTCAGTCTGTTTCCTAGTGCCGGTTTGATGTTCCTGCAGTTTTCACTGTAAAACCGTGTTGGAGCTAGTACCTCCCCATATATATGTATGGAGTGGAGTTTGCTACTGAAAAGAAACTTTGTGTTCCCAACAAGCTAGGTGAAGGACGGCTTTCACACACACTTATCTCTCAGAACTGAGCATGTGGAGAGACGTTCGTTCATCTAGCACAAAGGGAACGGGTTGCAGGAAAAACTTTTACTCTGGTTTCTCAGTCTGTTTCCTAGTGCCGGTTTGAAGTTCCTGCAGTTTTCACTGTAAAACCGAGTTGGAGCTAGTACCTCCCCATATATATGTATGGAGTGGAGTTTGCAAGTGAAAAGAAACTTTGTGTTCCCAACAAGCTAGGTGAAGGACGGCTTTCACACACACTTATCTCTCAGAACTGAGCATGTGGAGAGACGTTCGTTCATCTAGCACAAAGGGAACGGGTTGCAGGAGAAACTTTTACTCTGGTTTCTCAGTCTGTTTCCTAGTGCCGGTTTGAAGTTCCTGCAGTTTTCACTGTAAAACAGAGTTGGAGCTTGTACCTCCCCATATACATGTATGGAGTGGAGTTTGCAAGTGAAAAGAAACTTTGTGTTCCCAACAAGCTAGGTGAAGGACGGCTTTCACACACACTTATCTCTCAGAACTGAGCATGTGGAGAGACGTTCGTTCATCTAGCACAAAGGGAACGGGTTGCAGGAGAAACTTTTACTCTGGTTTCTCAGTCTGTTTCCTAGTGCCGGTTTAAAGTTCCTGCAGTTTCACTGTAAAACCGATTTGGAGCTAGTACCTCCCCATATATATGTATGGAGTGGAGTTTGCAAGTGAAAAGAAACTTTGTGTTCCCAACAAGCTAGGTGAAGGACGGCTTTCACACACACTTATCTCTCAGAACTGAGCATGTGGAGAGACGTTCGTTCATCTAGCACAAAGGGAACGGGTTGCAGGAGAAACATTTACTCTGGTTTCTCAGTCTGTTTCCTAGTGCCGGTTTGAAGTTCCTGCAGTTTTCACTGTAAAACCGAGTTGGAGCTAGTACCTCCCCATATATATGTATGGAGTGGAGTTTGCTAGTGAAAAGAAACTTTGTGTTCCCAACAAGCTAGGTGAAGGACGGCTTTCACACACACTTATCTCTCAGAACTGAGCATGTGGAGAGACGTTCGTTCATGTAGCACAAAGGGAACGGGTTGCAGGAGAAACTTTTACTCTGGTTTCTCAGTCTGTTTCCTAGTGCCGGTTTGAAGTTCCTGCAGTTTTCACTGTAAAACCGAGTTGGAGCTAGTACCTCCCCATATATATGTATGGAGTGGAGTTTGCAAGTGAAAAGAAACTTTGTGTTCCCAACAAGCTAGGTGAAGGACGGCTTTCACACACACTTATCTCTCAGAACTGAGCATGTGGAGAGACGTTCGTTCATCTAGCACAAAGGGAACGGGTTGCAGGAGAAACTTTTACTCTGGTTTCTCAGTCTGTTTCCTAGTGCCGGTTTGAAGTTCCTGCAGTTTTCACTGTAAAACCGAGTTGGAGCTAGTACCTACCCATATATATGTATGGAGTGGAGTTTGCAAGTGAAAAGAAACTTTGTGTTCCCAACAAGCTAGGTGAAGGACGGCTTTCACACACACTTATCTCTCAGAACTGAGCATGTGGAGAGACGTTCGTTCATCTAGCACAAAGGGAACGGGTTGCAGGAGAAACTTTTACTCTGGTTTCTCAGTCTGTTTCCTAGTGCCGGTTTGAAGTTCCTGCAGTTTTCACTGTAAAACCGAGTTGGAGCTAGTACCTCCCCATATATATGTATGGAGTGGAGTTTGCAAGTGAAAAGAAACTTTGTGTTCCCAACAAGCTAGGTGAAGGACGGCTTTCACACACACTTATCTCTCAGAACTGAGCATGTGGAGAGACGTTCGTTCATCTAGCACAAAGCGAACGGGTTGCAGGAGAAACTTTTACTCTGGTTTCTCAGTCTGTTTCCTAGTGCCGGTTTGATGTTCCTGCAGTTTTCACTGTAAAACCGTGTTGGAGCTAGTACCTCCCCATATATATGTATGGAGTGGAGTTTGCTACTGAAAAGAAACTTTGTGTTCCCAACAAGCTAGGTGAAGGACGGCTTTCACACACACTTATCTCTCAGAACTGAGCATGTGGAGAGACGTTCGTTCATCTAGCACAAAGGGAACGGGTTGCAGGAAAAACTTTTACTCTGGTTTCTCAGTCTGTTTCCTAGTGCCGGTTTGAAGTTCCTGCAGTTTTCACTGTAAAACCGAGTTGGAGCTAGTACCTCCCCATATATATGTATGGAGTGGAGTTTGCAAGTGAAAAGAAACTTTGTGTTCCCAACAAGCTAGGTGAAGGACGGCTTTCACACACACTTATCTCTCAGAACTGAGCATGTGGAGAGACGTTCGTTCATCTAGCACAAAGGGAACGGGTTGCAGGAGAAACTTTTACTCTGGTTTCTCAGTCTGTTTCCTAGTGCCGGTTTGAAGTTCCTGCAGTTTTCACTGTAAAACAGAGTTGGAGCTTGTACCTCCCCATATACATGTATGGAGTGGAGTTTGCAAGTGAAAAGAAACTTTGTGTTCCCAACAAGCTAGATGAAGGACGGCTTTCACACACACTTATCTCTCAGAACTGAGCATGTGGAGAGACGTTCGTTCATCTAGCACAAAGGGAACGGGTTGCAGGAGAAACTTTTACTCTGGTTTCTCAGTCTGTTTCCTAGTGCCGGTTTAAAGTTCCTGCAGTTTCACTGTAAAACCGATTTGGAGCTAGTACCTCCCCATATATATGTATGGAGTGGAGTTTGCAAGTGAAAAGAAACTTTGTGTTCCCAACAAGCTAGGTGAAGGACGGCTTTCACACACACTTATCTCTCAGAAGTGAGCATGTGGAGAGACGTTCGTTCATCTAGCACAAAGGGAACGGGTTGCAGGAGAAACATTTACTCTGGTTTCTCAGTCTGTTTCCTAGTGCCGGTTTGAAGTTCCTGCAGTTTTCACTGTAAAACCGAGTTGGAGCTAGTACCTCCCCATATATATGTATGGAGTGGAGTTTGCTAGTGAAAAGAAACTTTGTGTTCCCAACAAGCTAGGTGAAGGACGGCTTTCACACACACTTATCTCTCAGAACTGAGCATGTGGAGAGACGTTCGTTCATGTAGCACAAAGGGAACGGGTTGCAGGAGAAACTTTTACTCTGGTTTCTCAGTCTGTTTCCTAGTGCCGGTTTGAAGTTCCTGCAGTTTTCACTGTAAAACCGAGTTGGAGCTAGTACCTCCCCATATATATGTATGGAGTGGAGTTTGCAAGTGAAAAGAAACTTTGTGTTCCCAACAAGCTAGGTGAAGGACGGCTTTCACACACACTTATCTCTCAGAACTGAGCATGTGGAGAGACGTTCGTTCATCTAGCACAAAGGGAACGGGTTGCAGGAGAAACTTTTACTCTGGTTTCTCAGTCTGTTTCCTAGTGCCGGTTTGAAATTCCTGCAGTTTTCACTGTAAAACTGAGTTGGAGCTAGTACCTACCCATATATATGTATGGAGTGGAGTTTGCAAGTGAAAAGAAACTTTGTGTTCCCAACAAGCTAGGTGAAGGACGGCTTTCACACACACTTATCTCTCAGAACTGAGCATGTGGAGAGACGTTCGTTCATCTAGCACAAAGCGAACGGGTTGCAGGAGAAACTTTTACTCTGGTTTCTCAGTCTGTTTCCTAGTGCCGGTTTGATGTTCCTGCAGTTTTCACTGTAAAACCGAGTTGGAGCTAGTACCTCCCCATATATATGTATGGAGTGGAGTTTGCTACTGAAAAGAAACTTTGTGTTCCCAACAAGCTAGGTGAAGGACGGCTTTCACACACACTTATCTCTCAGAACTGAGCATGTGGAGAGACGTTCGTTCATCTAGAACAAAGGGAATGGGTTGCAGGAGAAACTTTTACTCTGGTTTCTCAGTCTGTTTCCTAGTGCCGGTTTGAAGTTCCTGCAGTTTTCACTGTAAAACCGAGTTGGAGCTAGTACCTCCCCATATATATGTATGGAGTGGAGTTTGCAAGTGAAAAGAAACTTTGTGTTCCCAACAAGCTAGGTGAAGGACGGCTTTCACACACACTTATCTCTCAGAACTGAGCATGTGGAGAGACGTTCGTTCATCTAGCACAAAGGGAACGGTTTGCAGGAAAATCTTTTACTCTGGTTTCTCAGTCTGTTTCCTAGTGCCGGTTTGAAGTTCCTGCAGTTTTCACTGTAAAACCGAGTTGGAGCTAGTACCTCCCCATATATATGTATGGAGTGGAGTTTGCAAGTGAAAAGAAACTTTGTGTTCCCAACAAGCTAGGTGAAGGACGGCTTTCACACACACTTATCTCTCAGAACTGAGCATGTGGAGAGACGTTCGTTCATCTAGCACAAAGGGAACGGGTTGCAGGAGAAAATTTTACTCTGGTTTCTCAGTCTGTTTCCTAGTGCCGGTTTGAAGTTCCTGCAGTTTTCACTGTAAAACAGAGTTGGAGCTTGTACCTCCCCATATACATGTATGGAGTGGAGTTTGCAAGTGAAAAGAAACTTTGTGTTCCCAACAAGCTAGATGAAGGACGGCTTTCACACACACTTATCTCTCAGAACTGAGCATGTGGAGAGACGTTCGTTCATCTAGCACAAAGGGAACGGGTTGCAGGAGAAACTTTTACTCTGGTTTCTCAGTCTGTTTCCTAGTGCCGGTTTGAAGTTCCTGCAGTTTTCACTGTAAAACCGAGTTGGAGCTAGTACCTCCCCATATATATGTATGGAGTGGAGTTTGCAAGTGAAAAGAAACTTTGTGTTCCCAACAAGCTAGGTGAAGGACGGCTTTCACACACACTTATCTCTCAGAACTGAGCATGTGGAGAGACGTTCGTTCATCTAGCACAAAGGGAACGGGTTGCAGGAGAAACTTTTACTCTGGTTTCTCAGTCTGTTTCCTAGTGCTGGTTTGAAGTTCCTGCAGTTTTCACTGTAAAACCGAGTTGGAGCTAGTACCTCCCCATATATATGTATGGAGTGGAGTTTGCAAGTGAAAAGAAACTTTGTGTTCCCAACAAGCTAGGTGAAGGACGGCTTTCACACACACTTTTCTCTCAGAACTGAGCATGTGGAGAGACGTTCGTTCATCTAGCACAAAGGGAACGGGTTGCAGGAGAAACTTTTACTCTGGTTTCTCAGTCTGTTTCCTAGTGCCTGTTTGAAGTTCCTGCAATTTTCACTGTAAAACCGAGTTGGAGCTAGTACCTCCCCATATATATGTATGGAGTGGAGTTTGCAAGTGAAAAGAAACTTTGTGTTCCCAACAAGCTAGGTGAAGGACGGCTTTCACACACACTTATCTCTCAGAACTGAGCATGTGGAGAGACGTTCGTTCATCTAGCACAAAGGGAACGGGTTGCAGGAGAAACTTTTACTCTGGTTTCTCAGTCTGTTTCCTAGTGCCGGTTTGAAGTTCCTGCAGTTTTCACTGTAAAACCGAGTTGGAGCTAGTACCTCCCCATATATATGTATGGAGTGGAGTTTGCAAGTGAAAAGAAACTTTGTGTTCCCAACAAGCTAGGTGAAGGACGGCTTTCACACACACTTATCTCTCAGAACTGAGCATGTGGAGAGACGTTCGTTCATGTAGCACAAAGGGAACGGGTTGCAGGAGAAACTTTTACTCTGGTTTCTCAGTCTGTTTCCTAGTGCTGGTTTGAAGTTCCTGCAGTTTTCACTGTAAAACCGAGTTGGAGCTAGTACCTCCCCATATATATGTATGGAGTGGAGTTTGCAAGTGAAAAGAAACTTTGTGTTCCCAACAAGCTAGGTGAAGGACGGCTTTCACACACACTTTTCTCTCAGAACTGAGCATGTGGAGAGACGTTCGTTCATCTAGCACAAAGGGAACGGGTTGCAGGAGAAACTTTTACTCTGGTTTCTCAGTCTGTTTCCTAGTGCCTGTTTGAAGTTCCTGCAATTTTCACTGTAAAACCGAGTTGGAGCTAGTACCTCCCCATATATATGTATGGAGTGGAGTTTGCAAGTGAAAAGAAACTTTGTGTTCCCAACAAGCTAGGTGAAGGACGGCTTTCACACACACTTATCTCTCAGAACTGAGCATGTGGAGAGACGTTCGTTCATCTAGCACAAAGGGAACGGGTTGCAGGAGAAACTTTTACTCTGGTTTCTCAGTCTGTTTCCTAGTGCCGGTTTGAAGTTCCTGCAGTTTTCACTGTAAAACCGAGTTGGAGCTAGTACCTCCCCATATATATGTATGGAGTGGAGTTTGCAAGTGAAAAGAAACTTTGTGTTCCCAACAAGCTAGGTGAAGGACGGCTTTCACACACACTTATCTCTCAGAACTGAGCATGTGGAGAGACGTTCGTTCATCTAGCACAAAGGGAACGGGTTGCAGGAGAAACATTTACTCTGGTTTCTCAGTCTGTTTCCTAGTGCCGGTTTGAAGTTCCTGCAGTTTTCACTGTAAAACCGAGTTGGAGCTAGTACCTCCCCATATATATGTATGGAGTGGAGTTTGCTAGTGAAAAGAAACTTTGTGTTCCCAACAAGCTAGGTGAAGGACGGCTTTCACACACACTTATCTCTCAGAACTGAGCATGTGGAGAGACGTTCGTTCATCTAGCACAAAGGGAACGGGTTGCAGGAGAAACTTTTACTCTGGTTTCTCAGTCTGTTTCCTAGTGCCGGTTTGAAGTTCCTGCAGTTTTCACTGTAAAACCGAGTTGGAGCTAGTACCTCCCCATATATATGTATGGAGTGGAGTTTGCAAGTGAAAAGAAACTTTGTGTTCCCAACAAGCTAGGTGAAGGACGGCTTTCACACACACTTATCTCTCAGAACTGAGCATGTGGAGAGACGTTCGTTCATCTAGCACAAAGGGAACGGGTTGCAGGAGAAACATTTACTCTGGTTTCTCAGTCTGTTTCCTAGTGCCGGTTTGAAGTTCCTGCAGTTTTCACTGTAAAACCGAGTTGGAGCTAGTACCTCCCCATATATATGTATGGAGTGGAGTTTGCTAGTGAAAAGAAACTTTGTGTTCCCAACAAGCTAGGTGAAGGACGGCTTTCACACACACTTATCTCTCAGAACTGAGCATGTGGAGAGACGTTCGTTCATGTAGCACAAAGGGAACGGGTTGCAGGAGAAACTTTTACTCTGGTTTCTCAGTCTGTTTCCTAGTGCCGGTTTGAAGTTCCTGCAGTTTTCACTGTAAAACCGAGTTGGAGCTAGTACCTCCCCATATATATGTATGGAGTGGAGTTTGCAAGTGAAAAGAAACTTTGTGTTCCCAACAAGCTAGGTGAAGGACGGCTTTCACACACACTTATCTCTCAGAACTGAGCATGTGGAGAGACGTTCGTTCATCTAGCACAAAGGGAACGGGTTGCAGGAGAAACTTTTACTCTGGTTTCTCAGTCTGTTTCCTAGTGCCGGTTTGAAGTTCCTGCAGTTTTCACTGTAAAACCGAGTTGGAGCTAGTACCTCCCCATATATATGTATGGAGTGGAGTTTGCAAGTGAAAAGAAACTTTGTGTTCCCAACAAGCTAGGTGAAGGACGGCTTTCACACACACTTATCTCTCAGAACTGAGCATGTGGAGAGACGTTCGTTCATCTAGCACAAAGCGAACGGGTTGCAGGAGAAACTTTTACTCTGGTTTCTCAGTCTGTTTCCTAGTGCCGGTTTGATGTTCCTGCAGTTTTCACTGTAAAACCGAGTTGGAGCTAGTACCTCCCCATATATATGTATGGAGTGGAGTTTGCTACTGAAAAGAAACTTTGTGTTCCCAACAAGCTAGGTGAAGGACGGCTTTCACACACACTTATCTCTCAGAACTGAGCATGTGGAGAGACGTTCGTTCATCTAGAACAAAGGGAATGGGTTGCAGGAGAAACTTTTACTCTGGTTTCTCAGTCTATTTCCTAGTGCCGGTTTGAAGTTCCTGCAGTTTTCACTGTAAAACCGAGTTGGAGCTAGTACCTCCCCATATATATGTATGGAGTGGAGTTTGCAAGTGAAAAGAAACTTTGTGTTCCCAACAAGCTAGGTGAAGGACGGCTTTCACACACACTTATCTCTCAGAACTGAGCATGTGGAGAGACGTTCGTTCATCTAGCACAAAGGGAACGGGTTGCAGGAAAATCTTTTACTCTGGTTTCTCAGTCTGTTTCCTAGTGCCGGTTTGAAGTTCCTGCAGTTTTCACTGTAAAACCGAGTTGGAGCTAGTACCTCCCCATATATATGTATGGAGTGGAGTTTGCAAGTGAAAAGAAACTTTGTGTTCCCAACAAGCTAGGTGAAGGACGGCTTTCACACACACTTATCTCTCAGAACTGAGCATGTGGAGAGACGTTCGTTCATCTAGCACAAAGGGAACGGGTTGCAGGAGAAAATTTTACTCTGGTTTCTCAGTCTGTTTCCTAGTGCCGGTTTGAAGTTCCTGCAGTTTTCACTGTAAAACAGAGTTGGAGCTAGTACCTACCCATATATATGTATGGAGTGGAGTTTGCAAGTGAAAAGAAACTTTGTGTTCCCAACAAGCTAGGTGAAGGACGGCTTTCACACACACTTATCTCTCAGAACTGAGCATGTGGAGAGACGTTCGTTCATCTAGCACAAAGGGAACGGGTTGCAGGAGAAACTTTTACTCTGGTTTCTCAGTCTGTTTCCTAGTGCCGGTGTGAAGTTCCTGCAGTTTTCACTGTAAAACCGAGTTGGAGCTAGTACCTCCCCATATATATGTATGGAGTGGAGTTTGCAAGTGAAAAGAAACTTTGTGTTCCCAACAAGCTAGGTGAAGGACGGCTTTCACACACACTTATCTCTCAGAACTGAGCATGTGGAGAGACGTTCGTTCATGTAGCACAAAGGGAACGGGTTGCAGGAGAAACTTTTACTCTGGTTTCTCAGTCTGTTTCCTAGTGCCGGTGTGAAGTTCCTGCAGTTTTCACTGTAAAACCGAGTTGGAGCTAGTACCTCCCCTTATATATGTATGGAGTGGAGTTTGCAAGTGAAAAGAAACTTTGTGTTCCCAACAAGCTAGGTGAAGGACGGCTTTCACACACACTTATCTCTCAGAACTGAGCATGTGGAGAGACGTTCGTTCATGTAGCACAAAGGGAACGGGTTGCAGGAGAAACTTTTACTCTGGTTTCTCAGTCTGTTTCCTAGTGCCGGTTTGAAGTTCCTGCAGTTTTCACTGTAAAACCGAGTTGGAGCTAGTACCTCCCCATATATATGTATGGAGTGGAGTTTGCAAGTGAAAAGAAACTTTGTGTTCCCAACAAGCTAGGTGAAGGACGGCTTTCACACACACTTATCTCTCAGAACTGAGCATGTGGAGAGACGTTCGTTCATCTAGCACAAAGGGAACGGGTTGCAGGAGAAACTTTTACTCTGGTTTCTCAGTCTGTTTCCTAGTGCTGGTTTGAAGTTCCTGCAGTTTTCACTGTAAAACCGAGTTGGAGCTAGTACCTCCCCATATATATGTATGGAGTGGAGTTTGCAAGTGAAAAGAAACTTTGTGTTCCCAACAAGCTAGGTGAAGGACGGCTTTCACACACACTTTTCTCTCAGAACTGAGCATGTGGAGAGACGTTCGTTCATCTAGCACAAAGGGAACGGGTTGCAGGAGAAACTTTTACTCTGGTTTCTCAGTCTGTTTCCTAGTGCCTGTTTGAAGTTCCTGCAATTTTCACTGTAAAACCGAGTTGGAGCTAGTACCTCCCCATATATATGTATGGAGTGGAGTTTGCAAGTGAAAAGAAACTTTGTGTTCCCAACAAGCTAGGTGAAGGACGGCTTTCACACACACTTATCTCTCAGAACTGAGCATGTGGAGAGACGTTCGTTCATCTAGCACAAAGGGAACGGGTTGCAGGAGAAACTTTTACTCTGGTTTCTCAGTCTGTTTCCTAGTGCCGGTTTGAAGTTCCTGCAGTTTTCACTGTAAAACCGAGTTGGAGCTAGTACCTCCCCATATATATGTATGGAGTGGAGTTTGCAAGTGAAAAGAAACTTTGTGTTCCCAACAAGCTAGGTGAAGGATGGCTTTCACACACACTTATCTCTCAGAACTGAGCATGTGGAGAGACGTTCGTTCATCTAGCACAAAGGGAACGGGTTGCAGGAGAAACTTTTACTCTGGTTTCTCAGTCTGTTTCCTAGTGCTGGTTTGAAGTTCCTGCAGTTTTCACTGTAAAACCGAGTTGGAGCTAGTACCTCCCCATATATATGTATGGAGTGGAGTTTGCAAGTGAAAAGAAACTTTGTGTTCCCAACAAGCTAGGTGAAGGACGGCTTTCACACACACTTTTCTCTCAGAACTGAGCATGTGGAGAGACGTTCGTTCATCTAGCACAAAGGGAACGGGTTGCAGGAGAAACTTTTACTCTGGTTTCTCAGTCTGTTTCCTAGTGCCTGTTTGAAGTTCCTGCAATTTTCACTGTAAAACCGAGTTGGAGCTAGTACCTCCCCATATATATGTATGGAGTGGAGATTGCAAGTGAAAAGAAACTTTGTGTTCCCAACAAGCTAGGTGAAGGACGGCTTTCACACACACTTATCTCTCAGAACTGAGCATGTGGAGAGACGTTCGTTCATCTAGCACAAAGGGAACGGGTTGCAGGAGAAACTTTTACTCTGGTTTCTCAGTCTGTTTCCTAGTGCCGGTTTGAAGTTCCTGCAGTTTTCACTGTAAAACCGAGTTGGAGCTAGTACCTCCCCATATATATGTATGGAGTGGAGTTTGCAAGTGAAAAGAAACTTTGTGTTCCCAACAAGCTAGGTGAAGGACGGCTTTCACACACACTTATCTCTCAGAACTGAGCATGTGGAGAGACGTTCGTTCATCTAGCACAAAGGGAACGGGTTGCAGGAGAAACTTTTACTCTTGTTTCTCAGTCTGTTTCCTAGTGCCGGTTTGAAGTTCCTGCAGTTTTCACTGTAAAACCGAGTTGGAGCTAGTACCTCCCCATATATATGTATGGAGTGGAGTTTGCAAGTGAAAAGAAACTTTGTGTTCCCAACAAGCTAGGTGAAGGACGGCTTTCACACACACTTATCTCTCAGAACTGAGCATGTGGAGAGACGTTCGTTCATCTAGAACAAAGGGAATGGGTTGCAGGAGAAACTTTTACTCTGGTTTCTCAGTCTGTTTCCTAGTGCCGGTTTGAAGTTCCTGCAGTTTTCACTGTAAAACCGAGTTGGAGCTAGTACCTCCCCATATATATGTATGGAGTGGAGTTTGCAAGTGAAAAGAAACTTTGTGTTCCCAACAAGCTAGGTGAAGGACGGCTTTCACACACACTTATCTCTCAGAACTGAGCATGTGGAGAGACGTTCGTTCATCTAGCACAAAGGGAACGGGTTGCAGGAGAAACTTTTACTCTGGTTTCTCAGTCTGTTTCCTAGTGCCGGTTTGAAGTTCCTGCAGTTTTCACTGTAAAACCGAGTTGGAGCTAGTACCTCCCCATATATATGTATGGAGTGGAGTTTGCAAGTGAAAAGAAACTTTGTGTTCCCAACAAGCTAGGTGAAGGACGGCTTTCACACACACTTATCTCTCAGAACTGAGCATGTGGAGAGACGTTCGTTCATCTAGCACAAAGGGAACGGGTTGCAGGAGAAACTTTTACTCTGGTTTCTCAGTCTGTTTCCTAGTGCCGGTTTGAAGTTCCTGCAGTTTTCACTGTAAAACCGAGTTGGAGCTAGTACCTCCCCATATATATGTATGGAGTGGAGTTTGCTAGTGAAAAGAAACTTTGTGTTCCCAACAAGCTAGGTGAAGGACGGCTTTCACACACACTTATCTCTCAGAACTGAGCATGTGGAGAGACGTTCGTTCATGTAGCACAAAGGGAACGGGTTGCAGGAGAAACTTTTACTCTAGTTTCTCAGTCTGTTTCCTAGTGCCGGTTTGAAGTTCCTGCAGTTTTCACTGTAAAACCGAGTTGGAGCTAGTACCTACCCTTATATATGTATGGAGTGGAGTTTGCAAGTGAAAAGAAACTTTGTGTTCCCAACAAGCTAGGTGAAGGACGGCTTTCACACACACTTATCTCTCAGAACTGAGCATGTGGAGAGACGTTCGTTCATCTAGCACAAAGGGAACGGGTTGCAGGAGAAACTTTTACTCTGGTTTCTCAGTCTGTTTCCTAGTGCCGGTTTGAAGTTCCTGCAGTTTTCACTGTAAAACCGAGTTGGAGCTAGTACCTCCCCATATACATGTATGGAGTGGAGTTTGCAAGTGAAAAGAAACTTTGTGTTCCCAACAAGCTAGGTGAAGGACGGCTTTCACACACACTTATCTCTCAGAACTGAGCATGTGGAGAGACGTTCGTTCATCTAGCACAAAGGGAACGGGTTGCAGGAGAAACTTTTACTCTGGTTTCTCAGTCTGTTTCCTAGTGCCGGTTTGAAGTTCCTGCAGTTTTCACTGTAAAACCGAGTTGGAGCTAGTACCTCCCCATATATATGTATGGAGTGGAGTTTGCAAGTGAAAAGAAACTTTGTGTTCCCAACAAGCTAGGTGAAGGACGGCTTTCACACACACTTATCTCTCAGAACTGAGCATGTGGAGAGACGTTCGTTCATCTAGCACAAAGGGAACGGGTTGCAGGAGAAACTTTTACTCTTGTTTCTCAGTCTGTTTCCTAGTGCCGGTTTGAAGTTCCTGCAGTTTTCACTGTAAAACCGAGTTGGAGCTAGTACCTCCCCATATATATGTATGGAGTGGAGTTTGCAAGTGAAAAGAAACTTTGTGTTCCCAACAAGCTAGGTGAAGGACGGCTTTCACACACACTTATCTCTCAGAACTGAGCATGTGGAGAGACGTTCGTTCATCTAGAACAAAGGGAATGGGTTGCAGGAGAAACTTTTACTCTGGTTTCTCAGTCTGTTTCCTAGTGCCGGTTTGAAGTTCCTGCAGTTTTCACTGTAAAACCGAGTTGGAGCTAGTACCTCCCCATATATATGTATGGAGTGGAGTTTGCAAGTGAAAAGAAACTTTGTGTTCCCAACAAGCTAGGTGAAGGACGGCTTTCACACACACTTATCTCTCAGAACTGAGCATGTGGAGAGACGTTCGTTCATCTAGCACAAAGGGAACGGGTTGCAGGAGAAACTTTTACTCTGGTTTCTCAGTCTGTTTCCTAGTGCCGGTTTGAAGTTCCTGCAGTTTTCACTGTAAAACAGAGTTGGAGCTAGTACCTACCCATATATATGTATGGAGTGGAGTTTGCAAGTGAAAAGAAACTTTGTGTTCCCAACAAGCTAGGTGAAGGACGGCTTTCACACACACTTATCTCTCAGAACTGAGCATGTGGAGAGACGTTCGTTCATCTAGCACAAAGGGAACGGGTTGCAGGAGAAACTTTTACTCTGGTTTCTCAGTCTGTTTCCTAGTGCCGGTTTGAAGTTCCTGCAGTTTTCACTGTAAAACCGAGTTGGAGCTAGTACCTCCCCATATATATGTATGGAGTGGAGTTTGCTAGTGAAAAGAAACTTTGTGTTCCCAACAAGCTAGGTGAAGGACGGCTTTCACACACACTTATCTCTCAGAACTGAGCATGTGGAGAGACGTTCGTTCATGTAGCACAAAGGGAACGGGTTGCAGGAGAAACTTTTACTCTAGTTTCTCAGTCTGTTTCCTAGTGCCGGTTTGAAGTTCCTGCAGTTTTCACTGTAAAACCGAGTTGGAGCTAGTACCTCCCCATATATATGTATGGAGTGGAGTTTGCAAGTGAAAAGAAACTTTGTGTTCCCAACAAGCTAGGTGAAGGACGGCTTTCACACACACTTATCTCTCAGAACTGAGCATGTGGAGAGACGTTCGTTCATCTAGCAAAAAGGGAACGGGTTGCAGGAGAAACTTTTACTCTGGTTTCTCAGTCTGTTTCCTAGTGCCGGTTTGAAGTTCCTGCAGTTTTCACTGTAAAACCGAGTTGGAGCTAGTACCTCCCCATATACATGTATGGAGTGGAGTTTGCAAGTGAAAAGAAACTTTGTGTTCCCAACAAGCTAGATGAAGGACGGCTTTCACACACACTTATCTCTCAGAACTGAGCATGTGGAGAGACGTTCGTTCATCTAGCACAAAGGGAACGGGTTGCAGGAGAAACTTTTACTCTGGTTTCTCAGTCTGTTTCCTAGTGCCGGTTTGAAGTTCCTGCAGTTTCACTGTAAAACCGAGTTGGAGCTAGTACCTCCCCATATATATGTATGGAGTGGAGTTTGCAAGTGAAAAGAAACTTTGTGTTCCCAACAAGCTAGGTGAAGGACGGCTTTCACACACACTTATCTCTCAGAACTGAGCATGTGGAGAGACGTTCGTTCATCTAGCACAAAGGGAACGGGTTGCAGGAGAAACTTTTACTCTGGTTTCTCAGTCTGTTTCCTAGTGCCGGTTTGAAGTTCCTGCAGTTTTCACTGTAAAACCGAGTTGGAGCTAGTACCTCCCCATATATATGTATGGAGTGGAGTTTGCTAGTGAAAAGAAACTTTGTGTTCCCAACAAGCTAGGTGAAGGACGGCTTTCACACACACTTATCTCTCAGAACTGAGCATGTGGAGAGACGTTCGTTCATCTAGCACAAAGGGAACGGGTTGCAGGAGAAACTTTTACTCTGGTTTCTCAGTCTGTTTCCTAGTGCCGGTTTGAAGTTCCTGCAGTTTTCACTGTAAAACCGAGTTGGAGCTAGTACCTCCCCATATATATGTATGGAGTGGAGTTTGCAAGTGAAAAGAAACTTTGTGTTCCCAACAAGCTAGGTGAAGGACGGCTTTCACACACACTTATCTCTCAGAACTGAGCATGTGGAGAGACGTTCGTTCATCTAGCACAAAGGGAACGGGTTGCAGGAGAAACTTTTACTCTGGTTTCTCAGTCTGTTTCCTAGTGCCGGTTTGAAGTTCCTGCAGTTTTCACTGTAAAACCGAGTTGGAGCTAGTACCTACCCATATATATGTATGGAGTGGAGTTTGCAAGTGAAAAGAAACTTTGTGTTCCCAACAAGCTAGGTGAAGGACGGCTTTCACACACACTTATCTCTCAGAACTGAGCATGTGGAGAGACGTTCGTTCATCTAGCACAAAGGGAACGGGTTGCAGGAGAAACTTTTACTCTGGTTTCTCCGTCTGTTTCCTAGTGCCGGTTTGAAGTTCCTGCAGTTTTCACTGTAAAACCGAGTTGGAGCTAGTACCTCCCCATATATATGTATGGAGTGGAGTTTGTAAGTGAAAAGAAACTTTGTGTTCCCAACAAGCTAGGTGAAGGACGGCTTTCACACACACTTATCTCTCAGAACTGAGCATGTGGAGAGACGTTCGTTCATCTAGCACAAAGCGAACGGGTTGCAGGAGAAACTTTTACTCTGGTTTCTCAGTCTGTTTCCTAGTGCCGGTTTGATGTTCCTGCAGTTTTCTCTGTAAAACCGAGTTGGAGCTAGTACCTCCCCATATATATGTATGGAGTGGAGTTTGCTACTGAAAAGAAACTTTGTGTTCCCAACAAGCTAGGTGAAGGACGGCTTTCACACACACTTATCTCTCAGAACTGAGCATGTGGAGAGACGTTCGTTCATCTAGAACAAAGGGAATGGGTTGCAGGAGAAACTTTTACTCTGGTTTCTCAGTCTGTTTCCTAGTGCCGGTTTGAAGTTCCTGCAGTTTTCACTGTAAAACCGAGTTGGAGCTAGTACCTCCCCATATATATGTATGGAGTGGAGTTTGCAAGTGAAAAGAAACTTTGTGTTCCCAACAAGCTAGGTGAAGGACGGCTTTCACACACACTTATCTCTCAGAACTGAGCATGTGGAGAGACGTTCGTTCATCTAGCACAAAGGGAACGGGTTGCAGGAGAAACTTTTACTCTGGTTTCTCAGTCTGTTTCCTAGTGCCGGTGTGAAGTTCCTGCAGTTTTCACTGTAAAACCGAGTTGGAGCTAGTACCTCCCCATATATATGTATGGAGTGGAGTTTGCAAGTGAAAAGAAACTTTGTGTTCCCAACAAGCTAGGTGAAGGACGGCTTTCACACACACTTATCTCTCAGAACTGAGCATGTGGAGAGACGTTCGTTCATCTAGCACAAAGGGAACGGGTTGCAGGAGAAACTTTTACTCTGGTTTCTCAGTCTGTTTCCTAGTGCCGGTTTGAAGTTCCTGCAGTTTTCACTGTAAAACCGAGTTGGAGCTAGTACCTCCCCATATATATGTATGGAGTGGAGTTTGCAAGTGAAAAGAAACTTTGTGTTCCCAACAAGCTAGGTGAAGGACGGCTTTCACACACACTTATCTCTCAGAACTGAGCATGTGGAGAGACGTTCGTTCATCTAGCACAAAGGGAACGGGTTGCAGGAGAAACTTTTACTCTGGTTTCTCAGTCTGTTTCCTAGTGCCGGTTTGAAGTTCCTGCAGTTTTCACTGTAAAACCGAGTTGGAGCTAGTACCTACCCATATATATGTATGGAGTGGAGTTTGCAAGTGAAAAGAAACTTTGTGTTCCCAACAAGCTAGGTGAAGGACGGCTTTCACACACACTTATCTCTCAGAACTGAGCATGTGGAGAGACGTTCGTTCATGTAGCACAAAGGGAACGGGTTGCAGGAGAAACTTTTACTCTGGTTTCTCAGTCTGTTTCCTAGTGCCGGTTTGAAGTTCCTGCAGTTTTCACTGTAAAACCGAGTTGGAGCTAGTACCTCCCCATATATATGTATGGAGTGGAGTTTGCAAGTGAAAAGAAACTTTGTGTTCCCAACAAGCTAGGTGAAGGACGGCTTTCACACACACTTATCTCTCAGAACTGAGCATGTGGAGAGACGTTCGTTCATCTAGCACAAAGCGAACGGTTTGCAGGAGAAACTTTTACTCTGGTTTCTCAGTCTGTTTCCTAGTGCCGGTTTGATGTTCCTGCAGTTTTCACTGTAAAACCGTGTTGGAGCTAGTACCTCCCCATATATATGTATGGAGTGGAGTTTGCTACTGAAAAGAAACTTTGTGTTCCCAACAAGCTAGGTGAAGGACGGCTTTCACACACACTTATCTCTCAGAACTGAGCATGTGGAGAGACGTTCGTTCATCTAGCACAAAGGGAACGGGTTGCAGGAAAAACTTTTACTCTGGTTTCTCAGTCTGTTTCCTAGTGCCGGTTTGAAGTTCCTGCAGTTTTCACTGTAAAACCGAGTTGGAGCTAGTACCTCCCCATATATATATATGGAGTGGAGTTTGCAAGTGAAAAGAAACTTTGTGTTCCCAACAAGCTAGGTGAAGGACGGCTTTCACACACACTTATCTCTCAGAACTGAGCATGTGGAGAGACGTTCGTTCATCTAGCACAAAGGGAACGGGTTGCAGGAGAAACTTTTACTCTGGTTTCTCAGTCTGTTTCCTAGTGCCGGTTTGAAGTTCCTGCAGTTTTCACTGTAAAACAGAGTTGGAGCTTGTACCTCCCCATATACATGTATGGAGTGGAGTTTGCAAGTGAAAAGAAACTTTGTGTTCCCAACAAGCTAGATGAAGGACGGCTTTCACACACACTTATCTCTCAGAACTGAGCATGTGGAGAGACGTTCGTTCATCTAGCACAAAGGGAACGGGTTGCAGGAGAAACTTTTACTCTGGTTTCTCAGTCTGTTTCCTAGTGCCGGTTTAAAGTTCCTGCAGTTTCACTGTAAAACCTATTTGGAGCTAGTACCTCCCCATATATATGTATGGAGTGGAGTTTGCAAGTGAAAAGAAACTTTGTGTTCCCAACAAGCTAGGTGAAGGACGGCTTTCACACACACTTATCTCTCAGAACTGAGCATGTGGAGAGACGTTCGTTCATCTAGCACAAAGGGAACGGGTTGCAGGAGAAACATTTACTCTGGTTTCTCAGTCTGTTTCCTAGTGCCGGTTTGAAGTTCCTGCAGTTTTCACTGTAAAACCGAGTTGGAGCTAGTACCTCCCCATATATATGTATGGAGTGGAGTTTGCTAGTGAAAAGAAACTTTGTGTTCCCAACAAGCTAGGTGAAGGACGGCTTTCACACACACTTATCTCTCAGAACTGAGCATGTGGAGAGACGTTCGTTCATGTAGCACAAAGGGAACGGGTTGCAGGAGAAACTTTTACTCTGGTTTCTCAGTCTGTTTCCTAGTGCCGGTTTGAAGTTCCTGCAGTTTTCACTGTAAAACCGAGTTGGAGCTAGTACCTCCCCATATATATGTATGGAGTGGAGTTTGCAAGTGAAAAGAAACTTTGTGTTCCCAACAAGCTAGGTGAAGGACGGCTTTCACACACACTTATCTCTCAGAACTGAGCATGTGGAGAGACGTTCGTTCATCTAGCACAAAGCGAACGGGTTGCAGGAGAAACTTTTACTCTGGTTTCTCAGTCTGTTTCCTAGTGCCGGTTTGATGTTCCTGCAGTTTTCACTGTAAAACCGAGTTGGAGCTAGTACCTCCCCATATATATGTATGGAGTGGAGTTTGCTACTGAAAAGAAACTTTGTGTTCCCAACAAGCTAGGTGAAGGACGGCTTTCACACACACTTATCTCTCAGAACTGAGCATGTGGAGAGACGTTCGTTCATCTAGAACAAAGGGAATGGGTTTCAGGAGAAACTTTTACTCTGGTTTCTCAGTCTGTTTCCTAGTGCCGGTTTGAAGTTCCTGCAGTTTTCACTGTAAAACCGAGTTGGAGCTAGTACCTCCCCATATATATGTATGGAGTGGAGTTTGCAAGTGAAAAGAAACTTTGTGTTCCCAACAAGCTAGGTGAAGGACGGCTTTCACACACACTTATCTCTCAGAACTGAGCATGTGGAGAGACGTTCGTTCATCTAGCACAAAGGGAACGGGTTGCAGGAAAATCTTTTACTCTGGTTTCTCAGTCTGTTTCCTAGTGCCGGTTTGAAGTTCCTGCAGTTTTCACTGTAAAACCGAGTTGGAGCTAGTACCTCCCCATATATATGTATGGAGTGGAGTTTGCAAGTGAAAAGAAACTTTGTGTTCCCAACAAGCTAGGTGAAGGACGGCTTTCACACACACTTATCTCTCAGAACTGAGCATGTGGAGAGACGTTCGTTCATCTAGAACAAAGGGAATGGGTTTCAGGAGAAACTTTTACTCTGGTTTCTCAGTCTGTTTCCTAGTGCCGGTTTGAAGTTCCTGCAGTTTTCACTGTAAAACCGAGTTGGAGCTAGTACCTCCCCATATATATGTATGGAGTGGAGTTTGCAAGTGAAAAGAAACTTTGTGTTCCCAACAAGCTAGGTGAAGGACGGCTTTCACACACACTTATCTCTCAGAACTGAGCATGTGGAGAGACGTTCGTTCATCTAGCACAAAGGGAACGGGTTGCAGGAAAATCTTTTACTCTGGTTTCTCAGTCTGTTTCCTAGTGCCGGTTTGAAGTTCCTGCAGTTTTCACTGTAAAACCGAGTTGGAGCTAGTACCTCCCCATATATATGTATGGAGTGGAGTTTGCAAGTGAAAAGAAACTTTGTGTTCCCAACAAGCTAGGTGAAGGACGGCTTTCACACACACTTATCTCTCAGAACTGAGCATGTGGAGAGACGTTCGTTCATCTAGCACAAAGGGAATGGGTTGCAGGAGAAACTTTTACTCTGGTTTCTCAGTCTGTTTCCTAGTGCCGGTTTGAAGTTCCTGCAGTTTTCACTGTAAAACAGAGTTGGAGCTTGTACCTCCCCATATACATGTATGGAGTGGAGTTTGCAAGTGAAAAGAAACTTTGTGTTCCCAACAAGCTAGATGAAGGACGGCTTTCACACACACTTATCTCTCAGAACTGAGCATGTGGAGAGACGTTCGTTCATCTAGCACAAAGGGAACGGGTTGCAGGAGAAACTTTTACTCTGGTTTCTCAGTCTGTTTCCTAGTGCCGGTGTGAAGTTCCTGCAGTTTTCACTGTAAAACCGAGTTGGAGCTAGTACCTCCCCATATATATGTATGGAGTGGAGTTTGCAAGTGAAAAGAAACTTTGTGTTCCCAACAAGCTAGGTGAAGGACGGCTTTCACACACACTTATCTCTCAGAACTGAGCATGTGGAGAGACGTTCGTTCATCTAGCACAAAGGGAACGGGTTGCAGGAGAAACTTTTACTCTGGTTTCTCAGTCTGTTTCCTAGTGCCGGTTTGAAGTTCCTGCAGTTTTCACTGTAAAACCGAGTTGGAGCTAGTACCTCCCCATATATATGTATGGAGTGGAGTTTGCAAGTGAAAAGAAACTTTGTGTTCCCAACAAGCTAGGTGAAGGACGGCTTTCACACACACTTATCTCTCAGAACTGAGCATGTGGAGAGACGTTCGTTCATCTAGCACAAAGGGAACGGGTTGCAGGAGAAACTTTTACTCTGGTTTCTCAGTCTGTTTCCTAGTGCTGGTTTGAAGTTCCTGCAGTTTTCACTGTAAAACCGAGTTGGAGCTAGTACCTCCCCATATATATGTATGGAGTGGAGTTTGCAAGTGAAAAGAAACTTTGTGTTCCCAACAAGCTAGGTGAAGGACGGCTTTCACACACACTTTTCTCTCAGAACTGAGCATGTGGAGAGACGTTCGTTCATCTAGCACAAAGGGAACGGGTTGCAGGAGAAACTTTTACTCTGGTTTCTCAGTCTGTTTCCTAGTGCCTGTTTGAAGTTCCTGCAATTTTCACTGTAAAACCGAGTTGGAGCTAGTACCTCCCCATATATATGTATGGAGTGGAGTTTGCAAGTGAAAAGAAACTTTGTGTTCCCAACAAGCTAGGTGAAGGACGGCTTTCACACACACTTATCTCTCAGAACTGAGCATGTGGAGAGACGTTCGTTCATCTAGCACAAAGGGAACGGGTTGCAGGAGAAACTTTTACTCTGGTTTCTCAGTCTGTTTCCTAGTGCCGGTTTGAAGTTCCTGCAGTTTTCACTGTAAAACCGAGTTGGAGCTAGTACCTCCCCATATATATGTATGGAGTGGAGTTTGCAAGTGAAAAGAAACTTTGTGTTCCCAACAAGCTAGGTGAAGGACGGCTTTCACACACACTTATCTCTCAGAACTGAGCATGTGGAGAGACGTTCGTTCATCTAGCACAAAGGGAACGGGTTGCAGGAGAAACTTTTACTCTGGTTTCTCAGTCTGTTTCCTAGTGCTGGTTTGAAGTTCCTGCAGTTTTCACTGTAAAACCGAGTTGGAGCTAGTACCTCCCCATATATATGTATGGAGTGGAGTTTGCAAGTGAAAAGAAACTTTGTGTTCCCAACAAGCTAGGTGAAGGACGGCTTTCACACACACTTTTCTCTCAGAACTGAGCATGTGGAGAGACGTTCGTTCATCTAGCACAAAGGGAACGGGTTGCAGGAGAAACTTTTACTCTGGTTTCTCAGTCTGTTTCCTAGTGCCTGTTTGAAGTTCCTGCAATTTTCACTGTAAAACCGAGTTGGAGCTAGTACCTCCCCATATATATGTATGGAGTGGAGTTTGCAAGTGAAAAGAAACTTTGTGTTCCCAACAAGCTAGGTGAAGGACGGCTTTCACACACACTTATCTCTCAGAACTGAGCATGTGGAGAGACGTTCGTTCATCTAGCACAAAGGGAACGGGTTGCAGGAGAAACTTTTACTCTGGTTTCTCAGTCTGTTTCCTAGTGCCGGTTTGAAGTTCCTGCAGTTTTCACTGTAAAACCGAGTTGGAGCTAGTACCTCCCCATATATATGTATGGAGTGGAGTTTGCAAGTGAAAAGAAACTTTGTGTTCCCAACAAGCTAGGTGAAGGACGGCTTTCACACACACTTATCTCTCAGAACTGAGCATGTGGAGAGACGTTCGTTCATCTAGCACAAAGGGAACGGGTTGCAGGAGAAACTTTTACTCTTGTTTCTCAGTCTGTTTCCTAGTGCCGGTTTGAAGTACCTGCAGTTTTCACTGTAAAACCGAGTTGGAGCTAGTACCTCCCCATATATATGTATGGAGTGGAGTTTGCAAGTGAAAAGAAACTTTGTGTTCCCAACAAGCTAGGTGAAGGACGGCTTTCACACACACTTATCTCTCAGAACTGAGCATGTGGAGAGACGTTCGTTCATCTAGAACAAAGGGAATGGGTTGCAGGAGAAACTTTTACTCTGGTTTCTCAGTCTGTTTCCTAGTGCCGGTTTGAAGTTCCTGCAGTTTTCACTGTAAAACCGAGTTGGAGCTAGTACCTCCCCATATATATGTATGGAGTGGAGTTTGCAAGTGAAAAGAAACTTTGTGTTCCCAACAAGCTATGTGAAGGACGGCTTTCACACACACTTATCTCTCAGAACTGAGCATGTGGAGAGACGTTCGTTCATCTAGCACAAAGGGAACGGGTTGCAGGAGAAACTTTTACTCTGGTTTCTCAGTCTGTTTCCTAGTGCCGGTTTGAAGTTCCTGCAGTTTTCACTGTAAAACCGAGTTGGAGCTAGTACCTACCCATATATATGTATGGAGTGGAGTTTGCAAGTGAAAAGAAACTTTGTGTTCCCAACAAGCTAGGTGAAGGACGGCTTTCACACACACTTATCTCTCAGAACTGAGCATGTGGAGAGACGTTCGTTCATCTAGCACAAAGGGAACGGGTTGCAGGAGAAACTTTTACTCTGGTTTCTCAGTCTGTTTCCTAGTGCCGGTTTGAAGTTCCTGCAGTTTTCACTGTAAAACCGAGTTGGAGCTAGTACCTCCCCATATATATGTATGGAGTGGAGTTTGCTAGTGAAAAGAAACTTTGTGTTCCCAACAAGCTAGGTGAAGGACGGCTTTCACACACACTTATCTCTCAGAACTGAGCATGTGGAGAGACGTTCGTTCATGTAGCACAAAGGGAACGGGTTGCAGGAGAAACTTTTACTCTAGTTTCTCAGTCTGTTTCCTAGTGCCGGTTTGAAGTTCCTGCAGTTTTCACTGTAAAACCGAGTTGGAGCTAGTACCTCCCCATATATATGTATGGAGTGGAGTTTGCAAGTGAAAAGAAACTTTGTGTTCCCAACAAGCTAGGTGAAGGACGGCTTTCACACACACTTATCTCTCAGAACTGAGCATGTGGAGAGACGTTCGTTCATCTAGCAAAAAGGGAACGGGTTGCAGGAGAAACTTTTACTCTGGTTTCTCAGTCTGTTTCCTAGTGCCGGTTTGAAGTTCCTGCAGTTTTCACTGTAAAACCGAGTTGGAGCTAGTACCTCCCCATATACATGTATGGAGTGGAGTTTGCAAGTGAAAAGAAACTTTGTGTTCCCAACAAGCTAGATGAAGGACGGCTTTCACACACACTTATCTCTCAGAACTGAGCATGTGGAGAGACGTTCGTTCATCTAGCACAAAGGGAACGGGTTGCAGGAGAAACTTTTACTCTGGTTTCTCAGTCTGTTTCCTAGTGCCGGTTTGAAGTTCCTGCAGTTTCACTGTAAAACCGAGTTGGAGCTAGTACCTCCCCATATATATGTATGGAGTGGAGTTTGCAAGTGAAAAGAAACTTTGTGTTCCCAACAAGCTAGGTGAAGGACGGCTTTCACACACACTTATCTCTCAGAACTGAGCATGTGGAGAGACGTTCGTTCATGTAGCACAAAGGAACGGGTTGCAGGAGAAACTTTTACTCTGGTTTCTCAGTCTGTTTCCTAGTGCCGGTTTGAAGTTCCTGCAGTTTTCACTGTAAAACCGAGTTGGAGCTAGTACCTCCCCATATATATGTATGGAGTGGAGTTTGCTAGTGAAAAGAAACTTTGTGTTCCCAACAAGCTAGGTGAAGGACGGCTTTCACACACACTTATCTCTCAGAACTGAGCATGTGGAGAGACGTTCGTTCATGTAGCACAAAGGGAACGGGTTGCAGGAGAAACTTTTACTCTGGTTTCTCAGTCTGTTTCCTAGTGCCGGTTTGAAGTTCCTGCAGTTTTCACTGTAAAACCGAGTTGGAGCTAGTACCTCCCCATATATATGTATGGAGTGGAGTTTGCAAGTGAAAAGAAACTTTGTGTTCCCAACAAGCTAGGTGAAGGACGGCTTTCACACACACTTATCTCTCAGAACTGAGCATGTGGAGAGACGTTCGTTCATCTAGCACAAAGGGAACGGGTTGCAGGAGAAACTTTTACTCTGGTTTCTCAGTCTGTTTCCTAGTGCCGGTTTGAAGTTCCTGCAGTTTTCACTGTAAAACCGAGTTGGAGCTAGTACCTACCCATATATATGTATGGAGTGGAGTTTGCAAGTGAAAAGAAACTTTGTGTTCCCAACAAGCTAGGTGAAGGACGGCTTTCACACACACTTATCTCTCAGAACTGAGCATGTGGAGAGACGTTCGTTCATCTAGCACAAAGGGAACGGGTTGCAGGAGAAACTTTTACTCTGGTTTCTCAGTCTGTTTCCTAGTGCCGGTTTGAAGTTCCTGCAGTTTTCACTGTAAAACCGAGTTGGAGCTAGTACCTCCCCATATATATGTATGGAGTGGAGTTTGTAAGTGAAAAGAAACTTTGTGTTCCCAACAAGCTAGGTGAAGGACGGCTTTCACACACACTTATCTCTCAGAACTGAGCATGTGGAGAGACGTTCGTTCATCTAGCACAAAGCGAACGGGTTGCAGGAGAAACTTTTACTCTGGTTTCTCAGTCTGTTTCCTAGTGCCGGTTTGATGTTCCTGCAGTTTTCTCTGTAAAACCGAGTTGGAGCTAGTACCTCCCCATATATATGTATGGAGTGGAGTTTGCTACTGAAAAGAAACTTTGTGTTCCCAACAAGCTAGGTGAAGGACGGCTTTCACACACACTTATCTCTCAGAACTGAGCATGTGGAGAGACGTTCGTTCATCTAGAACAAAGGGAATGGGTTGCAGGAGAAACTTTTACTCTGGTTTCTCAGTCTGTTTCCTAGTGCCGGTTTGAAGTTCCTGCAGTTTTCACTGTAAAACCGAGTTGGAGCTAGTACCTCCCCATATATATGTATGGAGTGGAGTTTGCAAGTGAAAAGAAACTTTGTGTTCCCAACAAGCTAGGTGAAGGACGGCTTTCACACACACTTATCTCTCAGAACTGAGCATGTGGAGAGACGTTCGTTCATCTAGCACAAAGGGAACGGGTTGCAGGAGAAACTTTTACTCTGGTTTCTCAGTCTGTTTCCTAGTGCCGGTGTGAAGTTCCTGCAGTTTTCACTGTAAAACCGAGTTGGAGCTAGTACCTCCCCATATATATGTATGGAGTGGAGTTTGCAAGTGAAAAGAAACTTTGTGTTCCCAACAAGCTAGGTGAAGGACGGCTTTCACACACACTTATCTCTCAGAACTGAGCATGTGGAGAGACGTTCGTTCATCTAGCACAAAGGGAACGGGTTGCAGGAGAAACTTTTACTCTGGTTTCTCAGTCTGTTTCCTAGTGCCGGTTTGAAGTTCCTGCAGTTTTCACTGTAAAACCGAGTTGGAGCTAGTACCTCCCCATATATATGTATGGAGTGGAGTTTGCAAGTGAAAAGAAACTTTGTGTTCCCAACAAGCTAGGTGAAGGACGGCTTTCACACACACTTATCTCTCAGAACTGAGCATGTGGAGAGACGTTCGTTCATCTAGCACAAAGGGAACGGGTTGCAGGAGAAACTTTTACTCTGGTTTCTCAGTCTGTTTCCTAGTGCCGGTTTGAAGTTCCTGCAGTTTTCACTGTAAAACCGAGTTGGAGCTAGTACCTCCCCATATATATGTATGGAGTGGAGTTTGCAAGTGAAAAGAAACTTTGTGTTCCCAACAAGCTAGGTGAAGGACGGCTTTCACACACACTTTTCTCTCAGAACTGAGCATGTGGAGAGACGTTCGTTCATGTAGCACAAAGGGAACGGGTTGCAGGAGAAACTTTTACTCTGGTTTCTCAGTCTGTTTCCTAGTGCCTGTTTGAAGTTCCTGCAATTTTCACTGTAAAACCGAGTTGGAGCTAGTACCTCCCCATATATATGTATGGAGTGGAGTTTGCAAGTGAAAAGAAACTTTGTGTTCCCAACAATCTAGGTGAAGGACGGCTTTCACACACACTTATCTCTCAGAACTGAGCATGTGGAGAGACGTTCGTTCATCTAGCACAAAGGGAACGGGTTGCAGGAGAAACTTTTACTCTGGTTTCTCAGTCTGTTTCCTAGTGCCGGTTTGAAGTTCCTGCAGTTTTCACTGTAAAACCGAGTTGGAGCTAGTACCTCCCCATATATATGTATGGAGTGGAGTTTGCAAGTGAAAAGAAACTTTGTGTTCCCAACAAGCTAGGTGAAGGACGGCTTTCACACACACTTATCTCTCAGAACTGAGCATGTGGAGAGACGTTCGTTCATCTAGCACAAAGGGAACGGGTTGCAGGAGAAACTTTTACTCTGGTTTCTCAGTCTGTTTCCTAGTGCCGGTTTGAAGTTCCTGCAGTTTTCACTGTAAAACCGAGTTGGAGCTAGTACCTCCCCATATATATGTATGGAGTGGAGTTTGCAAGTGAAAAGAAACTTTGTGTTCCCAACAAGCTAGGTGAAGGACGGCTTTCACACACACTTATCTCTCAGAACTGAGCATGTGGAGAGACGTTCGTTCATCTAGAACAAAGGGAATGGGTTGCAGGAGAAACTTTTACTCTGGTTTCTCAGTCTGTTTCCTAGTGCCGGTTTGAAGCTCCTGCAGTTTTCACTGTAAAACCGAGTTGGAGCTAGTACCTCCCCATATATATGTATGGAGTGGAGTTTGCAAGTGAAAAGAAACTTTGTGTTCCCAACAAGCTAAGTGAAGGACGGCTTTCACACACACTTATCTCTCAGAACTGAGCATGTGGAGAGACGTTCGTTCATCTAGCACAAAGGGAACGGGTTGCAGGAGAAACTTTTACTCTGGTTTCTCAGTCTGTTTCCTAGTGCCGGTTTGAAGTTCCTGCAGTTTTCACTGTAAAACCGAGTTGGAGCTAGTACCTACCCATATATATGTATGGAGTGGAGTTTGCAAGTGAAAAGAAACTTTGTGTTCCCAACAAGCTAGGTGAAGGACGGCTTTCACACACACTTATCTCTCAGAACTGAGCATGTGGAGAGACGTTCGTTCATCTAGCACAAAGGGAACGGGTTGCAGGAGAAACTTTTACTCTGGTTTCTCAGTCTGTTTCCTAGTGCCGGTTTGAAGTTCCTGCAGTTTTCACTGTAAAACCGAGTTGGAGCTAGTACCTCCCCATATATATGTATGGAGTGGAGTTTGCTAGTGAAAAGAAACTTTGTGTTCCCAACAAGCTAGGTGAAGAACGGCTTTCACACACACTTATCTCTCAGAACTGAGCATGTGGAGAGACGTTCGTTCATGTAGCACAAACGGAACGGGTTGCAGGAGAAACTTTTACTCTGGTTTCTCAGTCTGTTTCCTAGTGCCGGTTTGAAGTTCCTGCAGTTTTCACTGTAAAACCGAGTTGGAGCTAGTACCTCCCCATATATATGTATGGAGTGGAGTTTGCAAGTGAAAAGAAACTTTGTGTTCCCAACAAGCTAGGTGAAGGACGGCTTTCACACACACTTATCTCTCAGAACTGAGCATGTGGAGAGACGTTCGTTCATCTAGCACAAAGGGAACGGGTTGCAGGAGAAACTTTTACTCTGGTTTCTCAGTCTGTTTCCTAGTGCCGGTTTGAAGTTCCTGCAGTTTTCACTGTAAAACTGAGTTGGAGCTAGTACCTACCCATATATATGTATGGAGTGGAGTTTGCAAGTGAAAAGAAACTTTGTGTTCCCAACAAGCTAGGTGAAGGACGGCTTTCACACACACTTATCTCTCAGAACTGAGCATTTGGAGAGACGTTCGTTCATCTAGCAAAAAGGGAACGGGTTGCAGGAGAAACTTTTACTCTGGTTTCTCAGTCTGTTTCCTAGTGCCGGTTTGAAGTTCCTGCAGTTTTCACTGTAAAACCGAGTTGGAGCTAGTACCTCCCCATATATATGTATGGAGTGGAGTTTGCAAGTGAAAAGAAACTTTGTGTTCCCAACAAGCTAGGTGAAGGACGGCTTTCACACACACTTATCTCTCAGAACTGAGCATGTGGAGAGACGTTCGTTCATCTAGCACAAAGGGAACGGGTTGCAGGAGAAACTTTTACTCTGGTTTCTCAGTCTGTTTCCTAGTGCCGGTTTGAAGTTCCTGCAGTTTTCACTGTAAAACTGAGTTGGAGCTAGTACCTACCCATATATATGTATGGAGTGGAGTTTGCAAGTGAAAAGAAACTTTGTGTTCCCAACAAGCTAGGTGAAGGACGGCTTTCACACACACTTATCTCTCAGAACTGAGCATGTGGAGAGACGTTCGTTCATCTAGCAAAAAGGGAACGGGTTGCAGGAGAAACTTTTACTCTGGTTTCTCAGTCTGTTTCCTAGTGCCGGTTTGAAGTTCCTGCAGTTTTCACTGTAAAACCGAGTTGGAGCTAGTACCTCCCCATATATATATATGGAGTGGAGTTTGCAAGTGAAAAGAAACTTTGTGTTCCCAACAAGCTAGGTGAAGGACGGCTTTCACACACACTTATCTCTCAGAACTGAGCATGTGGAGAGACGTTCTTTCATCTAGCACAAAGGGAACGGGTTGCAGGAGAAACTTTTACTCTGGTTTCTCAGTCTGTTTCCTAGTGCCGGTTTGATGTTCCTGCAGTTTTCACTGTAAAACCGAGTTAGATCTTGTACCTCCCCATATATATGTATGGAGTGGAGTTTGCTACTGAAAAGTAACTTTGTGTTCCCAACAAGCTAGTTAAAGGACGGCTTTCACACACACTTATCTCTCAGAACTGAGCATGTGGAGAGACGTTCGTTCATCTAGAACAAAGGGAATTGGTTGCAGGAGAAACTTTTACTCTGGTTTCTCAGTCTGTTTCCTAGTGCCGGTTTGAACTTCCTGCAGTTTTCACTGTAAAACCGAGTTGGAGCTAGTACCTCCCCATATATATGTATGGAGTGGAGTTTGCAACTGAAAAGAAACTTTGTGTTCCCAACAAGCTAGGTGAAGGACGGCTTTCACACACACTTATCTCTCAGAACTGAGCATGTGGAGAGACGTTCGTTCATCTAGCACAAAGGGAACGGGTTGCAGGAGAAACTTTTACTCTGGTTTCTCAGTCTGTTTCCTAGTGCCGGTTTGAAGTTCCTGCAGTTTTCACTGTAAAACCGAGTTGGAGCTAGAACCTCCCCATATATATGTATGGAGTGGAGTTTGCAAGTGAAAAGAAACTTTGTGTTCCCAACAAGCTAGGTGAAGGACGGCTTTCACACACACTTATCTCTCAGAACTGAGCATGTGGAGAGACGTTCGTTCATCTAGCACAAAGGGAACGGGTTGCAGGAGAAACTTTTACTCTGGTTTCTCAGTCTGTTTCCTAGTGCCGGTTTGATGTTCCTGCAGTTTTCACTGTAAAACCGAGTTAGATCTTGTACCTCCCCATATATATGTATGGAGTGGAGTTTGCTACTGAAAAGTAACTTTGTGTTCCCAACAAGCTAGTTAAAGGACGGCTTTCACACACACTTATCTCTCAGAACTGAGCATGTGGAGAGACGTTCGTTCATCTAGAACAAAGGGAATTGGTTGCAGGAGAAACTTTTACTCTGGTTTCTCAGTCTGTTTCCTAGTGCCGGTTTGAACTTCCTGCAGTTTTCACTGTAAAACCGAGTTGGAGCTAGTACCTCCCCATATATATGTATGGAGTGGAGTTTGCAACTGAAAAGAAACTTTGTGTTCCCAACAAGCTAGGTGAAGGACGGCTTTCACACACACTTATCTCTCAGAACTGAGCATGTGGAGAGACGTTCGTTCATCTAGCACAAAGGGAACGGGTTGCAGGAGAAACTTTTACTCTGGTTTCTCAGTCTGTTTCCTAGTGCCGGTTTGAAGTTCCTGCAGTTTTCACTGTAAAACCGAGTTGGAGCTAGAACCTCCCCATATATATGTATGGAGTGGAGTTTGCAAGTGAAAAGAAACTTTGTGTTCCCAACAAGCTAGGTGAAGGACGGCTTTCACACACACTTATATCTCAGAACTGAGCATGTGGAGAGACGTTCGTTCATCTAGCACAAAGGGAACGGGTTGCAGGAGAAACTTTTACTCTGGTTTCTCAGTCTGTTTCCTAGTGCCGGTTTGAAGTTCCTGCAGTTTTCACTGTAAAACCGAGTTGGAGCTAGTACCTCCCCATATATATGTATGGAGTGGAGTTTGCAAGTGAAAAGAAACTTTGTGTTCCCAACAAGCTAGGTGAAGGACGGCTTTCACACACACTTATCTCTCAGAACTGAGCATGTGGAGAGACGTTCGTTCATCTAGCACAAAGGGAACGGGTTGCAGGAGAAACTTTTACTCTGGTTTCTCAGTCTGTTTCCTAGTGCCGGTGTGAAGTTCCTGCAGTTTTCACTGTAAAACCGAGTTGGAGCTAGTACCTCCCCATATATATGTATGGAGTGGAGTTTGCAAGTGAAAAGAAACTTTGTGTTCCCAACAAGCTAGGTGAAGGACGGCTTTCACACACACTTATCTCTCAGAACTGAGCATGTGGAGAGACGTTCGTTCATCTAGCACAAAGGGAACGGGTTGCAGGAGAAACTTTTACTCTGGTTTCTCAGTCTGTTTCCTAGTGCCGGTTTGAAGTTCCTGCAGTTTTCACTGTAAAACCGAGTTGGAGCTAGTACCTCCCCATATATATGTATGGAGTGGAGTTTGCAAGTGAAAAGAAACTTTGTGTTCCCAACAAGCTAGGTGAAGGACGGCTTTCACACACACTTATCTCTCAGAACTGAGCATGTGGAGAGACGTTCGTTCATCTAGCACAAAGGGAACGGGTTGCAGGAGAAACTTTTACTCTGGTTTCTCAGTCTGTTTCCTAGTGCCGGTTTGAAGTTCCTGCAGTTTTCACTGTAAAACCGAGTTGGAGCTAGTACCTCCCCATATATATGTATGGAGTGGAGTTTGCAAGTGAAAAGAAACTTTGTGTTCCCAACAAGCTAGGTGAAGGACGGCTTTCACACACACTTTTCTCTCAGAACTGAGCATGTGGAGAGACGTTCGTTCATCTAGCACAAAGGGAACGGGTTGCAGGAGAAACTTTTACTCTGGTTTCTCAGTCTGTTTCCTAGTGCCTGTTTGAAGTTCCTGCAATTTTCACTGTAAAACCGAGTTGGAGCTAGTACCTCCCCATATATATGTATGGAGTGGAGTTTGCAAGTGAAAAGAAACTTTGTGTTCCCAACAATCTAGGTGAAGGACGGCTTTCACACACACTTATCTCTCAGAACTGAGCATGTGGAGAGACGTTCGTTCATCTAGCACAAAGGGAACGGGTTGCAGGAGAAACTTTTACTCTGGTTTCTCAGTCTGTTTCCTAGTGCCGGTTTGAAGTTCCTGCAGTTTTCACTGTAAAACCGAGTTGGAGCTAGTACCTCCCCATATATATGTATGGAGTGGAGTTTGCAAGTGAAAAGAAACTTTGTGTTCCCAACAAGCTAGGTGAAGGACGGCTTTCACACACACTTATCTCTCAGAACTGAGCATGTGGAGAGACGTTCGTTCATCTAGCACAAAGGGAACGGGTTGCAGGAGAAACTTTTACTCTGGTTTCTCAGTCTGTTTCCTAGTGCCGGTTTGAAGTTCCTGCAGTTTTCACTGTAAAACCGAGTTGGAGCTAGTACCTCCCCATATATATGTATGGAGTGGAGTTTGCAAGTGAAAAGAAACTTTGTGTTCCCAACAAGCTAGGTGAAGGACGGCTTTCACACACACTTATCTCTCAGAACTGAGCATGTGGAGAGACGTTCGTTCATCTAGAACAAAGGGAATGGGTTGCAGGAGAAACTTTTACTCTGGTTTCTCAGTCTGTTTCCTAGTGCCGGTTTGAAGTTCCTGCAGTTTTCACTGTAAAACCGAGTTGGAGCTAGTACCTCCCCATATATATGTATGGAGTGGAGTTTGCAAGTGAAAAGAAACTTTGTGTTCCCAACAAGCTAAGTGAAGGACGGCTTTCACACACACTTATCTCTCAGAACTGAGCATGTGGAGAGACGTTCGTTCATCTAGCACAAAGGGAACGGGTTGCAGGAGAAACTTTTACTCTGGTTTCTCAGTCTGTTTCCTAGTGCCGGTTTGAAGTTCCTGCAGTTTTCACTGTAAAACCGAGTTGGAGCTAGTACCTACCCATATATATGTATGGAGTGGAGTTTGCAAGTGAAAAGAAACTTTGTGTTCCCAACAAGCTAGGTGAAGGACGGCTTTCACACACACTTATCTCTCAGAACTGAGCATGTGGAGAGACGTTCGTTCATCTAGCACAAAGGGAACGGGTTGCAGGAGAAACTTTTACTCTGGTTTCTCAGTCTGTTTCCTAGTGCCGGTTTGATGTTCCTGCAGTTTTCACTGTAAAACCGAGTTAGATCTTGTACCTCCCCATATATATGTATGGAGTGGAGTTTGCTACTGAAAAGTAACTTTGTGTTCCAAACAAGCTAGTTAAAGGACGGCTTTCACACACACTTATCTCTCAGAACTGAGCATGTGGAGAGACGTTCGTTCATCTAGAACAAAGGGAATTGGTTGCAGGAGAAACTTTTACTCTGGTTTCTCAGTCTGTTTCCTAGTGCCGGTTTGAACTTCCTGCAGTTTTCACTGTAAAACCGAGTTGGAGCTAGTACCTCCCCATATATATGTATGGAGTGGAGTTTGCAACTGAAAAGAAACTTTGTGTTCCCAACAAGCTAGGTGAAGGACGGCTTTCACACACACTTATCTCTCAGAACTGAGCATGTGGAGAGACGTTCGTTCATCTAGCACAAAGGGAACGGGTTGCAGGAGAAACTTTTACTCTGGTTTCTCAGTCTGTTTCCTAGTGCCGGTTTGAAGTTCCTGCAGTTTTCACTGTAAAACCGAGTTGGAGCTAGAACCTCCCCATATATATGTATGGAGTGGAGTTTGCAAGTGAAAAGAAACTTTGTGTTCCCAACAAGCTAGGTGAAGGACGGCTTTCACACACACTTATCTCTCAGAACTGAGCATGTGGAGAGACGTTCGTTCATCTAGCACAAAGGGAACGGGTTGCAGGAGAAACTTTTACTCTGGTTTCTCAGTCTGTTTCCTAGTGCCGGTTTGATGTTCCTGCAGTTTTCACTGTAAAACCGAGTTAGATCTTGTACCTCCCCATATATATGTATGGAGTGGAGTTTGCTACTGAAAAGTAACTTTGTGTTCCCAACAAGCTAGTTAAAGGACGGCTTTCACACACACTTATCTCTCAGAACTGAGCATGTGGAGAGACGTTCGTTCATCTAGAACAAAGGGAATTGGTTGCAGGAGAAACTTTTACTCTGGTTTCTCAGTCTGTTTCCTAGTGCCGGTTTGAACTTCCTGCAGTTTTCACTGTAAAACCGAGTTGGAGCTAGTACCTCCCCATATATATGTATGGAGTGGAGTTTGCAACTGAAAAGAAACTTTGTGTTCCCAACAAGCTAGGTGAAGGACGGCTTTCACACACACTTATCTCTCAGAACTGAGCATGTGGAGAGACGTTCGTTCATCTAGCACAAAGGGAACGGGTTGCAGGAGAAACTTTTACTCTGGTTTCTCAGTCTGTTTCCTAGTGCCGGTTTGAAGTTCCTGCAGTTTTCACTGTAAAACCGAGTTGGAGCTAGAACCTCCCCATATATATGTATGGAGTGGAGTTTGCAAGTGAAAAGAAACTTTGTGTTCCCAACAAGCTAGGTGAAGGACGGCTTTCACACACACTTATCTCTCAGAACTGAGCATGTGGAGAGACGTTCGTTCATCTAGCACAAAGGGAACGGGTTGCAGGAGAAACTTTTACTCTGGTTTCTCAGTCTGTTTCCTAGTGCCGGTTTGAAGTTCCTGCAGTTTTCACTGTAAAACCGAGTTGGAGCTAGTACCTCCCCATATATATGTATGGAGTGGAGTTTGCAAGTGAAAAGAAACTTTGTGTTCCCAACAAGCTAGGTGAAGGACGGCTTTCACACACACTTATCTCTCAGAACTGAGCATGTGGAGAGACGTTCGTTCATCTAGCACAAAGGGAACGGGTTGCAGGAGAAACTTTTACTCTGGTTTCTCAGTCTGTTTCCTAGTGCCGGTGTGAAGTTCCTGCAGTTTTCACTGTAAAACCGAGTTGGAGCTAGTACCTCCCCATATATATGTATGGAGTGGAGTTTGCAAGTGAAAAGAAACTTTGTGTTCCCAACAAGCTAGGTGAAGGACGGCTTTCACACACACTTATCTCTCAGAACTGAGCATGTGGAGAGACGTTCGTTCATCTAGCACAAAGGGAACGGGTTGCAGGAGAAACTTTTACTCTGGTTTCTCAGTCTGTTTCCTAGTGCCGGTTTGAAGTTCCTGCAGTTTTCACTGTAAAACCGAGTTGGAGCTAGTACCTCCCCATATATATGTATGGAGTGGAGTTTGCAAGTGAAAAGAAACTTTGTGTTCCCAACAAGCTAGGTGAAGGACGGCTTTCACACACACTTATCTCTCAGAACTGAGCATGTGGAGAGACGTTCGTTCATCTAGCACAAAGGGAACGGGTTGCAGGAGAAACTTTTACTCTGGTTTCTCAGTCTGTTTCCTAGTGCCGGTTTGAAGTTCCTGCAGTTTTCACTGTAAAACCGAGTTGGAGCTAGTACCTCCCCATATATATGTATGGAGTGGAGTTTGCAAGTGAAAAGAAACTTTGTGTTCCCAACAAGCTAGGTGAAGGACGGCTTTCACACACACTTTTCTCTCAGAACTGAGCATGTGGAGAGACGTTCGTTCATCTAGCACAAAGGGAACGGGTTGCAGGAGAAACTTTTACTCTGGTTTCTCAGTCTGTTTCCTAGTGCCTGTTTGAAGTTCCTGCAATTTTCACTGTAAAACCGAGTTGGAGCTAGTACCTCCCCATATATATGTATGGAGTGGAGTTTGCAAGTGAAAAGAAACTTTGTGTTCCCAACAATCTAGGTGAAGGACGGCTTTCACACACACTTATCTCTCAGAACTGAGCATGTGGAGAGACGTTCGTTCATCTAGCACAAAGGGAACGGGTTGCAGGAGAAACTTTTACTCTGGTTTCTCAGTCTGTTTCCTAGTGCCGGTTTGAAGTTCCTGCAGTTTTCACTGTAAAACCGAGTTGGAGCTAGTACCTCCCCATATATATGTATGGAGTGGAGTTTGCAAGTGAAAAGAAACTTTGTGTTCCCAACAAGCTAGGTGAAGGACGGCTTTCACACACACTTATCTCTCAGAACTGAGCATGTGGAGAGACGTTCGTTCATCTAGCACAAAGGGAACGGGTTGCAGGAGAAACTTTTACTCTGGTTTCTCAGTCTGTTTCCTAGTGCCGGTTTGAAGTTCCTGCAGTTTTCACTGTAAAACCGAGTTTGAGCTAGTACCTCCCCATATATATGTATGGAGTGGAGTTTGCAAGTGAAAAGAAACTTTGTGTTCCCAACAAGCTAGGTGAAGGACGGCTTTCACACACACTTATCTCTCAGAACTGAGCATGTGGAGAGACGTTCGTTCATCTAGAACAAAGGGAATGGGTTGCAGGAGAAACTTTTACTCTGGTTTCTCAGTCTGTTTCCTAGTGCCGGTTTGAAGTTCCTGCAGTTTTCACTGTAAAACCGAGTTGGAGCTAGTACCTCCCCATATATATGTATGGAGTGGAGTTTGCAAGTGAAAAGAAACTTTGTGTTCCCAACAAGCTAAGTGAAGGACGGCTTTCACACACACTTATCTCTCAGAACTGAGCATGTGGAGAGACGTTCGTTCATCTAGCACAAAGGGAACGGGTTGCAGGAGAAACTTTTACTCTGGTTTCTCAGTCTGTTTCCTAGTGCCGGTTTGAAGTTCCTGCAGTTTTCACTGTAAAACCGAGTTGGAGCTAGTACCTACCCATATATATGTATGGAGTGGAGTTTGCAAGTGAAAAGAAACTTTGTGTTCCCAACAAGCTAGGTGAAGGACGGCTTTCACACACACTTATCTCTCAGAACTGAGCATGTGGAGAGACGTTCGTTCATCTAGCACAAAGGGAACGGGTTGCAGGAGAAACTTTTACTCTGGTTTCTCAGTCTGTTTCCTAGTGCCGGTTTGAAGTTCCTGCAGTTTTCACTGTAAAACCGAGTTGGAGCTAGTACCTCCCCATATATATGTATGGAGTGGAGTTTGCTAGTGAAAAGAAACTTTGTGTTCCCAACAAGCTAGGTGAAGGACGGCTTTCACACACACTTATCTCTCAGAACTGAGCATGTGGAGAGACGTTCGTTCATGTAGCACAAACGGAACGGGTTGCAGGAGAAACTTTTACTCTGGTTTCTCAGTCTGTTTCCTAGTGCCGGTTTGAAGTTCCTGCAGTTTTCACTGTAAAACCGAGTTGGAGCTAGTACCTCCCCATATATATGTATGGAGTGGAGTTTGCAAGTGAAAAGAAACTTTGTGTTCCCAACAAGCTAGGTGAAGGACGGCTTTCACACACACTTATCTCTCAGAACTGAGCATGTGGAGAGACGTTCGTTCATCTAGCACAAAGGGAACGGGTTGCAGGAGAAACTTTTACTCTGGTTTCTCAGTCTGTTTCCTAGTGCCGGTTTGAAGTTCCTGCAGTTTTCACTGTAAAACTGAGTTGGAGCTAGTACCTACCCATATATATGTATGGAGTGGAGTTTGCAAGTGAAAAGAAACTTTGTGTTCCCAACAAGCTAGGTGAAGGACGGCTTTCACACACACTTATCTCTCAGAACTGAGCATGTGGAGAGACGTTCGTTCATCTAGCACAAAGGGAACGGGTTGCAGGAGAAACTTTTACTCTGGTTTCTCAGTCTGTTTCCTAGTGCCGGTTTAAAGTTCCTGCAGTTTTCACTGTAAAACCGAGTTGGAGCTAGTACCTCCCCATATATATATATGGAGTGGAGTTTGCAAGTGAAAAGAAACTTTGTGTTCCCAACAAGCTAGGTGAAGGACGGCTTTCACACACACTTATCTCTCAGAACTGAGCATGTGGAGAGACGTTCGTTCATCTAGTACAAAGGGAACGGGTTGCAGGAGAAACTTTTACTCTGGTTTCTCAGTCTGTTTCCTAGTGCCGGTTTGAAGTTCCTGCAGTTTTCACTGTAAAACCGAGTTGGAGCTAGTACCTCCCCATATATATGTATGGAGTGGAGTTTGCAAGTGAAAAGAAACTTTGTGTTCCCAACAAGCTAGGTGAAGGACGGCTTTCACACACACTTATCTCTCAGAACTGAGCATGTGGAGAGACGTTCGTTCATCTAGAACAAAGGGAACGGGTTGCAGGAGAAACTTTTACTCTGGTTTCTCAGTCTGTTTCCTAGTGCCGGTTTGAAGTTCCTGCAGTTTTCACTGTAAAACAGAGTTAGATCTTGTACCTCCCCATATATATGTATGGAGTGGAGTTTGCTACTGAAAAGAAACTTTGTGTTCCTAACAAGCTAGTTGAAGGACGGCATTCACACACATTTATCTCTCAGAACTGAGCATGTGGAGAGACGTTCGTTCATCTAGAACAAAGGGAATGGGTTGCAGGAGAAAGTTTTACTCTGGTTTCTCAGTCTGTTTCCTAGTGCCGGTTTGAAGTTCCTGCAGTTTTCACTGTAAAACCGAGTTGGAGCTAGTACCTCCCCATATATATATATGGAGTGGAGTTTGCAACTGAAAAGAAACTTTGTGTTCCCAACAAGCTAGGTGAAGGACGGCTTTCACACACACTTATCTCTCAGAACTGAGCATGTGGAGAGACGTTCGTTCATCTAGCAGAAAGGGAACGGGTTGCAGGAGAAACTTTTACTCTGGTTTCTCAGTCTGTTTCCTAGTGCCGGTTTGAAGTTCCTGCAGTTTTCACTGTAAAACCGAGTTGGAGCTAGTACCTCCCCATATATATGTATGGAGTGGAGTTTGCAAGTGAAAAGAAACTTTGTGTTCCCAACAAGCTAGGTGAAGGACGGCTTTCACACACACTTATCTCTCAGAACTGAGCATGTGGAGAGACGTTCGTTCATCTAGCACAAAGGGAACGGGTTGCAGGAGAAACTTTTACTCTGGTTTCTCAGTCTGTTTCCTAGTGCCGGTTTGAAGTTCCTGCAGTTTTCACTGTAAAACTGAGTTGGAGCTAGTACCTACCCATATATATGTATGGAGTGGAGTTTGCAAGTGAAAAGAAACTTTGTGTTCCCAACAAGCTAGGTGAAGGACGGCTTTCACACACACTTATCTCTCAGAACTGAGCATGTGGAGAGACGTTCGTTCATCTAGCACAAAGGGAACGGGTTGCAGGAGAAACTTTTACTCTGGTTTCTCAGTCTGTTTCCTAGTGCCGGTTTAAAGTTCCTGCAGTTTTCACTGTAAAACCGAGTTGGAGCTAGTACCTCCCCATATATATATATGGAGTGGAGTTTGCAAGTGAAAAGAAACTTTGTGTTCCCAACAAGCTAGGTGAAGGACGGCTTTCACACACACTTATCTCTCAGAACTGAGCATGTGGAGAGACGTTCGTTCATCTAGCACAAAGGGAACGGGTTGCAGGAGAAACTTTTACTCTGGTTTCTCAGTCTGTTTCCTAGTGCCGGTTTGAAGTTCCTGCAGTTTTCACTGTAAAACCGAGTTGGAGCTAGTACCTCCCCATATATATGTATGGAGTGGAGTTTGCAAGTGAAAAGAAACTTTGTGTTCCCAAAAAGCTAGGTGAAGGACGGCTTTCACACACACTTATCTCTCAGAACTGAGCATGTGGAGAGACGTTCGTTCATCTAGAACAAAGGGAACGGGTTGCAGGAGAAACTTTTACTCTGGTTTCTCAGTCTGTTTCCTAGTGCCGGTTTGAAGTTCCTGCAGTTTTCACTGTAAAACCGAGTTGGAGCTAGAACCTCCCCATATATATATATGGAGTGGAGTTTGCAAGTGAAAAGAAACTTTGTGTTCCCAACAAGCTAGGTGAAGGACGGCTTTCACACACACTTATCCCTCAGAACTGAGCATGTGGAGAGACGTTCGTTCATCTAGCACAAAGGGAACGGGTTGCAGGAGAAACTTTTACTCTGGTTTCTCAGTCTGTTTCCTAGGGCCGGTTTGAAGTTCCTGCAGTTTTCACTGTAAAACCGAGTTGGAGCTAGTACCTCCCCATATATATGTATGGAGTGGAGTTTGCAAGTGAAATGAAACTTTGTGTTCCCAACAAGCTAGGTGAAGGACGGCTTTCACACACACTTATCTCTCAGAACTGAGCATGTGGAGAGACGTTCGTTCATCTAGCACAAAGGGAACGGGTTGCAGGAGAAACTTTTACTCTGGTTTCTCAGTCTGTTTCCTAGTGCCGGTTTGAAGTTCCTGCAGTTTTCACTGTAAAACCGAGTTGGAGCTAGAACCTCCCCATATATATATATGGAGTGGAGTTTGCAAGTGAAAAGAAACTTTGTGTTCCCAACAAGCTAGGTGAAGGACGGCTTTCACACACACTTATCCCTCAGAACTGAGCATGTGGAGAGACGTTCGTTCATCTAGCACAAAGGGAACGGGTTGCAGGAGAAACTTTTACTCTGGTTTCTCAGTCTGTTTCCTAGGGCCGGTTTGAAGTTCCTGCAGTTTTCACTGTAAAACCGAGTTGGAGCTAGTACCTCCCCATATATATGTATGGAGTGGAGTTTGCAAGTGAAATGAAACTTTGTGTTCCCAACAAGCTAGGTGAAGGACGGCTTTCACACACACTTATCTCTCAGAACTGAGCATGTGGAGAGACGTTCGTTCATCTAGCACAAAGGGAACGGGTTGCAGGAGAAACTTTTACTCTGGTTTCTCAGTCTGTTTCCTAGTGCCGGTTTGAAGTTTCTGCAGTTTTCACTGTAAAACCGAGTTGGAGCTAGTACCTCCCCATATATATATATGGAGTGGAGTTTGTAAGTGAAAAAAAACTTTGTGTTCCCAACAAGCTAGGTGAAGTACGGCTTTCACACACACTTTTCTCTCAGAACTGAGCATGTGGAGAGACGTTCGTTCATCTAGCACAAAGGGAACGGGTTGCAGGAGAACTTTTACTCTGGTTTCTCAGTCTGTTTCCTAATGCCTGTTTGAAGTTCCTGCAGTTTTCACTGTAAAACCGAGTTGGAGCTAGTACCTCCCCAAATATATGTATGGAGTGGAGTTTGAAACTGAAAAGAAACTTTGTGTTCCCAACAAGCTTGGTGAAGGACGGCTTTCACACACACTTATCTTTCAGAACTGAGCATGTGGAGAGACTTTCGTTCATCTAGCACAAAGGGAACGGGTTGCAGGGGAAACTTTTACTATGGTTTCTTAGTCTGTTTCCTAGTGTCGGTTTGAAGTTCCTGCAGGTTTCACTGTAAAACCGAGTTGGAGCTAGTACCTCCCCATATATATGTATGGAGAGGAGTTTGCAAGTGAAAAGAAACTTTGTGTTCCCAACAAGCTAGGTGAAGGACGGCTTTCACACACACTTATCTCCCAGAACTGAGCATGTGGAGAGACGTTAGTTCATCTAGCACAAAGGGAACGTGTTGCAGGAGAAATTGTACTGTGGATTATCAGTGTGTTTCCTAGTGCCGGTTTGAAGTTCCTGCAGTTTTCACTGTAAAACCGAGTTGGAGCTAGTACCTCCCCATATATATGTATGGAGTGGAGTTTGCAAGTGAAAAGAAACTTTGTGTTCCCAAAAAGCTAGGTGAAGGACGGCTTTCACACGCACTTATCTCTCAGAACTGAGCATGTGGAGAGACGTTCGTTCATCTAGCACAAAGGGAACGGGTTGCAGGAGAAACTTTTACTCTGGTTTCTCAGTCTGTTTCCTAGTGCCGGTTTGAAGTTCCTGCAGTTTTCACTGTAAAACCGAGTTGGAGCTAGTACCTCCCCATATATATATATGGAGTGGAGTTTGCAAGTGAAAAGAAACTTTGTGTTCCCAACAAGCTAGGTGAAGGACGGCTTTCACACACACTTATCTCTCAGAACTGAGCATGTGGAGAGACGTTCGTTCATCTAGCACAAAGGGAACGGGTTGCAGGAGAAACTTTTACTCTGGTTTCTCAGTCTGTTTCCTAGTGCCGGTTTGAAGTTTCTGCAGTTTTCACTGTAAAACCGAGTTGGAGCTAGTACCTCCCCATATATATATATGGAGTGGAGTTTGCAAGTGAAAAGAAACTTTGTGTTCCCAACAAGCTAGGTGAAGTACGGCTTTCACACACACTTTTCTCTCAGAACTGAGCATGTGGAGAGATGTTCGTTCATCTAGCACAAAGGGAACGGGTTGCAGGAGAAACTTTTACTCTGGTTTCTCAGTCTGTTTCCTAATGCCTGTTTGAAGTTCCTGCAGTTTTCACTGTAAAACCGAGTTGGAGCTAGTACCTCCCCATATATATGTATGGAGTGGAGTTTGCAAGTGAAAAGAAACTTTGTGTTCCCAACAAGCTTGGTGAAGGACGGCTTTCACACACACTTATCTTTCAGAACTGAGCATGTGGAGAGACTTTCGTTCATCTAGCACAAAGGGAACGGGTTGCAGGGGAAACTTTTACTATGGTTTCTTAGTCTGTTTCCTAGTGTCGGTTTGAAGTTCCTGCAGGTTTCACTGTAAAACCGAGTTGGAGCTAGTACCTCCCCATATATATGTATGGAGAGGAGTTTGCAAGTGAAAAGAAACTTTGTGTTCCCAACAAGCTAGGTGAAGGACGGCTTTCACACACACTTATCTCCTAGAACTGAGCATGTGGAGAGACGTTAGTTCATCTAGCACAAAGGGAACGTGTTGCAGGAGAAATTGTACTGTGGATTATCAGTGTGTTTCCTAGTGCCGGTTTGAAGTTCCTGCAGTTTTCACTGTAAAACCGAGTTGGAGCTAGTACCTCCCCATATATATGTATGGAGTGGAGTTTGCAAGTGAAAAGAAACTTTGTGTTCCCAACAAGCTAGGTGAAGGACGGCTTTCACACACACTTATCTCTCAGAACTGAGCATGTGGAGAGACGTTCGTTCATCTAGCACAAAGGGAACGGGTTGCAGGAGAAACTTTTACTCTGGTTTCTCATTCTGTTTCCTAGTGCCGGTTTGAAGTTCCTGCAGTTTTCACTGTAAAACCGAGTTGGAGCTAGTACCTCCCCATATATATGTATGGAGTGGAGTTTGCAAGTGAAAAGAAACTTTGTGTTCCCAACAAGCTAGGTGAAGGACGGCTTTCACACACACTTATCTCTCAGAACTGAGCATGTGGAGAGACGTTCGTTCATCTAGCACAAAGGGAACGGGTTGCAGGAGAAACTTTTACTCTGGTTTCTCAGTCTGTTTCCTAGTGCCGGTTTGAAGTTCCTGCAGTTTTCACTGTAAAACAGAGTTGGAGCTAGTACCTCCCCATATATATGTATGGAGTGGAGTTTGCAAGTGAAAAGAAACTTTGTGTTCCCAAAAAGCTAGGTGAAGGACGGCTTTCACACACACTTATCTCTCAGAACTGAGCATGTGGAGAGACGTTCGTTCATCTAGAACAAAGGGAACGGGTTGCAGGAGAAACTTTTACTCTGGTTTCTCAGTCTGTTTCCTAGTGCCGGTTTGAAGTTCCTGCAGTTTTCACTGTAAAACCGAGTTGGAGCTAGAACCTCCCCATATATATATATGGAGTGGAGTTTGCAAGTGAAAAGAAACTTTGTGTTCCCAACAAGCTAGGTGAAGGACGGCTTTCACACACACTTATCTCTCAGAACTGAGCATGTGGAGAGACGTTCGTTCATCTAGCACAAAGGGAAAGGGTTGCAGGAGAAACTTTTACTCTGGTTTCTCAGTCTGTTTCCTAGTGCCGGTGTGAAGTTCCTGCAGTTTTCACTGTAAAACCGATTTGGAGCTAGTACCTCCCCATATAGATGTATGGAGTGGAGTTTGCAAATGAAAAGAAACTTTGTGTTCCCAACAAGCTAGGTGAAGGACGGCTTTCACACACACTTATCTTTCAGAACTGAGCATGTGGAGAGACGTTCGTTCATCTAGCACAAAGGGAACGGGTTGCAGGAGAAACTTTTACTCTGGTTTCTCAGTCTGTTTCCTAATGCCTGTTTGAAGTTCCTGCAGTTTTCACTGTAAAACCGAGTTGGAGCTAGTACCTCCCCATATATATGTATGGAGTGGAGTTTGAAACTGAAAAGAAACTTTGTGTTCCCAACAAGCTTGGTGAAGGACGGCTTTCACACACACTTATCTTTCAGAACTGAGCATGTGGAGAAACTTTCGTTCATCTAGCACAAAGGGAACGGGTTGCAGGAGAAACTTTTACTATGGTTTCTTAGTCTGTTTCCTAGTGTCGGTTTGAAGTTCCTGCAGGTTTCACTGTAAAACCGAGTTGGAGCTAGTACCTCCCCATATATATGTATGGAGAGGAGTTTGCAAGTGAAAAGAAACTTTGTGTTCCCAACAAGCTAGGTGAAGGACGACTTTCACACACACTTATCTCTCAGAACTGAGCATGTGGAGATACGTTCGTTCATCTAGTAGAAAGGGAACGGGTTGCAGGAGAAACTTTTACTCTGGTTTCTCAGTCTGTTTCCTAGTGCCGGTTTGAAGTTCCTGCAGTTTTCACTGTAAAACCGAGTTGGAGCTAGTACCTCCCCATATATATGTATGGAGTGGAGTTTGCAAGTGAAAAGAAACTTTGTGTTCCCAACAAGCTAGGTGAAGGACGGCTTTCACACACACTTATCTCTCAGAACTGAGCATGTGGAGAGACGTTCGTTCATCTAGCACAAAGGGAACGGGTTGCCGGAGAAACTTTTACTCTGGTTTCTCAGTCTGTTTCCTAGTGCCGGTGTGAAGTTCCTGCAGTTTTCACTGTATAACCGATTTGGAGCTAGTACCTCCCCATATAGATGTATGGAGTGGAGTTTGCAAATGAAAAGAAACTTTGTGTTCCCAACAAGCTAGGTGAAGGACGGCTTTCACACACACTTATCTCTCAGAACTGAGCATGTGGGAGACGTTCGTTCATCTAGCACAAAGGGAACGGGTTGCAGGAGAAACTTTTACTCTGGTTTCTCAGTCTGTTTCCTAATGCCTGTTTGAAGTTCCTGCAGTTTTCACTGTAAAACCGAGTTGGAGCTAGTACCTCCCCATATATATGTATGGAGTGGAGTTTGAAACTGAAAAGAAACTTTGTGTTCCCAACAAGCTTGGTTAAGGACGGCTTTCACACACACTTATCTTTCAGAACTGAGCATGTGGAGAGACTTTCGTTCATCTAGCACAAAGGGAACGGGTTGCAGGGGAAACTTTTACTATGGTTTCTTAGTCTGTTTCCTAGTGTCGGTTTGAAGTTCCTGCAGGTTTCACTGTAAAACCGAGTTGGAGCTAGTACCTCCCCATATATATGTATGGAGAGGAGTTTGCAAGTGAAAAGAAACTTTGTGTTCCCAACAAGCTAGGTGAAGGACGGCTTTCACACACACTTATCTCCCAGAACTGAGCATGTGGAGAGACGTTAGTTCATCTAGCACAAAGGGAACGTGTTGCAGGAGAAATTGTACTGTGGATTATCAGTGTGTTTCCTAGTGCCGGTTTGAAGTTCCTGCAGTTTTCACTGTAAAACCGAGTTGGAGCTAGTACCTCCCCATATATATGTATGGAGTGGAGTTTGCAAGTGAAAAGAAACTTTGTGTTCCCAACAAGCTAGGTGAAGGACGGCTTTCACACACACTTATCTCTCAGAACTGAGCATGTGGAGAGACGTTCGTTCATCTAGCACAAAGGGAACGGGTTGCAGGAGAAACTTTTACTCTGGTTTCTCAGTCTGTTTCCTAGTGCCGGTTTGAAGTTCCTGCAGTTTTCACTGTAAAACCGAGTTGGAGCTAGTACCTCCCCATATATATGTATGGAGTGGAGTTTGCAAGTGAAAAGAAACTTTGTGTTCCCAAAAAGCTAGGTGAAGGACGGCTTTCACACACACTTATATCTCATAACTGAGCATGTGGAGAGACGTTCGTTCATCTAGAACAAAGGGAACGGGTTGCAGGAGAAACTTTTACTCTGGTTTCTCAGTCTGTTTCCTAGTGCCGGTTTGAAGTTCCTGCAGTTTTCACTGTAAAACCGAGTTGGAGCTAGAACCTCCCCATATATATATATGGAGTGGAGTTTGCAAGTGAAAAGAAACTTTGTGTTCCCAACAAGCTAGGTGAAGGACGGCTTTCACACACACTTATCTCTCAGAACTGAGCATGTGGAGAGACGTTCGTTCATCTAGCACAAAGGGAACGGGTTGCAGGAGAAACTTTTACTCTGGTTTCTCAGTCTGTTTCCTAGTGCCGGTTTGAAGTTTCTGCAGTTTTCACTGTAAAACCGAGTTGGAGCTAGTACCTCCCCATATATATATATGGAGTGGAGTTTGCAAGTGAAAAGAAACTTTGTGTTCCCAACAAGCTAGGTGAAGTACGGCTTTCCCACACACTTTTCTCTCAGAACTGAGCATGTGGAGAGACGTTCGTTCATCTAGCACAAAGGGAACGGGTTGCAGGAGAAACTTTTACTCTGGTTTCTCAGTCTGTTTCCTAATGCCTGTTTGAAGTTCCTGCAGTTTTCACTGTAAAAAGGAGTTGGAGCTAGTACCTCCCCATATATATGTATGGAGTGGAGTTTGAAACTGAAAAGAAACTTTGTGTTCCCAACAAGCTTGGTGAAGGACGGCTTTCACACACACTTATCTTTCAGAACTGAGCATGTGGAGAGACTTTCGTTCATCTAGCACAAAGGGAACGGGTTGCAGGGGAAACTTTTACTATGGTTTCTTAGTCTGTTTCCTAGTGTCGGTTTGAAGTTCCTGCAGGTTTCACTGTAAAACCGAGTTGGAGCTAGTACCTCCCCATATATATGTATGGAGAGGAGTTTGCAAGTGAAAAGAAACTTTGTGTTCCCAACAAGCTAGGTGAAGGACGGCTTTCACACACACTTATCTCCCAGAACTGAGCATGTGGAGAGACGTTAGTTCATCTAGCACAAAGGGAACGTGTTGCAGGAGAAATTGTACTGTGGATTATCAGTGTGTTTCCTAGTGCCGGTTTGAAGTTCCTGCAGTTTTCACTGTAAAACCGAGTTGGAGCTAGTACCTCCCCATATATATGTATGGAGTGGAGTTTGAAACTGAAAACAAACTTTGTGTTCCCAACAAGCTAGGTGAAGGACGGCTTTCACACACACTTATCTCTCAGAACTGAGCATGTGGAGAGACGTTCGTTCATCTAGCACAAAGGGAACGGGTTGCAGGAGAAACTTTTACTCTGGTTTCTCAGTCTGTTTCCTAGTGCCGGTTTGAAGTTCCTGCAGTTTTCACTGTAAAACCGAGTTGGAGCTAGTACCTCCCCATATATATATATGGAGTGGAGTTTGCAAGTGAAAAGAAACTTTGTGTTCCCAACAAGCTAGGTGAAGGACGGCTTTCACACACACTTATCTCTCAGAACTGAGCATGTGGAGAGACGTTCGTTCATCTAGCACAAAGGGAACGGGTTGCAGGAGAAACTTTTACTCTGGTTTCTCAGTCTGTTTCCTAGTGCCGGTTTGAAGTTCCTGCAGTTTTCACTGTAAAACCGAGTTGGAGCTAGTACCTCCCCATATATATGTATGGAGTGGAGTTTGCAAGTGAAGAGAAACTTTGTGTTCCCAAAAAGCTAGGTGAAGGACGGCTTTCACACACACTTATCTCTCAGAACTGAGCATGTGGAGAGACGTTCGTTCATCTAGAACAAAGGGAACGGGTTGCAGGAGAAACTTTTACTCTGGTTTCTCAGTCTGTTTCCTAGTGCCGGTTTGAAGTTCCTGCAGTTTTCACTGTAAAACCGAGTTGGAGCTAGAACCTCCCCTTATATATATATGGAGTGGAGTTTGCAAGTGAAAAGAAACTTTGTGTTCCCAACAAGCTAGGTGAAGGACGGCTTTCACACACACTTATCTCTCAGAACTGAGCATGTGGAGAGACGTTCGTTCATCTAGCACAAAGGGAACGGGTTGCAGGAGAAACTTTTACTCTGGTTTCTCAGTCTGTTTCCTAGTGCCGGTTTGAAGTTTCTGCAGTTTTCACTGTAAAACCGAGTTGGAGCTAGTACCTCCCCATATATATATATGGAGTGGAGTTTGCAAGTGAAAAGAAACTTTGTGTTCCCAACAAGCTAGGTGAAGTACGGCTTTCACACACACTTTTCTCTCAGAACTGAGCATGTGGAGAGACGTTCGTTCATCTAGCACAAAGGGAACGGGTTGCAGGAGAAACTTTTACTCTGGTTTCTCAGTCTGTTTCCTAATGCCTGTTTGAAGTTCCTGCAGTTTTCACTGTAAAAAGGAGTTGGAGCTAGTACCTCCCCATATATATGTATGGAGTGGAGTTTGAAACTGAAAAGAAACTTTGTGTTCCCAACAAGCTTGGTGAAGGACGGCTTTCACACACACTTATCTCTCAGAACTGAGCATGTGGAGAGACGTTCGTTCATCTAGCACAAAGGGAACGGGTTGCAGGAGAAACTTTTACTCTGGTTTCTCAGTCTGTTTCCTAGTGCCGGTTTGAAGTTCCTGCAGTTTTCACTGTAAAACCGAGTTGGAGCTAGTACCTCCCCATATATATGTATGGAGTGGAGTTTGCAAGTGAAAAGAAACTTTGTGTTCCCAAAAAGCTAGGTGAAGGACGGCTTTCACACACACTTATCTCTCAGAACTGAGCATGTGGAGAGACGTTCGTTCATCTAGCACAAAGGGAACGGGTTGCAGGAGAAACTTTTACTCTGGTTTCTCAGTCTGTTTCCTAGTGCCGGTTTGAAGTTCCTGCAGTTTTCACTGTAAAACCGAGTTGGAGCTAGAACCTCCCCATATATATATATGGAGTGGAGTTTGCAAGTGAAAAGAAACTTTGTGTTCCCAACAAGCTAGGTGAAGGACGGCTTTCACACACACTTATCTCTCAGAACTGAGCATGTGGAGAGACGTTCGTTCATCTAGCACAAAGGGAACGGGTTGCAGGAGAAACTTTTACTCTGGTTTCTCAGTCTGTTTCCTAGTGCCGGTGTGAAGTTCCTGCAGTTTTCACTGTAAAACCGATTTGGAGCTAGTACCTCCCCATATAGATGTATGGAGTGGAGTTTGCAAATGAAAAGAAACTTTGTGTTCCCAACAAGCTAGGTGAAGGACGGCTTTCACACACACTTATCTCTCAGAACTGAGCATGTGGAGAGACGTTCGTTCATCTAGCACAAAGGGAACGGGTTGCAGGAGAAACTTTTACTCTGGTTTCTCAGTCTGTTTCCTAATGCCTGTTTGAAGTTCCTGCAGTTTTCACTGTAAAACCGAGTTGGAGCTAGTACCTCCCCATATATATGTATGGAGTGGAGTTTGAAACTGAAAAGAAACTTTGTGTTCCCAACAAGCTTGGTGAAGGACGGCTTTCACACACACTTATCTTTCAGAACTGAGCATGTGGAGAGACTTTCGTTCATCTAGCACAAAGGGAACGGGTTGCAGGGGAAACTTTTACTATGGTTTCTTAGTCTGTTTCCTAGTGTCGGTTTGAAGTTCCTGCAGGTTTCACTGTAAAACCGAGTTGGAGCTAGTACCTCCCCATATATATGTATGGAGAGGAGTTTGCAAGTGAAAAGAAACTTTGTGTTCCCAACAAGCTAGGTGAAGGACGGCTTTCACACACACTTATCTCCCAGAACTGAGCATGTGGAGAGACGTTAGTTCATCTAGCACAAAGGGAACGTGTTGCAGGAGAAATTGTACTGTGGATTATCAGTGTGTTTCCTAGTGCCGGTTTGAAGTTCCTGCAGTTTTCACTGTAAAACCGAGTTGGAGCTAGTACCTCCCCATATATATGTATGGAGTGGAGTTTGCAAGTGAAAAGAAACTTTGTGTTCCCAACAAGCTAGGTGAAGGACGGCTTTCACACACACTTATCTCTCAGAACTGAGCATGTGGAGAGACGTTCGTTCATCTAGCACAAAGGGAACGGGTTGCAGGAGAAACTTTTACTCTGGTTTCTCAGTCTGTTTCCTAGTGCCGGTTTGAAGTTCCTGCAGTTTTCACTGTAAAACCGAGTTGGAGCTAGTACCTCCCCATATATATATATGGAGTGGAGTTTGCAAGTGAAAAGAAACTTTGTGTTCCCAACAAGCTAGGTGAAGGACGGCTTTCACACACACTTATCTCTCAGAACTGAGCATGTGGAGAGACGTTCGTTCATCTAGCACAAAGGGAACGGGTTGCAGGAGAAACTTTTACTCTGGTTTCTCAGTCTGTTTCCTAGTGCCGGTTTGAAGTTCCTGCAGTTTTCACTGTAAAACCGAGTTGGAGCTAGTACCTCCCCATATATATGTATGGAGTGGAGTTTGCAAGTGAAAAGAAACTTTGTGTTCCCAAAAAGCTAGGTGAAGGACGGCTTTCACACACACTTATCTCTCAGAACTGAGCATGTGGAGAGACGTTCGTTCATCTAGAACAAAGGGAACGGGTTGCAGGAGAAACTTTTACTCTGGTTTCTCAGTCTGTTTCCTAGTGCCGGTTTGAAGTTCCTGCAGTTTTCACTGTAAAACCGAGTTGGAGCTAGAACCTCACCATATATATATATGGAGTGGAGTTTGCAAGTGAAAAGAAACTTTGTGTTCCCAACAAGCTAGGTGAAGGACGGCTTTCACACACACTTATCTCTCAGAACTGAGCATGTGGAGAGACGTTCGTTCATCTAGCACAAAGGGAACGGGTTGCAGGAGAAACTTTTACTCTGGTTTCTCAGTCTGTTTCCTAGTGCCGGTGTGAAGTTCCTGCAGTTTTCACTGTAAAACCGATTTGGAGCTAGTACCTCCCCATATAGATGTATGGAGCGGAGTTTGCAAATGAAAAGAAACTTTGTGTTCCCAACAAGCTAGGTGAAGGACGGCTTTCACACACACTTATCTCTCAGAACTGAGCATGTGGAGAGACGTTCGTTCATCTAGCACAAAGGGAACGGGTTGCAGGAGAAACTTTTACTCTGGTTTCTCAGTCTGTTTCCTAATGCCTGTTTGAAGTTCCTGCAGTTTTCACTGTAAAACCGAGTTGGAGCTAGTACCTCCCCATATATATGTATGGAGTGGAGTTTGAAACTGAAAAGAAACTTTGTGTTCCCAACAAGCTTGGTGAAGGACGGCTTTCACACACACTTATCTTTCAGAACTGAGCATGTGGAGAGACTTTCGTTCATCTAGCACAAAGGGAACGGGTTGCAGGAGAAACTTTTACTATGGTTTCTTAGTCTGTTTCCTAGTGTCGGTTTGAAGTTCCTGCAGGTTTCACTGTAAAACCGAGTTGGAGCTAGTACCTCCCCATATATATGTATGGAGAGGAGTTTGCAAGTGAAAAGAAACTTTGTGTTCCCAACAAGCTAGGTGAAGGACGACTTTCACACACACTTATCTCTCAGAACTGAGCATGTGGAGAGACGTTCGTTCATCTAGTAGAAAGGGAACGGGTTGCAGGAGAAACTTTTACTCTGGTTTCTCAGTCTGTTTCCTAGTGCCGGTTTGAAGTTCCTGCAGTTTTCACTGTAAAACCGAGTTGGAGCTAGTACCTCCCCATATATATGTATGGAGTGGAGTTTGCAAGTGAAAAGAAACTTTGTGTTCCCAACAAGCTAGGTGAAGGACGGCTTTCACACACACTTATCTCTCAGAACTGAGCATGTGGAGAGACGTTCGTTCATCTAGCACAAAGGGAACGGGTTGCAGGAGAAACTTTTACTCTGGTTTCTCAGTCTGTTTCCTAGTGCCGGTTTGAAGTTCCTGCAGTTTTCACTGTAAAACCGAGTTGGAGCTAGTACCTCCCCATATATATGTATGGAGTGGAGTTTGCAAGTGAAAAGAAACTTTGTGTTCCCAACAAGCTAGGTGAAGGACGGCTTTCACACACACTTATCTCTCAGAACTGAGCATGTGGAGAGACGTTCGTTCATCTAGCACAAAGGGAACGGGTTGCAGGAGAAACTTTTACTCTGGTTTCTCAGTCTGTTTCCTAGTGCCGGTTTGAAGTTCCTGCAGTTTTCACTGTAAAACCGAGTTGGAGCTAGTACCTCCCCATATATATGTATGGAGTGGAGTTTGCAAGTGAAAAGAAACTTTGTGTTCCCAAAAAGCTAGGTGAAGGACGGCTTTCACACACACTTATCTCTCAGAACTGAGCATGTGGAGAGACGTTCGTTCATCTAGAACAAAGGGAACGGGTTGCAGGAGAAACTTTTACTCTGGTTTCTCAGTCTGTTTCCTAGTGCCGGTTTGAAGTTCCTGCAGTTTTCACTGTAAAACCGAGTTGGAGCTAGAACCTCCCCATATATATATATGGAGTGGAGTTTGCAAGTGAAAAGAAACTTTGTGTTCCCAACAAGCTAGGTGAAGGACGGCTTTCACACACACTTATCTCTCAGAACTGAGCATGTGGAGAGACGTTCGTTCATCTAGCACAAAGGGAACGGGTTGCAGGAGAAACTTTTACTCTGGTTTCTCAGTCTGTTTCCTAGTGCCGGTGTGAAGTTCCTGCAGTTTTCACTGTAAAACCGATTTGGAGCTAGTACCTCCCCATATAGATGTATGGAGTGGAGTTTGCAAATGAAAAGAAACTTTGTGTTCCCAACAAGCTAGGTGAAGGACGGCTTTCACACACACTTATCTCTCAGAACTGAGCATGTGGAGAGACGTTCGTTCATCTAGCACAAAGGGAACGGGTTGCAGGAGAAACTTTTACTCTGGTTTCTCAGTCTGTTTCCTAATGCCTGTTTGAAGTTCCTGCAGTTTTCACTGTAAAACCGAGTTGGAGCTAGTACCTCCCCATATATATGTATGGAGTGGAGTTTGAAACTGAAAAGAAACTTTGTGTTCCCAACAAGCTTGGTGAAGGACGGCTTTCACACACACTTATCTTTCAGAACTGAGCATGTGGAGAGACTTTCGTTCATCTAGCACAAAGGGAACGGGTTGCAGGGGAAACTTTTACTATGGTTTCTTAGTCTGTTTCCTAGTGTCGGTTTGAAGTTCCTGCAGGTTTCACTGTAAAACCGAGTTGGAGCTAGTACCTCCCCATATATATGTATGGAGAGGAGTTTGCAAGTGAAAAGAAACTTTGTGTTCCCAACAAGCTAGGTGAAGGACGGCTTTCACACACACTTATCTCCCAGAACTGAGCATGTGGAGAGACGTTAGTTCATCTAGCACAAAGGGAACGTGTTGCAGGAGAAATTGTACTGTGGATTATCAGTGTGTTTCCTAGTGCCGGTTTGAAGTTCCTGCAGTTTTCACTGTAAAACCGAGTTGGAGCTAGTACCTCCCCATATATATGTATGGAGTGGAGTTTGCAAGTGAAAAGAAACTTTGTGTTCCCAACAAGCTAGGTGAAGGACGGCTTTCACACACACTTATCTCTCAGAAATGAGCATGTGGAGAGACGCTCGTTCATCTAGCACAAAGGGAACGGGTTGCAGGAGAAACTTTTACTCTGGTTTCTCAGTCTGTTTCCTAGTGCCGGTTTGAAGTTCCTGCAGTTTTCACTGTAAAACTGAGTTGGAGCTAGTACCTACCCATATATATGTATGGAGTGGAGTTTGCAAGTGAAAAGAAACTTTGTGTTCCCAACAAGCTAGGTGAAGGACGGCTTTCACACACACTTATCTCTCAGAACTGAGCATGTGGAGAGACGTTCGTTCATCTAGCACAAAGGGAACGGGTTGCAGGAGAAACTTTTACTCTGGTTTCTCAGTCTGTTTCCTAGTGCCGGTTTGAAGTTCCTGCAGTTTTCACTGTAAAACCGAGTTGGAGCTAGTACCTCCCCATATATATGTATGGAGTGGAGTTTGCAAGTGAAAAGAAACTTTGTGTTCCCAACAAGCTAGGTGAAGGACGGCTTTCACACACACTTATCTCTCAGAACTGAGCATGTGGAGAGACGTTCGTTCATCTAGCACAAAGGGAACGGGTTGCAGGAGAAACTTTTACTCTGGTTTCTCAGTCTGTTTCCTAGTGCCGGTTTGAAGTTCCTGCAGTTTTCACTGTAAAACCGAGTTGGAGCTAGTACCTCCCCATATATATGTATGGAGTGGAGTTTGCAAGTGAAAAGAAACTTTGTGTTCCCAAAAAGCTAGGTGAAGGACGGCTTTCACACACACTTATCTCTCAGAACTGAGCATGTGGAGAGACGTTCGTTCATCTAGAACAAAGGGAACGGGTTGCAGGAGAAACTTTTACTCTGGTTTCTCAGTCTGTTTCCTAGTGCCGGTTTGAAGTTCCTGCAGTTTTCACTGTAAAACCGAGTTGGAGCTAGAACCTCCCCATATATATATATGGAGTGGAGTTTGCAAGTGAAAAGAAACTTTGTGTTCCCAACAAGCTAGGTGAAGGACGGCTTTCACACACACTTATCTCTCAGAACTGAGCATGTGGAGAGACGTTCGTTCATCTAGCACAAAGGGAACGGGTTGCAGGAGAAACTTTTACTCTGGTTTCTCTGTCTGTTTCCTAGTGCCGGTTTGAAGTTCCTGCAGTTTTCACTGTAAAACCGAGTTGGAGCTAGTACCTCCCCATATAGATGTATGGAGTGGAGTTTGCAAGTGAAAAGAAACTTTGTGTTCCCAAAAAGCTAGGTGAAGGACGGCTTTCACACACACTTATCTCTCAGAACTGAGCATGTGGAGAGACGTTCGTTCATCTAGCACAAAGGGAACGGGTTGCAGGAGAAACTTTTACTCTGGTTTCTCAGTCTGTTTCCTAATGCCTGTTTGAAGTTCCTGCAGTTTTCACTGTAAAACCGAGTTGGAGCTAGTACCTCCCCATATATATGTATGGTGTGGAGTTTGAAACTGAAAAGAAACTTTGTGTTCCCAACAAGCTTGGTGAAGGACGGCTTTCACACACACTTATCTTTCAGAACTGAGCATGTGGAGAGACTTTCGTTCATCTAGCACAAAGGGAACGGGTTGCAGGGGAAACTTTTACTATGGTTTCTTAGTCTGTTTCCTAGTGTCGGTTTGAAGTTCCTGCAGGTTTCACTGTAAAACCGAGTTGGAGCTAGTACCTCCCCATATATATGTATGGAGAGGAGTTTGCAAGTGAAAAGAAACTTTGTGTTCCCAACAAGCTAGGTGAAGGACGGCTTTCACACACACTTATCTCTCAGAACTGAGCATGTGGAGAGACGTTAGTTCATCTAGCACAAAGGGAACGTGTTGCAGGAGAAATTGTACTGTGGATTATCAGTGTGTTTCCTAGTGCCGGTTTGAAGTTCCTGCAGTTTTCACTGTAAAACAGAATTGGAGCTCGTGCCTCACCATATATATGTATGGAGTGGAGTTTGCAACTGAAAAGAAACTTTGATTTCCCAACAAGCTAGGTGAAGGACGGCTTTCACACACACTTATCTCTCAGAACTGAGCATGTGGAGAGACGTTCGTTCATCTAGCACAAAGGGAACGGGTTGCAGGAGAAACTTTTACTCTGGTTTCTCAGTCTGTTTCCTAGTGCCGGTTTGAAGTTCCTGCAGTTTTCACTGTAAAACCGAGTTGGAGCTAGTACCTCCCCATATATATATATGGAGTGGAGTTTGCAAGTGAAAAGAAACTTTGTGTTCCCAACAAGCTAAGTGAAGGACGGCTTTCACACACACTTATCTCTCAGAACTGAGCATGTGGAGAGACGTTCGTTCATCTAGCACAAAGGGAACGGGTTGCAGGAGAAACTTTTACTCTGGTTTCTCCGTCTGTTTCCTAGTGCCGGTTTGAAGTTCCTGCAGTTTTCACTGTAAAACCGAGTTGGAGCTAGAACCTCCCCATATATATATATGGAGTGGAGTTTGCAAGTGAAAAGAAACTTTGTGTTCCCAACAAGCTATGTGAAGGACGGCTTTCACACACACTTTTCTGTCAGAACTGAGCATGTGGAGAGACGTTCGTTCATCTAGCACAAAGGGAACGGGTTGCAGGAGAAACTTTTACTCTGGTTTCTCTGTCTGTTTCCTAGGGCCGGTTTCAAGTTCCTGCAGTTTTCACTGTAAAACCGAGTTGGAGCTAGTACCTCCCCATATAGATGTATGGAGTGGAGTTTGCAAATGAAAAGAAACTTTGTGTTCCCAACAAGCTAGGTGAAGGACGGCTTTCACACACACTTATCTCTCAGAACTGAGCATGTGGAGAGACGTTCGTTCATCTAGCACAAAAGGAACGGGTTGCAGGAGAAACTTTTACTCTGGTTTCTCAGTCTGTTTCCTAATGCCTGTTTGAAGTTCCTGCAGTTTTCACTGTAAAACCGAGTTGGAGCTAGTACCTCCCCATATATATGTATGGAGTGGAGTTTGAAACTGAAAAGAAACTTTGTGTTCCCAACAAGCTTGGTGAAGGACGGCTTTCACACACACTTATCTTTCAGAACTGAGCATGTGGAGAGACTTTCGTTCATCTAGCACAAAGGGAACGGGTTGCAGGGGAAACTTTTACTATGGTTTCTTAGTCTGTTTCCTAGTGTCGGTTTGAAGTTCCTGCAGGTTTCACTGTAAAACCGATTTGGAGCTAGTACCTCCCCATATATATGTATGGAGAGGAGTTTGCAAGTGAAAAGAAACTTTTTGTTCCCAACAAGCTAGGTGAAGGACGGCTTTCACACACACTTATCTCCCAGAACTGAGCATGTGGAGAGACGTTAGTTCATCTAGCACAAAGGGAACGTGTTGCAGGAGAAATTGTACTGTGGATTATCAGTGTGTTTCCTAGTGCCGGTTTGAAGTTCCTGCAGTTTTCACTGTAAAACCGAGTTGGAGCTAGTACCTCCCCATATATATGTATGGAGTGGAGTTTGCAAGTGAAAAGAAACTTTGTGTTCCCAACAAGCTAGGTGAAGTACGGCTTTCACACACACTTTTCTCTCAGAACTGAGCATGTGGAGAGACGTTCGTTCATCTAGCACAAAGGGAACGGGTTGCAGGAGAAACTTTTACTCTGGTTCCTCAGTCTGTTTCCTAGTGCCGGTTTGAAGTTCCTGCAGTTTTCACTGTAAAACCGAGTTGGAGCTAGTACCTCCCCAAATATATGTATGGAGTGGAGTTTGCTAGTAAAAAGAAACTTTGTGTTCCCAACAAGCTAGGTGAAGGACGGCTTTCACACACACTTATCTCTCAGAACTGAGCATGTGGAGAGACGTTCGTTCATCTAGCACAAAGGGAACGGGTTGCAGGAGAAACTTTTACTCTGGTTTCTCAGTCTGTTTCCTAGTGCCGGTTTGAAGTTCCTGCAGTTTTCACTGTAAAACCGAGTTGGAGCTAGTACCTCCCCATATATATGTATGGAGTGGAGTTTGCAAGTGAAAAGAAACTTTGTGTTCCCAACAAGCTAGGTGAAGGACGGCTTTCACACACACTTATCTCTCAGAACTGAGCATGTGGAGAGACGTTCGTTCATCTAGCACAAAGGGAACGGGTTGCAGGAGAAACTTTTACTCTGGTTTCTCAGTCTGTTTCCTAGTGCCGGTTTGAAGTTCCTGCAGTTTTCACTGTAAAACCGAGTTGGAGCTAGTACCTCCCCATATATATGTATGGAGTGCAGTTTGCAAATGAAAAAAAACTTTGTGTTCCCAACAAGCTAGGTGAAGGACGGCTTTCACACACACTTATCTCTCAGAACTGAGCATGTGGAGAGACGTTCGTTCATCTAGCACAAAGGGAACGGGTTGCAGGAGAAACTTTTACTCTGGTTTCTCAGTCTGTTTCCTAGTGCCGGTTTGAAGTTCCTGCAGTTTTCACTGTAAAACCGAGTTGGAGCTAGTACCTCCCCATATATATGTATGGAGTGGAGTTTGCAAGTGAAAAGGAACTTTGTGTTCCCAACAAGCTAGGTGAAGGACGGCTTTCACACACACTTATCTCTCAGAACTGAGCATGTGGAGAGACGTTCGTTCATCTAGCACAAAGGGAACGGGTTGCAGGAGAAACTTTTACTCTGGTTTCTCAGTCTGTTTCCTAGTGCCGGTTTGAAGTTCCTGCAGTTTTCACTGTAAAACCGAGTTGGAGCTAGTACCTCCCCATATATATATATGGAGTGGAGTTTGCAAGTGAAAAGAAACTTTGTGTTCCCAACAAGCTAGGTGAAGGACGGCTTTCACACAAACTTATCTCTCAGAACTGAGCATGTGGAGAGACGTTCGTTCATCTAGAACAAAGGGAATGGGTTGCAGGAGAAAGTTTTACTCTGGTTTCTCAGTCTGTTTCCTAGTGCCGGTTTGAAGTTCCTGCAGTTTTCATTGTAAAACCGAGTTGGAGCTAGTACCTCCCCATATATATATATGGAGTGGAGTTTGCAACTGAAAAGAAACTTTGTGTTCCCAACAAGCTAGGTGAAGGACGGCTTTCACACACACTTATCTCTCAGAACTGAGCATGTGGAGAGACGTTCGTTCATCTAGCACAAAGGGAACGGGTTGCAGGAGAAACTTTTACTCTGGTTCCTCAGTCTGTTTCCTAGTGCCGGTTTGAAGTTCCTGCAGTTTTCACTGTAAAACCGAGTTGGAGCTAGTACCTCCCCAAATATATATATGGAGTGGAGTTTGCTAGTGAAAAGAAACTTTGTGTTCCCAACAAGCTAGGTGAAGGACGGCTTTCACACACACTTATCTCTCAGAACTGAGCATGTGGAGAGACGTTCGTTCATCTAGCACAAAGGGAACGGGTTGCAGGAGAAACTTTTACTCTGGTTTCTCAGTCTGTTTCCTAGTGCCGGTTTGAAGTTCCTGCAGTTTTCACTGTAAAACCGAGTTGGAGCTAGTACCTCCCCATATATATGTATGGAGTGGAGTTTGCAAGTGAAAAGAAACTTTGTGTTCCCAACAAGCTAGGTGAAGGACGGCTTTCACACACACTTATCTCTCAGAACTGAGCATGTGGAGAGACGTTCGTTCATCTAGCACAAAGGGAACGGGTTGCAGGAGAAACTTTTACTCTGGTTTCTCAGTCTGTTTCCTAGTGCCGGTTTGAAGTTCCTGCAGTTTTCACTGTAAAACCGAGTTGGAGCTAGTACCTCCCCATATATATGTATGGAGTGCAGTTTGCAAATGAAAAGAAACTTTGTGTTCCCAACAAGCTAGGTGAAGGACGGCTTTCACACACACTTATCTCTCAGAACTGAGCATGTGGAGAGACGTTCGTTCATCTAGCACAAAGGGAACGGGTTGCAGGAGAAACTTTTACTCTGGTTTCTCAGTCTGTTTCCTAGTGCCGGTTTGAAGTTCCTGCAGTTTTCACTGTAAAACCGAGTTGGAGCTAGTACCTCCCCATATATATGTATGGAGTGGAGTTTGCAAGTGAAAAGGAACTTTGTGTTCCCAACATGCTAGGTGAAGGACGGCTTTCACACACACTTATCTCTCAGAACTGAGCATGTGGAGAGACGTTCGTTCATCTAGCACAAAGGGAACGGGTTGCAGGAGAAACTTTTACTCTGGTTTCTCAGTCTGTTTCCTAGTGCCGGTTTGAAGTTCCTGCAGTTTTCACTGTAAAAAAGTGTTGGAGCTAGTACCTCCCCATATATATATATGGAGTGGAGTTTGCAAGTGAAAAGAAACTTTGTGTTCCCAACAAGCTAGGTGAAGGACGGCTTTCACACACACTTATCTCTCAGAACTGAGCATGTGGAGAGACGTTCGTTCATCTAGCACAAAGGGAACGGGTTGCAGGAGAAACTTTTACTCTGGTTTCTCAGTCTGTTTCCTAGTGCCGGTTTGAAGTTCCTGCAGTTTTCACTGTAAAACCGAGTTGGAGCTAGTACCTCCCCATATATATGTACGGAGTGGAGTTTGCAAGTGAAAAGAAACTTTGTGTTCCCAACAAGCTAGGTGAAGGACGGCTTTCACACACACTTATCTCTCAGAACTGAGCATGTGGAGAGACGTTCGTTCATCTAGCACAAAGGGAACGGGTTGCAGGAGAAACTTTTACTCTGGTTTCTCAGTCTGTTTCCTAGTGCCGGTTTGAAGTTCCTGCAGTTTTCACTGTAAAACTGAGTTGGAGCTAGTACCTACCCATATATATGTATGGAGTGGAGTTTGCAAGTGAAAAGAAACTTTGTGTTCCCAACAAGCTAGGTGAAGGACGGCTTTCACACACACTTATCTCTCAGAACTGAGCATGTGGAGAGACGTTCGTTCATCTAGAACAAAGGGAACGGGTTGCAGGAGAAATTTTTACTCTGGTTTCTCAGTCTGTTTCCTAGTGCCGGTTTGAAGTTCCTGCAGTTTTCACTGTAAAACCGAGTTGGAGCTAGTACCTCCCCATATATATGTATGGAGTGCAGTTTGCAAATGAAAAAAAACTTTGTGTTCCCAACAAGCTAGGTGAAGGACGGCTTTCACACACACTTATCTCTCAGAACTGAGCATGTGGAGAGACGTTCGTTCATCTAGCACAAAGGGAACGGGTTGCAGGAGAAACTTTTACTCTGGTTTCTCAGTCTGTTTCCTAGTGCCGGTTTGAAGTTCCTGCAGTTTTCACTGTAAAACCGAGTTGGAGCTAGTACCTCCCCATATATATGTATGGAGTGGAGTTTGCAAGTGAAAAGGAACTTTGTGTTCCCAACAAGCTAGGTGAAGTACGGCTTTCACACACACTTTTCTCTCAGAACTGAGCATGTGGAGAGACGTTCGTTCATCTAGCACAAAGGGAACGGGTTGCAGGAGAAACTTTTACTCTGGTTTCTCAGTCTGTTTCCTAGTGCCGGTTTGAAGTTCCTGCAGTTTTCACTGTAAAACCGAGTTGGAGCTAGTACCTCCCCATATATATGTATGGAGTGGAGTTTGCAAGTGAAAAGAAACTTTGTGTTCCCAACAAGCTAGGTGAAGGACGGCTTTCACACACACTTATCTCTCAGAACTGAGCATGTGGAGAGACGTTCGTTCATCTAGCACAAAAGGAACGGGTTGCAGGAGAAACTTTTACTCTGGTTTCTCAGTCTGTTTCCTAGTGCCGGTTTGAAGTTCCTGCAGTTTTCACTGTAAAACAGAGTTAGATCTTGTACCTCCCCATATATATGCATGGAGTGGAGTTTGCTACTGAAAAGAAACTTTGTGTTCCTAACAAGCTAGTTGAAGGACGGCATTCACACACATTTATCTCTCAGAACTGAGCATGTGGAGAGACGTTCGTTCATCTAGAACAAAGGGAATGGGTTGCAGGAGAAAGTTTTACTCTGGTTTCTCAGTCTGTTTCCTAGTGCCGGTTTGAAGTTCCTGCAGTTTTCACTGTAAAACCGAGTTGGAGCTAGTACCTCCCCATATATATATATGGAGTGGAGTTTGCAAGTGAAAAGAAACTTTGTGTTCCCAACAAGCTAGGTGAAGGACGGCTTTCACACACACTTATCTCTCAGAACTGAGCATGTGGAGAGACGTTCGTTCATCTAGCAGAAAGGGAACGGGTTGCAGGAGAAACTTTTACTCTGGTTTCTCAGTCTGTTTCCTAGTGCCGGTTTGAAGTTCCTGCAGTTTTCACTGTAAAACCGAGTTGGAGCTAGTACCTCCCCATATATATGTATGGAGTGGAGTTTGCAAGTGAAAAGAAACTTTGTGTTCCCAACAAGCTAGGTGAAGGACGGCTTTCACACACACTTATCTCTCAGAACTGAGCATGTGGAGAGACGTTCGTTCATCTAGAACAAAGGGAATGGGTTGCAGGAGAAAGTTTTACTCTGGTTTCTCAGTCTGTTTCCTAGTGCCGGTTTGAAGTTCCTGCAGTTTTCACTGTAAAACCGAGTTGGAGCTAGTACCTCCCCATATATATATATGGAGTGGAGTTTGCAACTGAAAAGAAACTTTGTGTTTCCAACAAGCTAGGTGAAGGACGGCTTTCACACACACTTATCTCTCAGAACTGAGCATGTGGAGAGACGTTCGTTCATCTAGCACAAAGGGAACGGGTTGCAGGAGAAACTTTTACTCTGGTTCCTCAGTCTGTTTCCTAGTGCCGGTTTGAAGTTCCTGCAGTTTTCACTGTAAAACCGAGTTGGAGCTATTACCTCCCCAAATATATGTATGGAGTGGAGTTTGCTAGTGAAAAGAAACTTTGTGTTCCCAACAAGCTAGGTGAAGGACGGCTTTCACACACACTTATCTCTCAGAACTGAGCATGTGGAGAGACGTTCGTTCATCTAGCACAAAGGGAACGGGTTGCAGGAGAAACTTTTACTCTGGTTTCTCAGTCTGTTTCCTAGTGCCGGTTTGAAGTTCCTGCAGTTTTCACTGTAAAACCGAGTTGGAGCTAGTACCTCCCCGTATATATGTATGGAGTGCAGTTTGCAAATGAAAAAAAACTTTGTGTTCCCAACAAGCTAGGTGAAGGACGGCTTTCACACACACTTATCTCTCAGAACTGAGCATGTGGAGAGACGTTCGTTCATCTAGCACAAAGGGAACGGGTTGCAGGAGAAACTTTTACTCTGGTTTCTCAGTCTGTTTCCTAGTGCCGGTTTGAAGTTCCTGCAGTTTTCACTGTAAAACCGAGTTGGAGCTAGTACCTCCCCATATATATGTATGGAGTGGAGTTTGCAAGTGAAAAGGAACTTTGTGTTCCCAACAAGCTAGGTGAAGGACGGCTTTCACACACACTTATCTCTCAGAACTGAGCATGTGGAGAGACGTTCGTTCATCTAGCACAAAGGGAACGGGTTGCAGGAGAAACTTTTACTCTGGTTTCTCAGTCTGTTTCCTAGTGCCGGTTTGAAGTTCCTGCAGTTTTCACTGTAAAAAAGTGTTGGAGCTAGTACCTCCCCATATATATATATGGAGTGGATTTTGCAAGTGAAAAGAAACTTTGTGTTCCCAACAAGCTAGGTGAAGGACGGCTTTCACACACACTTATCTCTCAGAACTGAGCATGTGGAGAGACGTTCGTTCATCTAGCACAAAGGGAACGGGTTGCAGGAGAAACTTTTACTCTGGTTTCTCAGTCTGTTTCCTAGTGCCGGTTTGAAGTTCCTGCAGTTTTCACTGTAAAACCGAGTTGGAGCTAGTACCTCCCCATATATATGTATGGAGTGGAGTTTGCAAGTGAAAAGAAACTTTGTTTTCCCAACAAGCTTGGTGAAGGACGGCTTTCACACACACTTATCTCTCAGAACTGAGCATGTGGAGAGACGTTCGTTCATCTAGCACAAAGGGAACGGGTTGCAGGAGAAACTTTTACTCTGGTTTCTCAGTCTGTTTCCTAGTGCCGGTTTGAAGTTCCTGCAGTTTTCACTGTAAAACTGAGTTGGAGCTAGTACCTACCCATATATATGTATGGAGTGGAGTTTGCAAGTGAAAAGAAACTTTGTGTTCCCAACAAGCTAGGTGAAGGACGGCTTTCACACACACTTATCTCTCAGAACTGAGCATGTGGAGAGACGTTCGTTCATCCAGCACAAAGGGAACGGGTTGCAGGAGAAACTTTTACTCTGGTTTCTCAGTCTGTTTCCTAGTGCCGGTTTGAAGTTCCTGCAGTTTTCACTGTAAAACCGAGTTGGAGCTAGTACCTCCCCATATATATATATGGTGTGGAGTTTGCAAGTGAAAAGAAACTTTGTGTTCCCAACAAGCTAGGTGAAGGACGGCTTTCACACACACTTTTCTCTCAGAACTGAGCATGTGGAGAGACGTTCGTTCATCTAGCACAAAGGGAACGGGTTGCAGGAGAAACTTTTACTCTGGTTTCTCAGTCTGTTTCCTAGTGCCGGTTTGAAGTTCCTGCAGTTTTCACTGTAAAACCGAGTTGGAGCTAGTACCTCCCCATATATATGTATGGAGTGGAGTTTGCAAGTGAAAAGAAACTTTGTGTTCCCAACAAGCTAGGTGAAGGACGGCATTCACACACACTTATCTCTCAGAACTGAGCATGTGGAGAGACGTTCGTTCATCTACCACAAAGGGAACGGGTTGCAGGAGAAACTTTTACTCTGGTTTCTCAGTCTGTTTCCTAGTGCCGGTTTGAAGTTCCTGCAGTTTTCACTGTAAAACCGAGTTGGAGCTAGTACCTCCCCATATATATATATGGAGTGGAGTTTGCAAGTGAAAAGAAACTTTGTGTTCCCAACAAGCTAGGTGAAGGACGGCTTTCACACACACTTATCTCTCAGAACTGAGCATGTGGAGAGACGTTCGTTCATCTAGCACAAAGGGAACGGGTTGCAGGAGAAACTTTTACTCTGGTTTCTCAGTCTGTTTCCTAGTGCCGGTTTGAAGTTCCTGCAGTTTTCACTGTAAAACCGAGTTGGAGCTAGTACCTCCCCATATATATGTATGGAGTGGAGTTTGCAAGTGAAAAGAAACTTTGTGTTCCCAACAAGCTAGGTGAAGGACGGCTTTCACACACACTTATCTCTCAGAACTGAGCATGTGGAGAGACGTTCGTTCATCTAGCACAAAGGGAACGGGTTGCAGGAGAAACTTTTACTCTGGTTTCTCAGTCTGTTTCCTAGTGCCGGTTTGAAGTTCCTGCAGTTTTCACTGTAAAACCGAGTTGGAGCTAGTACCTCCCCATATATATGTATGAAGTGGAGTTTGAAAGTGAAAAGAAACTTTGTGTTCCCAAAAAGCTAGGTGAAGGACGGCTTTCACACACACTTATCTCTCAGAACTGAGCATGTGGAGAGACGTTCGTTCATCTAGAACAAAGGGAACGGGTTGCAGGAGAAACTTTTACTCTGGTTTCTCAGTCTGTTTCCTAGTGCCGGTGTGAAGTTCCTGCATTTTTCACTGTAAAACCGATTTGGAGCTAGTACCTCCCCATATAGATGTATGGAGTGGAGTTTGCAAATGAAAAGAAACTTTGTGTTCCCAACAAGCTAGGTGAAGGACGGCTTTCACACACACTTATCTCTCAGAACTGAGCATGTGGAGAGACGTTCGTTCATCTAGCACAAAGGGAACGGGTTGCAGGAGAAACTTTTACTCTGGTTTCTCAGTCTGTTTCCTAATGCCTGTTTGAAGTTCCTGCAGTTTTCACTGTAAAACCGAGTTGGAGCTAGTACCTCCCCATATATATGTATGGAATGGAGTTTGAAACTGAAAAGAAACTTTGTGTTCCCAACAAGCTTGGTGAAGGACGGCTTTCACACACACTTATCTTTCAGAACTGAGCATGTGGAGAGACTTTCGTTCATCTAGCACAAAGGGAACGGGTTGCAGGGGAAACTTTTACTATGGTTTCTTAGTCTGTTTCCTAGTGTCGGTTTGAAGTTCCTGCAGGTTTCACTGTAAAACCGAGTTGGAGCTAGTACCTCCCCATATATATGTATGGAGAGGAGTTTGCAAGTGAAAAGAAACTTTGTGTTCCCAACAAGCTAGGTGAAGGACGGCTTTCACACACACTTATCTCCCAGAACTGAGCATGTGGAGAGACGTTAGTTCATCTAGCACAAAGGGAACGTGTTGCAGGAGAAATTGTACTGTGGATTATCAGTGTGTTTCCTAGTGCCGGTTTGAAGTTCCTGCAGTTTTCACTGTAAAACAGAATTGGAGCTCGTGCCTCACCATATATATGTATGGAGTGGAGTTTGCAACTGAAAAGAAACTTTGATTTCCCAACAAGCTAATTGAAGGACGGGATTCACACACACTAATCTCTCAGAACTGAGCATGTGGAGAGACGTTCGTTCATCTAGCACAAAGGGAACGGGTTGCAGGGGAAACTTTTACTATGGTTTCTTAGTCTGTTTCCTAGTGTCGGTTTGAAGTTCCTGCAGGTTTCACTGTAAAACCGAGTTGGAGCTAGTACCTCCCCATATATATGTATGGAGTGGAGTTTGCAAGTGAAAAGAAACTTTGTGTTCCCAACAAGCTAGGTGAAGGACGGCTTTCACACACACTTATCTCTCAGAACTGAGCATGTGGAGAGACCTTCGTTCATCTAGCACAAAGGGAACGGGTTGCAGGAGAAACTTTTACTCTGGTTTCTCCGTCTGTTTCCTAGTGCCGGTTTGAAGTTCCTGCAGTTTTCACTGTAAAACCGAGTTGGAGCTAGTACCTCCCCATATATATGTATGGAGTGGAGTTTGCAAGTGAAAAGAAACTTTGTGTTCCCAAATAGCTAGGTGAAGGACGGCTTTCACACACACTTATCTCTCAGAACTGAGCATGTGTAGAGACGTTCGTTCATCTAGCACAAAGGGAACGGGTTGCAGGAGAAACTTTTACTCTGGTTTCTCAGTCTGTTTCCTAGTGCCGGTGTGAAGTTCCTGCAGTTTTCACTGTAAAACCGATTTGGAGCTAGTACCTCCCCTTATAGATGTATGGAGTGGAGTTTGCAAATGAAAAGAAACTTTGTGTTCCCAACAAGCTAGGTGAAGGACGGCTTTCACACACACTTATCTCTCGGAACTGAGCATGTGGAGAGACGTTCGTTCATCTAGCACAAAGGGAACGGGTTGCAGGGGAAACTTTTACTCTGGTTTCTCAGTCTGTTTCCTAGTGCCGGTTTGAAGTTCCTGCAGTTTTCACTGTAAAACTGAGTTGGAGCTAGTACCTCCCCATATATATGTATGGAGTGGAGTTTGCAAGTGAAAAGAAACTTTGTGTTCCCAACAAGCTAGGTGAAGGACGGCTTTCACACACACTTATCTCTCAGAACTGAGCATGTGGAGAGACGTTCGTTCATCTAGAACAAAGGGAACGGGTTGCAGGAGAAACTTTTACTCTGGTTTCTCAGTCTGTTTCCTAGTGCCGGTTTGAAGTTCCTGCAGTTTTCACTGTAAAACCGAGTTGGAGCTAGTACCTCCCCATATATATGTATGGAGTGGAGTTTGCAAGTGAAAAGAAACTTTGTGTTCCCAACAAGCTAGGTGAAGGACGGCTTTCACACACACTTATCTCTCAGAACTGAGCATGTGGAGAGACGTTCGTTCATCTAGCACAAAGGGAACGGGTTGCAGGAGAAAGTTTTACTCTGGTTTCTCAGTCTGTTTCCTAGTGCCGGTTTGAAGTTCCTGCAGTTTTCACTGTAAAACTGAGTTGGAGCTAGTACCTACCCATATATATGTATGGAGTGGAGTTTGCAAGTGAAAAGAAACTTTGTGTTCCCAACAAGCTAGGTGAAGGACGGCTTTCACACACACTTATCTCTCAGAACTGAGCATGTGGAGAGACGTTCGTTCATCTAGCACAAAGGGAACGGGTTGCAGGAGAAACTTTTACTCTGGTTTCTCAGTCTGTTTCCTAGTGCCGGTTTGAAGTTCCTGCAGTTTTCACTGTAAAACCGAGTTGGAGCTAGTACCTCCCCATATATATATATGGAGTGGAGTTTGCAAGTGAAAAGAAACTTTGTGTTCCCAACAAGCTAGGTGAAGGACGGCTTTCACACACACTTATCTCTCAGAACTGAGCATGTGGAGAGACGTTCGTTCATCTAGCACAAAGGGAACGGGTTGCAGGAGAAAGTTTTACTCTGGTTTCTCAGTCTGTTTCCTAGTGCCGGTTTGAAGTTCCTGCAGTTTTCACTGTAAAACCGAGTTGGAGCTAGTACCTCCCCATATATATGTATGGAGTGGAGTTTGCAAGTGAAAAGAAACTTTGTGTTCCCAAAAAGCTAGGTGAAGGACGGCTTTCACACACACTTATCTCTCAGAACTGAGCATGTGGAGAGACGTTCGTTCATCTAGAACAAAGGGAACGGGTTGCAGGAGAAACTTTTACTCTGGTTTCTCAGTCTGTTTCCTAGTGCCGGTTTGAAGTTCCTGCAGTTTTCACTGTAAAACCGAGTTGGAGCTAGAACCTCCCCATATATATATATGGAGTGGAGTTTGCAAGTGAAAAGAAACTTTGTGTTCCCAACAAGCTAGGTGAAGGACGGCTTTCACACACACTTATCTCTCAGAACTGAGCATGTGGAGAGACGTTCGTTCATCTAGCACAAAGGGAACGGGTTGCAGGAGAAACTTTTACTCTGGTTTCTCAGTCTGTTTCCTAGTGCCGGTGTGAAGTTCCTGCAGTTTTCACTGTAAAACCGATTTGGAGCTAGTACCTCCCCATATAGATGTATGGAGTGGAGTTTGCAAATGAAAAGAAACTTTGTGTTCCCAACAAGCTAGGTGAAGGACGGCTTTCACACACACTTATCTCTCAGAACTGAGCATGTGGAGAGACGTTCGTTCATCTAGCACAAAGGGAACGGGTTGCAGGAGAAACTTTTACTCTGGTTTCTCAGTCTGTTTCCTAATGCCTGTTTGAAGTTCCTGCAGTTTTCACTGTAAAACCGAGTTGGAGCTAGTACCTCCCCATATATATGTATGGTGTGGAGTTTGAAACTGAAAAGAAACTTTGTGTTCCCAACAAGCTTGGTGAAGGACGGCTTTCACACACACTTATCTTTCAGAACTGAGCATGTGGAGAGACTTTCGTTCATCTAGCACAAAGGGAACGGGTTGCAGGGGAAACTTTTACTATGGTTTCTTAGTCTGTTTCCTAGTGTCGGTTTGAAGTTCCTGCAGGTTTCACTGTAAAACCGAGTTGGAGCTAGTACCTCCCCATATATATGTATGGAGTGGAGTTTGCAACTGAAAAGAAACTTTGTGTTCCCAACAAGCTAGGTGAAGGACGGCTTTCACACACACTTATCTCTCAGAACTGAGCATGTGGAGAGACGTTCGTTCATCCAGCACAAAGGGAACGGGTTGCAGGAGAAACTTTTACTCTGGTTTCTCAGTCTGTTTCCTAGTGCCGGTTTGAAGTTCCTGCAGTTTTCACTGTAAAACCGAGTTGGAGCTAGTACCTCCCCATATATATATATGGAGTGGAGTTTGCAAGTGAAAAGAAACTTTGTGTTCCCAACAAGCTAGGTGAAGGACGGCTTTCACACACACTTTTCTCTCAGAACTGAGCATGTGGAGAGACGTTCGTTCATCTAGCACAAAGGGAACGGGTTGCAGGAGAAACTTTTACTCTGGTTTCTCAGTCTGTTTCCTAGTGCCGGTTTGAAGTTCCTGCAGTTTTCACTGTAAAACCGAGTTGGAGCTAGTACCTCCCCATATATATGTATGGAGTGGAGTTTGCAAGTGAAAAGAAACTTTGTGTTCCCAACAAGCTAGGTGAAGGACGGCTTTCACACACACTTATCTCTCAGAACTGAGCATGTGGAGAGACGTTCGTTCATCTACCACAAAGGGAACGGGTTGCAGGAGAAACTTTTACTCTGGTTTCTCAGTCTGTTTCCTAGTGCCGGTTTGAAGTTCCTGCAGTTTTCACTGTAAAACCGAGTTGGAGCTAGTACCTCCCCATATATATATATGGAGTGGAGTTTGCAAGTGAAAAGAAACTTTGTGTTCCCAACAAGCTAGGTGAAGGACGGCTTTCACACACACTTATCTCTCAGAACTGAGCATGTGGAGAGACGTTCGTTCATCTAGCACAAAGGGAACGGGTTGCAGGAGAACTTTTACTCTGGTTTCTCAGTCTGTTTCCTAGTGCCGGTGTGAAGTTCCTGCAGTTTTCACTGTAAAACCGAGTTGGAGCTAGTACCTCCCCATATATATGTATGGAGTGGAGTTTGCAAGTGAAAAGAAACTTTGTGTTCCCAACAAGCTAGGTGAAGGACGGCTTTCACACACACTTATCTCTCAGAACTGAGCATGTGGAGAGACGTTCGTTCATCTAGCACAAAGGGAACGGGTTGCAGGAGAAACTTTTACTCTGGTTTCTCAGTCTGTTTCCTAGTGCCGGTTTGAAGTTCCTGCAGTTTTCACTGTAAAACCGAGTTGGAGCTAGTACCTCCCCATATATATGTATGGAGTGGAGTTTGCAAGTGAAAAGAAACTTTGTGTTCCCAAAAAGCTAGGTGAAGGACGGCTTTCACACACACTTATCTCTCAGAACTGAGCATGTGGAGAGACGTTCGTTCATCTAGAACAAAGGGAACGGGTTGCAGGAGAAACTTTTACTCTGGTTTCTCAGTCTGTTTCCTAGTGCCGGTGTGAATTTCCTGCATTTTTCACTGTAAAACCGATTTGGAGCTAGTACCTCCCCATATAGATGTATGGAGTGGAGTTTGCAAATGAAAAGAAACTTTGTGTTCCCAACAAGCTAGGTGAAGGACGGCTTTCACACACACTTATCTCTCAGAACTGAGCATGTGGAGAGACGTTCGTTCATCTAGCACAAAGGGAACGGGTTGCAGGAGAAACTTTTACTCTGGTTTCTCAGTCTGTTTCCTAATGCCTGTTTGAAGTTCCTGCAGTTTTCACTGTAAAACCGAGTTGGAGCTAGTACCTCCCCATATATATGTATGGAATGGAGTTTGAAACTGAAAAGAAACTTTGTGTTCCCAACAAGCTTGGTGAAGGACGGCTTTCACACACACTTATCTTTCAGAACTGAGCATGTGGAGAGACTTTCGTTCATCTAGCACAAAGGGAACGGGTTGCAGGGGAAACTTTTACTATGGTTTCTTAGTCTGTTTCCTAGTGTCGGTTTGAAGTTCCTGCAGGTTTCACTGTAAAACCGAGTTGGAGCTAGTACCTCCCCATATATATGTATGGAGAGGAGTTTGCAAGTGAAAAGAAACTTTGTGTTCCCAACAAGCTAGGTGAAGGACGGCTTTCACACACACTTATCTCCCAGAACTGAGCATGTGGAGAGACGTTAGTTCATCTAGCACAAAGGGAACGTGTTGCAGGAGAAATTGTACTGTGGATTATCAGTGTGTTTCCTAGTGCCGGTTTGAAGTTCCTGCAGTTTTCACTGTAAAACAGAATTGGAGCTCGTGCCTCACCATATATATGTATGGAGTGGAGTTTGCAACTGAAAAGAAACTTTGATTTCCCAACAAGCTAATTGAAGGACGGGATTCACACACACTAATCTCTCAGAACTGAGCATGTGGAGAGACGTTCGTTCATCTAGCACAAAGGGAACGGGTTGCAGGGGAAACTTTTACTATGGTTTCTTAGTCTGTTTCCTAGTGTCGGTTTGAAGTTCCTGCAGGTTTCACTGTAAAACCGAGTTGGAGCTAGTACCTCCCCATATATATGTATGGAGTGGAGTTTGCAAGTGAAAAGAAACTTTGTGTTCCCAACAAGCTAGGTGAAGGACGGCTTTCACACACACTTATCTCTCAGAACTGAGCATGTGGAGAGACCTTCGTTCATCTAGCACAAAGGGAACGGGTTGCAGGAGAAACTTTTACTCTGGTTTCTCCGTCTGTTTCCTAGTGCCGGTTTGAAGTTCCTGCAGTTTTCACTGTAAAACCGAGTTGGAGCTAGTACCTCCCCATATATATGTATGGAGTGGAGTTTGCAAGTGAAAAGAAACTTTGTGTTCCCAAATAGCTAGGTGAAGGACGGCTTTCACACACACTTATCTCTCAGAACTGAGCATGTGGAGAGACGTTCGTTCATCTAGCACAAAGGGAACGGGTTGCAGGAGAAACTTTTACTCTGGTTTCTCAGTCTGTTTCCTAGTGCCGGTGTGAAGTTCCTGCAGTTTTCACTGTAAAACCGATTTGGAGCTAGTACCTCCCCTTATAGATGTATGGAGTGGAGTTTGCAAATGAAAAGAAACTTTGTGTTCCCAACAAGCTAGGTGAAGGACGGCTTTCACACACACTTATCTCTCAGAACTGAGCATGTGGAGAGACGTTCGTTCATCTAGCACAAAGGGAACGGGTTGCAGGAGAAAGTTTTACTCTGGTTTCTCAGTCTGTTTCCTAGTGCCGGTTTGAAGTTCCTGCAGTTTTCACTGTAAAACCGAGTTGGAGCTAGTACCTCCCCATATATATATATGGAGTGGAGTTTGCAAGTGAAAAGAAACTTTGTGTTCCCAACAAGCTAGGTGAAGGACGGCTTTCACACACACTTATCTCTCAGAACTGAGCATGTGGAGAGACGTTCGTTCATCTAGCACAAAGGGAACGGGTTGCAGGAGAAAGTTTTACTCTGGTTTCTCAGTCTGTTTCCTAGTGCCGGTTTGAAGTTCCTGCAGTTTTCACTGTAAAACCGAGTTGGAGCTAGTACCTCCCCATATATATGTATGGAGTGGAGTTTGCAAGTGAAAAGAAACTTTGTGTTCCCAAAAAGCTAGGTGAAGGACGGCTTTCACACACACTTATCTCTCAGAACTGAGCATGTGGAGAGACGTTCGTTCATCTAGAACAAAGGGAACGGGTTGCAGGAGAAACTTTTACTCTGGTTTCTCAGTCTGTTTCCTAGTGCCGGTTTGAAGTTCCTGCAGTTTTCACTGTAAAACCGAGTTGGAGCTAGAACCTCCCCATATATATATATGGAGTGGAGTTTGCAAGTGAAAAGAAACTTTGTGTTCCCAACAAGCTAGGTGAAGGACGGCTTTCACACACACTTATCTCTCAGAACTGAGCATGTGGAGAGACGTTCGTTCATCTAGCACAAAGGGAACGGGTTGCAGGAGAAACTTTTACTCTGGTTTCTCAGTCTGTTTCCTAGTGCCGGTGTGAAGTTCCTGCAGTTTTCACTGTAAAACCGATTTGGAGCTAGTACCTCCCCATATAGATGTATGGAGTGGAGTTTGCAAATGAAAAGAAACTTTGTGTTCCCAACAAGCTAGGTGAAGGACGGCTTTCACACACACTTATCTCTCAGAACTGAGCATGTGGAGAGACGTTCGTTCATCTAGCACAAAGGGAACGGGTTGCAGGAGAAACTTTTACTCTGGTTTCTCAGTCTGTTTCCTAATGCCTGTTTGAAGTTCCTGCAGTTTTCACTGTAAAACCGAGTTGGAGCTAGTACCTCCCCATATATATGTATGGAGTGGAGTTTGAAACTGAAAAGAAACTTTGTGTTCCCAACAAGCTTGGTGAAGGACGGCTTTCACACACACTTATCTTTCAGAACTGAGCATGTGGAGAGACTTTCGTTCATCTAGCACAAAGGGAACGGGTTGCAGGGGAAACTTTTACTATGGTTTCTTAGTCTGTTTCCTAGTGTCGGTTTGAAGTTCCTGCAGGTTTCACTGTAAAACCGAGTTGGAGCTAGTACCTCCCCATATATATGTATGGAGTGGAGTTTGCAACTGAAAAGAAACTTTGTGTTCCCAACAAGCTAGGTGAAGGACGGCTTTCACACACACTTATCTCTCAGAACTGAGCATGTGGAGAGACGTTCGTTCATCTAGCAGAAAGGGAACGGGTTGCAGGAGAAACTTTTACTCTGGTTTCTCAGTCTGTTTCCTAGTGCCGGTTTGAAGTTCCTGCAGTTTTCACTGTAAAACCGAGTTGGAGCTAGTACCTCCCCATATATATGTATGGAGTGGAGTTTGCAAGTGAAAAGAAACTTTGTGTTCCCAACAAGCTAGGTGAAGGACGGCTTTCACACACACTTATCTCTCAGAACTGAGCATGTGGAGAGACGCTCGTTCATCTAGCACAAAGGGAACGGGTTGCAGGAGAAACTTTTACTCTGGTTTCTCAGTCTGTTTCCTAGTGCCGGTTTGAAGTTCCTGCAGTTTTCACTGTAAAACTGAGTTGGAGCTAGTACCTACCCATATATATGTATGGAGTGGAGTTTGCAAGTGAAAAGAAACTTTGTGTTCCCAACAAGCTAGGTGAAGGACGGCTTTCACACACACTTATCTCTCAGAACTGAGCATGTGGAGAGACGTTCGTTCATCTAGCACAAAGGGAACGGGTTGCAGGAGAAACTTTTACTCTGGTTTCTCCGTCTCTTTCCTAGTGCCGGTTTGAAGTTCCTGCAGTTTTCACTGTAAAACCGAGTTGGAGCTAGTACCTCCCCATATATATGTATGGAGTGGAGTTTGCAAGTGAAAAGAAACTTTGTGTTCCCAACAAGCTAGGTGAAGGACGGCTTTCACACACACTTATCTCTCAGAACTGAGCATGTGGAGAGACGTTTGTTCATCTAGCACAAAGGGAACGGGTTGCAGGAGAAACTTTTACTCTGGTTTCTCAGTCTGTTTCCTAATGCCTGTTTGAAGTTCCTGCAGTTTTCACTGTAAAACCGAGTTGGAGCTAGTACCTCCCCATATATATGTATGGAGTGGAGTTTGCAACTGAAAAGAAACTTTGTGTTCCCAACAAGCTTGGTGAAGGACGGCTTTCACACACACTTATCTTTCAGAACTGAGCATGTGGAGAGACTTTCGTTCATCTAGCACAAAGGGAACGGGTTGCAGGGGAAACTTTTACTATGGTTTCTTAGTCTGTTTCCTAGTGTCGGTTTGAAGTTCCTGCAGTTTTCACTGTAAAACTGAGTTGGAGCTAGTACCTACCCATATATATGTATGGAGTGGAGTTTGCAAGTGAAAAGAAACTTTGTGTTCCCAACAAGCTAGGTGAAGGACGGCTTTCACACACACTTATCTCTCAGAACTGAGCATGTGGAGAGACGTTCGTTCATCTAGCACAAAGGGAACGGGTTGCAGGAGAAACTTTTACTCTGGTTTCTCAGTCTGTTTCCTAGTGCCGGTTTGAAGTTCCTGCAGTTTTCACTGTAAAACCGAGTTGGAGCTAGTACCTCCCCATATATATGTATGGAGTGGAGTTTGCAAGTGAAAAGAAACTTTGTGTTCCCAACAAGCTAGGTGAAGGACGGCTTTCACACACACTTATCTCTCAGAACTGAGCATGTGGAGAGACGTTCGTTCATCTACCACAAAGGGAACGGGTTGCAGGAGAAACTTTTACTCTGTTTTCTCAGTCTGTTTCCTAGTGCCGGTTTGAAGTTCCTGCAGTTTTCACTGTAAAACCGAGTTGGAGCTAGTACCTCCCCATATATATGTATGGAGTGGAGTTTGCAAGTGAAAAGAAACTTTGTGTTCCCAAAAAGCTAGGTGAAGGACGGCTTTCACACACACTTATCTCTCAGAACTGAGCATGTGGAGAGACGTTCGTTCATCTAGCACAAAGGGAACGTGTTGCAGGAGAAATTGTACTGTGGATTATCAGTGTGTTTCCTAGTGCCGGTTTGAAGTTCCTGCAGTTTTCACTGTAAAACAGAATTGGAGCTCGTGCCTCACCATATATATGTATGGAGTGGAGTTTGCAACTGAAAAGAAACTTTGATTTCCCAACAAGCTAATTGAAGGACGGGATTCACACACACTTATCTCACAGAACTGAGCATGTGGAGAGACGTTCGTTCATCTACCACAAAGGGAACGGTTTGCAGGAGAAACTTTTACTCTGGTTTCTCAGTCTGTCTCCTAGTGCCGGTTTAAAGTTCCTGCAGTTTTCACTGTAAAATCGAGTTGGAGCTCGTACCTCCCCATATATATGTATGGAGTGGGGTTTGCAACTGAAAAGAAACTTTGTGTTCCCAACAAGCTTCGTGAAGGACGGCTTTCACACACACTAATCTCTCAGAACTGAGCATGTGGAGAGACGTTCGTTCATCTAGCACAAAGGGAACGGGTTGCAGGGGAAACTTTTACTATGGTTTCTTAGTATGTTTCCTAGTGTCGGTTTGAAGTTCCTGCAGGTTTCACTGTAAAACCGAGTTGGAGCTAGTACCTCCCCATATATATGTATGGAGTGGAGTTTGCAAGTGAAAAGAAACTTTGTGTTCCCAACAAGCTAGGTGAAGGACGGCTTTCACACACACTTATCTCTCAGAACTGAGCATGTGGAGAGACGTTCGTTCATCTAGCACAAAGGGAACGGGTTGCAGGAGAAACTTTTACTCTGGTTTCTCCGTCTGTTTCCTAGTGCCGGTTTGAAGTTCCTGCAGTTTTCACTGTAAAACCGAGTTGGAGCTAGTACCTCCCCATATATATGTATGGAGTGGAGTTTGCAAGTGAAAAGAAACTTTGTGTTCCCAAAAAGCTAGGTGAAGGACGGCTTTCACACACACTTATCTCTCAGAACTGAGCATGTGGAGAGACGTTCGTTCATCTAGCACAAAGGGAACGGGTTGCAGGAGAAACTTTTACTCTGGTTTCTCAGTCGGTTTCCTAGTGCCGGTGTGAAGTTCCTGCAGTTTTCACTGTAAAACCGATTTGGAGCTAGTACCTCCCCATATAGATGTATGGAGTGGAGTTTGCAAATGAAAAGAAACTTTGTGTTCCCAACAAGCTAGGTGAAGGACGGCTTTCACACACACTTATCTCTCGGAACTGAGCATGTGGAGAGACGTTCGTTCATCTAGCACAAAGGGAACGGGTTGCAGGGGAAACTTTTACTCTGGTTTCTCAGTCTGTTTCCTAGTGCCGGTTTGAAGTTCCTGCAGTTTTCACTGTAAAACCGAGTTGGAGCTAGTACCTCCCCATATATATGTATGGAGTGGAGTTTGCAAGTGAAAAGAAACTTTGTGTTCCCAACAAGCTAGGTGAAGGACGGCTTTCACACACACTTATCTCTCAGAACTGAGCATGTGGAGAGACGCTCGTTCATCTAGCACAAAGGGAACGGGTTGCAGGAGAAACTTTTACTCTGGTTTCTCAGTCTGTTTCCTAGTGCCGGTTTGAAGTTCCTGCAGTTTTCACTGTAAAACTGAGTTGGAGCTAGTACCTACCCATATATATGTATGGAGTGGAGTTTGCAAGTGAAAAGAAACTTTGTGTTCCCAACAAGCTAGGTGAAGGACGGCTTTCACACACACTTATCTCTCAGAACTGAGCATGTGGAGAGACGTTCGTTCATCTAGCACAAAGGGAACGGGTTGCAGGAGAAACTTTTACTCTGGTTTCTCCGTCTCTTTCCTAGTGCCGGTTTGAAGTTCCTGCAGTTTTCACTGTAAAACCGAGTTGGAGCTAGTACCTCCCCATATATATGTATGGAGTGGAGTTTGCAAGTGAAAAGAAACTTTGTGTTCCCAACAAGCTAGGTGAAGGACGGCTTTCACACACACTTATCTCTCAGAACTGAGCATGTGGAGAGACGTTCGTTCATCTAGCACAAAGGGAACGGGTTGCAGGAGAAACTTTTACTCTGGTTTCTCAGTCTGTTTCCTAATGCCTGTTTGAAGTTCCTGCAGTTTTCACTGTAAAACCGAGTTGGAGCTAGTACCTCCCCATATATATGTATGGAGTGGAGTTTGAAACTGAAAAGAAACTTTGTGTTCCCAACAAGCTTGGTGAAGGACGGCTTTCACACACACTTATCTTTCAGAACTGAGCATGTGGAGAGACTTTCGTTCATCTAGCACAAAGGGAACGGGTTGCAGGGGAAACTTTTACTATGGTTTCTTAGTCTGTTTCCTAGTGTCGGTTTGAAGTTCCTGCAGTTTTCACTGTAAAACTGAGTTGGAGCTAGTACCTACCCATATATATGTATGGAGTGGAGTTTGCAAGTGAAAAGAAACTTTGTGTTCCCAACAAGCTAGGTGAAGGACGGCTTTCACACACACTTATCTCTCAGAACTGAGCATGTGGAGAGACGTTCGTTCATCTAGCACAAAGGGAACGGGTTGCAGGAGAAACTTTTACTCTGGTTTCTCAGTCTGTTTCCTAGTGCCGGTTTGAAGTTCCTGCAGTTTTCACTGTAAAACCGAGTTGGAGCTAGTACCTCCCCATATATATGTATGGAGTGGAGTTTGCAAGTGAAAAGAAACTTTGTGTTCCCAACAAGCTAGGTGAAGGACGGCTTTCACACACACTTATCTCTCAGAACTGAGCATGTGGAGAGACGTTCGTTCATCTACCACAAAGGGAACGGGTTGCAGGAGAAACTTTTACTCTGTTTTCTCAGTCTGTTTCCTAGTGCCGGTTTGAAGTTCCTGCAGTTTTCACTGTAAAACCGAGTTGGAGCTAGTACCTCCCCATATATATGTATGGAGTGGAGTTTGCAAGTGAAAAGAAACTTTGTGTTCCCAAAAAGCTAGGTGAAGGACGGCTTTCACACACACTTATCTCTCAGAACTGAGCATGTGGAGAGACGTTCGTTCATCTAGCACAAAGGGAACGTGTTGCAGGAGAAATTGTACTGTGGATTATCAGTGTGTTTCCTAGTGCCGGTTTGAAGTTCCTGCAGTTTTCACTGTAAAACAGAATTGGAGCTCGTGCCTCACCATATATATGTATGGAGTGGAGTTTGCAACTGAAAAGAAACTTTGATTTCCCAACAAGCTAATTGAAGGACGGGATTCACACACACTTATCTCACAGAACTGAGCATGTGGAGAGACGTTCGTTCATCTACCACAAAGGGAACGGTTTGCAGGAGAAACTTTTACTCTGGTTTCTCAGTCTGTCTCCTAGTGCCGGTTTAAAGTTCCTGCAGTTTTCACTGTAAAATCGAGTTGGAGCTCGTACCTCCCCATATATATGTATGGAGTGGAGTTTGCAACTGAAAAGAAACTTTGTGTTCCCAACAAGCTTCGTGAAGGACGGCTTTCACACACACTAATCTCTCAGAACTGAGCATGTGGAGAGACGTTCGTTCATCTAGCACAAAGGGAACGGGTTGCAGGGGAAACTTTTACTATGGTTTCTTAGTATGTTTCCTAGTGTCGGTTTGAAGTTCCTGCAGGTTTCACTGTAAAACCGAGTTGGAGCTAGTACCTCCCCATATATATGTATGGAGTGGAGTTTGCAAGTGAAAAGAAACTTTGTGTTCCCAACAAGCTAGGTGAAGGACGGCTTTCACACACACTTATCTCTCAGAACTGAGCATGTGGAGAGACGTTCGTTCATCTAGCACAAAGGGAACGGGTTGCAGGAGAAACTTTTACTCTGGTTTCTCCGTCTGTTTCCTAGTGCCGGTTTGAAGTTCCTGCAGTTTTCACTGTAAAACCGAGTTGGAGCTAGTACCTCCCCATATATATGTATGGAGTGGAGTTTGCAAGTGAAAAGAAACTTTGTGTTCCCAAAAAGCTAGGTGAAGGACGGCTTTCACACACACTTATCTCTCAGAACTGAGCATGTGGAGAGACGTTCGTTCATCTAGCACAAAGGGAACGGGTTGCAGGAGAAACTTTTACTCTGGTTTCTCAGTCGGTTTCCTAGTGCCGGTGTGAAGTTCCTGCAGTTTTCACTGTAAAACCGATTTGGAGCTAGTACCTCCCCATATAGATGTATGGAGTGGAGTTTGCAAATGAAAAGAAACTTTGTGTTCCCAACAAGCTAGGTGAAGGACGGCTTTCACACACACTTATCTCTCGGAACTGAGCATGTGGAGAGACGTTCGTTCATCTAGCACAAAGGGAACGGGTTGCAGGGGAAACTTTTACTCTGGTTTCTCAGTCTGTTTCCTAGTGCCGGTTTGAAGTTCCTGCAGTTTTCACTGTAAAACTGAGTTGGAGCTAGTACCTACCCATATATATGTATGGAGTGGAGTTTGCAAGTGAAAAGAAACTTTGTGTTCCCAACAAGCTAGGTGAAGGACGGCTTTCACACACACTTATCTCTCAGAACTGAGCATGTGGAGAGACGTTCGTTCATCTAGCACAAAGGGAACGGGTTGCAGGAGAAACTTTTACTCTGGTTTCTCAGTCTGTTTCCTAGTGCCGGTTTGAAGTTCCTGCAGTTTTAACTGTAAAACCGAGTTGGAGCTAGTACCTCCCCATATATATGTATGGAGTGGAGTTTGCAAGTGAAAAGAAACTTTGTGTTCCCAACAAGCTAGGTGAAGGACGGCTTTCACACACACTTATCTCTCAGAACTGAGCATGTGGAGAGACGTTCGTTCATCTAGCACAAAGGGAACGGGTTGCAGGAGAAACTTTTACTCTGGTTTCTCAGTCTGTTTCCTAGTGCCGGTTTGAAGTTCCTGCAGTTTTCACTGTAAAACCGAGTTGGAGCTAGTACCTCCCCATATATATATATGGAGTGGAGTTTGCAAGTGAAAAGAAACTTTGTGTTCCCAACAAGCTAGGTGAAGGACGGCTTTCACACACACTTATCTCTCAGAACTGAGCATGTGGAGAGACGTTCGTTCATCTAGCACAAAGGGAACGGGTTGCAGGAGAAAGTTTTACTCTGGTTTCTCAGTCTGTTTCCTAGTGCCGGTTTGAAGTTCCTGCAGTTTTCACTGTAAAACCGAGTTGGAGCTAGTACCTCCCCATATATATGTATGGAGTGGAGTTTGCAAGTGAAAAGAAACTTTGTGTTCCCAAAAAGCTAGGTGAAGGACGGCTTTCACACACACTTATCTCTCAGAACTGAGCATGTGGAGAGACGTTCGTTCATCTAGAACAAAGGGAACGGGTTGCAGGAGAAACTTTTACTCTGGTTTCTCAGTCTGTTTCCTAGTGCCGGTTTGAAGTTCCTGCAGTTTTCACTGTAAAACCGAGTTGGAGCTAGAACCTCCCCATATATATATATGGAGTGGAGTTTGCAAGTGAAAAGAAACTTTGTGTTCCCAACAAGCTAGGTGAAGGACGGCTTTCACACACACTTATCTCTCAGAACTGAGCATGTGGAGAGACGTTCGTTCATCTAGCACAAAGGGAACGGGTTGCAGGAGAAACTTTTACTCTGGTTTCTCAGTCTGTTTCCTAGTGCCGGTGTGAAGTTCCTGCAGTTTTCACTGTAAAACCGAGTTGGAGCTAGTACCTCCCCATATATATGTATGGAGTGGAGTTTGAAACTGAAAAGAAACTTTGTGTTCCCAACAAGCTTGGTGAAGGACGGCTTTCACACACACTTATCTTTCAGAACTGAGCATGTGGAGAGACTTTCGTTCATCTAGCACAAAGGGAACGGGTTGCAGGGGAAACTTTTACTATGGTTTCTTAGTCTGTTTCCTAGTGTCGGTTTGAAGTTCCTGCAGGTTTCACTGTAAAACCGAGTTGGAGCTAGTACCTCCCCATATATATGTATGGAGAGGAGTTTGCAAGTGAAAAGAAACTTTGTGTTCCCAACAATCTAGGTGAAGGACGGCTTTCACACACACTTATCTCTCAGAACTGAGCATGTGGAGAGACGTTCGTTCATCTAGCAGAAAGGGAACGGGTTGCAGGAGAAACTTTTACTCTGGTTTCTCAGTCTGTTTCCTAGTGCCGGTTTGAAGTTCCTGCAGTTTTCACTGTAAAACCGAGTTGGAGCTAGTACCTCCCCATATATATGTATGGAGTGGAGTTTGCAAGTGAAAAGAAACTTTGTGTTCCCAACAAGCTAGGTGAAGGACGGCTTTCACACACACTTATCTCTCAGAACTGAGCATGTGGAGAGACGCTCGTTCATCTAGCACAAAGGGAACGGGTTGCAGGAGAAACTTTTACTCTGGTTTCTCAGTCTGTTTCCTAGTGCCGGTTTGAAGTTCCTGCAGTTTTCACTGTAAAACTGAGTTGGAGCTAGTACCTACCCATATATATGTATGGAGTGGAGTTTGCAAGTGTAAAGAAACTTTGTGTTCCCAACAAGCTAGGTGAAGGACGGCTTTCACACACACTTATCTCTCAGAACTGAGCATGTGGAGAGACGTTCGTTCATCTAGCACAAAGGGAACGGGTTGCAGGAGAAACTTTTACTCTGGTTTCTCAGTCTGTTTCCTAATGCCTGTTTGAAGTTCCTGCAGTTTTCACTGTAAAACCGAGTTGGAGCTAGTACCTCCCCATATATATGTATGGAGTGGAGTTTGAAACTGAAAAGAAACTTTGTGTTCCCAACAAGCTTGGTGAAGGACGGCTTTCACACACACTTATCTTTCAGAACTGAGCATGTGGAGAGACTTTCGTTCATCTAGCACAAAGGGAACGGGTTGCAGGGGAAACTTTTACTATGGTTTCTTAGTCTGTTTCCTAGTGTCGGTTTGAAGTTCCTGCAGGTTTCACTGTAAAACCGAGTTGGAGCTAGTACCTCCCCATATATATGTATGGAGAGGAGTTTGCAAGTGAAAAGAAACTTTGTGTTCCCAACAATCTAGGTGAAGGACGGCTTTCACACACACTTATCTCTCAGAACTGAGCATGTGGAGAGACGTTCGTTCATCTAGCAGAAAGGGAACGGGTTGCAGGAGAAACTTTTACTCTGGTTTCTCAGTCTGTTTCCTAGTGCCGGTTTGAAGTTCCTGCAGTTTTCACTGTAAAACCGAGTTGGAGCTAGTACCTCCCCATATATATGTATGGAGTGGAGTTTGCAAGTGAAAAGAAACTTTGTGTTCCCAACAAGCTAGGTGAAGGACGGCTTTCACACACACTTATCTCTCAGAACTGAGCATGTGGAGAGACGCTCGTTCATCTAGCACAAAGGGAACGGGTTGCAGGAGAAACTTTTACTCTGGTTTCTCAGTCTGTTTCCTAGTGCCGGTTTGAAGTTCCTGCAGTTTTCACTGTAAAACTGAGTTGGAGCTAGTACCTACCCATATATATGTATGGAGTGGAGTTTGCAAGTGAAAAGAAACTTTGTGTTCCCAACAAGCTAGGTGAAGGACGGCTTTCACACACACTTATCTCTCAGAACTGAGCATGTGGAGAGACGTTCGTTCATCTAGCACAAAGGGAACGGGTTGCAGGAGAAACTTTTACTCTGGTTTCTCCGTCTCTTTCCTAGTGCCGGTTTGAAGTTCCTGCAGTTTTCACTGTAAAACCGAGTTGGAGCTAGTACCTCCCCATATATATGTATGGAGTGGAGTTTGCAAGTGAAAAGAAACTTTGTGTTCCCAACAAGCTAGGTGAAGGACGGCTTTCACACACACTTATCTCTCAGAACTGAGCATGTGGAGAGACGCTCGTTCATCTAGCACAAAGGGAACGGGTTGCAGGAGAAACTTTTACTCTGGTTTCTCAGTCTGTTTCCTAGTGCCGGTTTGAAGTTCCTGCAGTTTTCACTGTAAAACTGAGTTGGAGCTAGTACCTACCCATATATATGTATGGAGTGGAGTTTGCAAGTGAAAAGAAACTTTGTGTTCCCAACAAGCTAGGTGAAGGACGGCTTTCACACACACTTATCTCTCAGAACTGAGCATGTGGAGAGACGTTCGTTCATCTAGCACAAAGGGAACGGGTTGCAGGAGAAACTTTTACTCTGGTTTCTCCGTCTCTTTCCTAGTGCCGGTTTGAAGTTCCTGCAGTTTTCACTGTAAAACCGAGTTGGAGCTAGTACCTCCCCATATATATGTATGGAGTGGAGTTTGCAAGTGAAAAGAAACTTTGTGTTCCCAACAAGCTAGGTGAAGGACGGCTTTCACACACACTTATCTCTCAGAACTGAGCATGTGGAGAGACGTTCGTTCATCTAGCACAAAGGGAACGGGTTGCAGGAGAAACTTTTACTCTGGTTTCTCAGTCTGTTTCCTAGTGCCGGTTTGAAGTTCCTGCAGTTTTCACTGTAAAACCGAGTTGGAGCTAGTACCTCCCCATATATATGTATGGAGTGGAGTTTGCAAGTGGAAAGAAACTTTGTGTTCCCAAAAAGCTAGGTGAAGGACGGCTTTCACACACACTTATCTCTCAGAACTGAGCATGTGGAGAGACGTTCGTTCATCTAGAAAAAAGGGAACGGGTTGCAGGAGAAACTTTTACTCTGGTTTCTCAGTCTGTTTCCTAGTGCCGGTTTGAAGTTCCTGCAGTTTTCACTGTAAAACCGAGTTGGAGCTAGAACCTCCCCATATATATATATGGAGTGGAGTTTGCAAGTGAAAAGAAACTTTGTGTTCCCAACAAGCTAGGTGAAGGACGGCTTTCACACACACTTATCTCTCAGAACTGAGCATGTGGAGAGACGTTCGTTCATCTAGCACAAAGGGAACGGGTTGCAGGAGAAACTTTTACTCTGGTTTCTCAGTCTGTTTCCTAGTGCCGGTGTGAAGTTCCTGCAGTTTTCACTGTAAAACCGATTTGGAGCTAGTACCTCCCCATATAGATGTATGGAGTGGAGTTTGCAAATGAAAAGAAACTTTGTGTTCCCAACAAGCTAGGTGAAGGACGGCTTTCACACACACTTATCTCTCAGAACTGAGCATGTGGAGAGACGTTCGTTCATCTAGCACAAAGGGAACGGGTTGCAGGAGAAACTTTTACTCTGGTTTCTCAGTCTGTTTCCTAATGCCTGTTTGAAGTTCCTGCAGTTTTCACTGTAAAACCGAGTTGGAGCTAGTACCTCCCCATATATATGTATGGAGTGGAGTTTGAAACTGAAAAGAAACTTTGTGTTCCCAACAAGCTTGGTGAAGGACGGCTTTCACACACACTTATCTTTCAGAACTGAGCATGTGGAGAGACTTTCGTTCATCTAGCACAAAGGGAACGGGTTGCAGGGGAAACTTTTACTATGGTTTCTTAGTCTGTTTCCTAGTGTCGGTTTGAAGTTCCTGCAGGTTTCACTGTAAAACCGAGTTGGAGCTAGTACCTCCCCATATATATGTATGGAGAGGAGTTTGCAAGTGAAAAGAAACTTTGTGTTCCCAACAAGCTAGGTGAAGGACGGCTTTCACACACACTTATCTCCCAGAACTGAGCATGTGGAGAGACGTTAGTTCATCTAGCACAAAGGGAACGTGTTGCAGGAGAAATTGTACTGTGGATTATCAGTGTGTTTCCTAGTGCCGGTTTGAAGTTCCTGCAGTTTTCACTGTAAAACCGAGTTGGAGCTAGTACCTCCCCATATATATGTATGGAGTGGAGTTTGCAAGTGAAAAGAAACTTTGTGTTCCCAACAAGCTAGGTGAAGGACGGCTTTCACACACACTTATCTCTCAGAACTGAGCATGTGGAGAGACGTTCGTTCATCTAGCACAAAGGGAACGGGTTGCAGGAGAAACTTTTACTCTGGTTTCTCAGTCTGTTTCCTAGTGCCGGTGTGAAGTTCCTGCAGTTTTCACTGTAAAACCGATTTGGAGCTAGTACCTCCCCATATAGATGTATGGAGTGGAGTTTGCAAATGAAAAGAAACTTTGTGTTCCCAACAAGCTAGGTGAAGGACGGCTTTCACACACACTTATCTCTCAGAACTGAGCATGTGGAGAGACGTTCGTTCATCTAGCACAAAGGGAACGGGTTGCAGGAGAAACTTTTACTCTGGTTTCTCAGTCTGTTTCCTAATGCCTGTTTGAAGTTCCTGCAGTTTTCACTGTAAAACCGAGTTGGAGCTAGTACCTCCCCATATATATGTATGGAGTGGAGTTTGAAACTGAAAAGAAACTTTGTGTTCCCAACAAGCTTGGTGAAGGACGGCTTTCACACACACTTATCTTTCAGAACTGAGCATGTGGAGAGACTTTCGTTCATCTAGCACAAAGGGAACGGGTTGCAGGGGAAACTTTTACTATGGTTTCTTAGTCTGTTTCCTAGTGTCGGTTTGAAGTTCCTGCAGGTTTCACTGTAAAACCGAGTTGGAGCTAGTACCTCCCCATATATATGTATGGAGAGGAGTTTGCAAGTGAAAAGAAACTTTGTGTTCCCAACAAGCTAGGTGAAGGACGGCTTTCACACACACTTATCTCCCAGAACTGAGCATGTGGAGAGACGTTAGTTCATCTAGCACAAAGGGAACGTGTTGCAGGAGAAATTGTACTGTTGATTATCAGTGTGTTTCCTAGTGCCGGTTTGAAGTTCCTGCAGTTTTCACTGTAAAACCGAGTTGGAGCTAGTACCTCCCCATATATATGTATGGAGTGGAGTTTGCAAGTGAAAAGAAACTTTGTGTTCCCAAAAAGCTAGGTGAAGGACGGCTTTCACACACACTTATCTCTCAGAACTGAGCATGTGGAGAGACGTTCGTTCATCTAGAACAAAGGGAACGGGTTGCAGGAGAAACTTTTACTCTGGTTTCTCAGTCTGTTTCCTAGTGCCGGTTTGAAGTTCCTGCAGTTTTCACTGTAAAACCGAGTTGGAGCTAGAACCTCCCCATATATATATATGGAGTGGAGTTTGCAAGTGAAAAGAAACTTTGTGTTCCCAACAAGCTAGGTGAAGGACGGCTTTCACACACACTTATCTCTCAGAACTGAGCATGTGGAGAGACGTTCGTTCATCTAGCACAAAGGGAACGGGTTGCAGAAGAAACTTTTACTCTGGTTTCTCAGTCTGTTTCCTAGTGCCGGTGTGAAGTTCCTGCAGTTTTCACTGTAAAACCGATTTGGAGCTAGTACCTCCCCATATAGATGTATGGAGTGGAGTTTGCAAATGAAAAGAAACTTTGTGTTCCCAACAAGCTAGGTGAAGGACGGCTTTCACACACACTTATCTCCCAGAACTGAGCATGTGGAGAGACGTTAGTTCATCTAGCACAAAGGGAACGTGTTGCAGGAGAAATTGTACTGTGGATTATCAGTGTGTTTCCTAGTGCCGGTTTTAAGTTCCTGCAGTTTTCACTGTAAAACAGAATTGGAGCTCGTGCCTCACCATATATATGTATGGAGTGGAGTTTGCAACTGAAAAGAAACTTTGATTTCCCAACAAGCTAGGTGAAGGACGGCTTTCACACACACTTATCTCTCAGAACTGAGCATGTGGAGAGACGTTCGTTCATCTAGCACAAAGGGAACGGGTTGCAGGAGAAACTTTTACTCTGGTTTCTCAGTCTGTTTCCTAGTGCCGGTTTGAAGTTCCTGCAGTTTTCACTGTAAAACTGAGTTGGAGCTAGTACCTACCCATATATATGTATGGAGTGGAGTTTGCAAGTGAAAAGAAACTTTGTGTTCCCAACAAGCTAGGTGAAGGACGGCTTTCACACACACTTATCTCTCAGAACTGAGCATGTGGAGAGACGTTCGTTCATCTAGCACAAAGGGAACGGGTTGCAGGAGAAACTTTTACTCTGGTTTCTCAGTCTGTTTCCTAGTGCCGGTTTGAAGTTCCTGCAGTTTTCACTGTAAAACCGAGTTGGAGCTAGTACCTCCCCATATATATATATGGAGTGGAGTTTGCAAGTGAAAAGAAACTTTGTGTTCCCAACAAGCTAGGTGAAGGACGGCTTTCACACACACTTATCTCTCAGAACTGAGCATGTGGAGAGACGTTCGTTCATCTAGCACAAAGGGAACGGGTTGCAGGAGAAACTTTTACTCTGGTTTCTCAGTCTGTTTCCTAGTGCCGGTTTGAAGTTTCTGCAGTTTTCACTGTAAAACCGAGTTGGAGCTAGTACCTCCCCATATATATGTATGGAGTGGAGTTTGCAAGTGAAAAGAAACTTTGTGTTCCCAAAAAGCTAGGTGAAGGACGGCTTTCACACACACTTATCTCTCAGAACTGAGCATGTGGAGAGACGTTCGTTCATCTAGAACAAAGGGAACGGGTTGCAGGAGAAACTTTTACTCTGGTTTCTCAGTCTGTTTCCTAGTGCCGGTTTGAAGTTCCTGCAGTTTTCACTGTAAAACTGAGTTGGAGCTAGAACCTCCCCATATATATATATGGAGTGGAGTTTGCAAGTGAAAAGAAACTTTGTGTTCCCAACAAGCTAGGTGAAGGACGGCTTTCACACACACTTATCTCTCAGAACTGAGCATGTGGAGAGACGTTCGTTCATCTAGCACAAAGGGAACGGGTTGCAGGAGAAACTTTTACTCTGGTTTCTCAGTCTGTTTCCTAGTGCCGGTGTGAAGTTCCTGCAGTTTTCACTGTAAAACCGATTTGGAGCTAGTACCTCCCCATATAGATGTATGGAGTGGAGTTTGCAAATGAAAAGAAACTTTGTGTTCCCAACAAGCTAGGTGAAGGACGGCTTTCACACACACTTATCTCTCAGAACTGAGCATGTGGAGAGACGTTCGTTCATCTAGAACAAAGGGAACGGGTTGCAGGAGAAACTTTTACTCTGGTTTCTCAGTCTGTTTCCTAGTGCCGGTTTGAAGTTCCTGCAGTTTTCACTGTAAAACTGAGTTGGAGCTAGAACCTCCCCATATATATATATGGAGTGGAGTTTGCAAGTGAAAAGAAACTTTGTGTTCCCAACAAGCTAGGTGAAGGACGGCTTTCACACACACTTATCTCTCAGAACTGAGCATGTGGAGAGACGTTCGTTCATCTAGCACAAAGGGAACGGGTTGCAGGAGAAACTTTTACTCTGGTTTCTCAGTCTGTTTCCTAGTGCCGGTGTGAAGTTCCTGCAGTTTTCACTGTAAAACCGATTTGGAGCTAGTACCTCCCCATATAGATGTATGGAGTGGAGTTTGCAAATGAAAAGAAACTTTGTGTTCCCAACAAGCTAGGTGAAGGACGGCTTTCACACACACTTATCTCTCAGAACTGAGCATGTGGAGAGACGTTCGTTCATCTAGAACAAATGGAACGGGTTGCAGGAGAAACTTTTACTCTGGTTTCTCAGTCTGTTTCCTAGTGCCGGTTTGAAATTCCTGCAGTTTTCACTGTAAAACCGAGTTGGAGCTAGAACCTCCCCATATATATATATGGAGTGGAGTTTGCAAGTGAAAAGAAACTTTGTGTTCCCAACAAGCTAGGTGAAGGACGGCTTTCACACACACTTATCTCTCAGAACTGAGCATGTGGAGAGACGTTCGTTCATCTAGCACAAAGGGAACGGGTTGCAGGAGAAACTTTTACTCTGGTTTCTCAGTCTGTTTCCTAGTGCCGGTGTGAAGTTCCTGCAGTTTTCACTGTAAAACCGATTTGGAGCTAGTACCTCCCCATATAGATGTATGGAGTGGAGTTTGCAAATGAAAAGAAACTTTGTGTTCCCAACAAGCTAGGTGAAGGACGGCTTTCACACACACTTATCTCTCAGAACTGAGCATGTGGAGAGACGTTCGTTCATCTAGCACAAAGGGAACGGGTTGCAGGAGAAACTTTTACTCTGGTTTCTCAGTCTGTTTCCTAGTGCCGGTGTGAAGTTCCTGCAGTTTTCACTGTAAAACCGATTTGGAGCTAGTACCTCCCCATATAGATGTATGGAGTGGAGTTTGCAAATGAAAAGAAACTTTGTGTTCCCAACAAGCTAGGTGAAGGACGGCTTTCACACACACTTATCTCTCAGAACTGAGCATGTGGAGAGACGTTCGTTCATCTAGCACAAAGGGAACGGGTTGCAGGGGAAACTTTTACTCTGGTTTCTCAGTCTGTTTCCTAGTGCCGGTGTGAAGTTCCTGCAGTTTTCACTGTAAAACCGATTTGGAGCTAGTACCTCCCCATATAGATGTATGGAGTGGAGTTTGCAAATGAAAAGAAACTTTGTGTTCCCAACAAGCTAGGTGAAGGACGGCTTTCACACACACTTATCTCTCAGAACTGAGCATGTGGAGAGACGTTCGTTCATCTAGCACAAAGGGAACGGGTTGCAGGAGAAACTTTTACTCTGGTTTCTCAGTCTGTTTCCTAGTGCCGGTGTGAAGTTCCTGCAGTTTTCACTGTAAAACAGATTTGGAGCTAGTACCTCCCCATATAGATGTATGGAGTGGAGTTTGCAAATGAAAAGAAACTTTGTGTTCCCAACAAGCTAGGTGAAGGACGGCTTTCACACACACTTATCTCTCAGAACTGAGCATGTGGAGAGACGTTCGTTCATCTAGAACAAAGGGAACGGGTTGCAGGAGAAACTTTTACTCTGGTTTCTCAGTCTGTTTCCTAGTGCCGGTTTGAAGTTCCTGCAGTTTTCACTGTAAAACCGAGTTGGAGCTAGAACCTCCCCATATATATATATGGAGTGGAGTTTGCAAGTGAAAAGAAACTTTGTGTTCCCAACAAGCTAGGTGAAGGACGGCTTTCACACACACTTATCTCTCAGAACTGAGCATGTGGAGAGACGTTCGTTCATCTAGCACAAAGGGAACGGGTTGCAGGAGAAACTTTTACTCTGGTTTCTCAGTCTGTTTCCTAGTGCCGGTGTGAAGTTCCTGCAGTTTTCACTGTAAAACCGATTTGGAGCTAGTACCTCCCCATATAGATGTATGGAGTGGAGTTTGCAAATGAAAAGAAACTTTGTGTTCCCAACAAGCTAGGTGAAGGACGGCTTTCACACACACTTATCTCTCAGAACTGAGCATGTGGAGAGACGTTCGTTCATCTAGCACAAAGGGAACGGGTTGCAGGAGAAACTTTTACTCTGGTTTCTCAGTCTGTTTCCTAATGCCTGTTTGAAGTTCCTGCAGTTTTCACTGTAAAACCGAGTTGGAGCTAGTACCTCCCCATATATATGTATGGAGTGGAGTTTGAAACTGAAAAGAAACTTTGTGTTCCCAACAAGCTTGGTGAAGGACGGCTTTCACACACACTTATCTTTCAGAACTGAGCATGTGGAGAGACTTTGTTTCATCTAGCACAAAGGGAACGGGTTGCAGGGGAAACTTTTACTATGGTTTCTTAGTCTGTTTCCTAGTGTCGGTTTGAAGTTCCTGCAGGTTTCACTGTAAAACCGAGTTGGAGCTAGTACCTCCCCATATATATGTATGGAGAGGAGTTTGCAAGTGAAAAGAAACTTTGTGTTCCCAACAAGCTAGGTGAAGGACGGCTTTCACACACACTTATCTCCCAGAACTGAGCATGTGGAGAGACGTTAGTTCATCTAGCACAAAGGGAACGTGTTGCAGGAGAAATTGTACTGTGGATTATCAGTGTGTTTCCTAGTGCCGGTTTGAAGTTCCTGCAGTTTTCACTGTAAAACAGAATTGGAGCTCGTGCCTCACCATATATATGTATGGAGTGGAGTTTGCAACTGAAAAGAAACTTTGATTTCCCAACAAGCTAATTGAAGGACGGGATTCACACACACTTATCTCACAGAACTGAGCATGTGGAGAGACGTTCGTTCATCTACCACAAAGGGAACGGTTTGCAGGAGAAACTTTTACTCTGGTTTCTCAGTCTGTCTCCTAGTGCCGGTTTAAAGTTCCTGCAGTTTTCACTGTAAAATCGAGTTGGAGCTCGTACCTCCCCATATATATGTATGGAGTGGAGTTTGCAACTGAAAAGAAACTTTGTGTTCCCAACAAGCTTCGTGAAGGACGGCTTTCACACACACTAATCTCTCAGAACTGAGCATGTGGAGAGACGTTCGTTCATCTAGCACAAAGGGAACGGGTTGCAGGGGAAACTTTTACTATGGTTTCTTAGTCTGTTTCCTAGTGTCGGTTTGAAGTTCCTGCAGGTTTCACTGTAAAACCGAGTTGGAGCTAGTACCTCCCCATATATATGTATGGAGTGGAGTTTGCAAGTGAAAAGAAACTTTGTGTTCCCAACAAGCTAGGTGAAGGACGGCTTTCACACACACTTATCTCTCAGAACTGAGCATGTGGAGAGACGTTCGTTCATCTAGCACAAAGGGAACGGGTTGAAGGAGAAACTTTTACTCTGGTTTCTCCGTCTGTTTCCTAGTGCCGGTTTGAAGTTCCTGCAGTTTTCACTGTAAAACCGAGTTGGAGCTAGTACCTCCCCATATATATGTATGGAGTGGAGTTTGCAAGTGAAAAGAAACTTTGTGTTCCCAACAAGCTAGGTGAAGGACGGCTTTCACACACACTTATCTCTCAGAACTGAGCATGTGGAGAGACGTTCGTTCATCTAGCACAAAGGGAACGGGTTGCAGGAGAAACTTTTACTCTGGTTTCTCAGTCTGTTTCCTAGTGCCGGTGTGAAGTTCCTGCAGTTTTCACTGTAAAACCGATTTGGAGCTAGTACCTCCCCATATAGATGTATGGAGTGGAGTTTGCAAATGAAAAGAAACTTTGTGTTCCCAACAAGCTAGGTGAAGGACGGCTTTCACACACACTTATCTCTCGGAACTGAGCATGTGGAGAGACGTTCGTTCATCTAGCACAAAGGGAACGGGTTGCAGGGGAAACTTTTACTCTGGTTTCTCAGTCTGTTTCCCAGTGCCGGTTTGAATTTCTTGCAGTTTTCACTGTAAAACTGAGTTGGAGCTAGTACCTACCCATATATATGTATGGAGTGGAGTTTGCAAATGAAAAGAAACTTTGTGTTCCCAACAAGCTAGGTGAAGGACGGCTTTCACACACACTTATCTCTCAGAACTGAGCATGTGGAGAGACGTTCGTTCATCTAGCACAAAGGGAACGGGTTGCAGGAGAAACTTTTACTCTGGTTTCTCCGTCTGTTTCCAAGTGCCGGTTTGAAGTTCCTGCAGTTTTCACTGTAAAACCGAGTTGGAGCTAGTACCTCCCCATATATATGTATGGAGTGGAGTTTGCAAGTGAAAAGAAACTTTGTGTTCCCAACAAGCTAGGTGAAGGACGGCTTTCACACACACTTATCTCTCAGAACTGAGCATGTGGAGAGACGTTCGTTCATCTAGCACAAAGGGAACGGGTTGCAGGAGAAACTTTTACTCTGGTTTCTCAGTCTGTTTCCTAGTGCCGGTTTGAAGTTCCTGCAGTTTTCACTGTAAAACTGAGTTGGAGCTAGTACCTCCCCATATATATGTATGGAGTGGAGTTTGCAAGTGAAAAGAAACTTTGTGTTCCCAACAAGCTAGGTGAAGGACGGCTTTCACACACACTTATCTCTCAGAACTGAGCATGTGGAGAGACGTTCGTTCATCTAGCACAAAGGGAACGGGTTGCAGGAGAAACTTTTACTCTGGTTTCTCAGTCTGTTTCCTAGTGCCGGTTTGAAGTTCCTGCAGTTTTCACTGTAAAACCGAGTTGGAGCTAGTACCTCCCCATATATATGTATGGAGTGGAGTTTGCAAGTGAAAAGAAACTTTGTGTTCCCAAAAAGCTAGGTGAAGGACGGCTTTCACACACACTTATCTCTCAGAACTGAGCATGTGGAGAGACGTTCGTTCATCTAGAACAAAGGGAACGGGTTGCAGGAGAAACTTTTACTCTGGTTTCTCAGTCTGTTTCCTAGTGCCGGTTTGAAGTTCCTGCAGTTTTCACAGTAAAACCGAGTTGGAGCTAGAACCTCCCCATATATATATATGGAGTGGAGTTTGCAAGTGAAAAGAAACTTTGTGTTCCCAACAAGCTAGGTGAAGGACGGCTTTCACACACACTTATCTCTCAGAACTGAGCATGTGGAGAGACGTTCGTTCATCTAGCACAAAGGGAACGGGTTGCAGGAGAAACTTTTACTCTGGTTTCTCAGTCTGTTTCCTAGTGCCGGTGTGAAGTTCCTGCAGTTTTCACTGTAAAACCGATTTGGAGCTAGTACCTTCCCATATAGATGTATGGAGTGGAGTTTGCAAATGAAAAGAAACTTTGTGTTCCCAACAAGCTAGGTGAAGGACGGCTTTCACACACACTTATCTCTCAGAACTGAGCATGTGGAGAGACGTTCGTTCATCTAGCACAAAGGGAACGGGTTGCAGGAGAAACTTTTACTCTGGTTTCTCAGTCTGTTTCCTAGTGCCGGTGTGAAGTTCCTGCAGTTTTCACTGTAAAACCGATTTGGAGCTAGTACCTCCCCATATAGATGTATGGAGTGGAGTTTGCAAATGAAAAGAAACTTTGTGTTCCCAACAAGCTAGGTGAAGGACGGCTTTCACACACACTTATCTCTCGGAACTGAGCATGTGGAGGGACGTTCGTTCATCTAGCACAAAGGGAACGGGTTGCAGGGGAAACTTTTACTCTGGTTTCTCAGTCTGTTTCCTAGTGCCTGTTTGAAGTTCCTGCAGTTTTCACTGTAAAACTGAGTTGGAGCTAGTACCTACCCATATATATGTATGGAGTGGAGTTTGCAAGTGAAAAGAAACTTTGTGTTCCCAACAAGCTAGGTGAAGGACGGCTTTCACACACACTTATCTCTCGGAACTGAGCATGTGGAGGGACGTTCGTTCATCTAGCACAAAGGGAACGGGTTGCAGGGGAAACTTTTACTCTGGTTTCTCAGTCTGTTTCCTAGTGCCTGTTTGAAGTTCCTGCAGTTTTCACTGTAAAACTGAGTTGGAGCTAGTACCTACCCATATATATGTATGGAGTGGAGTTTGCAAGTGAAAAGAAACTTTGTGTTCCCAACAAGCTAGGTGAAGGACGGCTTTCACACACACTTATCTCTCAGAACTGAGCATGTGGAGAGACGTTCGTTCATCTAGCACAAAGGGAACGGGTTGCAGGAGAAACTTTTACTCTGGTTTCTCCGTCTGTTTCCTAGTGCCGGTTTGAAATTCCTGCAGTTTTCACTGTAAAACCGAGTTGGAGCTAGTACCTCCCCATATATATGTATGGAGTGGAGTTTGCAAGTGAAAAGAAACTTTGTGTTCCCAACAAGCTAGGTGAAGGACGGCTTTCACACACACTTATCTCTCAGAACTGAGCATGTGGAGAGACGTTCGTTCATCTAGCACAAAGGGAACGGGTTGCAGGAGAAACTTTTACTCTGGTTTCTCAGTCTGTTTCCTAGTGCCGGTTTGAAGTTCCTGCAGTTTTCACTGTAAAACTGAGTTGGAGCTAGTACCTCCCCATATATATGTATGGAGTGGAGTTTGCAAGTGAAAAGAAACTTTGTGTTCCCAACAAGCTAGGTGAAGGACGGCTTTCACACACACTTATCTCTCAGAACTGAGCATGTGGAGAGACGTTCGTTCATCTAGCACAAAGGGAACGGGTTGCAGGAGAAACTTTTACTCTGGTTTCTCCGTCTGTTTCCTAGTGCCGGTTTGAAGTTCCTGCAGTTTTCACTGTAAAACCGAGTTGGAGCTAGTACCTCCCCATATATATGTATGGAGTGGAGTTTGCAAGTGAAAAGAAACTTTGTGTTCCCAACAAGCTAGGTGAAGGACGGCTTTCACACACACTTATCTCTCAGAACTGAGCATGTGGAGAGACGTTCGTTCATCTAGCACAAAGGGAACGGGTTGCAGGAGAAACTTTTACTCTGGTTTCTCCGTCTGTTTCCTAGTGCCGGTTTGAAGTTCCTGCAGTTTTCACTGTAAAACCGAGTTGGAGCTAGTACCTCCCCATATATATGTATGGAGTGGAGTTTGCAAGTGAAAAGAAACTTTGTGTTCCCAACAAGCTAGGTGAAGGACGGCTTTCACACACACTTATCTCTCAGAACTGAGCATGTGGAGAGACGTTCGTTCATCTAGCACAAAGGGAACGGGTTGCAGGAGAAACTTTTACTCTGGTTTCTCAGTCTGTTTCCTAGTGCCGGTTTGAAGTTCCTGCAGTTTTCACTGTAAAACCGAGTTGGAGCTAGTACCTCCCCATATATATGTATGGAGTGGAGTTTGCAAGTGAAAAGAAACTTTGTGTTCCCAAAAAGCTAGGTGAAGGACGGCTTTCACACACACTTATCTCTCAGAACTGAGCATGTGGAGAGACGTTCGTTCATCTAGCACAAAGGGAACGGGTTGCAGGAGAAACTTTTACTCTGGTTTCTCAGTCTGTTTCCTAGTGCCGGTTTGAAGTTCCTGCAGTTTTCACTGTAAAACAGAATTGGAGCTCGTGCCTCACCATATATATGTATGGAGTGGAGTTTGCAACTGAAAAGAAACTTTGATTTCCCAACAAGCTAATTGAAGGACGGGATTCACACACACTTATCTCACAGAACTGAGCATGTGGAGAGACGTTCGTTCATCTACCACAAAGGGAACGGTTTGCAGGAGAAACTTTTACTCTGGTTTCTCAGTCTGTCTCCTAGTGCCGGTTTAAAGTTCCTGCAGTTTTCACTGTAAAATCGAGTTGGAGCTCGTACCTCCCCATATATATGTATGGAGTGGAGTTTGCAACTGAAAAGAAACTTTGTGTTCCCAACAAGCTTCGTGAAGGACGGCTTTCACACACACTAATCTCTCAGAACTGAGCATGTGGAGAGACGTTCGTTCATCTAGCACAAAGGGAACGGGTTGCAGGGGAAACTTTTACTATGGTTTCTTAGTCTGTTTCCTAGTGTCGGTTTGAAGTTCCTGCAGGTTTCACTGTAAAACCGAGTTGGAGCTAGTACCTCCCCATATATATGTATGGAGTGGAGTTTGCAAGTGAAAAGAAACTTTGTGTTCCCAACAAGCTAGGTGAAGGACGGCTTTCACACACACTTATCTCTCAGAACTGAGCATGTGGAGAGACGTTCGTTCATCTAGCACAAAGGGAACGGGTTGCAGGAGAAACTTTTACTCTGGTTTCTCCGTCTGTTTCCTAGTGCCGGTTTGAAGTTCCTGCAGTTTTCACTGTAAAACCGAGTTGGAGCTAGTACCTCCCCATATATATGTATGGAGTGGAGTTTGCAAGTGAAAAGAAACTTTGTGTTCCCAAAAAGCTAGGTGAAGGACGGCTTTCACACACACTTATCTCTCAGAACTGAGCATGTGGAGAGACGTTCGTTCATCTAGCACAAAGGGAACGGGTTGCAGGAGAAACTTTTACTCTGGTTTCTCAGTCGGTTTCCTAGTGCCGGTGTGAAGTTCCTGCAGTTTTCACTGTAAAACCGATTTGGAGCTAGTACCTCCCCATATAGATGTATGGAGTGGAGTTTGCAAATGAAAAGAAACTTTGTGTTCCCAACAAGCTAGGTGAAGGACGGCTTTCACACACACTTATCTCTCGGAACTGAGCATGTGGAGAGACGTTCGTTCATCTAGCACAAAGGGAACGGGTTGCAGGGGAAACTTTTACTCTGGTTTCTCAGTCTGTTTCCTAGTGCCGGTTTGAAGTTCCTGCAGTTTTCACTGTAAAACTGAGTTGGAGCTAGTACCTACCCATATATATGTATGGAGTGGAGTTTGCAAGTGAAAAGAAACTTTGTGTTCCCAACAAGCTAGGTGAAGGACGGCTTTCACACACACTTATCTCTCAGAACTGAGCATGTGGAGAGACGTTCGTTCATCTAGCACAAAGGGAACGGGTTGCAGGAGAAACTTTTACTCTGGTTTCTCAGTCTGTTTCCTAATGCCGGTTTGAAGTTCCTGCAGTTTTCACTGTAAAACCGAGTTGGAGCTAGTACCTCCCCATATATATGTATGGAGTGGAGTTTGCAAGTGAAAAGAAACTTTGTGTTCCCAACAAGCTAGGTGAAGGACGGCTTTCACACACACTTATCTCTCAGAACTGAGCATGTGGAGAGATGTTCGTTCATCTAGCACAAAGGGAACGGGTTGCAGGAGAAACTTTTACTCTGGTTTCTCAGTCTGTTTCCTAGAGCCGGTTTGAAGTTCCTGCAGTTTTCACTGTAAAACTGAGTTGGAGCTAGTACCTACCCATATATATGTATGGAGTGGAGTTTGCAAGTGAAAAGGAACTTTGTGTTCCCAACAAGCTAGGTGAAGGACGGCTTTCACACACACTTATCTCTCAGAACTGAGCATGTGGAGAGACGTTCGTTCATCTAGCACAAAGGGAACGGGTTGCAGGAGAAACTTTTACTCTGGTTTCTCAGTCTGTTTCCTAGTGCCGGTTTGAAGTTCCTGCAGTTTTCACTGTAAAACAGATTTGGAGCTAGTACCTCCCCATATATATATATGGAGTGGAGTTTGCAAGTGAAAAGAAACTTTGTGTTCCCAACAAGCTAGGTGAAGGACGGCTTTCACACACACTTATCTCTCAGAACTGAGCATGTGGAGAGACGTTCGTTCATCTAGCACAAAGGGAACGGGTTGCAGGAGAAAGTGTTACTCTGGTTTCTCAGTCTGTTTCCTAGTGCCGGTTTGAAGTTCCTGCAGTTTTCACTGTAAAACCGAGTTGGAGCTAGTACCTCCCCATATATATGTATGGAGTGGAGTTTGCAAGTGAAAAGAAACTTTGTGTTCCCAAAAAGCTAGGTGAAGGACGGCTTTCACACACACTTATCTCTCAGAACTGAGCATGTGGAGAGACGTTCGTTCATCTAGAACAAAGGGAACGGGTTGCAGGAGAAACTTTTACTCTGGTTTCTCAGTCTGTTTCCTAGTGCCGGTTTGAAGTTCCTGCAGTTTTCACTGTAAAACCGAGTTGGAGCTAGAACCTCCCCATATATATATATGGAGTGGAGTTTGCAAGTGAAAAGAAACTTTGTGTTCCCAACAAGCTAGGTGAAGGACGGCTTTCACACACACTTATCTCTCAGAACTGAGCATGTGGAGAGACGTTCGTTCATCTAGCACAAAGGGAACGGGTTGCAGGAGAAACTTTTACTCTGGTTTCTCAGTCTGTTTCCTAGTGCCGGTGTGAAGTTCCTGCAGTTTTCACTGTAAAACCGATTTGGAGCTAGTACCTCCCCATATAGATGTATGGAGTGGAGTTTGCAAATGAAAAGAAACTTTGTGTTCCCAACAAGCTAGGTGAAGGACGGCTTTCACACACACTTATCTCTCAGAACTGAGCATGTGGAGAGACGTTCGTTCATCTAGCACAAAGGGAACGGGTTGCAGGAGAAACTTTTACTCTGGTTTCTCAGTCTGTTTCCTAATGCCTGTTTGAAGTTCCTGCAGTTTTCACTGTAAAACCGAGTTGGAGCTAGTACCTCCCCATATATATGTATGGAGTGGAGTTTGAAACTGAAAAGAAACTTTGTGTTCCCAACAAGCTTGGTGAAGGACGGCTTTCACACACACTTATCTTTCAGAACTGAGCATGTGGAGAGACTTTCGTTCATCTAGCACAAAGGGAACGGGTTGCAGGGGAAACTTTTACTATGGTTTCTTAGTCTGTTTCCTAGTGTCGGTTTGAAGTTCCTGCAGGTTTCACTGTAAAACCGAGTTGGAGCTAGGACCTCCCCATATATATGTATGGAGAGGAGTTTGCAAGTGAAAAGAAACTTTGTGTTCCCAACAAGCTAGGTGAAGGACGGCTTTCACACACACTTATCTCTCAGAACTGAGCATGTGGAGAGACGTTCGTTCATCTAGCAGAAAGGGAACGGGTTGCAGGAGAAACTTTTACTCTGGTTTCTCAGTCTGTTTCCTAGTGCCGGTTTGAAGTTCCTGCAGTTTTCACTGTAAAACCGAGTTGGAGCTAGTACCTCCCCATATATATGTATGGAGTGGAGTTTGCAAGTGAAAAGAAACTTTGTGTTCCCAACAAGCTAGGTGAAGGACGGCTTTCACACACACTTATCTCTCAGAACTGAGCATGTGGAGAGACGTTCGTTCATCTAGCACAAAGGGAACGGGTTGCAGGAGAAACTTTTACTCTGGTTTCTCCGTCTGTTTCCTAGTGCCGGTTTGAAGTTCCTGCAGTTTTCACTGTAAAACCGAGTTGGAGCTAGTACCTCCCCATATATATGTATGGAGTGGAGTTTGCAAGTGAAAAGAAACTTTGTGTTCCCAAAAAGCTAGGTGAAGGACGGCTTTCACACACACTTATCTCTCAGAACTGAGCATGTGGAGAGACGTTCGTTCATCTAGCACAAAGGGAACGGGTTGCAGGAGAAACTTTTACTCTGGTTTCTCAGTCGGTTTCCTAGTGCCGGTGTGAAGTTCCTGCAGTTTTCACTGTAAAACCGATTTGGAGCTAGTACCTCCCCATATAGATGTATGGAGTGGAGTTTGCAAATGAAAAGAAACTTTGTGTTCCCAACAAGCTAGGTGAAGGACGGCTTTCACACACACTTATCTCTCGGAACTGAGCATGTGGAGAGACGTTCGTTCATCTAGCACAAATGGAACGGGTTGCAGGGGAAACTTTTACTCTGGTTTCTCAGTCTGTTTCCTAGTGCCGGTTTGAAGTTCCTGCAGTTTTCACTGTAAAACTGAGTTGGAGCTAGTACCTACCCATATATATGTATGGAGTGGAGTTTGCAAGTGAAAAGAAACTTTGTGTTCCCAACAAGCTAGGTGAAGGACGGCTTTCACACACACTTATCTCTCAGAACTGAGCATGTGGAGAGACGTTCGTTCATCTAGCACAAAGGGAACGGGTTGCAGGAGAAACTTTTACTCTGGTTTCTCAGTCTGTTTCCTAATGCCGGTTTGAAGTTCCTGCAGTTTTCACTGTAAAACCGAGTTGGAGCTAGTACCTCCCCATATATATGTATGGAGTGGAGTTTGCAAGTGAAAAGAAACTTTGTGTTCCCAACAAGCTAGGTGAAGGACGGCTTTCACACACACTTATCTCTCAGAACTGAGCATGTGGAGAGACGTTCGTTCATCTAGCACAAAGGGAACGGGTTGCAGGAGAAACTTTTACTCTGGTTTCTCAGTCTGTTTCCTAGAGCCGGTTTGAAGTTCCTGCAGTTTTCACTGTAAAACTGAGTTGGAGCTAGTACCTACCCATATATATGTATGGAGTGGAGTTTGCAAGTGAAAAGAAACTTTGTGTTCCCAACAAGCTAGGTGAAGGACGGCTTTCACACACACTTATCTCTCAGAACTGAGCATGTGGAGAGACGTTCGTTCATCTAGCACAAAGGGAACGGGTTGCAGGAGAAACTTTTACTCTGGTTTCTCAGTCTGTTTCCTAGTGCCGGTTTGAAGTTCCTGCAGTTTTCACTGTAAAACAGATTTGGAGCTAGTACCTCCCCATATATATATATGGAGTGGAGTTTGCAAGTGAAAAGAAACTTTGTGTTCCCAACAAGCTAGGTGAAGGACGGCTTTCACACACACTTATCTCTCAGAACTGAGCATGTGGAGAGACGTTCGTTCATCTAGCACAAAGGGAACGGGTTGCAGGAGAAAGTTTTACTCTGGTTTCTCAGTCTGTTTCCTAGTGCCGGTTTGAAGTTCCTGCAGTTTTCACTGTAAAACCGAGTTGGAGCTAGTACCTCCCCATATATATGTATGGAGTGGAGTTTGCAAGTGAAAAGAAACTTTGTGTTCCCAAAAAGCTAGGTGAAGGACGGCTTTCACACACACTTATCTCTCAGAACTGAGCATGTGGAGAGACGTTCGTTCATCTAGAACAAAGGGAACGGATTGCAGGAGAAACTTTTACTCTGGTTTCTCAGTCTGTTTCCTAGTGCCGGTTTGAAGTTCCTGCAGTTTTCACTGTAAAACCGAGTTGGAGCTAGAACCTCCCCATATATATATATGGAGTGGAGTTTGCAAGTGAAAAGAAACTTTGTGTTCCCAACAAGCTAGGTGAAGGACGGCTTTCACACACACTTATCTCTCAGAACTGAGCATGTGGAGAGACGTTCGTTCATCTAGCACAAAGGGAACGGGTTGCAGGAGAAACTTTTACTCTGGTTTCTCAGTCTGTTTCCTAGTGCCGGTGTGAAGTTCCTGCAGTTTTCACTGTAAAACCGATTTGGAGCTAGTACCTCCCCATATAGATGTATGGAGTGGAGTTTGCAAATGAAAAGAAACTTTGTGTTCCCAACAAGCTAGGTGAAGGACGGCTTTCACACACACTTATCTCTCAGAACTGAGCATGTGGAGAGACGTTCGTTCATCTAGCACAAAGGGAACGGGTTGCAGGAGAAACTTTTACTCTGGTTTCTCAGTCTGTTTCCTAATGCCTGTTTGAAGTTCCTGCAGTTTTCACTGTAAAACCGAGTTGGAGCTAGTACCTCCCCATATATATGTATGGAGTGGAGTTTGAAACTGAAAAGAAACTTTGTGTTCCCAACAAGCTTGGTGAAGGACGGCTTTCACACACACTTATCTTTCAGAACTGAGCATGTGGAGAGACTTTCGTTCATCTAGCACAAAGGGAACGGGTTGCAGGGGAAACTTTTACTATGGTTTCTTAGTCTGTTTCCTAGTGTCGGTTTGAAGTTCCTGCAGGTTTCACTGTAAAACCGAGTTGGAGCTAGTACCTCCCCATATATATGTATGGAGAGGAGTTTGCAAGTGAAAAGAAACTTTGTGTTCCCAACAAGCTAGGTGAAGGACGGCTTTCACACACACTTATCTCTCAGAACTGAGCATGTGGAGAGACGTTCGTTCATCTAGCAGAAAGGGAACGGGTTGCAGGAGAAACTTTTACTCTGGTTTCTCAGTCTGTTTCCTAGTGCCGGTTTGAAGTTCCTGCAGTTTTCACTGTAAAACCGAGTTGGAGCTAGTACCTCCCCATATATATGTATGGAGTGGAGTTTGCAAGTGAAAAGAAACTTTGTGTTCCCAACAAGCAAGGTGAAGGACGGCTTTCACACACACTTATCTCTCAGAACTGAGCATGTGGAGAGACGCTCGTTCATCTAGCACAAAGGGAACGGGTTGCAGGAGAAACTTTTACTCTGGTTTCTCAGTCTGTTTCCTACTGCCGGTTTGAAGTTCCTGCCGTTTTCACTGTAAAACTGAGTTGGAGCTAGTACCTACCCATATATATGTATGGAGTGGAGTTTGCAAGTGAAAAGAAACTTTGTGTTCCCAACAAGCTAGGTGAAGGACGGCTTTCACACACACTTATCTCTCAGAACTGAGCATGTGGAGAGACGTTCGTTCATCTAGCACAAAGGGAACGGGTTGCAGGAGAAACTTTTACTCTGGTTTCTCCGTCTCTTTCCTAGTGCCGGTTTGAAGTTCCTGCAGTTTTCACTGTAAAACCGAGTTGGAGCTAGTACCTCCCCATATATATGTATGGAGTGGAGTTTGCAAGTGAAAAGAAACTTTGTGTTCCCAACAAGCTAGGTGAAGGACGGCTTTCACACACACTTATCTCTCAGAACTGAGCATGTGGAGAGACGTTCGTTCATCTAGCACAAAGGGAACGGGTTGCAGGAGAAACTTTTACTCTGGTTTCTCAGTCTGTTTCCTAGTGCCGGTTTGAAGTTCCTGCAGTTTTCACTGTAAAACCGAGTTGGAGCTAGTACCTCCCCATATATATGTATGGAGTGGAGTTTGCAAGTGGAAAGAAACTTTGTGTTCCCAAAAAGCTAGGTGAAGGACGGCTTTCACACACACTTATCTCTCAGAACTGAGCATGTGGAGAGACGTTCGTTCATCTAGAAAAAAGGGAACGGGTTGCAGGAGAAACTTTTACTCTGGTTTCTCAGTCTGTTTCCTAGTGCCGGTTTGAAGTTCCTGCAGTTTTCACTGTAAAACAGAGTTGGAGCTAGAACCTCCCCATATATATATATGGAGTGGAGTTTGCAAGTGAAAAGAAACTTTGTGTTCCCAACAAGCTAGGTGAAGGACGGCTTTCACACACACTTATCTCTCAGAACTGAGCATGTGGAGAGACGTTCGTTCATCTAGCACAAAGGGAACGGGTTGCAGGAGAAACTTTTACTCTGGTTTCTCAGTCTGTTTCCTAGTGCCGGTGTGAAGTTCCTGCAGTTTTCACTGTAAAACCGATTAGGAGCTAGTACCTCCCCATATAGATGTATGGAGTGGAGTTTGCAAATGAAAAGAAACTTTGTGTTCCCAACAAGCTAGGTGAAGGACGGCTTTCACACACACTTATCTCTCAGAACTGAGCATGTGGAGAGACGTTCGTTCATCTAGCACAAAGGGAACGGGTTGCAGGAGAAACTTTTACTCTGGTTTCTCAGTCTGTTTCCTAATGCCTGTTTGAAGTTCCTGCAGTTTTCACTGTAAAACCGAGTTGGAGCTAGTACCTCCCCATATATATTTATGGAGTGGAGTTTGAAACTGAAAAGAAACTTTGTGTTCCCAACAAGCTTGGTGAAGGACGGCTTTCACACACACTTATCTTTCAGAACTGAGCATGTGGAGAGACTTTCGTTCATCTAGCACAAAGGGAACGGGTTGCAGGGGAAACTTTTACTATGGTTTCTTAGTCTGTTTCCTAGTGTCGGTTTGAAGTTCCTGCAGGTTTCACTGTAAAACCGAGTTGGAGCTAGTACCTCCCCATATATATGTATGGAGAGGAGTTTGCAAGTGAAAAGAAACTTTGTGTTCCCAACAAGCTAGGTGAAGGACGGCTTTCACACACACTTATCTCCCAGAACTGAGCATGTGGAGAGACGTTAGTTCATCTAGCACAAAGGGAACGTGTTGCAGGAGAAATTGTACTGTGGATTATCAGTGTGTTTCCTAGTGCCGGTTTGAAGTTCCTGCAGTTTTCACTGTAAAACCGAGTTGGAGCTAGTACCTCCCCATATATATGTATGGAGTGGAGTTTGCAAGTGAAAAGAAACTTTGTGTTCCCAACAAGCTAGGTGAAGGACGGCTTTCACACACACTTATCTCTCAGAACTGAGCATGTGGAGAGACGTTCGTTCATCTAGCACAAAGGGAACGGGTTGCAGGAGAAACTTTTACTCTGGTTTCTCAGTCTGTTTCCTAGTGCCGGTTTGAAGTTCCTGCAGTTTTCACTGTAAAACAGATTTGGAGCTAGTACCTCCCCATATATATATATGGAGTGGAGTTTGCAAGTGAAAAGAAACTTTGTGTTCCCAACAAGCTAGGTGAAGGACGGCTTTCACACACACTTATCTCTCAGAACTGAGCATGTGGAGAGACGTTCGTTCATCTAGCACAAAGGGAACGGGTTGCAGGAGAAAGTTTTACTCTGGTTTCTCAGTCTGTTTCCTAGTGCCGGTTTGAAGTTCCTGCAGTTTTCACTGTAAAACCGAGTTGGAGCTAGTACCTCCCCATATATATGTATGGAGTGGAGTTTGCAAGTGAAAAGAAACTTTGTGTTCCCAAAAAGCTAGGTGAAGGACGGCTTTCACACACACTTATCTCTCAGAACTGAGCATGTGGAGAGACGTTCGTTCATCTAGAACAAAGGGAACGGGTTGCAGGAGAAACTTTTACTCTGGTTTCTCAGTCTGTTTCCTAGTGCCGGTTTGAAGTTCCTGCAGTTTTCACTGTAAAACCGAGTTGGAGCTAGAACCTCCCCATATATATATATGGAGTGGAGTTTGCAAGTGAAAAGAAACTTTGTGTTCCCAACAAGCTAGGTGAAGGACGGCTTTCACACACACTTATCTCTCAGAACTGAGCATGTGGAGAGACGTTCGTTCATCTAGCACAAAGGGAACGGGTTGCAGGAGAAACTTTTACTCTGGTTTCTCAGTCTGTTTCCTAGTGCCGGTGTGAAGTTCCTGCAGTTTTCACTGTAAAACCGATTTGGAGCTAGTACCTCCCCATATAGATGTATGGAGTGGAGTTTGCAAATGAAAAGAAACTTTGTGTTCCCAACAAGCTAGGTGAAGGACGGCTTTCACACACACTTATCTCTCAGAACTGAGCATGTGGAGAGACGTTCGTTCATCTAGCACAAAGGGAACGGGTTGCAGGAGAAACTTTTACTCTGGTTTCTCAGTCTGTTTCCTAATGCCTGTTTGAAGTTCCTGCAGTTTTCACTGTAAAACCGAGTTGGAGCTAGTACCTCCCCATATATATGTATGGAGTGGAGTTTGAAACTGAAAAGAAACTTTGTGTTCCCAACAAGCTTGGTGAAGGACGGCTTTCACACACACTTATCTTTCAGAACTGAGCATGTGGAGAGACTTTCGTTCATCTAGCACAAAGGGAACGGGTTGCAGGGGAAACTTTTACTATGGTTTCTTAGTCTGTTTCCTAGTGTCGGTTTGAAGTTCCTGCAGGTTTCACTGTAAAACCGAGTTGGAGCTAGTACCTCCCCATATATATGTATGGAGAGGAGTTTGCAAGTGAAAAGAAACTTTGTGTTCCCAACAAGCTAGGTGAAGGACGGCTTTCACACACACTTATCTCTCAGAACTGAGCATGTGGAGAGACGTTCGTTCATCTAGCAGAAAGGGAACGGGTTGCAGGAGAAACTTTTACTCTGGTTTCTCAGTCTGTTTCCTAGTGCCGGTTTGAAGTTCCTGCAGTTTTCACTGTAAAACCGAGTTGGAGCTAGTACCTCCCCATATATATGTATGGAGTGGAGTTTGCAAGTGAAAAGAAACTTTGTGTTCCCAACAAGCTAGGTGAAGGACGGCTTTCACACACACTTATCTCTCAGAACTGAGCATGTGGAGAGACGTTCGTTCATCTAGCACAAAGGGAACGGGTTGCAGGAGAAACTTTTACTCTGGTTTCTCCGTCTGTTTCCTAGTGCCGGTTTGAAGTTCCTGCAGTTTTCACTGTAAAACCGAGTTGGAGCTAGTACCTCCCCATATATATGTATGGAGTGGAGTTTGCAAGTGAAAAGAAACTTTGTGTTCCCAAAAAGCTAGGTGAAGGACGGCTTTCACACACACTTATCTCTCAGAACTGAGCATGTGGAGAGACGTTCGTTCATCTAGCACAAAGGGAACGGGTTGCAGGAGAAACTTTTACTCTGGTTTCTCAGTCGGTTTCCTAGTGCCGGTGTGAAGTTCCTGCAGTTTTCACTGTAAAACCGATTTGGAGCTAGTACCTCCCCATATAGATGTATGGAGTGGAGTTTGCAAATGAAAAGAAACTTTGTGTTCCCAACAAGCTAGGTGAAGGACGGCTTTCACACACACTTATCTCTCGGAACTGAGCATGTGGAGAGACGTTCGTTCATCTAGCACAAATGGAACGGGTTGCAGGGGAAACTTTTACTCTGGTTTCTCAGTCTGTTTCCTAGTGCCGGTTTGAAGTTCCTGCAGTTTTCACTGTAAAACCGAGTTGGAGCTAGTACCTCCCCATATATATGTATGGAGTGGAGTTTGCAAGTGAAAAGAAACTTTGTGTTCCCAACAAGCTAGGTGAAGGACGGCTTTCACACACACTTATCTCTCAGAACTGAGCATGTGGAGAGACGTTCGTTCATCTAGCACAAAGGGAACGGGTTGCAGGAGAAACTTTTACTCTGGTTTCTCAGTCTGTTTCCTAATGCCGGTTTGAAGTTCCTGCAGTTTTCACTGTAAAACCGAGTTGGAGCTAGTACCTCCCCATATATATGTATGGAGTGGAGTTTGCAAGTGAAAAGAAACTTTGTGTTCCCAACAAGCTAGGTGAAGGACGGCTTTCACACACACTTATCTCTCAGAACTGAGCATGTGGAGAGACGTTCGTTCATCTAGCACAAAGGGAACGGGTTGCAGGAGAAACTTTTACTCTGGTTTCTCAGTCTGTTTCCTAGAGCCGGTTTGAAGTTCCTGCAGTTTTCACTGTAAAACTGAGTTGGAGCTAGTACCTACCCATATATATGTATGGAGTGGAGTTTGCAAGTGGAAAGAAACTTTGTGTTCCCAAAAAGCTAGGTGAAGGACGGCTTTCACACACACTTATCTCTCAGAACTGAGCATGTGGAGAGACGTTCGTTCATCTAGAAAAAAGGGAACGGGTTGCAGGAGAAACTTTTACTCTGGTTTCTCAGTCTGTTTCCTAGTGCCGGTTTGAAGTTCCTGCAGTTTTCACTGTAAAACCGAGTTGGAGCTAGAACCTCCCCATATATATATATGGAGTGGAGTTTGCAAGTGAAAAGAAACTTTGTGTTCCCAACAAGCTAGGTGAAGGACGGCTTTCACACACACTTATCTCTCAGAACTGAGCATGTGGAGAGACGTTCGTTCATCTAGCACAAAGGGAACGGGTTGCAGGAGAAACTTTTACTCTGGTTTCTCAGTCTGTTTCCTAGTGCCGGTGTGAAGTTCCTGCAGTTTTCACTGTAAAACCGATTTGGAGCTAGTACCTCCCCATATAGATGTATGGAGTGGAGTTTGCAAATGAAAAGAAACTTTGTGTTCCCAACAAGCTAGGTGAAGGACGGCTTTCACACACACTTATCTCTCAGAACTGAGCATGTGGAGAGACGTTCGTTCATCTAGCACAAAGGGAACGGGTTGCAGGAGAAACTTTTACTCTGGTTTCTCAGTCTGTTTCCTAATGCCTGTTTGAAGTTCCTGCAGTTTTCACTGTAAAACCGAGTTGGAGCTAGTACCTCCCCATATATATTTATCGAGTGGAGTTTGAAACTGAAAAGAAACTTTGTGTTCGCAACAAGCTTGGTGAAGGACGGCTTTCACACACACTTATCTTTCAGAACTGAGCATGTGGAGAGACTTTCGTTCATCTAGCACAAAGGGAACGGGTTGCAGGGGAAACTTTTACTATGGTTTCTTAGTCTGTTTCCTAGTGTCGGTTTGAAGTTCCTGCAGGTTTCACTGTAAAACCGAGTTGGAGCTAGTACCTCCCCATATATATGTATGGAGAGGAGTTTGCAAGTGAAAAGAAACTTTGTGTTCCCAACAAGCTAGGTGAAGGACGGCTTTCACACACACTTATCTCCCAGAACTGAGCATGTGGAGAGACGTTAGTTCATCTAGCACAAAGGGAACGTGTTGCAGGAGAAATTGTACTGTGGATTATCAGTGTGTTTCCTAGTGCCGGTTTGAAGTTCCTGCAGTTTTCACTGTAAAACCGAGTTGGAGCTAGTACCTCCCCATATATATGTATGGAGTGGAGTTTGCAAGTGAAAAGAAACTTTGTGTTCCCAACAAGCTAGGTGAAGGACGGCTTTCACACACACTTATCTCTCAGAACTGAGCATGTGGAGAGACGTTCGTTCATCTAGCACAAAGGGAACGGGTTGCAGGAGAAACTTTTACTCTGGTTTCTCAGTCTGTTTCCTAGTGCCGGTTTGAAGTTCCTGCAGTTTTCACTGTAAAACAGATTTGGAGCTAGTACCTCCCCATATATATATATGGAGTGGAGTTTGCAAGTGAAAAGAAACTTTGTGTTCCCAACAAGCTAGGTGAAGGACGGCTTTCACACACACTTATCTCTCAGAACTGAGCATGTGGAGAGACGTTCGTTCATCTAGCACAAAGGGAACGGGTTGCAGGAGAAAGTTTTACTCTGGTTTCTCAGTCTGTTTCCTAGTGCCGGTTTGAAGTTCCTGCAGTTTTCACTGTAAAACCGAGTTGGAGCTAGTACCTCCCCATATATATGTATGGAGTGGAGTTTGCAAGTGAAAAGAAACTTTGTGTTCCCAAAAAGCTAGGTGAAGGACGGCTTTCACACACACTTATCTCTCAGAACTGAGCATGTGGAGAGACGTTCGTTCATCTAGAACAAAGGGAACGGGTTGCAGGAGAAACTTTTACTCTGGTTTCTCAGTCTGTTTCCTAGTGCCGGTTTGAAGTTCCTGCAGTTTTCACTGTAAAACCGAGTTGGAGCTAGAACCTCCCCATATATATATATGGAGTGGAGTTTGCAAGTGAAAAGAAACTTTGTGTTCCCAACAAGCTAGGTGAAGGACGGCTTTCACACACACTTATCTCTCAGAACTGAGCATGTGGAGAGACGTTCGTTCATCTAGCACAAAGGGAACGGGTTGCAGGAGAAACTTTTACTCTGGTTTCTCAGTCTGTTTCCTAGTGCCGGTGTGAAGTTCCTGCAGTTTTCACTGTAAAACCGAGTTGGAGCTAGTACCTCCCCATATAGATGTATGGAGTGGAGTTTGCAAATGAAAAGAAACTTTGTGTTCCCAACAAGCTAGGTGAAGGACGGCTTTCACACACACTTATCTCTCAGAACTGAGCATGTGGAGAGACGTTCGTTCATCTAGCACAAAGGGAACGGGTTGCAGGAGAAACTTTTACTCTGGTTTCTCAGTCTGTTTCCTAATGCCTGTTTGAAGTTCCTGCAGTTTTCACTGTAAAACCGAGTTGGAGCTAGTACCTCCCCATATATATGTATGGAGTGGAGTTTGAAACTGAAAAGAAACTTTGTGTTCCCAACAAGCTTGGTGAAGGACGGCTTTCACACACACTTATCTTTCAGAACTGAGCATGTGGAGAGACTTTCGTTCATCTAGCACAAAGGGAACGGGTTGCAGGGGAAACTTTTACTATGGTTTCTTAGTCTGTTTCCTAGTGTCGGTTTGAAGTTCCTGCAGGTTTCACTGTAAAACCGAGTTGGAGCTAGTACCTCCCCATATATATGTATGGAGAGGAGTTTGCAAGTGAAAAGAAACTTTGTGTTCCCAACAAGCTAGGTGAAGGACGGCTTTCACACACACTTATCTCTCAGAACTGAGCATGTGGAGAGACGTTCGTTCATCTAGCAGAAAGGGAACGGGTTGCAGGAGAAACTTTTACTCTGGTTTCTCAGTCTGTTTCCTAGTGCCGGTTTGAAGTTCCTGCAGTTTTCACTGTAAAACCGAGTTGGAGCTAGTACCTCCCCATATATATGTATGGAGTGGAGTTTGCAAGTGAAAAGAAACTTTGTGTTCCCAACAAGCTAGGTGAAGGACGGCTTTCACACACACTTATCTCTCAGAACTGAGCATGTGGAGAGACGTTCGTTCATCTAGCACAAAGGGAACGGGTTGCAGGAGAAACTTTTACTCTGGTTTCTCCGTCTGTTTCCTAGTGCCGGTTTGAAGTTCCTGCAGTTTTCACTGTAAAACCGAGTTGGAGCTAGTACCTCCCCATATATATGTATGGAGTGGAGTTTGCAAGTGAAAAGAAACTTTGTGTTCCCAAAAAGCTAGGTGAAGGACGGCTTTCACACACACTTATCTCTCAGAACTGAGCATGTGGAGAGACGTTCGTTCATCTAGCACAAAGGGAACGGGTTGCAGGAGAAACTTTTACTCTGGTTTCTCAGTCGGTTTCCTAGTGCCGGTGTGAAGTTCCTGCAGTTTTCACTGTAAAACCGATTTGGAGCTAGTACCTCCCCATATAGATGTATGGAGTGGAGTTTGCAAATGAAAAGAAACTTTGTGTTCCCAACAAGCTAGGTGAAGGACGGCTTTCACACACACTTATCTCTCGGAACTGAGCATGTGGAGAGACGTTCGTTCATCTAGCACAAATGGAACGGGTTGCAGGGGAAACTTTTACTCTGGTTTCTCAGTCTGTTTCCTAGTGCCGGTTTGAAGTTCCTGCAGTTTTCACTGTAAAACCGAGTTGGAGCTAGTACCTCCCCATATATATGTATGGAGTGGAGTTTGCAAGTGAAAAGAAACTTTGTGTTCCCAACAAGCTAGGTGAAGGACGGCTTTCACACACACTTATCTCTCAGAACTGAGCATGTGGAGAGACGTTCGTTCATCTAGCACAAAGGGAACGGGTTGCAGGAGAAACTTTTACTCTGGTTTCTCAGTCTGTTTCCTAATGCCGGTTTGAAGTTCCTGCAGTTTTCACTGTAAAACCGAGTTGGAGCTAGTACCTCCCCATATATATGTATGGAGTGGAGTTTGCAAGTGAAAAGAAACTTTGTGTTCCCAACAAGCTAGGTGAAGGACGGCTTTCACACACACTTATCTCTCAGAACTGAGCATGTGGAGAGACGTTCGTTCATCTAGCACAAAGGGAACGGGTTGCAGGAGAAACTTTTACTCTGGTTTCTCAGTCTGTTTCCTAGAGCCGGTTTGAAGTTCCTGCAGTTTTCACTGTAAAACTGAGTTGGAGCTAGTACCTACCCATATATATGTATGGAGTGGAGTTTGCAAGTGAAAAGAAACTTTGTGTTCCCAACAAGCTAGGTGAAGGACGGCTTTCACACACACTTATCTCTCAGAACTGAGCATGTGGAGAGACGTTCGTTCATCTAGCACAAAGGGAACGGGTTGCAGGAGAAACTTTTACTCTGGTTTCTCAGTCTGTTTCCTAGTGCCGGTTTGAAGTTCCTGCAGTTTTCACTGTAAAACAGATTTGGAGCTAGTACCTCCCCATATATATATATGGAGTGGAGTTTGCAAGTGAAAAGAAACTTTGTGTTCCCAACAAGCTAGGTGAAGGACGGCTTTCACACACACTTATCTCTCAGAACTGAGCATGTGGAGAGACGTTCGTTCATCTAGCACAAAGGGAACGGGTTGCAGGAGAAAGTTTTACTCTGGTTTCTCAGTCTGTTTCCTAGTGCCGGTTTGAAGTTCCTGCAGTTTTCACTGTAAAACCGAGTTGGAGCTAGTACCTCCCCATATATATGTATGGAGTGGAGTTTGCAAGTGAAAAGAAACTTTGTGTTCCCAAAAAGCTAGGTGAAGGACGGCTTTCACACACACTTATCTCTCAGAACTGAGCATGTGGAGAGACGTTCGTTCATCTAGAACAAAGGGAACGGGTTGCAGGAGAAACTTTTACTCTGGTTTCTCAGTCTGTTTCCTAGTGCCGGTTTGAAGTTCCTGCAGTTTTCACTGTAAAACCGAGTTGGAGCTAGAACCTCCCCATATATATATATGGAGTGGAGTTTGCAAGTGAAAAGAAACTTTGTGTTCCCAACAAGCTAGGTGAAGGACGGCTTTCACACACACTTATCTCTCAGAACTGAGCATGTGGAGAGACGTTCGTTCATCTAGCACAAAGGGAACGGGTTGCAGGAGAAACTTTTACTCTGGTTTCTCAGTCTGTTTCCTAGTGCCGGTGTGAAGTTCCTGCAGTTTTCACTGTAAAACCGATTTGGAGCTAGTACCTCCCCATATAGATGTATGGAGTGGAGTTTGCAAATGAAAAGAAACTTTGTGTTCCCAACAAGCTAGGTGAAGGACGGCTTTCACACACACTTATCTCTCAGAACTGAGCATGTGGAGAGACGTTCGTTCATCTAGCACAAAGGGAACGGGTTGCAGGAGAAACTTTTACTCTGGTTTCTCAGTCTGTTTCCTAGTGCCGGTTTGAAGTTCCTGCAGTTTTCACTGTAAAACCGAGTTGGAGCTAGTACCTCCCCATATATATGTATGGAGTGGAGTTTGAAACTGAAAAGAAACTTTGTGTTCCCAACAAGCTTGGTGAAGGACGGCTTTCACACACACTTATCTTTCAGAACTGAGCATGTGGAGAGACTTTCGTTCATCTAGCACAAAGGGAACGGGTTGCAGGGGAAACTTTTACTATGGTTTCTTAGTCTGTTTCCTAGTGTCGGTTTGAAGTTCCTGCAGGTTTCACTGTAAAACCGAGTTGGAGCTAGTACCTCCCCATATATATGTATGGAGAGGAGTTTGCAAGTGAAAAGAAACTTTGTGTTCCCAACAAGCTAGGTGAAGGACGGCTTTCACACACACTTATCTCTCAGAACTGAGCATGTGGAGAGACGTTCGTTCATCTAGCAGAAAGGGAACGGGTTGCAGGAGAAACTTTTACTCTGGTTTCTCAGTCTGTTTCCTAGTGCCGGTTTGAAGTTCCTGCAGTTTTCACTGTAAAACCGAGTTGGAGCTAGTACCTCCCCATATATATGTATGGAGTGGAGTTTGCAAGTGAAAAGAAACTTTGTGTTCCCAACAAGCAAGGTGAAGGACGGCTTTCACACACACTTATCTCTCAGAACTGAGCATGTGGAGAGACGCTCGTTCATCTAGCACAAAGGGAACGGGTTGCAGGAGAAACTTTTACTCTGGTTTCTCAGTCTGTTTCCTAGTGCCGGTTTGAAGTTCCTGCAGTTTTCACTGTAAAACTGAGTTGGAGCTAGTACCTACCCATATATATGTATGGAGTGGAGTTTGCAAGTGAAAAGAAACTTTGTGTTCCCAACAAGCTAGGTGAAGGACGGCTTTCACACACACTTATCTCTCAGAACTGAGCATGTGGAGAGACGTTCGTTCATCTAGCACAAAGGGAACGGGTTGCAGGAGAAACTTTTACTCTGGTTTCTCCGTCTCTTTCCTAGTGCCGGTTTGAAGTTCCTGCAGTTTTCACTGTAAAACCGAGTTGGAGCTAGTACCTCCCCATATATATGTATGGAGTGGAGTTTGCAAGTGAAAAGAAACTTTGTGTTCCCAACAAGCTAGGTGAAGGACGGCTTTCACACACACTTATCTCTCAGAACTGAGCATGTGGAGAGACGTTCGTTCATCTAGCACAAAGGGAACGGGTTGCAGGAGAAACTTTTACTCTGGTTTCTCAGTCTGTTTCCTAGTGCCGGTTTGAAGTTCCTGCAGTTTTCACTGTAAAACCGAGTTGGAGCTAGTACCTCCCCATATATATGTATGGAGTGGAGTTTGCAAGTGGAAAGAAACTTTGTGTTCCCAAAAAGCTAGGTGAAGGACGGCTTTCACACACACTTATCTCTCAGAACTGAGCATGTGGAGAGACGTTCGTTCATCTAGAAAAAAGGGAACGGGTTGCAGGAGAAACTTTTACTCTGGTTTCTCAGTCTGTTTCCTAGTGCCGGTTTGAAGTTCCTGCAGTTTTCACTGTAAAACCGAGTTGGAGCTAGAACCTCCCCATATATATATATGGAGTGGAGTTTGCAAGTGAAAAGAAACTTTGTGTTCCCAACAAGCTAGGTGAAGGACGGCTTTCACACACACTTATCTCTCAGAACTGAGCATGTGGAGAGACGTTCGTTCATCTAGCACAAAGGGAACGGGTTGCAGGAGAAACTTTTACTCTGGTTTCTCAGTCTGTTTCCTAGTGCCGGTGTGAAGTTCCTGCAGTTTTCACTGTAAAACCGATTTGGAGCTAGTACCTCCCCATATAGATGTATGGAGTGGAGTTTGCAAATGAAAAGAAACTTTGTGTTCCCAACAAGCTAGGTGAAGGACGGCTTTCACACACACTTATCTCTCAGAACTGAGCATGTGGAGAGACGTTCGTTCATCTAGCACAAAGGGAATGGGTTGCAGGAGAAACTTTTACTCTGGTTTCTCAGTCTGTTTCCTAATGCCTGTTTGAAGTTCCTGCAGTTTTCACTGTAAAACCGAGTTGGAGCTAGTACCTCCCCATATATATGTATGGAGTGGAGTTTGAAACTGAAAAGAAACTTTGTGTTCCCAACAAGCTTGGTGAAGGACGGCTTTCACACACACTTATCTTTCAGAACTGAGCATGTGGAGAGACTTTCGTTCATCTAGCACAAAGGGAACGGGTTGCAGGGGAAACTTTTACTATGGTTTCTTAGTCTGTTTCCTAGTGTCGGTTTGAAGTTCCTGCAGGTTTCACTGTAAAACCGAGTTGGAGCTAGTACCTCCCCATATATATGTATGGAGAGGAGTTTGCAAGTGAAAAGAAACTTTGTGTTCCCAACAAGCTAGGTGAAGGACGGCTTTCACACACACTTATCTCCCAGAACTGAGCATGTGGAGAGACGTTAGTTCATCTAGCACAAAGGGAACGGGTTGCAGGAGAAATTGTACTGTGGATTATCAGTGTGTTTCCTAGTGCCGGTTTGAAGTTCCTGAAGTTTTCACTGTAAAACCGAGTTGGAGCTAGTACCTCCCCATATATATGTATGGAGTGGAGTTTGCAAGTGAAAAGAAACTTTGTGTTCCCAACAAGCTAGGTGAAGGACGGCTTTCACACACACTTATCTCTCAGAACTGAGCATGTGGAGAGACGTTCGTTCATCTAGCACAAAGGGAACGGGTTGCAGGAGAAACTTTTACTCTGGTTTCTCAGTCTGTTTCCTAGTGCCGGTGTGAAGTTCCTGCAGTTTTCACTGTAAAACCGATTTGGAGCTAGTACCTCCCCATATAGATGTATGGAGTGGAGTTTGCAAATGAAAAGAAACTTTGTGTTCCCAACAAGCTAGGTGAAGGACGGCTTTCACACACACTTATCTCTCAGAACTGAGCATGTGGAGAGACGTTCGTTCATCTAGCACAAAGGGAACGGGTTGCAGGAGAAACTTTTACTCTGGTTTCTCAGTCTGTTTCCTAATGCCTGTTTGAAGTTCCTGCAGTTTTCACTGTAAAACCGAGTTGGAGCTAGTACCTCCCCATATATATGTATGGAGTGGAGTTTGAAACTGAAAAGAAACTTTGTGTTCCCAACAAGCTTGGTGAAGGACGGCTTTCACACACACTTATCTTTCAGAACTGAGCATGTGGAGAGACTTTCGTTCATCTAGCACAAAGGGAACGGGTTGCAGGGGAAACTTTTACTATGGTTTCTTAGTCTGTTTCCTAGTGTCGGTTTGAAGTTCCTGCAGGTTTCACTGTAAAACCGAGTTGGAGCTCGTACCTCCCCATATATATGTATGGAGAGGAGTTTGCAAGTGAAAAGAAACTTTGTGTTCCCAACAAGCTAGGTGAAGGACGGCTTTCACACACACTTATCTCCCAGAACTGAGCATGTGGAGAGACGTTAGTTCATCTAGCACAAAGGGAACGTGTTGCAGGAGAAATTGTACTGTTGATTATCAGTGTGTTTCCTAGTGCCGGTTTGAAGTTCCTGCAGTTTTCACTGTAAAACCGAGTTGGAGCTAGTACCTCCCCATATATATGTATGGAGTGGAGTTTGCAAGTGAAAAGAAACTTTGTGTTCCCAAAAAGCTAGGTGAAGGACGGCTTTCACACACCCTTATCTCTCAGAACTGAGCATGTGGAGAGACGTTCGTTCATCTAGAACAAAGGGAACGGGTTGCAGGAGAAACTTTTACTCTGGTTTCTCAGTCTGTTTCCTAGTGCCGGTTTGAAGTTCCTGCAGTTTTCACTGTAAAACCGAGTTGGAGCTAGAACCTCCCCATATATATATATGGAGTGGAGTTTGCAAGTGAAAAGAAACTTTGTGTTCCCAACAAGCTAGGTGAAGGACGGCTTTCACACACACTTATCTCTCAGAACTGAGCATGTGGAGAGACGTTCGTTCATCTAGCACAAAGGGAACGGGTTGCAGGAGAAACTTTTACTCTGGTTTCTCAGTCTGTTTCCTAGTGCCGGTTTGAAGTTCCTGCAGTTTTCACTGTAACACCGATTTGGAGCTAGTACCTCCCCATATAGATGTATGGAGTGGAGTTTGCAAATGAAAAGAAACTTTGTGTTCCCAACAAGCTAGGTGAAGGACGGCTTTCACACACACTTATCTCTCAGAACTGAGCATGTGGAGAGACGTTCGTTCATCTAGCACAAAGGGAACGGGTTGCAGGAGAAACTTTTACTCTGGTTTCTCAGTCTGTTTCCTAATGCCTGTTTGAAGTTCCTGCAGTTTTCACTGTAAAACTGAGTTGGAGCTAGTACCTCCCCATATATATGTATGGAGTGGAGTTTGAAACTGAAAAGAAACTTTGTGTTCCCAACAAGCTTGGTGAAGGACGGCTTTCACACACACTTATCTTTCAGAACTGAGCATGTGGAGAGACTTTCGTTCATCTAGCACAAATGGAACGGGTTGCAGGGGAAACTTTTACTATGGTTTCTTAGTCTGTTTCCTAGTGTCGGTTTGAAGTTCCTGCAGGTTTCACTGTAAAACCGAGTTGGAGCTAGTACCTCCCCATATATATGTATGGAGAGGAGTTTGCAAGTGAAAAGAAACTTTGTGTTCCCAACAAGCTAGGTGAAGGACGGCTTTCACACACACTTATCTCCCAGAACTGAGCATGTGGAGAGACGTTAGTTCATCTAGCACAAAGGGAACGTGTTGCAGGAGAAATTGTACTGTGGATTATCAGTGTGTTTCCTAGTGCCGGTTTTAAGTTCCTGCAGTTTTCACTGTAAAACAGAATTGGAGCTCGTGCCTCACCATATATATGTATGGAGTGGAGTTTGCAACTGAAAAGAAACTTTGATTTCCCAACAAGCTAGGTGAAGGACGGCTTTCACACACACTTATCTCTCAGAACTGAGCATGTGGAGAGACGTTCGTTCATCTAGCACAAAGGGAACGGGTTGCAGGAGAAACTTTTACTCTGGTTTCTCAGTCTGTTTCCTAGTGCCGGTTTGAAGTTCCTGCAGTTTTCACTGTAAAACTGAGTTGGAGCTAGTACCTACCCATATATATGTATGGAGTGGAGTTTGCAAGTGAAAAGAAACTTTGTGTTCCCAACAAGCTAGGTGAAGGACGGCTTTCACACACACTTATCTCTCAGAACTGAGCATGTGGAGAGACGTTCGTTCATCTAGCACAAAGGGAACGGGTTGCAGGAGAAACTTTTACTCTGGTTTCTCAGTCTGTTTCCTAGTGCCGGTTTGAAGTTCCTGCAGTTTTCACTGTAAAACCGAGTTGGAGCTAGTACCTCCCCATATATATATATGGAGTGGAGTTTGCAAGTGAAAAGAAACTTTGTGTTCCCAACAAGCTAGGTGAAGGACGGCTTTCACACACACTTATCTCTCAGAACTGAGCATGTGGAGAGACGTTCGTTCATCTAGCACAAAGGGAACGGGTTGCAGGAGAAACTTTTACTCTGGTTTCTCAGTCTGTTTCCTAGTGCCGGTTTGAAGTTCCTGCAGTTTTCACTGTAAAACCGAGTTGGAGCTAGTACCTCCCCATATATATGTATGGAGTGGAGTTTGCAAGTGAAAAGAAACTTTGTGTTCCCAAAAAGCTAGGTGAAGGACGGCTTTCACACACACTTATCTCTCAGAACTGAGCATGTGGAGAGACGTTCGTTCATCTAGAACAAAGGGAACGGGTTGCAGGAGAAACTTTTACTCTGGTTTCTCAGTCTGTTTCCTAGTGCCGGTTTGAAGTTCCTGCAGTTTTCACTGTAAAACTGAGTTGGAGCTAGAACCTCCCCATATATATATATGGAGTGGAGTTTGCAAGTGAAAAGAAACTTTGTGTTCCCAACAAGCTAGGTGAAGGACGGCTTTCACACACACTTATCTCTCAGAACTGAGCATGTGGAGAGACGTTCGTTCATCTAGCACAAAGGGAACGGGTTGCAGGAGAAACTTTTACTTTGGTTTCTCAGTCTCTTTCCTAGTGCCGGTGTGAAGTTCCTGCAGTTTTCACTGTAAAACCGATTTGGAGCTAGTACCTCCCCATATAGATGTATGGAGTGGAGTTTGCAAATGAAAAGAAACTTTGTGTTCCCAACAAGCTAGGTGAAGGACGGCTTTCACACACACTTATCTCTCAGAACTGAGCATGTGGAGAGACGTTCGTTCATCTAGAACAAATGGAACGGGTTGCAGGAGAAACTTTTACTCTGGTTTCTCAGTCTGTTTCCTAGTGCCGGTTTGAAATTCCTGCAGTTTTCACTGTAAAACCGAGTTGGAGCTAGAACCTCCCCATATATATATATGGAGTGGAGTTTGCAAGTGAAAAGAAACTTTGTGTTCCCAACAAGCTAGGTGAAGGACGGCTTTCACACACACTTATCTCTCAGAACTGAGCATGTGGAGAGACGTTCGTTCATCTAGCACAAAGGGAACGGGTTGCAGGAGAAACTTTTACTCTGGTTTCTCAGTCTGTTTCCTAGTGCCGGTGTGAAGTTCCTGCAGTTTTCACTGTAAAACCGATTTGGAGCTAGTACCTCCCCATATAGATGTATGGAGTGGAGTTTGCAAATGAAAAGAAACTTTGTGTTCCCAACAAGCTAGGTGAAGGACGGCTTTCACACACACTTATCTCTCAGAACTGAGCATGTGGAGAGACGTTCGTTCATCTAGCACAAAGGGAACGGGTTGCAGGAGAAACTTTTACTCTGGTTTCTCAGTCTGTTTCCTAGTGCCGGTGTGAAGTTCCTGCAGTTTTCACTGTAAAACCGATTTGGAGCTAGTACCTCCCCATATAGATGTATGGAGTGGAGTTTGCAAATGAAAAGAAACTTTGTGTTCCCAACAAGCTAGGTGAAGGACGGCTTTCACACACACTTATCTCTCAGAACTGAGCATGTGGAGAGACGTTCGTTCATCTAGCACAAAGGGAACGGGTTGCAGGAGAAACTTTTACTCTGGTTTCTCAGTCTGTTTCCTAGTGCCGGTGTGAAGTTCCTGCAGTTTTCACTGTAAAACCGATTTGGAGCTAGTACCTCCCCATATAGATGTATGGAGTGGAGTTTGCAAATGAAAAGAAACTTTGTGTTCCCAACAAGCTAGGTGAAGGACGGCTTTCACACACACTTATCTCTCAGAACTGAGCATGTGGAGAGACGTTCGTTCATCTAGCACAAAGGGAACGGGTTGCAGGAGAAACTTTTACTCTGGTTTCTCAGTCTGTTTCCTAGTGCCGGTGTGAAGTTCCTGCAGTTTTCACTGTAAAACAGATTTGGAGCTAGTACCTCCCCATATAGATGTATGGAGTGGAGTTTGCAAATGAAAAGAAACTTTGTGTTCCCAACAAGCTAGGTGAAGGACGGCTTTCACACACACTTATCTCTCAGAACTGAGCATGTGGAGAGACGTTCGTTCATCTAGAACAAAGGGAACGGGTTGCAGGAGAAACTTTTACTCTGGTTTCTCAGTCTGTTTCCTAGTGCCGGTTTGAAGTTCCTGCAGTTTTCACTGTAAAACCGAGTTGGAGCTAGAACCTCCACATATATATATATGGAGTGGAGTTTGCAAGTGAAAAGAAACTTTGTGTTCCCAACAAGCTAGGTGAAGGACGGCTTTCACACACACTTATCTCTCAGAACTGAGCATGTGGAGAGACGTTCGTTCATCTAGCACAAAGGGAACGGGTTGCAGGAGAAACTTTTACTCTGGTTTCTCAGTCTGTTTCCTAGTGCCGGTGTGAAGTTCCTGCAGTTTTCACTGTAAAACCGATTTGGAGCTAGTACCTCCCCATATAGATGTATGGAGTGGAGTTTGCAAATGAAAAGAAACTTTGTGTTCCCAACAAGCTAGGTGAAGGACGGCTTTCACACACACTTATCTCTCAGAACTGAGCATGTGGAGAGACGTTCGTTCATCTAGCACAAAGGGAACGGGTTGCAGGAGAAACTTTTACTCTGGTTTCTCAGTCTGTTTCCTAATGCCTGTTTGAAGTTCCTGCAGTTTTCACTGTAAAACCGAGTTGGAGCTAGTACCTCCCCATATATATGTATGGAGTGGAGTTTGAAACTGAAAAGAAACTTTGTGTTCCCAACAAGCTTGGTGAAGGACGGCTTTCACACACACTTATCTTTCAGAACTGAGCATGTGGAGAGACATTCGTTCATCTAGCACAAAGGGAACGGGTTGCAGGGGAAACTTTTACTATGGTTTCTTAGTCTGTTTCCTAGTGTCGGTTTGAAGTTCCTGCAGGTTTCACTGTAAAACCGAGTTGGAGCTAGTACCTCCCCATATATATGTATGGAGAGGAGTTTGCAAGTGAAAAGAAACTTTGTGTTCCCAACAAGCTAGGTGAAGGACGGCTTTCACACACACTTATCTCCCAGAACTGAGCATGTGGAGAGACGTTAGTTCATCTAGCACAAAGGGAACGTGTTGCAGGAGAAATTGTACTGTGGATTATCAGTGTGTTTCCTAGTGCCGGTTTGAAGTTCCTGCAGTTTTCACTGTAAAACAGAATTGGAGCTCGTGCCTCACCATATATATGTATGGAGTGGAGTTTGCAACTGAAAAGAAACTTTGATTTCCCAACAAGCTAATTGAAGGACGGGATTCACACACACTTATCTCACAGAACTGAGCATGTGGAGAGACGTTCGTTCATCTACCACAAAGGGAACGGTTTGCAGGAGAAACTTTTACTCTGGTTTCTCAGTCTGTCTCCTAGTGCCGGTTTAAAGTTCCTGCAGTTTTCACTGTAAAATCGAGTTGGAGCTCGTACCTCCCCATATATATGTATGGAGTGGAGTTTGCAACTGAAAAGAAACTTTGTGTTCCCAACAAGCTTCGTGAAGGACGGCTTTCACACACACTAATCTCTCAGAACTGAGCATGTGGAGAGACGTTCGTTCATCTAGCACAAAGGGAACGGGTTGCAGGGGAAACTTTTACTATGGTTTCTTAGTCTGTTTCCTAGTGTCGGTTTGAAGTTCCTGCAGGTTTCACTGTAAAACCGAGTTGGAGCTAGTACCTCCCCATATATATGTATGGAGTGGAGTTTGCAAGTGAAAAGAAACTTTGTGTTCCCAACAAGCTAGGTGAAGGACGGCTTTCACACACACTTATCTCTCAGAACTGAGCATGTGGAGAGACGTTCGTTCATCTAGCACAAAGGGAACGGGTTGCAGGAGAAACTTTTACTCTGGTTTCTCCGTCTGTTTCCTAGTGCCGGTTTGAAGTTCCTGCAGTTTTCACTGTAAAACCGAGTTGGAGCTAGTACCTCCCCATATATATGTATGGAGTGGAGTTTGCAAGTGAAAAGAAACTTTGTGTTCCCAAAAAGCTAGGTGAAGGACGGCTTTAACACACACTTATCTCTCGGAACTGAGCATGTGGAGAGACGTTCGTTCATCTAGCACAAAGGGAACGGGTTGCAGGGGAAACTTTTACTCTGGTTTCTCAGTCTGTTTCCCAGTGCCTGTTTGAATTTCTTGCAGTTTTCACTGTAAAACTGAGTTGGAGCTAGTACCTACCCATATATATGTATGGAGTGGAGTTTGCAAGTGAAAAGAAACTTTGTGTTCCCAACAAGCTAGGTGAAGGACGGCTTTCACACACACTTATCTCTCAGAACTGAGCATGTGGAGAGACGTTCGTTCATCTAGCACAAAGGGAACGGGTTGCAGGAGAAACTTTTACTCTGGTTTCTCCGTCTGTTTCCAAGTGCCGGTTTGAAGTTCCTGCAGTTTTCACTGTAAAACCGAGTTGGAGCTAGTACCTCCCCATATATATGTATGGAGTGGAGTTTGCAAGTGAAAAGAAACTTTGTGTTCCCAACAAGCTAGGTGAAGGACGGCTTTCACACACACTTATCTCTCAGAACTGAGCATGTGGAGAGACGTTCGTTCATCTAGCACAAAGGGAACGGGTTGCAGGAGAAACTTTTACTCTGGTTTCTCAGTCTGTTTCCTAGTGCCGGTTTGAAGTTCCTGCAGTTTTCACTGTAAAACTGAGTTGGAGCTAGTACCTCCCCATATATATGTATGGAGTGGAGTTTGCAAGTGAAAAGAAACTTTGTGTTCCCAACAAGCTAGGTGAAGGACGGCTTTCACACACACTTATCTCTCAGAACTGAGCATGTGGAGAGACGTTCGTTCATCTAGCACAAAGGGAACGGGTTGCAGGAGAAACTTTTACTCTGGTTTCTCAGTCTGTTTCCTAGTGCCGGTTTGAAGTTCCTGCAGTTTTCACTGTAAAACCGAGTTGGAGCTAGTACCTCCCCATATATATGTATGGAGTGGAGTTTGCAAGTGAAAAGAAACTTTGTGTTCCCAAAAAGCTAGGTGAAGGACGGCTTTCACACACACTTATCTCTCAGAACTGAGCATGTGGAGAGACGTTCGTTCATCTAGAACAAAGGGAACGGGTTGCAGGAGAAACTTTTACTCTGGTTTCTCAGTCTGTTTCCTAGTGCCGGTTTGAAGTTCCTGCAGTTTTCACAGTAAAACCGAGTTGGAGCTAGAACCTCCCCATATATATATATGGAGTGGAGTTTGCAAGTGAAAAGAAACTTTGTGTTCCCAACAAGCTAGGTGAAGGACGGCTTTCACACACACTTATCTCTCAGAACTGAGCATGTGGAGAGACGTTCGTTCATCTAGCACAAAGGGAACGGGTTGCAGGAGAAACTTTTACTCTGGTTTCTCAGTCTGTTTCCTAGTGCCGGTGTGAAGTTCCTGCAGTTTTCACTGTAAAACCGATTTGGAGCTAGTACCTTCCCATATAGATGTATGGAGTGGAGTTTGCAAATGAAAAGAAACTTTGTGTTCCCAACAAGCTAGGTGAAGGACGGCTTTCACACACACTTATCTCTCAGAACTGAGCATGTGGAGAGACGTTCGTTCATCTAGCACAAAGGGAACGGGTTGCAGGAGAAACTTTTACTCTGGTTTCTCAGTCTGTTTCCTAGTGCCGGTGTGAAGTTCCTGCAGTTTTCACTGTAAAACCGATTTGGAGCTAGTACCTCCCCATATAGATGTATGGAGTGGAGTTTGCAAATGAAAAGAAACTTTGTGTTCCCAACAAGCTAGGTGAAGGAAGGCTTTCACACACACTTATCTCTCGGAACTGAGCATGTGGAGGGACGTTCGTTCATCTAGCACAAAGGGAACGGGTTGCAGGGGAAACTTTTACTCTGGTTTCTCAGTCTGTTTCCTAGTGCCTGTTTGAAGTTCCTGCAGTTTTCACTGTAAAACTGAGTTGGAGCTAGTACCTACCCATATATATGTATGGAGTGGAGTTTGCAAGTGAAAAGAAACTTTGTGTTCCCAACAAGCTAGGTGAAGGACGGCTTTCACACACACTTATCTCTCAGAACTGAGCATGTGGAGAGACGTTCGTTCATCTAGCACAAAGGGAACCGGTTGCAGGAGAAACTTTTACTCTGGTTTCTCCGTCTGTTTCCTAGTGCCGGTTTGAAATTCCTGCAGTTTTCACTGTAAAACCGAGTTGGAGCTAGTTCCTCCCCTATATATGTATGGAGTGGAGTTTGCAAGTGAAAAGAAACTTTGTGTTCCCAACAAGCTAGGTGAAGGACGGCTTTCACACACACTTATCTCTCAGAACTGAGCATGTGGAGAGACGTTCGTTCATCTAGCACAAAGGGAACGGGTTGCAGGAGAAACTTTTACTCTGGTTTCTCAGTCTGTTTCCTAGTGCCGGTTTGAAGTTCCTGCAGTTTTCACTGTAAAACTGAGTTGGAGCTAGTACCTCCCCATATATATGTATGGAGTGGAGTTTGCAAGTGAAAAGAAACTTTGTGTTCCCAACAAGCTAGGTGAAGGACGGCTTTCACACACACTTATCTCTCAGAACTGAGCATGTGGAGAGACGTTCGTTCATCTAGCACAAAGGGAACGGGTTGCAGGAGAAACTTTTACTCTGGTTTCTCCGTCTGTTTCCTAGTGCCGGTTTGAAGTTCCTGCAGTTTTCACTGTAAAACCGAGTTGGAGCTAGTACCTCCCCATATATATGTATGGAGTGGAGTTTGCAAGTGAAAAGAAACTTTGTGTTCCCAACAAGCTAGGTGAAGGACGGCTTTCACACACACTTATCTCTCAGAACTGAGCATGTGGAGAGACGTTCGTTCATCTAGCACAAAGGGAACGGGTTGCAGGAGAAACTTTTACTCTGGTTTCTCCGTCTGTTTCCTAGTGCCGGTTTGAAGTTCCTGCAGTTTTCACTGTAAAACCGAGTTGGAGCTAGTACCTCCCCATATATATGTATGGAGTGGAGTTTGCAAGTGAAAAGAAACTTTGTGTTCCCAACAAGCTAGGTGAAGGACGGCTTTCACACACACTTATCTCTCAGAACTGAGCATGTGGAGAGACGTTCGTTCATCTAGAACAAAGGGAACGGGTTGCAGGAGAAACTTTTACTCTGGTTTCTCAGTCTGTTTCCTAGTGCCGGTTTGAAGTTCCTGCAGTTTTCACTGTAAAACCGAGTTGGAGCTAGAACCTCCCCATATATATATATGGAGTGGAGTTTGCAAGTGAAAAGAAACTTTGTGTTCCCAACAAGCTAGGTGAAGGACGGCTTTCACACACACTTATCTCTCAGAACTGAGCATGTGGAGAGACGTTCGTTCATCTAGCACAAAGGGAACGGGTTGCAGGAGAAACTTTTACTCTGGTTTCTCAGTCTGTTTCCTAGTGCCGGTTTGAACTTCCTGCAGTTTTCACTGTAAAACCGAGTTGGAGCTAGTACCTCCCCATATAGATGTATGGAGTGGAGTTTGCAAATGAAAAGAAACTTTGTGTTCCCAACAAGCTAGGTGAAGGACGGCTTTCACACACACTTATCTCTCAGAACTGAGCATGTGGAGAGACGTTCGTTCATCTAGCACAAAGGGAACGGGTTGCAGGAGAAACTTTTACTCTGGTTTCTCAGTCTGTTTCCTAATGCCTGTTTGAAGTTCCTGCAGTTTTCACTGTAAAACCGAGTTGGAGCTAGTACCTCCCCATATATATATATGGAGTGGAGTTTGCAAGTGAAAAGAAACTTTGTGTTCCCAACAAGCTAGGTGAAGGACGGCTTTCACACACACTTATCTCTCAGAACTGAGCATGTGGAGAGACGTTCGTTCATCTAGCACAAAGGGAACGGGTTGCAGGAGAAACTTTTACTCTGGTTTCTCAGTCTGTTTCCTGGTGCCGGTTTGAAGTTCCTGCAGTTTTCACTGTAAAACCGAGTTGGAGCTAGTACCTCCCCATATATATGTATGGAGTGGAGTTTGCAAGTGAAAAGAAACTTTGTGTTCCCAAAAAGCTAGGTGAAGGACGGCTTTCACACACACTTATCTCTCAGAACTGAGCATGTGGAGAGACGTTCGTTCATCTAGAACAAAGGGAACGGGTTGCAGGAGAAACTTTTACTCTGGTTTCTCAGTCTGTTTCCTAGTGCCGGTTTGAAGTTCCTGCAGTTTTAACTGTAAAACCGAGTTGGAGCTAGAACCTCCCCATATATATATATGGAGTGGAGTTTGCAAGTGAAAAGAAACTTTGTGTTCCCAACAAGCTAGGTGAAGGACGGCTTTCACACACACTTATCTCTCAGAACTGAGCATGTGGAGAGACGTTCGTTCATCTAGCACAAAGGGAACGGGTTGCAGGAGAAACTTTTACTCTGGTTTCTCAGTCTGTTTCCTAGTCCCGGTGTGAAGTTCCTGCAGTTTTCACTGTAAAACCGATTTGGAGCTAGTACCTCCCCATATAGATGTATGGAGTGGAGTTTGCAAATGAAAAGAAACTTTGTGTTCCCAACAAGCTAGGTGAAGGACGGCTTTCACACACACTTATCTCTCAGAACTGAGCATGTGGAGAGACGTTCGTTCATCTAGCACAAAGGGAACGGGTTGCAGGAGAAACTTTTACTCTGGTTTCTCAGTCTGTTTCCTAATGCCTGTTTGAAGTTCCTGCAGTTTTCACTGTAAAACCGAGTTGGAGCTAGTACCTCCCCATATATATGTATGGAGTGGAGTTTGAAACTGAAAAGAAACTTTGTGTTCCCAACAAGCTTGGTGAAGGACGGCTTTCACACACACTTATCTTTCAGAACTGAGCATGTGGAGAGACTTTCGTTCATCTAGCACAAAGGGAACGGGTTGCAGGGGTAACTTTTACTATGGTTTCTTAGTCTGTTTCCTAGTGTCGGTTTGAAGTTCCTGCAGGTTTCACTGTAAAACCGAGTTGGAGCTAGTACCTCCCCATATATATGTATGGAGAGGAGTTTGCAAGTGAAAAGAAACTTTGTGTTCCCAACAAGCTAGGTGAAGGACGGCTTTCACACACACTTATCTCCCAGAACTGAGCATGTGGAGAGACGTTAGTTCATCTAGCACAAAGGGAACGTGTTGCAGGAGAAATTGTACTGTGGATTATCAGTGTGTTTCCTAGTGCCGGTTTGAAGTTCCTGCAGTTTTCACTGTAAAACAGAATTGGAGCTCGTGCCTCACCATATATATGTATGGAGTGGAGTTTGCAACTGAAAAGAAACTTTGATTTCCCAACAAGCTAATTGAAGGACGGGATTCACACACACTTATCTCACAGAACTGAGCATGTGGAGAGACGTTCGTTCATCTACCACAAAGGGAACGGTTTGCAGGAGAAACTTTTACTCTGGTTTCTCAGTCTGTCTCCTAGTGCCGGTTTAAAGTTCCTGCAGTTTTCACTGTAAAATCGAGTTGGAGCTCGTATCTCCCCATATATATGTATGGAGTGGAGTTTGCAACTGAAAAGAAACTTTGTGTTCCCAACAAGCTTCGTGAAGGACGGCTTTCACACACACTAATCTCTCAGAACTGAGCATGTGGAGAGACGTTCGTTCATCTAGCACAAAGGGAACGGGTTGCAGGGGAAACTTTTACTATGGTTTCTTAGTCTGTTTCCTAGTGTCGGTTTGAAGTTCCTGCAGGTTTCACTGTAAAACCGAGTTGGAGCTAGTACCTCCCCATATATATGTATGGAGTGGAGTTTGCAAGTGAAAAGAAACTTTGTGTTCCCAACAAGCTAGGTGAAGGACGGCTTTCACACACACTTATCTCTCAGAACTGAGCATGTGGAGAGACGTTCGTTCATCTAGCACAAAGGGAACGGGTTGCAGGAGAAACTTTTACTCTGGTTTCTCCGTCTGTTTCCTAGTGCCGGTTTGAAGTTCCTGCAGTTTTCACTGTAAAACCGAGTTGGAGCTAGTACCTCCCCATATATATGTATGGAGTGGAGTTTGCAAGTGAAAAGAAACTTTGTGTTCCCAAAAAGCTAGGTGAAGGACGGCTTTCACACACACTTATCTCTCAGAACTGAGCATGTGGAGAGACGTTCGTTCATCTAGCACAAAGGGAACGGGTTGCAGGAGAAACTTTTACTCTGGTTTCTCAGTCTGTTTCCTAGTGCCGGTGTGAAGTTCCTGCAGTTTTCACTGTAAAACCGATTTGGAGCTAGTACCTCCCCATATAGATGTATGGAGTGGAGTTTGCAAATGAAAAGAAACTTTGTGTTCCCAACAAGCTAGGTGAAGGACGGCTTTCACACACACTTATCTCTCGGAACTGAGCATGTGGAGAGACGTTCGTTCATCTAGCACAAAGGGAACGGGTTGCAATGGAAACTTTTACTCTGGTTTCTCAGTCTGTTTCCTAGTGCCGGTTTGAAGTTCTTGCAGTTTTCACTTTAAAACCGAGTTGGAGCTAGTACCTCCCCATATATATGTATGGAGTGGAGTTTGAAACTGAAAAGAAACTTTGTGTTCCCAACAAGCTAGGTGAAGGACGGCTTTCACACACACTTATCTCTCAGAACTGAGCATGTGGAGAGACGTTCGTTCATCTAGCACAAAGGGAACGGGTTGCAGGAGAAATTTTTACTCTGGTTTCTCAGTGTGTTTCCTAGTGCCGGTTTGAAGTTCCTGCAGTTTTCACTGTAAAACCGAGTTGGAGCTAGTACCTCCCCATATATATGTATGGAGTGGAGTTTGCAAGTGAAAAGAAGCTTTGTGTTCCCAACAAGCTAGGTAAAGGACGGCTTTCACACACACTTATCTCTCAGAACTGAGCATGTGGAGAGACGTTCGTTCATCTAGCACAAAGGGAACGGGTTGCAGGAGAAACTTTTACTCTGGTTTCTCAGTCTGTTTCCTAATGCCTGTTTGAAGTTCCTGCAGTTTTCACTGTAAAACCGAGTTGGAGCTAGTACCTCCCCATATATATGTATGGTGTGGAGTTTGAAACTGAAAAGAAACTTTGTGTTCCCAACAAGCTTGGTGAAGGACGGCTTTCACACACACTTATCTTTCAGAACTGAGCATGTGGAGAGACTTTCGTTCATCTAGCACAAAGGGAACGGGTTGCAGGGGAAACTTTTACTATGGTTTCTTAGTCTGTTTCCTAGTGTCGGTTTGAAGTTCCTGCAGTTTTCACTGTAAAACCGAGTTGGAGCTAGTACCTCCCCATATATATGTATGGAGAGGAGTTTGCAAGTGAAAAGAAACTTTGTGTTCCCAACAAGCTAAGTGAAGTACGGCTTTCACACACACTTATCTCTCAGAACTGAGCATGCGGAGAGACGTTCGTTCATCTAGCACAAAGGGAACGGGTTGCAGGAGAAACTTTTACTCTGGTTTCTCAGTCTGTTTCCTAGTGCCGGTTTGAAGTTCCTGCAGTTTTCACTGTAAAACCGAGTTGGAGCTAGTACCTCCCCATATATATGTATGGAGTGGAGTTTGCAAGTGAAAAGAAGCTTTGTGTTCCCAACAAGCTAGGTGAAGGACGGCTTTCACACACACTTATCTCTCAGAACTGAGCATGTGGAGAGATGTTCGTTCATCTAGCAAAAATGGAACGGGTTGCAGGTGAAACTTTTACTCTGGTATCTCAGTCTGTTTCCTAGTGCCGGTTTGAAGTTCCTGCATTTTTCACTGTAAAACAGAGTTGGAGCTCGTACCTCCCCATATATATGTATGGAGTGGAGTTTGCAACTGAAAAGAAACTTTGTGTTCCCAACAAGCTAGTTGAAGTACGGCTTTCACACACAATTTTCCCTCAGAACTGAGCATGTGGAGAGACGTTCGTTCATCTAGCACAAAGGGCACGGGATGCAGGAGACACTTTTTCTCAGTTTTCTCAGTCTGTTTCCTCGTGCCGGTGTGAAGTTCCTGCAGTTTTCACTGTTAAACATATTAGGAGCTAGTACTTCCCCATATATATGTATGGAGAGGAGTTTGCAAGTGAAAAGAAACTTTGTGTTCCCAACAAGCTAGGTGAAGGACGGCTTTCACACACACTTATCTCTCAGAACTGAGCATGTGGAGAGACGTTCGTTCATCTAGCACAAAGGGAACGGTTTGCAGGAGAAACTTTTACTCTGGTTTCTCCGTCTGTTTCCTAGTGCCGGTTTGAAGTTCCTGCAGTTTTCACTGTAAAACCGATTTGGAGCTAGTACCTCCCCATATATATGTATGGAGTGGAGTTTGCAAGTGAAAAGAAACTTTGTGTTCCCAAAAAGCTAGGTGAAGGACGGCTTTCACACACACTTATCTCTCAGAACTGAGCATGTGGAGAGACGTTCGTTCATCTAGCACAAAGGGAACGGGTTGCAGGAGAAATTTTTACTCTGGTTTCTCAGTCTGTTTAATAGTGCCGGTGTGAAGTTCCTGCAGTTTTCACTGTAAAACCGATTTGGAGCTAGTACCTCCCCATATATATGTATGGAGTGGAGTTTGCAACTGAAAAGAAACTTTATGTTCCCAACAAGCTAGGTGAAGGACGGCTTTCACACACACTTATCTCTCGGAACTGAGCATGTGGAGAGACGTTCGTTCATCTAGCACAAAGGGAACGGGTTGCACGGGAAACTTTTACTCTGGTTTCTCAGTCTGTTTCCTAGTGCCGGTTTGAAGTTCTTGCAGTTTTCACTGTAAAACCGAGTTGGAGCTAGTACCTCCCCATATATATGTATGGAGTGGAGTTTGAAACTGAAAAGAAACTTTGTGTTCCCAACAAGCTAGGTGAAGGAAGGCTTTCACACACACTTATCTCTCAGAACTGAGCATGCGGAGAGGCGTTCGTTCATCTAGCACAAGGGGAACGGGTTGCAGGGAAACTTTTACTCTGGTTTCTCAGTCTGTTGCCTAGTGTCGGTTTGAAGTTCCTGCATTTTTCACTGTAAAACCGAGTTGGAGCTAGTACCTCCCCATATATATGTATGGAGTGGAGTTTGCAAGTGAAAAGAAACTTTGTGTTCCCAACAAGCTAGGTGAAGGACGGCTTTCACACACACTTATCTCTCAGAACTGAGCATGTGGAGAGACGTTCGTTCATCTAGCACAAAGGGAACGGGTTGCAGGAGAAATTTTTACTCTGGTTTCTCAGTGTGTTTCCTAGTGCCGGTTTGAAGTTCCTGCAGTTTTCACTGTAAAACCGAGTTGGAGCTAGTACCTCCCCATATATATGTATGGAGTGGAGTTTGCAAGTGAAAAGAAGCTTTGTGTTCCCAACAAGCTAGGTGAAGGACGGCTTTCACACACACTTGTCTCTCAGAACTGAGCATGTGGAGAGACGTTCGTTCATCTAGCACAAAGGGAAGGGGTTGCAGGAGAAACTTTTACTCTGGTTTCTCAGTCTGTTTCCTAATGCCTGTTTGAAGTTCCTGCAGTTTTCACTGTAAAACCGAGTTGGAGCTAGTACCTCCCCATATATATGTATGGAGTGGAGTTTGAAACTGAAAAGAAACTTTGTGTTCCCAACAAGCTTGGTGAAGGACGGCTTTCACACACACTTATCTTTCAGAACTGAGCATGTGGAGAGACTTTCGTTCATCTAGCACAAAGGGAACGGGTTGCAGGGGAAACTTTTACTATGGTTTCTTAGTCTGTTTCCTAGTGTCGGTTTGAAGTTCCTGCAGTTTTCACTGTAAAACCGAGTTGGAGCTAGTACCTCCCCATATATATGTATGGAGTGGAGTTTGCAAGTGAAAAGAAACTTTGTGTTCCCAACAAGCTAGGTGAAGAACGGCTTTCACACACACTTATCTCTCAGAACTGAGCATGTGGAGAGACGTTCGTTCATCTAGCACAAAGGGAACGGGTTGCAGGAGAAATTTTTACTCTGGTTTCTCAGTGTGTTTCCTAGTGCCGGTTTGAAGTTCCTGCAGTTTTCACTGTAAAACCGAGTTGGAGCTAGTACCTCCCCATATATATGTATGGAGTGGAGTTTGCAAGTGAAAAGAAGCTTTGTGTTCCCAACAAGCTAGGTGAAGGACGGCTTTCACACACACTTATCTCTCAGAACTGAGCATGTGGAGAGACGTTCGTTCATCTAGCACAAAGGGAACGGGTTGCAGGAGAAACTTTTACTCTGGTTTCTCAGTCTGTTTCCTAATGCCTGTTTGAATTTCCTGCAGTTTTCACTGTAAAACCGAGTTGGAGCTAGTACCTCCCCATATATATGTATGGAGTGGAGTTTGAAACTGAAAAGAAACTTTGTGTTCCCAACAAGCTTGGTGAAGGACGGCTTTCACACACACTTATCTTTCAGAACTGAGCATGTGGAGAGACTTTCGTTCATCTAGCACAAAGGGAACGGGTTGCAGGGGAAACTTTTACTATGGTTTCTTAGTCTGTTTCCTAGTGTCGGTTTGAAGTTCCTGCAGTTTTCACTGTAAAACCGAGTTGGAGCTAGTACCTCCCCATATATATGTATGAAGAGGAGTTTGCAAGTGAAAAGAAACTTTGTGTTCCCAACAAGCTAAGTGAAGTACGGCTTTCAAACACACTTATCTCTCAGAACTGAGCATGCGGAGAGACGTTCGTTCATCTAGCACAAAGGGAACGGTTTGCAGGAGAAACTTTTACTCTGGTTTCTCAGTCTGTTTCCTAGTGCCGGTTTGAAGTTCCTGCAGTTTTCACTGTAAAACCGAGTTGGAGCTAGTACCTCCCCATATATATGTATGGAGTGGAGTTTGCAAGTGAAAAGAAGCTTTGTGTTCCCAACAAGCTAGGTGAAGGACGGCTTTCACACACACTTATCTCTCAGAACTGATCATGTGGAGAGACGTTCGTTCATCTAGCACAAAGGGAACGGGTTGCAGGAGAAACTTTTACTCTGGTTTCTCCGTCTGTTTCCTAGTGCCGGTTTGAAGTTCCTGCAGTTTTCACTGTAAAACCGAGTTGGAGCTAGTACCTCCCCATATATATCTATGGAGTGGAGTTTGCTAGTGAAAAGAAACTTTGTGTTCCCAACAAGCTAGGTGAAGGACGGCTTTCACACACACTTATCTCTCAGAACTGAGCATGTGGAGGGACGTTCGTTCATCTAGCACAATGGGAACGGGTTGCAGGAGAAACTTTTACTGTGGTTTCTCCGTCTGTTTCCCAGTGCCGGTTTGAAGTTCCTGCAGTTTTCACTGTAAAACCAAGTTGGAGCTAGTACCTCCCCATATATATGTATGGAGTGGAGTTTGCAAGTGAAAAGAAACTTTGTGTTCCCAAAAAGCTAGGTGAAGGACGGCTTTCACACACACTTATCTCTCAGAACTGAGCATGTGGAGAGACGTTCGTTCATCTAGCACAAAGGGAACGGGTTGCAGGAGAAACTTTTACTCTGGTTTCTCCGTCTCTTTCCTAGTGCCGGTTTGAAGTTCCTGCAGTTTTCACTGTAAAACCGAGTTGGAGCTAGTACCTCCCCATATATATGTATGGAGTGGAGTTTGAAACTGAAAAGAAACTTTGTGTTCCCAACAAGCTAGGTGAAGGACGGCTTTCACACACACTTATCTCTCAGAACTGAGCATGTGGAGAGACGTTCGTTCATCTAGCACAAAGGGAACGGGTTGCAGGAGAAACTTTTACTCTGGTTTCTCCGTCTGTTTCCTAGTGCCGGTTTGAAGTTCCTGCAGTTTTCACTGTAAAACCGAGTTGGAGCTAGTACCTCCCCATATATATCTATGGAGTGGAGTTTGCTAGTGAAAAGAAACTTTGTGTTCCCAACAAGCTAGGTGAAGGACGGCTTTCACACACACTTATCTCTCAGAACTGAGCATGTGGAGGGACGTTCGTTCATCTAGCACAATGGGAACGGGTTGCAGGAGAAACTTTTACTGTGGTTTCTCCGTCTGTTTCCCAGTGCCGGTTTGAAGTTCCTGCAGTTTTCACTGTAAAACCAAGTTGGAGCTAGTACCTCCCCATATATATGTATGGAGTGGAGTTTGCAAGTGAAAAGAAACTTTGTGTTCCCAAAAAGCTAGGTGAAGGACGGCTTTCACACACACTTATCTCTCAGAACTGAGCATGTGGAGAGACGTTCGTTCATCTAGCACAAAGGGAACGGGTTGCAGGAGAAACTTTTACTCTGGTTTCTCCGTCTCTTTCCTAGTGCCGGTTTGAAGTTCCTGCAGTTTTCACTGTAAAACCGAGTTGGAGCTAGTACCTCCCCATATATATGTATGGAGTGGAGTTTGAAACTGAAAAGAAACTTTGTGTTCCCAACAAGCTAGGTGAAGGACGGCTTTCACACACACTTATCTCTCAGAACTGAGCATGTGGAGAGACGTTCGTTCATCTAGCACAAAGGGAACGGGTTGCAGGAGAAACTTTTACTCTGGTTTCTCCGTCTGTTTCCTAGTGCCGGTTTGAAGTTCCTGCAGTTTTCACTGTAAAACCGAGTTGGAGCTAGTACCTCCCCATATATATGTATGGAGTGGAGTTTGCAAGTGAAAAGAAACTTTGTGTTCCCAACAAGCTAGGTGAAGGACGGCTTTCACACACACTTATCTCTCAGAACTGAGCATGTGGTGAGACGTTCGTTCATCTAGCACAAAGGGAACGGGTTGCAGGAGAAACTTTTACTGTGGTTTCTCCGTCTGTTTCCTAGTGCCGGTGTGAAGTTCTTGCAGTTTTCACTGTAAAACCGATTTGGAGCTAGTACCTCCCCATATATATGTATGGAGTGGAGTTTGCAACTGAAAAGAAACTTTATGTTCCCAACAAGCTAGGTGAAGGGCGGCTTTCACACACACTTATCTCTCGGAACTGAGCATGTGGAGAGACGTTCGTTCATCTAGCACAAAGGGAACGGGTTGCAGGGGAAACTTTTACTCTGGTTTCTCAGTCTGTTTCCTAGTGCCGGTTTGAAGTTCCTGCAGTTTTCACTGTAAAACCGAGTTGGAGCTAGTACCTCCCCATATATATGTATGGAGTGGAATTTGAAACTGAAAAGAAACTTTGTGTTCCCAACAAGCTAGGTGAAGGACGGCTTTCACACACACTTATCTCTCAGAACTGAGCATGTGGAGAGACGTTCGTTCATCTAGCACAAAGGGAACGGGTTGCAGGAGAAACTTTTACTCTGGTTTCTCCGTCTGTTTCCTAGTGCCGGTTTGAAGTTCCTGCAGTTTTCACTGTAAAACCGAGTTGGAGCTAGTACCTCCCCATATATATGTATGGAGTGGAGTTTGCAAGTGAAAAGAAACTTTGTGTTCCCAAAAAGCTAGGTGAAGGACGGCTTTCACACACACTTATCTCTCAGCACTGAGCATGTGGTGAGACGTTCGTTCATCTAGCACAAAGGGAACGGGTTGCAGGAGAAACTTTTACTGTGGTTTCTCCGTCTGTTTCCTAGTGCCGGTGTGAAGTTCTTGCAGTTTTCACTGTAAAACCGATTTGGAGCTAGTACCTCCCCATATATATGTATGGAGTGGAGTTTGCAACTGAAAAGAAACTTTATGTTCCCAACAAGCTAGGTGAAGGGCGGCTTTCACACACACTTATCTCTCGGAACTGAGCATGTGGAGAGACGTTCGTTCATCTAGCACAAAGGGAACGGGTTGCAGGGGAAACTTTTACTCTGGTTTCTCAGTCTGTTTCCTAGTGCCGGTTTGAAGTTCTTGCAGTTTTCACTGTAAAACCGAGTTGGAGCTAGTACCTCCCCATATATATGTATGGAGTGGAGTTTGAAACTTAAAAGAAACTTTGTGTTCCCAACAAGCTAGGTGAAGGAAGGCTTTCACACACACTTATCTCTCAGAACTGAGCATGCGGAGAGGCGTTCGTTCATCTAGCACAAGGGGAACGGGTTGCAGGGAAACTTTTACTCTGGTTTCACAGTCTGTTGCCTAGTGTCGGTTTGAAGTTCCTGCATTTTTCACTGTAAAACCGAGTTGGAGCTAGTACCTCCCCATATATATGTATGGAGTGGAGTTTGCAAGTGAAAAGAAACTTTGTGTTCCCAACAAGCTAGGTGAAGGACGGCTTTCACACACACTTATTTCTCAGAACTGAGCATGTGGAGAGACGTTCGTTCATCTCGCACAAAGGGAACGGGTTGCAGGAGAAACTTTTACTCTGGTTTCTCAGTCTGTTTCCTAGTGCCGGTTTGAAGTTCCTGCAGTTTTCACTGTAAAACCGAGTTGGAGTTCGTACCTCCCCATATATATGTATGGATTGGAGTTTGCAACTTAAAAGAAACTTTGTGTTCCCAACAAGCTAGGTGAAGGACGGCTTTCACACACAATTTTCCCTCAGAACTGAGCATGTGGAGAGACGTTCGTTCATCTAGCACAAAGGGCACGGGATGCAGGAGACACTTTTTCTCTGTTTTCTCATTCTGTTTCTTCGTGCCGGTTTGAAGTTCCTTCAGTTTTCACTGTTAAGCCTATTTGGAGCTTGTACCTCACCATATATATGTATGCTGTGAAGTTTGCAAGTGAAAAGAAACTTTGTGTTCCCAACAAGCTAGGTGATGGACGGCTTTCACACACACTTATCTCTCAGAAATGACCATGTGTAGAGACGTTCGTTCATCTTGCAAAAAGGGAACGGGTTGAAGGAGAAACTTTTACTCTGGTTTCTCAGTCTGTTTCTTGTGCCGGTTTGATGTTCCTGCAGTTTTCACATTAAAACGAAGTTGGAACTCATACCTCCCCATATATATGTATGGAAAGGTGTTTGCAAGTGAATAGAAACTTTGTGTTCCCAAAAAGCTAGGTGAATCACGGCTTTCACACACAATTTTCTCTCAGAAATGAGCATGTGGAGAGACGTTCGTTCATCTAGCACAAAGGGAACGGGTTGTAGGAAAAACTTTTACTCTGGTTTCTCAGTCTTTTTCCTACTGCCGGTTTGAAGTTCCTGCATTTTTCACTATAAAACTGGATTCGAGCTAGTACCTCCCCATATATATGTATGGAGTGGAGTTTGCAACTGAAAAGAAACTTTGTGTTCCCAACAAGCTAGGTGAAGGACGGCTTACACACACAATTATCTCTCAGAACTGAGCATGTGGGGAGACTTACTTTCATCTAACACAAAGGGAACGGGTTGCAGGAGAAACTATTTCTCTGGTTTCTCAGTCTGTTTCCTAGTGCCGGTTTGAAGTTCCTGCTGTTTTCACTGTAAAACGGAATTGGAGCTCGTATCTGCCCATATATATGTCTTGAGGGGAGTTTGCAACTGAAAAGAAACTTTGTGTTCCCAACAAGCTAGGTGAAGGACGGCTTACACACACACTTATCTCTCAGAACTGAGCATGTGGAGAGACGTTCGTTCATCTAGCACAAAGGGAACGGGTTGCAGGAGAAACTTTTACTCTGGTTTCTCAGTTTGTTTCCTAGTGCCTGTTTGAAGTTCCTGCATTTTTCACTGTAAAACTGGGTTGGAGCTAGTACCTCCCCATATATATGTATGGAGTGGAGTTTGCAACTGAAAAGAAACTTTGTGTTCCCAACAAGCTAGGTGAAGGACGGCTTTCACACACACTTATCTCTCAGAACTGAGCATGTGGAGAGACGTTCGTTCATCTAGCACAAAGGGAACGGGTTGCAGGAGAAACTTTTACTCTGGTTTCTCCGTCTGTTTCCTAGTGCCGGTTTGAAGTTCCTGCAGTTTTCACTGTAAAACCGAGTTGGAGCTAGTACCTCCCCATATATATCTATGGAGTGGAGTTTGCTAGTGAAAAGAAACTTTGTGTTCCCAACAAGCTAGGTGAAGGACGGCTTTCACACACACTTATCTCTCAGAACTGAGCATGTGGAGAGACGTTCGTTCATCTAGCACAAAGGGAACGGGTTGCAGGAGAAACTTTTACTCTGGTTTCTCAGTCTGTTTCCTAGTGCCGGTTTGAAGTTCCTGCAGTTTTCACTGTAAAACCGAGTTGGAGTTCGTACCTCCCCATATATATGTATGGATTGGAGTTTGCAACTTAAAAGAAACTTTGTGTTCCCAACAAGCTAGGTGAAGGACGGCTTTCACACACAATTTTCCCTCAGAACTGAGCATGTGGAGAGACGTTCGTTCATCTAGCACAAAGGGCACGGGATGCAGGAGACACTTTTTCTCTGTTTTCTCATTCTGTTTCTTCGTGCCGGTTTGAAGTTCCTTCAGTTTTCACTGTTAAGCCTATTTGGAGCTTGTACCTCACCATATATATGTATGCTGTGAAGTTTGCAAGTGAAAAGAAACTTTGTGTTCCCAACAAGCTAGGTGATGGACGGCTTTCACACACACTTATCTCTCAGAAATGACCATGTGTAGAGACGTTCGTTCATCTTGCAAAAAGGGAACGGGTTGAAGGAGAAACTTTTACTCTGGTTTCTCAGTCTGTTTCTTGTGCCGGTTTGATGTTCCTGCAGTTTTCACATTAAAACGAAGTTGGAACTCATACCTCCCCATATATATGTATGGAAAGGTGTTTGCAAGTGAATAGAAACTTTGTGTTCCCAAAAAGCTAGGTGAATCACGGCTTTCACACACAATTTTCTCTCAGAAATGAGCATGTGGAGAGACGTTCGTTCATCTAGCACAAAGGGAACGGGTTGTAGGAAAAACTTTTACTCTGGTTTCTCAGTCTTTTTCCTACTGCCGGTTTGAAGTTCCTGCATTTTTCACTATAAAACTGGATTCGAGCTAGTACCTCCCCATATATATGTATGGAGTGGAGTTTGCAACTGAAAAGAAACTTTGTGTTCCCAACAAGCTAGGTGAAGGACGGCTTACACACACAATTATCTCTCAGAACTGAGCATGTGGGGAGACTTACTTTCATCTAACACAAAGGGAACGGGTTGCAGGAGAAACTATTTCTCTGGTTTCTCAGTCTGTTTCCTAGTGCCGGTTTGAAGTTCCTGCTGTTTTCACTGTAAAACGGAATTGGAGCTCGTATCTGCCCATATATATGTCTTGAGGGGAGTTTGCAACTGAAAAGAAACTTTGTGTTCCCAACAAGCTAGGTGAAGGACGGCTTACACACACACTTATCTCTCAGAACTGAGCATGTGGAGAGACGTTCGTTCATCTAGCACAAAGGGAACGGGTTGCAGGAGAAACTTTTACTCTGGTTTCTCAGTTTGTTTCCTAGTGCCTGTTTGAAGTTCCTGCATTTTTCACTGTAAAACTGGGTTGGAGCTAGTACCTCCCCATATATATGTATGGAGTGGAGTTTGCAACTGAAAAGAAACTTTGTGTTCCCAACAAGCTAGGTGAAGGACGGCTTTCACACACACTTATCTCTCAGAACTGAGCATGTGGAGAGACGTTCGTTCATCTAGCACAAAGGGAACGGGTTGCAGGAGAAACTTTTACTCTGGTTTCTCCGTCTGTTTCCTAGTGCCGGTTTGAAGTTCCTGCAGTTTTCACTGTAAAACCGAGTTGGAGCTAGTACCTCCCCATATATATCTATGGAGTGGAGTTTGCTAGTGAAAAGAAACTTTGTGTTCCCAACAAGCTAGGTGAAGGACGGCTTTCACACACACTTATCCCTCAGAACTGAGCATGTGGAGAGACGTTCGTTCATCTAGCACAAAGGGAACGGGTTGCAGGAGAAACTTTTACTCTGGTTTCTCAGTCTGTTTCCTAGTGCCGGTTTGAAGTTCCTGCAGTTTTCACTGTAAAACCGAGTTGGAGCTAGTACCTCCCCATATATATGTATGGAGTGGAGTTTGCAACTGAAAAGAAACTTTATGTTCCCAACAAGCTAGGTGAAGGGCGGCTTTCACACACACTTATCTCTCGGAACTTAGCATGTGGAGAGACGTTCGTTCATCTAGCACAAAGGGAACGGGTTGCAGGGGAAACTTTTACTCTGGTTTCTCAGTCTGTTACCTAGTGCCGGTTTGAAGTTCCTGCAGTTTTCACTGTAAAACCGAGTTGGAGCTAGTACCTCCCCATATATATGTATGGAGTGGAGTTTGAAACTGAAAAGAAACTTTGTGTTCCCAACAAGCTAGGTGAAGGACGGCTTTCACACACACTTATCTCTCAGAACTGAGCATGTGGAGAGACGTTCGTTCATCTAGCACAAAGGGAACGGGTTGCAGGAGAAACTTTTACTCTGGTTTCTCCGTCTGTTTCCTAGTGCCGGTTTGAAGTTCCTGCAGTTTTCACTGTAAAACCGAGTTGGAGCTAGTACCTCCCCATATATATGTATGGAGTGGAGTTTGCAAGTGAAAAGAAACTTTGTGTTCCCAAAAAGCTAGGTGAAGGACGGCTTTCACACACACTTATCTCTCAGAACTGAGCATGTGGTGAGACGTTCGTTCATCTAGCACAAAGGGAACGGGTTGCAGGAGAAACTTTTACTGTGGTTTCTCCGTCTGTTTCCTAGTGCCGGTGTGAAGTTCTTGCAGTTTTCACTGTAAAACCGATTTGGAGCTAGTACCTCCCCATATATATGTATGGAGTGGAGTTTGCAACTGAAAAGAAACTTTATGTTCCCAACAAGCTAGGTGAAGGGCGGCTTTCACACACACTTATCTCTCGGAACTGAGCATGTGGAGAGACGTTCGTTCATCTAGCACAAAGGGAACGGGTTGCAGGGGAAACTTTTACTCTGGTTTCTCAGTCTGTTTCCTAGTGCCGGTTTGAAGTTCTTGCAGTTTTCACTGTAAAACCGAGTTGGAGCTAGTACCTCCCCATATATATGTATGGAGTGGAGTTTGAAACTTAAAAGAAACTTTGTGTTCCCAACAAGCTAGGTGAAGGAAGGCTTTCACACACACTTATCTCTCAGAACTGAGCATGCGGAGAGGCGTTCGTTCATCTAGCACAAGGGGAACGGGTTGCAGGGAAACTTTTACTCTGGTTTCACAGTCTGTTGCCTAGTGTCGGTTTGAAGTTCCTGCATTTTTCACTGTAAAACCGAGTTGGAGCTAGTACCTCCCCATATATATGTATGGAGTGGAGTTTGCAAGTGAAAAGAAACTTTGTGTTCCCAACAAGCTAGGTGAAGGACGGCTTTCACACACAATTATTTCTCAGAACTGAGCATGTGGAGAGACGTTCGTTCATCTCGCACAAAGGGAACGGGTTGCAGGAGAAACTTTTACTCTGGTTTCTCAGTCTGTTTCCTAGTGCCGGTTTGAAGTTCCTGCAGTTTTCACTGTAAAACCGAGTTGGAGTTCGTACCTCCCCATATATATGTATGGATTGGAGTTTGCAACTTAAAAGAAACTTTGTGTTCCCAACAAGCTAGGTGAAGGACGGCTTTCACACACAATTTTCCCTCAGAACTGAGCATGTGGAGAGACGTTCGTTCATCTAGCACAAAGGGCACGGGATGCAGGAGACACTTTTTCTCTGTTTTCTCATTCTGTTTCTTCGTGCCGGTTTGAAGTTCCTGCAGTTTTCACTGTTAAGCCTATTTGGAGCTTGTACCTCACCATATATATGTATGCTGTGAAGTTTGCAAGTGAAAAGAAACTTTGTGTTCCCAACAAGCTAGGTGATGGACGGCTTTCACACACACTTATCTCTCAGAAATGACCATGTGTAGAGACGTTCGTTCATCTTGCAAAAAGGGAACGGGTTGAAGGAGAAACTTTTACTCTGGTTTCTCAGACTGTTTCTTGTGCCGGTTTGATGTTCCTGCAGTTTTCACATTAAAACGAAGTTGGAGCTCATACCTCCCCATATATATGTATGGAAAGGTGTTTGCAAGTGAATAGAAACTTTGTGTTCCCAAAAAGCTAGGTGAATCACGGCTTTCACACACAATTTTCTCTCAGAAATGAGCATGTGGAGAGACGTTCGTTCATCTAGCACAAAGGGAACGGGTTGTAGGAAAAACTTTTACTCTGGTTTCTCAGTCTTTTTCCTACTGCCGGTTTGAAGTTCCTGCATTTTTCACTATAAAACTGGATTCGAGCTAGTACCTCCCCATATATATGTATGGAGTGGAGTTTGCAACTGAAAAGAAACTTTGTGTTCCCAACAAGCTAGGTGAAGGACGGCTTACACACACAATTATCTCTCAGAACTGAGCATGTGGGGAGACTTACTTTCATCTAACACAAAGGGAACGGGTTGCAGGAGAAACTATTTCTCTGGTTTCTCAGTCTGTTTCCTAGTGCCGGTTTGAAGTTCCTGCTGTTTTCACTGTAAAACGGAATTGGAGCTCGTATCTGCCCATATATATGTCTTGAGGGGAGTTTGCAACTGAAAAGAAACTTTGTGTTCCCAACAAGCTAGGTGAAGGACGGCTTACACACACACTTATCTCTCAGAACTGAGCATGTGGAGAGACGTTCGTTCATCTAGCACAAAGGGAACGGGTTGCAGGAGAAACTTTTACTCTGGTTTCTCAGTTTGTTTCCTAGTGCCTGTTTGAAGTTCCTGCATTTTTCACTGTAAAACTGGGTTGGAGCTAGTACCTCCCCATATATATGTATGGAGTGGAGTTTGCAACTGAAAAGAAACTTTGTGTTCCCAACAAGCTAGGTGAAGGACGGCTTTCACACACACTTATCTCTCAGAACTGAGCATGTGGAGAGACGTTCGTTCATCTAGCACAAAGGGAACGGGTTGCAGGAGAAACTTTTACTCTGGTTTCTCCGTCTGTTTCCTAGTGCCGGTTTGAAGTTCCTGCAGTTTTCACTGTAAAACCGAGTTGGAGCTAGTACCTCCCCATATATATCTATGGAGTGGAGTTTGCTAGTGAAAAGAAACTTTGTGTTCCCAACAAGCTAGGTGAAGGACGGCTTTCACACACACTTATCTCTCAGAACTGAGCATGTGGAGAGACGTTCGTTCATCTAGCACAAAGGGAACGGGTTGCAGGAGAAACTTTTACTCTGGTTTCTCAGTCTGTTTCCTAGTGCCGGTTTGAAGTTCCTGCAGTTTTCACTGTAAAACCGAGTTGGAGCTAGTACCTCCCCATATATATGTATGGAGTGGAGTTTGCAAGTGAAAAGAAACTTTGTGTTCCCAACAAGCTAGGTGAAGGACGGCTTTCACAGACACTTATCTCTCAGAATTGAGCATGTGGAGAGACGTTCGTTCATCTAGCACAAAGGGAACGGGTTGCAGGAGAAACTTTTACTCTGGTTTCTCAGTCTGTTTCCTAGTGCCGGTTTGAAGTTCCTGCAGTTTTCACTGTAAAACCGAGTTGGAGCTAGTACCTCCCCATATATATGTATGGAGTGGAGTTTGAAACTTAAAAGAAACTTTGTGTTCCCAACAAGCTAGGTGAAGGAAGGCTTTCACACACACTTATCTCTCAGAACTGAGCTTGCGGAGAGGCGTTCGTTCATCTAGCACAAGGGGAACGGGTTGCAGGGAAACTTTTACTCTGGTTTCACAGTCTGTTGCCTAGTGTCGGTTTGAAGTTCCTGCATTTTTCACTGTAAAACCGAGTTGGAGCTAGTACCTCCCCATATATATGTATGGAGTGGAGTTCGCAAGTGAAAAGTAACTTTGTGTTCCCAACAAGCTAGGTGAAGGACGGCTTTCACACACACTTATCTCTCAGAACTGAGCATGTGGAGAGACGTTCGTTCATCTAGCACAAAGGGAACGGGTTGCAGGAGAAACTTTTACTCTGGTTTCTCAGTGTGTTTCCTAGTGCCGGTTTGAAGTTCCTGCAGTTTTCACTGTAAAACCGAGTTGGAGCTAGTACCTCCCCATATATATGTATGGAGTGGAGTTTGCAAGTGAAAAGAAGCTTTGTGTTCCCAACAAGCTAGGTGAAGGACGGCTTTCACACACACTTATCTCTCAGAACTGAGCATGTGGAGAGACGTTCGTTCATCTAGCAAAAAGGGAACGGGTTGCAGGAGAAACTTTTACTCTGGTTTCTCAGTCTGTTTCCTAATGCCTGTTTGAAGTTCCTGCAGTTTTCACTGTAAAACCGAGTTGGAGCTAGTACCTCCCCATATATATGTATGGAGTGGAGTTTGAAACTGAAAAGAAAATTTGTGTTCCCAACAAGCTAGGTGAAGGACGGCTTTCACACACACTTTTCTCTCAGAACTGAGCATGTGGAGAGACTTTCGTTCATCTAGCACAAAGGGAACGGGTTGCAGGGGAAACTTTTACTATGGTTTCTTAGTCTGTTTCCTAGTGTCGGTTTGAAGTTCCTGCAGATTTCACTGTAAAACCGAGTTGGAGCTAGTACCTCCCCATATATATGTATGGAGAGGAGTTTGAAACTGAAAAGAAACTTTGTGTTCCCAACAAGCTAAGTGAAGTACGGCTTTCACACACACTTATCTCTCAGAACTGAGCATGTGGAGAGACGTTCGTTCATCTAGCACAAAGGGAACGGGTTGCAGGAGAAACTTTTACTCTGGTTTCTCAGTCTGTTTCCTAGTGCCGGTTTGAAGTTCCTGCAGTTTTCACTGTAAAACCGAGTTGGAGCTAGTACCTCCCCATATATATGTATGGAGTGGAGTTTGCAAGTGAAAAGAAGCTTTGTGTTCCCAACAAGCTAGGTGAAGGACGGCTTTCACACACACTTATCTCTCAGAACTGAGCATGTGGAGAGACGTTCGTTCATCTAGCACAAGGGGAACGGGTTGCAGGGAAACTTTTACTCTGGTTTCACAGTCTGTTGCCTAGTGTCGGTTTGAAGTTCCTGCATTTTTCACTGTAAAACCGAGTTGGAGCTAGTACCTCCCCATATATATGTATGGAGTGGAGTTTGAAACTGAAAAGAAACTTTGTGTTCCCAACAAGCTAGGTGAAGGACGGCTTTCACACACACTTATCTCTCAGAACTGAGCATGTGGAGAGACGTTCGTTCATCTAGCACAAGGGGAACGGGTTGCAGGGAAACTTTTACTCTGGTTTCTCAGTGTGTTTCCTAGTGCCGGTTTGAAGTTCCTGCAGTTTTCACTGTAAAACCGAGTTGGAGCTAGTACCTCCCCATATATATGTATGGAGTGGAGTTTGCAAGTGAAAAGAAGCTTTGTGTTCCCAACAAGCTAGGTGAAAGACGGCTTTCACACACACTTATCTCTCAGAACTGAGCATGTGGAGAGACGTTCGTTCATCTAGCACAAAGGGAACGGGTTGCAGGAGAAACTTTTACTCTGGTTCCTCAGTCTGTTTCCTAATGCCTGTTTGAAGTTCCTGCAGATTTCACTGTAAAACCGTGTTGGAGCTTGTACCTCCCCGTATATATATATGGAGTGGAGTTTGAAACTGAAAAGAAACTTTGTGTTCCCAACAAGCTAGGTGAAGGAAGGCTTTCACACACACTTATCTCTCAGAACTGAGCATGCGGAGAGACGTTCGTTCATCTAGCACAAAGGGAACGGGTTGCAGGAGAAACTTTTACTCTGGTTTCTCAGTCTGTTTCCTAGTGTCGGTTTGAAGTTCCTGCAGTTTTCACTGTAAAACCGAGTTGGAGCTAGTACCTCCCCATATATATGTATGGAGAGGATTTTGCAAGTGAAAAGAAACTTTGTGTTCCCAACAAGCTAAATGAAGTACGGCTTTCACACACACTTATCTCTCAGAACTGAGCATGCGGAGAGACGTTCGTTCATCTAGCACAAATGGAACGGGTTGCAGGAGAAACTTTTACTCTGGTTTCTCCGTCTGTTTCCTAGTGCCGGTTTGTATTTCCTGCAGTTTTCACTGTAAAACCGAGTTGGAGCTAGTACCTCCCCATATATATCTATGGAGTGGAGTTTGCTAGTGAAAAGAAACTTTGTGTTCCCAACAAGCTAGGTGAAGGACGGCTTTCACACACACTTATCTCTCAGAACTGAGCATGTGGAGAGACGTTCGTTCATCTAGCACAATGGGAACGGGTTGCAGGAGAAACTTTTACTGTGGTTTCTCCGTCTGTTTCCCAGTGCCGGTTTGAAGTTCCTGCAGTTTTCACTGTAAAACCAAGTTGGAGCTAGTACCTCCCCATATATATGTATGGAGTGGAGTTTGCAAGTGAAAAGAAACTTTGTGTTCCCAAAAAGCTAGGTGAAGGACGGATTTCACACACACTTATCTCTCAGAACTGAGCATGTGTAGAGACGTTCGTTCATCTAGCACAAAGGGAACGGGTTGCAGGAGAAACTTTTACTCTGGTTTCTCAGTCTGTTTCCTAGTGCCGGTTTGAAGTTCCTGCAGTTTTCACTGTAAAACCGTGTTGGAGCTAGTACCTCCCCATATATATGTATGGAGTGGAGTTTGCAAGTGAAAAGAAACTTTGTGTTCCCAACAAGCTAGGTGAAGGACGGCTTTCACAGACACTTATCTCTCAGAACTGAGCATGTGGAGAGACGTTCGTTCATCTAGCACAAAGGGAACGGGTTGCAGGAGAAACTTTTACTCTGGTTTCTCAGTCTGTTTCCTAGTGCCGGTTTGAAGTTCCTGCAGTTTTCACTGTAAAACCGAGTTGGAGCTAGTACCTCCCCATATATATGTATGGAGTGGAGTTTGAAACTTAAAAGAAACTTTGTGTTCCCAACACTCTAGGTGAAGGAAGGCTTTCACACACACTTATCTCTCAGAACTGAGCATGCGGAGAGGCGTTCGTTCATCTAGCACAAGGGGAACGGGTTGCAGGGAAACTTTTACTCTGGTTTCACAGTCTGTTGCCTAGTGTCGGTTTGAAGTTCCTGCATTTTTCACTGTAAAACCGAGTTGGAGCTAGTACCTCCCCATATATATGTATGGAGTGGAGTTCGCAAGTGAAAAGTAACTTTGTGTTCCCAACAAGCTAGGTGAAGTACGGCTTTCACACACACTTATCTCTCAGAACTGAGCATGTGGAGAGACGTTCGTTCATCTAGCACAAAGGGAACGGGTTGCAGGAGAAACTTTTACTCTGGTTTCTCAGTGTGTTTCCTAGTGCCGGTTTGAAGTTCCTGCAGTTTTCACTGTAAAACCGAGTTGGAGCTAGTACCTCCCCTTATATATGTATGGAGTGGAGTTTGCAAGTGAAAAGAAGCTTTGTGTTCCCAACAAGCTAGGTGAAGGACGGCTTTCACACACACTTATCTCTCAGAACTGAGCATGTGGAGAGACGTTCGTTCATCTAGCATAAAGGGAACGGGTTGCAGGAGAAACTTTTACTCTGGTTTCTCAGTCTGTTTCCTAATGCCTGTTTGAAGTTCCTGCAGTTTTCACTGTAAAACCGAGTTGGAGCTAGTACCTCCCCATATATATGTATGGAGTGGAGTTTGAAACTGAAAAGAAAATTTGTGTTCCCAACAAGCTAGGTGAAGGACGGCTTTCACACACACTTTTCTCTCAGAACTGAGCATGTGGAGAGACTTTCGTTCATCTAGCACAAAGGGAACGGGTTGCAGGGGAAACTTTTACTATGGTTTCTTAGTCTGTTTCCTAGTGTCGGTTTGAAGTTCCTGCAGTTTTCACTGTAAAACCGAGTTGGAGCTAGTACCTCCCCATATATATGTATGGAGAGGAGTTTGAAACTGAAAAGAAACTTTGTGTTCCCAACAAGCTAAGTGAAGTACGGCTTTCACACACACTTATCTCTCAGAACTGAGCATGCGGAGAGACGTTCGTTCATCTAGCACAAAGGGAACGGGTTGCAGGAGAAACTTTTACTCTGGTTTCTCAGTCTGTTTCCTAGTGCCGGTTTGAAGTTCCTGCAGTTTTCACTGTAAAACCGAGTTGGAGCTAGTACCTCCCCATATATATGTATGGAGTGGAGTTTGCAAGTGAAAAGAAGCTTTGTGTTCCCAACAAGCTAGGTGAAGGACGGCTTTCACACACACTTATCTCTCAGAACTGAGCATGTGGAGAGACGTTCGTTCATCTAGCACAAGGGGAACGGGTTGCAGGGAAACTTTTACTCTGGTTTCACAGTCTGTTGCCTAGTGTCGGTTTGAAGTTCCTGCATTTTTCACTGTAAAACCGAGTTGGAGCTAGTACCTCCCCATATATATGTATGGAGTGGAGTTTGAAACTGAAAAGAAACTTTGTGTTCCCAACAAGCTAGGTGAAGGACGGCTTTCACACACACTTATCTCTCAGAACTGAGCATGTGGAGAGACGTTCGTTCATCTAGCACAAGGGGAACGGGTTGCAGGGAAACTTTTACTCTGGTTTCTCAGTGTGTTTCCTAGTGCCGGTTTGAAGTTCCTGCAGTTTTCACTGTAAAACCGAGTTGGAGCTTGTACCTCCCTATATATATGTATGGAGTGGAGTTTGCAAGTGAAAAGAAGCTTTGTGTTCCCAACAAGCTAGGTGAAAGACGGCTTTCACACACACTTATCTCTCAGAACTGAGCATGTGGAGAGACGTTCGTTCATCTAGCACAAAGGGAACGGGTTGCAGGAGAAACTTTTACTCTGGTTCCTCAGTCTGTTTCCTAATGCCTGTTTGAAGTTCCTGCAGATTTCACTGTAAAACCGAGTTGGAGCTTGTACCTCCCCGTATATATATATGGAGTGGAGTTTGAAACTGAAAAGAAACTTTGTGTTCCCAACAAGCTAGGTGAAGGAAGGCTTTCACACACACTTATCTCTCAGAACTGAGCATGCGGAGAGACGTTCATTCATCTAGCACAAGGGGAACGGGTTGTAGGAGAAACTTTTACTCTGGTTTCTCAGTCTGTTTCCTAGTGTCGGTTTGAAGTTCCTGCAGTTTTCACTGTAAAACCGAGTTGGAGCTAGTACCTCCCCACATATATGTATGGAGTGGAGTTTGCAAGTGAAAAGAAGCTTTGTGTTCCCAACAAGCTAGGTGAAGGACGGCTTTCACACACACTTATCTCTCAGAACTGAGCATGTGGAGAGACGTTCGTTCATCTAGCACAAAGGGAACGGGTTGCAGGAGAAACTTTTACTCTGGTTTCTCAGTCTGTTTCCTAATGCCTGTTTGAAGTTCCTGCAGTTTTCACTGTAAAACCGAATTGGAGCTAGTACCTCCCCATATATATGTATGGAGTGGAGTTTGAAACTGAAAAGAAACTTTGTGTTCCCAACAAGCTAGGTGAAGGACGGCTTTCACACACACTTATCTCTCAGAACTGAGCATGTGGAGAGACTTTCGTTCATCTAGCACAAAGGGAACGGGTTGCAGGGGAAACTTTTACTATGGTTTCTTAGTCTGTTTCCTAGTGTCGGTTTGAAGTTCCTGCAGTTTTCACTGTAAAACCGAGTTGGAGCTAGTACCTCCCCATATATATGTATGGAGAGGAGTTTGCAAGTGAAAAGAAACTTTGTGTTCCCAACAAGCTAAGTGAAGTATGGCTTTCACACACACTTATCTCTCAGAACTGAGCATGCGGAGAGACGTTCGTTCATCTAGCACAAAGGGAACGGGTTGCAGGAGAAACTTTTACTCTGGTTTCTCAGTCTGTTTCCTAGTGCCGGTTTGAAGTTCCTGCAGTTTTCACTGTAAAACCGAGTTGGAGCTAGTACCTCCCCATATATATGTATGGAGTGGAGTTTGAAACTGAAAAGAAACTTTGTGTTCCCAACAAGCTAGTTGAAGGACGGCTTTCACACACACTTATTTCTCAGAACTGAGCATGTGGAGAGACGTTCGGTCATCTAGCACAAAGGGAACGGGTTGCAGGGGAAACTTTTACTCTGGTTTCTCAGTCTGTTTCCTAGTGCCGGTTTGAAGTTCTTGCAGTTTTCACTGTAAAACCGAGTTGGAGCTTGTACCTCCCCGTATATATATATGGAGTGGAGTTTGAAACTGAAAAGAAACTTTGTGTTCCCAACAAGCTAGGTGAAGGAAGGCTTTCACACACACTTATCTCTCAGAACTGAGCATGCGGAGAGACATTCATTCATCTAGCACAAGGGGAACGGGTTGCAGGAGAAACTTTTCTCTGGTTTCTCAGTCTGTTTCCTAGTGTCGGTTTGAAGTTCCTGCAGTTTTCACTGTAAAACCGAGTTGAAGCTAGTACCTCCCAAAATATATGTATGGAGAGGAGTTTGCAAGTGAAAAGAAACTTTGTGTTCCCAACAAGCTAAATGAAGTACGGCTTTCACACACACTTATCTCTCAGAACTGAGCATGCGGAGAGACGTTCGTTCATCTAGCACAAAGGGAACGGGTTGCAGGAGAAACTTTTACTCTGGTTTCTCCGTCTGTTTCCTAGTGCCGGTTTGAAGTTCCTGCAGTTTTCACTGTAAAACAGAGTTGGAGCTAGTACCTCCCCATATATATGTATGGAGTGGAGTTTGTAAGTGAAAAGAAACTTTGTGTTCCCAACAAGCTAGGTGAAGGACGGCTTTCACACACACTTATCTCTCAGAACTGAGCATGTGGAGAGACGTTCGTTCATCTAGCACAAAGGGAACGGGTTGCAGGAGAAACTTTTACTCTGGTTTCTCCGTCTGTTTCCTAGTGCCGGTTTGAAGTTCCTGCAGTTTTCACTGTAAAACCGAGTTGGAGCTAGTACCTCCCCATATATATATATGGAGTGGAGTTTGCAAGTGAAAAGAAACTTTGTGTTCCCAAAAAGCTAGGTGAAGGACGGCTTTCACACACACTTATCTCTCAGACCTGAGCATGTGGAGAGACGTTCGTTCATCTAGCACAAAGTGAACGGGTTGCAGGAGAAACTTTTACTCTGGTTTCTCAGTCTGTTTCCTAGTGCCGGTGTGAAGTTCCTGCAGTTTTCACTGTAAAACCGAGTTGGAGCTAGTACCTCCCCATATATATGTATGGAGTGGAGTTTGCAAGTGAAAAGAAACTTTGTGTTCCCAAAAAGCTAGGTGAAGGACGGCTTTCACACACACTTATCTCTCAGAACTGAGCATGTGGAGAGACGTTCGTTCATCTAGCAAAAAGGGAACGGGTTGCAGGAGAAACTTTTACTCTGGTTTCTCAGTCTGTTTCCTAATGCCTGTTTGAAGTTCCTGCAGTTTTCACTGTAAAACCGATTTGGAGCTAGTACCTCCCCATATATATGTATGGAGTGGAGTTTGCAACTGAAAAGAAACTTTATGTTCCCAACAAGCTAGGTGAAGGACGGCTTTCACACACACTTATCTCTCAGAACTGAGCATGTGGAGAGACGTTCGTTCATCTAGCACAAATGGAACGGGTTTCAGGGGAAACTTTTACTCTGGTTTCTCAGTCTGTTTCCTAGTGCCGGTTTGAAGTTCTTGCAGTTTTTACTGTAAAACCGATTTGGAGCTAGTACCTCCCCATATATATGTATGGAGTGGAGTTTGAAACTGAAAAGAAACTTTGTGTTCCCAACAAGATAGGTGAAGGAAGGCTTTCACACACACTTATCTCTCAGAACTGAGCATGCGGAGAGGCGTTCGTTCATCTAGCACAAGGGGAACGGGTTGCAGGGAAACTTTTACTCTGGTTTCTCAGTCTGTTGCCTAGTGTCGGTTTGAAGTTCCTGCATTTTTCACTGTAAAACCGAGTTGGAGCTAGTACCTCCCCATATATATGTATGGAGTGGAGTTTGCAAGTGAAAAGAAACTTTGTGTTCCCAACAAGCTAGGTGAAGGACGGCTTTCACACACACTTATCTCTCAGAACTGAGCATGTGGAGAGACGTTCGTTCATCTAGCACAAAGGGAACTGGTTGCAGGAAAAACTTTTACTCTGGTTTCTCAGTCTGTTTCCTAGTGCCGGTTTGAAGTTCCTGCAGTTTTCACTGTAAAACCGATTTGGAGCTAGTACCTCCCCATATATATCTATGGAGTGGAGTTTGCAAGTGAAAAGAAACTTTGTGTTCCCAAAAAGCTAGGTAAAGGACGGCTTTCACTAACACTTATCTCTCAGAACTGAGCATGTGGAGAGACGTTCGTTCATCTAGCACAAAGGGAACGGGTTGCAGGAGAAACTTTTACTCTGGTTTCTCCGTCTGTTTCCTAGTGCCAGTTTGAAGTTCCTGCAGTTTTCACTGTAAAACCGAGTTGGAGCTAGTACCTCCCCATATATATGTATGGAGAGGAGTTTGCAAGTGAAAAGAAACTTTGTGTTCCCAACAAGCTAGGTGAAGGACGGCTTTCACACACACTTATCTCTCAGAAATGAGCATGTGGAGAGACGTTCGTTCATCTAGCACAAAGGGAACGGGTTGCAGGAGAAACTTTTACTCTGGTTTCTCCGTCTGTTTCCTAGTGCCGGTTTGAAGTTCCTGCAGTTTTCACTGTAAAACCGAGTTGGAGCTAGTACCTCCCCATATATATGTATGGAGTGGAGTTTGCAAGTGAAAAGAAACTTTGTGTTCCCAACAAGCTAGGTAAAGGACGGCTTTCACTAACACTTATCTCTCAGAACTGAGCATGTGGAGAGACGTTCGTTCATCTAGCACAAAGGGAACGGGTTGCAGGAGAAACTTTTACTCTGGTTTCTCCGTCTGTTTCCTAGTGCCGGTGTGAAGTTCCTGCAGTTTTCACTGTAAAACAGAGTTGGAGCTAGTACCTCCCCATATATATGTATGGAGTGGAGTTTGCAAGTGAAAAGAAACTTTGTGTTCCCAACAAGCTAGTTGAAGGACGGCTTTCACACACACTTATCTCTCAGAACTGAGCATGTGGAGAGACGTTCGTTCATCTAGCACAAAGGGAACGGGTTGCAGGAGAAACTTTTACTCTGGTTTCTCAGTCTGTTTCCTAGTGCCGGTTTGAAGTTCCTGCAGTTTTCACTGTAAAACCGAGTTGGAGCTAGTACCTCCCCATATATATGTATGGAGTGGAGTTTGCAACTGAAAAGATACTTTGTGTTCCCAACAAGCTAGGTGAAGGACGGCTTTCACACACACTTATCTCTCAGAACTCAGCATGTGGAGAGACGTTCGTTCATCTAGCACAAAGGGAACGGGTTGCAGGAGAAACTTTTACTCTGGTTTCTCAGTGTGTTTCCTAGTGCCGGTTTGAAGTTCCTGCAGTTTTCACTGTAAAACCGAGTTGGAGCTAGTACCTCCCCATATATATGTATGGAGCGGAGTTTGCTAGTGAAAAGAAACTTTGTGTTCCCAACAAGCTAGGTGAAGGACGGATTTCACACACACTTATCTCTCAGAACTGAGCATGTGGAGAGACGTTCGTTCATCTAGCACAAAGGGAACGGGTTGCAGGAGAAACTTTTACTCTGGTTTCACAGTCTGTTTCCTAGTGCCGGTTTGAAGTTCCTGCAGTTTTCACTGTAAAACCGAGTTGGAGCTAGTACCTCCCCATATATATGTATTGAGTGGAGTTTGCAAGTGAAAAGAAACTTTGTGTTCCCAACAAGCTGGTGAAGGAAGGCTTTCACACACACTTTTCTCTCAGAAATGAGCATGTGGAGAGACGTTCGTTCATCTAGCACAAAGGGAACGCGTTGCAAGGGAAACTTTTACTCTGGTTTCTCAGTCTGTTTCCTAGTGCCGGTTTGAAGTTCCTGCAGTTTTCACTGTAAAACCGAGTTGGAGCTAGTACCTCCCCATATATATGTATGGAGTGGAGTTTGCAAGTGAAAAGAAACTTTGTGTTCCCAACAAGCTAGGTGAAGGACGGCTTTCACACACACTTATCTCTCAGAACTGAGCATGTGGAGAGACGTTCGTTCATCTAGCACAAAGGGAACGGGTTGCAGGAGAAACTTTTACTCTGGTTTCTCCGTCTGTTTCCTAGTGCCGGTTTGAAGTTCCTGCAGTTTTCACTGTAAAACCGAGTTGGAGCTAGTACCTCCCCATATATATGTATGGAGTGGAGTTTGCAAGTGAAAAGAAACTTTGTGTTCCCAACAAGCTAGGTGAAGGACGGCTTTCACACACACTTATCTCTCAGAACTGAGCATGTGGAGAGACGTTCGTTCATCTAGCACAAAGGGAACGGGTTGCAGGAGAAACTTTTACTCTGGTTTCTCAGTCTGTTTCCTAGTGCCGGTTTGAAGTTCCTGCAGTTTTCACTGTAAAACCGAGTTGGAGCTAGTACCTCCCCATATATATGTATGGAGTGGAGTTTGAAACTGAAAAGAAACTTTGTGTTCCCAACAAGCTAGGTGAAGGACGGCTTTCACACACACTTATCTCTCAGAACTGAGCATGTGGAGAGACGTTCGTTCATCTAGCACAAAGGGAACGGGTTGCAGGGGAAACTTTTACTCTGGTTTCTCAGTCTGTTTCCTAGTGCCGGTTTGAAGTTCTTGCAGTTTTCACTGTAAAACCGAGTTGGAGCTAGTACCTCCCCATATATATGTATGGAGTGGAGTTTGCAAGTGAAAAGAAACTTTGTGTTCCCAACAAGCTAGGTGAAGGACGGCTTTCACACACACTTATCTCTCAGAACTGAGCATGTGGAGAGACGTTCGTTCATCTAGCACAAAGGGAACGGGTTGCAGGAGAAACTTTTACTCTGGTTTCTCAGTGTGTTTCCTAGTGCCGGTTGGAAGTTCCTGCAGTTTTCACTGTAAAACCGAGTTGGAGCTAGTACCTCCCCATATATATGTATGGAGTGGAGTTTGCAAGTGAAAAGAAACTTTGTGTTCCCAACAAGCTAGGTGAAGGACGGCTTTCACACACACTTATCTCTCAGAACTGAGCATGTGGAGAGACGTTCGTTCATCTAGCACAAAGGGAACGGGTTGCAGGAGAAACTTTTACTCTGGTTTCTCAGTCTGTTTCCTAGTGCCGGTTTGAAGTTCCTGCAGTTTTCACTGTAAAACCGAGTTGGAGCTAGTACCACCCCATATATATGTATGGAGTGGAGTTTGAAACTGAAAAGAAACTTTGTGTTCCCAACAAGCTAGGTGAAGGACGGCTTTCACACACACTTATATCTCAGAACTGAGCATGTAGAGAGACGTTCGTTCATCTAGCACAAAGGGAACGGGTTGCAGGGGAAACTTTTACTCTGGTTTCTCAGTCTGTTTCCTAGTGCCGGTTTGAAGTTCCTGCAGTTTTCACTGTAAAACCGAGTTGGAGCTTGTACCTCCCCGTATATATGTATGGAGTGGAGTTTGAAACTGAAAAGAAACTTTGTGTTCCCAACAAGCTAGGTGAAGGAAGGCTTTCACACACACTTATCTCTCAGAACTGAGCATGCGGAGAGACGTTCGTTCATCTAGCACAAAGGGAACGGGTTGCAGGGGAAACTTTTACTCTGGTTTCTCAGTCTGTTTCCTAATGCCGGTTTGAAGTTTCTACAGTTTTCACTGTAAAACCGAGTTGGAGCTAGTACCTCCCCATATATATGTATGGAGTGGAGTTTGCAAGTGAAAAGAAACTTTGTGTTCCCAACAAGCTAGGTGAAGGACGGCTTTCACACACACTTATCTCTCAGAACTGAGCATGTGGAGAGACGTTCGTTCATCTAGCACAAAGGGAACGGGTTGCAGGAGAAACTTTTACTCTGGTTTCTCAGTCTGTTTCCTAGTGCCGGTTTGAAGTTCCTGCAGTTTTCACTGTAAAACCGAGTTGGAGCTTGTACCTCCCCATATATATGTATGGAGTGGAGTTTGAAACTGAAAAGAAACTTTGTGTTCCCAACAAGCTAGGTGAAGGATGGCTTTCACACACACTTATCTCTCAGAACTGAGCATGTGGAGAGACGTTCGTTCATCTAGCACAAAGGGAACGGGTTGCAGGGGAAACTTTTACTCTGGTTTCTCAGTCTGTTTCCTAGTGCCGGTTTGAAGTTCTTGCAGTTTTCACTGTAAAACCGAGTTGGAGCTAGTACCTCCCCATATATATGTATGGAGTGGAGTTTGAAACTGAAAAGAAACTTTGTGTTCCCAACAAGCTAGGTGAAGGACGGCTTTCACACACACTTATATCTCAGAACTGAGCATGTGGAGAGACGTTCGTTCATCTAGCACAAAGGGAACGGGTTGCAGGGGAAACTTTTACTCTGGTTTCTCAGTCTGTTTCCTAGTGCCGGTTTGAAGTTCTTGCAGTTTTCACTGTAAAACCGAGTTGGAGCTTGTACATCCCCGTATATATGTATGGAGTGGAGTTTGAAACTGAAAAGAAACTTTGTGTTCCCAACAAGCTAGGTGAAGGAAGGCTTTCACACACACTTATCTCTCAGAACTGAGCATGCGGAGAGACGTTCGTTCATCTAGCACAAAGGGAACGGGTTGCAGGGGAAACTTTTACTCTGGTTTCTCAGTCTGTTTCCTAATGCCGGTTTGAAGTTTCTGCAGTTTTCACTGTAAAACCGAGTTGGAGCTAGTACCTCCCCATATATATGTATGGAGTGGAGTTTGCAAGTGAAAAGAAACTTTGTGTTCCCAACAAGCTAGGTGAAGGACGGCTTTCACACACACTTATCTCTCAGAACTGAGCATGTGGAGAGACGTTCGTTCATCTAGCACAAAGGGAACGGGTTGCAGGAGAAACTTTTACTCTGGTTTCTCAGTCTGTTTCCTAGTGCCGGTTTGAAGTTCCTGCAGTTTTCACTGTAAAACCGAGTTGGAGCTAGTACCTCCCCATATATATGTATGGAGTGGAGTTTGAAAATGAAAAGAAACTTTGTGTTCCCAACAAGCTAGGTGAAGGACGGCTTTCACACACACTTATCTCTCAGAACTGAGCATGTGGAGAGACGTTCGTTCATCTAGCACAAAGGGAACGGGTTGCAGGGGAAACTTTTACTCTGGTTTCTCAGTCTGTTTCCTAGTGCCGGTTTGAAGTTCCTGCAGTTTTCACTGTAAAACCGAGTTGGAGCTAGTACCTCCCCATATATATGTATGGAGTGGAGTTTGCAAGTGAAAAGAAACTTTGTGTTCCCAACAAGCTAGGTGAAGGACGGCTTTCACACACACTTATCTCTCAGAACTGAGCATGTGGAGAGACGTTCGTTCATCTAGCACAAAGGGAACGGGTTGCAGGGGAAACTTTACTCTGGTTTCTCAGTCTGTTTCCTAGTGCCGGTTTGAAGTTCTTGCAGTTTTCACTGTAAAACCGAGTTGGAGCTAGTACCTCCCCGTATATATGTATGGAGTGGAGTTTGAAACTGAAAAGAAACTTTGTGTTCCCAACAAGCTAGGTGAAGTAAGGCTTTCACACACACTTATCTCTCAGAACTGAGCATGCGGAGAGGCGTTCGTTCATCTAGCACAAGGGGAACGGGTTGCAGGGAAACTTTTACTCTGGTTTCACATCTGTTTCCTAGTGTCGGTTTGAAGTTCCTGCATTTTTCACTGTAAACCGAGTTGGAGCTAGTACCTCCCCATATATATGTATGGAGTGGAGTTTGCAAGTGAAAAGAAACTTTGTGTTCCCAACAAGCTAGGTGAAGGACGGCTTTCACACACACTTATCTCTCAGAACTGAGCATGTGGAGAGACGTTCGTTCATCTAGCACAAAGGGAACGGGTTGCAGGAGAAACTTTTACTCTGGTTTCTCAGTCTGTTTCCTAATGCCTGTTTGAAGTTCCTGCAGTTTTCACTGTAAAACCGAGTTGGAGCTAGTACCTCCCCATATATATGTATGGAGTGGAGTTTGAAACTGAAAAGAAACTTTGTGTTCCCAACAAGCTAGGTGAAGGACGGCTTTCACACACACTTATCTCTCAGAACTGAGCATGTGGAGAGACTTTCGTTCATCTAGTACAAAGGGAACGGGTTGCAGGGGAAACTTTTACTATGGTTTCTCAGTCTGTTTCCTAGTGCCGGTTTGAAGTTCCTGCAGTTTTCACTGTAAAACCGAGTTGGAGCTAGTACCTCCCCATATATATGTATGGAGTGGAGTTTGCAAGTGAAAAGAAACTTTGTGTTCCCAACAAGCTAGGTGAAGGACGGCTTTCACACACACTTATCTCTCAGAACTGAGCATGTGGAGAGACGTTCGTTCATCTAGCACAAAGGGAACGGGTTGCAGGAGAAACTTATACTCTGGTTTCTCCGTCTGTTTCCTAGTGCCGGTTTGAAGTTCCTGCAGTTTTCACTGTAAAACCGAGTTGGAGCTAGTACCTCCCCATATATATGTATGGAGTGGAGTTTGCAAGTGAAAAGAAGCTTTGTGTTCCCAACAAGCTAGGTGAAGGACGGCTTTCACACACACTTATCTCTCAGAACTGAGCATGTGGAGAGACTTTCGTTCATCTAGCACAAAGGGAACGGGTTGCAGGAGAAACTTTTACTCTGGTTTCTCAGTCTGTTTCCTAGTGCCGGTGTGAAGTTCCTGCAGATTTCACTGTAAAACCGATTTGGAGCTAGTACCTCCCCATATATATGTATGGAGTGGAGTTTGAAACTGAAAAGAAACTTTGTGTTCCCAACAAGCTAGGTGAAGTAAGGCTTTCACACACACTTATCTCTCAGAACTGAGCATGTGGAGAGACTTTCGTTCATCTAGCACAAAGGGAACGGGTTGAAGGAGAAACTTTTACTCTGTTTTCTCAGTCTGTTTCCTAGTGCCGGTTTGAAGTTCCTGCAGTTTTCACTGTAAAACACAGTTGGAGCTAGTACCTCCCCATATATATGTATGGAGTGGAGTTTGCAAGTGAAAAGAAACTTTGTGTTCCCAAAAAGCTAGGTGAAGGACGGCTTTCACACACACTTATCTCTCAGAACTGAGCATGTGGTGAGACGTTCGTTCATCTAGCACAAAGGGAACGGGTTGCAGGAGAAACTTTTACTCTGGTTTCTCAGTCTGTTTCCTAGTGCCGGTGTGAAGTTCCTGCAGTTTTCACTGTAAAACCGATTTGGAGCTAGTACCTCCCCATATATATGTATGGAGTGGAGTTTGCAACTGAAAAGAAACTTTATGTTCCCAACAAGCTAGGTGAAGGACGGCTTTCACACACACTTATCTCTCGGAACTGAGCATGTGGAGAGACGTTCGTTCATCTAGCACAAAGGGAACGGGTTGCAGGAGAAACTTTTATTCTGGTTTCTCAGTCTGTTTCCTAGTGCCGGTTTGAAGTTCTTGCAGTTTTCACTGTAAAACCGTGTTGGAGCTAGTACCTCCCCATATATATGTATGGAGTGGAGTTTGAAACTGAAAAGAAACTTTGTGTTCCCAACAAGCTAGGTGAAGGACGGCTTTCACACACACTTATCTCTCAGAACTGAGCATGTGGAGAGACGTTCGTTCATCTAGCACAAAAGGAACGGGTTGCAGGAGAAACTTTTACTCTGGTTTCTCAGTGTGTTTCCTAGTGCCGGTTTGAAGTTCCTGCAGTTTTCACTGTAAAACCGAGTTGGAGCTAGTACCTCCCCATATATATGTATGGAGTGGAGTTTGCAAGTGAAAAGAAGCTTTGTGTTCCCAACAAGCTAGGTGAAGGACGGCTTTCACACACACTTATCTCTCAGAACTGAGCATGTGGAGAGACGTTCGTTCATCTAGCACAATGGGAACGGGTTGCAGGACAAACTTTTACTGTGGTTTCTCCGTCTGTTTCCCAGTGCCGGTTTGAAGTTCTTGCAGTTTTCACTGTAAAATCAAGTTGGAGTTAGTACCTCCCCATATATATGTATGGAGTGGAGTTTGCAAGTGAAAAGAAACTTTCTGTTCCCAAAAAGCTAGGTGAAGGACGGCTTTCACACACACTTATCTCTCAGAACTGAGCATGTGGAGAGACGTTCGTTCATCTAGCACAAAGGGAACGGGTTGCAGGAGAAACTTTTACTCTGGTTTCTCAGTCTGTTTCCTAGTGCCGGTTTGAAGTTCCTGCAGTTTTCACTGTAAAACCGAGTTGGAGCTAGTACCTCCCCATTTATATGTATGGAGTGGAGTTTGAAACTGAAAAGAAACTTTGTGTTCCCAACAAGCTAGGTGAAGGACGGCTTTCACACACACTTATCTCTCAGAACTGAGCATGTGGAGAGACGTTCGTTCATCTAGCACAAAGGGAACGGGTTGCAGGGGAAACTTTTACTCTGGTTTCTCAGTCTGTTTCCTAGTGCCGGTTTGAAGTTCTTGCAGTTTTCACTGTAAAACCGAGTTGGAGCTAGTACCTCCCCGTATATATGTATGGAGTGGAGTTTGAAACTGAAAAGAAACTTTGTGTTCCCAACAAGCTAGGTGAAGGACGGCTTTCACACACACTTATCTCTCAGAACTGAGCATGTGGAGAGACGTTCGTTCATCTAGCACAAAGGGAACGGGTTGAAGGAGAAACTTTTACTCTGTTTTCTCAGTCTGTTTCCTAGTGCCGGTTTGAAGTTCCTGCAGTTTTCACTGTAAAACCGAGTTGGAGCTAGTACCTCCCCATATATATGTATGGAGTGGAGTTTGCAAGTGAAAAGAAACTTTGTGTTCCCAAAAAGCTAGGTGAAGGACGGCTTTCACACACACTTATCTCTCAGAACTGAGCATGTGGTGAGACGTTCGTTCATCTAGCACAAAGGGAACGGGTTGCAGGAGAAACTTTTACTCTGGTTTCTCAGTCTGTTTCCTAGTGCCGGTGTGAAGTTCCTGCAGTTTTCACTGTAAAACCGATTTGGAGCTAGTACCTCCCCATATATATGTATGGAGTGGAGTTTGCAACTGAAAAGAAACTTTATGTTCCCAACAAGCTAGGTGAAGGACGGCTTTCACACACACTTATCTCTCGGAACTGAGCATGTGGAGAGACGTTCGTTCATCTAGCACAAAGGGAACGGGTTGCAGGAGAAACTTTTATTCTGGTTTCTCAGTCTGTTTCCTAGTGCCGGTTTGAAGTTCTTGCAGTTTTCACTGTAAAACCGTGTTGGAGCTAGTACCTCCCCATATATATGTATGGAGTGGAGTTTGAAACTGAAAAGAAACTTTGTGTTCCCAACAAGCTAGGTGAAGGAATTCTTTCACACACACTTATCTCTCAGAACTGAGCATGCGGAGAGGCGTTCGTTCATCTAGCACAAGGGGAACGGGTTGCAGGGAAACTTTTACTCTGGTTTCACAGTCTGTTGCCTAGTGTCGGTTTGAAGTTCCTGCATTTTCACTGTAAAACCGAGTTTAGAGCTAGTACCTCCCCATATATATGTATGGAGTGGAGTTTGCAAGTGAAAAGAAACTTTGTGTTCCCAACAAGCTAGGTGAAGGACGGCTTTCACACACACTTATCTCTCAGAACTGAGCATGTGGAGAGACGTTCGTTCATCTAGCACAAAGGGAACGGGTTGCAGGAGAAACTTTTACTCTGGTTTCTCAGTGTGTTTCCTAGTGCCGGTTTGAAGTTCCTGCAGTTTTCACTGTAAAACCGAGTTGGAGCTAGTACCTCCCCATATATATGTATGGAGTGGAGTTTGCAAGTGAAAAGAAGCTTTGTGTTCCCAACAAGCTAGGTGAAGGACGGCTTTCACACACACTTATCTCTCAGAACTGAGCATGTGGAGAGACGTTCGTTCATCTAGCACAAAGGAACGGGTTGCAGGAGAAACTTTTACTCTGGTTTCTCAGTCTGTTTCCTAATGCCTGTTTGAAGTTCCTGCAGTTTTCACTGTAAAACCGAGTTGGAGCTAGTACCTCCCCATATATATGTATGGAGTGGAGTTTGAAACTGAAAAGAAACTTTGTGTTCCCAACAAGCTAGGTGAAGGACGGCTTTCACACACACTTATCTCTCAGAACTGAGCATGTGGAGAGACTTTCGTTCATCTAGTACAAAGGGAACGGGTTGCAGGGGAAACTTTTACTATGGTTTCTTAGTCTGTTTCCTAGTGGCGGTTTGAAGTTCCTGCAGTTTTCACTGTAAAACCGAGTTGGAGCTAGTACCTACCCATATATATGTATGGAGTGGAGTTTGCAAGTGAAAAGAAACTTTGTGTTCCCAACAAGCTAGGTGAAGGACGGCTTTCACACACACTTATCTCTCAGAACTGAGCATGTGGAGAGACTTTCGTTCATCTAGTACAAAGGGAACGGGTTGCAGGGGAAACTTTTACTATGGTTTCTTAGTCTGTTTCCTAGTGTCGGTTTGAAGTTCCTGCAGTTTTCACTGTAAAACCGAGTTGGAGCTAGTACCTCCCCATATATATGTATGGAGTGGAGTTTGCAAGTGAAAAGAAACTTTGTGTTCCCAACAAGTTAGGTGAAGGACGGCTTTCACACACACTTATCTCTCAGAACTGAGCATGTGGAGAGACGTTCGTTCATCTAGTACAAAGGGAACGGGTTGCAGGGGAAACTTTTACTATGGTTTCTTAGTCTGTTTCCTAGTGTCGGTTTGAAGTTCCTGCAGTTTTCACTGTAAAACCGAGTTGGAGCTAGTACCTCCCCATATATATGTATGGAGTGGAATTTGCAAGTGAAAAGAAACTTTGTGTTCCCAACAAGCTAGGTGAAGGACGGCTTTCACACACACTTATCTCTCAGAACTGAGCATGTGGAGAGACGTTCGTTCACCTAGCACAAAGGGAACGGGTTGGAGGAAAAACTTTTACTCTGGTTTCTCCGTCTGTTTCCTAGGGCCGGTTTGAAGTTCCTGCAGTTTTCACTGTAAAACCGAGTTGGAGCTAGTACCTCCCCATATATATGTATGGAGTGGAGTTTGCAAGTGAAAAGAAACTTTGTGTTCCCAAAAAGCTAGGTGAAGGACGGCTTTCACACACACTTATCTCTCAGAACTGAGCATGTGGAGAGACGTTCGTTCATCTAGCACAAAGGGAACGGGTTGCAGGAGAAACTTTTACTCTGGTTTCTCAGTCTGTTTCCTAGTGCCGGTGTGAAGTTCCTGCAGTTTTCACTGTAAAACCGATTTGGAGCTAGTACCTCCCCATATATATGTATGGAGTGGAGTTTGCAACTGAAAAGAAACTTTATGTTCCCAACAAGCTAGGTGAAGGACGGCTTTCACACACACTTATCTCTCAGAACTGAGCATGTGGAGAGACGTTCGTTCATCTAGCACAAAGGAACGGGTTGCAGGAGAAACTTTTACTCTGGTTTCTCAGTCTGTTTCCTAATGCCTGTTTGAAGTTCCTGCAGTTTTCACTGTAAAACCGAGTTGGAGCTAGTACCTCCCCATATATATGTATGGAGTGTAGTTTGAAACTGAAAAGAAACTTTGTGTTCCCAACAAGCTAGGTGAAGGACGGCTTTCACACACACTTATCTCTCAGAACTGAGCATGTGGAGAGACTTTCGTTCATCTAGTACAAAGGGAACGGGTTGCAGGGGAAACTTTTACTATGGTTTCTTAGTCTGTTTCCTAGTGGCGGTTTGAAGTTCCTGCAGTTTTCACTGTAAAACCGAGTTGGAGCTAGTACCTACCCATATATATGTATGGAGTGGAGTTTGCAAGTGAAAAGAAACTTTGTGTTCCCAACAAGCTAGGTGAAGGACGGCTTTCACACACACTTATCTCTCAGAACTGAGCATGTGGAGAGACTTTCGTTCATCTAGTACAAAGGGAACGGGTTGCAGGGGAAACTTTTACTATGGTTTCTTAGTCTGTTTCCTAGTGTCGGTTTGAAGTTCCTGCAGTTTTCACTGTAAAACCGAGTTGGAGCTAGTACCTCCCCATATATATGTATGGAGTGGAGTTTGCAAGTGAAAAGAAACTTTGTGTTCCCAACAAGCTAGGTGAAGGACGGCTTTCACACACACTTATCTCTCAGAACTGAGCATGTGGAGAGACGTTCGTTCATCTAGTACAAAGGGAACGGGTTGCAGGGGAAACTTTTACTATGGTTTCTTAGTCTGTTTCCTAGTGTCGGTTTGAAGTTCCTGCAGTTTTCACTGTAAAACCGAGTTGGAGCTAGTACCTCCCCATATATATGTATGGAGTGGAATTTGCAAGTGAAAAGAAACTTTGTGTTCCCAACAAGCTAGGTGAAGGACGGCTTTCACACACACTTATCTCTCAGAACTGAGCATGTGGAGAGACGTTCGTTCACCTAGCACAAAGGGAACGGGTTGGAGGAAAAACTTTTACTCTGGTTTCTCCGTCTGTTTCCTAGGGCCGGTTTGAAGTTCCTGCAGTTTTCACTGTAAAACCGAGTTGGATCTAGTACCTCCCCATATATATGTATGGAGTGGAGTTTGCAAGTGAAAAGAAACTTTGTGTTCCCAAAAAGCTAGGTGAAGGACGGCTTTCACACACACTTATCTCTCAGAACTGAGCATGTGGAGAGACGTTCGTTCATCTAGCACAAAGGGAACGGGTTGCAGGAGAAACTTTTACTCTGGTTTCTCAGTCTGTTTCCTAGTGCCGGTGTGAAGTTCCTGCAGTTTTCACTGTAAAACCGATTTGGAGCTAGTACCTCCCCATATATATGTATGGAGTGGAGTTTGCAACTGAAAAGAAACTTTATGTTCCCAACAAGCTAGGTGAAGGACGGCTTTCACACACACTTATCTCTCGGAACTGAGCATGTGGAGAGACGTTCGTTCATCTAGCACAAATGGAACGGGTTGCAGGGGAAACTTTTACTCTGGTTTCTCAGTCTGTTTCCTAGTGCCGGTTTGAAGTTCTTGCAGTTTTCACTGTAAAACCGAGTTGGAGCTAGTACCTCCCCATATATATGTATGGAGTGGAGTTTGCAAGTGAAAAGAAACTTTGTGTTCCCAACAAGCTAGGTGAAGGAAGGCTTTCACACACACTTATCTCTCAGAACTGAGCATGCGGAGAGGCGTTCGTTCATCTAGCACAAGGGGAACGGGTTGCAGGGAAACTTTTACTCTGGTTTCTCAGTCTGTTGCCTAGTGTCGGTTTGAAGTTCCTGCATTTTTCACTGTAAAACCGAGTTGGAGCTAGTACCTCCCCATATATATGTATGGAGTGGAGTTTGCAAGTGAAAAGAAACTTTGTGTTCCCAACAAGCTAGGTGAAGGACGGCTTTCACCCACACTTATCTCTCAGAACTGAGCATGTGGAGAGACGTTCGTTCATCTAGCACAAAGGGAACGGGTTGCAGGAGAAACTTTTACTCTGGTTTCTCAGTCTGTTTCCTAATGCCTGTTTGAAGTTCCTGCAGTTTTCACTGTAAAACCGAGTTGGAGCTAGTACCTCCCCATATATATGTATGGATTGGAGTTTGAAACTGAAAAGAAACTTTGTGTTCCCAACAAGCTTGGTGAAGGACGGCTTTCACACACACTTATCTTTCAGAACTGAGCATGTGGAGAGACTTTCGTTCATCTAGCACAAAGGGAACGGGTTGCAGGGGAAACTTTTACTATGGTTTCTTAGTCTTTTTCCTAGTGTCGGTTTGAAGTTCCTGCAGTTTTCACTGTAAAACCGAGTTGGAGCTAGTACCTCCCCATATATATGTATGGAGAGGAGTTTGCAAGTGAAAAGAAACCTTGAGTTCCCAACAAGCTAGGTGAAGTACGGCTTTCACACACACTTATCTCTCAGAACTGAGCATGCGGAGAGACGTTCGTTCATCTAGCACAAAGGGAACGGGTTGCAGGAGAAACTTTTACTCTGGTTTCTCAGTCTGTTTCCTAGTGCCGGTTTGAAGTTCCTGCAGTTTTCACTGTAAAACCGAGTTGGAGCTAGTACCTCCCCATATATATGTATGGAGTGGAGTTTGAAACTGAAAAGAAACTTTGTGTTCCCAACAAGCTTGGTGAAGGACGGCTTTCACACACACTTATCTCTCAGAACTGAGCATGTGGAGAGACTTTCGTTCATCTAGCACAAAGGGAACGGGTTGCAGGGGAAACTTTTACGATGGTTTCTTAGTCTGTTTCCTAGTGTCGGTTTGAAGTTCCTGCAGTTTTCTCTGTAAAACTGAGTTGGAGCTAGTACCTCCCCATATATATGTATGGAGAGGAGTTTGCAAGTGAAAAGAAACTTTGTGTTCCCAACAAGCTAAGTGAAGTACGGCTTTCACACACACTTATCTCTCAGAACTGAGCATGCGGAGAGACGTTCGTTCATCTAGCACAAAGGGAACGGGTTCCAGGAGAAACTTTTACTCTGGTTTCTCAGTCAGTTTCCTAGTGCCGGTTTGAAGTTCCTGCAGTTTTCACTGTAAAACCGAGTTGGAGCTAGTACCTCCCCTTATATATGTATGGAGTGGAGTTTGCAAGTGAAAAGAAGCTTTGTGTTCCCAACAAGCTAGGTGAAGGACGGCTTTCACACACACTTATCTCTCAGAACTGAGCATGTGGAGAGACGTTCGTTCATCTAGCACAAAGGGAACGGGTTGCAGGAGAAACTTTTACTCTGGTTTCTCCATCTGTTTCCTAGTGCCGGTTTGAAGTTCCTGCAGTTTTCACTGTAAAACCGAGTTGGAGCTAGTACCTCCCCATATATATCTATGGAGTGGAGTTTGCTAGTGAAAAGAAACTTTGTGTTCCCAACAAGCTAGGTGAAGGACGGCTTTCACACACACTTATCTCTCAGAACTGAGCATGTGGAGAGACGTTCGTTCATCTAGCACAATGGGAACGGGTACAGGAGAAACTTTTACTGTGGTTTCTCCGTCTGTTTCCCAGTGCCGGTTTGAAGTTCTTGCAGTTTTCACTGTAAAACCAAGTTGGAGCTAGTACCTCCCCATATATATGTATGGAGTGGAGTTTGCAAGTGAAAAGAAACTTTCTGTTCCCAAAAAGCTAGGTGAAGGACGGCTTTCACACACACTTATCTCTCAGAAATGATCATGTGGAGAGACGTTCGTTCATCTAGCACAAAGGGAACGGGTTGCAGGAGAAACTTTTACTCTGGTTTCTCAGTCTGTTTCCTAGTGCCGGTTTGAAGTTCCTGCAGTTTTCACTGTAAAACCGAGTTGGAGCTAGTACCTCCCCATTTATATGTATGGAGTGGAGTTTGAAACTGAAAAGAAACTTTGTGTTCCCAACAAGCTAGGTGAAGGACGGCTTTCACACACACTTATCTCTCAGAACTGAGCATGTGGAGAGACGTTCGTTCATCTAGCACAAAGGGAACGGGTTGCAGGGGAAACTTTTACTCTGGTTTCTCAGTCTGTTTCCTAGTGCCGGTTTGAAGTTCTTGCAGTTTTCACTGTAAAACCGAGTTGGAGCTAGTACCTCCCCGTATATATGTATGGAGTGGAGTTTGAAACTGAAAAGAAACTTTGTGTTCCCAACAAGCTAGGTGAAGGACGGCTTTCACACACACTTATCTCTCAGAACTGAGCATGTGGAGAGACGTTCGTTCATCTAGCACAAAGGGAACGGGTTGCAGGAGAAACTTTTACTCTGTTTTCTCAGTCTGTTTCCTAGTGCCGGTTTGAAGTTCCTGCAGTTTTCACTGTAAAACAGAGTTGGAGCTAGTACCTCCCCATATATATGTATGGAGTGGAGTTTGCAAGTGAAAAGAAACTTTGTGTTCCCAAAAAGCTAGGTGAAGGACGGCTTTCACACACACTAATCTCTCAGAACTGAGCATGTGGTGAGACGTTCGTTCATCTAGCACAAAGGGAACGGGTTGCAGGAGAAACTTTTACTCTGGTTTCTCAGTCTGTTTCCTAGTGCCGGTGTGAAGTTCCTGCAGTTTTCACTGTAAAACCGATTTGGAGCTAGTACCTCCCCATATATATGTATGGAGTGGAGTTTGCAACTGAAAAGAAACTTTATGTTCCCAACAAGCTAGGTGAAGGACGGCTTTTACACACACTTATCTCTCGGAACTGAGCATGTGGAGAGACGTTCGTTCATCTAGCACAAAGGGAACGGGTTGCAGGAGAAACTTTTATTCTGGTTTCTCAGTCTGTTTCGTAGTGCCGGTTTGAAGTTCTTGCAGTTTTCTCTGTAAAACCGTGTTGGAGCTAGTACCTCCCCGTATATATGTATGGAGTGGAGTTTGAAACTGAATAGAAACTTTGTGTTCCCAACAAGCTAGGTGAAGGAATTCTTTCACACACACTTATCTCTCAGAACTGAGCATGCGGAGAGGCGTTCGTTCATCTAGCACAAGGGGAACGGGTTGCAGGGAAACTTTTACTCTGGTTTCACAGTCTGTTGCCTAGTGTCGGTTTGAAGTTCCTGCATTTTTTCACTGTAAAACCGATTTGGAGCTAGTACCTCCCCATATATATCTATGGAGTGGAGTTTGCTAGTGAAAAGAAACTTTGTGTTCCCAACAAGCTAGGTGAAGGACGGCTTTCACACACACTTATCTCTCAGAACTGAGCATGTGGAGAGACGTTCGTTCATCTAGCACAATGGGAACGGGTACAGGAGAAACTTTTACTGTGGTTTCTCCGTCTGTTTCCCAGTGCCGGTTTGAAGTTCTTGCAGTTATCACTGTAAAACCAAGTTGGAGCTAGTACCTCCCCATATATATGTATGGAGTGGAGTTTGCAAGTGAAAAGAAACTTTCTGTTCCCAAAAAGCTAGGTGAAGGACGGCTTTCACACACACTTATCTCTCAGAAATGATCATGTGGAGAGATGTTCGTTCATCTAGCACAAAGGGAACGGGTTGCAGGAGAAACTTTTACTCTGGTTTCTCAGTCTGTTTCCTAGTGCCGGTTTGAAGTTCCTGCAGTTTTCACTGTAAAACCGAGTTGGAGCTAGTACCTCCCCATTTATATGTATGGAGTGGAGTTTGAAACTGAAAAGAAACTTTGTGTTCCCAACAAGCTAGGTGAAGGACGGCTTTCACGCACACTTATCTCTCAGAACTGAGCATGTGGAGAGACGTTCGTTCATCTAGCACAAAGGGAACGGGTTGCAGGGGAAACTTTTACTCTGGTTTCTCAGTCTGTTTCCTAGTGCCGGTTTGAAGTTCTTGCAGTTTTCACTGTAAAACCGAGTTGGAGCTAGTACCTCCCCGTATATATGTATGGAGTGGAGTTTGAAACTGAAAAGAAACTTTGTGTTCCCAACAAGCTAGGTGAAGGACGGCTTTCACACACACTTATCTCTCAGAACTGAGCATGTGGAGAGACGTTCGTTCATCTAGCACAAAGGGAACGGGTTGCAGGAGAAACTTTTACTCTGTTTTCTCAGTCTGTTTCCTAGTGCCGGTTTGAAGTTCCTGCAGTTTTCACTGTAAAACAGAGTTGGAGCTAGTACCTCCCCATATATATGTATGGAGTGGAGTTTGCAAGTGAAAAGAAACTTTGTGTTCCCAAAAAGCTAGGTGAAGGACGGCTTTCACACACACTAATCTCTCAGAACTGAGCATGTGGTGAGACGTTCGTTCATCTAGCACAAAGGGAACGGGTTGCAGGAGAAACTTTTACTCTGGTTTCTCAGTCTGTTTCCTAGTGCCGGTGTGAAGTTCCTGCAGTTTTCACTGTAAAACCGATTTGGAGCTAGTACCCCCCATATATATGTATGGAGTGGAGTTTGCAACTGAAAAGAAACTTTATGTTCCCAACAAGCTAGGTGAAGGACGGCTTTCACACACACTTATCTCTCAGAACTGAGCATGTGGAGAGACGTTCGTTCATCTAGCACAAAGGGAACGGGTTGCAGGAGAAACTTTTATTCTGGTTTCTCAGTCTGTTTCGTAGTGCCGGTTTGAAGTTCTTGCAGTTTTCTCTGTAAAACCGTGTTGGAGCTAGTACCTCCCCGTATATATGTATGGAGTGGAGTTTGAAACTGAATAGAAACTTTGTGTTCCCAACAAGCTAGGTGAAGGAATTCTTTCACACACACTTATCTCTCAGAACTGAGCATGCGGAGAGGCGTTCGTTCATCTAGCACAAGGGGAACGGGTTGCAGGGAAACTTTTACTCTGGTTTCACAGTCTGTTGCCTAGTGTCGGTTTGAAGTTCCTGCATTTTTTCACTGTAAAACCGAGTTGGAGCTAGTACCTCCCCATATATATGTATGGAGTGGAGTTTGCAAGTGAAAAGAAACTTTGTGTTCCCAACAAGCTAGGTGAAGGACGGCTTTCACACACACTTATCTCTCAGAACTGAGCATGTGGAGAGACGTTCGTTCATCTAGCACAAAGGGAACGGGTTGCAGGAGAAACTTTTACTCTGGTTTCTCAGTGTGTTTCCTAGTGCCGGTTTGAAGTTCCTGCAGTTTTCACTGTAAAACCGAGTTGGAGCTAGTACCTCCCCATATATATGTATGGAGTGGAGTTTGCAAGTGAAAAGAAGCTTTGTGTTCCCAACAAGCTAGGTGAAGGACGGCTTTCACACACACTTATCTCTCAGAACTGAGCATGTGGAGAGACGTTCGTTCATCTAGCACAAAGTGAACGGGTTGCAGGAGAAACTTTTACTCTGGTTTCTCAGTCTGTTTCCTAATGCCTGTTTGAAGTTCCTGCAGTTTTCACTGTAAAACCGAGTTGGAGCTAGTACCTCCCCATATATATGTATGGAGTGGAGTTTGAAACTGAAAAGAAACTTTGTGTTCCCAACAAGCTAGTTGAAGGACGGCTTTCACACACACTTATCTCTCAGAACTGAGCATGTGGAGAGACTTTCGTTCATCTAGTACAAAGGGAACGGGTTGCAGGGGAAACTTTTACTATGGTTTCTTAGTCTGTTTCCTAGTGGCGGTTTGAAGTTCCTGCAGTTTTCACTGTAAAACCGAGTTGAAGCTAGTACCTACCCATATATATGTATGGAGTGGAGTTTGCAAGTGAAAAGAAACTTTGTGTTCCCAACAAGCTAGGTGAAGGACGGCTTTCACACACACTTATCTCTCAGAACTGAGCATGTGGAGAGACTTTCGTTCATCTAGTACAAAGGGAACGGGTTGCAGGGGAAACTTTTACTATGGTTTCTTAGTCTGTTTCCTAGTGTCGGTTTGAAGTTCCTGCAGTTTTCACTGTAAAACCGAGTTGGAGCTAGTACCTCCCCATATATATGTATGGAGTGGAGTTTGCAAGTGAAAAGAAACTTTGTGTTCCCAACAAGCTAGGTGAAGGACGGCTTTCACACACACTTATCTCTCAGAACTGAGCATGTGGAGAGACGTTCGTTCATCTAGTACAAAGGGAACGGGTTGCAGGGGAAACTTTTACTATGGTTTCTTAGTCTGTTTCCTAGTGTCGGTTTGAAGTTCCTGCAGTTTTCACTGTAAAACCGAGTTGGAGCTAGTACCTCCCCATATATATGTATGGAGTGGAGTTTGCAAGTGAAAAGAAACTTTGTGTTCCCAACAAGCTAGGTGAAGGACGGCTTTCACACACACTTATCTCTCAGAACTGAGCATGTGTAGAGACGTTCGTTCATCTAGCACAAAGGGAACGGGTTGCAGGAAAAACTTTTACTCTGGTTTCTCCGTCTGTTCCCTAGTGCCGGTTTGAAGTTCCTGCAGTTTTCACTGTAAAACCGAGTTGGAGCTAGTACCTCCCCATATATATGTATGGAGTGGAGTTTGCAAGTGAAAAGAAACTTTGTGTTCCCAAAAAGCTAGGTGAAGGACGGCTTTCACACACACTTATCTCTCAGAACTGAGCATGTGGAGAGACGTTCGTTCATCTAGCACAAAGGGAACGGGTTGCAGGAGAAACTTTTACTCTGGTTTCTCAGTCTGTTTTCTAGTGCCGGTGTGAAGTTCCTGCAGTTTTCACTGTAAAACCGATTTGGAGCTAGTACCTCCCCATATATATGTATGGAGTGGAGTTTGCAACTGAAAAGAAACTTTATGTTCCCAACAAGCTAGGTGAAGGAAGGCTTTCACACACACTTATCTCTCAGAACTGAGCATGCGGAGAGGCGTTCGTTCATCTAGCACAAGGGGAACGGGTTGCAGGGAAACTTTTACTCTGGTTTCTCAGTCTGTTGCCTAGTGTCGGTTTGAAGTTCCTGCATTTTTCACTGTAAAACCGAGTTGGAGCTAGTACCTCCCCATATATATGTATGAGTGGAGTTTGCAAGTGAAAAGAAACTTTGTGTTCCCAACAAGCTAGGTGAAGACGGCTTTCACACACACTTATCTCTCAGAACTGAGCATGTGGAGAGACGTTCGTTCATCTAGCACAAAGGGAACGGGTTGCAGGAGAAATTTTTACTCTGGTTTCTCAGTGTGTTTCCTAGTGCCGGTTTGAAGTTCCTGCAGTTTTCACTGTAAAACCGAGTTGGAGCTAGTACCTCCCCATATATATGTATGGAGTGGAGTTTGCAAGTGAAAAGAAGCTTTGTGTTCCCAACAAGCTAGGTGAAGGACGGCTTTCACACACACTTATCTCTCAGAACTGAGCATGTGGAGAGACGTTCGTTCATCTAGCACAAAGGGAATGGGTTGCAGGAGAAACTTTTACTCTGGTTTCTCAGTCTGTTTCCTAATGCCTGTTTGAAGTTCCTGCAGTTTTCACTGTAAAACCGAGTTGGAGCTAGTACCTCCCCATATATATGTATGGATTGGAGTTTGAAACTGAAAAGAAACTTTGTGTTCCCAACAAGCTTGGTGAAGGACGGCTTTCACACACACTTATCTTTCAGAACTGAGCATGTGGAGAGACTTTCGTTCATCTAGCACAAAGGGAACCGGATGCAGGAGAAACTTTTACTATGGTTTCTTAGTCTGTTTCCTAGTGTCGGTTTGAAGTTCCTGCAGTTTTCACTGTAAAACCGAGTTGGAGCTAGTACCTCCCCATATATATGTATGGAGAGGAGTTGGCAAGTGAAAAGAAACTTTGTGTTCCCAACAAGCTAAGTGAAGTACGGCTTTCACACACACTTATCTCTCAGAACTGAGCATGCGGAGAGACGTTCGTTCATCTAGCACAAAGGGAACGGGTTGCAGGAGAAACTTTTACTCTGGTTTCTCAGTCTGTTTCCTAGTGCCGGTTTGAAGTTCCTGCAGTTTTCACTGTAAAACCGAGTTGGAGCTAGTACCTCCCCATATATATGTATGGAGTGGAGTTTGCAAGTGAAAAGAAGCTTTGTGTTCCCAACAAGCTAGGTGAAGGACGGCTTTCACACACACTTATCTCTCAGAACTGAGCATGTGGAGAGACGTTCGTTCATCTAGCACAAAGGGAACGGGTTGCAGGAGAAACTTTTACTCTGGTTTCTCCGTCTGTTTCCTAGTGCCGGTTTGTATTTCCTGCAGTTTTCACTGTAAAACCGAGTTGGAGCTAGTACCTCCCCATATATATCTATGGAGTGGAGTTTGCTAGTGAAAAGAAACTTTGTGTTCCCAACAAGCTAGGTGAAGGACGGCTTTCACACACACTTATCTCTCAGAACTGAGCATGTGGAGAGACGTTCGTTCATCTAGCACAATGGGAACGGGTTGCAGGAGAAACTTTTACTGTGGTTTCTCCGTCTGTTTCCCAGTGCCGGTTTGAAGTTCTTGCAGTTTTCACTGTAAAACCAAGTTGGAGCTAGTACCTCCCCATATATATGTATGGAGTGGAGTTTGCAAGTGAAAAGAAACTTTGTGTTCCCAACAAGCTAGGTGAAGGACGGCTTTCACACACACTTATCTCTCAGAACTGAGCATGTGGAGAGACGTTCGTTCATCTAGCACAAAGGGAACGGGTTGCAGGAGAAACTTTTACTCTGGTTTCTCAGTCTGTTTCCTAGTGCCGGTTTGAAGTTCCTGCAGTTTTCACTGTAAAACCGAGTTGGAGCTAGTACCTCCCCATATATATGTATGGAGTGGAGTTTGAAACTGAAAATAAACTTTGTGTTCCCAACAAGCTAGGTGAAGTACGGCTTTCACACACACTTATCTCTCAGAACTGAGCATGTGGAGAGACGTTCGTTCATCTAGCACAAAGGGAACGGGTTGCAGGGGAAACTTTTACTCTGGTTTCTCAGTCTGTTTCCTAGTGCCGGTTTGAAGTTCTTGCAGTTTTCACTGTAAAACCGAGTTGGAGCTAGTACCTCCCCATATATATGTATGGAGTGGAGTTTGCAAGTGAAAAGAAACTTTGTGTTCCCTACAAGCTAGGTGAAGGACGGCTTTCACACACACTTATCTCTCAGAACTGAGCATGTGGAGAGACGTTCGTTCATCTAGCACAAGGGAACGGGTTGTAGGAAAAACTTTTACTCTGGTTTCTCAGTCTTTTTCCTACTGCCGGTTTGAAGTTCCTGCAGTTTTCACTGTAAAACCGAGTTGGAGCTAGTACCTCCCCATATATATGTATGGAGTGGAGTTTGCAAGTGAAAAGAAACTTTGTGTTCCCAAAAAGCTAGGTGAAGGACGGCTTTCACACACACTTATCTCTTCAGAACTGAGCATGTGGTGAGACGTTCGTTCATCTAGCACAAAGGGAACGGGTTGCAGGAGAAACTTTTACTCTGGGTTCTCAGTCTGTTTCCTAATGCCTGTTTGAAGTTCCTGCAGTTTTCACTGTAAAACCGAGTTGGAGCTAGTACCTCCCCATATATATGTATGGAGTGGAGTTTGCAAGTGAAAAGAAACTCTGTGTTCCCAACAAGCTAGGTGAAGGACGGCTTTCACACACACTTATCTCTCAGAACTGAGCATGTGGAGAGACTTTCGTTCATCTAGCACAAAGGGAACGGGTTGCAGGGGAAACTTTTACTATGGTTTCTTAGTCTGTTTCCTAGTGTCGGTTTGAAGTTCCTGCAGTTTTCACTGTAAAACCGAGTTGGAGCTAGTACCTCCCCATATATATGTATGGAGAGGAGTTTGCAAGTGAAAAGAAACTTTGTGTTCCCAACAAGCTAAGTGAAGTACGGCTTTCACACACACTTATCTCTCAGAACTGAGCATGCGGAGAGACGTTCGTTCATCTAGCACAAAGGGAACGGGTTGCAGGAGAAACTTTTACTCTGGTTTCTCAGTCTGTTTCCTAGTGCCGGTTTGAAGTTCCTGCAGTTTTCACTGTAAAACCGAGTTGGAGCTAGTACTTCCCCATATATATGTATGGAGTGGAGTTTGCAAGTGAAAAGAAGCTTTGTGTTCCCAACAAGCTAGGTGAAGGACGGCTTTCACACACACTTATCTCTCAGAACTGAGCATGTGGAGAGACGTTCGTTCATCTAGCACAAAGGGAACGGGTTGCAGGAGAAACTTTTACTCTGGTTTCTCAGTCTGTTTCCTAGTGCCGGTTTGAAGTTCCTGCAGTTTTCACTGTAAAACCGAGTTGGAGCTAGTACCTCCCCATATATATCTATGGAGTGGAGTTTGCTAGTGAAAAGAAACTTTGTGTTCCCAACAAGCTAGGTGAAGGACGGCTTTCACACACACTTATCTCTCAGAACTGAGCATGTGGAGAGACGTTCGTTCATCTAGCACAAGGGGAACGTGTTGCAGGGAAACTTTTACTCTGGTTTCACATTCTGTTGCCTAGTGTCGGTTTGAAGTTCCTGCATTTTTCACTGTAAAACCGAGTTGGAGCTAGTACCTCCCCATATATATGTATGGAGTGGAGTTTGCAAGTGAAAAGAAACTCTGTGTTCCCAACAAGCTAGGTGAAGGACGGCTTTCACACACACTTATCTCTCAGAACTGAGCATGTGGAGAGACGTTCGTTCATCTAGCACAAGGGGAACGGGTTGCAGGGAAACTTTTACTCTGGTTTCACAGTCTGTTGCCTAGTGTCGGTTTGAAGTTCCTGCATTTTTCACTGTAAAACCGAGTTGGAGCTAGTCCCTCCCCATATATATGTATGGAGTGGAGTTTGCAAGTGAAAAGAAACTTTGTGTTCCCAACAAGCTAGGTGAAGGACGGCTTTCACACACACTTATCTCTCAGAACTGAGCATGTGGAGAGACGTTCGTTCATCTAGCACAAAGGGAACGGGTTGCAGGAGAAACTTTTACTCTGGTTTCTCAGTGTGTTTCCTAGTGCCGGTTTGAAGTTCCTGCAGTTTTCACTGTAAAACCGAGTTGGAGCTAGTACCTCCCCATATATATGTATGGAGTGGAGTTTGCAAGTGAAAAGAAGCTTTGTGTTCCCAACAAGCTAGGTGAAGGACGGCTTTTACACACACTTATCTCTCAGAACTGAGCACGTGGAGAGACTTTCGTTCATCTAGCACAAAGGGAACGGGTTGCAGGAGAAACTTTTACTCTGGTTTCTCAGTCTGTTTCCTAATGCCTGTTTGAAGTTCCTGCAGTTTTCACTGTAAAACCGAGTTGGAGCTAGTACCTCCCCATATATATGTATGGAGTGGAGTTTGAAACTGAAAAGAAACTTTGTGTTCCCAACAAGCTAGGTGAAGGACGGCTTTCACACACACTTATCTCTCAGAACTGAGCATGTGGAGAGACTTTCGTTCATCTAGCACAAAGGGAACGGGTTGCAGGGGAAACTTTTACTATGGTTTCTTAGTCTGTTTCCTAGTGTTGGTTTGAAGTTCCTGCAGTTTTCACTGTAAAACCGAGTTGGAGCTAGTACCTCCCCATATATATGTATGGAGAGGAGTTTGCAAGTGAAAAGAAACTTTGTGTTCCCAACAAGCTAAGTGAAGTATGGCTTTCACACACACTTATCTCTCAGAACTGAGCATGCGGAGAGACGTTTGTTCATCTAGCACAAAGGGAACGGGTTGCAGGAGAAACTTTTACTCCGGTTTCTTAGTCTGTTTCCTAGTGCCGGTTTGAAGTTCCTGCAGTTTTCACTGTAAAACCGAGTTGGAGCTAGTACCTCCCCGTATATATGTATGGAGTGGAGTTTGCAAGTGAAAAGAAGCTTTGTGTTCCCAACAAGCTAGGTGAAGGACGGCTTTCACACACACTTATCTCTCAGAACTGAGCATGTGGGGAGACGTTCGTTCATCTAGCACAAAGGGAACGGGTTGCAGGAGAAAGTTTTACTCTGGTTTCTCAGTCTGTTTCCTAGTGCCGGTTTGAAGTACCTGCAGTTTTCACTGTAAAACCGAGTTGGAGCTAGTACCTCCCCATATATATCTATGGAGTGGAGTTTGCTAGTGAAAAGAAACTTTGTGTTCCCAACAAGCTAGGTGAAGGACGGCTTTCACATACACTTATCTCTCAGAACTGAGCATGTGGAGAGACGTTCGTTCATCTAACACAATGGGAACGGGTTGCAGGAGGAACTTTTACTGTGGTTTCTCCGTCTGTTTCCCAGTGCCGGTTTGAAGTTCTTGCAGTTTTCACTGTAAAACCAAGTTGGAGCTAGTACCTCCCCATATATATGTATGGAGTGGAGTTTGCAAGTGAAAAGAAACTTTGTGTTCCCAAAAAGCTAGGTGAAGGACGGCTTTCACACACACTTATCTCTCAGAACTGAGCATGTGGAGAGACGTTCGTTCATCTAGCACAAAGGGAACGGTTTGCAGGAGAAATTTTTACTCTGGTTTCTCAGTCTGTTTCCTAGTGCCGGTGTGAAGTTCCTGCAGTTTTCACTGTAAAACTGAGTTGGAGCTAGTACCTCCCCATATATATGTATGGAGTGGAGTTTGCAACTGAAAAGAAACTTTGTGTTCCCAACAAGCTAGTTGAAGGACGGCTTTCACACACACTTATCTCTCAGAACTAAGCATGTGGAGAGACGATCGTTCATCTAGCACAAAGGGAACGGGTTGCAGGAGAAACTTTTACTCTGGTTTCTCAGTGTGTTTCCTAGTGCCGGTTTGAAGTTCCTGCAGTTTTCACTGTAAAACCGAGTTGGAGCTAGTACCTCCCCATATATATGTATGGAGTGGAGTTTGCAAGTGAAAAGAAACTTTGTGTTCCCAACAAGCTAGGTGAAGGACGGCTTTCACACACACTTATCTCTCAGAACTGAGCATGTGGAGAGACGTTCGTTCATCTAGCACAAAGGGAACGGGTTGCAGGAGAAACTTTTACTCTGGTTTCTCCTTCTGTTTCCTAGTGCCGGTTTGAAGTTCCTGCAGTTTTCACTGTAAAACCGAGTTGGAGCTAGTACCTCCCCATATATATGTATGGAGTGGAGTTAGAAACTGAAAAGAAACTTTGTGTTCCCAACAAGCTAGGTGAAGGACGGCTTTCACACACACTTATCTCTCAGAACTGAGCATGTGGAGTGACGTTCGTTCATCTAGCACAAAGGGAACGGGTTGCAGGGGAAACTTTACTCTGGTTTCTCAGTCTGTTTCCTAGTGCCGGTTTGAAGTTCCTGCAGTTTTCACTGTAAATCCGAGTTGGAGCTAGTACCTCCCCATATATATGTATGGAGTGGAGTTTGAAACTGAAAAGAAACTTTGTGTTCCCAACAAGCTAGGTGAAGGACCGCTTTCACACACACTTATCTCTCAGAACTGAGCATGTAGAGAGACTTTCGTTCATCTAGCACAAAGGGAACGGGTTGCATTGGAAACTTTTACTCTGGTTTCTCAGTCTGTTTCCTAGTGTCGGTTTGAAGTTCCTGCAGTTTTCACTGTAAAACCAAGTTGGAGCTAGTACCTCCCCATATATATGTATGGAGTGGAGTTTGCAAGTGAAAAGAAACTTTGTGTTCCCAACAAGCTAGGTAAAGGACGGCTTTCACACACACTTATCTCTCAGAACTGAGCATGTGGAGAGACGTTCGTTCATCTAGCACAAAGGGAACGGGTTGCAGGAGAAACTTTTACTCTGGTTTCTCCGTCTGTTTTTTAGTGCCGGTTTGAAGTTCCTGCAGTTTTCACTGTAAAACCGAGTTCGAGCTAGTACCTCCCCATATATATCTATGGAGTGGAGTTTGCAAGTGAAAAGAAACTTTGTGTTCCCAAAAAGCTAGGTGAAGGACGGCTTTCACACACACTTATCTCTCAGAACTGAGCATGCGGAGAGACGTTCGTTCATCTAGCACAAAGGGAACGGGTTGCAGGAGAAACTTTTACTCTGGTTTCTCCGTCTGTTTCCCAGTGCCGGTTTGAAGTTCTTGCAGTTTTCACTGTAAAACCGAGTTGGAGCTAGTACCTCCCCATATATATCTATGGAGTGGAGTTTGCAAGTGAAAAGAAACTTTGTGTTCCCAAAAAGCTAGGTGAAGGACGGCTTTCACACACACTTATCTCTCAGAACTGAGCATGTGGAGGGACGTTCGTTCATCTAGCACAAAGGGAACGGGTTGCAGGAGAAACTTTTACTCTGGTTTCTCAGTCTGTTTCCTAGTGCCGGTGTGTAGTTCCTGCAGTTTTCACTGTAAAACCGAGTTGGAGCTAGTACCTCCCCATATATATGTATGGAGTGGAGTTTGCAACTGAAAAGAAACTTTGTGTTCCCAACAAGCTTGGTGAAGGACGGCTTTCACACACACTTATCTCTCAGAACTGAGCATGTGGAGAGACGTTCGTTCATCTAGCACAAAGGGAACGGGTTGCAGGGGAAACTTTTACTCTGGTTTCTCAGTCTGTTTCCTAGTGCCGGTTTGAAGTTCCTGCAGTTTTCACTGTAAAACCGAGTTGGAGCTAGTACCTCCCCATATATATATATGGAGTGGAGTTTGCAAGTGAAAAGAAACTTTGTGTTCCCAACAAGCTAGGTGAAGGAAGGCTTTCACACACACTTATCTCTCAGAACTGAGCATGCGGAGAGACATTCATTCATCTAGCACAAAGGGTACGGGTTGCAGGAGAAACTTTTACTCTGGTTTCTCAGTCTGTTTCCTAGTGCCGGTTTGAAGTTCCTGCAGTTTTCATTGTGAAACGGAGTTGGAGCTAGTACCTCCCCATATATATGTATGGACTGGAGTTTGCAAGTGAAAAGAAACTTTGTGTTCCCAACAAGCTAGTTGAAGGACGGCTTTCACACACACTTATCTCTCAGAACTGAGCATGTGGAGAGACGTTCGTTCATCAAGCACAAATGGAACGGGTTGCAGGAGAAACTTTTACTCTGGTTTCTCCGTCTGTTTCCTAGTGCCGGTTTGAAGTTCCTGCAGTTTTCACCGTAAAACCGAGTTGGAACTAGTACCTCCCCATATATATGTATGGAGTGGAGTTTGAAAATGAAAAGAAACGTTGTGTTCCCAACAAGCTATGTGAAGGAAGGCTTTCACACACACTAATCTCTCAGAACTGAGCATGCGGAGAGACATTCATTCATCTAGCACAAGGGGAACGGGTTGCCGGAGAAACTTTTACTCTGGTTTCTCAGTCTGTTTCCTAGTGTCGGTTTGAAGTTCCTGCAGTTTTCACTGTAAAACCGAGTTGGAGCTAGTACCTCCCCATATATATGTATGGAGTGGACTTGCAAGTGAAAAGAAACTTTCTGTTCCCAACAAGCTGGGTGAAGTACGGCTTTCACACACACTTATCTCTCAGAACTGAGCATGCGGAGAGACGTTCGTTCATCTAGCACAAAGGGAACGGGTTGCAGGAGAAACTTTTTCTCTGGTTTCTCAGTCTGTTTCCTAGTGCCGGTTTGAAGTTCCTGCAGTTTTCACTGTAAAACCGAGTTGGAGCTAGTACCTCCCCATATATATGTATGGAGTGGAGTTTGCAAGTGAAAAGAAACTTTGTGTTCCCAACAAGCTAGGTGAAGGACGGCTTTCACACACACTTATCTCTCAGAACTGAGCATGTGGAGAGACGTTCGTTCATCTAGCACAAAGGGAACGGGTTGCAGGAGAAACTTTTACTCTGGTTTCTCCGTCTGTTTCCTAGTGCCGGTTTGAAGTTCCTGCAGTTTTCACTGTAAAACCGAGTTGGAGCTAGTACCTCCCCATATATATGTATGGAGTGGAGTTTGCAAGTGAAAAGAAACTTTGTGTTCCCAAAAAGCTAGGTGAAGGACGGCTTTCACACAGATTTATCTCTCAGAACTGAGCATGCGGAGAGACGTTCGTTCATCTAGCACAAAGGGAACGGGTTGCAGGAGAAACTTTTACTGTGGTTTCTCCGTCTGTTTCCTAGTGCCGGTTTGAAGTTCCTGCAGTTTTCACTGTAAAACCGAGTTGGAGCTAGTACCTCCCCATATATATGTATGGAGTGGAGTTTGCAAGTGAAAAGAAACTTTGTGTTCCCAACAAGCTAGGTGAAGGACGGCTTTCACACACACTTATCTCTCAGAACTGAGCATGTGGAGAGACGTTCGTTCATCTAGCACAAAGGGAACGGGTTGCAGGAGAAACTTTTACTCTGGTTTCTCAGTCTGTTTCCTAGTGCCGGTTTGAAGTTCCTGCAGTTTTCACTGTAAAACCGAGTTGGAGCTAGTACCTCCCCATATATATGTATGGAGTGGAGTTTGCAAGTGAAAAGAAACTTTGTGTTCCCAACAAGCTAGGTGAAGGACGGCTTTCACACACAGTTATCTCTCAGAACTGAGCATGTGGAGAGACGTTCGTTCATCTAGCACAAAGGGAACGGGTTGCAGGAGAAACTTTTACTCTGGTTTCTCAGTCTATTTCCTAGTGCCGGTTTGAAGTTCTTGCAGTTTTCACTGTAAAACCGAGTTGGAGCTAGTACCTCCCCATATATATGTATGGAGTGGAGTTTGCAAGTGAAAAGAAGCTTTGTGTTCCCAACAAGCTAGGTGAAGGACGGCTTTCACACACACTTATCTCTCAGAACTTAGCACGTGGAGAGACTTTCGTTCATCTAGCACAAAGGGAACGGGTTGCAGGAGAAACTTTTACTCTGGTTTCTCAGTCTGTTTCCTAATGCCTGTTTGAAGTTCCTGCAGTTTTCACTGTAAAACCGAGTTGGAGCTAGTACCTCCCCATATATATGTATGGAGTGGAGTTTGAAACTGAAAAGAAACTTTGTGTTCCCAACAAGCTAGGTGAAGGACGGCTTTCACACACACTTATCTCTCAGAACTGAGCATGTGGAGAGACTTTCGTTCATCTAGCACAAAGGGAACGGGTTGCAGGGGAAACTTTTACTATGGTTTCTTAGTCTGTTTCCTAGTGTTGGTTTGAAGTTCCTGCAGTTTTCACTGTAAAACCGAGTTGGAGCTAGTACCTCCCCATATATATGTATGGAGAGGAGTTTGCAAGTGAAAAGAAACTTTGTGTTCCCAACAAGCTAAGTGAAGTATGGCTTTCACACACACTTATCTCTCAGAACTGAGCATGCGGAGAGACGTTTGTTCATCTAGCACAAAGGGAACGGGTTGCAGGACAAACTTTTACTCTGGTTTCTTAGTCTGTTTCCTAGTGCCGGTTTGAAGTTCCTGCAGTTTTCACTGTAAAACCGAGTTGGAGCTAGTACCTCCCCGTATATATGTATGGAGTGGAGTTTGCAAGTGAAAAGAAGCTTTGTGTTCCCAACAAGCTAGGTGAAGGACGGCTTTCACACACACTTATCTCTCAGAACTGAGCATGTGGGGAGACGTTCGTTCATCTAGCACAAAGGGAACGGGTTGCAGGAGAAAGTTTTACTCTGGTTTCTCAGTCTGTTTCCTAGTGCCGGTTTGAAGTTCCTGCAGTTTTCACTGTAAAACCGAGTTGGAGCTAGTACCTCCCCATATATATCTATGGAGTGGAGTTTGCTAGTGAAAAGAAACTTTGTGTTCCCAACAAGCTAGGTGAAGGACGGCTTTCACATACACTTATCTCTCAGAACTGAGCATGTGGAGAGACGTTCGTTCATCTAACACAATGGGAACGGGTTGCAGGAGGAACTTTTACTGTGGTTTCTCCGTCTGTTTCCCAGTGCCGGTTTGAAGTTCTTGCAGTTTTCACTGTAAAACCAAGTTGGAGCTAGTACCTCCCCATATATATGTATGGAGTGGAGTTTGCAAGTGAAAAGAAACTTTGTGTTCCCAAAAAGCTAGGTGAAGGACGGCTTTCACACACACTTATCTCTCAGAACTGAGCATGTGGAGAGACGTTCGTTCATCTAGCACAAAGGGAACGGTTTGCAGGAGAAATTTTTACTCTGGTTTCTCAGTCTGTTTCCTAGTGCCGGTGTGAAGTTCCTGCAGTTTTCACTGTAAAACTGAGTTGGAGCTAGTACCTCCCCATATATATGTATGGAGTGGAGTTTGCAACTGAAAAGAAACTTTGTGTTCCCAACAAGCTAGTTGAAGGACGGCTTTCACACACACTTATCTCTCAGAACTAAGCATGTGGAGAGACGATCGTTCATCTAGCACAAAGGGAACGGGTTGCAGGAGAAACTTTTACTCTGGTTTCTCAGTGTGTTTCCTAGTGCCGGTTTGAAGTTCCTGCAGTTTTCACTGTAAAACCGAGTTGGAGCTAGTACCTCCCCATATATATGTATGGAGTGGAGTTTGCAAGTGAAAAGAAACTTTGTGTTCCCAACAAGCTAGGTGAAGGACGGCTTTCACACACACTTATCTCTCAGAACTGAGCATGTGGAGAGACGTTCGTTCATCTAGCACAAAGGGAACGGGTTGCAGGAGAAACTTTTACTCTGGTTTCTCCTTCTGTTTCCTAGTGCCGGTTTGAAGTTCCTGCAGTTTTCACTGTAAAACCGAGTTGGAGCTAGTACCTCCCCATATATATGTATGGAGTGGAGTTAGAAACTGAAAAGAAACTTTGTGTTCCCAACAAGCTAGGTGAAGGACGGCTTTCACACACACTTATCTCTCAGAACTGAGCATGTGGAGTGACGTTCGTTCATCTAGCACAAAGGGAACGGGTTGCAGGGGAAACTTTACTCTGGTTTCTCAGTCTGTTTCCTAGTGCCGGTTTGAAGTTCCTGCAGTTTTCACTGTAAATCCGAGTTGGAGCTAGTACCTCCCCATATATATGTATGGAGTGGAGTTTGAAACTGAAAAGAAACTTTGTGTTCCCAACAAGCTAGGTGAAGGACCGCTTTCACACACACTTATCTCTCAGAACTGAGCATGTAGAGAGACTTTCGTTCATCTAGCACAAAGGGAACGGGTTGCATTGGAAACTTTTACTCTGGTTTCTCAGTCTGTTTCCTAGTGTCGGTTTGAAGTTCCTGCAGTTTTCACTGTAAAACCAAGTTGGAGCTAGTACCTCCCCATATATATGTATGGAGTGGAGTTTGCAAGTGAAAAGAAACTTTGTGTTCCCAACAAGCTAGGTGAAGGACGGCTTTCACACACACTTATCTCTCAGAACTGAGCATGTGGAGAGACGTTCGTTCATCTAGCACAAAGGGAACGGGTTGCAGGAGAAACTTTTACTCTGGTTTCTCCGTCTGTTTTTTAGTGCCGGTTTGAAGTTCCTGCAGTTTTCACTGTAAAACCGAGTTCGAGCTAGTACCTCCCCATATATATCTATGGAGTGGAGTTTGCAAGTGAAAAGAAACTTTGTGTTCCCAAAAAGCTAGGTGAAGGACGGCTTTCACACGCACTTATCTCTCAGAACTGAGCATGTGGAGAGACGTTCGTTCATCTAGCACAAAGGGAACGGGTTGCAGGAGAAACTTTTACTCTGGTTTCTCCGTCTGTTTCCCAGTGCCGGTTTGAAGTTCTTGCAGTTTTCACTGTAAAACCGAGTTGGAGCTAGTACCTCCCCATATATATCTATGGAGTGGAGTTTGCAAGTGAAAAGAAACTTTGTGTTCCCAAAAAGCTAGGTGAAGGACGGCTTTCACACACACTTATCTCTCAGAACTGAGCATGTGGAGGGACGTTCGTTCATCTAGCACAAAGGGAACGGGTTGCAGGAGAAACTTTTACTCTGGTTTCTCAGTCTGTTTCCTAGTGCCGGTGTGAAGTTCCTGCAGTTTTCACTGTAAAACCGAGTTGGAGCTAGTACCTCCCCATATATATGTATGGAGTGGAGTTTGCAACTGAAAAGAAACTTTGTGTTCCCAACAAGCTTGGTGAAGGACGGCTTTCACACACACTTATCTCTCAGAACTGAGCATGTGGAGAGACGTTCGTTCATCTAGCACAAAGGGAACGGGTTGCAGGGGAAACTTTTACTCTGGTTTCTCAGTCTGTTTCCTAGTGCCGGTTTGAAGTTCCTGCAGTTTTCTCTGTAAAACCGAGTTGGAGCTAGTACCTCCCCATATATATATATGGAGTGGAGTTTGCAAGTGAAAAGAAACTTTGTGTTCCCAACAAGCTAGGTGAAGGAAGGCTTTCACACACACTTATCTCTCAGAACTGAGCATGCGGAGAGACATTCATTCATCTAGCACAAAGGGTACGGGTTGCAGGAGAAACTTTTACTCTGGTTTCTCAGTCTGTTTCCTAGTGCCGGTTTGAAGTTCCTGCAGTTTTCATTGTGAAAAGGAGTTGGAGCTAGTACCTCCCCATATATATGTATGGACTGGAGTTTGCAAGTGAAAAGAAACTTTGTGTTCCCAACAAGCTAGTTGAAGGACGGCTTTCACACACACTTATCTCTCAGAACTGAGCATGTGGAGAGACGTTCGTTCATCAAGCACAAATGGAACGGGTTGCAGGAGAAACTTTTACTCTGGTTTCTCCGTCTGTTTCCTAGTGCCGGTTTGAAGTTCCTGCAGTTTTCACCGTAAAACCGAGTTGGAACTAGTACCTCCCCATATATATGTATGGAGTGGAGTTTGAAAATGAAAAGAAACGTTGTGTTCCCAACAAGCTATGTGAAGGAAGGCTTTCACACACACTAATCTCTCAGAACTGAGCATGCGGAGAGACATTCATTCATCTAGCACAAGGGGAACGGGTTGCCGGAGAAACTTTTACTCTGGTTTCTCAGTCTGTTTCCTAGTGTCGGTTTGAAGTTCCTGCAGTTTTCACTGTAAAACCGAGTTGGAGCTAGTACCTCCCCATATATATGTATGGAGTGGAGTTTGCAAGTGAAAAGAAACTTTCTGTTCCCAACAAGCTGGGTGAAGTACGGCTTTCACACACACTTATCTCTCAGAACTGAGCATGCGGAGAGACGTTCGTTCATCTAGCACAAAGGGAACGGGTTGCAGGAGAAACTTTTTCTCTGGTTTCTCAGTCTGTTTCCTAGTGCCGGTTTGAAGTTCCTGCAGTTTTCACTGTAAAACCGAGTTGGAGCTAGTACCTCCCCATATATATGTATGGAGTGGAGTTTGCAAGTGAAAAGAAACTTTGTGTTCCCAACAAGCTAGGTGAAGGACGGCTTTCACACACACTTATCTCTCAGAACTGAGCATGTGGAGAGACGTTCGTTCATCTAGCACAAAGGGAACGGGTTGCAGGAGAAACTTTTACTCTGGTTTCTCCGTCTGTTTCCTAGTGCCGGTTTGAAGTTCCTGCAGTTTTCACTGTAAAACCGAGTTGGAGCTAGTACCTCCCCATATATATGTATGGAGTGGAGTTTGCAAGTGAAAAGAAACTTTGTGTTCCCAAAAAGCTAGGTGAAGGACGGCTTTCACACAGATTTATCTCTCAGAACTGAGCATGCGGAGAGACGTTCGTTCATCTAGCACAAAGGGAACGGGATGCAGGAGAAACTTTTACTGTGGTTTCTCCGTCTGTTTCCTAGTGCCGGTTTGAAGTTCCTGCAGTTTTCACTGTAAAACCGAGTTGGAGCTAGTACCTCCCCATATATATGTATGGAGTGGAGTTTGCAAGTGAAAAGAAACTTTGTGTTCCCAACAAGCTAGGTGAAGGACGGCTTTCACACACACTTATCTCTCAGAACTGAGCATGTGGAGAGACGTTCGTTCATCTAGCACAAAGGGAACGGGTTGCAGGAGAAACTTTTACTCTGGTTTCTCAGTCTGTTTCCTAGTGCCGGTTTGAAGTTCCTGCAGTTTTCACTGTAAAACCGAGTTGGAGCTAGTACCTCCCCATATATATGTATGGAGTGGAGTTTGCAAGTGAAAAGAAACTTTGTGTTCCCAACAAGCTAGGTGAAGGACGGCTTTCACACACACTTATCTCTCAGAACTGAGCATGTGGAGAGACGTTCGTTCATCTAGCACAAAGGGAACGGGTTGCAGGAGAAACTTTTACTCTGGTTTCTCAGTCTGTTTCCTAGTGCCGGTTTGAAGTTCTTGCAGTTTTCACTGTAAAACCGAGTTGGAGCTAGTACCTCCCCATATATATGTATGGAGTGGAGTTTGCAAGTGAAAAGAAACTTTGTGTTCCCAACAAGCTAGGTGAAGGACGGCTTTCACACACACTTATCTCTCAGAACTGAGCATGCGGAGAGACGTTCGTTCATCTAGCACAAAGGGAACGGGTTGCAGGAGAAACTTTTACTCTGGTTTCTCAGTCTGTTTCCTAGTGCCGGTGTGAAGTTCCTGCAGTTTTCACTGTAAAACCGAGTTGGAGCTAGTACCTCCCCATATATATGTATGGAGTGGAGTTTGCAAGTGAAAAGAAACTTTGTGTTCCCAACAAGCTAGGTGAAGGACGGCTTTCACACACACTTATCTCTCAGAACTGAGCATGCGGAGAGACGTTCGTTCATCTAGCACAAAGGGAACGGGTTGCAGGAGAAACTTTTACTTTGGTTTCTCCGTCTGTTTCCTAGTGCCGGTTTGAAGTTCCTGCAGTTTTCACTGTAAAACCGAGTCGGAGCTAGTACCTCCCCATATATATGTATGCAGTGGAGTTTGCAAGTGAAAAGAATCTTTGTGTTCCCAACAAGCTAGGTGAAGGACGGCTTTCACACACACTTATCTCTCAGAACTGAGCATGCGGAGAGACGTTCGTTCATCTAGCACAAAGGGAACGGGTTGCAGGAGAAAATTTTACTTTGGTTTCTCCGTCTGTTTCCTAGTGCCGGTTTGAAGTTCCTGCAGTTTTCACTGTAAAACCGAGTCGGAGCTAGTACCTCCCCATATATATGTATGGAGTGGAGTTTGCAAGTGAAAAGAAACTTTGTGTTCCCAACAAGCTAGGTGAAGGACGGCTTTCACACACACTTATCTCTCAGAACTGAGCATGTGGAGAGACGTTCGTTCATCTAGCACAAAGGGAACGGGTTGCAGGAGAAACTTTTACTCTGGTTTCTCAGTCTGTTTCCTAGTGCCGGTTTGAAGTTCCTGCAGTTTTCACTGTAAAACCGAGTTGGAGCTAGTACCTCCCCATATATATGTATGGAGTGGAGTTTGCAAGTGAAAAGAAACTTTGTGTTCCCAACAAGCTAGGTGAAGGACGGCTTTCACACACACTTATCTCTCAGAACTGAGCATGTGGAGAGACGTTCGTTCATCTAGCACAAAGGGAACGGGTTGCAGGAGAAACTTTTACTCTGGTTTCTCAGTCTGTTTCCTAGTGCCGGTTTGAAGTTCCTGCAGTTTTCACTGTAAAACCGAGTTGGAGCTAGTACCTCCCCATATATATGTATGGAGTGGAGTTTGCAAGTGAAAAGAAACTTTGTGTTCCCAACAAGCTAGGTGAAGGACGGCGTTCACACACACTTATCTCTCAGAACTGAGCATGTGGAGAGACGTTCGTTCATCTAGCACAAAGGGAACGGGTTGCAGGAGAAACTTTTACTCTGGTTTCTAAGTCTGTTTCCTAGTGCCGGTTTGAAGTTCCTGCAGTTTTCACTGTAAAACCGAGTTGGAGCTAGTACCTCCCCATATATATGTATGGAGTGGAGTTTGCAAGTGAAAAGAAACTTTGTGTTCCCAACAAGCTAGGTGAAGGACGGCTTTCACACACACTTATCTCTCAGAACTGAGCATGCGGAGAGACGTTCGTTCATCTAGCACAAAGGGAACGGGTTGCAGGAGAAACTTTTACTCTGGTTTCTCAGTCTGTTTCCTAGTGCCGGTGTGAAGTTCCTGCTGTTTTCACTGTAAAACCGAGTTGGAGCTAGTACCTCCCCATATATATGTATGGAGTGGAGTTTGCAAGTGAAAAGAAACTTTGTGTTCCCAACAAGCTAGGTGAAGGACGGCTTTCACACACACTTATCTCTCAGAACTGAGCATGCGGAGAGACGTTCGTTCATCTAGCACAAAGGGAACGGGTTGCAGGAGAAACTTTTACTCTGGTTTCTCAGTCTGTTTCCTAGTGCCGGTGTGAAGTTCCTGCAGTTTTCACTGTAAAACCGAGTTGGAGCTAGTACCTCCCCATATATATGTATGGAGTGGAGTTTGCAAGTGAAAAGAAACTTTGTGTTCCCAACAAGCTAGGTGAAGGACGGCTTTCACACACACTTATCTCTCAGAACTGAGCATGCGGAGAGACGTTCGTTCATCTAGCACAAAGGGAACGGGTTGCAGGAGAAACTTTTACTTTGGTTTCTCCGTCTGTTTCCTAGTGCCGGTTTGAAGTTCCTGCAGTTTTCACTGTAAAACCGAGTCGGAGCTAGTACCTCCCCATATATATGTATGCAGTGGAGTTTGCAAGTGAAAAGAATCTTTGTGTTCCCAACAAGCTAGGTGAAGGACGGCTTTCACACACACTTATCTCTCAGAACTGAGCATGTGGAGAGACGTTCGTTCATCTAGCACAAAGGGAACGGGTTGCAGGAGAAAATTTTACTCTGGTTTCTCAGTCTGTTTCCTAGTGCCGGTTTGAAGTTCCTGCAGTTTTCACTGTAAAACCGAGTTGGAGCTAGTACCTCCCCATATATATGTATGGAGTGGAGTTTGCAAGTGAAAAGAAACTTTGTGTTCCCAACAAGCTAGGTGAAGGACGGCTTTCACACACACTTATCTCTCAGAACTGAGCATGCGGAGAGACGTTCGTTCATCTAGCACAAAGGGAACGGGTTGCAGGAGAAACTTTTACTTTGGTTTCTCCGTCTGTTTCCTAGTGCCGGTTTGAAGTTCCTGCAGTTTTCACTGTAAAACCGAGTCGGAGCTAGTACCTCCCCATATATATGTATGGAGTGGAGTTTGCAAGTGAAAAGAAACTTTGTGTTCCCAACAAGCTAGGTGAAGGACGGCTTTCACACACACTTATCTCTCAGAACTGAGCATGTGGAGAGACGTTCGTTCATCTAGCACAAAGGGAATGGGTTGCAGGAGAAACTTTTACTCTGGTTTCTCAGTCTGTTTCCTAGTGCCGGTTTGAAGTTCCTGCAGTTTTCACTGTAAAACCGAGTTGGAGCTAGTACCTCCCCATATATATGTATGGAGTGGAGTTTGCAAGTGAAAAGAAACTTTGTGTTCCCAACAAGCTAGGTGAAGGACGGCTTTCACACACACTTATCTCTCAGAACTGAGCATGTGGAGAGACGTTCGTTCATCTAGCACAAAGGGAACGGGTTGCAGGAGAAACTTTTACTCTGGTTTCTCAGTCTGTTTCCTAGTGCCGGTTTGAAGTACCTGCAGTTTTCACTGTAAAACGGAGTTGGAGCTAGTACCTCCCCATATATATCTATGGAGTGGAGTTTGCAAGTGAAAAGAAACTTTGTGTTCCCAACAAGCTAGGTGAAGGACGGCTTTCACACACACTTATCTCTCAGAACTGAGCATGTGGAGAGACGTTCGTTCATCTAGCACAAAGGGAACGGGTTGCAGGAGAAACTTTTACTCTGGTTTCTAAGTCTGTTTCCTAGTGCCGGTTTGAAGTTCCTGCAGTTTTCACTGTAAAACCGAGTTGGAGCTAGTACCTCCCCATATATATGTATGGAGTGGAATTTGCAAGTGAAAAGAAACTTTGTGTTCCCAACAAGCTAGGTGAAGGACGGCTTTCACACACACTTATCTCTCAGAACTGAGCATGCGGAGAGACGTTCGTTCATCTAGCACAAAGGGAACGGGTTGCAGGAGAAACTTTTACTTTGGTTTCTCCGTCTGTTTCCTAGTGCCGGTTTGAAGTTCCTGCAGTTTTCACTGTAAAACCGAGTCGGAGCTAGTACCTCCCCATATATATGTATGCAGTGGAGTTTGCAAGTGAAAAGAATCTTTGTGTTCCCAACAAGCTAGGTGAAGGACGGCTTTCACACACACTTATCTCTCAGAACTGAGCATGTGGAGAGACGTTCGTTCATCTAGCACAAAGGGAACGGGTTGCAGGAGAAAATTTTACTCTGGTTTCTCAGTCTGTTTCCTAGTGCCGGTTTGAAGTTCCTGCAGTTTTCACTGTAAAACCGAGTTGGAGCTAGTACCTCCCCATATATATGTATGGAGTGGAGTTTGCAAGTGAAAAGAAACTTTGTGTTCCCAACAAGCTAGGTGAAGGACGGCTTTCACACACACTTATCTCTCAGAACTGAGCATGCGGAGAGACGTTCGTTCATCTAGCACAAAGGGAACGGGTTGCAGGAGAAACTTTTACTTTGGTTTCTCCGTCTGTTTCCTAGTGCCGGTTTGAAGTTCCTGCAGTTTTCACTGTAAAACCGAGTCAGAGCTAGTACCTCCCCATATATATGTATGGAGTGGAGTTTGCAAGTGAAAAGAAACTTTGTGTTCCCAACAAGCTAGGTGAAGGACGGCTTTCACACACACTTATCTCTCAGAACTGAGCATGTGGAGAGACGTTCGTTCATCTAGCACAAAGGGAACGGGTTGCAGGAGAAACTTTTACTCTGGTTTCTCAGTCTGTTTCCTAGTGCCGGTTTGAAGTTCCTGCAGTTTTCACTGTAAAACCGAGTTGGAGCTAGTACCTCCCCATATATATGTATGGAGTGGAGTTTGCAAGTGAAAAGAAACTTTGTGTTCCCAACAAGCTAGGTGAAGGACGGCTTTCACACACACTTATCTCTCAGAACTGAGCATGTGGAGAGACGTTCGTTCATCTAGCACAAAGGGAACGGGTTGCAGGAGAAACTTTTACTCTGGTTTCTCAGTCTGTTTCCTAGTGCCGGTTTGAAGTACCTGCAGTTTTCACTGTAAAACGGAGTTGGAGCTAGTACCTCCCCATATATATCTATGGAGTGGAGTTTGCAAGTGAAAAGAAACTTTGTGTTCCCAACAAGCTAGGTGAAGGACGGCTTTCACACACACTTATCTCTCAGAACTGAGCATGTGGAGAGACGTTCGTTCATCTAGCACAAAGGGAACGGGTTGCAGGAGAAACTTTTACTCTGGTTTCTAAGTCTGTTTCCTAGTGCCGGTTTGAAGTTCCTGCAGTTTTCACTGTAAAACCGAGTTGGAGCTAGTACCTCCCCATATATATGTATGGAGTGGAGTTTGCAAGTGAAAAGAAACTTTGTGTTCCCAACAAGCTAGGTGAAGGACGGCTTTCACACACACTTATCTCTCAGAACTGAGCATGCGGAGAGACGTTCGTTCATCTAGCACAAAGGGAACGGGTTGCAGGAGAAACTTTTACTCTGGTTTCTCAGTCTGTTTCCTAGTGCCGGTGTGAAGTTCCTGCAGTTTTCACTGTAAAACCGAGTTGGAGCTAGTACCTCCCCATATATATGTATGGAGTGGAGTTTGCAAGTGAAAAGAAACTTTGTGTTCCCAACAAGCTAGGTGAAGGACGGCTTTCACACACACTTATCTCTCAGAACTGAGCATGCGGAGAGACGTTCGTTCATCTAGCACAAAGGGAACGGGTTGCAGGAGAAACTTTTACTCTGGTTTCTCAGTCTGTTTCCTAGTGCCGGTGTGAAGTTCCTGCAGTTTTCACTGTAAAACCGAGTTGGAGCTAGTACCTCCCCATATATATGTATGGAGTGGAGTTTGCAAGTGAAAAGAAACTTTGTGTTCCCAACAAGCTAGGTGAAGGACGGCTTTCACACACACTTATCTCTCAGAACTGAGCATGCGGAGAGACGTTCGTTCATCTAGCACAAAGGGAACGGGTTGCAGGAGAAACTTTTACTTTGGTTTCTCCGTCTGTTTCCTAGTGCCGGTTTGAAGTTCCTGCAGTTTTCACTGTAAAACCGAGTCGGAGCTAGTACCTCCCCATATATATGTATGCAGTGGAGTTTGCAAGTGAAAAGAATCTTTGTGTTCCCAACAAGCTAGGTGAAGGACGGCTTTCACACACACTTATCTCTCAGAACTGAGCATGTGGAGAGACGTTCGTTCATCTAGCACAAAGGGAACGGGTTGCAGGAGAAAATTTTACTCTGGTTTCTCAGTCTGTTTCCTAGTGCCGGTTTGAAGTTCCTGCAGTTTTCACTGTAAAACCGAGTTGGAGCTAGTACCTCCCCATATATATGTATGGAGTGGAGTTTGCAAGTGAAAAGAAACTTTGTGTTCCCAACAAGCTAGGTGAAGGACGGCTTTCACACACACTTATCTCTCAGAACTGAGCATGCGGAGAGACGTTCGTTCATCTAGCACAAAGGGAACGGGTTGCAGGAGAAACTTTTACTTTGGTTTCTCCGTCTGTTTCCTAGTGCCGGTTTGAAGTTCCTGCAGTTTTCACTGTAAAACCGAGTTGGAGCTAGTACCTCCCCATATATATGTATGGAGTGGAATTTGCAAGTGAAAAGAAACTTTGTGTTCCCAACAAGCTAGGTGAAGGACGGCTTTCACACACACTTATCTCTCAGAACTGAGCATGCGGAGAGACGTTCGTTCATCTAGCACAAAGGGAACGGGTTGCAGGAGAAACTTTTACTTTGGTTTCTCCGTCTGTTTCCTAGTGCCGGTTTGAAGTTCCTGCAGTTTTCACTGTAAAACCGAGTCGGAGCTAGTACCTCCCCATATATATGTATGCAGTGGAGTTTGCAAGTGAAAAGAATCTTTGTGTTCCCAACAAGCTAGGTGAAGGACGGCTTTCACACACACTTATCTCTCAGAACTGAGCATGTGGAGAGACGTTCGTTCATCTAGCACAAAGGGAACGGGTTGCAGGAGAAAATTTTACTCTGGTTTCTCAGTCTGTTTCCTAGTGCCGGTTTGAAGTTCCTGCAGTTTTCACTGTAAAACCGAGTTGGAGCTAGTACCTCCCCATATATATGTATGGAGTGGAGTTTGCAAGTGAAAAGAAACTTTGTGTTCCCAACAAGCTAGGTGAAGGACGGCTTTCACACACACTTATCTCTCAGAACTGAGCATGCGGAGAGACTTTCGTTCATCTAGCACAAAGGGAACGGGTTGCAGGAGAAACTTTTACTTTGGTTTCTCCGTCTGTTTCCTAGTGCCGGTTTGAAGTTCCTGCAGTTTTCACTGTAAAACCGAGTCAGAGCTAGTACCTCCCCATATATATGTATGGAGTGGAGTTTGCAAGTGAAAAGAAACTTTGTGTTCCCAACAAGCTAGGTGAAGGACGGCTTTCACACACACTTATCTCTCAGAACTGAGCATGTGGAGAGACGTTCGTTCATCTAGCACAAAGGGAACGGGTTGCAGGAGAAACTTTTACTCTGGTTTCTCAGTCTGTTTCCTAGTGCCGGTTTGAAGTTCCTGCAGTTTTCACTGTAAAACCGAGTTGGAGCTAGTACCTCCCCATATATATGTATGGAGTGGAGTTTGCAAGTGAAAAGAAACTTTGTGTTCCCAACAAGCTAGGTGAAGGACGGCTTTCACACACACTTATCTCTCAGAACTGAGCATGTGGAGAGACGTTCGTTCATCTAGCACAAAGGGAACGGGTTGCAGGAGAAACTTTTACTCTGGTTTCTCAGTCTGTTTCCTAGTGCCGGTTTGAAGTACCTGCAGTTTTCACTGTAAAACGGAGTTGGAGCTAGTACCTCCCCATATATATCTATGGAGTGGAGTTTGCAAGTGAAAAGAAACTTTGTGTTCCCAACAAGCTAGGTGAAGGACGGCTTTCACACACACTTATCTCTCAGAACTGAGCATGTGGAGAGACGTTCGTTCATCTAGCACAAAGGGAACGGGTTGCAGGAGAAACTTTTACTCTGGTTTCTAAGTCTGTTTCCTAGTGCCGGTTTGAAGTTCCTGCAGTTTTCACTGTAAAACCGAGTTGGAGCTAGTACCTCCCCATATATATGTATGGAGTGGAGTTTGCAAGTGAAAAGAAACTTTGTGTTCCCAACAAGCTAGGTGAAGGACGGCTTTCACACACACTTATCTCTCAGAACTGAGCATGCGGAGAGACGTTCGTTCATCTAGCACAAAGGGAACGGGTTGCAGGAGAAACTTTTACTCTGGTTTCTCAGTCTGTTTCCTAGTGCCGGTGTGAAGTTCCTGCAGTTTTCACTGTAAAACCGAGTTGGAGCTAGTACCTCCCCATATATATGTATGGAGTGGAGTTTGCAAGTGAAAAGAAACTTTGTGTTCCCAACAAGCTAGGTGAAGGACGGCTTTCACACACACTTATCTCTCAGAACTGAGCATGCGGAGAGACGTTCGTTCATCTAGCACAAAGGGAACGGGTTGCAGGAGAAACTTTTACTCTGGTTTCTCAGTCTGTTTCCTAGTGCCGGTGTGAAGTTCCTGCAGTTTTCACTGTAAAACCGAGTTGGAGCTAGTACCTCCCCATATATATGTATGGAGTGGAGTTTGCAAGTGAAAAGAAACTTTGTGTTCCCAACAAGCTAGGTGAAGGACGGCTTTCACACACACTTATCTCTCAGAACTGAGCATGCGGAGAGACGTTCGTTCATCTAGCACAAAGGGAACGGGTTGCAGGAGAAACTTTTACTTTGGTTTCTCCGTCTGTTTCCTAGTGCCGGTTTGAAGTTCCTGCAGTTTTCACTGTAAAACCGAGTCGGAGCTAGTACCTCCCCATATATATGTATGCAGTGGAGTTTGCAAGTGAAAAGAATCTTTGTGTTCCCAACAAGCTAGGTGAAGGACGGCTTTCACACACACTTATCTCTCAGAACTGAGCATGTGGAGAGACGTTCGTTCATCTAGCACAAAGGGAACGGGTTGCAGGAGAAAATTTTACTCTGGTTTCTCAGTCTGTTTCCTAGTGCCGGTTTGAAGTTCCTGCAGTTTTCACTGTAAAACCGAGTTGGAGCTAGTACCTCCCCATATATATGTATGGAGTGGAGTTTGCAAGTGAAAAGAAACTTTGTGTTCCCAACAAGCTAGGTGAAGGACGGCTTTCACACACACTTATCTCTCAGAACTGAGCATGCGGAGAGACGTTCGTTCATCTAGCACAAAGGGAACGGGTTGCAGGAGAAACTTTTACTTTGGTTTCTCCGTCTGTTTCCTAGTGCCGGTTTGAAGTTCCTGCAGTTTTCACTGTAAAACCGAGTCGGAGCTAGTACCTCCCCATATATATGTATGGAGTGGAGTTTGCAAGTGAAAAGAAACTTTGTGTTCCCAACAAGCTAGGTGAAGGACGGCTTTCACACACACTTATCTCTCAGAACTGAGCATGTGGAGAGACGTTCGTTCATCTAGCACAAAGGGAATGGGTTGCAGGAGAAACTTTTACTCTGGTTTCTCAGTCTGTTTCCTAGTGCCGGTTTGAAGTTCCTGCAGTTTTCACTGTAAAACCGAGTTGGAGCTAGTACCTCCCCATATATATGTATGGAGTGGAGTTTGCAAGTGAAAAGAAACTTTGTGTTCCCAACAAGCTAGGTGAAGGACGGCTTTCACACACACTTATCTCTCAGAACTGAGCATGTGGAGAGACGTTCGTTCATCTAGCACAAAGGGAACGGGTTGCAGGAGAAACTTTTACTCTGGTTTCTCAGTCTGTTTCCTAGTGCCGGTTTGAAGTACCTGCAGTTTTCACTGTAAAACGGAGTTGGAGCTAGTACCTCCCCATATATATCTATGGAGTGGAGTTTGCAAGTGAAAAGAAACTTTGTGTTCCCAACAAGCTAGGTGAAGGACGGCTTTCACACACACTTATCTCTCAGAACTGAGCATGTGGAGAGACGTTCGTTCATCTAGCACAAAGGGAACGGGTTGCAGGAGAAACTTTTACTCTGGTTTCTAAGTCTGTTTCCTAGTGCCGGTTTGAAGTTCCTGCAGTTTTCACTGTAAAACCGAGTTGGAGCTAGTACCTCCCCATATATATGTATGGAGTGGAATTTGCAAGTGAAAAGAAACTTTGTGTTCCCAACAAGCTAGGTGAAGGACGGCTTTCACACACACTTATCTCTCAGAACTGAGCATGTGGAGAGACGTTCGTTCATCTAGCACAAAAGGAACGGGTTGCAGGGGAAACTTTTACTCTGGTTTCTCATTCTGTTTCCTAGTGCCGGTTTGAAGTTCCTGCAGTTTTCACTGTAAAACCGAGTTGGAGGTAGTACCTCCCCATATATATGTATGGAGTGGAGTTTGCAAGTGAAAAGAAACTTTGTGTTCCCAACAAGCTAGGTGAAGGACGGCTTTCACACACACTTATCTCTCAGAACTGAGCATGTGGAGAGACGTTCGTTCATCTAGCACAAAGGGAACGGGTTGCAGGAGAAACTTTTACTCTGGTTTCTCAGTCTGTTTCCTAGTGCCGGTTTGAAGTTCCTGCAGTTTTCACTGTAAAACCGAGTTGGAGCTAGTACCTCCCCATATATATGTATGGAGTGGAGTTTGCAAGTGAAAAGAAACTTTGTGTTCCCAACAAGCTAGGTGAAGGACGGCTTTCACACACACTTATCTCTCAGAACTGAGCATGCGGAGAGACGTTCGTTCATCTAGCACAAAGGGAACGGGTTGCAGGAGAAACTTTTAATCTGGTTTCTCAGTCTGTTTCCTAGTGCCGGTGTGAAGTTCCTGCAGTTTTCACTGTAAAACCGAGTTGGAGCTAGTACCTCCCCATATATATGTATGGAGTGGAGTTTGCAAGTGAAAAGAAACTTTGTGTTCCCAACAAGCTAGGTGAAGGACGGCTTTCACACACACTTATCTCTCAGAGCTGAGCATGTGGAGAGACGTTCGTTCATCTAGCACAAAGGGAATGGGTTGCAGGAGAAACTTTTACTCTGGTTTCTCAGTCTGTTTCCTAGTGCCGGTTTGAAGTTCCTGCAGTTTTCACTGTAAAACCGAGTTGGAGCTAGTACCTCCCCATATATATGTATGGAGTGGAGTTTGCAAGTGAAAAGAAACTTTGTGTTCCCAACAAGCTAGGTGAAGGACGGCTTTCACACACACTTATCTCTCAGAACTGAGCATGTGGAGAGACGTTCGTTCATCTAGCACAAAGGGAACGGGTTGCAGGAGAAACTTTTACTCTGGTTTCTCAGTCTGTTTCCTAGTGCCGGTTTGAAGTTCCTGCAGTTTTCACTGTAAAACCGAGTTGGAGCTAGTACCTCCCCATATATATGTATGGAGTGGAGTTTGCAAGGGAAAAGAAACTTTGTGTTCCCAACAAGCTAGGTGAAGGACGGCTTTCACACACACTTATCTCTCAGAACTGAGCATGTGGAGAGACGTTCGTTCATCTAGCACAAAGGGAACGGGTTGCAGGAGAAACTTTTACTCTGGTTTCTCAGTCTGTTTCCTAGTGCCGGTTTGAAGTTCCTGCAGTTTTCACTGTAAAACCGAGTTGGAGCTAGTACCTCCCCATATATATGTATGGAGTGGAGTTTGCAAGTGAAAAGAAACTTTGTGTTCCCAACAAGCTAGGTGAAGGACGGCTTTCACACACACTTATCTCTCAGAACTGAGCATGCGGAGAGACGTTCGTTCATCTAGCACAAAGGGAACGGGTTGCAGGAGAAACTTTTAATCTGGTTTCTCAGTCTGTTTCCTAGTGCCGGTGTGAAGTTCCTGCAGTTTTCACTGTAAAACCGAGTTGGAGCTAGTACCTCCCCATATATATGTATGGAGTGGAGTTTGCAAGTGAAAAGAAACTTTGTGTTCCCAACAAGCTAGGTGAAGGACGGCTTTCACACACACTTATCTCTCAGAGCTGAGCATGTGGAGAGACGTTCGTTCATCTAGCACAAAGGGAATGGGTTGCAGGAGAAACTTTTACTCTGGTTTCTCAGTCTGTTTCCTAGTGCCGGTTTGAAGTTCCTGCAGTTTTCACTGTAAAACCGAGTTGGAGCTAGTACCTCCCCATATATATCTATGGAGTGGAGTTTGCAAGTGAAAAGAAACTTTGTGTTCCCAACAAGCTAGGTGAAGGACGGCTTTCACACACACTTATCTCTCAGAACTGAGCATGTGGAGAGACGTTCGTTCATCTAGCACAAAGGGAACGGGTTGCAGGAGAAACTTTTACTCTGGTTTCTCAGTCTGTTTCCTAGTGCCGGTTTGAAGTTCCTGCAGTTTTCACTGTAAAACCGAGTTGGAGCTAGTACCTACCCATATATATGTATGGAGTGGAGTTTGCAAGGGAAAAGGAACTTTGTGTTCCCAACAAGCTAGGTGAAGGACGGCTTTCACACACACTTATCTCTCAGAACTGAGCATGTGGAGAGACGTTCGTTCATCTAGCACAAAGGGAACGGGTTGCAGGAGAAACTTTTACTCTGGTTTCTCAGTCTGTTTCCTAGTGCCGGATTGAAGTTCCTGCAGTTTTCACTGTAAAACCGAGTTGGAGCTAGTACCTCCCCATATATATGTATGGAGTGGAGTTTGCAAGTGAAAAGAAACTTTGTGTTCCCAACAATCTAGGTGAAGGACGGCTTTCACACACACTTATCTCTCAGAACTGAGCATGCGGAGATACGTTCGTTCATCTAGCACAAAGGGAAAGGGTTGCAGGAGAAACTTTTACTCTGGTTTCTCAGTCTGTTTCCTAGTGCCGGTTTGAAGTACCTGCAGTTTTCAATGTAAAACCGAGTTGGAGCTAGTACCTCCCCATATATATCTATGGAGTGGAGTTTGCAAGTGAAAAGAAACTTTGTGTTCCCAAAAAGCTAGGTGAAGGACGGCTTTCACACACACTTATCTCTCAGAACTGAGCATGTGGAGAGACGTTCGTTCATCTAGCACAAAGGGAACGGGTTGCAGGAGAAACTTTTACTCTGGTTTCTAAGTCTGTTTCCTAGTGCCGGTTTGAAGTTCCTGCAGTTTTCACTGTAAAACCGAGTTGGAGCTAGTACCTCCCCATATATATGTATGGAGTGGAGTTTGCAAGTGAAAAGAAACTTTGTGTTCCCAACAAGCTAGGTGAAGGACGGCTTTCACACACACTTATCTCTCAGAACTGAGCATGTGGAGAGACGTTCGTTCATCTAGCACAAAGGGAACGGGTTGCAGGAGAAACTTTTACTCTGGTTTCTCAGTCTGTTTCCTAGTGCCGGATTGAAGTTCCTGCAGTTTTCACTGTAAAACCGAGTTGGAGCTAGTACCTCCCCATATATATGTATGGAGTGGAGTTTGAAACTGAAAAGAAACTTTGTGTTCCCAACAAGCTATGTGAAGGAAGGCTTTCACACACACTTATCTCTCAGAACTGAGCATGCGGAGAGACATTCGTTCATCTAGCACAAAGGGAACGGGTTGCAGGAGAAACGTTTTCTCTGGTTTCTCAGTCTTTTTCCTAGTGCCGGTTTGAAGTTCCTGCAGTTTTCACTGTAAAAACGAGTTGGAGCTAGTACCTCCCCATATATATGTATGGAGTGGAGTTTGAAACTGAAAAGAAACTTTGTGTTCCCAACAATCTAGGTGAAGGACGGCTTTCACACACACTTATCTCTCAGAACTGAGCATGCGGAGATACGTTCGTTCATCTAGCACAAAGGGAACGGGTTGCAGGGGAAACTTTTACTCTGGTTTCTCAGTCTGTTTCCTAGTGCCGGTTTGAAGTACCTGCAGTTTTCACTGTAAAACCGAGTTGGAGCTAGTATCTCCCCATATATATCTATGGAGTGGAGTTTGCAAGTGAAAAGAAACTTTGTGTTCCCAAAAAGCTAGGTGAAGGACGGCTTTCACACACACTTATCTCTCAGAACTGAGCATGTGGAGAGACGTTCGTTCATCTAGCACAAAGGGAACGGGTTGCAGGAGAAACTTTTACTCTGGTTTCTAAGTCTGTTTCCTAGTGCCGGTTTGAAGTTCCTGCAGTTTTCACTGTAAAACCGAGTTGGAGCTAGTACCTCCCCATATATATCTATGGAGTGGAGTTTGCAAGTGAAAAGAAACTTTGTGTTCCCAACAAGCTAGGTGAAGGACGGCTTTCACACACACTTATCTCTCAGAACTGAGCATGTGGAGAGACGTTCGTTCATCTAGCACAAAGGGAACGGGTTGCAGGAGAAACTTTTACTCTGGTTTCTCAGTCTGTTTCCTAGTGCCGGTTTGAAGTTCCTGCAGTTTTCACTGTAAAACCGAGTTGGAGCTAGTACCTCCCCATATATATGTATGGAGTGGAGTTTGCAAGGGAAAAGGAACTTTGTGTTCCCAACAAGCTAGGTGAAGGACGGCTTTCACACACACTTATCTCTCAGAACTGAGCATGTGGAGAGACGTTCGTTCATCTACCACAAAGGGAACGGGTTGCAGGAGAAACTTTTACTCTGGTTTCTCAGTCTGTTTCCTAGTGCCGGATTGAAGTTCCTGCAGTTTTCACTGTAAAACCGAGTTGGAGCTAGTACCTCCCCATATATATCTATGGAGTGGAGTTTGCAAGTGAAAAGAAACTTTGTGTTCCCAACAATCTAGGTGAAGGACGGCTTTCACACACACTTATCTCTCAGAACTGAGCATGCGGAGATACGTTCGTTCATCTAGCACAAAGGGAAAGGGTTGCAGGAGAAACTTTTACTCTGGTTTCTCAGTCTGTTTCCTAGTGCCGGTTTGAAGTACCTGCAGTTTTCACTGTAAAACCGAGTTGGAGCTAGTACCTCCCCATATATATCTATGGAGTGGAGTTTGCAAGTGAAAAGAAACTTTGTGTTCCCAAAAAGCTAGGTGAAGGATGGCTTTCACACACACTTATCTCTCAGAACTGAGCATGTGGAGAGACGTTCGTTCATCTAGCACAAAGGGAACGGGTTGCAGGAGAAACTTTTACTCTGGTTTCTAAGTCTGTTTCCTAGTGCCGGTTTGAAGTTCCTGCAGTTTTCACTGTAAAACCGAGTTGGAGCTAGTACCTCCCCATATATATGTATGGAGTGGAGTTTGCAAGTGAAAAGAAACTTTGTGTTCCCAACAAGCTAGGTGAAGGACGGCTTTCACACACACTTATCTCTCAGAACTGAGCATGTGGAGAGACGTTCGTTCATCTAGCACAAAGGGAACGGGTTGCAGGAGAAACTTTTACTCTGGTTTCTCAGTCTGTTTCCTAGTGCCGGATTGAAGTTCCTGCAGTTTTCACTGTAAAACCGAGTTGGAGCTAGTACCTCCCCATATATATGTATGGAGTGGAGTTTGAAACTGAAAAGAAACTTTGTGTTCCCAACAAGCTATGTGAAGGAAGGCTTTCACACACACTTATCTCTCAGAACTGAGCATGCGGAGAGACATTCGTTCATCTAGCACAAAGGGAACGGGTTGCAGGAGAAACGTTTTCTCTGGTTTCTCAGTCTTTTTCCTAGTGCCGGTTTGAAGTTCCTGCAGTTTTCACTGTAAAAACGAGTTGGAGCTAGTACCTCCCCATATATATGTATGGAGTGGAGTTTGAAACTGAAAAGAAACTTTGTGTTCCCAACAATCTAGGTGAAGGACGGCTTTCACACACACTTATCTCTCAGAACTGAGCATGCGGAGATACGTTCGTTCATCTAGCACAAAGGGAACGGGTTGCAGGAGAAACTTTTACTCTGGTTTCTCAGTCTGTTTCCTAGTGCCGGTTTGAAGTACCTGCAGTTTTCACTGTAAAACCGAGTTGGAGCTAGTACCTCCCCATATATATCTATGGAGTGGAGTTTGCAAGTGAAAAGAAACTTTGTGTTCCCAAAAAGCTAGGTGAAGGACGGCTTTCACACACACTTATCTCTCAGAACTGAGCATGTGGAGAGACGTTCGTTCATCTAGCACAAAGGGAACGGGTTGCAGGAGAAACTTTTACTCTGGTTTCTAAGTCTGTTTCCTAGTGCCGGTTTGAAGTTCCTGCAGTTTTCACTGTAAAACCGAGTTGGAGCTAGTACCTCCCCATATATATGTATGGAGTGGAGTTTGCAAGTGAAAAGAAACTTTGTGTTCCCAACAAGCTAGGTGAAGGACGGCTTTCACACACACTTATCTCTCAGAACTGAGCATGTGGAGAGACGTTCGTTCATCTAGCACAAAGGGAACGGGTTGCAGGAGAAACTTTTACTCTGGTTTCTCAGTCTGTTTCCTAGTGCCGGATTGAAGTTCCTGCAGTTTTCACTGTAAAACCGAGTTGGAGCTAGTACCTCCCCATATATATGTATGGAGTGGAGTTTGAAACTGAAAAGAAACTTTGTGTTCCCAACAAGCTAGGTGAAGGAAGGCTTTCACACACACTTATCTCTCAGAACTGAGCATGCGGAGAGACATTCGTTCATCTAGCACAAAGGGAACGGGTTGCAGGAGAAACTTTTACTCTGGTTTCTCAGTCTTTTTCCTAGTGCCGGTTTGAAGTTCCTGCAGTTTTCACTGTAAAACCGAGTTGGAGCTAGTACCTCCCCATATATATGTATGGAGTGGAGTTTGAAACTGAAAAGAAACTTTGTGTTCCCAACAAGCTAGGTGAAGGAAGGCTTTCACACACACTTATCTCTCAGAACTGAGCATGCGGTGAGACATTCGTTCATCTAGCACAAAGGGAACGGGTTGCAGGAGAAACTTTTACTCTGGTTTCTCAGTCTGTTTCCTAGTGCCGGTTTGAAGTTCCTGCAGTTTTCACTGTAAAACCGAGTTGGAGCTAGTACCTCCCCATATATATCTATGGAGTGGAGTTTGCAAGTGAAAAGAAACTTTGTGTTCCCAAAAAGCTAGGTGAAGGACGGCTTTCACACAAACTTATCTCTCAGAACTGAGCATGTGGAGAGACGTTCGTTCATCTAGCACGAAGGGAACGGGTTGCAGGAGAAACTTTTACTCTGGTTTCTAAGTCTGTTTCCTAGTGCCGGTTTGAAGTTCCTGCAGTTTTCACAGTAAAACCGAGTTGGAGCTAGTACCTACCCATATATATGTATGGAGTGGAATTTGCAAGTGAAAAGAAACTTTGTGTTCCCAACAAGCTAGGTGAAGGACGGCTTTCACACACACTTATCTCTCAGAACTGAGCATGTGGAGAGACGTTCGTTCTTCTAGCACAAAGGGAACGGGTTGCAGGGGATACTTTTACTCTGGTTTCTCAGTCTGTTTCCTAGTGCCGGTTTGAAGTTCCTGCAGTTTTCACTGTAAAACCGAGTTGGAGCTAGTACCTCCCCATATATATGTATGGAGTGGAGTTTGCAAGTGAAAAGAAACTTTGTGTTCCCAACAAGCTAGGTGAAGGACGGCTTTCACACACACTTATCTCTCAGAACTGAGCATGCGGAGAGACGTTCGTTCATCTAGCACAAAGGGAACGGGTTGCAGGAGAAACTTTTACTCTGGTTTCTCCGTCTGTTTCCTAGTGCCGGTTTGAAGTTCCTGCAGTTTTCACTGTAAAACCGATTTGGAGCTAGTACCTTCCCATATATATGTATGGAGTGGAGTTTGCAAGTGAAAAGAAACTTTGTGTTCCCAACAAGCTAGGTGAAGGACGGCTTTCACACACACTTATCTCTCAGAACTGAGCATGCGGAGAGACGTTCGTTCATCTAGCACAAAGGGAACGGGTTGCAGGAGAAACTTTTACTCTGGTTTCTCAGTCTGTTTCCTAGTGCCGGTTTGAAGTTCCTGCAGTTTTCACTGTAAAACCGAGTTGGAGCTAGTACCTCCCCATATATATGTATGGAGTGGAGTTTGCAAGTGAAAAGAAACTTTGTGTTCCCAAAAAGCTAGGTGAAGGACGGCTTTTACACACACTTATCTCTCAGAACTGAGCATGTGGAGAGACGTTCGTTCATCTAGCACAAAGGGAACGGGTTGCAGGAGAAACTTTTACTCTGGTTTCTCAGTCTGTTTCCTAGTGCCGGTTTGAAGTTCCTGCAGTTTTCACAGTAAAACCGAGTTGGAGCTAGTACCTCCCCATATATATGTATGGAGTGGAGTTTGCAAGTGAAAAGAAACTTTGTGTTCCCAACAAGCTAGGTGAAGGACGGCTTTCACACACACTTATCTCTCAGAACTGAGCATGTGGAGAGACGTTCGTTCATCTAGCACAAAGGGAACGGGTTGCAGGAGAAACTTTTACTCTGGTTTCTCCGTCTGTTTCCTAGTGCCGGTTTGAAGTTCCTGCAGTTTTCACTGTAAAACCGAGTTGGAGCTAGTACCTCCCCATATATATGTATGGAGTGGAGTTTGCAAGTGAAAAGAAACTTTGTGTTCCCAACAAGCTAGGTGAAGGACGGCTTTCACACACACTTATCTCTCAGAACTGAGCATGTGGAGAGACGTTCGTTCATCTAGCACAAAGGGAACGCGTTGCAGGAGAAACTTTTACTCTGGTTTCTCAGTCTGTTTCCTAGTGCCGTTTTAAAGTTCCTGCAGTTTTCACTGTAAAACCGAGTTGGAGCTAGTACCTCCCCATATATATGTATGGAGTGGAGTTTGAAAATGAAAAGAAACTTTGTTTTTCCAACAAGCTAGGTGAAGGAATTCTTTCACACACACATATCTCTCAGAACTGAGCATGCGGAGAGACATTCATTCATCTAGCACAAGGGGAACGGGTTGCCGGAGAAACTTTTACTCTGGTTTCTCAGTCTGTTTCCTAGTGCCGGTTTGAAGTTCCTGCAGTTTTCACTGTAAAACCGAGTTGGAGCTAGTACCTCCCCATATATATGTATGGGGTGGAGTTTGCAAGTGAAAAGAAACTTTGTGTTCCCAACAAGCTAGGTGAAGGACGGCTTTCACACACACTTATCTCTCAGAACTGAGCATGTGGAGAGACGTTCGTTCATCTAGCACAAAGGGAACGGGTTGCAGGAGAAACTTTTACTCTGGTTTCTCCGTCTGTTTCCTAGTGCCGGTTTGAAGTTCCTGCAGTTTTCACTGTAAAACCGAGTTGGAGCTAGTACCTCCCCATATATATGTATGGAGTGGAGTTTGCAAGTGAAAAGAAACTTTGTGTTCCCAACAAGCTAGGTGAAGGACGGCTTTCACACACACTTATCTCTCAGAACTGAGCATGCGGAGAGACGTTCGTTCATCTAGCACAAAGGGAACGGGTTGCAGGAGAAACTTTTACTCTGGTTTCTCCGTCTGTTTCCTAGTGCCGGTTTGAAGTTCCTGCAGTTTTCACTGTAAAACCGAGTTGGAGCTAGTACCTCCCCATATATATGTATGGAGTGGAGTTTGCAAGTGAAAAGAAACTTTGTGTTCCCAACAAGCTAGGTGAAGGACGGCTTTCACACACACTTATCTCTCAGAACTGAGCATGCGGAGAGACGTTCGTTCATCTAGCACAAAGGGAACGGGTTGCAGGAGAAACTTTTACTCTGGTTTCTCAGTGTGTTTCCTAGTGCCGGTTTGAAGTTCCTGCAGTTTTCACTGTAAAACCGAGTTGGAGCTAGTACCTCCCCATATATATGTATGGAGTGGAGTTTGCAAGTGAAAAGAAACTTTGTGTTCCCAACAAGCTAGGTGAAGGACGGCTTTCACACACACTTATCTCTCAGAACTGAGCATGTGGAGAGACGTTCGTTCATCTAGCACAAAGGGAACGGGTTGCAGGAGAAACTTTTACTCTGGTTTCTCCGTCTGTTTCCTAGTGCCGGTTTGAAGTTCCTGCAGTTTTCACTGTAAAACCGAGTTGGAGCTAGTACCTCCCCATATATATGTATGGAGTGGAGTTTGCAAGTGAAAAGAAACTTTGTGTTCCCAACAAGCTAGGTGAAGGACGGCTTTCACACACACTTATCTCTCAGAACTGAGCATGTGGAGAGACGTTCGTTCATCTAGCACAAAGGGAACGCGTTGCAGGAGAAACTTTTACTCTGGTTTCTCAGTCTGTTTCCTAGTGCCGTTTTAAAGTTCCTGCAGTTTTCACTGTAAAACCGAGTTGGAGCTAGTACCTCCCCATATATATGTATGGAGTGGAGTTTGAAAATGAAAAGAAACTTTGTTTTTCCAACAAGCTAGGTGAAGGAATTCTTTCACACACACATATCTCTCAGAACTGAGCATGCGGAGAGACATTCATTCATCTAGCACAAGGGGAACGGGTTGCCGGAGAAACTTTTACTCTGGTTTCTCAGTTTGTTTCCTAGTGCCGGTTTGAAGTTCCTGCAGTTTTCACTGTAAAACCAAGTTGGAGCTATTACCTCCCCATATATATGTATGGATTGGAGTTTGCAAGTGAAAAGAAACTTTGTGTTCCCAACAAGCTAGGTGACGGACGGCTTTCACACACACTTATCTCTCAGAACTGAGCATGTGGAGAGACGTTCGTTCATCTAGCACAAAGGGAACGGGTTGCAGGAGAAACTTTTACTCTGGTTTATCAGTCTGTTTCCTAGTGCCGGTTTGAAGTTTCTGCAGTTTTCACTGTAAAACCGAGTTGGAGCTAGTACCTCCCCATATATATATATGGAGTGGAGTTTGCAAGTGAAAAGAAACTTTGTGTTCCCAACAAGCTAGGTGACGGACGGCTTTCACACACACTTATCTCTCAGAACTGAGCATGTGGAGAGACGTTCGTTCATCTAGCACAAAGGGAACGGGTTGCAGGAGAAACTTTTACTCTGGTTTCTCAGTCTGTTTCCTAGTGCCGGTTTGAAGTTCCTGCAGTTTTCACTGTAAAACCGAGTTGGAGCTAGTACCTCCCCATATATATCTATGGAGTGGAGTTTGCAAGTGAAAAGAAACTTTGTGTTCCCAACAAGCTAGGTGAAGGACGGCTTTCACACAAACTTATCTCTCAGAACTGAGCATGTGGAGAGACGTTCGTTCATCTAGCACGAAGGGAACGGGTTGCAGGAGAAACTTTTACTCTGGTTTCTAAGTCTGTTTCCTAGTGCCGGCTTGAAGTTCCTGCAGTTTTCACTGTAAAACCGAGTTGGAGCTAGTACCTACCCATATATATGTATGGAGTGGAATTTGCAAGTGAAAAGAAACTTTGTGTTCCCAACAAGCTAGGTGAAGGACGGCTTTCACACACACTTATCTCTCAGAACTGAGCATGTGGAGAGACGTTCGTTCTTCTAGCACAAAGGGAACGGGTTGCAGGGGATACTTTTACTCTGGTTTCTCAGTCTGTTTCCTAGTGCCGGTTTGAAGTTCCTGCAGTTTTCACTGTAAAACCGAGTTGGAGCTAGTACCTCCCCATATATATGTATGGAGTGGAGTTTGCAAGTGAAAAGAAACTTTGTGTTCCCAACAAGCTAGGTGAAGGACGGCTTTCACACACACTTATCTCTCAGAACTGAGCATGTGGGGAGACGTTCGTTCATCTAGCACAAAGGGAACGGGTTGCAGGAGAAACTTTTACTCTGGTTTCTCCGTCTGTTTTCTAGTGCCGGTTTGAAGTTCCTGCAGTTTTCACTGTAAAACCGATTTGGAGCTAGTACCTTCCCATATATATGTATGGAGTGGAGTTTGCAATTGAAAAGAAACTTTGTGTTCCCAACAAGCTAGGTGAAGGACGGCTTTCACACACACTTATCTCTCAGAACTGAGCATGCGGAGAGACGTTCGTTCATCTAGCACAAAGGGAACGGGTTGCAGGAGAAACTTTTACTCTGGTTTCTCAGTCTGTTTCCTAGTGCCGGTTTGAAGTTCCTGCAGTTTTCACTGTAAAACCGAGTTGGAGCTAGTACCTCCCCATATATATCTATGGAGTGGAGTTTGCAAGTGAAAAGAAACTTTGTGTTCCCAAAAAGCTAGGTGAAGGACGGCTTTTACACACACTTATCTCTCAGAACTGAGCATGTGGAGAGACGTTCGTTCATCTAGCACAAAGGGAACGGGTTGCAGGAGAAACTTTTACTCTGGTTTCTCAGTCTGTTTCCTAGTGCCGGTTTGAAGTTCCTGCAGTTTTCACTGTAAAACCGAGTTGGAGCTAGTACCTCCCCATATATATGTATGGAGTGGAGTTTGCAAGTGAAAAGAAACTTTGTGTTCCCAACAAGCTAGGTGAAGGACGGCTTTCACACACACTTATCTCTCAGAACTGAGCATGTGGAGAGACGTTCGTTCATCTAGCACAAAGGGAACGGGTTGCAGGAGAAACTTTTACTCTGGTTTCTCCGTCTGTTTCCTAGTGCCGGTTTGAAGTTCCTGCAGTTTTCACTGTAAAACCGAGTTGGAGCTAGTACCTCCCCATATATATGTATGGAGTGGAGTTTGCAAGTGAAAAGAAACTTTGTGTTCCCAACAAGCTAGGTGAAGGACGGCTTTCACACACACTTATCTCTCAGAACTGAGCATGTGGAGAGACGTTCGTTCATCTAGCACAAAGGGAACGGGTTGCAGGAGAAACTTTTACTCTGGTTTATCAGTCTGTTTCCTAGTGCCGGTTTGAAGTTCCTGCAGTTTTCACTGTAAAACCGAGTTGGAGCTAGTACCTCCCCATATATATATATGGAGTTGAGTTTGCAAGTGAAAAGAAACTTTGTGTTCCCAACAAGCTAGGTGACGGACGGCTTTCACACACACTTATCTCTCAGAACTGAGCATGTGGAGAGACGTTCGTTCATCTAGCACAAAGGGAACGGGTTGCAGGAGAAACTTTTACTCTGGATTATCAGTCTGTTTCCTAGTGCCGGTTTGAAGTTCCTGCAGTTTTCACTGTAAAACCGAGTTTTAGCTAGTACCTCCCCATATATATGTATGGAGTGGGGTTTGCAACTGAAAAGAAACTTTGTGTTCCCAACAAGCTAGGTGAAGGACGGCTTTCACACACACTTATCTCTCAGAACTGAGCATGTGGAGAGACGTTCGTTCATCTAGCACAAAGGGAACGGGTTGCAGGGGAAACTTTTACTCTGGTTTCTCAGTGTGTTTCCTAGTGCCGGTTTGAAGTTCCTGCAGTTTTCACTGTAAAACAGAGTTGGAGCTAGTACCTCCCCATATATATGTATGGAGTGGAGTTTGCAAGTGAAAAGAAACTTTGTGTTCCCAACAAGCTAGGTGAAGGGCGGCTTTCACACACACTTATCTCTCAGAACTGAGCATGTGGAGAGACGTTCGTTCATCTAGCACAAAGGGAACGGGTTGCAGGAGAAACTTTTCTCTGGTTTCTCAGTCTGTTTCCTAGTGCCGGTTTGAAGTTCCTGCAGTTTTCACTGTAAAACCGTGTTGGAGCTAGTACCTCCCCATATATATCTATGGAGTGGAGTTTGCAAGTGAAAAGAAACTTTGTGTTCCCAACAAGCTAGGTGAAGGACGGCTTTCACACAAACTTATCTCTCAGAACTGAGCATGTGGAGAGACGTTCGTTCATCTAGCACGAAGGGAACGGGTTGCAGGAGAAACTTTTACTCTGGTTTCTAAGTCTGTTTCCTAGTGCCGGCTTGAAGTTCCTGCAGTTTTCACTGTAAAACCGAGTTGGAGCTAGTACCTACCCATATATATGTATGGAGTGGAATTTGCAAGTGAAAAGAAACTTTGTGTTCCCAACAAGCTAGGTGAAGGACGGCTTTCACACACACTTATCTCTCAGAACTGAGCATGTGGAGAGACGTTCGTTCTTCTAGCACAAAGGGAACGGGTTGCAGGGGATACTTTTACTCTGGTTTCTCAGTCTGTTTCCTAGTGCCGGTTTGAAGTTCCTGCAGTTTTCACTGTAAAACCGAGTTGGAGCTAGTACCTACCCATATATATGTATGGAGTGGAGTTTACAAGTGAAAAGAAACTTTGTGTTCCCAACAAGCTAGGTGAAGGACGGCTTTCACACACACTTATCTCTCAGAACTGAGCATGTGGAGAGACGTTCGTTCATCTAGCACAAAGGGAACGGGTTGCAGGAGAAACTTTTACTCTGGTTTCTCCGTCTGTTTCCTAGTGCCGGTTTGAAGTTCCTGCAGTTTTCACTGTAAAACCGATTTGGAGCTAGTACCTTCCCATATATATGTATGGAGTGGAGTTTGCAATTGAAAAGAAACTTTGTGTTCCCAACAAGCTAGGTGAAGGACGGCTTTCACACACACTTATCTCTCAGAACTGAGCATGCGGAGAGACGTTCGTTCATCTAGCACAAAGGGAACGGGTTGCAGGAGAAACTTTTACTCTGGTTTCTCAGTCTGTTTCCTAGTGCCGGTTTGAAGTTCCTGCAGTTTTCACTGTAAAACCGAGTTGGAGCTAGTACCTCCCCATATATATCTATGGAGTGGAGTTTGCAAGTGAAAAGAAACTTTGTGTTCCCAAAAAGCTAGGTGAAGGACGGCTTTTACACACACTTATCTCTCAGAACTGAGCATGTGGAGAGACGTTCGTTCATCTAGCACAAAGGGAACGGGTTGCAGGAGAAACTTTTACTCTGGTTTCTCAGTCTGTTTCCTAGTGCCGGTTTGAAGTTCCTGCAGTTTTCACTGTAAAACCGAGTTGGAGCTAGTACCTCCCCATATATATGTATGGAGTGGAGTTTGCAAGTGAAAAGAAACTTTGTGTTCCCAACAAGCTAGGTGAAGGACGGCTTTCACACACACTTATCTCTCAGAACTGAGCATGTGGAGAGACGTTCGTTCATCTAGCACAAAGGGAACGGGTTGCAGGAGAAACTTTTACTCTGGTTTCTCCGTCTGTTTCCTAGTGCCGGTTTGAAGTTCCTGCAGTTTTCACTGTAAAACCGAGTTGGAGCTAGTACCTCCCCATATATATGTATGGAGTGGAGTTTGCAAGTGAAAAGAAACTTTGTGTTCCCAACAAGCTAGGTGAAGGACGGCTTTCACACACACTTATCTCTCAGAACTGAGCATGTGGAGAGACGTTCGTTCATCTAGCACAAAGGGAACGGGTTGCAGGGGAAACTTTTACTCTGGTTTCTCAGTCTGTTTCCTAGTGCCGTTTTAAAATTCCTGCAGTTTTCACTGTAAAACCGAGTTGGAGCTAGTACCTCCCCATATATATGTATGGAGTGGAGTTTGAAAATGAAAAGAAACTTTGTGTTCCCAACAAGCTAGGTGAAGGAATTCTTTCACACACACTTATCTCTCAGAACTGAGCATGCAGAGAGACATTCATTCATCTAGCACAAGGGGAACGGGTTGCCGGAGAAACTTTTACTCTGGTTTCTCAGTTTGTTTCCTAGTGCCGGTTTGAAGTTCCTGCAGTTTTCACTGTAAAACCAAGTTGGAGCTATTACCTCCCCATATATATGTATGGATTGGAGTTTGCAAGTGAAAAGAAACTTTGTGTTCCCAACAAGCTAGGTGAAGGAAGGCTTTCACACACACTTATCTCTCAGAACTGAGCATGCGGAGAGACGTTCGTTCATCTAGCACAAAGGGAACGGGTTGCAGGAGAAACGTTTACTCTGGTTTCTCCGTTTGTTTCCTAGTGCCGGTTTGAAGTTCCTGCAGTTTTCACTGTAAAACCGAGTTGGAGCTAGTACCTCCCCATATATATATATGGAGTGGAGTTTGCAAGTGAAAAGAAACTTTGTGTTCCCAACAAGCTAGGTGACGGACGGCTTTCACACACACTTATCTCTCAGAACTGAGCATGTGGAGAGACGTTCGTTCATCTAGCACAAAGGGAACGGGTTGCAGGAGAAACTTTTACTCTGGTTTCTCAGTCTGTTTCCTAGTGCCGGTTTGAAGTTCCTGAAGTTTTCACTGTAAAACCGAGTTGGAGCTAGTACCTCCCCATATATATGTATGGAGTGGAGTTTGCAAGTGAAAAGAAACTTTGTGTTCCCAACAAGCTAGGTGAAGGACGGCTTTCACACACACTTATCTCTCACAACTGAGCATGTGGAGAGACGTTCGTTCATCTAGCACAAAGGGAACGGGTTGCAGGAGAAACTTTTACTCTGGTTTCTCAGTCTGTTTCCTAGTGCCGGTTTGAAGTTCCTGCAGTTTTCACTGTAAAACCGAGTTGGAGCTAGTACCTCCACATATATATGTATGGAGTGGAGTTTGCAAGTGAAAAGAAACTTTGTGTTCCCAAAAAGCTAGGTGAAGGACGGCTTTCACACACACTTATCTCTCAGAACTGAGCATGTGGAGAGACGTTCGTTCATCTAGCACAAAGGGAACGGGTTGCAGGAGAAACTTTTACTCTGGTTTCTCAGTCTGTTTCCTAGTGCCGGTTTGAAGTTCCTGCAGTTTTCACTGTAAAACCGAGTTGGAGCTAGTACCTCCCCATATATATGTATGGAGTGGAGTTTGCAAGTGAAAAGAAACTTTGTGTTCCCAACAAGCTAGGTGAAGGACGGCTTTCACACACACTTATCTCTCAGAACTGAGCATGTGGAGAGACGTTCGTTCATCTAGCACAAAGGGAACGGGTTGCAGGAGAAACTTTTACTCTGGTTTCTCAGTCTGTTTCCTAGTGCCGGTTTGAAGTTCCTGCAGTTTTCACTGTAAAACCGAGTTGGAGCTAGTACCTCCACATATATATCTATGGAGTGGAGTTTGCAAGTGAAAAGAAACTTTGTGTTCCCAAAAAGCTAGGTGAAGGACGGCTTTCACACACACTTATCTCTCAGAACTGAGCATGTGGAGAGACGTTCGTTCATCTAGCACAAAGGGAACGGGTAGCAGGAGAAACTTTTACTCTGGTTTCTCAGTCTGTTTCCTAGTGCCGGTTTGAAGTTCCTGCAGTTTTCACTGTAAAACCGAGTTGGAGCTAGTACCTCCCCATATATATGTATGGAGTGGAGTTTGAAACTGAAAAGAAACTTTGTGTTCCCAACAAGCTAGGTGAAGGAAGGCTTTCACACACACTTATCTCTCAGAACTGAGCTTGCGGAGAGACATTCGTTCATCTAGCACAAGGGGAACCGGTTGCAGGAGAAACTTTTACTCTGGTTTCTCAGTCTGTTTCCTAGTGTCGGTTTGATGTTCCTGCAGTTTTCACTGTAAAACCGAGTTGGAGCTAGTAACTCCCCATATATATGTATGGAGTGGAGTTTGCAAGTGAAAAGAAACTTTGTGTTCCCAACAAGCTAGGTGAAGGACGGCTTTCACACACACTTATCTCTCAGAACTGAGCATGCGGAGAGACGTTCGTTCATCTAGCACAAAGGGAACGGGTTGCAGGAGAAACTTTTACTCTGGTTTCTCCGTCTCTTTCCTAGTGCCGGTTTGAAGTTCCTGCAGTTTTCACTGTAAAACCGAGTTGGAGCTAGTACCTCCCCATATATATCTATGGAGTGGAGTTTGCAAGTGAAAAGAAACTTTGTGTTCCCAACAAGCTAGGTGAAGGACGGCTTTCACACACACTTATCTCTCAGAACTGAGCATGCGGAGAGACGTTCGTTCATCTAGCACAAAGGGAACGGGTTGCAGGAGAAACTTTTTCTCTGGTTTCTCAGTCTGTTTCCTAGTGCCGGTTTGAAGTTCCTGCAGTTTTCACTGTAAAACCGAGTTGGAGCTAGTAACTCCCCATATATATGTATGGAGTGGAGTTTGCAAGTGAAAAGAAACTTTGTGTTCCCAACAAGCTAGGTGAAGGACGGCTTTCACACACACTTATCTCTCAGAACTGAGCATGTGGAGAGACGTTCGTTCATCTAGCACAAAGGGAACGGGTTGCAGGAGAAACTTTTACTGTGGTTTCTCAGTCTGTTTTCTAGTGCCGGTTTGAAGTTCCTGCAGTTTTCACTGTAAAACCGAGTTGGAGCTAGTACCTCCCCATATATATGTATGGAGTGGAGTTTGCAAGTGAAAAGAAACTTTGTGTTCCCAACAAGCTAGGTGAAGGGCGGCTTTCACACACACTTATCTCTCAGAACTGAGCATGTGGAGAGACGTTCGTTCATCTAGCACAAAGGGAACGGGTTGCAGGAGAAACTTTTACTCTGGTTTCTCAGTCTGTTTCCTAGTGCCGGTTTGAAGTTCCTGCAGTTTTCACTGTAAAACCGAGTTGGAGCTAGTACCTCCCCATATATATGTATGGAGTGGAGTTTGAAACTGAAAAGAAACTTTGTGTTCCCAACAAGCTAGGTGAAGGAAGGCTTTCACACACACTTATCTCTCAGAACTGAGCTTGCGGAGAGACATTCGTTCATCTAGCACAAGGGGAACGGGTTGCAGGAGAAACTTTTACTCTGGTTTCTCAGTCTGTTTCCTTGTGTCGGTTTGATGTTCCTGCAGTTTTCACTGTAAAACCGAGTTGGAGCTAGTACCTCCCCATATATATGTATGGAATGGAGTTTGCAAGTGAAAAGAAACTTTGTGTTCCCAACAAGCTAGGTGAAGGACGGCTTTCACACACACTTATCTCTCAGAACTGAGCATGCGGAGAGACGTTCGTTCATCTAGCACAAAGGGAACGGGTTGCAGGAGAAACTTTTACTCTGGTTTCTCCGTCTCTTTCCTAGTGCCGGTTTGAAGTTCCTGCAGTTTTCACTGTAAAACCGAGTTGGAGCTAGTACCTCCCCATATATATCTATGGAGTGGATTTTGCAAGTGAAAAGAAACTTTGTGTTCCCAACAAGCTAGGTGAAGGACGGCTTTCACACACACTTATCTCTCAGAACTGAGCATGCGGAGAGACGTTCGTTCATCTAGCACAAAGGGAACGGGTTGCAGGAGAAACTTTTACTCTGGTTTCTCAGTCTGTTTCCTAGTGCTGGTTTGAAGTTCCTGCAGTTTTCACTGTAAAACCGAGTTGGAGCTAGTTCCTCCCCTATATATGTATGGAGTGGAGTTTGCAAGTGAAAAGAAACTTTGTGTTCCCAACAAGCTAGGTGAAGGACGGCTTTCACACACACTTATCTCTCAGAACTGAGCATGCGGAGAGACGTTCGTTCATCTAGCACAAAGGGAACGGGTTGCAGGAGAAACTTTTACTCTGGTTTCTCAGTCTGTTTCCTAGTGCCGGTTTGAAGTTCCTGAAGTTTTCACTGTAAAACCGAGTTGGAGCTAGTACCTCCACATATATATGTATGGAGTGGAGTTTGCAAGTGAAAAGAAACTTTGTGTTCCCAAAAAGCTAGGTGAAGGACGGCTTTCACACACACTTATCTCTCAGAACTGAGCATGTGGAGAGACGTTCGTTCATCTAGCACAAAGGGAACGGGTTGCAGGAGAAACTTTTACTCTGGTTTCTCAGTCTGTTTCCTAGTGCCGGTTTGAAGTTCCTGCAGTTTTCACTGTAAAACCGAGTTGGAGCTAGTACCTCCCCATATATATGTATGGAGTGGAGTTTGCAAGTGAAAAGAAACTTTGTGTTCCCAACAAGCTAGGTGAAGGACGGCTTTCACACACACTTATCTCTCAGAACTGAGCATGTGGAGAGACGTTCGTTCATCTAGCACAAAGGGAACGGGTTGCAGGAGAAACTTTTACTCTGGTTTCTCAGTCTGTTTCCTAGTGCCGGTTTGAAGTTCCTGCAGTTTTCACTGTAAAACCGAGTTGGAGCTAGTACCTCCACATATATACCTATGGAGTGGAGTTTGCAAGTGAAAAGAAACTTTGTGTTCCCAAAAAGCTAGGTGAAGGACGGCTTTCACACACACTTATCTCTCAGAACTGAGCATGTGGAGAGACGTTCGTTCATCTAGCACAAAGGGAACGGGTAGCAGGAGAAACTTTTACTCTGGTTTCTCAGTCTGTTTCCTAGTGCCGGTTTGAAGTTCCTGCAGTTTTCACTGTAAAACTGAGTTGGAGCTAGAACCTCCCCATATATATATATGGAGTGGAGTTTGCAAGTGAAAAGAAACTTTGTGTTCCCAACAAGCTAGGTGAAGGAAGGCTTTCACACACACTTATCTCTCAGAACTGAGCTTGCGGAGAGACATTCGTTCATCTAGCACAAGGGGAACGGGTTGCAGGAGAAACTTTTACTCTGGTTTCTCAGTCTGTTTCCTAGTGTCGGTTTGATGTTCCTGCAGTTTTCACTGTAAAACCGAGTTGGAGCTAGTAACTCCCCATATATATGTATGGAGTGGAGTTTGCAAGTGAAAAGAAACTTTGTGTTCCCAACAAGCTAGGTGAAGGACGGCTTTCACACACACTTATCTCTCAGAACTGAGCATGCGGAGAGACGTTCGTTCATCTAGCACAAAGGGAACGGGTTGCAGGAGAAACTTTTACTCTGGTTTCTCCGTCTCTTTCCTAGTGCCGGTTTGAAGTTCCTGCAGTTTTCACTGTAAAACCGAGTTGGAGCTAGTAACTCCCCATATATATGTATGGAGTGGAGTTTGCAAGTGAAAAGAAACTTTGTGTTCCCAACAAGCTAGGTGAAGGACGGCTTTCACACACACTTATCTCTCAGAACTGAGCATGCGGTGAGACGTTCGTTCATCTAGCACAAAGGGAACGGGTTGCAGGAGAAACTTTTTCTCTGGTTTCTCAGTTTGTTTCCTAGTGCCGGTTTGAAGTTCCTGCAGTTTTCACTGTAAAACCGAGTTGGAGCTAGTAACTCCCCATATATATGTATGGAGTGGAGTTTGCAAGTGAAAAGAAACTTTGTGTTCCCAACAAGCTAGGTGAAGGACGGCTTTCACACACACTTATCTCTCAGAACTGAGCATGTGGAGAGACGTTCGTTCATCTAGCACAAAGGGAACGGGTTGCAAGAGAAACTTTTACTCTGGTTTCTCCGTCTCTTTCCTAGTGCCGGTTTGAAGTTCCTGCAGTTTTCACTGTAATACCGAGTTGGAGCTAGTACCTCCCCATATATATGTATGGAGTGGAGTTTGCAAGTGAAAAGAAACTTTGTGTTCCCAACAAGCTAGGTGAAGGACGGCTTTCACACACACTTATCTCTCAGAACTGAGCATGCGGAGAGACGTTCGTTCATCTAGCACAAAGGGAACGGGTTGCAGAAGAAACTTTTACTCTGGTTTCTCAGTCTGTTTCCTAGTGCCGGTTTGAAGTTCCTGCAGTTTTCACTGTAAAATCGAGTTGGAGCTAGTACCTCCCCATATATATCTATGGAGTGGAGTTTGCAAGTGAAAAGAAACTTTGTGTTCCCAAAAAGCTAGGTGAAGGACGGCTTTCACACACACTTATCTCTCAGAACTGAGCATGTGGAGAGACGTTCGTTCATCTAGCACAAAGGGAACGGGTTGCAGGAGAAACTTTTACTCTGGTTTCTCAGTCTGTTTCCTAGTGCCGGTTTGAAGTTCCTGCAGTTTTCACTGTAAAACCGAGTTGGAGCTAGTACCTCCCCATATCTATGTATGGAGTGGAGTTTGAAACTGAAAAGATACTTTGTGTTCCCAACAAGCTAGGTGAAGGAAGGCTTTCACACACACTTATCTCTCAGAACTGAGCTTGCGGAGAGACATTCGTTCATCTAGCACAAGGGGAACGGGTTGCAGGAGAAACTTTTACTCTGGTTTCTCAGTCTGTTTCCTAGTGTCGGTTTGATGTTCCTGCAGTTTTCACTGTAAAACCGAGCTGGAGCTAGTAACTCCCCATATATATGTATGGAGTGGAGTTTGCAAGTGAAAAGAAACTTTGTGTTCCCAACAAGCTAGGTGAAGGACGGCTTTCACACACACTTATCTCTCAGAACTGAGCATGCGGAGAGACGTTCGTTCATCTAGCACAAAGGGAACGGGTTGCAGGAGAAACTTTTACTCTGGTTTCTCAGTCTGTTTCCTAGTGCCGGTTTGAAGTTCCTGAAGTTTTCACTGTAAAACCGAGTTGGAGCTAGTACCTCCACATATATATGTATGGAGTGGAGTTTGCAAGTGAAAAGAAACTTTGTGTTCCCAAAAAGCTAGGTGAAGGACGGCTTTCACACACACTTATCTCTCAGAACTGAGCATGTGGAGAGACGTTCGTTCATCTAGCACAAAGGGAACGGGTTGCAGGAGAAACTTTTACTCTGGTTTCTCAGTCTGTTTCCTAGTGCCGGTTTGAAGTTCCTGCAGTTTTCACTGTAAAACCGAGTTGGAGCTAGTACCTCCCCATATATATGTATGGAGTGGAGTTTGCAAGTGAAAAGAAACTTTGTGTTCCCAACAAGCTAGGTGAAGGACGGCTTTCACACACACTTATCTCTCAGAACTGAGCATGTGGAGAGACGTTCGTTCATCTAGCACAAAGGGAACGGGTTGCAGGAGAAACTTTTACTCTGGTTTCTCAGTCTGTTTCCTAGTGCCGGTTTGAAGTTCCTGCAGTTTTCACTGTAAAACCGAGTTGGAGCTAGTACCTCCACATATATACCTATGGAGTGGAGTTTGCAAGTGAAAAGAAACTTTGTGTTCCCAAAAAGCTAGGTGAAGGACGGCTTTCACACACACTTATCTCTCAGAACTGAGCATGTGGAGAGACGTTCGTTCATCTAGCACAAAGGGAACGGGTAGCAGGAGAAACTTTTACTCTGGTTTCTCAGTCTGTTTCCTAGTGCCGGTTTGAAGTTCCTGCAGTTTTCACTGTAAAACTGAGTTGGAGCTAGAACCTCCCCATATATATATATGGAGTGGAGTTTGCAAGTGAAAAGAAACTTTGTGTTCCCAACAAGCTAGGTGAAGGAAGGCTTTCACACACACTTATCTCTCAGAACTGAGCTTGCGGAGAGACATTCGTTCATCTAGCACAAGGGGAACGGGTTGCAGGAGAAACTTTTACTCTGGTTTCTCAGTCTGTTTCCTAGTGTCGGTTTGATGTTCCTGCAGTTTTCACTGTAAAACCGAGTTGGAGCTAGTAACTCCCCATATATATGTATGGAGTGGAGTTTGCAAGTGAAAAGAAACTTTGTGTTCCCAACAAGCTAGGTGAAGGACGGCTTTCACACACACTTATCTCTCAGAACTGAGCATGCGGAGAGACGTTCGTTCATCTAGCACAAAGGGAACGGGTTGCAGGAGAAACTTTTACTCTGGTTTCTCCGTCTCTTTCCTAGTGCCGGTTTGAAGTTCCTGCAGTTTTCACTGTAAAACCGAGTTGGAGCTAGTAACTCCCCATATATATGTATGGAGTGGAGTTTGCAAGTGAAAAGAAACTTTGTGTTCCCAACAAGCTAGGTGAAGGACGGCTTTCACACACACTTATCTCTCAGAACTGAGCATGCGGTGAGACGTTCGTTCATCTAGCACAAAGGGAACGGGTTGCAGGAGAAACTTTTTCTCTGGTTTCTCAGTTTGTTTCCTAGTGCCGGTTTGAAGTTCCTGCAGTTTTCACTGTAAAACCGAGTTGGAGCTAGTAACTCCCCATATATATGTATGGAGTGGAGTTTGCAAGTGAAAAGAAACTTTGTGTTCCCAACAAGCTAGGTGAAGGACGGCTTTCACACACACTTATCTCTCAGAACTGAGCATGCGGAGAGACGTTCGTTCATCTAGCACAAAGGGAACGGGTTGCAGGAGAAACTTTTACTCTGGTTTCTCCGTCTCTTTCCTAGTGCCGGTTTGAAGTTCCTGCAGTTTTCACTGTAATACCGAGTTGGAGCTAGTACCTCCCCATATATATGTATGGAGTGGAGTTTGCAAGTGAAAAGAAACTTTGTGTTCCCAACAAGCTAGGTGAAGGACGGCTTTCACACACACTTATCTCTCAGAACTGAGCATGCGGAGAGACGTTCGTTCATCTAGCACAAAGGGAACGGGTTGCAGAAGAAACTTTTACTCTGGTTTCTCAGTCTGTTTCCTAGTGCCGGTTTGAAGTTCCTGCAGTTTTCACTGTAAAATCGAGTTGGAGCTAGTACCTCCCCATATATATCTATGGAGTGGAGTTTGCAAGTGAAAAGAAACTTTGTGTTCCCAAAAAGCTAGGTGAAGGACGGCTTTCACACACACTTATCTCTCAGAACTGAGCATGTGGAGAGACGTTCGTTCATCTAGCACAAAGGGAACGGGTTGCAGGAGAAACTTTTACTCTGGTTTCTCAGTCTGTTTCCTAGTGCCGGTTTGAAGTTCCTGCAGTTTTCACTGTAAAACCGAGTTGGAGCTAGTACCTCCCCATATCTATGTATGGAGTGGAGTTTGAAACTGAAAAGATACTTTGTGTTCCCAACAAGCTAGGTGAAGGAAGGCTTTCACACACACTTATCTCTCAGAACTGAGCTTGCGGAGAGACATTCGTTCATCTAGCACAAGGGGAACGGGTTGCAGGAGAAACTTTTACTCTGGTTTCTCAGTCTGTTTCCTAGTGTCGGTTTGATGTTCCTGCAGTTTTCACTGTAAAACCGAGCTGGAGCTAGTAACTCCCCATATATATGTATGGAGTGGAGTTTGCAAGTGAAAAGAAACTTTGTGTTCCCAACAAGCTAGGTGAAGGACGGCTTTCACACACACTTATCTCTCAGAACTGAGCATGCGGAGAGACGTTCGTTCATCTAGCACAAAGGGAACGGGTTGCAGGAGAAACTTTTACTCTGGTTTCTCCGTCTCTTTCCTAGTGCCGGTTTGAAGTTCCTGCAGTTTTCACTGTAAAACCGAGTTGGAGCTAGTACCTCCCCATATATATGTATGGAGTGGAGTTTGCAAGTGAAAAGAAACTTTGTGTTCCCAACAAGCTAGGTGAAGGACGGCTTTCACACACACTTATCTCTCAGAACTGAGCATGCGGAGAGACGTTCGTTCATCTAGCACAAAGGGAACGGGTTGCAGGAGAAACTTTTTCTCTGGTTTCTCAGTTTGTTTCCTAGTGCCGGTTTGAAGTTCCTGCAGTTTTCACTGTAAAACCGAGTTGGAGCTAGTAACTCCCCATATATATGTATGGAGTGGAGTTTGCAAGTGAAAAGAAACTTTGTGTTCCCAACAAGCTAGGTGAAGGACGGCTTTCACACACACTTATCTCTCAGAACTGAGCATGTGGAGAGACGTTCGTTCATCTAGCACAAAGGGAACGGGTTGCAGGAGAAACTTTTACTGTGGTTTCTCAGTCTGTTTCCTAGTGCCGGTTTGAAGTTCCTGCAGTTTTCACTGTAAAACCGAGTTGGAGCTAGTACCTCCCCATATATATGTATGGAGTGGAGTTTGCAAGTGAAAAGAAACTTTGTGTTCCCAACAAGCTAGGTGAAGGACGGCTTTCACACACACTTATCTCTCAGAACTGAGCATGTGGAGAGACGTTCGTTCATCTAGCACAAAGGGAACGGGTTGCAGGAGAAACTTTTACTCTGGTTTCTCAGTCTGTTTCCTAGTGCCGGTTTGAAGTTCCTGCAGTTTTCACTGTAAAACCGAGTTGGAGCTAGTACCTCCCCATATATATGTATGGAGTGGAGTTTGCAAGTGAAAAGAAACTTTGTGTTCCCAACAAGCTAGGTGAAGGACGGCTTTCACACACACTTATCTCTCAGAACTGAGCATGTGGAGAGACGTTCGTTCATCTAGCACAAAGGGAACGGGTTGCAGGAGAAACTTTTACTCTGGTTTCTCAGTCTGTTTCCTAGTGCCGGTTTGAATTTCCTGCAGTTTTCACTGTAAAACCGAGTTGGAGCTAGTACCTCCCCATATATATGTATGGAGTGGAGTTTGAAACTGAAAAGAAACTTTGTGTTCCCAACAAGCTAGGTGAAGGAAGGCTTTCACACACACTTATCTCTCAGAACTGAGCTTGCGGAGAGACATTCGTTCATCTAGCACAAGGGGAACGGGTTGCAGGAGAAACTTTTACTCTGGTTTCTCAGTCTGTTTCCTTGTGTCGGTTTGATGTTCCTGCAGTTTTCACTGTAAAACCGAGTTGGAGCTAGTACCTCCCCATATATATGTATGGAATGGAGTTTGCAAGTGAAAAGGAACTTTGTGTTCCCAACAAGCTAGGTGAAGGACGGCTTTCACACACACTTATCTCTCAGAACTGAGCATGCGGAGAGACGTTCGTTCATCTAGCACAAAGGGAACGGGTTGCAGGAGAAACTTTTACTCTGGTTTCTCAGTCTGTTTCCTAGTGCTGGTTTGAAGTTCCTGCAGTTTTCACTGTAAAACCGAGTTGGAGCTAGTACCTCCCCTATATATGTATGGAGTGGAGTTTGCAAGTGAAAAGAAACTTTGTGTTCCCAACAAGCTCGGTGAAGGACGGCTTTCACACACACTTATCTCTCAGAACTGAGCATGTGGAGAGACGTTCGTTCATCTAGCACAAAGGGAACGGGTTGAAGGAGAAACTTTTACTCTGGTTTCTCAGTCTGTTTCCTAGTGCCGGTTTGAAGTTCCTGCAGTTTTCACTGTAAAACCGAGTTGGAGCTAGTACCTCCACATATATATGTATGGAATGGAGTTTGCAAGTGAAAAGAAACTTTGTGTTCCCAACAAGCTAGGTGAAGGACGGCTTTCACACACACTTATCTCTCAGAACTGAGCATGTGGAGAGACGTTCGTTCATCTAGCACAAAGGGAACGGGTTGCAGGAGAAACTTTTACTGTGGTTTCTCAGTCTGTTTCCTAGTGCCGGTTTGAATTTCCAGCAGTTTTCACTGTAAAACCGAGTTGGAGCTAGTACCTCCCCATATATATGTATGGAGTGGAGTTTGCAAGTGAAAAGAAACTTTGTGTTCCCAACAAGCTAGGTGAAGGACGGCTTTCACACACACTTATCTCTCAGAACTGAGCATGTGGAGAGACGTTCGTTCATCTAGCACAAAGGGAACGGGTTGCAGGAGAAACTTTTACTCTGGTTTCTCAGTCTGTTTCCTAGTGCCGGTTTGAAGTTCCTGCAGTTTTCACTGTAAAACCGAGTTGGAGCTAGTACCTCCACATATATATCTATGGAGTGGAGTTTGCAAGTGAAAAGAAACTTTGTGTTCCCAAAAAGCTAGGTGAAGGACGGCTTTCACACACACTTATCTCTCAGAACTGAGCATGTGGAGAGACGTTCGTTCATCTAGCACAAAGGGAACGGGTAGCAGGAGAAACTTTTACTCTGGTTTCTCAGTCTGTTTCCTAGTGCCGGTTTGAAGTTCCTGCAGTTTTCACTGTAAAACCGAGTTGGAGCTAGTACCTCCCCATATATATGTATGGAGTGGAGTTTGAAACTGAAAAGAAACTTTGTGTTCCCAACAAGCTAGGTGAATGAAGGCTTTCACACACACTTATCTCTCAGAACTGAGCTTGCGGAGAGACATTCGTTCATCTAGCACAAGGGGAACGGGTTGCAGGAGAAACTTTTACTCTGGTTTCTCAGTCTGTTTCCTAGTGTCGGTTTGATGTTCCTGCAGTTTTCACTGTAAAACCGAGTTGGAGCTAGTAACTCCCCATATATATGTATGGAGTGGAGTTTGCAAGTGAAAAGAAACTTTGTGTTCCCAACAAGCTAGGTGAAGGACGGCTTTCACACACACTTATCTCTCAGAACTGAGCAAGCGGAGAGACGTTCGTTCATCTAGCACAAAGGGAACGGGTTGCAGGAGAAACTTTTACTCTGGTTTCTCCGTCTCTTTCCTAGTGCCGGTTTGAAGTTCCTGCAGTTTTCACTGTAAAACCGAGTTGGAGCTAGTACCTCCCCATATATATCTATGGAGTGGAGTTTGCAAGTGAAAAGAAACTTTGTGTTCCCAACAAGCTAGGTGAAGGACGGCTTTCACACACACTTATCTCTCAGAACTGAGCATGCGGAGAGACGTTCGTTCATCTAGCACAAAGGGAACGGGTTGCAGGAGAAACTTTTTCTCTGGTTTCTCAGTCTGTTTCCTAGTGCCGGTTTGAAGTTCCTGCAGTTTTCACTGTAAAACCGAGTTGGAGCTAGTAACTCCCCATATATATGTATGGAGTGGAGTTTGCAAGTGAAAAGAAACTTTGTGTTCCCAACAAGCTAGGTGAAGGACGGCTTTCACACACACTTATCTCTCAGAACTGAGCATGTGGAGAGACGTTCGTTCATCTAGCACAAAGGGAACGGGTTGCAGGAGAAACTTTTACTCTGGTTTCTCAGTCTGTTTTCTAGTGCCGGTTTGAAGTTCCTGCAGTTTTCACTGTAAAACCGAGTTGGAGCTAGTACCTCCCCATATATATGTATGGAGTGGAGTTTGCAAGTGAAAAGAAACTTTGTGTTCCCAACAAGCTAGGTGAAGGGCGGCTTTCACACACACTTATCTCTCAGAACTGAGCATGTGGAGAGACGTTCGTTCATCTAGCACAAAGGGAACGGGTTGCAGGAGAAACTTTTACTCTGGTTTCTCAGTCTGTTTCCTAGTGCCGGTTTGAAGTTCCTGCAGTTTTCACTGTAAAACCGAGTTGGAGCTAGTACCTCCCCATATATATGTATGGAGTGGAGTTTGAAACTGAAAAGAAACTTTGTGTTCCCAACAAGCTAGGTGAAGGAAGGCTTTCACACACACTTATCTCTCAGAACTGAGCTTGCGGAGAGACATTCGCTCATCTACCACAAGGGGAACGGGTTGCAGGAGAAACTTTTACTCTCGTTTCTCAGTCTGTTTCCTTGTGTCGGTTTGATGTTCCTGCAGTTTTCACTGTAAAACCGAGTTGGAGCTAGTACCTCCCCATATATATGTATGGAATGGAGTTTGCAAGTGAAAAGAAACTTTGTGTTCCCAACAAGCTAGGTGAAGGACGGCTTTCACACACACTTATCTCTCAGAACTGAGCATGCGGAGAGACGTTCGTTCATCTAGCACAAAGGGAACGGGTTGCAGGAGAAACTTTTACTCTGGTTTCTCCGTCTCTTTCCTAGTGCCGGTTTGAAGTTCCTGCAGTTTTCACTGTAAAACCGAGTTGGAGCTAGTACCTCCCCATATATATCTATGGAGTGGAGTTTGCAAGTGAAAAGAAACTTTGTGTTCCCAACAAGCTAGGTGAAGGACGGCTTTCACACACACTTATCTCTCAGAACTGAGCATGCGGAGAGACGTTCGTTCATCTAGCACAAAGGGAACGGGTTGCAGGAGAAACTTTTACTCTGGTTTCTCAGTCTGTTTCCTAGTGCTGGTTTGAAGTTCCTGCAGTTTTCACTGTAAAACCGAGTTGGAGCTAGTTCCTCCCCTATATATGTATGGAGTGGAGTTTGCAAGTGAAAAGAAACTTTGTGTTCCCAACAAGCTAGGTGAAGGACGGCTTTCACACACACTTATCTCTCAGAACTGAGCATGCGGAGAGACGTTCGTTCATCTAGCACAAAGGGAACGGGTTGCAGGAGAAACTTTTACTCTGGTTTCTCAGTCTGTTTCCTAGTGCCGGTTTGAAGTTCCTGAAGTTTTCACTGTAAAACCGAGTTGGAGCTAGTACCTCCACATATATATGTATGGAGTGGAGTTTGCAAGTGAAAAGAAACTTTGTGTTCCCAAAAAGCTAGGTGAAGGACGGCTTTCACACACACTTATCTCTCAGAACTGAGCATGTGGAGAGACGTTCGTTCATCTAGCACAAAGGGAACGGGTTGCAGGAGAAACTTTTACTCTGGTTTCTCAGTCTGTTTCCTAGTGCCGGTTTGAAGTTCCTGCAGTTTTCACTGTAAAACCGAGTTGGAGCTAGTACCTCCCCATATATATGTATGGAGTGGAGTTTGCAAGTGAAAAGAAACTTTGTGTTCCCAACAAGCTAGGTGAAGGACGGCTTTCACACACACTTATCTCTCAGAACTGAGCATGTGGAGAGACGTTCGTTCATCTAGCACAAAGGGAACGGGTTGCAGGAGAAACTTTTACTCTGGTTTCTCAGTCTGTTTCCTAGTGCCGGTTTGAAGTTCCTGCAGTTTTCACTGTAAAACCGAGTTGGAGCTAGTACCTCCACATATATATCTATGGAGTGGAGTTTGCAAGTGAAAAGAAACTTTGTGTTCCCAAAAAGCTAGGTGAAGGACGGCTTTCACACACACTTATCTCTCAGAACTGAGCATGTGGAGAGACGTTCGTTCATCTAGCACAAAGGGAACGGGTAGCAGGAGAAACTTTTACTCTGGTTTCTCAGTCTGTTTCCTAGTGCCGGTTTGAAGTTCCTGCAGTTTTCACTGTAAAACCGAGTTGGAGCTAGTACCTCCCCATATCTATGTATGGAGTGGAGTTTGAAACTGAAAAGAAACTTTGTGTTCCCAACAAGCTAGGTGAAGGAAGGCTTTCACACACACTTATCTCTCAGAACTGAGCTTGCGGAGAGACATTCGTTCATCTAGCACAAGGGGAACGGGTTGCAGGAGAAACTTTTACTCTGGTTTCTCAGTCTGTTTCCTAGTGTCGGTTTGATGTTCCTGCAGTTTTCACTGTAAAACCGAGTTGGAGCTAGTAACTCCCCATATATATGTATGGAGTGGAGTTTGCAAGTGAAAAGAAACTTTGTGTTCCCAACAAGCTAGGTGAAGGACGGCTTTCACACACACTTATATCTCAGAACTGAGCATGCGGAGAGACGTTCGTTCATCTAGCACAAAGGGAACGGGTTGCAGGAGAAACTTTTACTCTGGTTTCTCCGTCTCTTTCCTAGTGCCGGTTTGAAGTTCCTGCAGTTTTCACTGTAAAACCGAGTTGGAGCTAGTACCTCCCCATATATATGTATGGAGTGGAGTTTGCAAGTGAAAAGAAACTTTGTGTTCCCAACAAGCTAGGTGAAGGACGGCTTTCACACACACTTATCTCTCAGAACTGAGCATGTGGAGAGACGTTCGTTCATCTAGCACAAAGGGAACGGGTTGCAGGAGAAACTTTTACTCTGGTTTCTCAGTCTGTTTCCTAGTGCCGGTTTGAAGTTCCTGCAGTTTTCACTGTAAAACCGAGTTGGAGCTAGTACCTCCACATATATATCTATGGAGTGGAGTTTGCAAGTGAAAAGAAACTTTGTGTTCCCAAAAAGCTAGGTGAAGGACGGCTTTCACACACACTTATCTCTCAGAACTGAGCATGTGGAGAGACGTTCGTTCATCTAGCACAAAGGGAACGGGTAGCAGGAGAAACTTTTACTCTGGTTTCTCAGTCTGTTTCCTAGTGCCGGTTTGAAGTTCCTGCAGTTTTCACTGTAAAACCGAGTTGGAGCTAGTACCTCCCCATATCTATGTATGGAGTGGAGTTTGAAACTGAAAAGAAACTTTGTGTTCCCAACAAGCTAGGTGAAGGAAGGCTTTCACACACACTTATCTCTCAGAACTGAGCTTGCGGAGAGACATTCGTTCATCTAGCACAAGGGGAACCGGTTGCAGGAGAAACTTTTACTCTGGTTTCTCAGTCTGTTTCCTAGTGTCGGTTTGATGTTCCTGCAGTTTTCACTGTAAAACCGAGTTGGAGCTAGTAACTCCCCATATATATGTATGGAGTGGAGTTTGCAAGTGAAAAGAAACTTTGTGTTCCCAACAAGCTAGGTGAAGGACGGCTTTCACACACACTTATCTCTCAGAACTGAGCATGCGGAGAGACGTTCGTTCATCTAGCACAAAGGGAACGGGTTGCAGGAGAAACTTTTACTCTGGTTTCTCCGTCTCTTTCCTAGTGCCGGTTTGAAGTTCCTGCAGTTTTCACTGTAAAACCGAGTTGGAGCTAGTACCTCCCCATATATATGTATGGAGTGGAGTTTGCAAGTGAAAAGAAACTTTGTGTTCCCAACAAGCTAGGTGAAGGACGGCTTTCACACACACTTATCTCTCAGAACTGAGCATGCGGTGAGACGTTCGTTCATCTAGCACAAAGGGAACGGGTTGCAGGAGAAACTTTTTCTCTGGTTTCTCAGTTTGTTTCCTAGTGCCGGTTTGAAGTTCCTGCAGTTTTCACTGTAAAACCGAGTTGGAGCTAGTAACTCCCCATATATATGTATGGAGTGGAGTTTGCAAGTGAAAAGAAACTTTGTGTTCCCAACAAGCTAGGTGAAGGACGGCTTTCACACACACTTATCTCTCAGAACTGAGCATGTGGAGAGACGTTCGTTCATCTAGCACAAAGGGAACGGGTAGCAGGAGAAACTTTTACTCTGGTTTCTCAGTCTGTTTCCTAGTGCCGGTTTGAAGTTCCTGCAGTTTTCACTGTAAAACCGAGTTGGAGCTAGTACCTCCCCATATCTATGTATGGAGTGGAGTTTGAAACTGAAAAGATACTTTGTGTTCCCAACAAGCTAGGTGAAGGAAGGCTTTCACACACACTTATCTCTCAGAACTGAGCTTGCGGAGAGACATTCGTTCATCTAGCACAAGGGGAACGGGTTGCAGGAGAAACTTTTACTCTGGTTTCTCAGTCTGTTTCCTAGTGTCGGTTTGATGTTCCTGCAGTTTTCACTGTAAAACCGAGCTGGAGCTAGTAACTCCCCATATATATGTATGGAGTGGAGTTTGCAAGTGAAAAGAAACTTTGTGTTCCCAACAAGCTAGGTGAATTACGGCTTTCACACACACTTATCTCTCAGAACTGAGCATGCGGAGAGACGTTCGTTCATCTAGCACAAAGGGAACGGGTTGCAGGAGAAACTTTTACTCTGGTTTCTCCGTCTCTTTCCTAGTGCCGGTTTGAAGTTCCTGCAGTTTTCACTGTAAAACCGAGTTGGAGCTAGTACCTCCCCATATATATGTATGGAGTGGAGTTTGCAAGTGAAAAGAAACTTTGTGTTCCCAACAAGCTAGGTGAAGGACGGCTTTCACACACACTTATCTCTCAGAACTGAGCATGCGGAGAGACGTTCGTTCATCTAGCACAAAGGGAACGGGTTGCAGGAGAAACTTTTTCTCTGGTTTCTCAGTTTGTTTCCTAGTGCCGGTTTGAAGTTCCTGCAGTTTTCACTGTAAAACCGAGTTGGAGCTAGTAACTCCCCATATATATGTATGGAGTGGAGTTTGCAAGTGAAAAGAAACTTTGTGTTCCCAACAAGCTAGGTGAAGGACGGCTTTCACACACACTTATCTCTCAGAACTGAGCATGTGGAGAGACGTTCGTTCATCTAGCACAAAGGGAACGGGTTGCAGGAGAAACTTTTACTGTGGTTTCTCAGTCTGTTTCCTAGTGCCGGTTTGAAGTTCCTGCAGTTTTCACTGTAAAACCGAGTTGGAGCTAGTACCTCCCCATATATATGTATGGAGTGGAGTTTGCAAGTGAAAAGAAACTTTGTGTTCCCAACAAGCTAGGTGAAGGACGGCTTTCACACACACTTATCTCTCAGAACTGAGCATGTGGAGAGACGTTCGTTCATCTAGCACAAAGGGAACGGGTTGCAGGAGAAACTTTTACTCTGGTTTCTCAGTCTGTTTCCTAGTGCCGGTTTGAAGTTCCTGCAGTTTTCACTGTAAAACCGAGTTGGAGCTAGTAACTCCCCATATATATGTATGGAGTGGAGTTTGCAAGTGAAAAGAAACTTTGTGTTCCCAACAAGCTAGGTGAAGGACGGCTTTCACACACACTTATCTCTCAGAACTGAGCATGTGGAGAGACGTTCGTTCATCTAGCACAAAGGGAACGGGTTGCAGGAGAAACTTTTACTCTGGTTTCTCAGTCTGTTTCCTAGTGCCGGTTTGAATTTCCTGCAGTTTTCACTGTAAAACCGAGTTGGAGCTAGTACCTCCCCATATATATGTATGGAGTGGAGTTTGAAACTGAAAAGAAACTTTGTGTTCCCAACAAGCTAGGTGAAGGAAGGCTTTCACACACACTTATCTCTCAGAACTGAGCTTGCGGAGAGACATTCGTTCATCTAGCACAAGGGGAACGGGTTGCAGGAGAAACTTTTACTCTGGTTTCTCAGTCTGTTTCCTTGTGTCGGTTTGATGTTCCTGCAGTTTTCACTGTAAAACCGAGTTGGAGCTAGTACCTCCCCATATATATGTATGGAATGGAGTTTGCAAGTGAAAAGGAACTTTGTGTTCCCAACAAGCTAGGTGAAGGACGGCTTTCACACACACTTATCTCTCAGAACTGAGCATGCGGAGAGACGTTCGTTCATCTAGCACAAAGGGAACGGGTTGCAGGAGAAACTTTTACTCTGGTTTCTCAGTCTGTTTCCTAGTGCTGGTTTGAAGTTCCTGCAGTTTTCACTGTAAAACCGAGTTGGAGCTAGTACCTCCCCTATATATGTATGGAGTGGAGTTTGCAAGTGAAAAGAAACTTTGTGTTCCCAACAAGCTCGGTGAAGGACGGCTTTCACACACACTTATCTCTCAGAACTGAGCATGTGGAGAGACGTTCGTTCATCTAGCACAAAGGGAACGGGTTGCAGGAGAAACTTTTACTCTGGTTTCTCAGTCTGTTTCCTAGTGCCGGTTTGAAGTTCCTGAAGTTTTCACTGTAAAACCGAGTTGGAGCTAGTACCTCCACATATATATGTATGGAGTGGAGTTTGCAAGTGAAAAGAAACTTTGTGTTCCCAAAAAGCTAGGTGAAGGACGGCTTTCACACACACTTATCTCTCAGAACTGAGCATGTGGAGAGACGTTCGTTCATCTAGCACAAAGGGAACGGGTTGCAGGAGAAACTTTTACTCTGGTTTCTCAGTCTGTTTCCTAGTGCCGGTTTGAAGTTCCTGCAGTTTTCACTGTAAAACCGAGTTGGAGCTAGTACCTCCCCATATATATGTATGGAGTGGAGTTTGCAAGTGAAAAGAAACTTTGTGTTCCCAACAAGCTAGGTGAAGGACGGCTTTCACACACACTTATCTCTCAGAACTGAGCATGTGGAGAGACGTTCGTTCATCTAGCACAAAGGGAACGGGTTGCAGGAGAAACTTTTACTCTGGTTTCTCAGTCTGTTTCCTAGTGCCGGTTTGAAGTTCCTGCAGTTTTCACTGTAAAACCGAGTTGGAGCTAGTACCTCCACATATATATCTATGGAGTGGAGTTTGCAAGTGAAAAGAAACTTTGTGTTCCCAAAAAGCTAGGTGAAGGACGGCTTTCACACACACTTATCTCTCAGAACTGAGCATGTGGAGAGACGTTCGTTCATCTAGCACAAAGGGAACGGGTAGCAGGAGAAACTTTTACTCTGGTTTCTCAGTCTGTTTCCTAGTGCCGGTTTGAAGTTCCTGCAGTTTTCACTGTAAAACCGAGTTGGAGCTAGTACCTCCCCATATCTATGTATGGAGTGGAGTTTGAAACTGAAAAGAAACTTTGTGTTCCCAACAAGCTAGGTGAAGGAAGGCTTTCACACACACTTATCTCTCAAAACTGAGCTTGCGGAGAGACATTCGTTCATCTAGCACAAGGGGAACGGGTTGCAGGAGAAACTTTTACTCTGGTTTCTCAGTCTGTTTCCTAGTGTCGGTTTGATGTTCCTGCAGTTTTCACTGTAAAACCGAGTTGGAGCTAGTAACTCCCCATATATATGTATGGAGTGGAGTTTGCAAGTGAAAAGAAACTTTGTGTTCCCAACAAGCTAGGTGAAGGACGGCTTTCACACACACTTATCTCTCAGAACTGAGCATGCGGAGAGACGTTCGTTCATCTAGCACAAAGGGAACGGGTTGCAGGAGAAACTTTTACTCTGGTTTCTCCGTCTCTTTCCTAGTGCCGGTTTGAAGTTCCTGCAGTTTTCACTGTAAAACCGAGTTGGAGCTAGTACCTCCCCATATATATGTATGGAGTGGAGTTTGCAAGTGAAAAGAAACTTTGTGTTCCCAACAAGCTAGGTGAAGGAAGGCTTTCACACACACTTATCTCTCAGAACTGAGCTTGCGGAGAGACATTCGTTCATCTAGCACAAGGGGAACCGGTTGCAGGAGAAACTTTTACTCTGGTTTCTCAGTCTGTTTCCTAGTGTCGGTTTGATGTTCCTGCAGTTTTCACTGTAAAACCGAGTTGGAGCTAGTAACTCCCCATATATATGTATGGAGTGGAGTTTGCAAGTGAAAAGAAACTTTGTGTTCCCAACAAGCTAGGTGAAGGACGGCTTTCACACACACTTATCTCTCAGAACTGAGCATGCGGAGAGACGTTCGTTCATCTAGCACAAAGGGAACGGGTTGCAGGAGAAACTTTTACTCTGGTTTCTCCGTCTCTTTCCTAGTGCCGGTTTGAAGTTCCTGCAGTTTTCACTGTAAAACCGAGTTGGAGCTAGTACCTCCCCATATATATGTATGGAGTGGAGTTTGCAAGTGAAAAGAAACTTTGTGTTCCCAACAAGCTAGGTGAAGGACGGCTTTCACACACACTTATCTCTCAGAACTGAGCATGCGGTGAGACGTTCGTTCATCTAGCACAAAGGGAACGGGTTGCAGGAGAAACTTTTTCTCTGGTTTCTCAGTTTGTTTCCTAGTGCCGGTTTGAAGTTCCTGCAGTTTTCACTGTAAAACCGAGTTGGAGCTAGTAACTCCCCATATATATGTATGGAGTGGAGTTTGCAAGTGAAAAGAAACTTTGTGTTCCCAACAAGCTAGGTGAAGGACGGCTTTCACACACACTTATCTCTCAGAACTGAGCATGTGGAGAGACGTTCGTTCATCTAGCACAAAGGGAACGGGTAGCAGGAGAAACTTTTACTCTGGTTTCTCAGTCTGTTTCCTAGTGCCGGTTTGAAGTTCCTGCAGTTTTCACTGTAAAACCGAGTTGGAGCTAGTACCTCCCCATATCTATGTATGGAGTGGAGTTTGAAACTGAAAAGATACTTTGTGTTCCCAACAAGCTAGGTGAAGGAAGGCTTTCACACACACTTATCTCTCAGAACTGAGCTTGCGGAGAGACATTCGTTCATCTAGCACAAGGGGAACGGGTTGCAGGAGAAACTTTTACTCTGGTTTCTCAGTCTGTTTCCTAGTGTCGGTTTGATGTTCCTGCAGTTTTCACTGTAAAACCTAGCTGGAGCTAGTAACTCCCCATATATATGTATGGAGTGGAGTTTGCAAGTGAAAAGAAACTTTGTGTTCCCAACAAGCTAGGTGAAGGACGGCTTTCACACACACTTATCTCTCAGAACTGAGCATGCGGAGAGACGTTCGTTCATCTAGCACAAAGGGAACGGGTTGCAGGAGAAACTTTTACTCTGGTTTCTCCGTCTCTTTCCTAGTGCCGGTTTGAAGTTCCTGCAGTTTTCACTGTAAAACCGAGTTGGAGCTAGTACCTCCCCATATATATGTATGGAGTGGAGTTTGCAAGTGAAAAGAAACTTTGTGTTCCCAACAAGCTAGGTGAAGGACGGCTTTCACACACACTTATCTCTCAGAACTGAGCATGCGGAGAGACGTTCGTTCATCTAGCACAAAGGGAACGGGTTGCAGGAGAAACTTTTTCTCTGGTTTCTCAGTTTGTTTCCTAGTGCCGGTTTGAAGTTCCTGCAGTTTTCACTGTAAAACCGAGTTGGAGCTAGTAACTCCCCATATATATGTATGGAGTGGAGTTTGCAAGTGAAAAGAAACTTTGTGTTCCCAACAAGCTAGGTGAAGGACGGCTTTCACACACACTTATCTCTCAGAACTGAGCATGTGGAGAGACGTTCGTTCATCTAGCACAAAGGGAACGGGTTGCAGGAGAAACTTTTACTGTGGTTTCTCAGTCTGTTTCCTAGTGCCGGTTTGAAGTTCCTGCAGTTTTCACTGTAAAACCGAGTTGGAGCTAGTACCTCCCCATATATATGTATGGAGTGGAGTTTGCAAGTGAAAAGAAACTTTGTGTTCCCAACAAGCTAGGTGAAGGACGGCTTTCACACACACTTATCTCTCAGAACTGAGCATGTGGAGAGACGTTCGTTCATCTAGCACAAAGGGAACGGGTTGCAGGAGAAACTTTTACTCTGGTTTCTCAGTCTGTTTCCTAGTGCCGGTTTGAAGTTCCTGCAGTTTTCACTGTAAAACCGAGTTGGAGCTAGTAACTCCCCATATATATGTATGGAGTGGAGTTTGCAAGTGAAAAGAAACTTTGTGTTCCCAACAAGCTAGGTGAAGGACGGCTTTCACACACACTTATCTCTCAGAACTGAGCATGTGGAGAGACGTTCGTTCATCTAGCACAAAGGGAACGGGTTGCAGGAGAAACTTTTACTCTGGTTTCTCAGTCTGTTTCCTAGTGCCGGTTTGAATTTCCTGCAGTTTTCACTGTAAAACCGAGTTGGAGCTAGTACCTCCCCATATATATGTATGGAGTGGAGTTTGAAACTGAAAAGAAACTTTGTGTTCCCAACAAGCTAGGTGAAGGAAGGCTTTCACACACACTTATCTCTCAGAACTGAGCTTGCGGAGAGACATTCGTTCATCTAGCACAAGGGGAACGGGTTGCAGGAGAAACTTTTACTCTGGTTTCTCAGTCTGTTTCCTTGTGTCGGTTTGATGTTCCTGCAGTTTTCACTGTAAAACAGAGTTGGAGCTAGTACCTCCCCATATATATGTATGGAATGGAGTTTGCAAGTGAAAAGGAACTTTGTGTTCCCAACAAGCTAGGTGAAGGACGGCTTTCACACACACTTATCTCTCAGAACTGAGCATGCGGAGAGACGTTCGTTCATCTAGCACAAAGGGAACGGGTTGCAGGAGAAACTTTTACTCTGGTTTCTCAGTCTGTTTCCTAGTGCTGGTTTGAAGTTCCTGCAGTTTTCACTGTAAAACCGAGTTGGAGCTAGTACCTCCCCTATATATGTATGGAGTGGAGTTTGCAAGTGAAAAGAAACTTTGTGTTCCCAACAAGCTCGGTGAAGGACGGCTTTCACACACACTTATCTCTCAGAACTGAGCATGTGGAGAGACGTTCGTTCATCTAGCACAAAGGGAACGGGTTGAAGGAGAAACTTTTACTCTGGTTTCTCAGTCTGTTTCCTAGTGCCGGTTTGAAGTTCCTGCAGTTTTCACTGTAAAACCGAGTTGGAGCTAGTACCTCCACATATATATGTATGGAATGGAGTTTGCAAGTGAAAAGAAACTTTGTGTTCCCAACAAGCTAGGTGAAGGACGGCTTTCACACACACTTATCTCTCAGAACTGAGCATGTGGAGAGACGTTCGTTCATCTAGCACAAAGGGAACGGGTTGCAGGAGAAACTTTTACTGTGGTTTCTCAGTCTGTTTCCTAGTGCCGGTTTGAATTTCCAGCAGTTTTCACTGTAAAACCGAGTTGGAGCTAGTACCTCCCCATATATATGTATGGAGTGGAGTTTGCAAGTGAAAAGAAACTTTGTGTTCCCAACAAGCTAGGTGAAGGACGGCTTTCCCACACACTTATCTCTCAGAACTGAGCATGTGGAGAGACGTTCGTTCATCTAGCACAAAGGGAACGGGTTGCAGGAGAAACTTTTACTCTGGTTTCTCAGTCTGTTTCCTAGTGCCGGTTTGAAGTTCCTGCAGTTTTCACTGTAAAAACGAGTTGGAGCTAGTACCTCCCCATATATATCTATGGAGTGGAGTTTGCAAGTGAAAAGAAACTTTGTGTTCCCAAAAAGCTAGGTGAAGGACGGCTTTCACACACACTTATCTCTCAGAACTGAGCATGTGGAGAGACGTTCGTTCATCTAGCACAAAGGGAACGGGTAGCAGGAGAAACTTTTACTCTGGTTTCTCAGTCTGTTTCTTAGTGCCGGTTTGAAGTTCCTGCAGTTTTCACTGTAAAACCGAGTTGGAGCTAGTACCTCCCCATATATATGTATGGAGTGGAGTTTGAAACTGAAAAGAAACTTTGTGTTCCCAACAAGCTAGGTGAAGGAAGGCTTTCACACACACTTATCTCTCAGAACTGAGCTTGCGGAGAGACATTCGTTCATCTAGCACAAGGGGAACGGGTTGCAGGAGAAACTTTTACTCTGGTTTCTCAGTCTGTTTCCTAGTGTCGGTTGGATGTTCCTGCAGTTTTCACTGTAAAACCGAGTTGGAGCTAGTACCTCCCCATATATATGTATGGAGTGGAGTTTGCAAGTGAAAAGAAACTTTGTGTTCCCAACAAGCTAGGTGAAGGACGCCATTCACACACACTTATCTCTCAGAACTGAGCATGCGGAGAGACGTTCGTTCATCTAGCACAAAGGGAACGGGTTGCAGGAGAAACTTTTACTCTGGTTTCTCCGTCTCTTTCCTAGTGCCGGTTTGAAGTTCCTGCAGTTTTCACTGTAAAACCGAGTTGGAGCTAGTACCTCCCCATATATATGTATGGAGTGGAGTTTGCAAGTGAAAAGAAACTTTGTGTTCCCAACAAGCTAGGTGAAGGACGGCTTTCACACACACTTATCTCTCAGATCTGAGCATGCGGAGACGTTCGTTCATCTAGCACAAAGGGAACGGGTTGCAGGAGAAACTTTTACTCTGGTTTCTCCGTCTGTTTCCTAGTGCCGGTTTGAAGTTCCTGCAGTTTTCACTGTAAAACCGAGTTGGAGCTAGTACCTCCCCATATATATGTATGGAGTGGAGTTTGCAAGTGAAAAGAAACTTTGTGTTCCCAACAAGCTAGGTGAAGGACGGCTTTCACACACACTTATCTCTCAGAACTGAGCATGTGGAGAGACGTTCGTTCATCTAGCACAAAGGGAACGGGTTGCAGGAGAAACTTTTACTCTGGTTTCTCAGTCTGTTTCCTAGTGCCGGTTTGAATTTCCTGCAGTTTTCACTGTAAAACCGAGTTGGAGCTAGTACTTCCCCATATAAATGTATGGAGTGGAGTTTGCAAGTGAAAAGAAACTTTGTGTTCCCAACAAGCTAGGTGAAGGACGGCTTTCACACACACTTATCTCTCAGAACTGAGCATGTGGAGAGACGTTCGTTCATCTAGCACAAAGGGAACGGGTTGCAGGGGAAACTTTTACTCTGGATTCTCAGTCTGTTTCCTAGTGTCGGTTTGAAGTTCCTGCAGTTTTCACTGTAAAACCAAGTTGGAACTATTACCTCCCCATATATATGTATGGATTGGAGTTTGCAAGTGAAAAGAAACTTTGTGTTCCCAAAAAGCTAGGTGAAGGACGGCTTTCACACACACTTATCTCTCAGAACTGAGCATGCGGAGAGACGTTCGTTCATCTAGCACAAAGGGAACGGGTTTCAGGAGAAACGTTTACTCTGGTTTCTCCGTCTGTTTCCTAGTGCCGGTTTGAAGTTCCTGCAGTTTTCACTGTAAAAACGAGTTGGAGCTAGTACCTCCACATATATATCTATGGAGTGGAGTTTGCAAGTGAAAAGAAACTTTGTGTTCCCAACAAGCTAGGTGACGGACGGCTTTCACACACACTTATCTCTCAGAACTGAGCATGTGGAGAGACGTTCGTTCATCTAGCACAAAGGGAACGGGTTGCAGGAGAAACTTTTACTCTGGTTTCTCAGTCTGTTTCCTAGTGCCGGTTTGAAGTTCCTGCAGTTTTCACTGTAAAACCGAGTTGGAGCTAGTACCTCCCCATATATATCTATGGAATGGAGTTTGCAAGTGAAAAGAAACTTTGTGTTCCCAAAAAGCTAGGTGAAGGACGGCTTTCACACACACTTATCTCTCAGAACTGAGCATGTGGAGAGACGTTCGTTCATCTAGCACAAAGGGAACGGGTTGCAGGAGAAACTTTTACTCTGGTTTCTCAGTCTGTTTCCTAGTGCCGGTTTGAAGTTCCTGCAGTTTTCACTGTAAAACCGAGTTGGAGCTAGTACCTCCCCATATATATGTATGGAGTGGAGTTTGCAAGTGAAAAGAAACTTTGTGTTCCCAACAAGCTAGGTGAAGTACGGCTTTCACACACACTTATCTCTCAGAACTGAGCATGTGGAGAGACGTTCGTTCATCTAGCACAAAGGGAACGGGTTGCAGGAGAAACTTTTACTCTGGTTTCTCAGTCTGTTTCCTAGTGCCGGTTTGAAGTTCCTGCAGTTTTCACTGTAAAACCGAGTTGGAGCTAGTACCTCCCCATATATATGTATGGAGTGGAGTTTGCAAGTGAAAAGAAACTTTGTGTTCCCAACAAGCTAGGTGAAGGACGGCTTTCACACACACTTATCTCTCAGAACTGAGCATGTGGAGAGACGTTCGTTCATCTAGCACAAAGGGAACGGGTTGCAGGGGAAACTTTTACTCTGGTTTCTCAGTTTGTTTCCTAGTGCCGGTTTGAAGTTCCTGCAGTTTTCACTGTAAAACCAAGTTGGAGCTATTACCTCCCCATATATATGTATGGATTGGAGTTTGCAAGTGAAAAGAAACTTTGTGTTCCCAACAAGCTAGGTGAAGGACGGCTTTCACACACACTTATCTCTCAGAACTGAGCATGCGGAGAGACGTTCGTTCATCTAGCACAAAGGGAACGGGTTGCAGGAGAAACGTTTACTCTGGTTTCTCCGTCTGTTTCCTAGTGCCGGTTTGAAGTTCCTGCAGTTTTCACTGTAAAAACGAGTTGGAGCTAGTACCTCCCCATATATATCTATGGAGTGGAGTTTGCAAGTGAAAAGAAACTTTGTGTTCCCTACAAGCTAGGTGACGGACGGCTTTCACACACACTTATCTCTCAGAACTGAGCATGTGGAGAGACGTTCGTTCATCTAGCACAAAGGGAACGGGTTGCAGGAGAAACTTTTACTCTGGTTTCTCAGTCTGTTTCCTAGTGCCGGTTTGAAGTTCCTGCAGTTTTCACTGTAAAACCGAGTTGGAGCTAGTACCTCCCCATATATATGTATGGAGTGGAGTTTGCAAGTGAAAAGAAACTTTGTGTTCCCAACAAGCTAGGTGAAGGACGGCTTTCACACACACTTATCTCTCAGAACTGAGCATGTGGAGAGACGTTCGTCCATCTAGCACAAAGGGAACGGGTTGCAGGAGAAACTTTTACTCTGGTTTCTCAGTCTGTTTCCTAGTGCCGGTTTGAAGTTCCTGCAGTTTTCACTGTAAAACCGAGTTGGAGCTAGTACCTCCCCATATATATGTATGGATTGGAGTTTGCAAGTGAAAAGAAACTTTGTGTTCCCAACAAGCTAGGTGAAGGACGGCTTTCACACACACTTATCTCTCAGAACTGAGCATGCGGAGAGACGTTTGTTCATCTAGCACAAAGGGAACGGGTTGCAGGAGAAACTTTTACTCTGGTTTCTCAGTCTGTTTCCAAGTGCCGGTTTGAAGTTCCTGCAGTTTTCACTGTAAAACCGAGTTGGAGCTAGTACCTCCCCATATATATCTATGGAATGGAGTTTGCAAGTGAAAAGAAACTTTGTGTTCCCAAAAAGCTAGGTGAAGGACGGCTTTCACACACACTTATCTCTCAGAACTGAGCATGTGGAGAGACGTTCGTTCATCTAGCACAAAGGGAACGGGTTGCAGGAGAAACTTTTACTCTGGTTTCTCAGTCTGTTTCCTAGTGCCGGTTTGAAGTTCCTGCAGTTTTCACTGTAAAACCGAGTTGGAGCTAGTACCTCCCCATATATATGTATGGAGTGGAGTTTGCAAGTGAAAAGAAACTTTGTGTTCCCAACAAGCTAGGTGAAGTACGGCTTTCACACACACTTATCTCTCAGAACTGAGCATGTGGAGAGACGTTCGTTCATCTAGCACAAAGGGAACGGGTTGCAGGAGAAACTTTTACTCTGGTTTCTCAGTCTGTTTCCTAGTGCCGGTTTGAAGTTCCTGCAGTTTTCACTGTAAAACCGAGTTGGAGCTAGTACCTCCCCATATATATGTATGGAGTGGAGTTTGCAAGTGAAAAGAAACTTTGTGTTCCCAACAAGCTAGGTGAAGGACGGCTTTCACACACACTTATCTCTCAGAACTGAGCATGTGGAGAGACGTTCGTTCATCTAGCACAAAGGGAACGGGTTGCAGGGGAAACTTTTACTCTGGTTTCTCAGTCTGTTTCCTAGTGCCGGTTTGAAGTTCCTGCAGTTTTCACTGTAAAACCAAGTTGGAGCTATTACCTCCCCATATATATGTATGGATTGGAGTTTGCAAGTGAAAAGAAACTTTGTGTTCCCAACAAGCTAGGTGAAGTACGGCTTTCACACACACTTATCTCTCAGAACTGAGCATGCGGAGAGACGTTCGTTCATCTAGCACAAAGGGAACGGGTTGCAGGAGAAACGTTTACTCTGGTTTCTCCGTCTGTTTCCTAGTGCCGGTTTGAAGTTCCTGCAGTTTTCACTGTAAAAACGAGTTGGAGCTAGTACCTCCCCATATATATCTATGGAGTGGAGTTTGCAAGTGAAAAGAAACTTTGTGTTCCCTACAAGCTAGGTGACGGACGGCTTTCACACACACTTATCTCTCAGAACTGAGCATGTGGAGAGACGTTCGTTCATCTAGCACAAAGGGAACGGGTTGCAGGAGAAACTTTTACTCTGGTTTCTCAGTCTGTTTCCTAGTGCCGGTTTGAAGTTCCTGCAGTTTTCACTGTAAAACCGAGTTGGAGCTAGTACCTCCCCATATATATGTATGGAGTGGAGTTTGCAAGTGAAAAGAAACTTTGTGTTCCCAACAAGCTAGGTGAAGGACGGCTTTCACACACACTTATCTCTCAGAACTGAGCATGTGGAGAGACGTTCGTTCATCTAGCACAAAGGGAACGGGTTGCAGGAGAAACTTTTACTCTGGTTTCTCAGTCTGTTTCCTAGTGCCGGTTTGAAGTTCCTGCAGTTTTCACTGTAAAACCGAGTTGGAGCTAGTACCTCCCCATATATATGTATGGATTGGAGTTTGCAAGTGAAAAGAAACTTTGTGTTCCCAACAATCTAGGTGAAGGACGGCTTTCACACACACTTATCTCTCAGAACTGAGCATGCGGAGAGACGTTTGTTCATCTAGCACAAAGGGAACGGGTTGCAGGAGAAACTTTTACTCTGGTTTCTCAGTCTGTTTCCAAGTGCCGGTTTGAAGTTCCTGCAGTTTTCACTGTAAAACCGAGTTGGAGCTAGTACCTCCCCATATATATGTATGGATTGGAGTTTGCAAGTGAAAAGAAACTTTGTGTTCCCAAAAAGCTAGGTGAAGGAAGGCTTTCACACTCACTTATCTCTCAGAACTGAGCATTTGGAGAGACGTTCGTTCATCTAGCACAAAGTGAACGGGTTGCAGGAGAAACTTTTACTCTGGTTTCTCAGTCTGTTTCCTAGTGCCGGTTTGAAGTTCCTGCAGTTTTCACTGTAAAACCGAGTTGGAGCTAGTACCTCCCCATATATATGTATGGAGTGGAGTTTGCAAGTGAAAAGAAACTTTGTGTTCCCAACAAGCTAGGTGAAGGACGGCTTTCACACACACTTATCTCTCAGAACTGAGCATGTGGAGAGACGTTCGTTCATCTAGCACAAAGGGAACGGGTTGCAGGAGAAACTTTTACTCTGGTTTCTCAGTCTGTTTCCTAGTGCCGGTTTGAAGTTCCTGCAGTTTTCACTGTAAAACCGAGTTGGAGCTAGTACCTCCCCATATATATGTATGGAGTGGAGTTTGCAAGTGAAAAGAAACTTTGTGTTCCCAACAAGCTAGGTGAAGGACGGCTTTCACACACACTTATCTCTCAGAACTGAGCATGTGGAGAGACGTTCGTTCATCTAGCACAAAGGGAACGGGTTGCAGGGGAAACTTTTACTCTGGTTTCTCAGTCTGTTTCCTAGTGCCGGTTTGAAGTTCCTGCAGTTTTCACTGTAAAACCAAGTTGGAGCTATTACCTCCCCATATATATGTATGGATTGGAGTTTGCAAGTGAAAAGAAACTTTGTGTTCCCAACAAGCTAGGTGAAGTACGGCTTTCACACACACTTATCTCTCAGAACTGAGCATGCGGAGAGACGTTCGTTCATCTAGCACAAAGGGAACGGGTTGCAGGAGAAACGTTTACTCTGGTTTCTCCGTCTGTTTCCTAGTGCCGGTTTGAAGTTCCTGCAGTTTTCACTGTAAAAACGAGTTGGAGCTAGTACCTCCCCATATATATCTATGGAGTGGAGTTTGCAAGTGAAAAGAAACTTTGTGTTCCCTACAAGCTAGGTGACGAACGGCTTTCACACACACTTATCTCTCAGAACTGAGCATGTGGAGAGACGTTCGTTCATCTAGCACAAAGGGAACGGGTTGCAGGAGAAACTTTTACTCTGGTTTCTCAGTCTGTTTCCTAGTGCCGGTTTGAAGTTCCTGCAGTTTTCACTGTAAAACCGAGTTGGAGCTAGTACCTCCCCATATATATCTATGGAATGGAGTTTGCAAGTGAAAAGAAACTTTGTGTTCCCAAAAAGCTAGGTGAAGGACGGCTTTCACACACACTTATCTCTCAGAACTGAGCATGTGGAGAGACGTTCGTTCATCTAGCACAAAGGGAACGGGTTGCAGGAGAAACTTTTACTCTGGTTTCTCAGTCTGTTTCCTAGTGCCGGTTTGAAGTTCCTGCAGTTTTCACTGTAAAACCGAGTTGGAGCTAGTACCTCCCCATATATATCTATGGAATGGAGTTTGCAAGTGAAAAGAAACTTTGTGTTCCCAAAAAGCTAGGTGAAGGACGGCTTTCACACACACTTATCTCTCAGAACTGAGCATGCGGAGAGACGTTCGTTCATCTAGCACAAAGGGAACGGGTTGCAGGAGAAACTTTTACTCTGGTTTCTCAGTCTGTTTCCTAGTGCTGGTTTGAAGTTCCTGCAGTTTTCACTGTAAAACCGAGTTGGAGCTAGTACCTCCCCTATATATGTATGGAGTGGAGTTTGCAAGTGAAAAGAAACTTTGTGTTCCCAACAAGCTCGGTGAAGGACGGCTTTCACACACACTTATCTCTCAGAACTGAGCATGTGGAGAGACGTTCGTTCATCTAGCACAAAGGGAACGGGTTGAAGGAGAAACTTTTACTCTGGTTTCTCAGTCTGTTTCCTAGTGCCGGTTTGAAGTTCCTGCAGTTTTCACTGTAAAACCGAGTTGGAGCTAGTACCTCCACATATATATGTATGGAATGGAGTTTGCAAGTGAAAAGAAACTTTGTGTTCCCAACAAGCTAGGTGAAGGACGGCTTTCACACACACTTATCTCTCAGAACTGAGCATGTGGAGAGACGTTCGTTCATCTAGCACAAAGGGAACGGGTTGCAGGAGAAACTTTTACTGTGGTTTCTCAGTCTGTTTCCTAGTGCCGGTTTGAATTTCCAGCAGTTTTCACTGTAAAACCGAGTTGGAGCTAGTACCTCCCCATATATATGTATGGAGTGGAGTTTGCAAGTGAAAAGAAACTTTGTGTTCCCAACAAGCTAGGTGAAGGACGGCTTTCACACACACTTATCTCTCAGAACTGAGCATGTGGAGAGACGTTCGTTCATCTAGCACAAAGGGAACGGGTTGCAGGAGAAACTTTTACTCTGGTTTCTCAGTCTGTTTCCTAGTGCCGGTTTGAAGTTCCTGCAGTTTTCACTGTAAAAACGAGTTGGAGCTAGTACCTCCCCATATATATCTATGGAGTGGAGTTTGCAAGTGAAAAGAAACTTTGTGTTCCCAAAAAGCTAGGTGAAGGACGGCTTTCACACACACTTATCTCTCAGAACTGAGCATGTGGAGAGACGTTCGTTCATCTAGCACAAAGGGAACGGGTAGCAGGAGAAACTTTTACTCTGGTTTCTCAGTCTGTTTCTTAGTGCCGGTTTGAAGTTCCTGCAGTTTTCACTGTAAAACCGAGTTGGAGCTAGTACCTCCCCATATATATGTATGGAGTGGAGTTTGAAACTGAAAAGAAACTTTGTGTTCCCAACAAGCTAGGTGAAGGAAGGCTTTCACACACACTTATCTCTCAGAACTGAGCTTGCGGAGAGACATTCGTTCATCTAGCACAAGGGGAACGGGTTGCAGGAGAAACTTTTACTCTGGTTTCTCAGTCTGTTTCCTAGTGTCGGTTGGATGTTCCTGCAGTTTTCACTGTAAAACCGAGTTGGAGCTAGTACCTCCCCATATATATGTATGGAGTGGAGTTTGCAAGTGAAAAGAAACTTTGTGTTCCCAACAAGCTAGGTGAAGGACGCCATTCACACACACTTATCTCTCAGAACTGAGCATGCGGAGAGACGTTCGTTCATCTAGCACAAAGGGAACGGGTTGCAGGAGAAACTTTTACTCTGGTTTCTCCGTCTCTTTCCTAGTGCCGGTTTGAAGTTCCTGCAGTTTTCACTGTAAAACCGAGTTGGAGCTAGTACCTCCCCATATATATGTATGGAGTGGAGTTTGCAAGTGAAAAGAAACTTTGTGTTCCCAACAAGCTAGGTGAAGGACGGCTTTCACACACACTTATCTCTCAGATCTGAGCATGCGGAGACGTTCGTTCATCTAGCACAAAGGGAACGGGTTGCAGGAGAAACTTTTACTCTGGTTTCTCCGTCTGTTTCCTAGTGCCGGTTTGAAGTTCCTGCAGTTTTCACTGTAAAACCGAGTTGGAGCTAGTACCTCCCCATATATATGTATGGAGTGGAGTTTGCAAGTGAAAAGAAACTTTGTGTTCCCAACAAGCTAGGTGAAGGACGGCTTTCACACACACTTATCTCTCAGAACTGAGCATGTGGAGAGACGTTCGTTCATCTAGCACAAAGGGAACGGGTTGCAGGAGAAACTTTTACTCTGGTTTCTCAGTCTGTTTCCTAGTGCCGGTTTGAATTTCCTGCAGTTTTCACTGTAAAACCGAGTTGGAGCTAGTACTTCCCCATATAAATGTATGGAGTGGAGTTTGCAAGTGAAAAGAAACTTTGTGTTCCCAACAAGCTAGGTGAAGGACGGCTTTCACACACACTTATCTCTCAGAACTGAGCATGTGGAGAGACGTTCGTTCATCTAGCACAAAGGGAACGGGTTGCAGGGGAAACTTTTACTCTGGATTCTCAGTCTGTTTCCTAGTGTCGGTTTGAAGTTCCTGCAGTTTTCACTGTAAAACCAAGTTGGAACTATTACCTCCCCATATATATGTATGGATTGGAGTTTGCAAGTGAAAAGAAACTTTGTGTTCCCAAAAAGCTAGGTGAAGTACGGCTTTCACACACACTTATCTCTCAGAACTGAGCATGCGGAGAGACGTTCGTTCATCTAGCACAAAGGGAACGGGTTTCAGGAGAAACGTTTACTCTGGTTTCTCCGTCTGTTTCCTAGTGCCGGTTTGAAGTTCCTGCAGTTTTCACTGTAAAAACGAGTTGGAGCTAGTACCTCCACATATATATCTATGGAGTGGAGTTTGCAAGTGAAAAGAAACTTTGTGTTCCCAACAAGCTAGGTGACGGACGGCTTTCACACACACTTATCTCTCAGAACTGAGCATGTGGAGAGACGTTCGTTCATCTAGCACAAAGGGAACGGGTTGCAGGAGAAACTTTTACTCTGGTTTCTCAGTCTGTTTCCTAGTGCCGGTTTGAAGTTCCTGCAGTTTTCACTGTAAAACCGAGTTGGAGCTAGTACCTCCCCATATATATCTATGGAATGGAGTTTGCAAGTGAAAAGAAACTTTGTGTTCCCAAAAAGCTAGGTGAAGGACGGCTTTCACACACACTTATCTCTCAGAACTGAGCATGTGGAGAGACGTTCGTTCATCTAGCACAAAGGGAACGGGTTGCAGGAGAAACTTTTACTCTGGTTTCTCAGTCTGTTTCCTAGTGCCGGTTTGAAGTTCCTGCAGTTTTCACTGTAAAACCGAGTTGGAGCTAGTACCTCCCCATATATATGTATGGAGTGGAGTTTGCAAGTGAAAAGAAACTTTGTGTTCCCAACAAGCTAGGTGAAGTACGGCTTTCACACACACTTATCTCTCAGAACTGAGCATGTGGAGAGACGTTCGTTCATCTAGCACAAAGGGAACGGGTTGCAGGAGAAACTTTTACTCTGGTTTCTCAGTCTGTTTCCTAGTGCCGGTTTGAAGTTCCTGCAGTTTTCACTGTAAAACCGAGTTGGAGCTAGTACCTCCCCATATATATGTATGGAGTGGAGTTTGCAAGTGAAAAGAAACTTTGTGTTCCCAACAAGCTAGGTGAAGGACGGCTTTCACACACACTTATCTCTCAGAACTGAGCATGTGGAGAGACGTTCGTTCATCTAGCACAAAGGGAACGGGTTGCAGGGGAAACTTTTACTCTGGTTTCTCAGTCTGTTTCCTAGTGCCGGTTTGAAGTTCCTGCAGTTTTCACTGTAAAACCAAGTTGGAGCTATTACCTCCCCATATATATGTATGGATTGGAGTTTGCAAGTGAAAAGAAACTTTGTGTTCCCAACAAGCTAGGTGAAGTACGGCTTTCACACACACTTATCTCTCAGAACTGAGCATGCGGAGAGACGTTCGTTCATCTAGCACAAAGGGAACGGGTTGCAGGAGAAACGTTTACTCTGGTTTCTCCGTCTGTTTCCTAGTGCCGGTTTGAAGTTCCTGCAGTTTTCACTGTAAAAACGAGTTGGAGCTAGTACCTCCCCATATATATCTATGGAGTGGAGTTTGCAAGTGAAAAGAAACTTTGTGTTCCCTACAAGCTAGGTGACGGACGGCTTTCACACACACTTATCTCTCAGAACTGAGCATGTGGAGAGACGTTCGTTCATCTAGCACAAAGGGAACGGGTTGCAGGAGAAACTTTTACTCTGGTTTCTCAGTCTGTTTCCTAGTGCCGGTTTGAAGTTCCTGCAGTTTTCACTGTAAAACCGAGTTGGAGCTAGTACCTCCCCATATATATGTATGGAGTGGAGTTTGCAAGTGAAAAGAAACTTTGTGTTCCCAACAAGCTAGGTGAAGGACGGCTTTCACACACACTTATCTCTCAGAACTGAGCATGTGGAGAGACGTTCGTTCATCTAGCACAAAGGGAACGGGTTGCAGGAGAAACTTTTACTCTGGTTTCTCAGTCTGTTTCCTAGTGCCGGTTTGAAGTTCCTGCAGTTTTCACTGTAAAACCGAGTTGGAGCTAGTACCTCCCCATATATATGTATGGATTGGAGTTTGCAAGTGAAAAGAAACTTTGTGTTCCCAACAAGCTAGGTGAAGGACGGCTTTCACACACACTTATCTCTCAGAACTGAGCATGCGGAGAGACGTTTGTTCATCTAGCACAAAGGGAACGGGTTGCAGGAGAAACTTTTACTCTGGTTTCTCAGTCTGTTTCCAAGTGCCGGTTTGAAGTTCCTGCAGTTTTCACTGTAAAACCGAGTTGGAGCTAGTACCTCCCCATATATATCTATGGAATGGAGTTTGCAAGTGAAAAGAAACTTTGTGTTCCCAAAAAGCTAGGTGAAGGACGGCTTTCACACACACTTATCTCTCAGAACTGAGCATGTGGAGAGACGTTCGTTCATCTAGCACAAAGGGAACGGGTTGCAGGAGAAACTTTTACTCTGGTTTCTCAGTCTGTTTCCTAGTGCTGGTTTGAAGTTCCTGCAGTTTTCACTGTAAAACCGAGTTGGAGCTAGTACCTCCCCTATATATGTATGGAGTGGAGTTTGCAAGTGAAAAGAAACTTTGTGTTCCCAACAAGCTCGGTGAAGGACGGCTTTCACACACACTTATCTCTCAGAACTGAGCATGTGGAGAGACGTTCGTTCATCTAGCACAAAGGGAACGGGTTGAAGGAGAAACTTTTACTCTGGTTTCTCAGTCTGTTTCCTAGTGCCGGTTTGAAGTTCCTGCAGTTTTCACTGTAAAACCGAGTTGGAGCTAGTACCTCCACATATATATGTATGCAATGGAGTTTGCAAGTGAAAAGAAACTTTGTGTTCCCAACAAGCTAGGTGAAGGACGGCTTTCACACACACTTATCTCTCAGAACTGAGCATGTGGAGAGACGTTCGTTCATCTAGCACAAAGGGAACGGGTTGCAGGAGAAACTTTTACTGTGGTTTCTCAGTCTGTTTCCTAGTGCCGGTTTGAATTTCCAGCAGTTTTCACTGTAAAACCGAGTTGGAGCTAGTACCTCCCCATATATATGTATGGAGTGGAGTTTGCAAGTGAAAAGAAACTTTGTGTTCCCAACAAGCTAGGTGAAGGACGGCTTTCACACACACTTATCTCTCAGAACTGAGCATGTGGAGAGACGTTCGTTCATCTAGCACAAAGGGAACGGGTTGCAGGAGAAACTTTTACTCTGGTTTCTCAGTCTGTTTCCTAGTGCCGGTTTGAAGTTCCTGCAGTTTTCACTGTAAAAACGAGTTGGAGCTAGTACCTCCCCATATATATCTATGGAGTGGAGTTTGCAAGTGAAAAGAAACTTTGTGTTCCCAAAAAGCTAGGTGAAGGACGGCTTTCACACACACTTATCTCTCAGAACTGAGCATGTGGAGAGACGTTCGTTCATCTAGCACAAAGGGAACGGGTAGCAGGAGAAACTTTTACTCTGGTTTCTCAGTCTGTTTCTTAGTGCCGGTTTGAAGTTCCTGCAGTTTTCACTGTAAAACCGAGTTGGAGCTAGTACCTCCCCATATATATGTATGGAGTGGAGTTTGAAACTGAAAAGAAACTTTGTGTTCCCAACAAGCTAGGTGAAGGAAGGCTTTCACACACACTTATCTCTCAGAACTGAGCTTGCGGAGAGACATTCGTTCATCTAGCACAAGGGGAACGGGTTGCAGGAGAAACTTTTACTCTGGTTTCTCAGTCTGTTTCCTAGTGTCGGTTGGATGTTCCTGCAGTTTTCACTGTAAAACCGAGTTGGAGCTAGTACCTCCCCATATATATGTATGGAGTGGAGTTTGCAAGTGAAAAGAAACTTTGTGTTCCCAACAAGCTAGGTGAAGGACGCCATTCACACACACTTATCTCTCAGAACTGAGCATGCGGAGAGACGTTCGTTCATCTAGCACAAAGGGAACGGGTTGCAGGAGAAACTTTTACTCTGGTTTCTCCGTCTCTTTCCTAGTGCCGGTTTGAAGTTCCTGCAGTTTTCACTGTAAAACCGAGTTGGAGCTAGTACCTCCCCATATATATGTATGGAGTGGAGTTTGCAAGTGAAAAGAAACTTTGTGTTCCCAACAAGCTAGGTGAAGGACGGCTTTCACACACACTTATCTCTCAGATCTGAGCATGCGGAGACGTTCGTTCATCTAGCACAAAGGGAACGGGTTGCAGGAGAAACTTTTACTCTGGTTTCTCCGTCTGTTTCCTAGTGCCGGTTTGAAGTTCCTGCAGTTTTCACTGTAAAACCGAGTTGGAGCTAGTACCTCCCCATATATATGTATGGAGTGGAGTTTGCAAGTGAAAAGAAACTTTGTGTTCCCAACAAGCTAGGTGAAGGACGGCTTTCACACACACTTATCTCTCAGAACTGAGCATGTGGAGAGACGTTCGTTCATCTAGCACAAAGGGAACGGGTTGCAGGAGAAACTTTTACTCTGGTTTCTCAGTCTGTTTCCTAGTGCCGGTTTGAATTTCCTGCAGTTTTCACTGTAAAACCGAGTTGGAGCTAGTACTTCCCCATATAAATGTATGGAGTGGAGTTTGCAAGTGAAAAGAAACTTTGTGTTCCCAACAAGCTAGGTGAAGGACGGCTTTCACACACACTTATCTCTCAGAACTGAGCATGTGGAGAGACGTTCGTTCATCTAGCACAAAGGGAACGGGTTGCAGGGGAAACTTTTACTCTGGATTCTCAGTCTGTTTCCTAGTGTCGGTTTGAAGTTCCTGCAGTTTTCACTGTAAAACCAAGTTGGAACTATTACCTCCCCATATATATGTATGGATTGGAGTTTGCAAGTGAAAAGAAACTTTGTGTTCCCAAAAAGCTAGGTGAAGTACGGCTTTCACACACACTTATCTCTCAGAACTGAGCATGCGGAGAGACGTTCGTTCATCTAGCACAAAGGGAACGGGTTTCAGGAGAAACGTTTACTCTGGTTTCTCCGTCTGTTTCCTAGTGCCGGTTTGAAGTTCCTGCAGTTTTCACTGTAAAAACGAGTTGGAGCTAGTACCTCCACATATATATCTATGGAGTGGAGTTTGCAAGTGAAAAGAAACTTTGTGTTCCCAACAAGCTAGGTGACGGACGGCTTTCACACACACTTATCTCTCAGAACTGAGCATGTGGAGAGACGTTCGTTCATCTAGCACAAAGGGAACGGGTTGCAGGAGAAACTTTTACTCTGGTTTCTCAGTCTGTTTCCTAGTGCCGGTTTGAAGTTCCTGCAGTTTTCACTGTAAAACCGAGTTGGAGCTAGTACCTCCCCATATATATCTATGGAATGGAGTTTGCAAGTGAAAAGAAACTTTGTGTTCCCAAAAAGCTAGGTGAAGGACGGCTTTCACACACACTTATCTCTCAGAACTGAGCATGTGGAGAGACGTTCGTTCATCTAGCACAAAGGGAACGGGTTGCAGGAGAAACTTTTACTCTGGTTTCTCAGTCTGTTTCCTAGTGCCGGTTTGAAGTTCCTGCAGTTTTCACTGTAAAACCGAGTTGGAGCTAGTACCTCCCCATATATATGTATGGAGTGGAGTTTGCAAGTGAAAAGAAACTTTGTGTTCCCAACAAGCTAGGTGAAGTACGGCTTTCACACACACTTATCTCTCAGAACTGAGCATGTGGAGAGACGTTCGTTCATCTAGCACAAAGGGAACGGGTTGCAGGAGAAACTTTTACTCTGGTTTCTCAGTCTGTTTCCTAGTGCCGGTTTGAAGTTCCTGCAGTTTTCACTGTAAAACCGAGTTGGAGCTAGTACCTCCCCATATATATGTATGGAGTGGAGTTTGCAAGTGAAAAGAAACTTTGTGTTCCCAACAAGCTAGGTGAAGGACGGCTTTCACACACACTTATCTCTCAGAACTGAGCATGTGGAGAGACGTTCGTTCATCTAGCACAAAGGGAACGGGTTGCAGGGGAAACTTTTACTCTGGTTTCTCAGTCTGTTTCCTAGTGCCGGTTTGAAGTTCCTGCAGTTTTCACTGTAAAACCAAGTTGGAGCTATTACCTCCCCATATATATGTATGGATTGGAGTTTGCAAGTGAAAAGAAACTTTGTGTTCCCAACAAGCTAGGTGAAGTACGGCTTTCACACACACTTATCTCTCAGAACTGAGCATGCGGAGAGACGTTCGTTCATCTAGCACAAAGGGAACGGGTTGCAGGAGAAACGTTTACTCTGGTTTCTCCGTCTGTTTCCTAGTGCCGGTTTGAAGTTCCTGCAGTTTTCACTGTAAAAACGAGTTGGAGCTAGTACCTCCCCATATATATCTATGGAGTGGAGTTTGCAAGTGAAAAGAAACTTTGTGTTCCCTACAAGCTAGGTGACGGACGGCTTTCACACACACTTATCTCTCAGAACTGAGCATGTGGAGAGACGTTCGTTCATCTAGCACAAAGGGAACGGGTTGCAGGAGAAACTTTTACTCTGGTTTCTCAGTCTGTTTCCTAGTGCCGGTTTGAAGTTCCTGCAGTTTTCACTGTAAAACCGAGTTGGAGCTAGTACCTCCCCATATATATGTATGGAGTGGAGTTTGCAAGTGAAAAGAAACTTTGTGTTCCCAACAAGCTAGGTGAAGGACGGCTTTCACACACACTTATCTCTCAGAACTGAGCATGTGGAGAGACGTTCGTTCATCTAGCACAAAGGGAACGGGTTGCAGGAGAAACTTTTACTCTGGTTTCTCAGTCTGTTTCCTAGTGCCGGTTTGAAGTTCCTGCAGTTTTCACTGTAAAACCGAGTTGGAGCTAGTACCTCCCCATATATATGTATGGATTGGAGTTTGCAAGTGAAAAGAAACTTTGTGTTCCCAACAAGCTAGGTGAAGGACGGCTTTCACACACACTTATCTCTCAGAACTGAGCATGCGGAGAGACGTTTGTTCATCTAGCACAAAGGGAACGGGTTGCAGGAGAAACTTTTACTCTGGTTTCTCAGTCTGTTTCCAAGTGCCGGTTTGAAGTTCCTGCAGTTTTCACTGTAAAACCGAGTTGGAGCTAGTACCTCCCCATATATATCTATGGAATGGAGTTTGCAAGTGAAAAGAAACTTTGTGTTCCCAAAAAGCTAGGTGAAGGACGGCTTTCACACACACTTATCTCTCAGAACTGAGCATGTGGAGAGACGTTCGTTCATCTAGCACAAAGGGAACGGGTTGCAGGAGAAACTTTTACTCTGGTTTCTCAGTCTGTTTCCTAGTGCCGGTTTGAAGTTCCTGCAGTTTTCACTGTAAAACCGAGTTGGAGCTAGTACCTCCCCATATATATGTATGGAGTGGAGTTTGCAAGTGAAAAGAAACTTTGTGTTCCCAACAAGCTAGGTGAAGTACGGCTTTCACACACACTTATCTCTCAGAACTGAGCATGTGGAGAGACGTTCGTTCATCTAGCACAAAGGGAACGGGTTGCAGGAGAAACTTTTACTCTGGTTTCTCAGTCTGTTTCCTAGTGCCGGTTTGAAGTTCCTGCAGTTTTCACTGTAAAACCGAGTTGGAGCTAGTACCTCCCCATATATATGTATGGAGTGGAGTTTGCAAGTGAAAAGAAACTTTGTGTTCCCAACAAGCTAGGTGAAGGACGGCTTTCACACACACTTATCTCTCAGAACTGAGCATGTGGAGAGACGTTCGTTCATCTAGCACAAAGGGAACGGGTTGCAGGGGAAACTTTTACTCTGGTTTCTCAGTCTGTTTCCTAGTGCCGGTTTGAAGTTCCTGCAGTTTTCACTGTAAAACCAAGTTGGAGCTATTACCTCCCCATATATATGTATGGATTGGAGTTTGCAAGTGAAAAGAAACTTTGTGTTCCCAACAAGCTAGGTGAAGTACGGCTTTCACACACACTTATCTCTCAGAACTGAGCATGCGGAGAGACGTTCGTTCATCTAGCACAAAGGGAACGGGTTGCAGGAGAAACGTTTACTCTGGTTTCTCCGTCTGTTTCCTAGTGCCGGTTTGAAGTTCCTGCAGTTTTCACTGTAAAAACGAGTTGGAGCTAGTACCTCCCCATATATATCTATGGAGTGGAGTTTGCAAGTGAAAAGAAACTTTGTGTTCCCTACAAGCTAGGTGACGGACGGCTTTCACACACACTTATCTCTCAGAACTGAGCATGTGGAGAGACGTTCGTTCATCTAGCACAAAGGGAACGGGTTGCAGGAGAAACTTTTACTCTGGTTTCTCAGTCTGTTTCCTAGTGCCGGTTTGAAGTTCCTGCAGTTTTCACTGTAAAACCGAGTTGGAGCTAGTACCTCCCCATATATATGTATGGAGTGGAGTTTGCAAGTGAAAAGAAACTTTGTGTTCCCAACAAGCTAGGTGAAGGACGGCTTTCACACACACTTATCTCTCAGAACTGAGCATGTGGAGAGACGTTCGTTCATCTAGCACAAAGGGAACGGGTTGCAGGAGAAACTTTTACTCTGGTTTCTCAGTCTGTTTCCTAGTGCCGGTTTGAAGTTCCTGCAGTTTTCACTGTAAAACCGAGTTGGAGCTAGTACCTCCCCATATATATGTATGGATTGGAGTTTGCAAGTGAAAAGAAACTTTGTGTTCCCAACAATCTAGGTGAAGGACGGCTTTCACACACACTTATCTCTCAGAACTGAGCATGCGGAGAGACGTTTGTTCATCTAGCACAAAGGGAACGGGTTGCAGGAGAAACTTTTACTCTGGTTTCTCAGTCTGTTTCCAAGTGCCGGTTTGAAGTTCCTGCAGTTTTCACTGTAAAACCGAGTTGGAGCTAGTACCTCCCCATATATATGTATGGAGTGGAGTTTGCAAGTGAAAAGAAACTTTGTGTTCCCAACAAGCTAGGTGAAGTACGGCTTTCACACACACTTATCTCTCAGAACTGAGCATGTGGAGAGACGTTCGTTCATCTAGCACAAAGGGAACGGGTTGCAGGAGAAACTTTTACTCTGGTTTCTCAGTCTGTTTCCTAGTGCCGGTTTGAAGTTCCTGCAGTTTTCACTGTAAAACCGAGTTGGAGCTAGTACCTCCCCATATATATCTATGGAATGGAGTTTGCAAGTGAAAAGAAACTTTGTGTTCCCAAAAAGCTAGGTGAAGGACGGCTTTCACACACACTTATCTCTCAGAACTGAGCATGTGGAGAGACGTTCGTTCATCTAGCACAAAGGGAACGGGTTGCAGGAGAAACTTTTACTCTGGTTTCTCAGTCTGTTTCCTAGTGCCGGTTTGAAGTTCCTGCAGTTTTCACTGTAAAACCGAGTTGGAGCTAGTACCTCCCCATATATATGTATGGAGTGGAGTTTGCAAGTGAAAAGAAACTTTGTGTTCCCAACAAGCTAGGTGAAGTACGGCTTTCACACACACTTATCTCTCAGAACTGAGCATGTGGAGAGACGTTCGTTCATCTAGCACAAAGGGAACGGGTTGCAGGAGAAACTTTTACTCTGGTTTCTCAGTCTGTTTCCTAGTGCCGGTTTGAAGTTCCTGCAGTTTTCACTGTAAAACCGAGTTGGAGCTAGTACCTCCCCATATATATCTATGGAATGGAGTTTGCAAGTGAAAAGAAACTTTGTGTTCCCAAAAAGCTAGGTGAAGGACGGCTTTCACACACACTTATCTCTCAGAACTGAGCATGTGGAGAGACGTTCGTTCATCTAGCACAAAGGGAACGGGTTGCAGGAGAAACTTTTACTCTGGTTTCTCAGTCTGTTTCCTAGTGCCGGTTTGAAGTTCCTGCAGTTTTCACTGTAAAACCGAGTTGGAGCTAGTACCTCCCCATATATATGTATGGAGTGGAGTTTGCAAGTGAAAAGAAACTTTGTGTTCCCAACAAGCTAGGTGAAGTACGGCTTTCACACACACTTATCTCTCAGAACTGAGCATGTGGAGAGACGTTCGTTCATCTAGCACAAAGGGAACGGGTTGCAGGAGAAACTTTTACTCTGGTTTCTCAGTCTGTTTCCTAGTGCCGGTTTGAAGTTCCTGCAGTTTTCACTGTAAAACCGAGTTGGAGCTAGTACCTCCCCATATATATGTATGGAGTGGAGTTTGCAAGTGAAAAGAAACTTTGTGTTCCCAACAAGCTAGGTGAAGGACGGCTTTCACACACACTTATCTCTCAGAACTGAGCATGTGGAGAGACGTTCGTTCATCTAGCACAAAGGGAACGGGTTGCAGGGGAAACTTTTACTCTGGTTTCTCAGTCTGTTTCCTAGTGCCGGTTTGAAGTTCCTGCAGTTTTCACTGTAAAACCAAGTTGGAGCTATTACCTCCCCATATATATGTATGGATTGGAGTTTGCAAGTGAAAAGAAACTTTGTGTTCCCAACAAGCTAGGTGAAGTACGGCTTTCACACACACTTATCTCTCAGAACTGAGCATGCGGAGAGACGTTCGTTCATCTAGCACAAAGGGAACGGGTTGCAGGAGAAACGTTTACTCTGGTTTCTCCGTCTGTTTCCTAGTGCCGGTTTGAAGTTCCTGCAGTTTTCACTGTAAAAACGAGTTGGAGCTAGTACCTCCCCATATATATCTATGGAGTGGAGTTTGCAAGTGAAAAGAAACTTTGTGTTCCCTACAAGCTAGGTGACGGACGGCTTTCACACACACTTATCTCTCAGAACTGAGCATGTGGAGAGACGTTCGTTCATCTAGCACAAAGGGAACGGGTTGCAGGAGAAACTTTTACTCTGGTTTCTCAGTCTGTTTCCTAGTGCCGGTTTGAAGTTCCTGCAGTTTTCACTGTAAAACCGAGTTGGAGCTAGTACCTCCCCATATATATGTATGGAGTGGAGTTTGCAAGTGAAAAGAAACTTTGTGTTCCCAACAAGCTAGGTGAAGGACGGCTTTCACACACACTTATCTCTCAGAACTGAGCATGTGGAGAGACGTTCGTTCATCTAGCACAAAGGGAACGGGTTGCAGGAGAAACTTTTACTCTGGTTTCTCAGTCTGTTTCCTAGTGCCGGTTTGAAGTTCCTGCAGTTTTCACTGTAAAACCGAGTTGGAGCTAGTACCTCCCCATATATATGTATGGATTGGAGTTTGCAAGTGAAAAGAAACTTTGTGTTCCCAACAAGCTAGGTGAAGGACGGCTTTCACACACACTTATCTCTCAGAACTGAGCATGCGGAGAGACGTTTGTTCATCTAGCACAAAGGGAACGGGTTGCAGGAGAAACTTTTACTCTGGTTTCTCAGTCTGTTTCCAAGTGCCGGTTTGAAGTTCCTGCAGTTTTCACTGTAAAACCGAGTTGGAGCTAGTACCTCCCCATATATATCTATGGAATGGAGTTTGCAAGTGAAAAGAAACTTTGTGTTCCCAAAAAGCTAGGTGAAGGACGGCTTTCACACACACTTATCTCTCAGAACTGAGCATGTGGAGAGACGTTCGTTCATCTAGCACAAAGGGAACGGGTTGCAGGAGAAACGTTTACTCTGGTTTCTCAGTCTGTTTCCTAGTGCCGGTTTGAAGTTCCTGCAGTTTTCACTGTAAAACCGAGTTGGAGCTAGTACCTCCCCATATATATGTATGGAGTGGAGTTTGCAAGTGAAAAGAAACTTTGTGTTCCCAACAAGCTAGGTGAAGTACGGCTTTCACACACACTTATCTCTCAGAACTGAGCATGTGGAGAGACGTTCGTTCATCTAGCACAAAGGGAACGGGTTGCAGGAGAAACTTTTACTCTGGTTTCTCAGTCTGTTTCCTAGTGCCGGTTTGAAGTTCCTGCAGTTTTCACTGTAAAACCGAGTTGGAGCTAGTACCTCCCCATATATATGTATGGAGTGGAGTTTGCAAGTGAAAAGAAACTTTGTGTTCCCAACAAGCTAGGTGAAGGACGGCTTTCACACACACTTATCTCTCAGAACTGAGCATGTGGAGAGACGTTCGTTCATCTAGCACAAAGGGAACGGGTTGCAGGGGAAACTTTTACTCTGGTTTCTCAGTCTGTTTCCTAGTGCCGGTTTGAAGTTCCTGCAGTTTTCACTGTAAAACCAAGTTGGAGCTATTACCTCCCCATATATATGTATGGATTGGAGTTTGCAAGTGAAAAGAAACTTTGTGTTCCCAACAAGCTAGGTGAAGTACGGCTTTCACACACACTTATCTCTCAGAACTGAGCATGCGGAGAGACGTTCGTTCATCTAGCACAAAGGGAACGGGTTGCAGGAGAAACGTTTACTCTGGTTTCTCCGTCTGTTTCCTAGTGCCGGTTTGAAGTTCCTGCAGTTTTCACTGTAAAAACGAGTTGGAGCTAGTACCTCCCCATATATATCTATGGAGTGGAGTTTGCAAGTGAAAAGAAACTTTGTGTTCCCTACAAGCTAGGTGACGGACGGCTTTCACACACACTTATCTCTCAGAACTGAGCATGTGGAGAGACGTTCGTTCATCTAGCACAAAGGGAACGGGTTGCAGGAGAAACTTTTACTCTGGTTTCTCAGTCTGTTTCCTAGTGCCGGTTTGAAGTTCCTGCAGTTTTCACTGTAAAACCGAGTTGGAGCTAGTACCTCCCCATATATATGTATGGAGTGGAGTTTGCAAGTGAAAAGAAACTTTGTGTTCCCAACAAGCTAGGTGAAGGACGGCTTTCACACACACTTATCTCTCAGAACTGAGCATGTGGAGAGACGTTCGTTCATCTAGCACAAAGGGAACGGGTTGCAGGAGAAACTTTTACTCTGGTTTCTCAGTCTGTTTCCTAGTGCCGGTTTGAAGTTCCTGCAGTTTTCACTGTAAAACCGAGTTGGAGCTAGTACCTCCCCATATATATGTATGGATTGGAGTTTGCAAGTGAAAAGAAACTTTGTGTTCCCAACAATCTAGGTGAAGGACGGCTTTCACACACACTTATCTCTCAGAACTGAGCATGCGGAGAGACGTTTGTTCATCTAGCACAAAGGGAACGGGTTGCAGGAGAAACTTTTACTCTGGTTTCTCAGTCTGTTTCCAAGTGCCGGTTTGAAGTTCCTGCAGTTTTCACTGTAAAACCGAGTTGGAGCTAGTACCTCCCCATATATATCTATGGAATGGAGTTTGCAAGTGAAAAGAAACTTTGTGTTCCCAAAAAGCTAGGTGAAGGAAGGCTTTCACACTCACTTATCTCTCAGAACTGAGCATGTGGAGAGACGTTCGTTCATCTAGCACAAAGTGAACGGGTTGCAGGAGAAACTTTTACTCTGGTTTCTCAGTCTGTTTCCTAGTGCCGGTTTGAAGTTCCTGCAGTTTTCACTGTAAAACCGAGTTGGAGCTAGTACCTCCCCATATATATGTATGGAGTGGAGTTTGCAAGTGAAAAGAAACTTTGTGTTCCCAACAAGCTAGGTGAAGGACGGCTTTCACACACACTTATCTCTCAGAACTGAGCATGTGGAGAGACGTTCGTTCATCTAGCACAAAGGGAACGGGTTGCAGGAGAAACTTTTACTCTGGTTTCTCAGTCTGTTTCCTAGTGCCGGTTTGAAGTTCCTGCAGTTTTCACTGTAAAACCGAGTTGGAGCTAGTACCTCCCCATATATATGTATGGAGTGGAGTTTGCAAGTGAAAAGAAACTTTGTGTTCCAAACAAGCTAGGTGAAGGACGGCTTTCACACACACTTATCTCTCAGAACTGAGCATGTGGAGAGACGTTCGTTCATCTAGCACAAAGGGAACGGGTTGCAGAAGAAACTTTTACTCTGGTTTCTCAGTCTGTTTCCTAGTGCCGGTTTGAAGTTCCTGCAGTTTTCACTGTAAAATCGAGTTGGAGCTAGTACCTCCCCAAATATATCTATGGAGTGGAGTTTTCAAGTGAAAAGAAACTTTGTGTTCCCAACAAGCTAGGTGAAGGACGGCTTTCACACACACTTATCTCTCAGAACTGAGCATGCGGAGAGACGTTCGTTCATCTAGCACAAAGGGAACGGGTTGCAGGAGAAACTTTTACTCTGGTTTCTCAGTCTTTTTCCTAGTGCCGGTTTGAATTTCATGCAGTTTTCACTGTAAAACCGAGTTGGAGCTAGTACCTCCCCATATATATGTATGGAGTGGAGTTTGCAAGTGAAAAGAAACTTTGTGTTCCCAACAAGCTAGGTGAAGGACGGCTTTCACACACACTTATCTCTCAGAACTGAGCATGTGGAGAGACGTTCGTTCATCTAGCACAAAGGGAACGGGTTGCAGGGGAAACTTTTACTCTGGTTTCTCAGTCTGTTTCCTAGTGCCTGTTTGAAGTTCCTGCAGTTTTCACTGTAAAACCGAGTTGGAGCTAGTACCTCCACATATATATGTATGGATTGGAGTTTGAAAATGAAAAAAAACTTTGTGTTCCCAACAAGCTAGGTGAAGGAATTCTTTCACACACACTTATCTCTCAGAAGTGAGCATGCGGAAAGACATTCATTCATCTAGCACAAGGGGAACGGGTTGCCGGAGAAACTTTTACTCTGGTTTCTCAGTCTGTTTCCTATTGCCGGTTTGAAGTTCCTGCAGTTTTCACTGTAAAACCAAGTTGGAGCTATTACCTCCCCATATATATGTATGGAGTGGAGTTTGCAAGTGAAAAGAAACTTTGTGTTCCCAACAAGCTAGGTGAAGTACGGCTTTCACACACACTTATCTCTCAGAACTGAGCATGTGGAGAGACGTTCGTTCATCTAGCACAAAGGGAACGGGTTGCAGGAGAAACTTTTACTCTGGTTTCTCAGTCTGTTTCCTAGTGCCGGTTTGAAGTTCCTGCAGTTTTCACTGTAAAACCGAGTTGGAGCTAGTACCTCCCCATATATATCTATGGAATGGAGTTTGCAAGTGAAAAGAAACTTTGTGTTCCCAAAAAGCTAGGTGAAGGACGGCTTTCACACACACTTATCTCTCAGAACTGAGCATGTGGAGAGACGTTCGTTCATCTAGCACAAAGGGAACGGGTTGCAGGAGAAACTTTTACTCTGGTTTCTCAGTCTGTTTCCTAGTGCCGGTTTGAAGTTCCTGCAGTTTTCACTGTAAAACCGAGTTGGAGCTAGTACCTCCCCATATATATGTATGGAGTGGAGTTTGCAAGTGAAAAGAAACTTTGTGTTCCCAACAAGCTAGGTGAAGTACGGCTTTCACACACACTTATCTCTCAGAACTGAGCATGTGGAGAGACGTTCGTTCATCTAGCACAAAGGGAACGGGTTGCAGGAGAAACTTTTACTCTGGTTTCTCAGTCTGTTTCCTAGTGCCGGTTTGAAGTTCCTGCAGTTTTCACTGTAAAACCGAGTTGGAGCTAGTACCTCCCCATATATATGTATGGAGTGGAGTTTGCAAGTGAAAAGAAACTTTGTGTTCCCAACAAGCTAGGTGAAGGACGGCTTTCACACACACTTATCTCTCAGAACTGAGCATGTGGAGAGACGTTCGTTCATCTAGCACAAAGGGAACGGGTTGCAGGGGAAACTTTTACTCTGGTTTCTCAGTCTGTTTCCTAGTGCCGGTTTGAAGTTCCTGCAGTTTTCACTGTAAAACCAAGTTGGAGCTATTACCTCCCCATATATATGTATGGATTGGAGTTTGCAAGTGAAAAGAAACTTTGTGTTCCCAACAAGCTAGGTGAAGTACGGCTTTCACACACACTTATCTCTCAGAACTGAGCATGCGGAGAGACGTTCGTTCATCTAGCACAAAGGGAACGGGTTGCAGGAGAAACGTTTACTCTGGTTTCTCCGTCTGTTTCCTAGTGCCGGTTTGAAGTTCCTGCAGTTTTCACTGTAAAAACGAGTTGGAGCTAGTACCTCCCCATATATATCTATGGAGTGGAGTTTGCAAGTGAAAAGAAACTTTGTGTTCCCTACAAGCTAGGTGACGGACGGCTTTCACACACACTTATCTCTCAGAACTGAGCATGTGGAGAGACGTTCGTTCATCTAGCACAAAGGGAACGGGTTGCAGGAGAAACTTTTACTCTGGTTTCTCAGTCTGTTTCCTAGTGCCGGTTTGAAGTTCCTGCAGTTTTCACTGTAAAACCGAGTTGGAGCTAGTACCTCCCCATATATATGTATGGAGTGGAGTTTGCAAGTGAAAAGAAACTTTGTGTTCCCAACAAGCTAGGTGAAGGACGGCTTTCACACACACTTATCTCTCAGAACTGAGCATGTGGAGAGACGTTCGTTCATCTAGCACAAAGGGAACGGGTTGCAGGAGAAACTTTTACTCTGGTTTCTCAGTCTGTTTCCTAGTGCCGGTTTGAAGTTCCTGCAGTTTTCACTGTAAAACCGAGTTGGAGCTAGTACCTCCCCATATATATGTATGGATTGGAGTTTGCAAGTGAAAAGAAACTTTGTGTTCCCAACAAGCTAGGTGAAGGACGGCTTTCACACACACTTATCTCTCAGAACTGAGCATGCGGAGAGACGTTTGTTCATCTACCACAAAGGGAACGGGTTGCAGGAGAAACTTTTACTCTGGTTTCTCAGTCTGTTTCCAAGTGCCGGTTTGAAGTTCCTGCAGTTTTCACTGTAAAACCGAGTTGGAGCTAGTACCTCCCCATATATATCTATGGAATGGAGTTTGCAAGTGAAAAGAAACTTTGTGTTCCCAAAAAGCTAGGTGAAGGACGGCTTTCACACACACTTATCTCTCAGAACTGAGCATGTGGAGAGACGTTCGTTCATCTAGCACAAAGGGAACGGGTTGCAGGAGAAACGTTTACTCTGGTTTCTCAGTCTGTTTCCTAGTGCCGGTTTGAAGTTCCTGCAGTTTTCACTGTAAAACCGAGTTGGAGCTAGTACCTCCCCATATATATGTATGGAGTGGAGTTTGCAAGTGAAAAGAAACTTTGTGTTCCCAACAAGCTAGGTGAAGTACGGCTTTCACACACACTTATCTCTCAGAACTGAGCATGTGGAGAGACGTTCGTTCATCTAGCACAAAGGGAACGGGTTGCAGGAGAAACTTTTACTCTGGTTTCTCAGTCTGTTTCCTAGTGCCGGTTTGAAGTTCCTGCAGTTTTCACTGTAAAACCGAGTTGGAGCTAGTACCTCCCCATATATATGTATGGAGTGGAGTTTGCAAGTGAAAAGAAACTTTGTGTTCCCAACAAGCTAGGTGAAGGACGGCTTTCACACACACTTATCTCTCAGAACTGAGCATGTGGAGAGACGTTCGTTCATCTAGCACAAAGGGAACGGGTTGCAGGGGAAACTTTTACTCTGGTTTCTCAGTCTGTTTCCTAGTGCCGGTTTGAAGTTCCTGCAGTTTTCACTGTAAAACCAAGTTGGAGCTATTACCTCCCCATATATATGTATGGATTGGAGTTTGCAAGTGAAAAGAAACTTTGTGTTCCCAACAAGCTAGGTGAAGTACGGCTTTCACACACACTTATCTCTCAGAACTGAGCATGCGGAGAGACGTTCGTTCATCTAGCACAAAGGGAACGGGTTGCAGGAGAAACGTTTACTCTGGTTTCTCCGTCTGTTTCCTAGTGCCGGTTTGAAGTTCCTGCAGTTTTCACTGTAAAAACGAGTTGGAGCTAGTACCTCCCCATATATATCTATGGAGTGGAGTTTGCAAGTGAAAAGAAACTTTGTGTTCCCTACAAGCTAGGTGACGGACGGCTTTCACACACACTTATCTCTCAGAACTGAGCATGTGGAGAGACGTTCGTTCATCTAGCACAAAGGGAACGGGTTGCAGGAGAAACTTTTACTCTGGTTTCTCAGTCTGTTTCCTAGTGCCGGTTTGAAGTTCCTGCAGTTTTCACTGTAAAACCGAGTTGGAGCTAGTACCTCCCCATATATATGTATGGAGTGGAGTTTGCAAGTGAAAAGAAACTTTGTGTTCCCAACAAGCTAGGTGAAGGACGGCTTTCACACACACTTATCTCTCAGAACTGAGCATGTGGAGAGACGTTCGTTCATCTAGCACAAAGGGAACGGGTTGCAGGAGAAACTTTTACTCTGGTTTCTCAGTCTGTTTCCTAGTGCCGGTTTGAAGTTCCTGCAGTTTTCACTGTAAAACCGAGTTGGAGCTAGTACCTCCCCATATATATGTATGGATTGGAGTTTGCAAGTGAAAAGAAACTTTGTGTTCCCAACAATCTAGGTGAAGGACGGCTTTCACACACACTTATCTCTCAGAACTGAGCATGCGGAGAGACGTTTGTTCATCTAGCACAAAGGGAACGGGTTGCAGGAGAAACTTTTACTCTGGTTTCTCAGTCTGTTTCCAAGTGCCGGTTTGAAGTTCCTGCAGTTTTCACTGTAAAACCGAGTTGGAGCTAGTACCTCCCCATATATATCTATGGAATGGAGTTTGCAAGTGAAAAGAAACTTTGTGTTCCCAAAAAGCTAGGTGAAGGAAGGCTTTCACACTCACTTATCTCTCAGAACTGAGCATGTGGAGAGACGTTCGTTCATCTAGCACAAAGTGAACGGGTTGCAGGAGAAACTTTTACTCTGGTTTCTCAGTCTGTTTCCTAGTGCCGGTTTGAAGTTCCTGCAGTTTTCACTGTAAAACCGAGTTGGAGCTAGTACCTCCCCATATATATGTATGGAGTGGAGTTTGCAAGTGAAAAGAAACTTTGTGTTCCAAACAAGCTAGGTGAAGGACGGCTTTCACACACACTTATCTCTCAGAACTGAGCATGTGGAGAGACGTTCGTTCATCTAGCACAAAGGGAACGGGTTGCAGAAGAAACTTTTACTCTGGTTTCTCAGTCTGTTTCCTAGTGCCGGTTTGAAGTTCCTGCAGTTTTCACTGTAAAATCGAGTTGGAGCTAGTACCTCCCCAAATATATCTATGGAGTGGAGTTTTCAAGTGAAAAGAAACTTTGTGTTCCCAACAAGCTAGGTGAAGGACGGCTTTCACACACACTTATCTCTCAGAACTGAGCATGCGGAGAGACGTTCGTTCATCTAGCACAAAGGGAACGGGTTGCAGGAGAAACTTTTACTCTGGTTTCTCAGTCTTTTTCCTAGTGCCGGTTTGAATTTCATGCAGTTTTCACTGTAAAACCGAGTTGGAGCTAGTACCTCCCCATATATATGTATGGAGTGGAGTTTGCAAGTGAAAAGAAACTTTGTGTTCCCAACAAGCTAGGTGAAGGACGGCTTTCACACACACTTATCTCTCAGAACTGAGCATGTGGAGAGACGTTCGTTCATCTAGCACAAAGGGAACGGGTTGCAGGGGAAACTTTTACTCTGGTTTCTCAGTCTGTTTCCTAGTGCCTGTTTGAAGTTCCTGCAGTTTTCACTGTAAAACCGAGTTGGAGCTAGTACCTCCACATATATATGTATGGATTGGAGTTTGAAAATGAAAAAAAACTTTGTGTTCCCAACAAGCTAGGTGAAGGAATTCTTTCACACACACTTATCTCTCAGAAGTGAGCATGCGGAAAGACATTCATTCATCTTGCACAAGGGGAACGGGTTGCCGGAGAAACTTTTACTCTGGTTTCTCAGTCTGTTTCCTATTGCCGGTTTGAAGTTCCTGCAGTTTTCACTGTAAAACCGAGTTGGAGCTAGTACCTCCCCATATATATGTATGGATTGGAGTTTGCAAGTGAAAAGAAACTTTGTGTTCCCAACAAGCTAGGTGAAGTACGGCTTTCACACACACTTATCTCTCAGAACTTAGCATGCGGAGAGACGTTCGTTCATCTAGCACAAAGGGAACGGGTTGCAGGAGAAACTTTTAATCTGGTTTCTCAGTCTGTTTCCTAGTGCCGGTTTGAAGTTCCTGCAGTTTTCACTGTAAAACCGAGTTGGAGCTAGTACCTCCCCATATATATGTACGGAGTGGAGTTTGCAAGTGAAAAGAAACTTTGTGTTCCCAACAAGCTAGGTGAAGGACGGCTTTCACACACACTTATCTCTCAGAACTGAGCATGTGGAGAGACGTTCGTTCATCTAGCACAAAGGGAACGGGTTGCAGGAGAAACTTTTACTCTGGTTTCTCAGTCTGTTTCCTAGTGCCGGTTTGAAGTTCCTGCAGTTTTCACTGTAAAACCGAGTTGGAGCTAGTACCTCCCCATATATATGTATGGAGTGGAGTTTGCAAGTGAAAAGAAACTTTGTGTTCCCAACAAGCTAGGTGAAGGACGGCTTTCACACACACTTATCTCTCAGAACTGAGCATGTGGAGAGACGTTCGTTCATCTAGCACAAAGGGAACGGGTTGCAGGAGAAACTTTTACTCTGGTTTCTCAGTCTGTTTCCTAGTGCCGGTTTGAAGTTCCTGCAGTTTTCACTGTAAAACAGAGTTGGAGCTAGTACCTCCCCATATATATGTATGGAGTGGAGTTTGAAACTGAAAAGAAACTTTGTGTTCCCAACAAGCTAGGTGAAGGAAGGCTTTCACACACACTTATCTCTCAGAACTGAGCATGCGGAGAGACATTCGTTCATGTAGCACAAGGGGAACGGGTTGCAGGAGAAACTTTTACTCTGGTTTCTCAGTCTGTTTCCTAGTGCCGGTTTGAATTTCCTGCAGTTTTCACTGTAAAACCGAGTTGGAGCTAGTACCTCCCCATATATATGTATGGAGTGGAGTTTGCAAGTGAAAAGAAACTTTGTGTTCCCAACAAGCTAGGTGAAGGACGGCTTTCACACACACTTATCTCTCAGAACTGAGCATGTGGAGAGACGTTCGTTCATCTAGCACAAAGGGAACGGGTTGCAGGGGAAACTTTTACTCTGGTTTCTCCGTCTGTTTCCTAGTGCCGGTTTGAAGTTCCTGCAGTTTTCACTGTAAAACCAAGTTGGAGCTAGTACCTCCCCATATATATGTATGGATTGGAGTTTGCAAGTGAAAATAAACTTTGTGTTCCCAACAAGCTAGGTGAAGTACGGCTTTCACACACACTTATCTCTCAGAACTGAGCATGCGGAGAGACGTTCATTCATCTAGCACAAAGGGAACGGGTTGCAGGAGAAACTTTTACTCTGGTTTCTCAGTCTGTTTCCTAGTGCCGGTTTGAAGTTCCTGCAGTTTTCACTGTAAAACCGAGTTGGAGCTAGTACCTCCCCATATATATGTATGGAGTGGTGTTTGCAAGTGAAAAGAAACTTTGTGTTCCCAACAAGCTAGGTGAAGGACGGCTTTCACACACACTTATCTCTCAGAACTGAGCATGCGGAGAGACATTCGTTCATCTAGCACAAAGGGAACGGATTGCAGGGGAAACTTTTACTCTGGTTTCTCAGTCTGTTTGCTAGTGCCGTTTTGAAGTTCCTGCAGTTTTCACTGTAAAACCGAGTTGGAGCTAGTACCTCCCCTTATATATGTATGGAGTGGAGTTTGAAAATGAAAAGAAACTTTGTGTTCCCAACAAGCTAGGTGAAGGAATTCTTTCACACACACTTATCTCTCAGAACTGAGCATGCGGAGAGACATTCATTCATCTAGCACAAGGGGAACGGGTTGCCGGAGAAACTTTTACTCTGGTTTCTCAGTCTGTTTCCTAGTGCCGGTTTGAAGTTCCTGCAGTTTTCACTGTAAAACCAAGTTGGAGCTAGTACCTCCCCATATATATGTATGGATTGGAGTTTGCAAGTGAAAAGAAACTTTGTGTTCCCAACAAGCTAGGTGAAGGACGGCTTTCACACACACTTATCTCTCAGAACTGAGCATGCGGAGAGACGTTCGTTCATCTAGCACAAAGGGAACGGGTTGCAGGAGAAACTTTTACTCTGGTTTCTCAGTTTGTTTCCTAGTGCCGGTTTGAAGTTCCTGCAGTTTTCACTGTAAAACCGAGTTGGAGCTAGTACCTCCCCATATATATGTATGGAGTGGAGTTTGCAAGTGAAAAGAAACTTTGTGTTCCCAACAAGCTAGGTGAAGGACGGCTTTCACACACACTTATCTCTCAGAACGGAGCATGTGGATAGACGTTCGTTCATCTAGCACAAAGGGAACGGGTTGCAGGGGAAACTTTTACTCTGGTTTCTCAGTCTGTTTCCTAGTGCCGGTTTGAAGTTCCTGAAGTTTTCACTGTAAAACCGAGTTGGAGCTCGTACCTCCCCATATATATGTATGGAGTGGAGTTTGAAAATGAAAAGAAACTTTGTGTTCCCAACAAGCTAGGTGAAGGAAGGCTTTCACACACACTTATCTCTCAGAACTGAGCATGCGGAGAGACATTCATTCATCTAGCACAAGGGGAACGGGTTGCAGGAGAAACTTTTACTCTGGTTTCTCAGTCTGTTTCCTAGTGTCGGTTTGAAATTCCTGCAGTTTTCACTGTAAAACCAAGTTGGAGCTAGTACCTCCCCATATATATGTATGGATTGGAGTTTGCAAGTGAAAAGAAACTTTGTGTTCCCAACAAGCTAGGTGAAGTACGGCTTTCACACACACTTATCTCTCAGAACTGAGCATGCGGAGAGACGTTCGTTCATCTAGCACAAAGGGAACGGGTTGCAGGAGAAACTTTTACTCTGGTTTCTCAGTCTGTTTCCTAGTGCCGGTTTGAAGTTCTTGCAGTTTTCACTGTAAAACCGAGTTGGAGCTAGTACCTCCCCATATATATGTATGGAGTGGTGTTTGCAAGTGAAAAGAAACTTTGTGTTCCCAACAAGCTAGGTGAAGGACGGCTTTCACACACACTTATCTCTCAGAACTGAGCATGCGGAGAGACGTTCGTTCATCTAGCACAAAGGGAACGGATTGCAGGGGAAACTTTTACTCTGGTTTCTCAGTCTGTTTGCTAGTGCCGTTTTGAAGTTCCTGCAGTTTTCACTGTAAAACCGAGTTGGAGCTAGTACCTCCCCTTATATATGTATGGAGTGGAGTTTGAAAATGAAAAGAAACTTTGTGTTCCCAACAAGCTAGGTGAAGGAATTCTTTCACACACACTTATCTCTCAGAACTGAGCATGCGGAGAGACATTCATTCATCTAGCACAAGGGGAACGGGTTGCCGGAGAAACTTTTACTCTGGTTTCTCAGTCTGTTTCCTAGTGCCGGTTTGAAGTTCCTGCAGTTTTCACTGTAAAACCAAGTTGGAGCTAGTACCTCCCCATATATATGTATGGATTGGAGTTTGCAAGTGAAAAGAAACTTTGTGTTCCCAACAAGCTAGGTGAAGGACGGCTTTCACACACACTTATCTCTCAGAACTGAGCATGCGGAGAGACGTTCGTTCATCTAGCACAAAGGGAACGGGTTGCAGGAGAAACTTTTACTCTGGCTTCTCAGTTTGTTTCCTAGTGCCGGTTTGAAGTTCCTGCAGTTTTCACTGTAAAACCGAGTTGGAGCTAGTACCTCCCCATATATATGTATGGAGTGGAGTTTGCAAGTGAAAAGAAACTTTGTGTTCCCAACAAGCTAGGTGAAGGACGGCTTTCACACACACTTATCTCTCAGAACGGAGCATGTGGAGAGACGTTCGTTCATCTAGCACAAAGGGAACGGGTTGCAGGGGAAACTTTTACTCTGGTTTCTCAGTCTGTTTCCTAGTGCCGGTTTGAAGTTCCTGAAGTTTTCACTGTAAAACCGAGTTGGAGCTCGTACCTCCCCATATATATGTATGGAGTGGAGTTTGAAAATGAAAAGAAACTTTGTGTTCCCAACAAGCTAGGTGAAGGAAGGCTTTCACACACACTTATCTCTCAGAACTGAGCATGCGGAGAGACATTCATTCATCTAGCACAAGGGGAACGGGTTGCAGGAGAAACTTTTACTCTGGTTTCTCAGTCTGTTTCCTAGTGTCGGTTTGAAGTTCCTGCAGTTTTCACTGTAAAACCAAGTTGGAGCTAGTACCTCCCCATATATATGTATGGATTGGAGTTTGCAAGTGAAAAGAAACTTTGTGTTCCCAACAAGCTAGGTGAAGTACGGCTTTCACACACACTTATCTCTCAGAACTGAGCATGCGGAGAGACGTTCGTTCATCTAGCACAAAGGGAACGGGTTGCAGGAGAAACTTTTACTCTGGATTCTCAGTCTGTTTCCTAGTGCCGGTTTGAAGTTCCTGCAGTTTTCACTGTAAAACCGAGTTGGAGCTAGTACCTCCCCATATATATGTATGGAGTGGAGTTTGCAAGTGTAAAGAAACTTTGTGTTCCCAACAAGCTAGGTGAAGGACGGCTTTCACACACACTTATCTCTCAGAACTGAGCAAGTGGAGAGACGTTCGTTCATCTAGCACAAAGGGAACGGGTTGCAGGGGAAACTTTTACTCTGGTTTCTCAGTCTGTTTGCTAGTGCCGGTTTGAAGTTCCTGCAGTTTTCACTATAAAACCGAGTTGGAGCTAGTACCTCCCCTTATATATGTATGGAGTGGAGTTTGAAAATGAAAAGAAACTTTGTGTTCCCAACAAGCTAGGTGAAGGAATTCTTTCACACACACTTATCTCTCAGAACTGAGCATGCGGAGAGACATTCATTCATCTAGCACAAGGGGAACGGGTTGCCGGAGAAACTTTTACTCTGGTTTCTCAGTCTGTTTCCTAGTGCCGGTTTGAAGTTCCTGCAGTTTTCACTGTAAAACCGAGTTGGAGCTAGTACCTCCCCATATATATGTATGGAGTGGAGTTTGAAACTGAAAAGAAACTTTGTGTTCCCAACAAGCTAGGTGAAGGAAGGCTTTCACACACACTTATCTCTCAGAACTGAGCTTGCGGGGAGACATTCGTTCATCTAGCACAAGGGGAACGGGTTGCAGGGGAAACTTTTACTCTGGTTTCGCAGTCTGTTTCCTAGTGTCGGTTTGATGTTCCTGCAGTTTTCACTGTAAAACCGAGTTGGAGCTAGTACCTCCCCATATATATGTATGGAGTGGAGTTTGCAAGTGAAAAGAAACTTTGTGTTCCCAACAAGCTAGGTGAAGGACGGCTTTCACACACACTTATCTCTCAGAAATGAGCATGCGGAGAGACGTTCGTTCATCTAGCACAAAGGGAACGGGTTGCAGGAGAAACTTTTACTCTGGTTTCTCCGTCTCTTTCCTAGTGCCGGTTTGAAGTTCCTGCAGTTTTCACTGTAAAACCGAGTTGGAGCTAGTACCTCCCCATATATATGTATGGAGTGGAGTTTGCAAGTGAAAAGAAACTTTGTGTTCCCAACAAGCTAGGTGAAGGACGGCTTTCACACACACTTATCTCTCAGAACTGAGCATGCGGAGAGACGTTCGTTCATCTAGCACAAAGGGAACGGGTTGCAGAAGAAACTTTTACTCTGGTTTCTCAGTCTGTTTCCTAGTGCCGGTTTGAAGTTCCTGCAGTTTTCACTGTAAAACCGAGTTGGAGCTAGTACCTCCCCATATATATGTATGGAGTGGAGTTTGCAAGTGAAAAGAAACTTTGTGTTCCCAAAAAGCTAGGTGAAGGACGGCTTTCACACACACTTATCTCTCAGAACTGAGCATGTGGAGAGACGTTCGTTCATCTAGCACAAAGGGAACGGGTTGCAGGAGAAACTTTTACTCTGGTTTCTCAGTCTGTTTCCTAGTGCCGGTTTGAAGTTCCTGCAGTTTTCACTGTAAAACCGAGTTGGAGCTTGTACCTCCCCATATATATCTATGGAGTGGAGTTTGCAAGTGAAAAGAAACTTTGTGTTCCCAACAAGCTAGGTGAAGGACGGCTTTCACACACACTTATCTCTCAGAACTGAGCATGTGGAGAGACGTTCGTTCATCTAGCACAAAGGGAACGGGTTGCAGAAGAAACTTTTACTCTGGTTTCTCAGTCTGTTTCCTAGTGCCGGTTTGAAGTTCCTGCAGTTTTCACTGTAAAATCGAGTTGGAGCTAGTACCTCCCCATATATATCTATGGAGTGGAGTTTGCAAGTGAAAAGAAACTTTGTGTTCCCAACAAGCTAGGTGAAGGACGGCTTTCACACACACTTATCTCTCAGAACTGAGCATGTGGAGAGACGTTCGTTCATCTAGCACAAAGGGAACGGGTTGCAGGAGAAACTTTTACTCTGGTTTCTCAGTCTGTTTCCTAGTGCCGGTTTGAAGTTCCTGCAGTTTTCATTGTAAAACCGAGTTGGAGCTAGTACCTCCCCATATATATGTATGGAGTGGAGTTTGAAACTGAAAAGAAACTTTGTGTTCCCAACAAGCTAGGTGAAGGAAGGCTTTCACACACACTTATCTCTCAGAACTGAGCATGTGGAGAGACGTTCGTTCATCTAGCACAAAGGGAACGGGTTGCAGGAGAAACTTTTACTCTGGTTTCTCAGTCTGTTTCCTAGTGCCGGTTTGAAGTTCCTGCAGTTTTCACTGTAAAACCGAGTTGGAGCTTGTACCTCCCCATATATATGTATGGAGTGGAGTTTGCAAGTGAAAAGAAACTTTGTGTTCCCAACAAGCTAGGTGAAGGACGGCTTTCACACACACTTATCTCTCAAAACTGAGCATGCGGAGAGACGTTCGTTCATCTAGCACAAAGGGAACGGGTTGCAGGAGAAACTTTTACTCTGGTTTCTCAGTCTGTTTCCTAGTGCCGGTTTGAATTTCCTGCAGTTTTCACTGTAAAACCGAGTTGGAGCTAGTACCTCCCCATATATATGTATGGAGTGGAGTTTGCAAGTGAAAAGAAACTTTGTGTTCCCAACAAGCTAGGTGAAGTACGGCTTTCACACACACTTATCTCTCAGAACTGAGCATGCGGAGAGACGTTCATTCATCTAGCACAAAGGGAACGGGTTGCAGGAGAAACTTTTACTCTGGTTTCTCAGTCTGTTTCCTAGTGCCGGTTTGAAGTTCCTGCAGTTTTCACTGTAAAACCGAGTTGGAGCTAGTACCTCCCCATATATATGTATGGAGTGGTGTTTGCAAGTGAAAAGAAACTTTGTGTTCCCAACAAGCTAGGTGAAGGACGGCTTTCACACACACTTATCTCTCAGAACTGAGCATGCGGAGAGACGTTCGTTCATCTAGCACAAAGGGAACGGATTGCAGGGGAAACTTTTACTCTGGTTTCTCAGTCTGTTTGCTAGTGCCGTTTTGAAGTTCCTGCAGTTTTCACTGTAAAACCGAGTTGGAGCTAGTACCTCCCCTTATATATGTATGGAGTGGAGTTTGAAAATGAAAAGAAACTTTGTGTTCCCAACAAGCTAGGTGAAGGAATTCTTTCACACACACTTATCTCTCAGAACTGAGCATGCGGAGAGACATTCATTCATCTAGCACAAGGGGAACGGGTTGCCGGAGAAACTTTTACTCTGGTTTCTCAGTCTGTTTCCTAGTGCCGGTTTGAAGTTCCTGCAGTTTTCACTGTAAAACCAAGTTGGAGCTAGTACCTCCCCATATATATGTATGGATTGGAGTTTGCAAGTGAAAAGAAACTTTGTGTTCCCAACAAGCTAGGTGAAGGATGGCTTTCACACACACTTATCTCTCAGAACTGAGCATGCGGAGAGACGTTCGTTCATCTAGCACAAAGGGAACGGGTTGCAGGAGAAACTTTTACTCTGGTTTCTCAGTTTGTTTCCTAGTGCCGGTTTGAAGTTCCTGCAGTTTTCACTGTAAAACCGAGTTGGAGCTAGTACCTCCCCATATATATGTATGGAGTGGAGTTTGCAAGTGAAAAGAAACTTTGTGTTCCCAACAAGCTAGGTGAAGGACGGCTTTCACACACACTTATCTCTCAGAACGGAGCATGTGGATAGACGTTCGTTCATCTAGCACAAAGGGAACGGGTTGCAGGGGAAACTTTTACTCTGGTTTCTCAGTCTGTTTCCTAGTGCCGGTTTGAAGTTCCTGAAGTTTTCACTGTAAAACCGAGTTGGAGCTCGTACCTCCCCATATATATGTATGGAGTGGAGTTTGAAAATGAAAAGAAACTTTGTGTTCCCAACAAGCTAGGTGAAGGAAGGCTTTCACACACACTTATCTCTCAGAACTGAGCATGCGGAGAGACATTCATTCATCTAGCACAAGGGGAACGGGTTGCAGGAGAAACTTTTACTCTGGTTTCTCAGTCTGTTTCCTAGTGTCGGTTTGAAGTTCCTGCAGTTTTCACTGTAAAACCAAGTTGGAGCTAGTACCTCCCCATGTATATGTATGGATTGGAGTTTGCAAGTGAAAAGAAACTTTGTGTTCCCAACAAGCTAGGTGAAGTACGGCTTTCACACACACTTATCTCTCAGAACTGAGCATGCGGAGAGACGTTCGTTCATCTAGCACAAAGGGAACGGGTTGCAGGAGAAACTTTTACTCTGGTTTCTCAGTCTGTTTCCTAGTGCCGGTTTGAAGTTCCTGCAGTTTTCACTGTAAAACCGAGTTGGAGCTAGTACCTCCCCATATATATGTATGGAGTGGTGTTTGCAAGTGAAAAGAAACTTTGTGTTCCCAACAAGCTAGGTGAAGGACGGCTTTCACACACACTTATCTCTCAGAACTGAGCATGCGGAGAGACGTTCGTTCATCTAGCACAAAGGGAACGGATTGCAGGGGAAACTTTTACTCTGGTTTCTCAGTCTGTTTGCTAGTGCCGTTTTGAAGTTCCTGCAGTTTTCACTGTAAAACCGAGTTGGAGCTAGTACCTCCCCTTATATATGTATGGAGTGGAGTTTGAAAATGAAAAGAAACTTTGTGTTCCCAACAAGCTAGGTGAAGGAATTCTTTCACACACACTTATCTCTCAGAACTGAGCATGCGGAGAGACATTCATTCATCTAGCACAAGGGGAACGGGTTGCCGGAGAAACTTTTACTCTGGTTTCTCAGTCTGTTTCCTAGTGCCGGTTTGAAGTTCCTGCAGTTTTCACTGTAAAACCAAGTTGGAGCTAGTACCTCCCCATATATATGTATGGATTGGAGTTTGCAAGTGAAAAGAAACTTTGTGTTCCCAACAAGCTAGGTGAAGGACGGCTTTCACACACACTTATCTCTCAGAACTGAGCATGCGGAGAGACGTTCGTTCATCTAGCACAAAGGGAACGGGTTGCAGGAGAAACTTTTACTCTGGCTTCTCAGTTTGTTTCCTAGTGCCGGTTTGAAGTTCCTGCAGTTTTCACTGTAAAACCGAGTTGGAGCTAGTACCTCCCCATATATATGTATGGAGTGGAGTTTGCAAGTGAAAAGAAACTTTGTGTTCCCAACAAGCTAGGTGAAGGACGGCTTTCACACACACTTATCTCTCAGAACGGAGCATGTGGAGAGACGTTCGTTCATCTAGCACAAAGGGAACGGGTTGCAGGGGAAACTTTTACTCTGGTTTCTCAGTCTGTTTCCTAGTGCCGGTTTGAAGTTCCTGAAGTTTTCACTGTAAAACCGAGTTGGAGCTCGTACCTCCCCATATATATGTATGGAGTGGAGTTTGAAAATGAAAAGAAACTTTGTGTTCCCAACAAGCTAGGTGAAGGAAGGCTTTCACACACACTTATCTCTCAGAACTGAGCATGCGGAGAGACATTCATTCATCTAGCACAAGGGGAACGGGTTGCAGGAGAAACTTTTACTCTGGTTTCTCAGTCTGTTTCCTAGTGCCGGTTTGAAGTTCCTGCAGTTTTCACTGTAAAACCAAGTTGGAGCTAGTACCTCCCCATATATATGTATGGATTGGAGTTTGCAAGTGAAAAGAAACTTTGTGTTCCCAACAAGCTAGGTGAAGTACGGCTTTCACACACACTTATCTCTCAGAACTGAGCATGCGGAGAGACGTTCGTTCATCTAGCACAAAGGGAACGGGTTGCAGGAGAAACTTTTACTCTGGATTCTCAGTCTGTTTCCTAGTGCCGGTTTGAAGTTCCTGCAGTTTTCACTGTAAAACCGAGTTGGAGCTAGTACCTCCCCATATATATGTATGGAGTGGAGTTTGCAAGTGAAAAGAAACTTTGTGTTCCCAACAAGCTAGGTGAAGGACGGCTTTCACACACACTTATCTCTCAGAACTTAGCATGTGGAGAGACGTTCGTTCATCTAGCACAAAGGGAACGGGTTGCAGTAGAAACTTTTACTCTGGTTTCTCAGTCTGTTTCCTAGTGCCGGTTTGAAGTTCCTGCAGTTTTCACTGTAAAACCGAGTTGGAGCTAGTACCTCCCCATATATATGTATGGAGTGGAGTTTGCAAGTGAAAAGAAACTTTGTGTTCCCAACAAGCTAGGTGAAGGAATTCTTTCACACACACTTATCTCTCAGAACTGAGCATGTGGAGAGACGTTCGTTCATCTAGCACAAAGGGAACGGGTTGCAGGAGAAACTTTTACTCTGGTTTCTCAGTCTGTTTCCTAGTGCCGGTTTGAAGTTCCTGCAGTTTTCACTGTAAAACCGAGTTGGAGCTAGTACCTCCCCATATATATGTATGGAGTGGAGTTTGAAACTGAAAAGAAACTTTGTGTTCCCAACAAGCTAGGTGAAGGAAGGCTTTCACACACACTTATCTCTCAGAACTGAGCTTGCGGGGAGACATTCGTTCATCTAGCACAAGGGGAACGGGTTGCAGGAGAAACTTTTACTCTGGTTTCGCAGTCTGTTTCCTAGTGCCGGTTTGATGTTCCTGCAGTTTTCACTGTAAAACCGAGTTGGAGCTAGTACCTCCCCATATATATGTATGGAGTGGAGTTTGCAAGTGAAAAGAAACTTTGTGTTCCCAACAAGCTAGGTGAAGGACGGCTTTCACACACACTTATCTCTCAGAAATGAGCATGCGGAGAGACGTTCGTTCATCTAGCACAAAGGGAACGGGTTGCAGGGGAAACTTTTACTCTGGTTTCTCCGTCTCTTTCCTAGTGCCGGTTTGAAGTTCCTGCAGTTTTCACTGTAAAACCGAGTTGGAGCTAGTACCTCCCCATATATATGTATGGAGTGGAGTTTGAAAATGAAAAAAAACTTTGTGTTCCCAACAAGCTAGGTGAAGGACGGCTTTCACACACACTTATCTCTCAGAACTGAGCATGCGGAGAGACGTTCGTTCATCTAGCACAAGGGGAACGGGTTGCAGGAGAAACTTTTACTCTGGTTTCTCAGTCTGTTTCCTAGTGCCGGTTTGAAGTTCCTGCAGTTTTCACTGTAAAACCGAGTTGGAGCTAGTACCTCCCCATATATATGTATGGAGTGGAGTTTGCAAGTGAAAAGAAACTTTGTGTTCCAAACAAGCTAGGTGAAGGACGGCTTTCACACACACTTATCTCTCAGAACTGAGCATGCGGAGAGACGTTCGTTCATCTAGCACAAAGGGAACGGGTTGCAGGAGAAACTTTTACTCTGGTTTCTCAGTCTGTTTCCTAGTGCCGGTTTGAAGTTCCTGCAGTTTTCACTGTAAAACCGAGTTGGAGCTTGTACCTCCCCATATATATCTATGGAGTGGAGTTTGCAAGTGAAAAGAAACTTTGTGTTCCCAACAAGCTAGGTGAAGGACGGCTTTCACACGCACTTATCTCTCAGAACTGAGCATGTGGAGAGACGTTCGTTCATCTAGCACAAAGGGAACGGGTTGCAGAAGAAACTTTTACTCTGGTTTCTCAGTCTGTTTCCTAGTGCCGGTTTGAAGTTCCTGCAGTTTTCACTGTAAAATCGAGTTGGAGCTAGTACCTCCCCATATATATCTATGGAGTGGAGTTTGCAAGTGAAAAGAAACTTTGTGTTCCCAACAAGCTAGGTGAAGGACGGCTTTCACACACACTTATCTCTCAGAACTGAGCATGTGAAGAGACGTTCGTTCATCTAGCACAAAGGGAACGGGTTGCAGGAGAAACTTTTACTCTGGTTTCTCAGTCTGTTTCCTAGTGCCGGTTTGAAGTTCCTGCAGTTTTCATTGTAAAACCGAGTTGGAGCTAGTACCTCCCCATATATATGTATGGAGTGGAGTTTGAAACTGAAAAGAAACTTTGTGTTCCCAACAAGCTAGGTGAAGGAAGGCTTTCACACACACTTATCTCTCAGAACTGAGCATGTGGAGAGACGTTCGTTCATCTAGCACAAAGGGAACGGGTTGCAGGAGAAACTTTTACTCTGGTTTCTCAGTCTGTTTCCTAGTGCCGGTTTGAAGTTCCTGCAGTTTTCACTGTAAAACCGAGTTGGAGCTTGTACCTCCCCATATATATGTATGGAGTGGAGTTTGCAAGTGAAAAGAAACTTTGTGTTCCCAACAAGCTAGGTGAAGGACGGCTTTCACACACACTTATCTCTCAAAACTGAGCATGCGGAGAGACGTTCGTTCATCTAGCACAAAGGGAACGGGTTGCAGGAGAAACTTTTACTCTGGTTTCTCAGTCTGTTTCCTAGTGCCGGTTTGAAGTTCCTGCAGTTTTCACTGTAAAACCGAGTTGGAGCTAGTACCTCCCCATATATATGTATGGAGTGGAGTTTGCAAGTGAAAAGAAACTTTGTGTTCCCAACAAGCTAGGTGAAGGACGGCTTTCACACACACTTATCTCTCAGAACTGAGCATGTGGAGAGACGTTCGTTCATCTAGCACAAAGGGAACGGGTTGCAGGGGAAACTTTTACTCTGGTTTCTCAGTCTGTTTCCTAGTGCCGGTTTGAAGTTCCTGCAGTTTTCACTGTAAAACCGAGTTGGAGCTAGTACCTCCCCATATATATGTATGGATTGGAGTTTGAAAATGAAAAAAAACTTTGTGTTCCCAACAAGCTAGGTGAAGGAATTCTTTCACACACACTTATCTCTCAGAACTGAGCATGCGGAAAGACGTTCATTCATCTAGCACAAAGGGAACGGGTTGCAGGAGAAACTTTTACTCTGGTTTCTCAGTCTGTTTCCTAGTGCCGGTTTGAAGTTCCTGCAGTTTTCACTGTAAAACCGAGTTGGAGCTATTACCTCCCCATATATATGTATGGATTGGAGTTTGCAAGTGAAAAGAAACTTTGTGTTCCCAACAAGCTAGGTGAAGTACGGCTTTCACACACACTTATCTCTCAGAACTTAGCATGCGGAGAGACGTTCGTTCATCTAGCACAAAGGGAACGGGTTGCAGGAGAAACTTTTACTCTGGTTTCTCCGTCTGTTTCCTAGTGCCGGTTTGAAGTTCCTGCAGTTTTCACTGTAAAACCGAGTTGGAGCTAGTACCTCCCCATAAAAATGTATGGAGTGGAGTTTGCAAGTGAAAAGAAACTTTGTGTTCCCAACAAGCTAGGTGAAGGACGGCTTTCACACACACTTATCTCTCAGAACTGAGCATGTGGAGAGACGTTCGTTCATCTAGCACAAAGGGAACGGGTTGCAGGAGAAACTTTTACTCTGGTTTCTCAGTCTGTTTCCTAGTGCCGGTTTGAAGTTCCTGCAGTTTTCACTGTAAAACCGAGTTGGAGCTAGTACCTCCCCATATATATGTATGGAGTGGAGTTTGCAAGTGAAAAGAAACTTTGTGTTCCCAACAAGCCAGGTGAAGGACGGCTTTCACACACACTTATCTCTCAGAACTGAGCATGTGGAGAGACGTTCGTTCATCTAGCACAAAGGGAACGGGTTGCAGGAGAAACTTTTACTCTGGTTTCTCAGTCTGTTTCCTAGTGCCGGTTTGAAGTTCCTGCAGTTTTCACTGTAAAACCGAGTTGGAGCTAGTACCTCCCCATATATATGTATGGAGTGGAGTTTGAAACTGAAAAGAAACTTTGTGTTCCCAACAAGCTAGGTGAAGGAAGGCTTTCACACACACTTATCTCTCAGAACTGAGCATGCGGAGAGACATTCGTTCATGTAGCACAAGGGGAACGGGTTGCAGGAGAAACTTTTACTCTGGTTTCTCAGTCTGTTTCCTAGTGCCGGTTTGAAGTTCCTGCAGTTTTCACTGTAAAACCGAGTTGGAGCTAGTACCTCCCCATATATATGTATGGAGTGGAGTTTGCAAGTGAAAAGAAACTTTGTGTTCCCAACAAGCTAGGTGAAGGACGGCTTTCACACACACTTATCTCTCAGAACTGAGCATGTGGAGAGACGTTCGTTCATCTAGCACAAATGGAACGGGTTGCAGGGGAAACTTTTACTCTGGTTTCTCCGTCTCTTTCCTAGTGCCGGTTTGAAGTTCCTGCAGTTTTCACTGTAAAACCGAGTTGGAGCTAGTACCTCCCCATATATATGTATGGATTGGAGTTTGAAAATGAAAAAAAACTTTGTGTTCCCAACAAGCTAGGTGAAGGAATTCTTTCACACACACTTATCTCTCAGAACTGAGCATGCGGAAAGACATTCATTCATCTAGCAGAAGGGGAACGGGTTGCCGGAGAAACTTTTACTCTGGTTTCTCAGTCTGTTTCCTAGTGCCGGTTTGAAGTTCCTGCAGTTTTCACTGTAAAACCAAGTTGGAGCTATTACCTCCCCATATATATGTATGGATTGGAGTTTGCAAGTGAAAAGAAACTTTGTGTTCCCAACAAGCTAGGTGAAGTACGGCTTTCACACACACTTATCTCTCAGAACTTAGCATGCGGAGAGACGTTCGTTCATCTAGCACAAAGGGAACGGGTTGCAGGAGAAACGTTTACTCTGGTTTCTCCGTCTGTTTCCTAGTGCCGGTTTGAAGTTCCTGCAGTTTTCACTGTAAAACCGAGTTGGAGCTAGTACCTCCCCATATATATGTATGGAGTGGAGTTTGCAAGTGAAAAGAAACTTTGTGTTCCCAACAAGCTAGGTGAAGGACGGCTTTCACACACACTTATCTCTCAGAACTTAGCATGTGGAGAGACGTTCGTTCATCTAGCACAAAGGGAACGGGTTGCAGTAGAAACTTTTACTCTGGTTTCTCAGTCTGTTTCCTAGTGCCGGTTTGAAGTTCCTGCAGTTTTCACTGTAAAACCGAGTTGGAGCTAGTACCTCCCCATATATATGTATGGAGTGGAGTTTGCAAGTGAAAAGAAACTTTGTGTTCCCAACAAGCTAGGTGAAGGACGGCTTTCACACACACTTATCTCTCAGAACTGAGCATGTGGAGAGACGTTCGTTCATCTAGCACAAAGGGAACGGGTTGCAGGAGAAACTTTTACTCTGGTTTCTCAGTCTGTTTCCTAGTGCCGGTTTGAAGTTCCTGCAGTTTTCACTGTAAAACCGAGTTGGAGCTAGTACCTCCCCGTATATATGTATGGAGTGGAGTTTGAAACTGAAAAAAACTTTGTGTTCCCAACAAGCTAGGTGAAGGAAGGCTTTCACACACACTTATCTCTCAGAACTGAGCATGCGGAGAGACATTCGTTCATGTAGCACAAGGGGAACGGGTTGCAGGAGAAACTTTTACTCTGGTTTCTCAGTCTGTTTCCTAGTGCCGGTTTGAATTTCCTGCAGTTTTCACTGTAAAACCGAGTTGGAGCTATTACCTCCCCATATATATGTATGGAGTGGAGTTTGCAAGTGAAAAGAAACTTTGTGTTCCCAACAAGCTAGGTGAAGGACGGCTTTCACACACACTTATCTCTCAGAACTGAGCATGTGGAGGGACGTTCGTTCATCTAGCACAAAGGGAACGGTTTGCAGGGGAAACTTTTACTCTGGTTTCTCAGTCTGTTTCCTAGTGCCGGTTTGAAGTTCCTGCAGTTTTCACTGTAAAACCGAGTTGGAGCTAGTACCTCCCCATATATATGTATGGATTGGAGTTTGAAAATGAAAAAAAACTTTGTGTTCCCAACAAGCTAGGTGAAGGAATTCTTTCACACACACTTATCTCTCAGAACTGAGCATGCGGAAAGACATTCATTCATCTAGCACAAGGGGAACGGGTTGCAGGAGAAACTTTTACTCTGGTTTCTCCGTCTGTTTCCTAGTGCCGGTTTGAAGTTCCTGCAGTTTTCACTGTAAAACCAAGTTGGAGCTAGTACCTCCCCATATATATGTATGGATTGGAGTTTGCAAGTGAAAAGAAACTTTGTGTTCCAAACAAGCTAGGTGAAGGACGGCTTTCACACACACTTATCTCTCAGAACTGAGCATGCGGAGAGACGTTCGTTCATCTAGCACAAAGGGAACGGGTTGCAGGAGAAACTTTTACTCTGGTTTCTCAGTTTGTTTCCTAGTGCCGGTTTGAAGTTCCTGCAGTTTTCACAGTAAAACCGAGTTGGAGCTAGTACCTCCCCATATATATGTATGGAGTGGAGTTTGCAAGTGAAAAGAAACTTTGTGTTCCCAACAAGCTAGGTGAAGGACGGCTTTCACACACACTTATCTCTCAGAACGGAGCAAGTGGAGAGACGTTCGTTCATCTAGCACAAAGGGAACGGGTTGCAGGGGAAACTTTTACTGTGGTTTCTCAGTCTGTTTCCTAGTGCCGGTTTGAAGTTCCTGCAGTTTTCACTGTAAAACCGAGTTGGAGCTCGTACCTCCCCATATATATGTATGGAGTGGAGTTTGAAAATGAAAAGAAACTTTGTGTTCCCAACAAGCTAGGTGAAGGAAGGCTTTCACACACACTTATCTCTCAGAACTGAGCATGCGGAGAGACATTCATTCATCTAGCACAAGGGGAACGGGTTGCAGGAGAAACTTTTACTCTGGTTTCTCAGTCTGTTTCCTAGTGTCGGTTTGAAGTTTCTGCAGTTTTCACTGTAAAACCAAGTTGGAGCTAGTACCTCCCCATATATATGTATGGATTGGAGTTTGCAAGTGAAAAGAAACTTTGTGTTCCCAACAAGCTAGGTGAAGGACGGCTTTCACACACACTTATCTCTCAGAACTGAGCATGCGGAGAGACGTTCGTTCATCTAGCACAAAGGGAACGGGTTGCAGGAGAAACTTTTACACTGGTTTCTCAGTCTGTTTCCTAGTGCCGGTTTGAAGTTCCTGCAGTTTTCACTGTAAAACCGAGTTGGAGCTAGTACCTCCCGATATATATGTATGGAGTGGAGTTTGCAAGTGAAAAGAAACTTTGTGTTCCCAACAAGCTAGGTGAAGGACGGCTTTCACACACACTTATCTCTCAGAACTGAGCATGTGGAGAGACGTTCGTTCATCTAGCACAAAGGGAACGGGTTGCAGGAGAAACTTTTACTCCGGTTTCTCAGTCTGTTTCCTAGTGCCGGTTTGAAGTTCCTGCAGTTTTCACTGTAAAACCGAGTTGGAGCTAGTACCTCCCCATATATATGTATGGAGTGGAGTTTGCAAGTGAAAAGAAACTTTGTGTTCCCAACAAGCTAGGTGAAGGACGGCTTTCACACACACTTATCTCTCAGAACTGAGCATGCGGAGAGACGTTTGTTCATCTAGCACAAAGGGAACGGGTTGCAGGAGAAACTTTTACTCTGGTTTCTCAGTCTGTTTCCTAGTGCCGGTTTGAAGTTCCTGCAGTTTACACTGTAAAACCGAGTTGGAGCTATACCTCCCCATATATATCTATGGAATGGAGTTTGCAAGTGAAAAGAAACTTTGTGTTCCCAAAAAGCTAGGTGAAGGACGGCTTTCACACACACTTATCTCTCAGAACTGAGCATGTGGAGAGACGTTCGTTCATCTAGCACAAAGGGAACGGGTTGCAGGAGAAACTTTTTCTGGTTTCTCAGTCTGTTTCCTAGTGCCGGTTTGAAGTTCCTGCAGTTTTCACTGTAAAACCGAGTTGGAGCTAGTACCTCCCCATATATATCTATGGAGTGGAGGTTGCAAGTGAAAAGAAACTTTGTGTTCCCAAAAAGCTAGGTGAAGTACGGCTTTCACACACACTTATCTCTCAGAACTGAGCATGTGGAGAGACGTTCGTTCATCTAGCACAAAGGGAACGGGTTGCAGGAGAAACTTTTACTCTGGTTTCTCAGTCTGTTTCCTAGTGCCGGTTTGAAGTTCCTGCAGTTTTCACTGTAAAACCGAGTTGGATCTAGTACCTCCCCATATATATGTATGGAGTGGAGTTTGCAAGTGAAAAGAAACTTTGTGTTCCCAACAAGCTAGGTGAAGGACGGCTTTCACACACACTTATCTCTCAGAACTGAGCATGCGGAGAGCCGTTCGTCCATCTAGCACAAAGGGAACGGGTTGCAGGAGAAACTTTTACTCTGGTTTCTCAGTCTGTTTCCTAGTGCCGGTTTGAAGTTCCTGCAGTTTTCAATGTAAAACCGAGTTGGAGCTAGTACCTCCCCATATATATCTATGGAGTGGAGTTTGCAACTGAAAAGAAACTTTGTGTTCCCAACAAGCTAGGTGAAGGACGGCTTTCACACACACTTATCTCTCAGAACTGAGCATGTGGAGAGACGTTCGTTCATCTAGCACAAAGGGAACGGGTTGCAGGAGAAACTTTTACTCTGGTTTCTCAGTCTGTTTCCTAGTGCCGGTTTGAAGTTCCTGCAGTTTTCACTGTAAAACCGAGTTGGAGCTAGTACCTCCCCATATATATCTATGGAGTGGATTTTGCAAGTGAAAAGAAACTTTGTGTTCCCAACAAGCTAGGTGAAGGACGGCTTTCACACACACTTATCTCTCAGAACTGAGCATGCGGAGAGACGTTTGTTCATCTAGCACAAAGGGAACGGGTTGCAGGAGAAACTTTTACTCTGGTTTCTCAGTCTGTTTCCTAGTGCCGGTTTGAAGTTCCTGCAGTTTTCACTGTAAAAAAGAGTTGGAGCTAGTACCTCCCCATATATATCTATGGAGTGGAGTTTGCAAGTGAAAAGAAACTTTGTGTTCCCAACAAGCTAGGTGAAGGACGGCTTTCACACACACTTATCTCTCAGAACTGAGCATGTGGAGAGACGTTCGTTCATCTAGCACAAAAGGAACGGGTTGCAGGAGAAACTTTTACTCTGGTTTCTCAGTCTGTTTCCTAGTGCCGGTTTGAAGTTCCTGCAGTTTTCACTGTAAAACCGAGTTGGAGCTAGTACCTCCCCATATATATGTATGGAGTGGAGTTTGCAAATGAAAAGAAACTTTGTGTTCCCAACAAGCTAGGTGAAGGACGGCTTTCACACACACTTATCTCTCAGACCTGAGCATGCGGAGAGACGTTTGTTCATCTAGCACAAAGGGAACGGGTTGCAGGAGAAACTTTTACTCTGGTTTCTCAGTCTGTTTCCTAGTGCCGGTTTGAAGTTCCTGCAGTTTACACTGTAAAACCGAGTTGGAGCTAGTACCTCCCCATATATATCTATGGAATGGAGTTTGCAAGTGAAAAGAAACTTTGTGTTCCCAAAAAGCTAGGTGAAGGACGGCTTTCACACACACTTATCTCTCAGAACTGAGCATGTGGAGAGACGTTCGTTCATCTAGCACAAAGGGAACGGGTTGCAGGAGAAACTTTTTCTGGTTTCTCAGTCTGTTTCCTAGTGCCGGTTTGAAGTTCCTGCAGTTTTCACTGTAAAACCGATTTGGAGCTAGTACCTCCCCATATATATCTATGGAGTGGAGGTTGCAAGTGAAAAGAAACTTTGTGTTCCCAAAAAGCTAGGTGAAGTACGGCTTTCACACACACTTATCTCTCAGAACTGAGCATGTGGAGAGACGTTTGTTCATCTAGCACAAAGGGAACGGGTTGCAGGAGAAACTTTTACTCTGGTTTCTCAGTCTGTTTCCTAGTGCCGGTTTGAAGTTCCTGCAGTTTTCACTGTAAAACCGAGTTGGATCTAGTACCTACCCATATATATGTATGGAGTGGAGTTTGCAAGTGAAAAGAAACTTTGTGTTCCCAACAAGCTAGGTGAAGGACGGCTTTCACACACACTTATCTCTCAGAACTGAGCATGTGGAGAGACGTTCGTTCATCTAGCACAAAGGGAACGGGTTGCAGGAGAAACTTTTACTCTGGTTTCTCAGTCTGTTTCCTAGTGCCGGTTTGAAGTTCCTGCAGTTTTCTCTGTAAAACCGAGTTGGAGCTAGTACCTCCCCATATATATGTATGGAGTGGAGTTTGCAAGTGAAAAGAAACTTTGTGTTCCCAACAAGCTAGGTGAAGGAATTCTTTCACACACACTTATCTCTCAGAACTGAGCATGCGGAGAGACATTCATTCATCTAGCACAAGGGGAACTGGTTGCCGGAGAAACTTTTACTCTGGTTTCTCAGTCTGTTTCCTAGTGCCGGTTTGAAGTTCCTGCAGTTTTCACTGTAAAACCAAGTTGGAGCTAGTACCTCCCCATATATATGTATGGAGTGGAGTTTGCAAGTGAAAAGAAACTTTGTGTTCCCAACAAGCTAGGTGAAGGACGGCTTTCACACACACTTATCTCTCAGAACTGAGCATGCGGAGAGACGTTTGTTCATCTAGCACAAAGGGAACGGGTTGCAGGAGAAACTTTTACTCTGGTTTCTCAGTCTGTTTCCTAGTGCCGGTTTGAAGTTCCTGCAGTTTACACTGTAAAACCGAGTTGGAGCTAGTACCTCCCCATATATATCTATGGAATGGAGTTTGCAAGTGAAAAGAAACTTTGTGTTCCCAAAAAGCTAGGTGAAGGACGGCTTTCACACACACTTATCTCTCAGAACTGAGCATGTGGAGAGACGTTCGTTCATCTAGCACAAAGGGAACGGGTTGCAGGAGAAACTTTTTCTGGTTTCTCAGTCTGTTTCCTAGTGCCGGTTTGAAGTTCCTGCAGTTTTCACTGTAAAACCGAGTTGGAGCTAGTACCTCCCCATATATATCTATGGAGTGGAGGTTGCAAGTGAAAAGAAACTTTGTGTTCCCAAAAAGCTAGGTGAAGTACGGCTTTCACACACACTTATCTCTCAGAACTGAGCATGTGGAGAGACGTTCGTTCATCTAGCACAAAGGGAACGGGTTGCAGGAGAAACTTTTACTCTGGTTTCTCAGTCTGTTTCCTAGTGCCGGTTTGAAGTTCCTGCAGTTTTCACTGTAAAACCGAGTTGGATCTAGTACCTCCCCATATATATGTATGGAGTGGAGTTTGCAAGTGAAAAGAAACTTTGTGTTCCCAACAAGCTAGGTGAAGGAATTCTTTCACACACACTTATCTCTCAGAACTGAGCATGCGGAGAGACATTCATTCATCTAGCACAAGGGGAACTGGTTGCCGGAGAAACTTTTACTCTGGTTTCTCAGTCTGTTTCCTAGTGCCGGTTTGAAGTTCCTGCAGTTTTCACTGTAAAACCAAGTTGGAGCTAGTACCTCCCCATATATATGTATGGATTGGAGTTTGCAAGTGAAAAGAAACTTTGTGTTCCCAACAAGCTAGGTGAAGGACGGCTTTCACACACACTTATCTCTCAGAACTGAGCATGCGGAGAGCCGTTCGTTCATCTAGCACAAAGGGAACGGGTTGCAGGAGAAACTTTTACTCTGGTTTCTCAGTCTGTTTCCTAGTGCCGGTTTGAAGTTCCTGCAGTTTTCACTGTAAAACCGAGTTGGAGCTAGTACCTCCCCATATATATCTATGGAGTGGAGTTTGCAACTGAAAAGAAACTTTGTGTTCCCAACAAGCTAGGTGAAGGACGGCTTTCACACACACTTATCTCTCAGAACTGAGCATGTGGAGAGACGTTCGTTCATCTAGCACAAAGGGAACGGGTTGCAGGAGAAACTTTTACTCTGGTTTCTCAGTCTGTTTCCTAGTGCCGGTTTGAAGTTCCTGCAGTTTTCACTGTAAAAAAGAGTTGGAGCTAGTACCTCCCCATATATATCTATGGAGTGGAGTTTGCAAGTGAAAAGAAACTTTGTGTTCCCAACAAGCTAGGTGACGGACGGTTTTCACACACACTTATCTCTCAGAACTGAGCATGTGGAGAGACGTTCGTTCATCTAGCACAAAGGGAACGGGTTGCAGGAGAAACTTTTACTCTGGTTTCTCAGTCTGTTTCCTAGTGCCGGTTTGAAGTTCCTGCAGTTTTCACTGTAAAACCGAGTTGGAGCTAGTACCTCCCCATATATATGTATGGAGTGGAGTTTGCAAGTGAAAAGAAACTTTGTGTTCCCAACAAGCTAGGTGAAGGACGGCTTTCACACACACTTATCTCTCAGAACTAAGCATGCGGAGAGACGTTTGTTCATCTAGCACAAAGGGAACGGGTTGCAGGAGAAACTTTTACTCTGGTTTCTCAGTCTGTTTCCTAGTGCCGGTTTGAAGTTCCTGCAGTTTACACTGTAAAACCGAGTTGGAGCTAGTACCTCCCCATATATATCTATGGAATGGAGTTTGAAAGTGAAAAGAAACTTTGTGTTCCCAAAAAGCTAGGTGAAGGACGGCTTTCACACGCACTTATCTCTCAGAACTGAGCATGTGGAGAGACGTTCGTCCATCTAGCACAAAGGGAACGGGTTGCAGGAGAAACTTTTTCTGGTTTCTCAGTCTGTTTCCTAGTGCCGGTTTGAAGTTCCTGCAGTTTTCACTGTAAAACCGAGTTGGAGCTAGTACCTCCCCATATATATCTATGGAGTGGAGGTTGCAAGTGAAAAGAAACTTTGTGTTCCCAAAAAGCTAGGTGAAGTACGGCTTTCACACACACTTATCTCTCAGAACTTAGCATGTGGAGAGACGTTCGTTCATCTAGCACAAAGGGAACGGGTTGCAGGAGAAACTTTTACTCTGGTTTCTCAGTCTGTTTCCTAGTGCCGGTTTGAAGTTCCTGCAGTTTTCACTGTAAAACCGAGTTGGATCTAGTACCTCCCCATATATATGTATGGAGTGGAGTTTGCAAGTGAAAAGAAACTATGTGTTCCCAACAAGCTAGGTGAAGGACGGCTTTCACACACACTTATCTCTCAGAACTGAGCATGTGGAGAGACGTTCGTTCATCTAGCACAAAGGGAACGGGTTGCAGGAGAAACTTTTACTCTGGTTTCTCAGTCTGTTTCCTAGTGCCGGTTTGAAGTTCCTGCAGTTTTCACTGTAAAACCGAGTTGGAGCTAGTACCTCCCCATATATATGTATGGAGTGGAGTTTGCAAGTGGAAAGAAACTTTGTGTTCCCAACAAGCTAGGTGAAGGAATTCTTTCACACACACTTATCTCTCAGAACTGAGCATGCGGAGAGACATTCATTCATCTAGCACAAGGGGAACTGGTTGCCGGAGAAACTTTTACTCTGGTTTCTCAGTCTGTTTCCTAGTGCCGGTTTGAAGTTCCTGCAGTTTTCACTGTAAAACCGAGTTGGAGCTAGTACCTCCCCATATATATGTATGGATTGGAGTTTGCAAGTGAAAAGAAACTTTGTGTTCCCAACAAGCTAGGTGAAGGACGGCTTTCACACACACTTATCTCTCAGAACTGAGCATGCGGAGAGACGTTTGTTCATCTAGCACAAAGGGAACGGGTTGCAGGAGAAACTTTTACTCTGGTTTCTCAGTCTGTTTCCTAGTGCCGGTTTGAAGTTCCTGCAGTTTTCACTGTAAAACCGAGTTGGAGCTAGTACCTCCCCATATATATCTATGGAATGGAGTTTGCAAGTGAAAAGAAACTTTGTGTTCCCAAAAAGCTAGGTGAAGGACGGCTTTCACACACACTTATCTCTGAGAACTGAGCATGTGGAGAGACGTTCGTTCATCTAGCAAAAAGGGAACGGGTTGCAGGAGAAACTTTTACTCTGGTTTCTCAGTCTGTTTCCTAGTGCCGGTTTGAAGTTCCTGCAGTTTTCACTGTAAAACCGAGTTGGAGCTAGTACCTCCCCATATATATGTATGGAGTGGAGTTTGCAAGTGAAAAGAAACTTTGTGTTCCCAACAAGCTAGGTGAAGGACGGCTTTCACACACACTTATCTCTCAGAACTGAGCATGTGGAGAGACGTTCGTTCATCTAGCACAAAGGGAACGGGTTGCAGGAGAAACTTTTACTCTGGTTTCTCAGTCTCTTTCCAAGTGTCGGTTTGAAGTTCCTGCAGTTTTCACTGTAAAACCAAGTTGGAGCTATTACCTCCCCATATATATGTATGGATTGGAGTTTGCAAGTGAAAAGAAACTTTGTGTTCCCAAAAAGCTAGGTGAAGTACGGCTTTCACACACACTTATCTCTCAGAACTGAGCATGCGGAGAGACGTTCGTTCATCTAGCACAAAGGGAACGGGTTGCAGGAGAAACGTTTACTCTGGTTTCTCCGTCTGTTTCCTAGTGCCGGTTTGAAGTTCCTGCAGTTTTCATGTAAAAACGAGTTGGAGCTAGTACCTCCCCATAAATATCTATGGAGTGGAGTTTGCAAGTGAAAAGAAACTTTGTGTTCCCAAGAAGCTAGGTGACGGACGGCTTTCACACACACTTATCTCTCAGAACTGAGCATGTGGAGAGACGTTCGTTCATCTAGCACAAAGGGAACGGGTTGCAGGAGAAACTTTTACTCTGGTTTCTCAGTCTGTTTCCTAGTGCCGGTTTGAAGTTCCTGCAGTTTTCACTGTAAAACCGAGTTGGAGCTAGTACCTCCCCATGTATATGTATGGAGTGGAGTTTGCAAGTGAAAAGAAACTTTGTGTTCCCAACAAGCTAGGTGAAGGACGGCTTTCACACACACTTATCTCTCAGAACTGAGCATGCGGAGAGACGTTTGTTCATCTAGCACAAAGGGAACGGGTTGCAGGAGAAACTTTTACTCTGGTTTCTCAGTCTGTTTCCTAGTGCCGGTTTGAAGTTCCTGCAGTTTTCACTGTAAAACCGAGTTGGAGCTAGTACCTCCCCATATATATCTATGGAATGGAGTTTGCAAGTGAAAAGAAACTTTGTGTTCCCAAAAAGCTAGGTGAAGGACGGCTTTCACACACACTTATCTCTCAGAACTGAGCATGTGGAGAGACGTTCGTTCATCTAGCACAAAGGGAACGGGTTGCAGGAGAAACTTTTACTCTGGTTTCTCAGTCTGTTTCCTAGTGCCGGTTTGAAGTTCCTGCAGTTTTCTCTGTAAAACCGAGTTGGAGCTAGTACCTCCCCATATATATGTATGGAGTGGAGTTTGCAACTGAAAAGAAACTTTGTGTTCCCAACAAGCTAGGTGAAGGAATTCTTTCACACACACTTATCTCTCAGAACTGAGCATGCGGAGAGACATTCATTCATCTAGCACAAGGGGAACTGGTTGCCGGAGAAACTTTTACTCTGGTTTCTCAGTCTGTTTCCTAGTGCCGGTTTGAAGTTCCTGCAGTTTTCACTGTAAAACCAAGTTGGAGCTAGTACCTCCCCATATATATGTATGGAGTGGAGTTTGCAAGTGAAAAGAAACTTTGTGTTCCCAACAAGCTAGGTGAAGGACGGCTTTCACACACACTTATCTCTCAGAACTGAGCATGCGGAGAGACGTTTGTTCATCTAGCACAAAGGGAACGGGTTGCAGGAGAAACTTTTACTCTGGTTTCTCAGTCTGTTTCCTAGTGCCGGTTTGAAGTTCCTGCAGTTTACACTGTAAAACCGAGTTGGAGCTAGTACCTCCCCATATATATCTATGGAATGGAGTTTGCAAGTGAAAAGAAACTTTGTGTTCCCAAAAAGCTAGGTGAAGGACGGCTTTCACACACACTTATCTCTCAGAACTGAGCATGTGGAGAGACGTTCGTTCATCTAGCACAAAGGGAACGGGTTGCAGGAGAAACTTTTTCTGGTTTCTCAGTCTGTTTCCTAGTGCCGGTTTGAAGTTCCTGCAGTTTTCACTGTAAAACCGAGTTGGAGCTAGTACCTCCCCATATATATCTATGGAGTGGAGGTTGCAAGTGAAAAGAAACTTTGTGTTCCCAAAAAGCTAGGTGAAGTACGGCTTTCACACACACTTATCTCTCAGAACTGAGCATGTGGAGAGACGTTCGTTCATCTAGCACAAAGGGAACGGGTTGCAGGAGAAACTTTTACTCTGGTTTCTCAGTCTGTTTCCTAGTGCCGGTTTGAAGTTCCTGCAGTTTTCACTGTAAAACCGAGTTGGATCTAGTACCTCCCCATATATATGTATGGAGTGGAGTTTGCAAGTGAAAAGAAACTTTGTGTTCCCAACAAGCTAGGTGAAGGAATTCTTTCACACACACTTATCTCTCAGAACTGAGCATGCGGAGAGACATTCATTCATCTAGCACAAGGGGAACTGGTTGCCGGAGAAACTTTTACTCTGGTTTCTCAGTCTGTTTCCTAGTGCCGGTTTGAAGTTCCTGCAGTTTTCACTGTAAAACCAAGTTGGAGCTAGTACCTCCCCATATATATGTATGGATTGGAGTTTGCAAGTGAAAAGAAACTTTGTGTTCCCAACAAGCTAGGTGAAGGACGGCTTTCACACACACTTATCTCTCAGAACTGAGCATGCGGAGAGCCGTTCGTTCATCTAGCACAAAGGGAACGGGTTGCAGGAGAAACTTTTACTCTGGTTTCTCAGTCTGTTTCCTAGTGCCGGTTTGAAGTTCCTGCAGTTTTCACTGTAAAACCGAGTTGGAGCTAGTACCTCCCCATATATATCTATGGAGTGGAGTTTGCAACTGAAAAGAAACTTTGTGTTCCCAACAAGCTAGGTGAAGGACGGCTTTCACACACACTTATCTCTCAGAACTGAGCATGTGGAGAGACGTTCGTTCATCTAGCACAAAGGGAACGGGTTGCAGGAGAAACTTTTACTCTGGTTTCTCAGTCTGTTTCCTAGTGCCGGTTTGAAGTTCCTGCAGTTTTCACTGTAAAAAAGAGTTGGAGCTAGTACCTCCCCATATATATCTATGGAGTGGAGTTTGCAAGTGAAAAGAAACTTTGTGTTCCCAACAAGCTAGGTGACGGACGGTTTTCACACACACTTATCTCTCAGAACTGAGCATGTGGAGAGACGTTCGTTCATCTAGCACAAAGGGAACGGGTTGCAGGAGAAACTTTTACTCTGGTTTCTCAGTCTGTTTCCTAGTGCCGGTTTGAAGTTCCTGCAGTTTTCACTGTAAAACCGAGTTGGAGCTAGTACCTCCCCATATATATGTATGGAGTGGAGTTTGCAAGTGAAAAGAAACTTTGTGTTCCCAACAAGCTAGGTGAAGGACGGCTTTCACACACACTTATCTCTCAGAACTAAGCATGCGGAGAGACGTTTGTTCATCTAGCACAAAGGGAACGGGTTGCAGGAGAAACTTTTACTCTGGTTTCTCAGTCTGTTTCCTAGTGCCGGTTTGAAGTTCCTGCAGTTTACACTGTAAAACCGAGTTGGAGCTAGTACCTCCCCATATATATCTATGGAATGGAGTTTGAAAGTGAAAAGAAACTTTGTGTTCCCAAAAAGCTAGGTGAAGGACGGCTTTCACACGCACTTATCTCTCAGAACTGAGCATGTGGAGAGACGTTCGTCCATCTAGCACAAAGGGAACGGGTTGCAGGAGAAACTTTTTCTGGTTTCTCAGTCTGTTTCCTAGTGCCGGTTTGAAGTTCCTGCAGTTTTCACTGTAAAACCGAGTTGGAGCTAGTACCTCCCCATATATATCTATGGAGTGGAGGTTGCAAGTGAAAAGAAACTTTGTGTTCCCAAAAAGCTAGGTGAAGTACGGCTTTCACACACACTTATCTCTCAGAACTTAGCATGTGGAGAGACGTTCGTTCATCTAGCACAAAGGGAACGGGTTGCAGGAGAAACTTTTACTCTGGTTTCTCAGTCTGTTTCCTAGTGCCGGTTTGAAGTTCCTGCAGTTTTCACTGTAAAACCGAGTTGGATCTAGTACCTCCCCATATATATGTATGGAGTGGAGTTTGCAAGTGAAAAGAAACTATGTGTTCCCAACAAGCTAGGTGAAGGACGGCTTTCACACACACTTATCTCTCAGAACTGAGCATGTGGAGAGACGTTCGTTCATCTAGCACAAAGGGAACGGGTTGCAGGAGAAACTTTTACTCTGGTTTCTCAGTCTGTTTCCTAGTGCCGGTTTGAAGTTCCTGCAGTTTTCACTGTAAAACCGAGTTGGAGCTAGTACCTCCCCATATATATGTATGGAGTGGAGTTTGCAAGTGGAAAGAAACTTTGTGTTCCCAACAAGCTAGGTGAAGGAATTCTTTCACACACACTTATCTCTCAGAACTGAGCATGCGGAGAGACATTCATTCATCTAGCACAAGGGGAACTGGTTGCCGGAGAAACTTTTACTCTGGTTTCTCAGTCTGTTTCCTAGTGCCGGTTTGAAGTTCCTGCAGTTTTCACTGTAAAACCGAGTTGGAGCTAGTACCTCCCCATATATATGTATGGATTGGAGTTTGCAAGTGAAAAGAAACTTTGTGTTCCCAACAAGCTAGGTGAAGGACGGCTTTCACACACACTTATCTCTCAGAACTGAGCATGCGGAGAGACGTTTGTTCATCTAGCACAAAGGGAACGGGTTGCAGGAGAAACTTTTACTCTGGTTTCTCAGTCTGTTTCCTAGTGCCGGTTTGAAGTTCCTGCAGTTTTCACTGTAAAACCGAGTTGGAGCTAGTACCTCCCCATATATATCTATGGAATGGAGTTTGCAAGTGAAAAGAAACTTTGTGTTCCCAAAAAGCTAGGTGAAGGACGGCTTTCACACACACTTATCTCTGAGAACTGAGCATGTGGAGAGACGTTCGTTCATCTAGCAAAAAGGGAACGGGTTGCAGGAGAAACTTTTACTCTGGTTTCTCAGTCTGTTTCCTAGTGCCGGTTTGAAGTTCCTGCAGTTTTCACTGTAAAACCGAGTTGGAGCTAGTACCTCCCCATATATATGTATGGAGTGGAGTTTGCAAGTGAAAAGAAACTTTGTGTTCCCAACAAGCTAGGTGAAGGACGGCTTTCACACACACTTATCTCTCAGAACTGAGCATGTGGAGAGACGTTCGTTCATCTAGCACAAAGGGAACGGGTTGCAGGAGAAACTTTTACTCTGGTTTCTCAGTCTCTTTCCAAGTGTCGGTTTGAAGTTCCTGCAGTTTTCACTGTAAAACCAAGTTGGAGCTATTACCTCCCCATATATATGTATGGATTGGAGTTTGCAAGTGAAAAGAAACTTTGTGTTCCCAAAAAGCTAGGTGAAGTACGGCTTTCACACACACTTATCTCTCAGAACTGAGCATGCGGAGAGACGTTCGTTCATCTAGCACAAAGGGAACGGGTTGCAGGAGAAACGTTTACTCTGGTTTCTCCGTCTGTTTCCTAGTGCCGGTTTGAAGTTCCTGCAGTTTTCATGTAAAAACGAGTTGGAGCTAGTACCTCCCCATAAATATCTATGGAGTGGAGTTTGCAAGTGAAAAGAAACTTTGTGTTCCCAAGAAGCTAGGTGACGGACGGCTTTCACACACACTTATCTCTCAGAACTGAGCATGTGGAGAGACGTTCGTTCATCTAGCACAAAGGGAACGGGTTGCAGGAGAAACTTTTACTCTGGTTTCTCAGTCTGTTTCCTAGTGCCGGTTTGAAGTTCCTGCAGTTTTCACTGTAAAACCGAGTTGGAGCTAGTACCTCCCCATGTATATGTATGGAGTGGAGTTTGCAAGTGAAAAGAAACTTTGTGTTCCCAACAAGCTAGGTGAAGGACGGCTTTCACACACACTTATCTCTCAGAACTGAGCATGCGGAGAGACGTTTGTTCATCTAGCACAAAGGGAACGGGTTGCAGGAGAAACTTTTACTCTGGTTTCTCAGTCTGTTTCCTAGTGCCGGTTTGAAGTTCCTGCAGTTTTCACTGTAAAACCGAGTTGGAGCTAGTACCTCCCCATATATATCTATGGAATGGAGTTTGCAAGTGAAAAGAAACTTTGTGTTCCCAAAAAGCTAGGTGAAGGACGGCTTTCACACACACTTATCTCTCAGAACTGAGCATGTGGAGAGACGTTCGTTCATCTAGCACAAAGGGAACGGGTTGCAGGAGAAACTTTTACTCTGGTTTCTCAGTCTGTTTCCTAGTGCCGGTTTGAAGTTCCTGCAGTTTTCACTGTAAAACCGAGTTGGAGCTAGTACCTCCCCATATATATGTATGGAGTGGAGTTTGCAAGTGAAAAGAAACTTTGTGTTCCCAACAAGCTAGGTGAAGGACGGCTTTCACACACACTTATCTCTCAGAACTGAGCATGTGGAGAGACGTTCGTTCATCTAGCACAAAGGGAACGTTTTGCAGGAGAAACTTTTACTCTGTTTTCTCAGTCTGTTTCCTAGTGCCGGTTTAAAGTTCCTGCAGTTTTCACTGTAAAACCGAGTTGGAGCTAGTACCTCCCCATATATATCTATGGAGTGGAGTTTGCAAGTGAAAAGAAGCTTTGTGTTCCCAAAAAGCTAGGTGAAGGACGGCTTTCACACACACTTATCTCTCAGAACTGAGCATGTGGAGAGACGTTCGTTCATCTAGCACAAAGGGAACGGGTTGCAGGAGAAACTTTTACTCTGGTTTCTCAGTCTGTTTCCTAGTGCCGGTTTGAAGTTCCTGCAGTTTTCACTGTAAAACCGAGTTGGAGCTAGTACCTCCCCATATATATGTATGGAGTGGAGTTTGCAACTGAAAAGAAACTTTGTGTTCCCAACAAGCTAGGTGAAGGCGGCTTTCACACACACTTATCTCTCAGAACTGAGCATGTGGAGAGACGTTCGTTCATCTAGCACAAAGGGAACGGGTTGCAGGGGAAACTTTTACTCTGGTTTCTCAGTCTGTTTCCTAGTGCTGGTTTGAAGTTCCTGCAGTTTTCACTGTAAAACCGAGTTGGAGCTAGTACCTCCCCATATATATGTATGGAGTGGAGTTTGCAAGTGAAAAGAAACTTCGTGTTCCCAAAAAGCTAGGTGAAGGACGGCTTTCACACACACTTATCTCTCAGAACTGAGCATGTGGATAAACGTTCGTTCATCTAGCACAAAGGGAACGGGTTGCAGGAGAAACTTTTACTCTGGTTTCTCAGTCTGTTTCCTAGTGCCGGTTTGATGTTCCTGCAGTTTTCACTGTAAAACCGAGTTGGAGGTAGTACCTCCCCATATATATGTATGGAGTGGAGTTTGAAACTGAAAAGAAACTTTGTGTTCCCAACAAGCTAGGTGAATGAAGGCTTTCACACACACTTATCTCTCAGAACTGAGCTTGCGGAGAGACATTCGTTCATCTAGCACAAGGGGAACGGGTTGCAGGAGAAACTTTTACTCTGGTTTCTCAGTCTGTTTCCTAGTGTCGGTTTGATGTTCCTGCAGTTTTCACTGTAAAACCGAGTTGGAGCTAGTACCTCCCCATATATATGTATGGAGTGGAGTTTGCAAGTGAAAAGAAACTTTGTGTTCCCAACAAGCTAGGTGAAGGACGGCTTTCACACACACTTATCTCTCAGAACTGAGCATGCGGAGAGACGTTCGTTCATCTAGCACAAAGGGAACGGGTTGCAGGAGAAACTTTTACTCTGGTTTCTCCGTCTCTTTCCTAGTGCCGGTTTGAAGTTCCTGCAGTTTTCACTGTAAAACCGAGTTGGAGCTAGTACCTCCCCATATATATGTATGGAGTGGAGTTTGCAAGTGAAAAGAAACTTTGTGTTCCCAACAAGCTAGTTGAAGGACGGCTTTCACACACACTTATCTCTCAGAACTGAGCATGCGGAGAGACGTTCGTTCATCTAGCACAAAGGGAACGGGTTGCAGAAGAATCTTTTACTCTGGTTTCTCAGTCTGTTTCCTAGTGCCGGATTGAAGTTCCTGCAGTTTTCACTGTAAAATCGAGTTGGAGCTAGTACCTCCCCATATATATCTATGGAGTGGAGTTTGCAAGTGAAAAGAAACTTTGTTTTCCCAAAAAGCTAGGTGAAGGACGGCTTTCACACACACTTATCTCTCAGAACTGAGCATGTGGAGAGACGTTCGTTCATCTAGCACAAAGGGAACGGGTTGCAGGAGAAACTTTTACTCTGGTTTCTCAGTCTGTTTCCTAGTGCCGGTTTGAAGTTCCTGCAGTTTTCACTGTAAAACCGAGTTGGAGCTTGTACCTCCCCATATATATGTATGGAGTGGAGTTTGCAAGTGAAAAGAAACTTTGTGTTCCAAACAAGCTAGGTGAAGGACGGCTTTCACACACACTTATCTCTCAGAACTGAGCATGTGGAGAGACGTTCGTTCATCTAGCACAAAGGGAACGGGTTGAAGGAGAAACTTTTAATCTGGTTTCTCAGTCTGTTTCCTAGTTCCGGTTTGAAGTTCCTGCAGTTTTCACTGTAAAACCGAGTTGGAGCTTGTACCTCCCCATATATATGTATGGAGTGGAGTTTGCAAGTGAAAAGAAACTTTGTGTTCCCAACAAGCTAGGTGAAGGAATTCTTTCACACACACTTATCTCTCAGAACTGAGCATGCGGAGAGACATTCATTCATCTAGCACAAGGGGAACTGGTTGCCGGAGAAACTTTTACTCTGGTTTCTCAGTCTGTTTCCTAGTGCCGGTTTGAAGTTCCTGCAGTTTTCACTGTAAAACCAAGTTGGAGCTAGTACCTCCCCATATATATGTATGGATTGGAGTTTGCAAGTGAAAAGAAACTTTGTGTTCCCAACAAGCTAGGTGAAGGACGGCTTTCACACACACTTATCTCTCAGAACTGAGCATGCGGAGAGCCGTTCGTTCATCTAGCACAAAGGGAACGGGTTGCAGGAGAAACTTTTTCTGGTTTCTCAGTCTGTTTCCTAGTGCCGGTTTGAAGTTCCTGCAGTTTTCACTGTAAAACCGAGTTGGAGCTAGTACCTCCCCATATATATCTATGGAGTGGAGGTTGCAAGTGAAAAGAAACTTTGTGTTCCCAAAAAGCTAGGTGAAGGACGGCTTTCACACACACTTATCTCTCAGAACTGAGCATGTGGAGAGACGTTCGTTCATCTAGCACAAAGGGAACGGGTTGCAGGAGAAACTTTTACTCTGGTTTCTCAGTCTGTTTCCTAGTGCCGGTTTGAAGTTCCTGCAGTTTTCACTGTAAAACCGAGTTGGAGCTAGTACCTCCCCATATATATGTATGGAGTGGAGTTTGCAAGTGAAAAGAAACTTTGTGTTCCCAACAAGCTAGGTGAAGGAATTCTTTCACACACACTTATCTCTCAGAACTGAGCATGCGGAGAGACATTCATTCATCTAGCACAAGGGGAACTGGTTGCCGGAGAAACTTTTACTCTGGTTTCTCAGTCTGTTTCCTAGTGCCGGTTTGAAGTTCCTGCAGTTTTCACTGTAAAACCAAGTTGGAGCTAGTACCTCCCCATATATATGTATGGATTGGAGTTTGCAAGTGAAAAGAAACTTTGTGTTCCCAACAAGCTAGGTGAAGGACGGCTTTCACACACACTTATCTCTCAGAACTGAGCATGCGGAGAGCCGTTCGTTCATCTAGCACAAAGGGAACGGGTTGCAGGAGAAACTTTTACTCTGGTTTCTCAGTCTGTTTCCTAGTGCCGGTTTGAAGTTCCTGCAGTTTTCACTGTAAAACCGAGTTGGAGCTAGTACCTCCCCATATATATCTATGGAGTGGAGTTTGCAACTGAAAAGAAACTTTGTGTTCCCAACAAGCTAGGTGAAGGACGGCTTTCACACACACTTATCTCTCAGAACTGAGCATGTGGAGAGACGTTCGTTCATCTAGCACAAAGGGAACGGGTTGCAGGAGAAACTTTTACTCTGGTTTCTCAGTCTGTTTCCTAGTGCCGGTTTGAAGTTCCTGCAGTTTTCACTGTAAAAAAGAGTTGGAGCTAGTACCTCCCCATATATATCTATGGAGTGGAGTTTGCAAGTGAAAAGAAACTTTGTGTTCCCAACAAGCTAGGTGACGGACGGTTTTCACACACACTTATCTCTCAGAACTGAGCATGTGGAGAGACGTTCGTTCATCTAGCACAAAGGGAACGGGTTGCAGGAGAAACTTTTACTCTGGTTTCTCAGTCTGTTTCCTAGTGCCGGTTTGAAGTTCCTGCAGTTTTCACTGTAAAACCGAGTTGGAGCTAGTACCTCCCCATATATATGTATGGAGTGGAGTTTGCAAGTGAAAAGAAACTTTGTGTTCCCAACAAGCTAGGTGAAGGACGGCTTTCACACACACTTATCTCTCAGAACTAAGCATGCGGAGAGACGTTTGTTCATCTAGCACAAAGGGAACGGGTTGCAGGAGAAACTTTTACTCTGGTTTCTCAGTCTGTTTCCTAGTGCCGGTTTGAAGTTCCTGCAGTTTACACTGTAAAACCGAGTTGGAGCTAGTACCTCCCCATATATATCTATGGAATGGAGTTTGAAAGTGAAAAGAAACTTTGTGTTCCCAAAAAGCTAGGTGAAGGACGGCTTTCACACGCACTTATCTCTCAGAACTGAGCATGTGGAGAGACGTTCGTCCATCTAGCACAAAGGGAACGGGTTGCAGGAGAAACTTTTTCTGGTTTCTCAGTCTGTTTCCTAGTGCCGGTTTGAAGTTCCTGCAGTTTTCACTGTAAAACCGAGTTGGAGCTAGTACCTCCCCATATATATCTATGGAGTGGAGGTTGCAAGTGAAAAGAAACTTTGTGTTCCCAAAAAGCTAGGTGAAGTACGGCTTTCACACACACTTATCTCTCAGAACTTAGCATGTGGAGAGACGTTCGTTCATCTAGCACAAAGGGAACGGGTTGCAGGAGAAACTTTTACTCTGGTTTCTCAGTCTGTTTCCTAGTGCCGGTTTGAAGTTCCTGCAGTTTTCACTGTAAAACCGAGTTGGATCTAGTACCTCCCCATATATATGTATGGAGTGGAGTTTGCAAGTGAAAAGAAACTATGTGTTCCCAACAAGCTAGGTGAAGGACGGCTTTCACACACACTTATCTCTCAGAACTGAGCATGTGGAGAGACGTTCGTTCATCTAGCACAAAGGGAACGGGTTGCAGGAGAAACTTTTACTCTGGTTTCTCAGTCTGTTTCCTAGTGCCGGTTTGAAGTTCCTGCAGTTTTCACTGTAAAACCGAGTTGGAGCTAGTACCTCCCCATATATATGTATGGAGTGGAGTTTGCAAGTGGAAAGAAACTTTGTGTTCCCAACAAGCTAGGTGAAGGAATTCTTTCACACACACTTATCTCTCAGAACTGAGCATGCGGAGAGACATTCATTCATCTAGCACAAGGGGAACTGGTTGCCGGAGAAACTTTTACTCTGGTTTCTCAGTCTGTTTCCTAGTGCCGGTTTGAAGTTCCTGCAGTTTTCACTGTAAAACCGAGTTGGAGCTAGTACCTCCCCATATATATGTATGGATTGGAGTTTGCAAGTGAAAAGAAACTTTGTGTTCCCAACAAGCTAGGTGAAGGACGGCTTTCACACACACTTATCTCTCAGAACTGAGCATGCGGAGAGACGTTTGTTCATCTAGCACAAAGGGAACGGGTTGCAGGAGAAACTTTTACTCTGGTTTCTCAGTCTGTTTCCTAGTGCCGGTTTGAAGTTCCTGCAGTTTTCACTGTAAAACCGAGTTGGAGCTAGTACCTCCCCATATATATCTATGGAATGGAGTTTGCAAGTGAAAAGAAACTTTGTGTTCCCAAAAAGCTAGGTGAAGGACGGCTTTCACACACACTTATCTCTGAGAACTGAGCATGTGGAGAGACGTTCGTTCATCTAGCAAAAAGGGAACGGGTTGCAGGAGAAACTTTTACTCTGGTTTCTCAGTCTGTTTCCTAGTGCCGGTTTGAAGTTCCTGCAGTTTTCACTGTAAAACCGAGTTGGAGCTAGTACCTCCCCATATATATGTATGGAGTGGAGTTTGCAAGTGAAAAGAAACTTTGTGTTCCCAACAAGCTAGGTGAAGGACGGCTTTCACACACACTTATCTCTCAGAACTGAGCATGTGGAGAGACGTTCGTTCATCTAGCACAAAGGGAACGGGTTGCAGGAGAAACTTTTACTCTGGTTTCTCAGTCTGTTTCCTAGTGCCGGTTTGAAGTTCCTGCAGTTTTCACTGTAAAACCGAGTTGGAGCTAGTACCTCCCCATATATATGTATGGAGTGGAGTTTGCAAGTGAAAAGAAACTTTGTGTTCCCAACAAGCTAGGTGAAGGACGGCTTTCACACACACTTATCTCTCAGAACTGAGCATGCGGAGAGACGTTCGTTCATCTAGCACAAAGGGAACGGGTTGCAGGAGAAACTTTTACTCTGGTTTCTCAGTCTCTTTCCAAGTGTCGGTTTGAAGTTCCTGCAGTTTTCACTGTAAAACCAAGTTGGAGCTATTACCTCCCCATATATATGTATGGATTGGAGTTTGCAAGTGAAAAGAAACTTTGTGTTCCCAAAAAGCTAGGTGAAGTACGGCTTTCACACACACTTATCTCTCAGAACTGAGCATGCGGAGAGACGTTCGTTCATCTAGCACAAAGGGAACGGGTTGCAGGAGAAACGTTTACTCTGGTTTCTCCGTCTGTTTCCTAGTGCCGGTTTGAAGTTCCTGCAGTTTTCATGTAAAAACGAGTTGGAGCTAGTACCTCCCCATAAATATCTATGGAGTGGAGTTTGCAAGTGAAAAGAAACTTTGTGTTCCCAAGAAGCTAGGTGACGGACGGCTTTCACACACACTTATCTCTCAGAACTGAGCATGTGGAGAGACGTTCGTTCATCTAGCACAAAGGGAACGGGTTGCAGGAGAAACTTTTACTCTGGTTTCTCAGTCTGTTTCCTAGTGCCGGTTTGAAGTTCCTGCAGTTTTCACTGTAAAACCGAGTTGGAGCTAGTACCTCCCCATGTATATGTATGGAGTGGAGTTTGCAAGTGAAAAGAAACTTTGTGTTCCCAACAAGCTAGGTGAAGGACGGCTTTCACACACACTTATCTCTCAGAACTGAGCATGCGGAGAGACGTTTGTTCATCTAGCACAAAGGGAACGGGTTGCAGGAGAAACTTTTACTCTGGTTTCTCAGTCTGTTTCCTAGTGCCGGTTTGAAGTTCCTGCAGTTTTCACTGTAAAACCGAGTTGGAGCTAGTACCTCCCCATATATATCTATGGAATGGAGTTTGCAAGTGAAAAGAAACTTTGTGTTCCCAAAAAGCTAGGTGAAGGACGGCTTTCACACACACTTATCTCTCAGAACTGAGCATGTGGAGAGACGTTCGTTCATCTAGCACAAAGGGAACGGGTTGCAGGAGAAACTTTTACTCTGGTTTCTCAGTCTGTTTCCTAGTGCCGGTTTGAAGTTCCTGCAGTTTTCACTGTAAAACCGAGTTGGAGCTAGTACCTCCCCATATATATGTATGGAGTGGAGTTTGCAAGTGAAAAGAAACTTTGTGTTCCCAACAAGCTAGGTGAAGGACGGCTTTCACACACACTTATCTCTCAGAACTGAGCATGTGGAGAGACGTTCGTTCATCTAGCACAAAGGGAACGTTTTGCAGGAGAAACTTTTACTCTGTTTTCTCAGTCTGTTTCCTAGTGCCGGTTTAAAGTTCCTGCAGTTTTCACTGTAAAACCGAGTTGGAGCTAGTACCTCCCCATATATATCTATGGAGTGGAGTTTGCAAGTGAAAAGAAGCTTTGTGTTCCCAAAAAGCTAGGTGAAGGACGGCTTTCACACACACTTATCTCTCAGAACTGAGCATGTGGAGAGACGTTCGTTCATCTAGCACAAAGGGAACGGGTTGCAGGAGAAACTTTTACTCTGGTTTCTCAGTCTGTTTCCTAGTGCCGGTTTGAAGTTCCTGCAGTTTTCACTGTAAAACCGAGTTGGAGCTAGTACCTCCCCATATATATGTATGGAGTGGAGTTTGCAACTGAAAAGAAACTTTGTGTTCCCAACAAGCTAGGTGAAGGCGGCTTTCACACACACTTATCTCTCAGAACTGAGCATGTGGAGAGACGTTCGTTCATCTAGCACAAAGGGAACGGGTTGCAGGGGAAACTTTTACTCTGGTTTCTCAGTCTGTTTCCTAGTGCTGGTTTGAAGTTCCTGCAGTTTTCACTGTAAAACCGAGTTGGAGCTAGTACCTCCCCATATATATGTATGGAGTGGAGTTTGCAAGTGAAAAGAAACTTCGTGTTCCCAAAAAGCTAGGTGAAGGACGGCTTTCACACACACTTATCTCTCAGAACTGAGCATGTGGATAAACGTTCGTTCATCTAGCACAAAGGGAACGGGTTGCAGGAGAAACTTTTACTCTGGTTTCTCAGTCTGTTTCCTAGTGCCGGTTTGATGTTCCTGCAGTTTTCACTGTAAAACCGAGTTGGAGCTAGTACCTCCCCATATATATGTATGGAGTGGAGTTTGAAACTGAAAAGAAACTTTGTGTTCCCAACAAGCTAGGTGAATGAAGGCTTTCACACACACTTATCTCTCAGAACTGAGCTTGCGGAGAGACATTCGTTCATCTAGCACAAGGGGAACGGGTTGCAGGAGAAACTTTTACTCTGGTTTCTCAGTCTGTTTCCTAGTGTCGGTTTGATGTTCCTGCAGTTTTCACTGTAAAACCGAGTTGGAGCTAGTACCTCCCCATATATATGTATGGAGTGGAGTTTGCAAGTGAAAAGAAACTTTGTGTTCCCAACAAGCTAGGTGAAGTACGGCTTTCACACACACTTATCTCTCAGAACTGAGCATGCGGAGAGACGTTCGTTCATCTAGCACAAAGGGAACGGGTTGCAGGAGAAACTTTTACTCTGGTTTCTCCGTCTCTTTCCTAGTGCCGGTTTGAAGTTCCTGCAGTTTTCACTGTAAAACCGAGTTGGAGCTAGTACCTCCCCATATATATGTATGGAGTGGAGTTTGCAAGTGAAAAGAAACTTTGTGTTCCCAACAAGCTAGTTGAAGGACGGCTTTCACACACACTTATCTCTCAGAACTGAGCATGCGGAGAGACGTTCGTTCATCTAGCACAAAGGGAACGGGTTGCAGAAGAATCTTTTACTCTGGTTTCTCAGTCTGTTTCCTAGTGCCGGATTGAAGTTCCTGCAGTTTTCACTGTAAAATCGAGTTGGAGCTAGTACCTCCCCATATATATCTATGGAGTGGAGTTTGCAAGTGAAAAGAAACTTTGTTTTCCCAAAAAGCTAGGTGAAGGACGGCTTTCACACACACTTATCTCTCAGAACTGAGCATGTGGAGAGACGTTCGTTCATCTAGCACAAAGGGAACGGGTTGCAGGAGAAACTTTTACTCTGGTTTCTCAGTCTGTTTCCTAGTGCCGGTTTGAAGTTCCTGCAGTTTTCACTGTAAAACCGAGTTGGAGCTTGTACCTCCCCATATATATGTATGGAGTGGAGTTTGCAAGTGAAAAGAAACTTTGTGTTCCAAACAAGCTAGGTGAAGGACGGCTTTCACACACACTTATCTCTCAGAACTGAGCATGTGGAGAGACGTTCGTTCATCTAGCACAAAGGGAACGGGTTGAAGGAGAAACTTTTACTCTGGTTTCTCAGTCTGTTTCCTAGTTCCGGTTTGAAGTTCCTGCAGTTTTCACTGTAAAACCGAGTTGGAGCTTGTACCTCCCCATATATATGTATGGAGTGGAGTTTGCAAGTGAAAAGAAACTTTGTGTTCCCAACAAGCTAGGTGAAGGAATTCTTTCACACACACTTATCTCTCAGAACTGAGCATGCGGAGAGACATTCATTCATCTAGCACAAGGGGAACTGGTTGCCGGAGAAACTTTTACTCTGGTTTCTCAGTCTGTTTCCTAGTGCCGGTTTGAAGTTCCTGCAGTTTTCACTGTAAAACCAAGTTGGAGCTAGTACCTCCCCATATATATGTATGGATTGGAGTTTGCAAGTGAAAAGAAACTTTGTGTTCCCAACAAGCTAGGTGAAGGACGGCTTTCACACACACTTATCTCTCAGAACTGAGCATGCGGAGAGCCGTTCGTTCATCTAGCACAAAGGGAACGGGTTGCAGGAGAAACTTTTACTCTTGTTTCTCAGTCTGTTTCCTAGTGCCGGTTTGAAGTTCCTGCAGTTTTCACTGTAAAACCGAGTTGGAGCTAGTACCTCCCCATATATATCTATGGAGTGGAGTTTGCAACTGAAAAGAAACTTTGTGTTCCCAACAAGCTAGGTGAAGGACGGCTTTCACACACACTTATCTCTCAGAACTGAGCATGTGGAGAGACGTTCGTTCATCTAGCACAAAGGGAATGGGTTGCAGGAGAAACTTTTACTCTGGTTTCTCAGTCTGTTTCCTAGTGCCGGTTTGAAGTTCCTGCAGTTTTCACTGTAAAACCGAGTTGGAGCTAGTACCTCCCCATATATATCTATGGAGTGGAGGTTGCAAGTGAAAAGAAACTTTGTGTTCCCAAAAAGCTAGGTGAAGTACGGCTTTCACACACACTTATCTCTCAGAACTGAGCATGTGGAGAGACGTTCGTTCATCTAGCACAAAGGGAACGGGTTGCAGGAGAAACTTTTACTCTGGTTTCTCAGTCTGTTTCCTAGTGCCGGTTTGAAGTTCCTGCAGTTTTCACTGTAAAACCGAGTTGGATCTAGTACCTCCCCATATATATGTATGGAGTGGAGTTTGCAAGTGAAAAGAAACTTTGTGTTCCCAACAAGCTAGGTGAAGGAATTCTTTCACACACACTTATCTCTCAGAACTGAGCATGCGGAGAGACATTCATTCATCTAGCACAAGGGGAACTGGTTGCCGGAGAAACTTTTACTCTGGTTTCTCAGTCTGTTTCCTAGTTCCGGTTTGAAGTTCCTGCAGTTTTCACTGTAAAACCAAGTTGGAGCTAGTACCTCCCCATATATATGTATGGATTGGAGTTTGCAAGTGAAAAGAAACTTTGTGTTCCCAACAAGCTAGGTGAAGGACGGCTTTCACACACACTTATCTCTCAGAACTGAGCATGCGGAGAGCCGTTCGTTCATCTAGCACAAAGGGAACGGGTTGCAGGAGAAACTTTTACTCTGGTTTCTCAGTCTGTTTCCTAGTGCCGGTTTGAAGTTCCTGCAGTTTTCACTGTAAAACCGAGTTGGAGCTAGTACCTCCCCATATATATCTATGGAGTGGAGTTTGCAACTGAAAAGAAACTTTGTGTTCCCAACAAGCTAGGTGAAGGACGGCTTTCACACACACTTATCTCTCAGAACTGAGCATGTGGAGAGAAGTTCGTTCATCTAGCACAAAGGGAACGGGTTGCAGGAGAAACTTTTACTCTGGTTTCTCAGTCTGTTTCCTAGTGCCGGTTTGAAGTTCCTGCAGTTTTCACTGTAAAAAAGAGTTGGAGCTAGTACCTCCCCATATATATCTATGGAGTGGAGTTTGCAAGTGAAAAGAAACTTTGTGTTCCCAACAAGCTAGGTGACGGACGGTTTTCACACACACTTATCTCTCAGAACTGAGCATGTGGAGAGACGTTCGTTCATCTAGCACAAAGGGAACGGGTTGCAGGAGAAACTTTTACTCTGGTTTCTCAGTCTGTTTCCTAGTGCCGGTTTGAAGTTCCTGCAGTTTTCACTGTAAAACCGAGTTGGAGCTAGTACCTCCCCATATATATGTATGGAGTGGAGTTTGCAAGTGAAAAGAAACTTTGTGTTCCCAACAAGCTAGGTGAAGGACGGCTTTCACACACACTTATCTCTCAGAACTGAGCATGCGGAGAGACGTTTGTTCATCTAGCACAAAGGGAACGGGTTGCAGGAGAAACTTTTACTCTGGTTTCTCAGTCTGTTTCCTAGTGCCGGTTTGAAGTTCCTGCAGTTTACACTGTAAAACCGAGTTGGAGCTAGTACCTCCCCATATATATCTATGGAATGGAGTTTGAAAGTGAAAAGAAACTTTGTGTTCCCAAAAAGCTAGGTGAAGGACGGCTTTCACACACACTTATCTCTCAGAACTGAGCATGTGGAGAGACGTTCGTCCATCTAGCACAAAGGGAACGGGTTGCAGGAGAAACTTTTTCTGGTTTCTCAGTCTGTTTCCTAGTGCCGGTTTGAAGTTCCTGCAGTTTTCACTGTAAAACCGAGTTGGAGCTAGTACCTCCCCATATATATCTATGGAGTGGAGGTTGCAAGTGAAAAGAAACTTTGTGTTCCCAAAAAGCTAGGTGAAGTACGGCTTTCACACACACTTATCTCTCAGAACTTAGCATGTGGAGAGACGTTCGTTCATCTAGCACAAAGGGAACGGGTTGCAGGAGAAACTTTTACTCTGGTTTCTCAGTCTGTTTCCTAGTGCCGGTTTGAAGTTCCTGCAGTTTTCACTGTAAAACCGAGTTGGATCTAGTACCTCCCCATATATATGTATGGAGTGGAGTTTGCAAGTGAAAAGAAACTATGTGTTCCCAACAAGCTAGGTGAAGGACGGCTTTCACACACACTTATCTCTCAGAACTGAGCATGTGGAGAGACGTTCGTTCATCTAGCACAAAGGGAACGGGTTGCAGGAGAAACTTTTACTCTGGTTTCTCAGTCTGTTTCCTAGTGCCGGTTTGAAGTTCCTGCAGTTTTCACTGTAAAACCGAGTTGGAGCTAGTACCTCCCCATATATATGTATGGAGTGGAGTTTGCAAGTGGAAAGAAACTTTGTGTTCCCAACAAGCTAGGTGAAGGAATTCTTTCACACACACTTATCTCTCAGAACTGAGCATGCGGAGAGACATTCATTCATCTAGCACAAGGGGAACTGGTTGCCGGAGAAACTTTTACTCTGGTTTCTCAGTCTGTTTCCTAGTGCCGGTTTGAAGTTCCTGCAGTTTTCACTGTAAAACCGAGTTGGAGCTAGTACCTCCCCATATATATGTATGGATTGGAGTTTGCAAGTGAAAAGAAACTTTGTGTTCCCAACAAGCTAGGTGAAGGACGGCTTTCACACACACTTATCTCTCAGAACTGAGCATGCGGAGAGACGTTTGTTCATCTAGCACAAAGGGAACGGGTTGCAGGAGAAACTTTTACTCTGGTTTCTCAGTCTGTTTCCTAGTGCCGGTTTGAAGTTCCTGCAGTTTTCACTGTAAAACCGAGTTGGAGCTAGTACCTCCCCATATATATCTATGGAATGGAGTTTGCAAGTGAAAAGAAACTTTGTGTTCCCAAAAAGCTAGGTGAAGGACGGCTTTCACACACACTTATCTCTGAGAACTGAGCATGTGGAGAGACGTTCGTTCATCTAGCACAAAGGGAACGGGTTGCAGGAGAAACTTTTACTCTGGTTTCTCAGTCTGTTTCCTAGTGCCGGTTTGAAGTTCCTGCAGTTTTCACTGTAAAACCGAGTTGGAGCTAGTACCTCCCCATATATATGTATGGAGTGGAGTTTGCAAGTGAAAAGAAACTTTGTGTTCCCAACAAGCTAGGTGAAGGACGGCTTTCACACACACTTATCTCTCAGAACTGAGCATGTGGAGAGACGTTCGTTCATCTAGCACAAAGGGAACGGGTTGCAGGAGAAACTTTTACTCTGGTTTCTCAGTCTGTTTCCTAGTGCCGGTTTGAAGTTCCTGCAGTTTTCACTGTAAAACCGAGTTGGAGCTAGTACCTCCCCATATATATGTATGGAGTGGAGTTTGCAAGTGAAAAGAAACTTTGTGTTCCCAACAAGCTAGGTGAAGGACGGCTTTCACACACACTTATCTCTCAGAACTGAGCATGCGGAGAGACGTTCGTTCATCTAGCACAAAGGGAACGGGTTGCAGGAGAAACTTTTACTCTGGTTTCTCAGTCTCTTTCCAAGTGTCGGTTTGAAGTTCCTGCAGTTTTCACTGTAAAACCAAGTTGGAGCTATTACCTCCCCATATATATGTATGGATTGGAGTTTGCAAGTGAAAAGAAACTTTGTGTTCCCAAAAAGCTAGGTGAAGTACGGCTTTCACACACACTTATCTCTCAGAACTGAGCATGCGGAGAGACGTTCGTTCATCTAGCACAAAGGGAACGGGTTGCAGGAGAAACGTTTACTCTGGTTTCTCCGTCTGTTTCCTAGTGCCGGTTTGAAGTTCCTGCAGTTTTCATGTAAAAACGAGTTGGAGCTAGTACCTCCCCATAAATATCTATGGAGTGGAGTTTGCAAGTGAAAAGAAACTTTGTGTTCCCAAGAAGCTAGGTGACGGACGGCTTTCACACACACTTATCTCTCAGAACTGAGCATGTGGAGAGACGTTCGTTCATCTAGCACAAAGGGAACGGGTTGCAGGAGAAACTTTTACTCTGGTTTCTCAGTCTGTTTCCTAGTGCCGGTTTGAAGTTCCTGCAGTTTTCACTGTAAACCCGAGTTGGAGCTAGTACCTCCCCATATATATGTATGGAGTGGAGTTTGCAAGTGAAAAGAAACTTTGTGTTCCCAACAAGCTAGGTGAAGGACGGCTTTCACACACACTTATCTCTCAGAACTGAGCATGCGGAGAGACGTTTGTTCATCTAGCACAAAGGGAACGGGTTGCAGGAGAAACTTTTACTCTGGTTTCTCAGTCTGTTTCCTAGTGCCGGTTTGAAGTTCCTGCAGTTTTCACTGTAAAACCGAGTTGGAGCTAGTACCTCCCCATATATATCTATGGAATGGAGTTTGCAAGTGAAAAGAAACTTTGTGTTCCCAAAAAGCTAGGTGAAGGACGGCTTTCACACACACTTATCTCTCAGAACTGAGCATGTGGAGAGACGTTCGTTCATCTAGCACAAAGGGAACGGGTTGCAGGAGAAACTTTTACTCTGGTTTCTCAGTCTGTTTCCTAGTGCCGGTTTGAAGTTCCTGCAGTTTTCACTGTAAAACCGAGTTGGAGCTAGTACCTCCCCATATATATGTATGGAGTGGAGTTTGCAGGTGAAAAGAAACTTTGTGTTCCCAACAAGCTAGGTGAAGGACGGCTTTCACACACACTTATCTCTCAGAACTGAGCATGTGGAGAGACGTTCGTTCATCTAGCACAAAGGGAACGTTTTGCAGGAGAAACTTTTACTCTGTTTTCTCAGTCTGTTTCCTAGTGCCGGTTTAAAGTTCCTGCAGTTTTCACTGTAAAACCGAGTTGGAGCTAGTACCTCCCCATATATATCTATGGAGTGGAGTTTGCAAGTGAAAAGAAGCTTTGTGTTCCCAAAAAGCTAGGTGAAGGACGGCTTTCACACACACTTATCTCTCAGAACTGAGCATGTGGAGAGACGTTCGTTCATCTAGCACAAAGGGAACGGGTTGCAGGAGAAACTTTTACTCTGGTTTCTCAGTCTGTTTCCTAGTGCCGGTTTGAAGTTCCTGCAGTTTTCACTGTAAAACCGAGTTGGAGCTAGTACCTCCCCATATATATGTATGGAGTGGAGTTTGCAACTGAAAAGAAACTTTGTGTTCCCAACAAGCTAGGTGAAGGCGGCTTTCACACACACTTATCTCTCAGAACTGAGCATGTGGAGAGACGTTCGTTCATCTAGCACAAAGGGAACGGGTTGCAGGGGAAACTTTTACTCTGGTTTCTCAGTCTGTTTCCTAGTGCTGGTTTGAAGTTCCTGCAGTTTTCACTGTAAAACCGAGTTGGAGCTAGTACCTCCCCATATATATGTATGGAGTGGAGTTTGCAAGTGAAAAGAAACTTCGTGTTCCCAAAAAGCTAGGTGAAGGACGGCTTTCACACACACTTATCTCTCAGAACTGAGCATGTGGATAAACGTTCGTTCATCTAGCACAAAGGGAACGGGTTGCAGGAGAAACTTTTACTCTGGTTTCTCAGTCTGTTTCCTAGTGCCGGTTTGATGTTCCTGCAGTTTTCACTGTAAAACCGAGTTGGAGCTAGTACCTCCCCATATATATGTATGGAGTGGAGTTTGAAACTGAAAAGAAACTTTGTGTTCCCAACAAGCTAGGTGAATGAAGGCTTTCACACACACTTATCTCTCAGAACTGAGCTTGCGGAGAGACATTCGTTCATCTAGCACAAGGGGAACGGGTTGCAGGAGAAACTTTTACTCTGGTTTCTCAGTCTGTTTCCTAGTGTCGGTTTGATGTTCCTGCAGTTTTCACTGTAAAACCGAGTTGGAGCTAGTACCTCCCCATATATATGTATGGAGTGGAGTTTGCAAGTGAAAAGAAACTTTGTGTTCCCAACAAGCTAGGTGAAGGACGGCTTTCACACACACTTATCTCTCAGAACTGAGCATGCGGAGAGACGTTCGTTCATCTAGCACAAAGGGAACGGGTTGCAGGAGAAACTTTTACTCTGGTTTCTCCGTCTCTTTCCTAGTGCCGGTTTGAAGTTCCTGCAGTTTTCACTGTAAAACCGAGTTGGAGCTAGTACCTCCCCATATATATGTATGGAGTGGAGTTTGCAAGTGAAAAGAAACTTTGTGTTCCCAACAAGCTAGTTGAAGGACGGCTTTCACACACACTTATCTCTCAGAACTGAGCATGCGGAGAGACGTTCGTTCATCTAGCACAAAGGGAACGGGTTGCAGAAGAATCTTTTACTCTGGTTTCTCAGTCTGTTTCCTAGTGCCGGATTGAAGTTCCTGCAGTTTTCACTGTAAAATCGAGTTGGAGCTAGTACCTCCCCATATATATCTATGGAGTGGAGTTTGCAAGTGAAAAGAAACTTTGTTTTCCCAAAAAGCTAGGTGAAGGACGGCTTTCACACACACTTATCTCTCAGAACTGAGCATGTGGAGAGACGTTCGTTCATCTAGCACAAAGGGAACGGGTTGCAGGAGAAACTTTTACTCTGGTTTCTCAGTCTGTTTCCTAGTGCCGGTTTGAAGTTCCTGCAGTTTTCACTGTAAAACCGAGTTGGAGCTTGTACCTCCCCATATATATGTATGGAGTGGAGTTTGCAAGTGAAAAGAAACTTTGTGTTCCAAACAAGCTAGGTGAAGGACGGCTTTCACACACACTTATCTCTCAGAACTGAGCATGTGGAGAGACGTTCGTTCATCTAGCACAAAGGGAACGGGTTGAAGGAGAAACTTTTACTCTGGTTTCTCAGTCTGTTTCCTAGTTCCGGTTTGAAGTTCCTGCAGTTTTCACTGTAAAACCGAGTTGGAGCTTGTACCTCCCCATATATATGTATGGAGTGGAGTTTGCAAGTGAAAAGAAACTTTGTGTTCCCAACAAGCTAGGTGAAGGAATTCTTTCACACACACTTATCTCTCAGAACTGAGCATGCGGAGAGACATTCATTCATCTAGCACAAGGGGAACTGGTTGCCGGAGAAACTTTTACTCTGGTTTCTCAGTCTGTTTCCTAGTGCCGGTTTGAAGTTCCTGCAGTTTTCACTGTAAAACCAAGTTGGAGCTAGTACCTCTCCATATATATGTATGGATTGGAGTTTGCAAGTGAAAAGAAACTTTGTGTTCCCAACAAGCTAGGTGAAGGACGGCTTTCACACACACTTATCTCTCAGAACTGAGCATGCGGAGAGCCGTTCGTTCATCTAGCACAAAGGGAACGGGTTGCAGGAGAAACTTTTACTCTTGTTTCTCAGTCTGTTTCCTAGTGCCGGTTTGAAGTTCCTGCAGTTTTCACTGTAAAACCGAGTTGGAGCTAGTACCTCCCCATATATATCTATGGAGTGGAGTTTGCAACTGAAAAGAAACTTTGTGTTCCCAACAAGCTAGGTGAAGGACGGCTTTCACACACACTTATCTCTCAGAACTGAGCATGTGGAGAGACGTTCGTTCATCTAGCACAAAGGGAATGGGTTGCAGGAGAAACTTTTACTCTGGTTTCTCAGTCTGTTTCCTAGTGCCGGTTTGAAGTTCCTGCAGTTTTCACTGTAAAAAAGAGTTGGAGCTAGTACCTCCCCATATATATCTATGGAGTGGAGTTTGCAAGTGAAAAGAAACTTTGTGTTCCCAACAAGCTAGGTGACGGACGGCTTTCACACACACTTATCTCTCAGAACTGAGCATGTGGAGAGACGTTCGTTCATCTAGCACAAAGGGAACGGGTTGCAGGAGAAACTTTTACTCTGGTTTCTCAGTCTGTTTCCTAGTGCCGGTTTGAAGTTCCTGCAGTTTTCACTGTAAAACCGAGTTGGAGCTAGTACCTCCCCATATATATGTATGGAGTGGAGTTTGCAAGTGAAAAGAAACTTTGTGTTCCCAACAAGCTAGGTGAAGGACGGCTTTCACACACACTTATCTCTCAGAACTGAGCATGCGGAGAGACGTTTGTTCATCTAGCACAAAGGGAACGGGTTGCAGGAGAAACTTTTACTCTGGTTTCTCAGTCTGTTTCCTAGTGCCGGTTTGAAGTTCCTGCAGTTTACACTGTAAAACCGAGTTGGAGCTAGTACCTCCCCATATATATCTATGGAATGGAGTTTGAAAGTGAAAAGAAACTTTGTGTTCCCAAAAAGCTAGGTGAAGGACGGCTTTCACACACACTTATCTCTCAGAACTGAGCATGTGGAGAGACGTTCGTCCATCTAGCACAAAGGGAACGGGTTGCAGGAGAAACTTTTTCTGGTTTCTCAGTCTGTTTCCTAGTGCCGGTTTGAAGTTCCTGCAGTTTTCACTGTAAAACCGAGTTGGAGCTAGTACCTCCCCATATATATCTATGGAGTGGAGGTTGCAAGTGAAAAGAAACTTTGTGTTCCCAAAAAGCTAGGTGAAGTACAGCTTTCACACACACTTATCTCTCAGAACTTAGCATGTGGAGAGACGTTCGTTCATCTAGCACAAAGGGAACGGGTTGCAGGAGAAACTTTTACTCTGGTTTCTCAGTCTGTTTCCTAGTGCCGGTTTGAAGTTCCTGCAGTTTTCACTGTAAAACCGAGTTGGAGCTAGTACCTCCCCATATATATGTATGGAGTGGAGTTTGCAAGTGAAAAGAAACTTTGTGTTCCCAAAAAGCTAGGTGAAGGAATTCTTTCACACACACTTATCTCTCAGAACTGAGCATGCGGAGAGACATTCATTCATCTAGCACAAGGGGAACTGGTTGCCGGAGAAACTTTTACTCTGGTTTCTCAGTCTGTTTCCTAGTGCCGGTTTGAAGTTCCTGCAGTTTTCACTGTAAAACCGAGTTGGAGCTAGTACCTCCCCATATATATGTATGGATTGGAGTTTGCAAGTGAAAAGAAACTTTGTGTTCCCAACAAGCTAGGTGAAGGACGGCTTTCACACACAATTATCTCTCAGAACTGAGCATGCGGAGAGACGTTTGTTCATCTAGCACAAAGGGAACGGGTTGCAGGAGAAACTTTTACTCTGGTTTCTCAGTCTGTTTCCTAGTGCCGGTTTGAAGTTCCTGCAGTTTACACTGTAAAACCGAGTTGGAGCTAGTACCTCCCCATATATATCTATGGAATGGAGTTTGCAAGTGAAAAGAAACTTTGTGTTCCCAAAAAGCTAGGTGAAGGACGGCTTTCACACACACTTATCTCTCAGAACTGAGCATGTGGAGAGACGTTCGTTCATCTAGCAAAAAGGGAACGGGTTGCAGGAGAAACTTTTACTCTGGTTTCTCAGTCTGTTTCCTAGTGCCGGTTTGAAGTTCCTGCAGTTTTCACTGTAAAACCGAGTTGGAGCTAGTACCTCCCCATATATATGTATGGAGTGGAGTTTGCAAGTGAAAAGAAACTTTGTGTTCCCAACAAGCTAGGTGAAGGACGGCTTTCACACACACTTATCTCTCAGAACTGAGCATGTGGAGAGACGTTCGTTCATCTAGCACAAAGGGAACGGCTTCCAGGAGAAACTTTTACTCTGGTTTCTCAGTCTGTTTCCTAGTGCCGGTTTGAAGTTCCTGCAGTTTTCACTGTAAAACCGAGTTGGAGCTAGTACCTCCCCATATATATGTATGGAGTGGAGTTTGCAAGTGAAAAGAAACTTTGTGTTCCCAACAAGCTAGGTGAAGGACGGCTTTCACACACACTTATCTCTCAGAACTGAGCATGCGGAGAGACGTTCGTTCATCTAGCACAAAGGGAACGGGTTGCAGGAGAAACTTTTACTCTGGTTTCTCAGTCTGTTTCCAAGTGTCGGTTTGAAGTTCCTGCAGTTTTCACTGTAAAACCAAGTTGGAGCTATTACCTCCCCATATATATGTATGGATTGGAGTTTGCAAGTGAAAAGAAACTTTGTGTTCCCAACAAGCTAGGTGAAGTAAGGCTTTCACACACACTTATCTCTCAGAACTGAGCATGCGGAGAGACGTTCGTTCATCTAGCACAAAGGGAACGGGTTGCAGGAGAAACGTTTACTCTGGTTTCTCAGTCTGTTTCCTAGTGCCGGTTTGAAGTTCCTGCAGTTTTCACTGTAAAAACGAGTTGGAGCTAGTACCTCCCCATATATATCTATGGAGTGGAGTTTGCAAGTGAAAAGAAACTTTGTGTTCCCAAGAAGCTAGGTGACGGACGGCTTTCACACACACTTATCTCTCAGAACTGAGCATGTGGAGAGACGTTCGTTCATCTAGCACAAAGGGAACGGGTTGCAGGAGAAACTTTTACTCTGGTTTCTCAGTCTGTTTCCTAGTGCCGGTTTGAAGTTCCTGCAGTTTTCACTGTAAAACCGAGTTGGAGCTAGTACCTCCCCATATATATGTATGGAGTGGAGTTTGCAAGTGAAAAGAAACTTTGTGTTCCCAACAAGCTAGGTGAAGGACGGCTTTCACACACACTTATCTCTCAGAACTGAGCATGCGGAGAGACGTTTGTTCATCTAGCACAAAGGGAACGGGTTGCAGGAGAAACTTTTACTCTGGTTTCTCAGTCTGTTTCCTAGTGCCGGTTTGAAGTTCCTGCAGTTTTCACTGTAAAACCGAGTTGGAGCTAGTACCTCCCCATATATATCTATGGAATGGAGTTTGCAAGTGAAAAGAAACTTTGTGTTCCCAAAAAGCTAGGTGAAGGACGGCTTTCACACACACTTATCTCTCAGAACTGAGCATGTGGAGAGACGTTCGTTCATCTAGCACAAAGGGAACGGGTTGCAGGAGAAACTTTTACTCTGGTTTCTCAGTCTGTTTCCTAGTGCCGGTTTGAAGTTCCTGCAGTTTTCACTGTAAAACCGAGTTGGAGCTAGTACCTCCCCATATATATGTATGGAGTGGAGTTTGCAAGTGAAAAGAAACTTTGTGTTCCCAACAAGCTAGGTGAAGGACGGCTTTCACACACACTTATCTCTCAGAACTGAGCATGTGGAGAGACGTTCGTTCATCTAGCACAAAGGGAACGTTTTGCAGGAGAAACTTTTACTCTGTTTTCTCAGTCTGTTTCCTAGTGCCGGTTTAAAGTTCCTGCAGTTTTCACTGTAAAACCGAGTTGGAGCTAGTACCTCCCCATATATATCTATGGAGTGGAGTTTGCAAGTGAAAAGAAGCTTTGTGTTCCCAAAAAGCTAGGTGAAGGACGGCTTTCACACACACTTATCTCTCAGAACTGAGCATGTGGAGAGACGTTCGTTCATCTAGCACAAAGGGAACGGGTTGCAGGAGAAACTTTTACTCTGGTTTCTCAGTCTGTTTCATAGTGCCGGTTTGAAGTTCCTGCAGTTTTCACTGTAAAACCGAGTTGGAGCTAGTACCTCCCCATATATATGTATGGAGTGGAGTTTGCAACTGAAAAGAAACTTTGTGTTCCCAACAAGCTAGGTGAAGGCGGCTTTCACACACACTTATCTCTCAGAACTGAGCATGTGGAGAGACGTTCGTTCATCTAGCACAAAGGTAACGGGTTGCAGGGGAAACTTTTACTCTGGTTTCTCAGTCTGTTTCCTAGTGCTGGTTTGAAGTTCCTGCAGTTTTCACTGTAAAACCGAGTTGGAGCTAGTACCTCCCCATATATATGTATGGAGTGGAGTTTGCAAGTGAAAAGAAACTTTGTGTTCCCAAAAAGCTAGGTGAAAGACGGCTTTCACACACACTTATCTCTCAGAACTGAGCATGTGGATAGACGTTCGTTCATCTAGCACAAAAGGAACGGGTTGCAGGAGAAACTTTTACTCTGGTTTCTCAGTCTGTTTCCTAGTGCCGGTTTGAAGTTCCTGCAGTTTTCACTGTAAAACCGAGTTGGAGCTAGTACCTCCCCATATATATATATGGAGTGGAGTTTGAAACTGAAAAGAAACTTTGTGTTCCCAACAAGCTAGGTGAAGGAAGGCTTTCACACACACTTATCTCTCAGAACTGAGCTTGCGGAGAGACATTCGTTCATCTAGCACAAGGGGAACGGGTTGCAGGAGAAACTTTTACTCTGGTTTCTCAGTCTGTTTCCTAGTGTCGGTTTGATGTTCCTGCAGTTTTCACTGTAAAACCGAGTTGGAGCTAGTACCTCCCCATATATATGTATGGAGTGGAGTTTGCAAGTGAAAAGAAACTTTGTGTTCCCAACAAGCTAGGTGAAGGACGGCTTTCACACACAATTATCTCTCAGAACTGAGCATGCGGAGAGACGTTTGTTCATCTAGCACAAAGGGAACGGGTTGCAGGAGAAACTTTTACTCTGGTTTCTCAGTCTGTTTCCTAGTGCCGGTTTGAAGTTCCTGCAGTTTACACTGTAAAACCGAGTTGGAGCTAGTACCTCCCCATATATATCTATGGAATGGAGTTTGCAAGTGAAAAGAAACTTTGTGTTCCCAAAAAGCTAGGTGAAGGACGGCTTTCACACACACTTATCTCTCAGAACTGAGCATGTGGAGAGACGTTCGTTCATCTAGCAAAAAGGGAACGGGTTGCAGGAGAAACTTTTACTCTGGTTTCTCAGTCTGTTTCCTAGTGCCGGTTTGAAGTTCCTGCAGTTTTCACTGTAAAACCGAGTTGGAGCTAGTACCTCCCCATATATATGTATGGAGTGGAGTTTGCAAGTGAAAAGAAACTTTGTGTTCCCAACAAGCTAGGTGAAGGACGGCTTTCACACACACTTATCTCTCAGAACTGAGCATGTGGAGAGACGTTCGTTCATCTAGCACAAAGGGAACGGCTTCCAGGAGAAACTTTTACTCTGGTTTCTCAGTCTGTTTCCTAGTGCCGGTTTGAAGTTCCTGCAGTTTTCACTGTAAAACCGAGTTGGAGCTAGTACCTCCCCATATATATGTATGGAGTGGAGTTTGCAAGTGAAAAGAAACTTTGTGTTCCCAACAAGCTAGGTGAAGGACGGCTTTCACACACACTTATCTCTCAGAACTGAGCATGCGGAGAGACGTTCGTTCATCTAGCACAAAGGGAACGGGTTGCAGGAGAAACTTTTACTCTGGTTTCTCAGTCTGTTTCCAAGTGTCGGTTTGAAGTTCCTGCAGTTTTCACTGTAAAACCAAGTTGGAGCTATTACCTCCCCATATATATGTATGGATTGGAGTTTGCAAGTGAAAAGAAACTTTGTGTTCCCAACAAGCTAGGTGAAGTAAGGCTTTCACACACACTTATCTCTCAGAACTGAGCATGCGGAGAGACGTTCGTTCATCTAGCACAAAGGGAACGGGTTGCAGGAGAAACGTTTACTCTGGTTTCTCAGTCTGTTTCCTAGTGCCGGTTTGAAGTTCCTGCAGTTTTCACTGTAAAAACGAGTTGGAGCTAGTACCTCCCCATATATATCTATGGAGTGGAGTTTGCAAGTGAAAAGAAACTTTGTGTTCCCAAGAAGCTAGGTGACGGACGGCTTTCACACACACTTATCTCTCAGAACTGAGCATGTGGAGAGACGTTCGTTCATCTAGCACAAAGGGAACGGGTTGCAGGAGAAACTTTTACTCTGGTTTCTCAGTCTGTTTCCTAGTGCCGGTTTGAAGTTCCTGCAGTTTTCACTGTAAAACCGAGTTGGAGCTAGTACCTCCCCATATATATGTATGGAGTGGAGTTTGCAAGTGAAAAGAAACTTTGTGTTCCCAACAAGCTAGGTGAAGGACGGCTTTCACACACACTTATCTCTCAGAACTGAGCATGCGGAGAGACGTTTGTTCATCTAGCACAAAGGGAACGGGTTGCAGGAGAAACTTTTACTCTGGTTTCTCAGTCTGTTTCCTAGTGCCGGTTTGAAGTTCCTGCAGTTTTCACTGTAAAACCGAGTTGGAGCTAGTACCTCCCCATATATATCTATGGAATGGAGTTTGCAAGTGAAAAGAAACTTTGTGTTCCCAAAAAGCTAGGTGAAGGACGGCTTTCACACACACTTATCTCTCAGAACTGAGCATGTGGAGAGACGTTCGTTCATCTAGCACAAAGGGAACGGGTTGCAGGAGAAACTTTTACTCTGGTTTCTCAGTCTGTTTCCTAGTGCCGGTTTGAAGTTCCTGCAGTTTTCACTGTAAAACCGAGTTGGAGCTAGTACCTCCCCATATATATGTATGGAGTGGAGTTTGCAAGTGAAAAGAAACTTTGTGTTCCCAACAAGCTAGGTGAAGGACGGCTTTCACACACACTTATCTCTCAGAACTGAGCATGTGGAGAGACGTTCGTTCATCTAGCACAAAGGGAACGTTTTGCAGGAGAAACTTTTACTCTGTTTTCTCAGTCTGTTTCCTAGTGCCGGTTTAAAGTTCCTGCAGTTTTCACTGTAAAACCGAGTTGGAGCTAGTACCTCCCCATATATATCTATGGAGTGGAGTTTGCAAGTGAAAAGAAGCTTTGTGTTCCCAAAAAGCTAGGTGAAGGACGGCTTTCACACACACTTATCTCTCAGAACTGAGCATGTGGAGAGACGTTCGTTCATCTAGCACAAAGGGAACGGGTTGCAGGAGAAACTTTTACTCTGGTTTCTCAGTCTGTTTCATAGTGCCGGTTTGAAGTTCCTGCAGTTTTCACTGTAAAACCGAGTTGGAGCTAGTACCTCCCCATATATATGTATGGAGTGGAGTTTGCAACTGAAAAGAAACTTTGTGTTCCCAACAAGCTAGGTGAAGGCGGCTTTCACACACACTTATCTCTCAGAACTGAGCATGTGGAGAGACGTTCGTTCATCTAGCACAAAGGTAACGGGTTGCAGGGGAAACTTTTACTCTGGTTTCTCAGTCTGTTTCCTAGTGCTGGTTTGAAGTTCCTGCAGTTTTCACTGTAAAACCGAGTTGGAGCTAGTACCTCCCCATATATATGTATGGAGTGGAGTTTGCAAGTGAAAAGAAACTTTGTGTTCCCAAAAAGCTAGGTGAAAGACGGCTTTCACACACACTTATCTCTCAGAACTGAGCATGTGGATAGACGTTCGTTCATCTAGCACAAAAGGAACGGGTTGCAGGAGAAACTTTTACTCTGGTTTCTCAGTCTGTTTCCTAGTGCCGGTTTGAAGTTCCTGCAGTTTTCACTGTAAAACCGAGTTGGAGCTAGTACCTCCCCATATATATATATGGAGTGGAGTTTGAAACTGAAAAGAAACTTTGTGTTCCCAACAAGCTAGGTGAAGGAAGGCTTTCACACACACTTATCTCTCAGAACTGAGCTTGCGGAGAGACATTCGTTCATCTAGCACAAGGGGAACGGGTTGCAGGAGAAACTTTTACTCTGGTTTCTCAGTCTGTTTCCTAGTGTCGGTTTGATGTTCCTGCAGTTTTCACTGTAAAACCGAGTTGGAGCTAGTACCTCCCCATATATATGTATGGAGTGGAGTTTGCAAGTGAAAAGAAACTTTGTGTTCCCAACAAGCTAGGTGAAGGACGGCTTTCACACACAATTATCTCTCAGAACTGAGCATGCGGAGAGACGTTCGTTCATCTAGCACAAAGGGAACGGGTTGCAGGAGAAACTTTTACTCTGGTTTCTCCGTCTCTTTCCTAGTGCCGGTTTGAAGTTCCTGCAGTTTTCACTGTAAAACCGAGTTGGAGCTAGTACCTCCCCATATATATGTATGGAGTGGAGTTTGCAAGTGAAAAGAAACTTTGTGTTCCCAACAAGCTAGTTGAAGGACGGATTTCACACACACTTATCTCTCAGAACTGAGCATGCGGAGAGACGTTCGTTCATCTAGCACAAAGGGAACGGGTTGCAGAAGAATCTTTTACTCTGGTTTCTCAGTCTGTTTCCTAGTGCCGGTTTGAAGTTCCTGCAGTTTTCACTGTAAAATCGAGTTGGAGCTAGTACCTCCCCATATATATGTATGGAGTGGAGTTTGCAAGTGAAAAGAAACTTTGTGTTCCCAACAAGCTAGGTGAAGGACGGCTTTCACACACACTTATCTCTCAGAACTGAGCATGTGGAGAGACGTTCGTTCATCTAGCACAAAGGGAACGGGTTGCAGGAGAAACTTTTACTCTGGTTTCTCAGTCTGTTTCCTAGTGCCGGTTTGAAGTTCCTGCAGTTTTCACTGTAAAACCGAGTTGGAGCTTGTACCTCCCCATATATATGTATGGAGTGGAGTTTGCAAGTGAAAAGAAACTTTGTGTTCCAAACAAGCTAGGTGAAGGACGGCTTTCACACACACTTATCTCTCAGAACTGAGCATGTGGAGAGACGTTCGTTCATCTAGCACAAAGGGAACGGGTTGAAGGACAAACTTTTACTCTGGTTTCTCAGTCTGTTTCCTAGTGCCGGTTTGAAGTTCCTGCAGTTTTCACTGTAAAACCGAGTTGGAGCTTGTACCTCCCCATATATATGTATGGAGTGGAGTTTGCAAGTGAAAAGAAACTTTGTGTTCCCAACAAGCTAGGTGAAGGACGGCTTTCACACACACTTATCTCTCAGAACTGAGCATGTGGAGAGACGTTCGTTCATCTAGCACAAAAGGAACGGGTTGCAGGGGAAACTTTTACTCTGGTTTCTCAGTCTGTTTCCTAGTGCCGGTTTGAAGTTCCTGCAGTTTTCACTGTAAAACCGAGTTGGAGCTAGTACCTCCCCATATATATGTATGGAGTGGAGTTTGCAAGTGAAAAGAAACTTTGTGTTCCCAACAAGCTAGGTGAAGGACGGCTTTCACACACACTTATCTCTCAGAACTGAGCATGTGGAGAGACGTTCGTTCATCTAGCACAAAGGGAACGGGTTGCAGGAGAAACTTTTACTCTGGTTTCTCAGTCTATTTCCTAGTGCCGGTTTGAAGTTCCTGCAGTTTTCACCGTAAAACCGAGTTGGAGCTAGTACCTCCCCATATATATCTATGGAGTGGAGTTTGCAAGTGAAAAGAAACTTTGTGTTCCCAACAAGCTAGGTGAAGGACGGCTTTCACACACACTTATCTCTCAGAACTGAGCATGTGGAGAGACGTTCGTTCATCTAGCACAAAGGGAACGGGTTGCAGGGGAAACTTTTACTCTGGTTTCTCAGTCTGTTTCCTAGTGTCGGTTTGAAGTTCCTGCAGTTTTCACTGTAAAACCAAGTTGGAGCTAGTACCTCCCCATATATATGTATGGATTGGAGTTTGCAAGTGAAAAGAAACTTTGTGTTCCCAACAAGCTAAGTGAAGTACGGCTTTCACACACACTCTTATCTCTCAGAACTGAGCATGTGGAGAGACGTTCGTTCATCTAGCACAAAGGGAACGGGTTGCAGGAGAAACTTTTACTCTGGTTTCTCAGTCTGTTTCCTAGTGCCGGTTTGAAGTTCCTGCAGTTTTCACTGTAAAACCGAGTTGGAGCTTGTACCTCCCCATATATATGTATGGAGTGGAGTTTGCAAGTGAAAAGAAACTTTGTGTTCCCAACAAGCTAGGTGAAGGACGGCTTTCACACACACTTATCTCTCAGAACTGAGCATGTGGAGAGACGTTCGTTCATCTAGCACAAAAGGAACGGGTTGCAGGGGAAACTTTTACTCTGGTTTCTCAGTCTGTTTCCTAGTGCCGGTTTGAAGTTCCTGCAGTTTTCACTGTAAAACCGAGTTGGAGCTAGTACCTCCCCATATATATGTATGGAGTGGAGTTTGCAAGTGAAAAGAAACTTTGTGTTCCCAACAAGCTAGGTGAAGGACGGCTTTCACACACACTTATCTCTCAGAACTGAGCATGTGGAGAGACGTTCGTTCATCTAGCACAAAGGGAACGGGTTGCAGGAGAAACTTTTACTCTGGTTTCTCAGTCTATTTCCTAGTGCCGGTTTGAAGTTCCTGCAGTTTTCACTGTAAAACCGAGTTGGAGCTAGTACCTCCCCATATACATGTATGGAGTGGAGTTTGCAAGTGAAAAGAAACTTTGTGTTCCCAACAAGCTAGGTGAAGGACGGCTTTCACACACACTTATCTCTCAGAACTGAGCATGTGGAGAGACGTTCGTTCATCTAGCACAAAGGGAACGGGTTGCAGGGGAAACTTTTACTCTGGTTTCTCAGTCTGTTTCCTAGTGTCGGTTTGAAGTTCCTGCAGTTTTCACTGTAAAACCAAGTTGGAGCTAGTACCTCCCCATATATATGTATGGATTGGAGTTTGCAAGTGAAAAGAAACTTTGTGTTCCCAACAAGCTAAGTGAAGTACGGCTTTCACACACACTTATCTCTCAGAACTGAGCATGCGGAGAGACTTTCGTTCATCTAGCACAAAGGGAACGGGTTGCAGGAGAAACGTTTACTCTGGTTTCTCCGTCTGTTTCCTAATGCCGGTTTGAAGTTCCTGCAGTTTGCAGTTTTCACTGTAAAAACGAGTTGGAGCTAGTACCTCCCCATATATATCTATGGAGTGGAGTTTGCAAGTGAAAAGAAACTTTGTGTTCCCAACAAGCTAGGTGACGGACGGCTTTCACACACACTTATCTCTCAGAACTGAGCATGTGGAGAGATGTTCGTTCATCTAGCACAAAGGGAACGGGTTGCAGGAGAAACTTTTACTCTGGTTTCTCAGTCTGTTTCCTAGTGCCGGTTTGAAGTTCCTGCAGTTTTCACTGTAAAACCGAGTTGGAGCTAGTACCTCCCCATATATATCTATGGAATGGAGTTTTCAAGTGAAAAGAAACTTTGTGTTCCCAAAAAGCTAGGTGAAGGACGGCTTTCACACACACTTATCTCTCAGAACTGAGCATGTGGAGAAACGTTCGTTCATCTAGCACAAAGGGAACGGGTTGCAGGAGAATCTTTTACTCTGGTTTCTCAGTCTGTTTCCTAGTGCCGGTTTGAAGTTCCTGCAGTTTTCACTGTAAAACCGAGTTGGAGTTAGTACCTCCCCATATATATGTATGGAGTGGAGTTTGCAAGTGAAAAGAAACTTTGTGTTCCCAACAAGCTAGGTGAAGGACGGCTTTCACACACACTTATCTCTCAGAACTGAGCATGTGGAGAGACGTTCGTTCATCTAGCACAAAGGGAACGGGTTGCAGGAGAAACTTTTACTCTGGTTTCTCAGTCTGTTTCCTAGTGCCGGTTTGAAGTTCCTGCAGTTTTCACTGTAAAACCGAGTTGGAGCTAGTACCTCCCCATATACATGTATGGAGTGGAGTTTGCAAGTGAAAAGAAGCTTTGTGTTCCCAAAAAGCTAGGTGAAGTACGGCTTTCACACACACTTATCTCTCAGAACTGAGCATGTGGAGAGACGTTCGTTCATCTAGCACAAAGGGAACGGGTTGCAGGAGAAACTTTTACTCTGGTTTCTCAGTCTGTTTCCTAGTGCCGGTTTGAAGTTCCTGCAGTTTTCACTGTAAAACCGAGTTGGAGCTAGTACCTCCCCATATATATGTATGGAGTGGAGTTTGCAAGTGAAAAGAAACTTTGTGTTCCCAACAAGCTAGGTGAAGGACGGCTTTCACACACACTTATCTCTCAGAACTGAGCATGTGGAGAGACGTTCGTTCATCTAGCACAAAGGGAACGGGTTGCAGGGGAAACTTTTACTCTGGTTTCTCAGTCTGTTTCCTAGTGCTGGTTTGAAGTTCCTGCAGTTTTCACTGTAAAACCGAGTTGGAGCTAGTACCTCCCCATATATATGTATGGAGTGGAGTTTGCAAGTGAAAAGAAACTTTGTGTTCCCAAAATGCTAGTTGAAGGACGGCTTTCACACACACTTATCTCTCAGAACTGAGCATGTGGAGAGACGTTCGTTCATCTAGCACAAAGGGAACGGGTTGCAGGAGAAACTTTAACTCTGGTTTCTCAGTCTGTTTCCTAGTGCCGGTTTGAAGTTCCTGCAGTTTTCACTGTAAAAACGAGTTGGAGCTAGTACCTCCCCATATATATGTATGGAGTGGAGTTTGAAACTGAAAAGAAACTTTGTGTTCCCAACAAGCTAGGTGAAGGAAGGCTTTCACACACACTTATCTCTCAGAACTGAGCTTGCGGAGAGACATTCGTTCATCTAGCACAAGGGGAACGGGTTGCAGGAGAAACTTTTACTCTGGTTTCTCAGTCTGTTTCCTAGTGTCGGTTTGATGTTCCTGCAGTTTTCACTGTAAAACCGAGTTGGAGCTAGTACCTCCCCATATATATGTATGGAGTGGAGTTTGCAAGTGAAAAGAAACTTTGTGTTCCCAACAAGCTAGGTGAAGGACGGCTTTCACACACACTTATCTCTCAGAACTGAGCATGCGGAGAGACGTTCGTTCATCTAGCACAAAGGGAACGGGTTGCAGGAGAAACATTTACTCTGGTTTCTCCGTCTCTTTCCTAGTGCCGGTTTGAAGTTCCTGCAGTTTTCACTGTAAAACCGAGTTGGAGCTAGTACCTCCCCATATATATGTATGGAGTGGAGTTTGCAAGTGAAAAGAAACTTTGTGTTCCCAACAAGCTAGGTGAAGGACGGCTTTCACACACACTTATCTCTCAGAACTGAGCATGCGGAGAGACGTTCGTTCATCTAGCACAAAGGGTACGGGTTGCAGAAGAAACTTTTACTCTGGTTTCTCAGTCTGTTTCCTAGTGCCGGTTTGAAGTTCCTGCAGTTTTCACTGTAAAATCGAGTTGGAGCTAGTACCTCCCCATATATATCTATGGAGTGGAGTTTGCAAGTGAAAAGAAACTTTGTGTTCCCAAAAAGCTAGGTGAAGGACGGCTTTCACACACACTTATCTCTCAGAACTGAGCATGTGGAGAGACGTTCGTTCATCTAGCACAAAGGGAACGGGTTGCAGGAGAAACTTTTACTCTGGTTTCTCAGTCTGTTTCCTAGTGCCGGTTTGAAGTTCCTGCAGTTTTCACTTTAAAACCGATTTGGAGCTTGTACCTCCCCATATATATGTATGGAGTGGAGTTTGCAAGTGAAAAGAAACTTTGTGTTCCAAACAAGCTAGGTGAAGGAGGGCTTTCACACACACTTATCTCTCAGAACTGAGCATGTGGAGAGACGTTCGTTCATCTAGCACAAAGGGAACGGGTTGCAGGAGAAACTTTTACTCTGGTTTCTCAGTCTGTTTCCTAGTGCCGGTTTGAAGTTCCTGCAGTTTTCACTGTAAAACCGAGTTGGAGCTTGTACCTCCCCATATATATGTATGGAGTGGAGTTTGCAAGTGAAAAGAAACTTTGTGTTCCCAACAAGCTAGGTGAAGGACGGCTTTCACACACACTTATCTCTCAGAACTGAGCATGTGGAGAGACGTTCGTTCATCTAGCACAAAGGGAAAGGGTTGCAGGGGAAACTTTTACTCTGGTTTCTCAGTCTGTTTCCTAGTGCCGGTTTGAAGTTCCTGCAGTTTTCACTGTAAAACCGAGTTGGAGCTAGTACCTCCCCATATATATCTATGGAGTGGAGTTTGCAACTGAAAAGAAACTTTGTGTTCCCAACAAGCTAGGTGAAGGACGGCTTTCACACACACTTATCTCTCAGAACTGAGCATGTGGAGAGACGTTCGTTCATCTAGCACAAAGGGAACGGGTTGCAGGAGAAACTTTTACTCTGGTTTCTCAGTCTATTTCCTAGTGCCGGTTTGAAGTTCCTGCAGTTTTCACTGTAAAACCGAGTTGGAGCTAGTACCTCCCCATATATATGTATGGAGTGGAGTTTGCAAGTGAAAAGAAACTTTGTGTTCCCAACAAGCTAGGTGAAGGACGGCTTTCACACACACTTATCTCTCAGAACTGAGCATGTGGAGAGACGTTCGTTCATCTAGCACAAAGGGAACGGGTTGCAGGGGAAACTTTTACTCTGGTTTCTCAGTCTGTTTCCTAGTGTCGGTTTGAAGTTCCTGCAGTTTTCACTATAAAACCAAGTTGGAGCTAGTACCTCCCCATATATATGTATGGATTGGAGTTTGCAAGTGAAAAGAAACTTTGTGTTCCCAACAAGCTAGGTGAAGTACGGCTTTCACACACACTTATCTCTCAGAACTGAGCATGCGGAGAGACGTTCGTTCATCTAGCACAAAGGGAACGGGTTGCAGGAGAAACGTTTACTCTGGTTTCTCCGTCTGTTTCCTAATGCCGGTTTGAAGTTCCTGCAGTTTTCACTGTAAAAACGAGTTGGAGCTAGTACCTCCCCATATATATCTATGGAGTGGAGTTTGCAAGTGAAAAGAAACTTTGTGTTCCCAACAAGCTAGGTGACGGACGGCTTTCACACACACTTATCTCTCAGAACTGAGCATGTGGAGAGATGTTCGTTCATCTAGCACAAAGGGAACGGGTTGCAGGAGAAACTTTTACTCTGGTTTCTCAGTCTGTTTCCTAGTGCCGGTTTGAAGTTCCTGCAGTTTTCACTGTAAAACCGAGTTGGAGCTAGTACCTCCCCATATATATGTATGGAGTGGAGTTTGCAAGTGAAAAGAAGCTTTGTGTTCCCAACAAGCTAAGTGAAGGACGGCTTTCACACACACTTATCTCTTAGAACTGAGCATGCGGAGAGACGTTTGTTCATCTAGCACAAAGGGAACGGGTTGCACTAGAAACTTTTACTCTGGTTTCTCAGTCTGTTTCCTAGTGCCGGTTTGAAGTTCCTGCAGTTTTCACTGTAAAACCGAGTTGGAGCTAGTACCTCCCCATATATATCTATGGAATGGAGTTTGCAAGTGAAAAGAAACTTTGTGTTCCCAAAAAGCTAGGTGAAGGACGGCTTTCACACACACTTATCTCTCAGAACTGAGCATGTGGAGAGACGTTCGTTCATCTAGCACAAAGGGAACGGGTTGCAGGAGAATCTTTTACTCTGGTTTCTCAGTCTGTTTCCTAGTGCCGGTTTGAAGTTCCTGCAGTTTTCACTGTAAAACCGAGTTGGAGCTAGTACCTCCCCATATATATGTATGGAGTGGAGTTTGCAAGTGAAAAGAAACTTTGTGTTCCCAACAAGCTAGGTGAAGGACGGCTTTCACACACACTTATCTCTCAGAACTGAGCATGTGGAGAGACGTTCGTTCATCTAGCACAAAGGGAACGGGTTGCAGGAGAAACTTTTACTCTGGTTTCTCAGTCTGTTTCCTAGTGCCGGTTTGAAGTTCCTGCAGTTTTCACTGTAAAACCGAGTTGGAGCTAGTACCTCCCCATATATATCTATGGAGTGGAGTTTGCAAGTGAAAAGAAACTTTGTGTTCCCAAAAAGCTAGGTGAAGGACGGCTTTCACACACACTTATCTCTCAGAACTGAGCATGTGGAGAGACGTTCGTTCATCTAGCACAAAGGGAACGGGTTGCAGGAGAAACTTTTACTCTGGTTTCTCAGTCTGTTTCCTAGTGCCGGTTTGAAGTTCCTGCAGTTTTCACTTTAAAACCGATTTGGAGCTTGTACCTCCCCATATATATGTATGGAGTGGAGTTTGCAAGTGAAAAGAAACTTTGTGTTCCAAACAAGCTAGGTGAAGGAGGGCTTTCACACACACTTATCTCTCAGAACTGAGCATGTGGAGAGACGTTCGTTCATCTAGCACAAAGGGAACGGGTTGCAGGAGAAACTTTTACTCTGGTTTCTCAGTCTGTTTCCTAGTGCCGGTTTGAAGTTCCTGCAGTTTTCACTGTAAAACCGAGTTGGAGCTTGTACCTCCCCATATATATGTATGGAGTGGAGTTTGCAAGTGAAAAGAAACTTTGTGTTCCCAACAAGCTAGGTGAAGGACGGCTTTCACACACACTTATCTCTCAGAACTGAGCATGTGGAGAGACGTTCGTTCATCTAGCACAAAGGGAAAGGGTTGCAGGGGAAACTTTTACTCTGGTTTCTCAGTCTGTTTCCTAGTGCCGGTTTGAAGTTCCTGCAGTTTTCACTGTAAAACCGAGTTGGAGCTAGTACCTCCCCATATATATCTATGGAGTGGAGTTTGCAACTGAAAAGAAACTTTGTGTTCCCAACAAGCTAGGTGAAGGACGGCTTTCACACACACTTATCTCTCAGAACTGAGCATGTGGAGAGACGTTCGTTCATCTAGCACAAAGGGAACGGGTTGCAGGAGAAACTTTTACTCTGGTTTCTCAGTCTATTTCCTAGTGCCGGTTTGAAGTTCCTGCAGTTTTCACTGTAAAACCGAGTTGGAGCTAGTACCTCCCCATATATATGTATGGAGTGGAGTTTGCAAGTGAAAAGAAACTTTGTGTTCCCAACAAGCTAGGTGAAGGACGGCTTTCACACACACTTATCTCTCAGAACTGAGCATGTGGAGAGACGTTCGTTCATCTAGCACAAAGGGAACGGGTTGCAGGGGAAACTTTTACTCTGGTTTCTCAGTCTGTTTCCTAGTGTCGGTTTGAAGTTCCTGCAGTTTTCACTATAAAACCAAGTTGGAGCTAGTACCTCCCCATATATATGTATGGATTGGAGTTTGCAAGTGAAAAGAAACTTTGTGTTCCCAACAAGCTAGGTGAAGTACGGCTTTCACACACACTTATCTCTCAGAACTGAGCATGCGGAGAGACGTTCGTTCATCTAGCACAAAGGGAACGGGTTGCAGGAGAAACGTTTACTCTGGTTTCTCCGTCTGTTTCCTAATGCCGGTTTGAAGTTCCTGCAGTTTTCACTGTAAAAACGAGTTGGAGCTAGTACCTCCCCATATATATCTATGGAGTGGAGTTTGCAAGTGAAAAGAAACTTTGTGTTCCCAACAAGCTAGGTGACGGACGGCTTTCACACACACTTATCTCTCAGAACTGAGCATGTGGAGAGATGTTCGTTCATCTAGCACAAAGGGAACGGGTTGCAGGAGAAACTTTTACTCTGGTTTCTCAGTCTGTTTCCTAGTGCCGGTTTGAAGTTCCTGCAGTTTTCACTGTAAAACCGAGTTGGAGCTAGTACCTCCCCATATATATGTATGGAGTGGAGTTTGCAAGTGAAAAGAAGCTTTGTGTTCCCAACAAGCTAAGTGAAGGACGGCTTTCACACACACTTATCTCTTAGAACTGAGCATGCGGAGAGACGTTTGTTCATCTAGCACAAAGGGAACGGGTTGCACTAGAAACTTTTACTCTGGTTTCTCAGTCTGTTTCCTAGTGCCGGTTTGAAGTTCCTGCAGTTTTCACTGTAAAACCGAGTTGGAGCTAGTACCTCCCCATATATATCTATGGAATGGAGTTTGCAAGTGAAAAGAAACTTTGTGTTCCCAAAAAGCTAGGTGAAGGACGGCTTTCACACACACTTATCTCTCAGAACTGAGCATGTGGAGAGACGTTCGTTCATCTAGCACAAAGGGAACGGGTTGCAGGAGAATCTTTTACTCTGGTTTCTCAGTCTGTTTCCAAGTGCCGGTTTGAAGTTCCTGCAGTTTTCACTGTAAAACCGAGTTGGAGCTAGTACCTCCCCATATATATGTATGGAGTGGAGTTTGCAAGTGAAAAGAAACTTTGTGTTCCCAACAAGCTAGGTGAAGGACGGCTTTCACACACACTTATCTCTCAGAACTGAGCATGTGGAGAGACGTTCGTTCATCTAGCACAAAGGGAACGGGTTGCAGGAGAAACTTTTACTCTGGTTTCTCAGTCTGTTTCCTAGTGCCGGTTTGAAGTTCCTGCAGTTTTCACTGTAAAACCGAGTTGGAGCTAGTACCTCCCCATATATATCTATGGAGTGGAGTTTGCAAGTGAAAAGAAACTTTGTGTTCCCAAAAAGCTAGGTGAAGGACGGCTTTCACACACACTTATCTCTCAGAACTGAGCATGTGGAGAGACGTTCGTTCATCTAGCACAAAGGGAACGGGTTGCAGGAGAAACTTTTACTCTGGTTTCTCAGTCTGTTTCCTAGTGCCGGTTTGAAGTTCCTGCAGTTTTCACTGTAAAACCGAGTTGGAGCTAGTACCTCCCCATATATATGTATGGAGTGGAGTTTGCAACTGAAAAGAATCTTTGTGTTCCCAACAAGCTATGTGAAGGACGGCTTTCACACACACTTATCTCTCAGAACTGAGCATGTGGAGAGACGTTCGTTCATCTAGCACAAAGGGAACGGGTTGCAGGGGAAACTTTTACTCTGGTTTCTCAGTCTGTTTCCTAGTGCTGGTTTGAAGTTCCTGCAGTTTTCACTGTAAAACCGAGTTGGAGCTAGTACCTCCCCATATATATGTATGGAGTGGAGTTTGCAAGTGAAAAGAAACTTTGTGTTCCCAAAAAGCTAGTTGAAGGACGGCTTTCACACACACTTATCTCTCAGAACTGAGCATGTGGAGAGACGTTCGTTCATCTAGCACAAAGGGAACGGGTTGCAGGAGAAACTTTTACTCTGGTTTCTCCGTCTCTTTCCTAGTGCCGGTTTGAAGTTCCTGCAGTTTTCACTGTAATACCGAGTTGGAGCTAGTACCTCCCCATATATATGTATGGAGTGGAGTTTGCAAGTGAAAAGAAACTTTGTGTTCCCAACAAGCTAGGTGAAGGACGGCTTTCACACACACTTATCTCTCAGAACTGAGCATGCGGAGAGACGTTCGTTCATCTAGCACAAAGGGAACGGGTTGCAGAAGAAACTTTTACTCTGGTTTCTCAGTCTGTTTCCTAGTGCCGGTTTGAAGTTCCTGCAGTTTTCACTGTAAAATCGAGTTGGAGCTAGTACCTACCCATATATATCTATGGAGTGGTGTTTGCAAGTGAAAAGAAACTTTGTGTTCCCAAAAAGCTAGGTGAAGGACGGCTTTCACACACACTTATCTCTCAGAACTGAGCATGTGGAGAGACGTTCGTTCATCTAGCACAAAGGGAACGGGTTGCAGGAGAAACTTTTACTCTGGTTTCTCAGTCTGTTTCCTAGTGCCGGTTTGAAGTTCCTGCAGTTTTCACTGTAAAACCGAGTTGGAGCTTGTACCTCCCCTTATATATGTATGGAGTGGAGTTTGCAAGTGAAAAGAATCTTTGTGTTCCAAACAAGCTTGGTGAAGGACGGCTTTCACACACACTTATCTCTCAGAACTGAGCATGTGGAAACGCGTTCGTTCATCTAGCACAAAGGGAACGGGTTGCAGGAGAAACTTTTACTCTGGTTTCTCAGTCTGTTTCCTAGTGCCGGTTTGAAGTTCCTGCAGTTTTCACTGTAAAACCGAGTTGGAGCTAGTACCTCCCCATATATATGTATGGAGTGGAGTTTGAAACTGAAAAGAAACTTTGTGTTCCCAACAAGCTAGGTGAAGGAAGGCTTTCACACACACTTATCTCTCAGAACTGAGCTTGCGGAAAGACATTCGTTCATCTACCACAAGGGGAACGGGTTGCAGGAGAAACTTTTACTCTGGTTTCTCAGTCTGTTTCCTAGTGTCGGTTTGATGTTCCCGCAGTTTTCACTGTAAAACCGAGTTGGAGCTAGTACCTCCCCATATATATGTATGGAGTGGAGTTTGCAAGTGAAAAGAAACTTTGTGTTCCCAACAAGCTAGGTGAAGGACGGCTTTCACACACACTTATCTCTCAGAACTGAGCATGCGGAGAGACGTTCGTTCATCTAGCACAAAGGGAACGGGTTGCAGGAGAAACTTTTACTCTTGTTTCTCAGTCTGTTTCCTAGTGCCGGTTTGAAGTTCCTGCAGTTTTCACTGTAAAACCGAGTTGGAGCTAGTACCTCCCCATATATATGTATGGAGTGGAGTTTGCAAGTGAAAAGAAACTTTGTGTTCCCAACAAGCTAGGTGAAGGACGGCTTTCACACACACTTATCTCTCAGAACTGAGCATGTGGAGAGACGTTCGTTCATCTAGCACAAAGGGAACGGGTTGCAGGAGAAACTTTTACTCTGGTTTCTCAGTCTGTTTCCTAGTGCCGGTTTGAATTTCCTGCAGTTTTCACTGTAAAACCGAGTTGGAGCTAGTACCTCCCCATATATATGTATGGAGTGGAGTTTGCAAGTGAAAAGAAACTTTGTGTTCCCAACAAGCTAGGTGAAGGACGGCTTTCAAACACACTTATCTCTCAGAACTGAGTTTGCGGAGAGACATTCGTTCATCTAGCACAAAGGGAACGGGTTGCAGGAGAAACTTTTACTCTGGTTTCTCAGTCTGTTTCCTAGTGTCGGTTTGATGTTCCTGCAGTTTTCACTGTAAAACCGAGTTGGAGCTAGTACCTCCCCATATATATGTATGGAGTGGAGTTTGCAAGTGAAAAGAAACTTTGTGTTCCCAACAAGCTAGGTGAAGGACGGCTTTCACACACACTTATCTCTGAGAACTGAGCATGCGGAGAGACGTTCGTTCATCTAGCACAAAGGGAACGGGTTGCAGAAGAAACTTTTACTCTGGTTTCTCAGTCTGTTTCCTAGTGCCGGTTTGAAGTTCCTGCAGTTTTCACTGTAAAACCGAGTTGGAGCTAGTACCTCCCCATATATATCTATGGAGTGGAGTTTGCAACTGAAAAGAAACTTTGTGTTCCCAACAAGCTAGGTGAAGGACGGCTTTCACACACACTTATCTCTCAGAACAGAGCATGTGGAGAGACGTTCGTTCATCTAGCACAAAGGGAACGGGTTGCAGGAGAAACTTTTACTCTGGTTTCTCAGTCTGTTTCCTAGTGCCGGTTTGAAGTTCCTGCAGTTTTCACTGTAAAACCGAGTTGGAGCTAGTACCTCCCCATATATATGTATGGAGTGGAGTTTGCAAGTGAAAAGAAACTTTGTGTTCCCAACAAGCTAGGTGAAGGACGGCTTTCACACACACTTATCTCTCAGAACTGAGCATGTGGAGAGACGTTCGTTCATCTAGCACAAAGGGAACGGGTTGCAGGAGAAACTTTTACTCTGGTTTCTCAGTCTGTTTCCTAGTGCCGGTTTGAATTTCCTGCAGTTTTCACTGTAAAACCGAGTTGGAGCTAGTACCTCCCCATATATATGTATGGAGTGGAGTTTGCAAGTGAAAAGAAACTTTGTGTTCCCAACAAGCTAGGTGAAGGACGGCTTTCACACACACTTATCTCTCAGAACTGAGCATGTGGAGAGACGTTCGTTCATCTAGCACAAAGGGAACGGGTTGCAGGGGAAACTTTTACTCTGGTTTCTCAGTCTGTTTCCTAGTGCCGGTTTGAAGTACCTGCAGTTTTCACTGTAAAACCGAGTTGGAGCTAGTACCTCCCCATATATATGTATGGATTGGAGTTTGAAAATGAAAAAAAACTTTGTGTTCCCAACAAGCTAGGTGAAGGAATTCTTTCACACACACTTATCTCTCAGAACTGAGCATGCTGAAAGACATTCATTCATCTAGCACAAGGGGAACGGGTTCCCGGAGAAACTTTTACTCTGGTTTCTCAGTCTGTTTCCTAGTGCCGGTTTGAAGTTCCTGCAGTTTTCACTGTAAAACCAAGTTGAAGCTATTACCTCCCCATATATATGTATGGATTGGAGTTTGCAAGTGAAAAGAAACTTTGTGTTCCCAACAAGGTAGGTGAAGTACGGCTTTCACACACACTTATCTCTCAGAACTTAGCATGCGGAGAGACGTTCGTTCATCTAGCACAAAGGGAACGGGTTGCAGGAGAAACGTTTACTCTGGTTTCTCCGTCTGTTTCCTAGTGCCGGTTTGAAGTTCCTGCAGTTTTCACTGTAAAACCGAGTTGGAGCTAGTACCTCCCCATATATATGTATGGAGTGGAGTTTGCAAGTGAAAAGAAACTTTGTGTTCCCAACAAGCTAGGTGAAGGACGGCTTTCACACACACTTATCTCTCAAAACTGAGCATGTGGAGAGACGTTCGTTCATCTAGCACAAAGGGAACGGGTTGCAGGAGAAACTTTTACTCTGGTTTCTCAGTCTGTTTCCTAGTGCCGGTTTGAAGTTCCTGCAGTTTTCACTGTAAAACCGAGTTGGAGCTAGTACCTCCCCATATATATGTATGGAGTGGAGTTTGCAAGTGAAAAGAAACTTTGTGTTCCCAACAAGCTAGGTGAAGGACGGCTTTCACACACACTTATCTCTCAGAACTGAGCATGTGGAGAGACGTTCGTTCATCTAGCACAAAGGGAACGGGTTGCAGGAGAAACTTTTACTCTGGTTTCTCAGTCTGTTTCCTAGTGCCGGTTTGAAGTTCCTGCAGTTTTCACTGTAAAACCGAGTTGGAGCTAGTACCTCCCCATATATATGTATGGAGTGGAGTTTGCAAGTGAAAAGAAACTTTGTGTTCCCAACAAGCTAGGTGAAGGACGGCTTTCAAACACACTTATCTCTCAGAACTGAGTTTGCGGAGAGACATTCGTTCATCTAGCACAAGGGGAACGGGTTGCAGGAGAAACTTTTACTCTGGTTTCTCAGTCTGTTTCCTAGTTTCGGTTTGATGTTCCTGCAGTTTTCACTGTAAAACCGAGTTGGAGCTAGTACCTCCCCATATATATGTATGGAGTGGAGTTTGCAAGTGAAAAGAAACTTTGTGTTCCCAACAAGCTAGGTGAAGTACGGCTTTCACACACACTTATCTCTGAGAACTGAGCATGCGGAGAGACGTTCGTTCATCTAGCACAAAGGGAACGGGTTGCAGGAGAAACTTTTACTCTTGTTTCTCAGTCTGTTTCCTAGTGCCGGTTTGAAGTTCCTGCAGTTTTCACTGTAAAACCGAGTTGGAGCTAGTACCTCCCCATATATATGTATGGAGTGGAGTTTGCAAGTGAAAAGAAACTTTGTGTTCCCAACAAGCTAGGTGAAGGACGGCTTTCACACACACTTATCTCTCAGAACTGAGCATGTGGAGAGACGTTCGTTCATCTAGCACAAAGGGAACGGGTTGCAGGAGAAACTTTTACTCTGGTTTCTCAGTCTGTTTCCTAGTGCCGGTTTGAAGTTCCTGCAGTTTTCACTGTAAAACCGAGTTGGAGCTAGTACCTCCCCATATATATGTATGGAGTGGAGTTTGCAAGTGAAAAGAAACTTTGTGTTCCCAACAAGCTAGGTGAAGGACGGCTTTCACACACACTTATCTCTCAGAACTGAGCATGTGGAGAGACGTTCGTTCATCTAGCACAAAGGGAACGGGTTGCAGGAGAAACTTTTTCTCTGGTTTCTCAGTCTGTTTCCTAGTGCCGGTTTGTATTTCCTGCAGTTTTCACTGTAAAACCGAGTTGGAGCTAGTACCTCCCCATATATATGTATGGAGTGGAGTTTGAAACTGAAAAGAAACTTTGTGTTCCCAACAAGCTAGGTGAAGGACGGCTTTCACACACACTTATCTCTCAGAACTGAGCATGTGGAGAGACGTTCGTTCATCTAGCACAAAGGGAACGGGTTGCAGGGGAAACTTTTACTCTGGTTTCTCAGTCTGTTTCCTAGTGCCGGTTTGAAGTTCCTGCAGTTTTCACTGTAAAACCGAGTTGGAGCTAGTACCTCCCCATATATATGTATGGATTGGAGTTTGAAAATGAAAAAAAACTTTGTGTTCCCAACAAGCTAGGTGAAGGAATTCTTTCACACACACTTATCTCTCAGAACTGAGCATGCTGAAAGACATTCATTCATCTAGCACAAGGGGAACGGGTTGCCGGAGAAACTTTTACTCTGGTTTCTCAGTCTGTTTCCTAGTGCCGGTTTGAAGTTCCTGCAGTTTTCACTGTAAAACCAAGTTGGAGCTATTACCTCCCCATATATATGTATGGATTGGAGTTTGCAAGTGAAAAGAAACTTTGTGTTCCCAACAAGGTAGGTGAAGTACGGCTTTCACACACACTTATCTCTCAGAACTTAGCATGCGGAGAGACGTTCGTTCATCTAGCACAAAGGGAACGGGTTGCAGGAGAAACGTTTACTCTGGTTTCTCCGTCTGTTTCCTAGTGCCGGTTTGAAGTTCCTGCAGTTTTCACTGTAAAACCGAGTTGGAGCTAGTACCTCCCCATATATATGTATGGAGTGGAGTTTGCAAGTGAAAAGAAACTTTGTGTTCCCAACAAGCTAGGTGAAGGACGGCTTTCACACACACTTATCTCTCAGAACTGAGCATGTGGAGAGACGTTCGTTCATCTAGCACAAGGGGAACGGGTTGCAGGAGAAACTTTTACTCTGGTTTCTCAGTCTGTTTCCTAGTGCCGGTTTGAAGTTCCTGCAGTTTTCACTGTAAAACCGAGTTGGAGCTAGTACCTCCCCATATATATGTATGGAGTGGAGTTTGCAAGTGAAAAGAAACTTTGTGTTCCCAACAAGCTAGGTGAAGGACGGCTTTCACACACACTTATCTCTCAGAACTGAGCATGTGGAGAGACGTTCGTTCATCTAGCACAAAGGGAACGGGTTGCAGGAGAAACTTTTACTCTGGTTTCTCAGTCTGTTTCCTAGTGCCGGTTTGAAGTTCCTGCAGTTTTCACTGTAAAACCGAGTTGGAGCTAGTACCTCCCCATATATATGTATGGAGTGGAGTTTGCAAGTGAAAAGAAACTTTGTGTTCCCAACAAGCTAGGTGAAGGACGGCTTTCAAACACACTTATCTCTCAGAACTGAGCTTGCGGAGAGACATTCGTTCATCTAGCACAAGGGGAACGGGTTGCAGGAGAAACTTTTACTCTGGTTTCTCAGTCTGTTTCCTAGTGTCGGTTTGATGTTCCTGCAGTTTTCACTGTAAAACCGAGTTGGAGCTAGTACCTCCCCATATATATGTATGGAGTGGAGTTTGCAAGTGAAAAGAAACTTTGTGTTCCCAACAAGCTAGGTGAAGGACGGCTTTCACACACACTTATCTCTCAGAACTGAGCATGTGGAGAGACGTTCGTTCATCTAGCACAAAGGGAACGGGTTGCAGGAGAAACTTTTACTCTGGTTTCTCAGTCTGTTTCCTAGTGCCGGTTTGAAGTTCCTGCAGTTTTCACTGTAAAACCGAGTTGGAGCTAGTACCTCCCCATATATATGTATGGAGTGGAGTTTGAAACTGAAAAGAAACTTTGTGTTCCCAACAAGCTAGGTGAAGGAAGGCTTTCACACACACTTATCTCTCAGAACTGAGCTTGCGGAAAGACAATCGTTCATCTACCACAAGGGGAACGGGTTGCAGGAGAAACTTTTACTCTGGTTTCTCAGTCTGTTTCCTAGTGTCGGTTTGATGTTCCCGCAGTTTTCACTGTAAAACCGAGTTGGAGCTAGTACCTCCCCATATATATGTATGGAGTGGAGTTTGCAAGTGAAAAGAAACTTTGTGTTCCCAACAAGCTAGGTGAAGGACGGCTTTCACACACACTTATCTCTCAGAACTGAGCATGCGGAGAGACGTTCGTTCATCTAGCACAAAGGGAACGGGTTGCAGGAGAAACTTTTACTCTTGTTTCTCAGTCTGTTTCCTAGTGCCGGTTTGAAGTTCCTGCAGTTTTCACTGTAAAACCGAGTTGGAGCTAGTACCTCCCCATATATATGTATGGAGTGGAGTTTGCAAGTGAAAAGAAACTTTGTGTTCCCAACAAGCTAGGTGAAGGACGGCTTTCACACACACTTATCTCTCAGAACTGAGCATGTGGAGAGACGTTCGTTCATCTAGCACAAAGGGAACGGGTTGCAGGAGAAACTTTTACTCTGGTTTCTCAGTCTGTTTCCTAGTGCCGGTTTGAATTTCCTGCAGTTTTCACTGTAAAACCGAGTTGGAGCTAGTACCTCCCCATATATATGTATGGAGTGGAGTTTGCAAGTGAAAAGAAACTTTGTGTTCCCAACAAGCTAGGTGAAGGACGGCTTTCAAACACACTTATCTCTCAGAACTGAGTTTGCGGAGAGACATTCGTTCATCTAGCACAAGGGGAACGGGTTGCAGGAGAAACTTTTACTCTGGTTTCTCAGTCTGTTTCCTAGTGTCGGTTTGATGTTCCTGCAGTTTTCACTGTAAAACCGAGTTGGAGCTAGTACCTCCCCATATATATGTATGGAGTGGAGTTTGCAAGTGAAAAGAAACTTTGTGTTCCCAACAAGCTAGGTGAAGGACGGCTTTCACACACACTTATCTCTGAGAACTGAGCATGCGGAGAGACGTTCGTTCATCTAGCACAAAGGGAACGGGTTGCAGAAGAAACTTTTACTCTGGTTTCTCAGTCTGTTTCCTAGTGCCGGTTTGAAGTTCCTGCAGTTTTCACTGTAAAACCGAGTTGGAGCTAGTACCTCCCCATATATATCTATGGAGTGGAGTTTGCAACTGAAAAGAAACTTTGTGTTCCCAACAAGCTAGGTGAAGGACGGCTTTCACACACACTTATCTCTCAGAACAGAGCATGTGGAGAGACGTTCGTTCATCTAGCACAAAGGGAACGGGTTGCAGGAGAAACTTTTACTCTGGTTTCTCAGTCTGTTTCCTAGTGCCGGTTTGAAGTTCCTGCAGTTTTCACTGTAAAACCGAGTTGGAGCTAGTACCTCCCCATATATATGTATGGAGTGGAGTTTGCAAGTGAAAAGAAACTTTGTGTTCCGAACAAGCTAGGTGAAGGACGGCTTTCACACACACTTATCTCTCAGAACTGAGCATGTGGAGAGACGTTCGTTCATCTAGCACAAAGGGAACGGGTTGCAGGAGAAACTTTTACTCTGGTTTCTCAGTCTGTTTCCTAGTGCCGGTTTGAATTTCCTGCAGTTTTCACTGTAAAACCGAGTTGGAGCTAGTACCTCCCCATATATATGTATGGAGTGGAGTTTGCAAGTGAAAAGAAACTTTGTGTTCCCAACAAGCTAGGTGAAGGACGGCTTTCACACACACTTATCTCTCAGAACTGAGCATGTGGAGAGACGTTCGTTCATCTAGCACAAAGGGAACGGGTTGCAGGGGAAACTTTTACTCTGGTTTCTCAGTCTGTTTCCTAGTGCCGGTTTGAAGTACCTGCAGTTTTCACTGTAAAACCGAGTTGGAGCTAGTACCTCCCCATATATATGTATGGATTGGAGTTTGAAAATGAAAAAAAACTTTGTGTTCCCAACAAGCTAGGTGAAGGAATTCTTTCACACACACTTATCTCTCAGAACTGAGCATGCTGAAAGACATTCATTCATCTAGCACAAGGGGAACGGGTTCCCGGAGAAACTTTTACTCTGGTTTCTCAGTCTGTTTCCTAGTGCCGGTTTGAAGTTCCTGCAGTTTTCACTGTAAAACCAAGTTGAAGCTATTACCTCCCCATATATATGTATGGATTGGAGTTTGCAAGTGAAAAGAAACTTTGTGTTCCCAACAAGGTAGGTGAAGTACGGCTTTCACACACACTTATCTCTCAGAACTTAGCATGCGGAGAGACGTTCGTTCATCTAGCACAAAGGGAACGGGTTGCAGGAGAAACGTTTACTCTGGTTTCTCCGTCTGTTTCCTAGTGCCGGTTTGAAGTTCCTGCAGTTTTCACTGTAAAACCGAGTTGGAGCTAGTACCTCCCCATATATATGTATGGAGTGGAGTTTGCAAGTGAAAAGAAACTTTGTGTTCCCAACAAGCTAGGTGAAGGACGGCTTTCACACACACTTATCTCTCAAAACTGAGCATGTGGAGAGACGTTCGTTCATCTAGCACAAAGGGAACGGGTTGCAGGAGAAACTTTTACTCTGGTTTCTCAGTCTGTTTCCTAGTGCCGGTTTGAAGTTCCTGCAGTTTTCACTGTAAAACCGAGTTGGAGCTAGTACCTCCCCATATATATGTATGGAGTGGAGTTTGCAAGTGAAAAGAAACTTTGTGTTCCCAACAAGCTAGGTGAAGGACGGCTTTCACACACACTTATCTCTCAGAACTGAGCATGTGGAGAGAAGTTCGTTCATCTAGCACAAAGGGAACGGGTTGCAGGAGAAACTTTTACTCTGGTTTCTCAGTCTGTTTCCTAGTGCCGGTTTGAAGTTCCTGCAGTTTTCACTGTAAAACCGAGTTGGAGCTAGTACCTCCCCATATATATGTATGGAGTGGAGTTTGCAAGTGAAAAGAAACTTTGTGTTCCCAACAAGCTAGGTGAAGGACGGCTTTCAAACACACTTATCTCTCAGAACTGAGTTTGCGGAGAGACATTCGTTCATCTAGCACAAGGGGAACGGGTTGCAGGAGAAACTTTTACTCTGGTTTCTCAGTCTGTTTCCTAGTTTCGGTTTGATGTTCCTGCAGTTTTCACTGTAAAACCGAGTTGGAGCTAGTACCTCCCCATATATATGTATGGAGTGGAGTTTGCAAGTGAAAAGAAACTTTGTGTTCCCAACAAGCTAGGTGAAGTACGGCTTTCACACACACTTATCTCTGAGAACTGAGCATGCGGAGAGACGTTCGTTCATCTAGCACAAAGGGAACGGGTTGCAGGAGAAACTTTTACTCTTGTTTCTCAGTCTGTTTCCTAGTGCCGGTTTGAAGTTCCTGCAGTTTTCACTGTAAAACCGAGTTGGAGCTAGTACCTCCCCATATATATGTATGGAGTGGAGTTTGCAAGTGAAAAGAAACTTTGTGTTCCCAACAAGCTAGGTGAAGGACGGCTTTCACACACACTTATCTCTGAGAACTGAGCATGCGGAGAGACGTTCGTTCATCTAGCACAAAGGGAACGGGTTGCAGAAGAAACTTTTACTCTGGTTTCTCAGTCTGTTTCCTAGTGCCGGTTTGAAGTTCCTGCAGTTTTCACTGTAAAACCGAGTTGGAGCTAGTACCTCCCCATATATATCTATGGAGTGGAGTTTGCAACTGAAAAGAAACTTTGTGTTCCCAACAAGCTAGGTGAAGGACGGCTTTCACACACACTTATCTCTCAGAACAGAGCATGTGGAGAGACGTTCGTTCATCTAGCACAAAGGGAACGGGTTGCAGGAGAAACTTTTACTCTGGTTTCTCAGTCTGTTTCCTAGTGCCGGTTTGAAGTTCCTGCAGTTTTCACTGTAAAACCGAGTTGGAGCTAGTACCTCCCCATATATATGTATGGAGTGGAGTTTGCAAGTGAAAAGAAACTTTGTGTTCCCAACAAGCTAGGTGAAGGACGGCTTTCACACACACTTATCTCTCAGAACTGAGCATGTGGAGAGACGTTCGTTCATCTAGCACAAAGGGAACGGGTTGCAGGAGAAACTTTTACTCTGGTTTCTCAGTCTGTTTCCTAGTGCCGGTTTGAATTTCCTGCAGTTTTCACTGTAAAACCGAGTTGGAGCTAGTACCTCCCCATATATATGTATGGAGTGGAGTTTGCAAGTGAAAAGAAACTTTGTGTTCCCAACAAGCTAGGTGAAGGACGGCTTTCACACACACTTATCTCTCAGAACTGAGCATGTGGAGAGACGTTCGTTCATCTAGCACAAAGGGAACGGGTTGCAGGGGAAACTTTTACTCTGGTTTCTCAGTCTGTTTCCTAGTGCCGGTTTGAAGTACCTGCAGTTTTCACTGTAAAACCGAGTTGGAGCTAGTACCTCCCCATATATATGTATGGATTGGAGTTTGAAAATGAAAAAAAACTTTGTGTTCCCAACAAGCTAGGTGAAGGAATTCTTTCACACACACTTATCTCTCAGAACTGAGCATGCTGAAAGACATTCATTCATCTAGCACAAGGGGAACGGGTTCCCGGAGAAACTTTTACTCTGGTTTCTCAGTCTGTTTCCTAGTGCCGGTTTGAAGTTCCTGCAGTTTTCACTGTAAAACCAAGTTGAAGCTATTACCTCCCCATATATATGTATGGATTGGAGTTTGCAAGTGAAAAGAAACTTTGTGTTCCCAACAAGGTAGGTGAAGTACGGCTTTCACACACACTTATCTCTCAGAACTTAGCATGCGGAGAGACGTTCGTTCATCTAGCACAAAGGGAACGGGTTGCAGGAGAAACGTTTACTCTGGTTTCTCCGTCTGTTTCCTAGTGCCGGTTTGAAGTTCCTGCAGTTTTCACTGTAAAACCGAGTTGGAGCTAGTACCTCCCCATATATATGTATGGAGTGGAGTTTGCAAGTGAAAAGAAACTTTGTGTTCCCAACAAGCTAGGTGAAGGACGGCTTTCACACACACTTATCTCTCAGAACTGAGTTTGCGGAGAGACATTCGTTCATCTAGCACAAGGGGAACGGGTTGCAGGAGAAACTTTTACTCTGGTTTCTCAGTCTGTTTCCTAGTTTCGGTTTGATGTTCCTGCAGTTTTCACTGTAAAACCGAGTTGGAGCTAGTACCTCCCCATATATATGTATGGAGTGGAGTTTGCAAGTGAAAAGAAACTTTGTGTTCCCAACAAGCTAGGTGAAGTACGGCTTTCACACACACTTATCTCTGAGAACTGAGCATGCGGAGAGACGTTCGTTCATCTAGCACAAAGGGAACGGGTTGCAGGAGAAACTTTTACTCTTGTTTCTCAGTCTGTTTCCTAGTGCCGGTTTGAAGTTCCTGCAGTTTTCACTGTAAAACCGAGTTGGAGCTAGTACCTCCCCATATATATGTATGGAGTGGAGTTTGCAAGTGAAAAGAAACTTTGTGTTCCCAACAAGCTAGGTGAAGGACGGCTTTCACACACACTTATCTCTGAGAACTGAGCATGCGGAGAGACGTTCGTTCATCTAGCACAAAGGGAACGGGTTGCAGAAGAAACTTTTACTCTGGTTTCTCAGTCTGTTTCCTAGTGCCGGTTTGAAGTTCCTGCAGTTTTCACTGTAAAACCGAGTTGGAGCTAGTACCTCCCCATATATATCTATGGAGTGGAGTTTGCAACTGAAAAGAAACTTTGTGTTCCCAACAAGCTAGGTGAAGGACGGCTTTCACACACACTTATCTCTCAGAACAGAGCATGTGGAGAGACGTTCGTTCATCTAGCACAAAGGGAACGGGTTGCAGGAGAAACTTTTACTCTGGTTTCTCAGTCTGTTTCCTAGTGCCGGTTTGAAGTTCCTGCAGTTTTCACTGTAAAACCGAGTTGGAGCTAGTACCTCCCCATATATATGTATGGAGTGGAGTTTGCAAGTGAAAAGAAACTTTGTGTTCCCAACAAGCTAGGTGAAGGACGGCTTTCACACACACTTATCTCTCAGAACTGAGCATGTGGAGAGACGTTCGTTCATCTAGCACAAAGGGAACGGGTTGCAGGAGAAACTTTTACTCTGGTTTCTCAGTCTGTTTCCTAGTGCCGGTTTGAATTTCCTGCAGTTTTCACTGTAAAACCGAGTTGGAGCTAGTACCTCCCCATATATATGTATGGAGTGGAGTTTGCAAGTGAAAAGAAACTTTGTGTTCCCAACAAGCTAGGTGAAGGACGGCTTTCACACACACTTATCTCTCAGAACTGAGCATGTGGAGAGACGTTCGTTCATCTAGCACAAAGGGAACGGGTTGCAGGGGAAACTTTTACTCTGGTTTCTCAGTCTGTTTCCTAGTGCCGGTTTGAAGTACCTGCAGTTTTCACTGTAAAACCGAGTTGGAGCTAGTACCTCCCCATATATATGTATGGATTGGAGTTTGAAAATGAAAAAAAACTTTGTGTTCCCAACAAGCTAGGTGAAGGAATTCTTTCACACACACTTATCTCTCAGAACTGAGCATGCTGAAAGACATTCATTCATCTAGCACAAGGGGAACGGGTTCCCGGAGAAACTTTTACTCTGGTTTCTCAGTCTGTTTCCTAGTGCCGGTTTGAAGTTCCTGCAGTTTTCACTGTAAAACCAAGTTGGAGCTAGTACCTCCCCATATATATGTATGGAGTGGAGTTTGCAAGTGAAAAGAAACTTTGTGTTCCCAACAAGCTAGGTGAAGGACGGCTTTCACACACACTTATCTCTCAAAACTGAGCATGTGGAGAGACGTTCGTTCATCTAGCACAAAGGGAACGGGTTGCAGGAGAAACTTTTACTCTGGTTTCTCAGTCTGTTTCCTAGTGCCGGTTTGAAGTTCCTGCAGTTTTCACTGTAAAACCGAGTTGGAGCTAGTACCTCCCCATATATATGTATGGAGTGGAGTTTGCAAGTGAAAAGAAACTTTGTGTTCCCAACAAGCTAGGTGAAGGACGGCTTTCAAACACACTTATCTCTCAGAACTGAGTTTGCGGAGAGACATTCGTTCATCTAGCACAAGGGGAACGGGTTGCAGGAGAAACTTTTACTCTGGTTTCTCAGTCTGTTTCCTAGTTTCGGTTTGATGTTCCTGCAGTTTTCACTGTAAAACCGTGTTGGAGCTAGTACCTCCCCATATATATGTATGGAGTGGAGTTTGCAAGTGAAAAGAAACTTTGTGTTCCCAACAAGCTAGGTGAAGTACGGCTTTCACACACACTTATCTCTGAGAACTGAGCATGCGGAGAGACGTTCGTTCATCTAGCACAAAGGGAACGGGTTGCAGGAGAAACTTTTACTCTTGTTTCTCAGTCTGTTTCCTAGTGCCGGTTTGAAGTTCCTGCAGTTTTCACTGTAAAACCGAGTTGGAGCTAGTACCTCCCCATATATATGTATGGAGTGGAGTTTGCAAGTGAAAAGAAACTTTGTGTTCCCAACAAGCTAGGTGAAGGACGGCTTTCACACACACTTATCTCTCAGAACTGAGCATGTGGAGAGACGTTCGTTCATCTAGCACAAAGGGAACGGGTTGCAGGAGAAACTTTTACTCTGGTTTCTCAGTCTGTTTCCTAGTGCCGGTTTGAAGTTCCTGCAGTTTTCACTGTAAAACCGAGTTGGAGCTAGTACCTCCCCATATATATGTATGGAGTGGAGTTTGAAACTGAAAAGAAACTTTGTGTTCCCAACAAGCTAGGTGAAGGACGGCTTTCACACACACTTATCTCTCAGAACTGAGCATGTGGAGAGACGTTCGTTCATCTAGCACAAAGGGAACGGGTTGCAGGGGAAACTTTTACTCTGGTTTCTCAGTCTGTTTCCTAGTGCCGGTTTGAAGTTCCTGCAGTTTTCACTGTAAAACCGAGTTGGAGCTAGTACCTCCCCATATATATGTATGGATTGGAGTTTGAAAATGAAAAAAAACTTTGTGTTCCCAACAAGTTAGGTGAAGGAATTCTTTCACACACACTTATCTCTCAGAACTGAGCATGCTGAAAGACATTCATTCATCTAGCACAAGGGGAACGGGTTGCCGGAGAAACTTTTACTCTGGTTTCTCAGTCTGTTTCCTAGTGCCGGTTTGAAGTTCCTGCAGTTTTCACTGTAAAACCAAGTTGGAGCTATTACCTCCCCATATATATGTATGGATTGGAGTTTGCAAGTGAAAAGAAACTTTGTGTTCCCAACAAGGTAGGTGAAGTACGGCTTTCACACACACTTATCTCTCAGAACTTAGCATGCGGAGAGACGTTCGTTCATCTAGCACAAAGGGAACGGGTTGCAGGAGAAACGTTTACTCTGGTTTCTCCGTCTGTTTCCTAGTGCCGGTTTGAAGTTCCTGCAGTTTTCACTGTAAAACCGAGTTGGAGCTAGTACCTCCCCATATATATGTATGGAGTGGAGTTTGCAAGTGAAAAGAAACTTTGTGTTCCCAACAAGCTAGGTGAAGGACGGCTTTCACACACACTTATCTCTCAGAACTGAGCATGTGGAGAGACGTTCGTTCATCTAGCACAAAGGGAACGGGTTGCAGGAGAAACTTTTACTCTGGTTTCTCAGTCTGTTTCCTAGTGCCGGTTTGAAGTTCCTGCAGTTTTCACTGTAAAACCGAGTTGGAGCTAGTACCTCCCCATATATATGTATGGAGTGGAGTTTGCAAGTGAAAAGAAACTTTGTGTTCCCAACAAGCTAGGTGAAGGACGGCTTTCACACACACTTATCTCTCAGAACTGAGCATGTGAAGAGACGTTCGTTCATCTAGCACAAAGGGAACGGGTTGCAGGAGAAACTTTTACTCTGGTTTCTCAGTCTGTTTCCTAGTGCCGGTTTGAAGTTCCTGCAGTTTTCACTGTAAAACCGAGTTGGAGCTAGTACCTCCCCATATATATGTATGGAGTGGAGTTTGCAAGTGAAAAGAAACTTTGTGTTCCCAACAAGCTAGGTGAAGGACGGCTTTCAAACACACTTATCTCTCAGAACTGAGCTTGCGGAGAGACATTCGTTCATCTAGCACAAGGGGAACGGGTTGCAGGAGAAACTTTTACTCTGGTTTCTCAGTCTGTTTCCTAGTGTCGGTTTGATGTTCCTGCAGTTTTCACTGTAAAACCGAGTTGGAGCTAGTACCTCCCCATATATATGTATGGAGTGGAGTTTGCAAGTGAAAAGAAACTTTGTGTTCCCAACAAGCTAGGTGAAGGACGGCTTTCACACACACTTATCTCTCAGAACTGAGCATGTGGAGAGACGTTCGTTCATCTAGCACAAAGGGAACGGGTTGCAGGAGAAACTTTTACTCTGGTTTCTCAGTCTGTTTCCTAGTGCCGGTTTGAAGTTCCTGCAGTTTTCACTGTAAAACCGAGTTGGAGCTAGTACCTCCCCATATATATGTATGGAGTGGAGTATGCAAGTGAAAAGAAACTTTGTGTTCCCAACAAGCTAGGTGAAGGACGGCTTTCACACACACTTATCTCTCAGAACTGAGCATGTGGAGAGACGTTCGTTCATCTAGCACAAAGGGAACGGGTTGCAGGAGAAACTTTTACTCTGGTTTCTCAGTCTGTTTCCTAGTGCCGGTTTGAATTTCCTGCAGTTTTCACTGTAAAACCGAGTTGGAGCTAGTACCTCCCCATATATATGTATGGAGTGGAGTTTGCAAGTGAAAAGAAACTTTGTGTTCCCAACAAGCTATGTGAAGGACGGCTTTCACACACACTTATCTCTCAGAACTGAGCATGTGGAGAGACGTTCGTTCATCTAGCACAAAGGGAACGGGTTGCAGGGGAAACTTTTACTCTGGTTTCTCAGTCTGTTTCCTAGTGCCGGTTTGAAGTTCCTGCAGTTTTCACTGTAAAACCGAGTTGGAGCTAGTACCTCCCCATATATATGTATGGATTGGAGTTTGAAAATGAAAAAAAACTTTGTGTTCCCAACAAGCTAGGTGAAGGAATTCTTTCACACACACTTATCTCTCAGAACTGAGCATGCTGAAAGACATTCATTCATCTAGCACAAGGGGAACGGGTTGCCGGAGAAACTTTTACTCTGGTTTCTCAGTCTGTTTCCTAGTGCCGGTTTGAAGTTCCTGCAGTTTTCACTGTAAAACCAAGTTGGAGCTATTACCTCCCCATATATATGTATGGATTGGAGTTTGCAAGTGAAAAGAAACTTTGTGTTCCCAACAAGGTAGGTGAAGTACGGCTTTCACACACACTTATCTCTCAGAACTTAGCATGCGGAGAGACGTTCGTTCATCTAGCACAAAGGGAACGGGTTGCAGGAGAAACGTTTACTCTGGTTTCTCCGTATGTTTCCTAGTGCCGGTTTGAAGTTCCTGCAGTTTTCACTGTAAAACCGAGTTGGAGCTAGTACCTCCCCATATATATGTATGGAGTGGACTTTGCAAGTGAAAAGAAACTTTGTGTTCCCAACAAGCTAGGTGAAGGACGGCTTTCACACACACTTATCTCTCAGAACTGAGCATGTGGAGAGACGTTCGTTCATCTAGCACAAAGGGAACGGGTTGCAGGAGAAACTTTTACTCTGGTTTCTCAGTCTGTTTCCTAGTGCCGGTTTGAAGTTCCTGCAGTTTTCACTGTAAAACCGAGTTGGAGCTAGTACCTCCCCATATATATGTATGGAGTGGAGTTTGAAACTGAAAAGAAACTTTGTGTTCCCAACAAGCTAGGTGAAGGACGGCTTTCACACACACTTATCTCTCAGAACTGAGCATGCGGAGAGACATTCGTTCATGTAGCACAAGGGGAACGGGTTGCAGGAGAAACTTTTACTCTGGTTTCTCAGTCTGTTTCCTAGTGTCGGTTTGAATTTCCTGCAGTTTTCACTGTAAAACCGAGTTGGAGCTAGTACCTCCCCATATATATGTATGGATTGGAGTTTGCAAGTGAAAAGAAACTTTGTGTTCCCAACAAGCTAGGTGAAGGACGGCTTTCACACACACTTATCTCTCAGAACTGAGCATGTGGAGAGACGTTCGTTCATCTAGCACAAAGGGAACGGGTTGCAGGGGAAACTTTTACTCTGGTTTCTCAGTCTGTTTCCTAGTGCCGGTTTGAAGTTCCTGCAGTTTTCACTGTAAAACCGAGTTGGAGCTCGTACATCCCCATATATATGTATGGAGTGGAGTTTGAAAATGAAAAGAAACTTTGTGTTCCCAACAAGCTAGGTGAAGGACGGCTTTCACACACACTTATCTCTCAGAACTGAGCATGCGGAGAGACGTTCGTTCATCTAGCACAAGGGGAACGGGTTGCAGGAGAAACTTTTACTCTGGTTTCTCCGTCTGTTTCCTAGTGCCGGTTTGAAGTTCCTGCAGTTTTCACTGTAAAATCGAGTTGGAGCTAGTACCTCCCCATATATATCTATGGAGTGGAGTTTGCAAGTGAAAAGAAAATTTGTGTTCCCAACAAGCTAGGTGAAGGACGCCTTTCACACACACTTATCTCTCAGAACTGAGCATGCGGAGAGACGATCGTTCATCTAGCACAAAGGGAACGGGTTGCAGGAGAATCTTTTACTCTGGTTTCTCAGTCTGTTTCCTAGTGCCGGTTTGAAGTTCCTGCAGTTTTCACTGTAAAACCGAGTTGGAGCTAGTACCTCCCCATATATATGTATGGAGTGGAGTTTGCAAGTGAAAAGAAACTTTGTGTTCCCAACAAGCTAGGTGAAGGACGGCTTTCACACACACTTATCTCTCAGAACTGAGCATACGGAGAGACGTTCGTTCATCTAGCACAAAGGGAACGGGTTGCAGGAGAAACTTTTACTCTGGTTTCTCAGTCTGTTTCCTAGTGCCGGTTTGAATTTCCTGCAGTTTTCACTGTAAAACCGAGTTGGAGCTAGTACCTCCCCATATATATGTATGGATTGGAGTTTGAAAATGAAAAAGAACTTTGTGTTCCCAACAAGCTAGGTGAAGGACGGCTTTCACACACACTTATCTCTCAGAACTGAGCATGCTGAAAGACATTCATTCATCTAGCACAAGGGGAACGGGTTGCCGGAAAAACTTTTACTCTGGTTTCTCAGTCTGTTTCCTAGTGCCGGTTTGTAGTTCCTGCAGTTTTCACTGTAAAACCAAGTTGGAGCTATTACCTCCCCATATATATGTATGGATTGGAGTTTGCAAGTGAAAAGAAACTTTGTGTTCCCAACAAGCTAGGTGAAGGACGGCTTTCACACACACTTATCTCTCAGAACTTAGCATGCGGAGAGACGTTCGTTCATCTAGCACAAAGGGAACGGGTTGCAGGAGAAACGTTTACTCTGGTTTCTCCGTCTGTTTCCTAGTGCCGGTTTGAAGTTCCTGCAGTTTTCACTGTAAAACCGAGTTGGAGCTAGTACCTCCCCATATATATGTATGGAGTGGAGTTTGCAAGTTAAAAGAAACTTTGTGTTCCCAACAAGCTAGGTGAAGGACGGCTTTCACACACACTTATCTCTCAGAACTGAGCATGTGGAGAGACGTTCGTTCATCTAGCACAAAGGGAACGGATTGCAGGAGAAACTTTTACTCTGGTTTCTCAGTCTGTTTCCTAGTGCCGGTTTGAAGTTCCTGCAGTTTTCACTGTAAAACCGAGTTGGAGCTAGTACCTCCCCATATATATGTATGGAGTGGAGTTTGCAAGTGAAAAGAAACTTTGTGTTCCCAACAAGCTAGGTGAAGGACGGCTTTCACACACACTTATCTCTCAGAACTGAGCATGTGGAGAGACGTTCGTTCATCTAGCACAAAGGGATCGGGTTGCAGGAGAAACTTTTACTCTGGTTTCTCAGTCTGTTTCCTAGTGCCGGTTTGAAGTTCCTGCAGTTTTCACTGTAAAACCGAGTTGGAGCTAGTACCTCCCCATATATATGTATGGAGTGGAGTTTGAAACTGAAAAGAAACTTTGTGTTCCCAACAAGCTAGGTGAAGGAAGGCTTTCACACACACTTATCTCTCAGAACTGAGCATGCGGAGAGACATTCGTTCATGTAGCACAAGGGGAACGGGTTGCAGGAGAAACTTTTACTCTGGTTTCTCAGTCTGTTTCCTAGTGTCGGTTTGAAGTTCCTGCAGTTTTCACTGTAAAACCGAGTTGGAGCTAGTACCTCCCCATATATATCTATGGAATGGAGTTTGCAAGTGAAAAGAAACTTTGTGTTCCCAACAAGCTAGGTGAAGGACGGCTTTCACACACACTTATCTCTCAGAACTGAGCATGTGGAGAGACGTTCGTTCATCTAGCACAAAGGGAACGGGTTGCAGGAGAATCTTTTACTCTGGTTTCTCAGTCTGTTTCCTAGTGCCAGTTTGAAGTTCCTGCAGTTTTCACTGTAAAACCGAGTTGGAGCTCGTACCTCCCCATATATATGTATGGAGTGGAGTTTGAAAATGAAAAGAAACTTTGTGTTCCCAACAAGCTAGGTGAAGGAAGGCTTTCACACACACTTATCTCTCAGAACTGAGCATGCGGAGAGACATTCATTCATCTAGCACAAGGGGAACGGGTTGCAGGAGAAACTTTTACTCTGGTTTCTCCGTCTGTTTCCTAGTGCCGGTTTGAAGTTCCTGCAGTTTTCACTGTAAAACCAAGTTGGAGCTAGTACCTCCCCATATATATGTATGGATTGGAGTTTGCAAGTGAAAAGAAACTTTGTGTTCCCAACAAGCTAGGTGAAGTACGGCTTTCACACACACTTATCTCTCAGAACTGAGCATGCGGAGAGACGTTCGTTCATCTAGCACAAAGGGAACGGGTTGCAGGAGAAACTTTTACTCTGGTTTCTCAGTCTGTTTCCTAGTGCCGGTTTGAAGTTCCTGCAGTTTTCACTGTAAAACCGAGTTGGAGCTAGTACCTCCCCATATATATGTATGGAGTGGAGTTTGCAAGTGAAAAGAAACTTTGTGTTCCCAACAAGCTAGGTGAAGGACGGCTTTCACACACACTTATCTCTCAGAACTGAGCATGTGGAGAGACGTTAGTTCATCTAGCACAAAGGGAACGGGTTGCAGGGGAAACTTTTACTCTGGTTTCTCAGTCTGTTTGCTAGTGCCGGTTTGAAGTTCCTGCAGTTTTCACTGTAAAACCGAGTTGGAGCTAGTACCTCCCCTTATATATGTATGGAGTGGAGTTTGAAATTGAAAAGAAACTTTGTGTTCCCAACAAGCTAGGTGAAGGAATTCTTTCACACACACTTATCTCTCAGAACTGAGCATGCGGAGAGACATTCATTCATCTAGCACAAGGGGAACGGGTTGCCGGAGAAACTTTTACTCTGGTTTCTCAGTCTGTTTCCTAGTGCCGGTTTGAAGTTCCTGCAGTTTTCACTGTAAAACCAAGTTGGAGCTAGTACCTCCCCATATATATGTATGGATTGGAGTTTGCAAGTGAAAAGAAACTTTGTGTTCCCAACAAGCTAGGTGAAGGACGGCTTTCACACACACTTATCTCTCAGAACTGAGCATGCGGAGAGACGTTCGTTCATCTAGCACAAAGGGAACGGGTTGCAGGAGAAACTTTACTCTGGTTTCTCAGTTTGTTTCCTAGTGCCGGTTTGAAGTTCCTGCAGTTTTCACTGTAAAACCGAGTTGGAGCTAGTACCTCCCCATATATATGTATGGAGTGGAGTTTGCAAGTGAAAAGAAACTTTGTGTTCCCAACAAGCTAGGTGAAGGACGGCTTTCACACACACTTATCTCTCAGAACTGAGCATGTGGAGAGACGTTCGTTCATCTAGCACAAAGGGATCGGGTTGCAGGAGAAACTTTTACTCTGGTTTCTCAGTCTGTTTCCTAGTGCCGGTTTGAAGTTCCTGCAGTTTTCACTGTAAAACCGAGTTGGAGCTAGTACCTCCCCATATATATGTATGGAGTGGAGTTTGAAACTGAAAAGAAACTTTGTGTTCCCAACAAGCTAGGTGAAGGAAGGCTTTCACACACACTTATCTCTCAGAACTGAGCATGCGGAGAGACATTCGTTCATGTAGCACAAGGGGAACGGGTTGCAGGAGAAACTTTTACTCTGGTTTCTCAGTCTGTTTCCTAGTGTCGGTTTGAAGTTCCTGCAGTTTTCACTGTAAAACCGAGTTGGAGCTAGTACCTCCCCATATATATCTATGGAATGGAGTTTGCAAGTGAAAAGAAACTTTGTGTTCCCAACAAGCTAGGTGAAGGACGGCTTTCACACACACTTATCTCTCAGAACTGAGCATGTGGAGAGACGTTCGTTCATCTAGCACAAAGGGAACGGGTTGCAGGAGAATCTTTTACTCTGGTTTCTCAGTCTGTTTCCTAGTGCCAGTTTGAAGTTCCTGCAGTTTTCACTGTAAAACCGAGTTGGAGCTCGTACCTCCCCATATATATGTATGGAGTGGAGTTTGAAAATGAAAAGAAACTTTGTGTTCCCAACAAGCTAGGTGAAGGAAGGCTTTCACACACACTTATCTCTCAGAACTGAGCATGCGGAGAGACATTCATTCATCTAGCACAAGGGGAACGGGTTGCAGGAGAAACTTTTACTCTGGTTTCTCCGTCTGTTTCCTAGTGCCGGTTTGAAGTTCCTGCAGTTTTCACTGTAAAACCAAGTTGGAGCTAGTACCTCCCCATATATATGTATGGATTGGAGTTTGCAAGTGAAAAGAAACTTTGTGTTCCCAACAAGCTAGGTGAAGTACGGCTTTCACACACACTTATCTCTCAGAACTGAGCATGCGGAGAGACGTTCGTTCATCTAGCACAAAGGGAACGGGTTGCAGGAGAAACTTTTACTCTGGTTTCTCAGTCTGTTTCCTAGTGCCGGTTTGAAGTTCCTGCAGTTTTCACTGTAAAACCGAGTTGGAGCTAGTACCTCCCCATATATATGTATGGAGTGGAGTTTGCAAGTGAAAAGAAACTTTGTGTTCCCAACAAGCTAGGTGAAGGACGGCTTTCACACACACTTATCTCTCAGAACTGAGCATGTGGAGAGACGTTAGTTCATCTAGCACAAAGGGAACGGGTTGCAGGGGAAACTTTTACTCTGGTTTCTCAGTCTGTTTGCTAGTGCCGGTTTGAAGTTCCTGCAGTTTTCACTGTAAAACCGAGTTGGAGCTAGTACCTCCCCTTATATATGTATGGAGTGGAGTTTGAAAATGAAAAGAAACTTTGTGTTCCCAACAAGCTAGGTGAAGGAATTCTTTCACACACACTTATCTCTCAGAACTGAGCATGCGGAGAGACATTCATTCATCTAGCACAAGGGGAACGGGTTGCCGGAGAAACTTTTACTCTGGTTTCTCAGTCTGTTTCCTAGTGCCGGTTTGAAGTTCCTGCAGTTTTCACTGTAAAACCAAGTTGGAGCTAGTACCTCCCCATATATATGTATGGATTGGAGTTTGCAAGTGAAAAGAAACTTTGTGTTCCCAACAAGCTAGGTGAAGGACGGCTTTCACACACACTTATCTCTCAGAACTGAGCATGCGGAGAGACGTTCGTTCATCTAGCACAAAGGGAACGGGTTGCAGGAGAAACTTTTACTCTGGTTTCTCAGTCTGTTTCCTAGTGCCGGTTTGAAGTTCCTGCAGTTTTCACTGTAAAACCGAGTTGGAGCTAGTACCTCCCCATATATATGTATGGAGTGGAGTTTGCAAGTGAAAAGAAACTTTGTGTTCCCAACAAGCTAGGTGAAGGACGGCTTTCACACACACTTATCTCTCAGAACTGAGCATGTGGAGAGACGTTAGTTCATCTAGCACAAAGGGAACGGGTTGCAGGGGAAACTTTTACTCTGGTTTCTCAGTCTGTTTGCTAGTGCCGGTTTGAAGTTCCTGCAGTTTTCACTGTAAAACCGAGTTGGAGCTAGTACCTCCCCTTATATATGTATGGAGTGGAGTTTGAAATTGAAAAGAAACTTTGTGTTCCCAACAAGCTAGGTGAAGGAATTCTTTCACACACACTTATCTCTCAGAACTGAGCATGCGGAGAGACATTCATTCATCTAGCACAAGGGGAACGGGTTGCCGGAGAAACTTTTACTCTGGTTTCTCAGTCTGTTTCCTAGTGCCGGTTTGAAGTTCCTGCAGTTTTCACTGTAAAACCAAGTTGGAGCTAGTACCTCCCCATATATATGTATGGATTGGAGTTTGCAAGTGAAAAGAAACTTTGTGTTCCCAACAAGCTAGGTGAAGGACGGCTTTCACACACACTTATCTCTCAGAACTGAGCATGCGGAGAGACGTTCGTTCATCTAGCACAAAGGGAACGGGTTGCAGGAGAAACTTTACTCTGGTTTCTCAGTTTGTTTCCTAGTGCCGGTTTGAAGTTCCTGCAGTTTTCACTGTAAAACCGAGTTGGAGCTAGTACCTCCCCATATATATGTATGGAGTGGAGTTTGCAAGTGAAAAGAAACTTTGTGTTCCCAACAAGCTAGGTGAAGGACGGCTTTCACACACACTTATCTCTCAGAACTGAGCATGTGGAGAGACGTTCGTTCATCTAGCACAAAGGGATCGGGTTGCAGGAGAAACTTTTACTCTGGTTTCTCAGTCTGTTTCCTAGTGCCGGTTTGAAGTTCCTGCAGTTTTCACTGTAAAACCGAGTTGGAGCTAGTACCTCCCCATATATATGTATGGAGTGGAGTTTGAAACTGAAAAGAAACTTTGTGTTCCCAACAAGCTAGGTGAAGGAAGGCTTTCACACACACTTATCTCTCAGAACTGAGCATGCGGAGAGACATTCGTTCATGTAGCACAAGGGGAACGGGTTGCAGGAGAAACTTTTACTCTGGTTTCTCAGTCTGTTTCCTAGTGTCGGTTTGAAGTTCCTGCAGTTTTCACTGTAAAACCGAGTTGGAGCTAGTACCTCCCCATATATATCTATGGAATGGAGTTTGCAAGTGAAAAGAAACTTTGTGTTCCCAACAAGCTAGGTGAAGGACGGCTTTCACACACACTTATCTCTCAGAACTGAGCATGTGGAGAGACGTTCGTTCATCTAGCACAAAGGGAACGGGTTGCAGGAGAATCTTTTACTCTGGTTTCTCAGTCTGTTTCCTAGTGCCAGTTTGAAGTTCCTGCAGTTTTCACTGTAAAACCGAGTTGGAGCTCGTACCTCCCCATATATATGTATGGAGTGGAGTTTGAAAATGAAAAGAAACTTTGTGTTCCCAACAAGCTAGGTGAAGGAAGGCTTTCACACACACTTATCTCTCAGAACTGAGCATGCGGAGAGACATTCATTCATCTAGCACAAGGGGAACGGGTTGCAGGAGAAACTTTTACTCTGGTTTCTCCGTCTGTTTCCTAGTGCCGGTTTGAAGTTCCTGCAGTTTTCACTGTAAAACCAAGTTGGAGCTAGTACCTCCCCATATATATGTATGGATTGGAGTTTGCAAGTGAAAAGAAACTTTGTGTTCCCAACAAGCTAGGTGAAGTACGGCTTTCACACACACTTATCTCTCAGAACTGAGCATGCGGAGAGACGTTCGTTCATCTAGCACAAAGGGAACGGGTTGCAGGAGAAACTTTTACTCTGGTTTCTCAGTCTGTTTCCTAGTGCCGGTTTGAAGTTCCTGCAGTTTTCACTGTAAAACCGAGTTGGAGCTAGTACCTCCCCATATATATGTATGGAGTGGAGTTTGCAAGTGAAAAGAAACTTTGTGTTCCCAACAAGCTAGGTGAAGGACGGCTTTCACACACACTTATCTCTCAGAACTGAGCATGTGGAGAGACGTTAGTTCATCTAGCACAAAGGGAACGGGTTGCAGGGGAAACTTTTACTCTGGTTTCTCAGTCTGTTTGCTAGTGCCGGTTTGAAGTTCCTGCAGTTTTCACTGTAAAACCGAGTTGGAGCTAGTACCTCCCCTTATATATGTATGGAGTGGAGTTTGAAAATGAAAAGAAACTTTGTGTTCCCAACAAGCTAGGTGAAGGAATTCTTTCACACACACTTATCTCTCAGAACTGAGCATGCGGAGAGACATTCATTCATCTAGCACAAGGGGAACGGGTTGCCGGAGAAACTTTTACTCTGGTTTCTCAGTCTGTTTCCTAGTGCCGGTTTGAAGTTCCTGCAGTTTTCACTGTAAAACCAAGTTGGAGCTAGTACCTCCCCATATATATGTATGGATTGGAGTTTGCAAGTGAAAAGAAACTTTGTGTTCCCAACAAGCTAGGTGAAGGACGGCTTTCACACACACTTATCTCTCAGAACTGAGCATGCGGAGAGACGTTCGTTCATCTAGCACAAAGGGAACGGGTTGCAGGAGAAACTTTACTCTGGTTTCTCAGTTTGTTTCCTAGTGCCGGTTTGAAGTTCCTGCAGTTTTCACTGTAAAACCGAGTTGGAGCTAGTACCTCCCCATATATATCTATGGAGTGGAGTTTGCAAGTGAAAAGAAACTTTGTGTTCCCAAAAATCTAGGTGAAGGACGGCTTTCACGCACACTTATCTCTCAGAACTGAGCATGTGGAGAGACGTTCGTTCATCTAGCACAAAGGGAACGGGTTGCAGGAGAAACTTTTACTCTGGTTTCTCCGTCTGTTTCCTAGTGCCGGTTTGAAGTTCCTGCAGTTTTCACTGTAAAACCAAGTTGGAGCTAGTACCTCCCCATATATATGTATGGAGTGGAGTTTGCAAGTGAAAAGAAACTTTGTGTTCCCAACAAGCTAGGTGAAGGGCGGCTTTCACACACACTTATCTCTCAGAACTGAGCATGTGGAGAGACGTTCGTTCATCTAGCACAAAGGGAACGGGTTTCAGGAGAAACTTTTACTCTGGTTTCTCCGTCTGTTTCCTAGTGCCGGTTTGAAGTTCCTGCAGTTTTCACTGTAAAACCGAGTTGGAGCTAGTACCTCCCCATATATATGTATGGAGTGGAGTTTGCAAGTGAAAAGAAACTTTGTGTTCCCAACAAGCTAGGTGAAGGACGGCTTTCACACACACTTATCTCTCAGAACTGAGCATGCGGAGAGACGTTCGTTCATCTAGCACAAAGGGAACGGGTTGCAGAAGAAACTTTTACTCTGGTTTCTCAGTCTGTTTCCTAGTGCCGGTTTGAAGTTCCTGCAGTTTTCACTGTAAAATCGAGTTGGAGCTAGTACCTCCCCATATATATCTATGGAGTGGAGTTTGCAAGTGAAAAGAAACTTTGTGTTCCCAAAAAGCTAGGTGAAGGACGGCTTTCACACACACTTATCTCTCAGAACTGAGCATGTGGAGAGACGTTCGTTCATCTAGCACAAAGGGAACGGGTTGCAGGAGAAACTTTTACTCTGGTTTCTCAGTCTGTTTCCTAGTGCCGGTTTGAAGTTCCTGCAGTTTTCACTGTAAAACCGAGTTGGAGCTTGTACCTCCCCATATATATGTATGGAGTGGAGTTTGCAAGTGAAATGAAACTTTGTGTTCCCAACAAGCTAGGTGAAGGAAGGCTTTCACACCCACTTATCTCTCAGAACTGAGCATTTGGAGAGACGTTCGTTCATCTAGCACAAAGGGAACGGGTTGCAGAAGAAACTTTTACTCTGGTTTCTCAGTCTGTTTCCTAGTGCCGGTTTGAAGTTCCTGCAGTTTTCACTGTAAAATCGAGTTGGAGCTAGTACCTCCCCATATATATCTATGGAGTGGAGTTTGCAAGTGAAAAGAAACTTTGTGTTCCCAACAAGCTAGGTGAAGGACGGCTTTCACACACACTTATCTCTCAGAACTGAGCATGTGGAGAGACGTTCGTTCATCTAGCACAAAGGGAACGGGTTGCAGGAGAAACTTTTACTCTGGTTTCTCAGTCTGTTTCCTAGTGCCGGTTTGAAGTTCCTGCAGTTTTCAGTGTAAAACCGAGTTGGAGCTAGTACCTCCCCATATATATCTATGGAGTGGAGTTTGAAACTGAAAAGAAACTTTGTGTTCCCAACAAGCTAGGTGAAGGAAGGCTTTCACACACACTTATCTCTCAGAACTGAGCTTGCGGAGAGACATTCGTTCATCTAGCACAAGGGGAACGGGTTGCAGGGGAAACTTTTACTCTGGTTTCTCAGTTTGTTTCCTAGTGTCGGTTTGATGTTCCTGCAGTTTTCACTGTAAAACCGAGTTGGAGCTAGTACCTCCCCATATATATGTATGGAGTGGAGTTTGCAAGTGAAAAGAAACTTTGTGTTCCCAACAAGCTAGGTGAAGGACGGCTTTCACACACACTTATCTCTCAGAACTGAGCATGCGGAGAGACGTTCGTTCATCTAGCACAAAGGGAACGGGTTGCAGGAGAAACTTTTACTCTTGTTTCTCAGTCTGTTTCCTAGTGCCGGTTTGAAGTTCCTGCAGTTTTCACCGTAAAACCGAGTTGGAGCTAGTACCTCCCCATATATATCTATGGAGTGGAGTTTGCAACTGAAAAGAAACTTTGTGTTCCCAACAAGCTAGGTGGAGGACGGCTTTCACACACACTTATCTCTCAGAACTGAGCATGTGGAGAGACGTTCTTTCATCTAGCACAAAGGGAACGGGTTGCAGGAGAAACTTTTACTCTGGTTTCTCAGTCTGTTTCCTAGTGCCGGTTTGAAGTTCCTGCAGTTTTCACTGTAAAACCAAGTTGGAGCTAGTACCTCCCCATATATATGTATGGAGTGGAGTTTGCAAGTGAAAAGAAACTTTGTGTTCCCAACAAGCTAGGTGAAGGGCGGCTTTCACACACACTTATCTCTCAGAACTGAGCATGTGGAGAGACGTTCGTTCATCTAGCACAAAGGGAACGGGTTGCAGGAGAAACTTTTACTCTGGTTTCTCCGTCTGTTTCCTAGTGCCGGTTTGAAGTTCCTGCAGTTTTCACTGTAAAACCGAGTTGGAGCTAGTACCTCCCCATATATATGTATGGAGTGGAGTTTGCAAGTGAAAAGAAACTTTGTGTTCCCAACAAGCTAGGTGAAGGACGGCTTTCAAACACACTTATCTCTCAGAACTGAGCTTGCGGAGAGACATTCGTTCATCTAGCACAAGGGGAACGGGTTGCAGGAGAAACTTTTACTCTGGTTTCTCAGTCTGTTTCCTAGTGTCGGTTTGATGTTCCTGCAGTTTTCACTGTAAAACCGAGTTGGAGCTAGTACCTCCCCATATATATGTATGGAGTGGAGTTTGCAAGTGAAAAGAAACTTTGTGTTCCCAACAAGCTAGGTGAAGGACGGCTTTCACACACACTTATCTCTGAGAACTGAGCATGCGGAGAGACGTTCGTTCATCTAGCACAAAGGGAACGGGTTGCAGGAGAAACTTTTACTCTTGTTTCTCAGTCTGTTTCCTAGTGCCGGTTTGAAGTTCCTGCAGTTTTCACTGTAAAACCGAGTTGGAGCTAGTACCTCCCCATATATATCTATGGAGTGGAGTTTGCAACTGAAAAGAAACTTTGTGTTCCTAACAAGCTAGGTGAAGGACGGCTTTCACACACACTTATCTCTCAGAACTGAGCATGTGGAGAGACGTTCGTTCATCTAGCACAAAGGGAACGGGTTGCAGAAGAAACTTTTACTCTGGTTTCTCAGTCTGTTTCCTAGTGCCGGTTTGAAGTTCCTGCAGTTTTCACTGTAAAATCGAGTTGGAGCTAGTACCTCCCCATATATATCTATGGAGTGGAGTTTGCAAGTGAAAAGAAACTTTGTGTTCCCAACAAGCTAGGTGAAGGACGGCTTTCACACACACTTATCTCTCAGAACTGAGCATGTGGAGAGACGTTCGTTCATCTAGCACAAAGGGAACGGGTTGCAGGAGAAACTTTTACTCTGGTTTCTCAGTCTGTTTCCTAGTGCCGGTTTGAAGTTCCTGCAGTTTTCAGTGTAAAACCGAGTTGGAGCTAGTACCTCCCCATATATATCTATGGAGTGGAGTTTGAAACTGAAAAGAAACTTTGTGTTCCCAACAAGCTAGGTGAAGGAAGGCTTTCACACACACTTATCTCTCAGAACTGAGCTTGCGGAGAGACATTCGTTCATCTAGCACAAGGGGAACGGGTTGCAGGGGAAACTTTTACTCTGGTTTCTCAGTTTGTTTCCTAGTGTCGGTTTGATGTTCCTGCAGTTTTCACTGTAAAACCGAGTTGGAGCTAGTACCTCCCCATATATATGTATGGAGTGGAGTTTGCAAGTGAAAAGAAACTTTGTGTTCCCAACAAGCTAGGTGAAGGACGGCTTTCACACACACTTATCTCTCAGAACTGAGCATGCGGAGAGACGTTCGTTCATCTAGCACAAAGGGAACGGGTTGCAGGAGAAACTTTTACTCTTGTTTCTCAGTCTGTTTCCTAGTGCCGGTTTGAAGTTCCTGCAGTTTTCACCGTAAAACCGAGTTGGAGCTAGTACCTCCCCATATATATCTATGGAGTGGAGTTTGCAACTGAAAAGAAACTTTGTGTTCCCAACAAGCTAGGTGGAGGACGGCTTTCACACACACTTATCTCTCAGAACTGAGCATGTGGAGAGACGTTCTTTCATCTAGCACAAAGGGAACGGGTTGCAGGAGAAACTTTTACTCTGGTTTCTCAGTCTGTTTCCTAGTGCCGGTTTGAAGTTCCTGCAGTTTTCACTGTAAAACCAAGTTGGAGCTAGTACCTCCCCATATATATGTATGGAGTGGAGTTTGCAAGTGAAAAGAAACTTTGTGTTCCCAACAAGCTAGGTGAAGGGCGGCTTTCACACACACTTATCTCTCAGAACTGAGCATGTGGAGAGACGTTCGTTCATCTAGCACAAAGGGAACGGGTTGCAGGAGAAACTTTTACTCTGGTTTCTCCGTCTGTTTCCTAGTGCCGGTTTGAAGTTCCTGCAGTTTTCACTGTAAAACCGAGTTGGAGCTAGTACCTCCCCATATATATGTATGGAGTGGAGTTTGCAAGTGAAAAGAAACTTTGTGTTCCCAACAAGCTAGGTGAAGGACGGCTTTCAAACACACTTATCTCTCAGAACTGAGCTTGCGGAGAGACATTCGTTCATCTAGCACAAGGGGAACGGGTTGCAGGAGAAACTTTTACTCTGGTTTCTCAGTCTGTTTCCTAGTGTCGGTTTGATGTTCCTGCAGTTTTCACTGTAAAACCGAGTTGGAGCTAGTACCTCCCCATATATATGTATGGAGTGGAGTTTGCAAGTGAAAAGAAACTTTGTGTTCCCAACAAGCTAGGTGAAGGACGGCTTTCACACACACTTATCTCTGAGAACTGAGCATGCGGAGAGACGTTCGTTCATCTAGCACAAAGGGAACGGGTTGCAGGAGAAACTTTTACTCTTGTTTCTCAGTCTGTTTCCTAGTGCCGGTTTGAAGTTCCTGCAGTTTTCACTGTAAAACCGAGTTGGTGCTAGTACCTCCCCATATATATCTATGGAGTGGAGTTTGCAACTGAAAAGAAACTTTGTGTTCCTAACAAGCTAGGTGAAGGACGGCTTTCACACACACTTATCTCTCAGAACTGAGCATGTGGAGAGACGTTCGTTCATCTAGCACAAAGGGAACGGGTTGCAGGAGAAACTTTTACTCTGGTTTCTCAGTCTGTTTCCTAGTGCCGGTTTGAAGTTCCTGCAGTTTTCACTGTAAAACCGAGTTGGAGCTAGTACCTCCCCATATATATGTATGGAGTGGAGTATGCAAGTGAAAAGAAACTTTGTGTTCCCAACAAGCTAGGTGAAGGACGGCTTTCACACACACTTATCTCTCAGAACTGAGCATGTGGAGAGACGTTCGTTCATCTAGCACAAAGGGAACGGGTTGCAGGAGAAACTTTTACTCTGGTTTCTCAGTCTGTTTCCTAGTGCCGGTTTGAATTTCCTGCAGTTTTCACTGTAAAACCGAGTTGGAGCTAGTACCTCCCCATATATATGTATGGAGTGGAGTTTGCAAGTGAAAAGAAACTTTGTGTTCCCAACAAGCTAGGTGAAGGACGGCTTTCACACACACTTATCTCTCAGAACTGAGCATGTGGAGAGACGTTCGTTCATCTAGCACAAAGGGAACGGGTTGCAGGGGAAACTTTTACTCTGGTTTCTCAGTCTGTTTCCTAGTGCCGGTTTGAAGTTCCTGCAGTTTTCACTGTAAAACCGAGTTGGAGCTAGTACCTCCCCATATATATGTATGGATTGGAGTTTGAAAATGAAAAAAAACTTTGTGTTCCCAACAAGCTAGGTGAAGGAATTCTTTCACACACACTTATCTCTCAGAACTGAGCATGCTGAAAGACATTCATTCATCTAGCACAAGGGGAACGGGTTGCCGGAGAAACTTTTACTCTGGTTTCTCCGTCTGTTTCCTAGTGCCGGTTTGAAGTTCCTGCAGTTTTCACTGTAAAACCAAGTTGGAGCTAGTACCTCCCCATATATATGTATGGAGTGGAGTTTGCAAGTGAAAAGAAACTTTGTGTTCCCAACAAGCTAGGTGAAGGGCGGCTTTCACACACACTTATCTCTCAGAACTGAGCATGTGGAGAGACGTTCGTTCATCTAGCACAAAGGGAACGGGTTTCAGGAGAAACTTTTACTCTGGTTTCTCCGTCTGTTTCCTAGTGCCGGTTTGAAGTTCCTGCAGTTTTCACTGTAAAACCGAGTTGGAGCTAGTACCTCCCCATATATATGTATGGAGTGGAGTTTGCAAGTGAAAAGAAACTTTGTGTTCCCAACAAGCTAGGTGAAGGACGGCTTTCACACACACTTATCTCTCAGAACTGAGCATGCGGAGAGACGTTCGTTCATCTAGCACAAAGGGAACGGGTTGCAGAAGAAACTTTTACTCTGGTTTCTCAGTCTGTTTCCTAGTGCCGGTTTGAAGTTCCTGCAGTTTTCACTGTAAAATCGAGTTGGAGCTAGTACCTCCCCATATATATCTATGGAGTGGAGTTTGCAAGTGAAAAGAAACTTTGTGTTCCCAAAAAGCTAGGTGAAGGACGGCTTTCACACACACTTATCTCTCAGAACTGAGCATGTGGAGAGACGTTCGTTCATCTAGCACAAAGGGAACGGGTTGCAGGAGAAACTTTTACTCTGGTTTCTCAGTCTGTTTCCTAGTGCCGGTTTGAAGTTCCTGCAGTTTTCACTGTAAAACCGAGTTGGAGCTAGTACCTCCCCATATATATGTATGGAGTGGAGTTTGCAAGTGAAATGAAACTTTGTGTTCCCAACAAGCTAGGTGAAGGAAGGCTTTCACACCCACTTATCTCTCAGAACTGAGCATTTGGAGAGACGTTCGTTCATCTAGCACAAAGGGAACGGGTTGCAGAAGAAACTTTTACTCTGGTTTCTCAGTCTGTTTCCTAGTGCCGGTTTGAAGTTCCTGCAGTTTTCACTGTAAAATCGAGTTGGAGCTAGTACCTCCCCATATATATCTATGGAGTGGAGTTTGCAAGTGAAAAGAAACTTTGTGTTCCCAACAAGCTAGGTGAAGGACGGCTTTCACACACACTTATCTCTCAGAACTGAGCATGTGGAGAGACGTTCGTTCATCTAGCACAAAGGGAACGGGTTGCAGGAGAAACTTTTACTCTGGTTTCTCAGTCTGTTTCCTAGTGCCGGTTTGAAGTTCCTGCAGTTTTCAGTGTAAAACCGAGTTGGAGCTAGTACCTCCCCATATATATCTATGGAGTGGAGTTTGAAACTGAAAAGAAACTTTGTGTTCCCAACAAGCTAGGTGAAGGAAGGCTTTCACACACACTTATCTCTCAGAACTGAGCTTGCGGAGAGACATTCGTTCATCTAGCACAAGGGGAACGGGTTGCAGGGGAAACTTTTACTCTGGTTTCTCAGTTTGTTTCCTAGTGTCGGTTTGATGTTCCTGCAGTTTTCACTGTAAAACCGAGTTGGAGCTAGTACCTCCCCATATATATGTATGGAGTGGAGTTTGCAAGTGAAAAGAAACTTTGTGTTCCCAACAAGCTAGGTGAAGGACGGCTTTCACACACACTTATCTCTTAGAACTGAGCATGCGGAGAGACGTTCGTTCATCTAGCACAAAGGGAACGGGTTGCAGGAGAAACTTTTACTCTTGTTTCTCAGTCTGTTTCCTAGTGCCGGTTTGAAGTTCCTGCAGTTTTCACCGTAAAACCGAGTTGGAGCTAGTACCTCCCCATATATATCTATGGAGTGGAGTTTGCAACTGAAAAGAAACTTTGTGTTCCCAACAAGCTAGGTGGAGGACGGCTTTCACACACACTTATCTCTCAGAACTGAGCATGTGGAGAGACGTTCTTTCATCTAGCACAAAGGGAACGGGTTGCAGGAGAAACTTTTACTCTGGTTTCTCAGTCTGTTTCCTAGTGCCGGTTTGAAGTTCCTGCAGTTTTCACTGTAAAACCAAGTTGGAGCTAGTACCTCCCCATATATATGTATGGAGTGGAGTTTGCAAGTGAAAAGAAACTTTGTGTTCCCAACAAGCTAGGTGAAGGGCGGCTTTCACACACACTTATCTCTCAGAACTGAGCATGTGGAGAGACGTTCGTTCATCTAGCACAAAGGGAACGGGTTGCAGGAGAAACTTTTACTCTGGTTTCTCCGTCTGTTTCCTAGTGCCGGTTTGAAGTTCCTGCAGTTTTCACTGTAAAACCGAGTTGGAGCTAGTACCTCCCCATATATATGTATGGAGTGGAGTTTGCAAGTGAAAAGAAACTTTGTGTTCCCAACAAGCTAGGTGAAGGACGGCTTTCAAACACACTTATCTCTCAGAACTGAGCTTGCGGAGAGACATTCGTTCATCTAGCACAAGGGGAACGGGTTGCAGGAGAAACTTTTACTCTGGTTTCTCAGTCTGTTTCCTAGTGTCGGTTTGATGTTCCTGCAGTTTTCACTGTAAAACCGAGTTGGAGCTAGTACCTCCCCATATATATGTATGGAGTGGAGTTTGCAAGTGAAAAGAAACTTTGTGTTCCCAACAAGCTAGGTGAAGGACGGCTTTCACACACACTTATCTCTGAGAACTGAGCATGCGGAGAGACGTTCGTTCATCTAGCACAAAGGGAACGGGTTGCAGGAGAAACTTTTACTCTTGTTTCTCAGTCTGTTTCCTAGTGCCGGTTTGAAGTTCCTGCAGTTTTCACTGTAAAACCGAGTTGGAGCTAGTACCTCCCCATATATATCTATGGAGTGGAGTTTGCAACTGAAAAGAAACTTTGTGTTCCTAACAAGCTAGGTGAAGGACGGCTTTCACACACACTTATCTCTCAGAACTGAGCATGTGGAGAGACGTTCGTTCATCTAGCACAAAGGGAACGGGTTGCAGGAGAAACTTTTACTCTGGTTTCTCAGTCTGTTTCCTAGTGCCGGTTTGAAGTTCCTGCAGTTTTCACTGTAAAACCGAGTTGGAGCTAGTACCTCCCCATATATATGTATGGAGTGGAGTATGCAAGTGAAAAGAAACTTTGTGTTCCCAACAAGCTAGGTGAAGGACGGCTTTCACACACACTTATCTCTCAGAACTGAGCATGTGGAGAGACGTTCGTTCATCTAGCACAAAGGGAACGGGTTGCAGGAGAAACTTTTACTCTGGTTTCTCAGTCTGTTTCCTAGTGCCGGTTTGAATTTCCTGCAGTTTTCACTGTAAAACCGAGTTGGAGCTAGTACCTCCCCATATATATGTATGGAGTGGAGTTTGCAAGTGAAAAGAAACTTTGTGTTCCCAACAAGCTAGGTGAAGGACGGCTTTCACACACACTTATCTCTCAGAACTGAGCATGTGGAGAGACGTTCGTTCATCTAGCACAAAGGGAACGGGTTGCAGGGGAAACTTTTACTCTGGTTTCTCAGTCTGTTTCCTAGTGCCGGTTTGAAGTTCCTGCAGTTTTCACTGTAAAACCGAGTTGGAGCTAGTACCTCCCCATATATATGTATGGATTGGAGTTTGAAAATGAAAAAAAACTTTGTGTTCCCAACAAGCTAGGTGAAGGAATTCTTTCACACACACTTATCTCTCAGAACTGAGCATGCTGAAAGACATTCATTCATCTAGCACAAGGGGAACGGGTTGCCGGAGAAACTTTTACTCTGGTTTCTCAGTCTGTTTCCTAGTGCCGGTTTGAAGTTCCTGCAGTTTTCACTGTAAAACCAAGTTGGAGCTATTACCTCCCCATATATATGTATGGATTGGAGTTTGCAAGTGAAAAGAAACTTTGTGTTCCCAACAAGGTAGGTGAAGTACGGCTTTCACACACACTTATCTCTCAGAACTTAGCATGCGGAGAGACGTTCGTTCATCTAGCACAAAGGGAACGGGTTGCAGGAGAAACGTTTACTCTGGTTTCTCCGTATGTTTCCTAGTGCCGGTTTGAAGTTCCTGCAGTTTTCACTGTAAAACCGAGTTGGAGCTAGTACCTCCCCATATATATGTATGGAGTGGACTTTGCAAGTGAAAAGAAACTTTGTGTTCCCAACAAGCTAGGTGAAGGACGGCTTTCACACACACTTATCTCTCAGAACTGAGCATGTGGAGAGACGTTCGTTCATCTAGCACAAAGGGAACGGGTTGCAGGAGAAACTTTTACTCTGGTTTCTCAGTCTGTTTCCTAGTGCCGGTTTGAAGTTCCTGCAGTTTTCACTGTAAAACCGAGTTGGAGCTAGTACTTCCCCATATATATGTATGGAGTGGAGTTTGCAAGTGAAAAGAAACTTTGTGTTCCCAACAAGCTAGGTGAAGGACGGCTTTCACACACACTTATCTCTCAGAACTGAGCATGTGGAGAGACGTTCGTTCATCTAGCACAAAGGGAACGGGTTGCAGGAGAAACTTTTACTCTGGTTTCTCAGTCTGTTTCCTAGTGCCGGTTTGAAGTTCCTGCAGTTTTCACTGTAAAACCGAGTTGGAGCTAGTACCTCCCCATATATATGTATGGAGTGGAGTTTGAAACTGAAAAGAAACTTTGTGTTCCCAACAAGCTAGGTGAAGGAAGGCTTTCACACACACTTATCTCTCAGAACTGAGCATGCGGAGAGACATTCGTTCATGTAGCACAAGGGGAACGGGTTGCAGGAGAAACTTTTACTCTGGTTTCTCAGTCTGTTTCCTAGTGTCGGTTTGAATTTCCTGCAGTTTTCACTGTAAAACCGAGTTGGAGCTAGTACCTCCCCATATATATGTATGGATTGGAGTTTGCAAGTGAAAAGAAACTTTGTGTTCCCAACAAGGTAGGTGAAGTACGGCTTTCACACACACTTATCTCTCAGAACTTAGCATGCGGAGAGACGTTCGTTCATCTAGCACAAAGGGAACGGGTTGCAGGAGAAACGTTTACTCTGGTTTCTCCGTATGTTTCCTAGTGCCGGTTTGAAGTTCCTGCAGTTTTCACTGTAAAACCGAGTTGGAGCTAGTACCTCCCCATATATATGTATGGAGTGGACTTTGCAAGTGAAAAGAAACTTTGTGTTCCCAACAAGCTAGGTGAAGGACGGCTTTCACACACACTTATCTCTCAGAACTGAGCATGTGGAGAGACGTTCGTTCATCTAGCACAAAGGGAACGGGTTGCAGGAGAAACTTTTACTCTGGTTTCTCAGTCTGTTTCCTAGTGCCGGTTTGAAGTTCCTGCAGTTTTCACTGTAAAACCGAGTTGGAGCTAGTACCTCCCCATATATATGTATGGAGTGGAGTTTGCAAGTGAAAAGAAACTTTGTGTTCCCAACAAGCTAGGTGAAGGACGGCTTTCACACACACTTATCTCTCAGAACTGAGCATGTGGAGAGACGTTCGTTCATCTAGCACAAAGGGAACGGGTTGCAGGAGAAACTTTTACTCTGGTTTCTCAGTCTGTTTCCTAGTGCCGGTTTGAAGTTCCTGCAGTTTTCACTGTAAAACCGAGTTGGAGCTAGTACCTCCCCATATATATGTATGGAGTGGAGTTTGAAACTGAAAAGAAACTTTGTGTTCCCAACAAGCTAGGTGAAGGAAGGCTTTCACACACACTTATCTCTCAGAACTGAGCATGCGGAGAGACATTCGTTCATGTAGCACAAGGGGAACGGGTTGCAGGAGAAACTTTTACTCTGGTTTCTCAGTCTGTTTCCTAGTGTCGGTTTGAATTTCCTGCAGTTTTCACTGTAAAACCGAGTTGGAGCTAGTACCTCCCCATATATATGTATGGATTGGAGTTTGCAAGTGAAAAGAAACTTTGTGTTCCCAACAAGCTAGGTGAAGGACGGCTTTCACACACACTTATCTCTCAGAACTGAGCATGTGGAGAGACGTTCGTTCATCTAGCACAAAGGGAACGGGTTGCAGGGGAAACTTTTACTCTGGTTTCTCAGTCTGTTTCCTAGTGCCGGTTTGAAGTTCCTGCAGTTTTCACTGTAAAACCGAGTTGGAGCTCGTACATCCCCATATATATGTATGGAGTGGAGTTTGAAAATGAAAAGAAACTTTGTGTTCCCAACAAGCTAGGTGAAGGACGGCTTTCACACACACTTATCTCTCAGAACTGAGCATGCGGAGAGACGTTCGTTCATCTAGCACAAGGGGAACGGGTTGCAGGAGAAACTTTTACTCTGGTTTCTCCGTCTGTTTCCTAGTGCCGGTTTGAAGTTCCTGCAGTTTTTACTGTAAAATCGAGTTGGAGCTAGTACCTCCCCATATATATCTATGGAGTGGAGTTTGCAAGTGAAAAGAAAATTTGTGTTCCCAACAAGCTAGGTGAAGGACGGCTTTCACACACACTTATCTCTCAGAACTGAGCATGCGGAGAGACGATCGTTCATCTAGCACAAAGTTAACGGGTTGCAGGAGAATCTTTTACTCTGGTTTCTCAGTCTGTTTCCTAGTGCCGGTTTGAAGTTCCTGCAGTTTTCACTGTAAAACCGAGTTGGAGCTAGTACCTCCCCATATATATGTATGGAGTGGAGTTTGCAAGTGAAAAGAAACTTTGTGTTCCCAACAAGCTAGGTGAAGGACGGCTTTCACACACACTTATCTCTCAGAACTGAGCATACGGAGAGACGTTCGTTCATCTAGCACAAAGGGAACGGGTTGCAGGAGAAACTTTTACTCTGGTTTCTCAGTCTGTTTCCTAGTGCCGGTTTGAATTTCCTGCAGTTTTCACTGTAAAACCGAGTTGGAGCTAGTACCTCCCCATATATATGTATGGATTGGAGTTTGAAAATGAAAAAAAACTTTGTGTTCCCAACAAGCTAGGTGAAGGACGGCTTTCACACACACTTATCTCTCAGAACTGAGCATGCTGAAAGACATTCATTCATCTAGCACAAGGGGAACGGGTTGCCGGAAAAACTTTTACTCTGGTTTCTCAGTCTGTTTCCTAGTGCCGGTTTGTAGTTCCTGCAGTTTTCACTGTAAAACCAAGTTGGAGCTATTACCTCCCCATATATATGTATGGATTGGAGTTTGCAAGTGAAAAGAAACTTTGTGTTCCCAACAAGCTAGGTGAAGGACGGCTTTCACACACACTTATCTCTCAGAACTTAGCATGCGGAGAGACGTTCGTTCATCTAGCACAAAGGGAACGGGTTGCAGGAGAAACGTTTACTCTGGTTTCTCCGTCTGTTTCCTAGTGCCGGTTTGAAGTTCCTGCAGTTTTCACTGTAAAACCGAGTTGGAGCTAGTACCTCCCCATATATATGTATGGAGTGGAGTTTGCAAGTTAAAAGAAACTTTGTGTTCCCAACAAGCTAGGTGAAGGACGGCTTTCACACACACTTATCTCTCAGAACTGAGCATGTGGAGAGACGTTCGTTCATCTAGCACAAAGGGAACGGGTTGCAGGAGAAACTTTTACTCTGGTTTCTCAGTCTGTTTCCTAGTGCCGGTTTGAAGTTCCTGCAGTTTTCACTGTAAAACCGAGTTGGAGCTAGTACCTCCCCATATATATGTATGGAGTGGAGTTTGCAAGTGAAAAGAAACTTTGTGTTCCCAACAAGCTAGGTGAAGGACGGCTTTCACACACACTTATCTCTCAGAACTGAGCATGTGGAGAGACGTTCGTTCATCTAGCACAAAGGGATCGGGTTGCAGGAGAAACTTTTACTCTGGTTTCTCAGTCTGTTTCCTAGTGCCGGTTTGAAGTTCCTGCAGTTTTCACTGTAAAACCGAGTTGGAGCTAGTACCTCCCCATATATATGTATGGAGTGGAGTTTGAAACTGAAAAGAAACTTTGTGTTCCCAACAAGCTAGGTGAAGGAAGGCTTTCACACACACTTATCTCTCAGAACTGAGCATGCGGAGAGACATTCGTTCATGTAGCACAAGGGGAACGGGTTGCAGGAGAAACTTTTACTCTGGTTTCTCAGTCTGTTTCCTAGTGTCGGTTTGAAGTTCCTGCAGTTTTCACTGTAAAACCGAGTTGGAGCTAGTACCTCCCCATATATATCTATGGAATGGAGTTTGCAAGTGAAAAGAAACTTTGTGTTCCCAACAAGCTAGGTGAAGGACGGCTTTCACACACACTTATCTCTCAGAACTGAGCATGTGGAGAGACGTTCGTTCATCTAGCACAAAGGGAACGGGTTGCAGGAGAATCTTTTACTCTGGTTTCTCAGTCTGTTTCCTAGTGCCAGTTTGAAGTTCCTGCAGTTTTCACTGTAAAACCGAGTTGGAGCTCGTACCTCCCCATATATATGTATGGAGTGGAGTTTGAAAATGAAAAGAAACTTTGTGTTCCCAACAAGCTAGGTGAAGGAAGGCTTTCACACACACTTATCTCTCAGAACTGAGCATGCGGAGAGACATTCATTCATCTAGCACAAGGGGAACGCGTTGCAGGAGAAACTTTTACTCTGGTTTCTCCGTCTGTTTCCTAGTGCCGGTTTGAAGTTCCTGCAGTTTTCACTGTAAAACCAATTTGGAGCTAGTACCTCCCCATATATATGTATGGATTGGAGTTTGCAAGTGAAAAGAAACTTTGTGTTCCCAACAAGCTAGGTGAAGTACGGCTTTCACACACACTTATCTCTCAGAACTGAGCATGCGGAGAGACGTTCGTTCATCTAGCACAAAGGGAACGGGTTGCAGGAGAAACTTTTACTCTGGTTTCTCAGTCTGTTTCCTAGTGCCGGTTTGAAGTTCCTGCAGTTTTCACTGTAAAACCGAGTTGGAGCTAGTACCTCCCCATATATATGTATGAAGTGGAGTTTGCAAGTGAAAAGAAACTTTGTGTTCCCAACAAGCTAGGTGAAGGACGGCTTTCACACACACTTATCTCTCAGAACTGAGCATGTGGAGAGACGTTAGTTCATCTAGCACAAAGGGAACGGGTTGCAGGGGAAACTTTTACTCTGGTTTCTCAGTCTGTTTGCTAGTGCCGGTTTGAAGTTCCTGCAGTTTTCACTGTAAAACCGAGTTGGAGCTAGTACCTCCCCTTATATATGTATGGAGTGGAGTTTGAAAATGAAAAGAAACTTTGTGTTCCCAACAAGCTAGGTGAAGGAATTCTTTCACACACACTTATCTCTCAGAACTGAGCATGCGGAGAGACATTCATTCATCTAGCACAAGGGGAACGGGTTGCCGGAGAAACTTTTACTCTGGTTTCTCAGTCTGTTTCCTAGTGCCGGTTTGAAGTTCCTGCAGTTTTCACTGTAAAACCAAGTTGGAGCTAGTACCTCCCCATATATATGTATGGATTGGAGTTTGCAAGTGAAAAGAAACTTTGTGTTCCCAACAAGCTAGGTGAAGGACGGCTTTCACACACACTTATCTCTCAGAACTGAGCATGCGGAGAGACGTTCGTTCATCTAGCACAAAGGGAACGGGTTGCAGGAGAAACTTTACTCTGGTTTCTCAGTTTGTTTCCTAGTGCCGGTTTGAAGTTCCTGCAGTTTTCACTGTAAAACCGAGTTGGAGCTAGTACCTCCCCATATATATCTATGGAGTGGAGTTTGCAAGTGAAAAGAAACTTTGTGTTCCCAAAAATCTAGGTGAAGGACGGCTTTCACGCACACTTATCTCTCAGAACTGAGCATGTGGAGAGACGTTCGTTCATCTAGCACAAAGGGAACGGGTTGCAGGAGAAACTTTTACTCTGGTTTCTCCGTCTGTTTCCTAGTGCCGGTTTGAAGTTCCTGCAGTTTTCACTGTAAAACCAAGTTGGAGCTAGTACCTCCCCATATATATGTATGGAGTGGAGTTTGCAAGTGAAAAGAAACTTTGTGTTCCCAACAAGCTAGGTGAAGGGCGGCTTTCACACACACTTATCTCTCAGAACTGAGCATGTGGAGAGACGTTCGTTCATCTAGCACAAAGGGAACGGGTTTCAGGAGAAACTTTTACTCTGGTTTCTCCGTCTGTTTCCTAGTGCCGGTTTGAAGTTCCTGCAGTTTTCACTGTAAAACCGAGTTGGAGCTAGTACCTCCCCATATATATGTATGGAGTGGAGTTTGCAAGTGAAAAGAAACTTTGTGTTCCCAACAAGCTAGGTGAAGGACGGCTTTCACACACACTTATCTCTCAGAACTGAGCATGCGGAGAGACGTTCGTTCATCTAGCACAAAGGGAACGGGTTGCAGAAGAAACTTTTACTCTGGTTTCTCAGTCTGTTTCCTAGTGCCGGTTTGAAGTTCCTGCAGTTTTCACTGTAAAATCGAGTTGGAGCTAGTACCTCCCCATATATATCTATGGAGTGGAGTTTGCAAGTGAAAAGAAACTTTGTGTTCCCAAAAAGCTAGGTGAAGGACGGCTTTCACACACACTTATCTCTCAGAACTGAGCATGTGGAGAGACGTTCGTTCATCTAGCACAAAGGGAACGGGTTGCAGGAGAAACTTTTACTCTGGTTTCTCAGTCTGTTTCCTAGTGCCGGTTTGAAGTTCCTGCAGTTTTCACTGTAAAACCGAGTTGGAGCTTGTACCTCCCCATATATATGTATGGAGTGGAGTTTGCAAGTGAAATGAAACTTTGTGTTCCCAACAAGCTAGGTGAAGGAAGGCTTTCACACCCACTTATCTCTCAGAACTGAGCATTTGGAGAGACGTTCGTTCATCTAGCACAAAGGGAACGGGTTGCAGAAAAAACTTTTACTCTGGTTTCTCAGTCTGTTTCCTAGTGCCGGTTTGAAGTTCCTGCAGTTTTCACTGTAAAATCGAGTTGGAGCTAGTACCTCCCCATATATATCTATGGAGTGGAGTTTGCAAGTGAAAAGAAACTTTGTGTTCCCAACAAGCTAGGTGAAGGACGGCTTTCACACACACTTATCTCTCAGAACTGAGCATGTGGAGAGACGTTCGTTCATCTAGCACAAAGGGAACGGGTTGCAGGAGAAACTTTTACTCTGGTTTCTCAGTCTGTTTCCTAGTGCCGGTTTGAAGTTCCTGCAGTTTTCAGTGTAAAACCGAGTTGGAGCTAGTACCTCCCCATATATATCTATGGAGTGGAGTTTGAAACTGAAAAGAAACTTTGTGTTCCCAACAAGCTAGGTGAAGGAAGGCTTTCACACACACTTATCTCTCAGAACTGAGCTTGCGGAGAGACATTCGTTCATCTAGCACAAGGGGAACGGGTTGCAGGAGAAACTTTTACTCTGGTTTCTCAGTTTGTTTCCTAGTGTCGGTTTGATGTTCCTGCAGTTTTCACTGTAAAACCGAGTTGGAGCTAGTACCTCCCCATATATATGTATGGAGTGGAGTTTGCAAGTGAAAAGAAACTTTGTGTTCCCAACAAGCTAGGTGAAGGACGGCTTTCACACACACTTATCTCTCAGAACTGAGCATGCGGAGAGACGTTCGTTCATCTAGCACAAAGGGAACGGGTTGCAGGAGAAACTTTTACTCTTGTTTCTCAGTCTGTTTCCTAGTGCCGGTTTGAAGTTCCTGCAGTTTTCACCGTAAAACCGAGTTGGAGCTAGTACCTCCCCATATATATCTATGGAGTGGAGTTTGCAACTGAAAAGAAACTTTGTGTTCCCAACAAGCTAGGTGAAGGACGGCTTTCACACACACTTATCTCTCAGAACTGAGCATGTGGAGAGACGTTCTTTCATCTAGCACAAAGGGAACGGGTTGCAGGAGAAACTTTTACTCTGGTTTCTCAGTCTGTTTCCTAGTGCCGGTTTGAAGTTCCTGCAGTTTTCACTGTAAAACCAAGTTGGAGCTAGTACCTCCCCATATATATGTATGGAGTGGAGTTTGCAAGTGAAAAGAAACTTTGTGTTCCCAACAAGCTAGGTGAAGGGCGGCTTTCACACACACTTATCTCTCAGAACTGAGCATGTGGAGAGACGTTCGTTCATCTAGCACAAAGGGAACGGGTTGCAGGAGAAACTTTTACTCTGGTTTCTCCGTCTGTTTCCTAGTGCCGGTTTGAAGTTCCTGCAGTTTTTACTGTAAAACCGAGTTGGAGCTAGTACCTCCCCATATATATGTATGGAGTGGAGTTTGAAACTGAAAAGAAACTTTGTGTTCCCAACAAGCTAGGTGAAGGAAGGCTTTCACACACACTTATCTCTCAGAACTGAGCTTGCGGAGAGACATTCGTTCATCTAGCACAAGGGGAACGGGTTGCAGGAGAAACTTTTACTCTGGTTTCTCAGTCTGTTTCCTAGTGTCGGTTTGATGTTCCTGCAGTTTTCACTGTAAAACCGAGTTGGAGCTAGTACCTCCCCATATATATGTATGGAGTGGAGTTTGCAAGTGAAAAGAAACTTTGTGTTCCCAACAAGCTAGGTGAAGGACGGCTTTCACACACACTTATCTCTCAGAACTGAGCATGCGGAGAGACGTTCGTTCATCTAGCACAAAGGGAACGGGTTGCAGAAGAAACTTTTACTCTGGTTTCTCAGTCTGTTTCCTAGTGCCGGTTTGAAGTTCCTGCAGTTTTCACTGTAAAATCGAGTTGGAGCTAGTACCTCCCCATATATATCTATGGAGTGGAGTTTGCAAGTGAAAAGAAACTTTGTGTTCCCAAAAAGCTAGGTGAAGGACGGCTTTCACACACACTTATCTCTCAGAACTGAGCATGTGGAGAGACGTTCGTTCATCTAGCACAAAGGGAACGGGTTGCAGGAGAAACTTTTACTCTGGTTTCTCAGTCTGTTTCCTAGTGCCGGTTTGAAGTTCCTGCAGTTTTCACTGTAAAACCGAGTTGGAACTTGTACCTCCCCATATATATGTATGGAGTGGAGTTTGCAAGTGAAAAGAAACTTTGTGTTCCCAACAAGCTAGGTGAAGGACGGCTTTCACACACACTTATCTCTCAGAACTGAGCATGTGGAGAGACGTTCGTTCATCTAGCACAAAGGGAACGGGTTGCAGTAGAAACTTTTACTCTGGTTTCTCAGTCTGTTTCCTAGTGCCGGTTTGAAGTTCCTGCAGTTTTCAGTGTAAAACCGAGTTGGAGCTAGTACCTCCCCATATATATGTATGGAGTGGAGTTTGAAACTGAAAAGAAACTTTGTGTTCCCAACAAGCTAGGTGAAGGAAGGCATTCACACACACTTATCTCTCAGAACTGAGCTTGCGGAGAGACATTCGTTCATCTAGCACAAGGGGAACGGGTTGCAGGAGAAACTTTTACTCTGGTTTCTCAGTCTGTTTCCTAGTGTCGGTTTGATGTTCCTGCAGTTTTCACTGTAAAACCGAGTTGGAGCTAGTACCTCCCCATATATATGTATGGAGTGGAGTTTGCAAGTGAAAACAAACTTTGTGTTCCCAACAAGCTAGGTGAAGGACGGCTTTCACACACACTTATCTCTCAGAACTGAGCATGCGGAGAGACGTTCGTTCATCTAGCACAAAGGGAACGGGTTGCAGGAGAAACTTTTACTCTTGTTTCTCAGTCTGTTTCCTAGTGCCGGTTTGAAGTTCCTGCAGTTTTCACTGTAAAACCGAGTTGGAGCTAGTACCTCCCCATATATATCTATGGAGTGGAGTTTGCAACTGAAAAGAAACTTTGTGTTCCCAACAAGCTAGGTGAAGGACGGCTTTCACACACACTTATCTCTCAGAACTGAGCATGTGGAGAGACGTTCGTTCATCTAGCACAAAGGGAACGGGTTGCAGGAGAAACTTTTACTCTGGTTTCTCAGTCTGTTTCCTAGTGCCGGTTTGAAGTTCCTGCAGTTTTCACTGTAAAACCGAGTTGGAGCTAGTACCTCCCCATATATATGTATGGAGTGGAGTTTGCAAGTGAAAAGAAACTTTGTGTTCCCAACAAGCTAGGTGAAGGACGGCTTTCACACACACTTATCTCTCAGAACTGAGCATGCGGAGAGACGTTCGTTCATCTAGCACAAAGGGAACGGGTTGCAGGAGAAACTTTTACTCTGGTTTCTCAGTCTGTTTCCTAGTGCCGGTTTGAATTTCCTGCAGTTTTCACTGTAAAACCGAGTTGGAGCTAGTACCTCCCCATATATATGTATGGAGTGGAGTTTGCAAGTGAAAAGAAACTTTGTGTTCCCAACAAGCTAGGTGAAGGACGGCTTTCACACACACTTATCTCTCAGAACTGAGCATGTGGAGAGACGTTCGTTCATCTAGCACAAAGGGAACGGGTTGCAGGGGAAACTTTTACTCTGGTTTCTCAGTCTGTTTCCTAGTGCCGGTTTGAAGTTCCTGCAGTTTTCACTGTAAAACCGAGTTGGAACTAGTACCTCCCCATATATATGTATGGATTGGAGTTTGAAAATGAAAAAAAACTCTGTGTTCCCAACAAGCTAGGTGAAGGAATTCTTTCACACACACTTATCTCTCAGAACTGAGCATGCTGAAAGACATTCATTCATCTAGCACAAGGGGAACGGGTTGCCGGAGAAACTTTTACTCTGGTTTCTCAGTCTGTTTCCTATGCCGGTTTGAAGTTCCTGCAGTTTTCACTGTAAAACCAAGTTGGAGCTATTACCTCCCCATATATATGTATGGATTGGAGTTTGCAAGTGAAAAGAAACTTTGTGTTCCCAACAAGCTAGGTGAAGTACGGCTTTCACACACACTTATCTCTCAGAACTTAGCATGCGGAGAGACGTTCGTTCATCTAGCACAAAGGGAACGGGTTGCAGGAGAAACGTTTACTCTGGTTTCTCCGTCTGTTTCCTAGTGCCGGTTTGAAGTTCCTGCAGTTTTCACTGTAAAACCGAGTTGGAGCTAGTACCTCCCCATATATATGTATGGAGTGGAGTTTGCAAGTGAAAAGAAACTTTGTGTTCCCAACAAGCTAGGTGATGGACGGCTTTCACACACACTTATCTCTCAGAACTGAGTATGTGGAGAGACGTTCGTTCATCTAGCACAAAGGGAACGGTTTGCAGGAGAAACTTTTACTCTGGTTTCTCAGTCTGTTTCCTAGTGCCGGTTTGAAGTTCCTGTAGTTTTCACTGTAAAACCGAGTTGGAGCTAGTACCTCCCCATATATATGTATGGAGTGGAGTTTGCAAGTGAAAAGAAACTTTGTGTTCCCAACAAGCTAGGTGAAGGACGGCTTTCACACACACTTATCTCTCAGAACTGAGCATGTGGAGAGACGTTCGTTCATCTAGCACAAAGGGAACGGGTTGCAGGAGAAACTTTTACTCTGGTTTCTCAGTCTGTTTCCTAGTGCCGGTTTGAAGTTCCTGCAGTTTTCACTGTAAAACCGACTTGGAGCTAGTACCTCCCCATATATATGTATGGAGTGGAGTTTGAAACTGAAAAGAAACTTTGTGTTCCCAACAAGCTAGGTGAAGGAAGGCTTTCACACACACTTATCTCTCAGAACTGAGCATGCGGAGAGACATTCGTTCATGTAGCACAAGGGGAACGGGTTGCAGGAGAAACTTTTACTCTGGTTTCTCAGTCTGTTTCCTAGTGTCGGTTTGAAGTTCCTGCAGTTTTCACTGTAAAACCGAGTTGGAGCTAGTACCTCCCCATATATATGTATGGATTGGAGTTTGCAAGTGAAAAGAAACTTTGTGTTCCCAACAAGATAGTTGAAGGACGGCTTTCACACACACTTACCTCTCAGAACTGAGCATGTGGAGAGACGTTCGTTCATCTAGCACAAAGGGAACGGGTTGCAGGGGAAACTTTTACTCTGGTTTCTCAGTCTGTTTCCTAGTGCCGGTTTGAAGTTCCTGCAGTTTTCACTGTAAAACCGAGTTGGAGCTCGAACCTCCCCATATATATGTATGGAGTGGAGTTTGAAAATGAAAAGAAACTTTGTGTTCCCAACAAGCTAGGTGAAGGAAGGCTTTCACACACACTTATCTCTCAGAACTGAGCATGCGGAGAGACATTCATTCATCTAGCACAAGGGGAACGGGTTGCAGGAGAAACTTTTACTCTGGTTTCTCCGTCTGTTTCCTAGTGCCGGTTTGAAGTTCCTGCAGTTTTCACTGTAAAACCAAGTTGGAGCTAGTACCTCCCCATATATATGTATGGATTGGAGTTTGCAAGTGAAAAGAAACTTTGTGTTCCCAACAAGCTAGGTGAAGTACGGCTTTCACACACACTTATCTCTCAGAACTGAGCATGCGGAGAGACGTTCGTTCATCTAGCACAAAGGGAACGGGTTGCAGGAGAAACTTTTACTCTGGTTTCTCAGTCTGTTTCCTAGTGCCGGTTTGAAGTTCCTGCAGTTTTCACTGTAAAACCGAGTTGGAGCTAGTACCTCCCCATATATATGTATGGAGTGGAGTTTGCAAGTGAAAAGAAACTTTGTGTTCCCAACAAGCTAGGTGAAGGACGGCTTTCACACACACTTATCTCTCAGAACTGAGCATGCGGAGAGACGTTCGTTCATCTAGCACAAAGGGAACGGGTTGCAGGAGAAACTTTTACTCTGGTTTCTCAGTCTGTTTCCTAGTGCCGGTTTGAATTTCCTGCAGTTTTCACTGTAAAACCGAGTTGGAGCTAGTACCTCCCCATATATATGTATGGAGTGGAGTTTGCAAGTGAAAAGAAACTTTGTGTTCCCAACAAGCTAGGTGAAGGACGGCTTTCACACACACTTATCTCTCAGAACTGAGCATGTGGAGAGACGTTCGTTCATCTAGCACAAAGGGAACGGGTTGCAGGGGAAACTTTTACTCTGGTTTCTCAGTCTGTTTCCTAGTGCCGGTTTGAAGTTCCTGCAGTTTTCACTGTAAAACCGAGTTGGAACTAGTACCTCCCCATATATATGTATGGATTGGAGTTTGAAAATGAAAAAAAACTCTGTGTTCCCAACAAGCTAGGTGAAGGAATTCTTTCACACACACTTATCTCTCAGAACTGAGCATGCTGAAAGACATTCATTCATCTAGCACAAGGGGAACGGGTTGCCGGAGAAACTTTTACTCTGGTTTCTCAGTCTGTTTCCTATGCCGGTTTGAAGTTCCTGCAGTTTTCACTGTAAAACCAAGTTGGAGCTATTACCTCCCCATATATATGTATGGATTGGAGTTTGCAAGTGAAAAGAAACTTTGTGTTCCCAACAAGCTAGGTGAAGTACGGCTTTCACACACACTTATCTCTCAGAACTTAGCATGCGGAGAGACGTTCGTTCATCTAGCACAAAGGGAACGGGTTGCAGGAGAAACGTTTACTCTGGTTTCTCCGTCTGTTTCCTAGTGCCGGTTTGAAGTTCCTGCAGTTTTCACTGTAAAACCGAGTTGGAGCTAGTACCTCCCCATATATATGTATGGAGTGGAGTTTGCAAGTGAAAAGAAACTTTGTGTTCCCAACAAGCTAGGTGATGGACGGCTTTCACACACACTTATCTCTCAGAACTGAGTATGTGGAGAGACGTTCGTTCATCTAGCACAAAGGGAACGGTTTGCAGGAGAAACTTTTACTCTGGTTTCTCAGTCTGTTTCCTAGTGCCGGTTTGAAGTTCCTGTAGTTTTCACTGTAAAACCGAGTTGGAGCTAGTACCTCCCCATATATATGTATGGAGTGGAGTTTGCAAGTGAAAAGAAACTTTGTGTTCCCAACAAGCTAGGTGAAGGACGGCTTTCACACACACTTATCTCTCAGAACTGAGCATGTGGAGAGACGTTCGTTCATCTAGCACAAAGGGAACGGGTTGCAGGAGAAACTTTTACTCTGGTTTCTCAGTCTGTTTCCTAGTGCCGGTTTGAAGTTCCTGCAGTTTTCACTGTAAAACCGACTTGGAGCTAGTACCTCCCCATATATATGTATGGAGTGGAGTTTGAAACTGAAAAGAAACTTTGTGTTCCCAACAAGCTAGGTGAAGGAAGGCTTTCACACACACTTATCTCTCAGAACTGAGCATGCGGAGAGACATTCGTTCATGTAGCACAAGGGGAACGGGTTGCAGGAGAAACTTTTACTCTGGTTTCTCAGTCTGTTTCCTAGTGTCGGTTTGAAGTTCCTGCAGTTTTCACTGTAAAACCGAGTTGGAGCTAGTACCTCCCCATATATATGTATGGATTGGAGTTTGCAAGTGAAAAGAAACTTTGTGTTCCCAACAAGATAGTTGAAGGACGGCTTTCACACACACTTACCTCTCAGAACTGAGCATGTGGAGAGACGTTCGTTCATCTAGCACAAAGGGAACGGGTTGCAGGGGAAACTTTTACTCTGGTTTCTCAGTCTGTTTCCTAGTGCCGGTTTGAAGTTCCTGCAGTTTTCACTGTAAAACCGAGTTGGAGCTCGAACCTCCCCATATATATGTATGGAGTGGAGTTTGAAAATGAAAAGAAACTTTGTGTTCCCAACAAGCTAGGTGAAGGAAGGCTTTCACACACACTTATCTCTCAGAACTGAGCATGCGGAGAGACATTCATTCATCTAGCACAAGGGGAACGGGTTGCAGGAGAAACTTTTACTCTGGTTTCTCCGTCTGTTTCCTAGTGCCGGTTTGAAGTTCCTGCAGTTTTCACTGTAAAACCAAGTTGGAGCTAGTACCTCCCCATATATATGTATGGATTGGAGTTTGCAAGTGAAAAGAAACTTTGTGTTCCCAACAAGCTAGGTGAAGTACGGCTTTCACACACACTTATCTCTCAGAACTGAGCATGCGGAGAGACGTTCGTTCATCTAGCACAAAGGGAACGGGTTGCAGGAGAAACTTTTACTCTGGTTTCTCAGTCTGTTTCCTAGTGCCGGTTTGAAGTTCCTGCAGTTTTCACTGTAAAACCGAGTTGGAGCTAGTACCTCCCCATATATATGTATGGAGTGGAGTTTGCAAGTGAAAAGAAACTTTGTGTTCCCAACAAGCTAGGTGAAGGGCGGCTTTCACACACACTTATCTCTCAGAACTGAGCATGTGGAGAGACGTTCGTTCATCTAGCACAAAGGGAACGGGTTGCAGGGGAAACTTTTACTCTGGTTTCTCAGTCTGTTTGCTAGTGCCGGTTTGAAGTTCCTGCAGTTTTCACTGTAAAACCGAGTTGGAGCTAGTACCTCCCCTTATATATGTATGGAGTGGAGTTTGAAAATGAAAAGAAACTTTGTGTTCCCAACAAGCTAGGTGAAGGAATTCTTTCACACACACTTATCTCTCAGAACTGAGCATGCGGAGAGACATTCTTTCATCTAGCACAAGGGGAACGGTTTGCCGGAGAAACTTTTACTCTGGTTTCTCAGTCTGTTTCCTAGTGCCGGTTTGAAGTTCCTGCAGTTTTCACTGTAAAACCAAGTTGGAGCTAGTAACTCCCCATATATATGTATGGATTGGAGTTTGCAAGTGAAAAGAAACTTTGTGTTCCCAATAAGCTAGGTGAAGCACGGCTTTCACACACACTTATCTCTCAGAACTGAGCATGCGGAGAGACGTTCGTTCATCTAGCACAAAGGGAACGGGTTGCAGGTGAAACTTTTACTCTGGTTTCTCAGTCTGTTTCCTAGTGCCGGTTTGAAGTTCCTGCAGTTTTCACTGTAAAACCGAGTTGGAGCTAGTACCTCCCCATATATATGTATGGAGTGGAGTTTGCAAGTGAAAAGAAACTTTGTGTTCCCAACAAGCTAGGTGAAGGACGGCTTTCACACACACTTATCTCTCAGAACTGAGCATGTGGAGAGACGTTCGTTCATCTAGCACAAAGGGAACGGGTTGCAGGGGAAACTTTTACTCTGGTTTCTCAGTCTGTTTGCTAGTGCCGGTTTGAAGTTCCTGCAGTTTTCACTGTAAAACCGAGTTGGAGCTAGTACCTCCCCTTATATATGTATGGAGTGGAGTTTGAAAATGAAAAGAAACTTTGTGTTCCCAACAAGCTAGGTGAAGGAATTCTTTCACACACACTTATCTCTCAGAACTGAGCATGCGGAGAGACATTCTTTCATCTAGCACAAGGGGAACGGGTTGCCGGAGAAACTTTTACTCTGGTTTCTCAGTCTGTTTCCTAGTGCCGGTTTGAAGTTCCTGCAGTTTTCACTGTAAAACCAAGTTGGAGCTAGTACCTCCCCATATATATGTATGGATTGGAGTTTGCAAGTGAAAAGAAACTTTGTGTTCCCAACAAGCTTGGTGAAGGACGGCTTTCACACACACTTATCTCTCAGAACTGAGCATGCGGAGAGACGTTCGTTCATCTAGCACAAAGGGAACGGGTTGCAGGAGAAACTTTTACTCTGGTTTCTCAGTCTGTTTCCTAGTGCCGGTTTGAAGTTCCTGCAGTTTTCACTGTAAAACCGAGATGGAGCTAGTACCTCCCCATATATATCTATGGAGTGGAGTTTGCAAGTGAAAAGAAACTTTGTGTTCCCAACAAGCTAGGTGAAGGACGGCTTTCACACACACTTATCTCTCTGAACTGAGCATGTGGAGAGACGTTCGTTCATCTAGCACAAAGGGAACGGGTTGCAGGAGAAACTTTTACTCTGGTTTCTCCGTCTGTTTCCTAGTGCCGGTTTGAAATTCCTGCAGTTTTCACTGTAAAACCAAGTTGGAGCTAGTACCTCCCCATATATATGTATGGAGTGGAGTTTGCAAGTGAAAAGAAACTTTGTGTTCCCAACAAGCTAGGGGAAGGGCGGCTTTCACACACACTTATCTCTCAGAACTGAGCATGTGGAGAGACGTTCGTTCATCTAGCACAAAGGGAACGGGTTGCAGGAGAAACTTTTACTCTGGTTTCTCCGTCTGTTTCCTAGTGCCGGTTTGAAGTTCCTGCAGTTTTCACTGTAAAACCGAGTTGGAGCTAGTACCTCCCCATATACATGTATGGATTGGAGTTAGCAAGTGAAAAGAAACTTTGTGTTCCCAACAAGCTAGGTGAAGGACGGCTTTCACACACACTTATCTCTCAGAACTGAGCATGTGGAGAGACGTTCGTTCATCTAGCACAAAGGGAACGGGTTGCAGGAGAAACTTTTTCTGGTTTCTCAGTCTGTTTCCTAGTGCCGGTTTGAAGTTCCTGCAGTTTTCACTGTAAAACCGAGTTGGAGCTAGTACCTCCCCATATATATCTATGGAGTGGAGGTTGCAAGTGAAAAGAAACTTTGTGTTCCCAAAAAGCTAGGTGAAGTACGGCTTTCACACACACTTATCTCTCAGAACTGAGCATGTGGAGAGACGTTCGTTCATCTAGCACAAAGGGAACGGGTTGCAGAAGAAACTTTTACTCTGGATTCTCAGTCTGTTTCCTAGTGCCGGTTTGAAGTTCCTGCAGTTTTCACTGTAAAACCGAGTTGGATCTAGTACCTCCCCATATATATGTATGGAGTGGAGTTTGCAAGTGAAAAGAAACTTTGTGTTCCCAACAAGCTAGGTGAAGGACGGCTTTCACACACACTTATCTCTCAGAACTGAGCATGTGGAGAGACTTTCGTTCATCTAGCACAAAGGGAACGGGTTGCAGGGGAAACTTTTACTCTGGTTTCTCAGTCTGTTTCCTAGTGCCGGTTTGAAGTTCCTGCAGTTTTCACTGTAAAACCGAGTTGGAGCTAGTACCTCCCCATATATATGTATGGATTGGAGTTTGCAAGTGAAAAGAAACTTTGTGTTCCCAACAAGCTAGGTGAACTACGGCTTTCACACACACTTATCTTTCAGAACTGAGCATGCGGAGAGACGTTCGTTCATCTAGCACAAAGGGAACGGGTTGCAGGAGAAACTTTTACTCTGGTTTCTCAGTCTGTTTCCTAGTGCCGGTTTGAAGTTCCTGCAGTTTTCACTGTAAAACTGAGTTGGAGCTAGAACCTCCCCATATATATGTATGGAGTGGAGTTTGCAAGTGAAAAGAAACTTTGTGTTCCCAACAAGCTAGGTGAAGGACGGCTTTCACACACACTTATCTCTCAGAACTGAGCATGTGGAGAGACGTTCGTTCATCTAGCACAAAGGGAACGGGTTGCAGGGGAAACTTTTACTCTGGTTTCTCAGTCTGTTTGCTAGTGCCGGTTTGAAGTTCCTGCAGTTTTCACTGTAAAACCGAGTTGGAGCTAGTACCTCCCCTTATATATGTATGGAGTGGAGTTTGAAAATGAAAACAAACTTTGTGTTCCCAACAAGCTAGGTGAAGGAATTCTTTCACACACACTTATCTCTCAGAACTGAGCATGCGGAGAGACATTCATTCATCTAGCACAAGGGGAACGGGTTGCCAGAGAAACTATTACTCTGGTCTCTCAGTCTGTTTCCTAGTGCCGGTTTGAAGTTCCTGCAGTTTTCACTGTAAAACCGAGTTGGAGCTAGTACCTCCCCATATATATGTATGGATTGGTGTTTGCAAGTGAAAAGAAACTTTGTGTTCCCAACAAGCTAGGTGAAGGACGGCTTTCACACACACTTATCTCTCAGAACTGAGCATGCGGAGAGACGTTCGTTCATCTAGCACAAAGGGAACGGGTTGCAGGAGAAACTTTTACTCTGGTTTCTCAGTCTGTTTCCTAGTGCCGGTTTGAAGTTCCTGCAGTTTTCACTGTAAAACCGAGTTGGAGCTAGTACCTCCCCATATATATCTATGGAGTGGAGTTTGCAAGTGAAAAGAAACTTTGTGTTCCCAACAAGCTAGGTGAAGGGCGGCTTTCACACACACTTATCTCTCAGAACTGAGCATGTGGAGAGACGTTCGTTCATCTAGCACAAAGGGAACGGGTTGCAGGAGAAACTTTTACTCTGGTTTCTCCGTCTGTTTCCTAGTGCCGGTTTGAAGTTCCTGCAGTTTTCACTGTAAAACCGAGTTGGAGCTAGTACCTCCCCATATATATGTATGGAGTGGAGTTTGCAAGTGAAAAGAAACTTTGTGTTCCCAACAAGCTAGGTGAAGGACGGCTTTCACACACACTTATCTCTCAGAACTGAGCATGTGGAGAGACTTTCGTTCATCTAGCACAAAGGGAACGGGTTGCAGGGGAAACTTTTACTCTGGTTTCTCAGTCTGTTTCCTAGTGCCGGTTTGAAGTTCCTGCAGTTTTCACTGTAAAACCGAGTTGGAGCTAATACCTCCCCATATACATGTATGGATTGGAGTTTGCAAGTGAAAAGAAACTTTGTGTTCCCAACAAGCTAGGTGAAGAACGGCTTTCACACACACTTATCTCTCAGAACTGAGCATGTGGAGAGACGTTCGTTCATCTAGCACAAAGGGAACGGGTTGCAGGAGAAACTTTTTCTGGTTTCTCAGTCTGTTTTCTAGTGCCGGTTTGAAGTTCCTGCAGTTTTCATTGTAAAACCAAGTTGGAGCTAGTACCTCCCCGTATATATGTATGGATTGGAGTTTGCAAGTGAAAAGAAACTTTGTGTTCCCAACAAGCTAGGTGAAGTACGGCTTCCACACACACTTATCTCTCAGAACTGAGCATGCGGAGAGACGTTCGTTCATCTAGCACAAAGGGAACGGGTTGCAGGAGAAACTTTTACTCTGGATTCTCAGTCTGTTTCCTAGTGCCGGTTTGAAGTTCCTGCAGTTTTCACTGTAAAACCGAGTTGGAGCTAGTACCTCCCCATATATATGTATGGAGTGGAGTTTGCAAGTGAAAAGAAACTTTGTGTTCCCAACAAGCTAGGTGAAGGACGGCTTTCACACACACTTATCTCTCAGAACTGAGCATGTGGAGAGACGTTCGTTCATCTAGCACAAAGGGAACGGGTTGCAGGGGAAACTTTTACTCTGGTTTCTCAGTCTGTTTCCTAGTGCCGGTTTGAAGTTCCTGCAGTTTTCACTGTAAAACCGAGTTGGAGCTAGTACCTCCCCATATATATGTATGGAGTGGAGTTTGAAACTGAAAAGAAACTTTGTGTTCCCAACAAGCTAGGTGAAGGACGGCTTTCACACACACTTATCTCTCAGAACTGAGCATGCGGAGAGACATTAGTTCATCTAGCACAAGGGGAACGGGTTGCAGGAGAAACTTTTACTCTGGTTTCTTAGTCTGTTTCCTAGTGTCGGTTTGAAGTTCCTGCAGTTTTCACTGTAAAACCGAGTTGGAGCTAGTACCTCCCCATATATATGTATGGAGTGGAGTTTGCAATTGAAAAGAAACTTTGTGTTCCCAACAAGCTAGGTGAAGGACGGCTTTCACACACACTTATCTCTCAGAACTGAGCATGCGGAGAGACGTTCGTTCATCTAGCACAAAGGGAACGGGTTGCAGGATAAACTTTTACTCTGGTTTCTCCGTCTGTTTCCTAGTGCCGGTTTGAAGTTCCTGCAGTTTTCACTGTAAAACCGAGTTGGAGCTAGTACCTCCGCATATATATGTATGGAGTGGAGTTTGCAAGTGAAAAGAAACTTTGTGTTCCCAACAAGCTAGGTGAAGGGCGGCTTTCACACACACTTATCTCTCAGAACTGAGCATGTGGAGAGACGTTCGTTCATCTAGCACAAAAGGAACGGGTTGCAGGAGAAACTTTTACTCTGGTTTCTCAGTCTGTTTCCTAGTGCCGGTTTGAAGTTCCTGCAGTTTTCACTGTAAAACCGAGTTGGAGCTAGTACCTCCCCATATACATGTATGGATTGGAGTTTGCAAGTGAAAAGAAACTTTGTGTTCCCAACAAGCTAGGTGAAGGACGGCTTTCACACACACTTATCTCTCAGAACTGAGCACGTGGAGAAACGTTCGTTCATCTAGCACAAAGGGAACGGGTTGCAGGAGAAACTTTTTCTGGTTTCTCAGTCTGTTTCCTAGTGCCGGTTTGAAGTTCCTGCAGTTTTCACTGTAAAACCGAGTTGGATCTAGTACCTCCCCATATATATCTATGGAGTGGAGGTTGCAAGTGAAAAGAAACTTTGTGTTCCCAAAAAGCTAGGTTAAGTACGGCTTTCACACACACTTATCTCTCAGAACTGAGCATGTGGAGAGACTTTCGTTCATCTAGCACAAAAGGAACGGGTTGCAGGAGAAACTTTTACTCTGGTTTCTCAGTCTGTTTCCTAGTGCCGGTTTGAAGTTCCTGCAGTTTTCACTGTAAAACCGAGTTGGAGCTAGTACCTCCCCATATACATGTATGGATTGGAGTTTGCAAGTGAAAAGAAACTTTGTGTTCCCAACAAGCTAGGTGAAGGACGGCTTTCACACACACTTATCTCTCAGAACTGAGCATGTGGAGAGACGTTCGTTCATCTAGCACAAGGGGAACGGGTTGCCGGAGAAACTTTTACTCTGGTTTCTCAGTCTGTTTCCTAGTGTCGGTTTGAAGTTCCTGCAGTTTTCACTGTAAAACCGAGTTGGAGCTAGTACCTCCCCATATATATGTATGGAGTGGAGTTTGCAAGTTAAAAGAAACTTTGTGTTCCCAACAAGCTAGGTGAAGTACATCTTTCACACACACTTATCTCTCAGAACTGAGCATGCGGAGAGACATTCATTCATCTAGCACAAGGGGAACGGGTTGCCGGAGAAACTTTTACTCTGGTTTCTCAGTCTGTTTCCTAGTGCCGGTTTGAAGTTCCTGCAGTTTTCACTGTAAAACCAAGTTGGAGCTTGTACCTCCCCATATATATGTATGGAGTGGAGTTTGCAAGTGAAAAGAAACTTTGTGTTCCAAACAAGCTTGGTGAAGGACGGCTTTCACACACACTTATCTCTCAGAACTGAGCATGTGGAGAGACGTTCGTTCATCTAGCACAAAGGGAACGGGTTGAAGGAGAAACTTTTACTCTGGTTTCTCAGTCTGTTTCCTAGTGCCGGTTTGAAGTTCCTGCAGTTTTCACTGTAAAACCGAGTTGGAGCTAGTACCTCCCCATATATATGTATGGAGTGGAGTTTGCAAGTGAAAAGAAACTTTGTGTTCCCAACAAGCTAGGTGAAGGACGGCTTTCACACACACTTATCTCTCAGAACTGAGCATGTGGAGAGACGTTCGTTCATCTAGCACAAGGGGAACGGGTTGCCGGAGAAACTTTTACTCTGGTTTCTCAGTCTGTTTCCTAGTGTCGGTTTGAAGTTCCTGCAGTTTTCACTGTAAAACCGAGTTGGAGCTAGTACCTCCCCATATATATGTATGGAGTGGAGTTTGCAAGTTAAAAGAAACTTTGTGTTCCCAACAAGCTAGGTGAAGTACATCTTTCACACACACTTATCTCTCAGAACTGAGCATGCGGAGAGACATTCATTCATCTAGCACAAGGGGAACGGGTTGCCGGAGAAACTTTTACTCTGGTTTCTCAGTCTGTTTCCTAGTGCCGGTTTGAAGTTCCTGCAGTTTTCACTGTAAAACCAAGTTGGAGCTTGTACCTCCCCATATATATGTATGGAGTGGAGTTTGCAAGTGAAAAGAAACTTTGTGTTCCAAACAAGCTTGGTGAAGGACGGCTTTCACACACACTTATCTCTCAGAACTGAGCATGTGGAGAGACGTTCGTTCATCTAGCACAAAGGGAACGGGTTGAAGGAGAAACTTTTACTCTGGTTTCTCAGTCTGTTTCCTAGTGCCGGTTTGAAGTTCCTGCAGTTTTCACTGTAAAACCGAGTTGGAGCTAGTACCTCCCCATATATATGTATGGAGTGGAGTTTGCAAGTGAAAAGAAACTTTGTGTTCCCAACAAGCTAGGTGAAGGACGGCTTTCACACACACTTATCTCTCAGAACTGAGCATGTGGAGAGACTTTCGTTCATCTAGCACAAAAGGAACGGGTTGCAGGGGAAACTTTTACTCTGGTTTCTCAGTCTGTTTCCTAGTGCCGGTTTGAAGTTCCTGCAGTTTTCACTGTAAAACCAAGTTGGAGCTAGTACCTCCCCATATATATGTATGGATTGGAGTTTGCAAGTGAAAAGAAACTTTGTGTTCCCAACAAGCTAGGTGAAGGACGGCTTTCACACACACTTATCTCTCAGAACTGAGCATGCGGAGAGACGTTTGTTCATCTAGCACAAAGGGAACGGGTTGCAGGAGAAACTTTTACTCTGGTTTCTCAGTCTGTTTCCTAGTGCCGGTTTGAAGTTCCTGCAGTTTACACTGTAAAACCGAGTTGGAGCTAGTACCTCCCCAAATATATCTATGGAATGGAGTTTGCAAGTGAAAAGAAACTTTGTGTTCCCAAAAAGCTAGGTGAAGGACGGCTTTCACACACACTTATCTCTCAGAACTGAGCATGTGGAGAGACGTTCGTTCATCTAGCACAAAGGGAACGGGTTGCAGGAGAAACTTTTTCTGGTTTCTCAGTCTGTTTCCTAGTGCCGGTTTGAAGTTCCTGCAGTTTTCACTGTAAAACCGAGTTGGAGCTAGTACCTCCCCATATATATCTATGGAGTGGAGGTTGCAAGTGAAAAGAAACTTTGTGTTCCCAACAAGCTAGGTGAAGGACGGCTTTCACACACACTTATCTCTCAGAACTGAGCATGTGGAGAGACGTTCGTTCATCTAGCACAAAGGGAACGGGTTGCAAGAGAAACTTTTACTCTGGTTTCTCAGTCTGTTTCCTAGTGCCGGTTTGAAGTTCCTGCAGTTTTCACTGTAAAACCGAGTTGGATCTAGTACCTCCCCATATATATGTATGGAGTGGAGTTTGCAAGTGAAAAGAAACTTTGTGTTCCCAACAAGCTAGGTGAAGGAATTCTTTCACACACACTTATCTCTCAGAACTGAGCATGCGGAGAGACATTCATTCATCTAGCACAAGGGGAACTGGTTGCCGGAGAAACTTTTACTCTGGTTTCTCAGTCTGTTTCCTAGTGCCGGTTTGAAGTTCCTGCAGTTTTCACTGTAAAACCAAGTTGGAGCTAGTACCGCCCCATATATATGTATGGATTGGAGTTTGCAAGTGAAAAGAAACTTTGTGTTCCCAACAAGCTAGGTGAAGGACGGCTTTCACACACACTTATCTCTCAGAACTGAGCATGCGGAGAGCCGTTCGTTCATCTAGCACAAAGGGAACGGGTTGCAGGAGAAACTTTTACTCTTGTTTCTCAGTCTGTTTCCTAGTGCCGGTTTGAAGTTCCTGCAGTTTTCACTGTAAAACCGAGTTGGAGCTAGTACCTCCCCATATATATCTATGGAGTGGAGTTTGCAACTGAAAAGAAACTTTGTGTTCCCAACAAGCTAGGTGAAGGACGGCTTTCACACACACTTATCTCTCAGAACTGAGCATGTGGAGAGACGTTCGTTCATCTAGCACAAAGGGAACGGGTTGCAGGAGAAACTTTTACTCTGGTTTCTCAGTCTGTTTCCTAGTGCCGGTTTGAAGTTCCTGCAGTTTTCACTGTAAAAAAGAGTTGGAGCTAGTACCTCCCCATATATATCTATGGAGTGGAGTTTGCAAGTGAAAAGAAACTTTGTGTTCCCAACAAGCTAGGTGACGGACGGCTTTCACACACACTTATCTCTCAGAACTGAGCATGTGGAGAGACGTTCGTTCATCTAGCACAAAGGGAACGGGTTGCAGGAGAAACTTTTACTCTGGTTTCTCAGTCTGTTTCCTAGTGCCGGTTTGAAGTTCCTGCAGTTTTCACTGTAAAACCGAGCTGGAGCTAGTACCTCTACATATATATGTATGGAGTGGAGTTTGCAAGTGAAAAGAAACTTTGTGTTCCCAACAAGCTAGGTGAAGGACGGCTTTCACACACACTTATCTCTCAGAACTGAGCATGCGGAGAGACGTTTGTTCATCTAGCACAAAGGGAACGGGTTGCAGGAGAAACTTTTACTCTGGTTTCTCAGTCTGTTTCCTAGTGCCGGTTTGAAGTTCCTGCAGTTTACACTGTAAAACCGAGTTGGAGCTAGTACCTCCCCATATATATCTATGGAATGGAGTTTGAAAGTGAAAAGAAACTTTGTGTTCCCAAAAAGCTAGGTGAAGGACGGCTTTCACACACACTTATCTCTCAGAACTGAGCATGTGGAGAGACGTTCGTCCATCTAGCACAAAGGGAACGGGTTGCAGGAGAAACTTTTTCTGGTTTCTCAGTCTGTTTCCTAGTGCCGGTTTGAAGTTCCTGCAGTTTTCACTGTAAAACCGAGTTGGAGCTAGTACCTCCCCATATATATCTATGGAGTGGAGGTTGCAAGTGAAAAGAAACTTTGTGTTCCCAAAAAGCTAGGTGAAGTACGGCTTTCACACACACTTATCTCTCAGAACTTAGCATGTGGAGAGACGTTCGTTCATCTAGCACAAAGGGAACGGGTTGCAGGAGAAACTTTTACTCTGGTTTCTCAGTCTGTTTCCTAGTGCCGGTTTGAAGTTCCTGCAGTTTTCACTGTAAAACCGAGTTGGAGCTAGTACCTCCCCATATATATGTATGGAGTGGAGTTTGCAAGTGAAAAGAAACTTTGTGTTCCCAACAAGCTAGGTGAAGGAATTCTTTCACACACACTTATCTCTCAGAACTGAGCATGCGGAGAGACATTCATTCATCTAGCACAAGGGGAACTGGTTGCCGGAGAAACTTTTACTCTGGTTTCTCAGTCTGTTTCCTAGTGCCGGTTTGAAGTTCCTGCAGTTTTCACTGTAAAACCGAGTTGGAGCTAGTACCTCCCCATATATATGTATGGATTGGAGTTTGCAAGTGAAAAGAAACTTTGTGTTCCCAACAAGCTAGGTGAAGGACGGCTTTCACACACAATTATCTCTCAGAACTGAGCATGCGGAGAGACGTTTGTTCATCTAGCACAAAGGGAACGGGTTGCAGGAGAAACTTTTACTCTGGTTTCTCAGTCTGTTTCCTAGTGCCGGTTTGAAGTTCCTGCAGTTTACACTGTAAAACCGAGTTGGAGCTAGTACCTCCCCATATATATCTATGGAATGGAGTTTGCAAGTGAAAAGAAACTTTGTGTTCCCAAAAAGCTAGGTGAAGGACGGCTTTCACACACACTTATCTCTCAGAACTGAGCATGTGGAGAGACGTTCGTTCATCTAGCAAAAAGGGAACGGGTTGCAGGAGAAACTTTTACTCTGGTTTCTCAGTCTGTTTCCTAGTGCCGGTTTGAAGTTCCTGCAGTTTTCACTGTAAAACCGAGTTGGAGCTAGTACCTCCCCATATATATGTATGGAGTGGAGTTTGCAAGTGAAAAGAAACTTTGTGTTCCCAACAAGCTAGGTGAAGGACGGCTTTCACACACACTTATCTCTCAGAACTGAGCATGTGGAGAGACGTTCGTTAATCTAGCACAAAGGGAACGGCTTCCAGGAGAAACTTTTACTCTGGTTTCTCAGTCTGTTTCCTAGTGCCGGTTTGAAGTTCCTGCAGTTTTCACTGTAAAACCGAGTTGGAGCTAGTACCTCCCCATATATATGTATGGAGTGGAGTTTGCAAGTGAAAAGAAACTTTGTGTTCCCAACAAGCTAGGTGAAGGACGGCTTTCACACACACTTATCTCTCAGAACTGAGCATGCGGAGAGACGTTCGTTCATCTAGCACAAAGGGAACGGGTTGCAGGAGAAACTTTTACTCTGGTTTCTCAGTCTGTTTCCAAGTGTCGGTTTGAAGTTCCTGCAGTTTTCACTGTAAAACCAAGTTGGAGCTATTACCTCCCCATATATATGTATGGATTGGAGTTTGCAAGTGAAAAGAAACTTTGTGTTCCCAACAAGCTAGGTGAAGTACGGCTTTCACACACACTTATCTCTCAGAACTGAGCATGTGGAGAGACGTTCGTTCATCTAGCACAAAGGGAACGGGTTGCAGGAGAAACGTTTACTCTGGTTTCTCCGTCTGTTTCCTAGTGCCGGTTTGAAGTTCCTGCAGTTTTCACTGTAAAAACGAGTTGGAGCTAGTACCTCCCCATATATATCTATGGAGTGGAGTTTGCAAGTGAAAAGAAACTTTGTGTTCCCAAGAAGCTAGGTGACGGACGGCTTTCACACACACTTATCTCTCAGAACTGAGCATGTGGAGAGACGTTCGTTCATCTAGCACAAAGGGAGCGGGTTGCAGGAGAAACTTTTACTCTGGTTTCTCAGTCTGTTTCCTAGTGCCGGTTTGAAGTTCCTGCAGTTTTCACTGTAAAACCGAGTTGGAGCTAGTACCTCCCCATATATATGTATGGAGTGGAGTTTGCAAGTGAAAAGAAACTTTGTGTTCCCAACAAGCAAGGTGAAGGGCGGCTTTCACACACACTTATCTCTCAGAACTGAGCATGCGGAGAGACGTTTGTTCATCTAGCACAAAGGGAACGGGTTGCAGGAGAAACTTTTACTCTGGTTTCTCAGTCTGTTTCCTAGTGCCGGTTTGAAGTTCCTGCAGTTTTCACTGTAAAACCGAGGTGGAGCTAGTACCTCCCCATATATATCTATGGAATGGAGTTTGCAAGTGAAAAGAAACTTTGTGTTCCCAAAAAGCTAGGTGAAGGACGGCTTTCACACACACTTATCTCTCAGAACTGAGCATGTGGAGAGACGTTCGTTCATCTAGCACAAAGGGAACGGGTTGCAGGAGAAACTTTTACTCTGGTTTCTCAGTCTGTTTCCTAGTGCCGGTTTGAAGTTCCTGCAGTTTTCACTGTAAAACCGAGTTGGAGCTAGTACCTCCCCATATATATGTATGGAGTGGAGTTTGCAAGTGAAAAGAAACTTTGTGTTCCCAACAAGCTAGGTGAAGGACGGCTTTCACACACACTTATCTCTCAGAACTGAGCATGTGGAGAGACGTTCGTTCATCTAGCACAAAGGGAACGTTTTGCAGGAGAAACTTTTACTCTGTTTTCTCAGTCTGTTTCCTAGTGCCGGTTTAAAGTTCCTGCAGTTTTCACTGTAAAACCGAGTTGGAGCTAGTACCTCCCCATATATATCTATGGAGTGGAGTTTGCAAGTGAAAAGAAGCTTTGTGTTCCCAAAAAGCTAGGTGAAGGACGGCTTTCACACACACTTATCTCTCAGAACTGAGCATGTGGAGAGACGTTCGTTCATCTAGCACAAAGGGAACGGGTTGCAGGAGAAACTTTTACTCTGGTTTCTCAGTCTGTTTCCTAGTGCCGGTTTGAAGTTCCTGCAGTTTTCACTGTAAAACCGAGTTGGAGCTAGTACCTCCCCATATATATGTATGGAGTGGAGTTTGCAACTGAAAAGAAACTTTGTGTTCCCAACAAGCTAGGTGAAGGCGGCTTTCACACACACTTATCTCTCAGAACTGAGCATGTGGAGAGACGTTCGTTCATCTAGCACAAAGGTAACGGGTTGCAGGGGAAACTTTTACTCTGGTTTCTCAGTCTGTTTCCTAGTGCTGGTTTGAAGTTCCTGCAGTTTTCACTGTAAAACCGAGTTGGAGCTAGTACCTCCCCATATATATGTATGGAGTGGAGTTTGCAAGTGAAAAGAAACTTTGTGTTCCCAAAAAGCTAGGTGAAGGACGGCTTTCACACACACTTATCTCTCAGAACTGAGCATGCGGAGAGACGTTCGTTCATCTAGCACAAAGGGAACGGGTTGCAGGAGAAACTTTTACTCTGGTTTCTCCGTCTGTTTCCTAGTGCCGGTTTGAAGTTCCTGCAGTTTTCACTGTAAAACCGAGTTGGAGCTAGTACCTCCCCATATATATGTATGGAGTGGAGTTTGCAAGTGAAAAGAAACTTTGTGTTCCCAACAAGCTAGTTGAAGGACGGATTTCACACACACTTATCTCTCAGAACTGAGCATGCGGAGAGACGTTCGTTCATCTAGCACAAAGGGAAAGGTTTGCAGAAGAATCTTTTACTCTGGTTTCTCAGTCTGTTTCCTAGTGCCGGTTTGAAGTTCCTGCAGTTTTCACTGTAAAATCGAGTTGGAGCTAGTACCTCCCCATATATATCTATGGAGTGGAGTTTGCAAGTGAAAAGAAACTTTGTGTTCCCAAAAAGCTAGGTGAAGGACGGCTTTCACACACACTTATCTCTCAGAACTGAGCATGTGGAGAGACGTTCGTTCATCTAGCACAAAGGGAACGGGTTGCAGGAGAAACTTTTACTCTGGTTTCTCAGTCTGTTTCCTAGTGCCGGTTTGAAGTTCCTGCAGTTTTCACTGTAAAACCGAGTTGGAGCTTGTACCTCCCCATATATATGTATGGAGTGGAGTTTGCAAGTGAAAAGAAACTTTGTGTTCCAAACAAGCTAGGTGAAGGACGGCTTTCACACACACTTATCTCTCAGAACTGAGCATGTGGAGAGACGTTCGTTCATCTAGCACAAAGGGAACGGGTTGAAGGACAAACTTTTACTCTGGTTTCTCAGTCTGTTTCCTAGTGCCGGTTTGAAGTTCCTGCAGTTTTCACTGTAAAACCGAGTTGGAGCTTGTACCTCCCCATATATATGTATGGAGTGGAGTTTGCAAGTGAAAAGAAACTTTGTGTTCCCAACAAGCTAGGTGAAGGACGGCTTTCACACACACTTATCTCTCAGAACTGAGCATGTGGAGAGACGTTCGTTCATCTAGCACAAAAGGAACGGGTTGCAGGGGAAACTTTTACTCTGGTTTCTCCGTCTGTTTCCTAGTGCCGGTTTGAAGTTCCTGCAGTTTTCACTGTAAAACCGAGTTGGAGCTAGTACCTCCCCATATATATGTATGGAGTGGAGTTTGCAAGTGAAAAGAAACTTTGTGTTCCCAACAAGCTAGGTGAAGGACGGCTTTCACACACACTTATGTCTCAGAACTGAGCATGTGGAGAGACGTTCGTTCATCTAGCACAAAGGGAACGGGTTGCAGGAGAAACTTTTACTCTGGTTCCTCAGTCTATTTCCTAGTGCCGGTTTGAAGTTCCTGCAGTTTTCACTGTAAAACCGAGTTGGAGCTAGTACCTCCCCATATATATGTATGGATTGGAGTTTGCAAGTGAAAAGAAACTTTGTGTTCCCAACAAGCTAGGTGAAGGACGGCTTTCACACACACTTATCTCTCAGAACTGAGCATGTGGAGAGACGTTCGTTCATCTAGCACAAAGGGAACGGGTTGCAGGGGAAACTTTTACTCTGGTTTCTCAGTCTGTTTCCTAGTGTCGGTTTGAAGTTCTTGCAGTTTTCACTGTAAAACCAAGTTGGAGCTAGTACCTCCCCATATATATGTATGGATTGGAGTTTGCAAGTGAAAAGAAACTTTGTGTTCCCAACAAGCTAAGTGAAGTACGGCTTTCACACACACTCTTATCTCTCAGAACTGAGCATGTGGAGAGACGTTCGTTCATCTAGCACAAAGGGAACGGCTTCCAGGAGAAACTTTTACTCTGGTTTCTCAGTCTGTTTCCTAGTGCCGGTTTGAAGTTCCTGCAGTTTTCACTGTAAAACCGAGTTGGAGCTTGTACCTCCCCATATATATGTATGGAGTGGAGTTTGCAAGTGAAAAGAAACTGTGTGTTCCCAACAAGCTAGGTGAAGGACGGCTTTCACACACACTTATCTCTCAGAACTGAGCATGTGGAGAGACGTTCGTTCATCTAGCACAAAGGGAACGGGTTGCAGGAGAAACTTTTACTCTGGTTTCTCAGTCTATTTCCTAGTGCCGGTTTGAAGTTCCTGCAGTTTTCACTGTAAAACCGAGTTGGAGCTAGTACCTCCCCATATATATGTATGGAGTGGAGTTTGCAAGTGAAAAGAAACTTTGTGTTCCCAACAAGCTAGGTGAAGGACGGCTTTCACACACACTTATCTCTCAGAACTGAGCATGTGGAGAGACGTTCGTTCATCTAGCACAAAGGGAACGGGTTGCAGGGGAAACTTTTACTCTGGTTTCTCAGTCTGTTTCCTAGTGTCGGTTTGAAGTTCCTGCAGTTTTCACTGTAAAACCAAGTTGGAGCTAGTACCTCCCCATATATATGTATGGATTGGAGTTTGCAAGTGAAAAGAAACTTTGTGTTCCCAACAAGCTAAGTGAAGTACGGCTTTCACACACACTTATCTCTCAGAACTGAGCATGCGGAGAGACGTTCGTTCATCTAGCACAAAGGGAACGGGTTGCAGGAGAAACGTTTACTCTGGTTTCTCCGTCTGTTTCCTAATGCCGGTTTGAAGTTCCTGCAGTTTTCACTGTAAAACCGAGTTGGAGCTAGTACCTCCCCATATATATCTATGGAGTGGAGTTTGCAAGTGAAAAGAAACTTTGTGTTCCCAACAAGCTAGGTGACGGACGGCTTTCACACACACTTATCTCTCAGAACTGAGCATGTGGAGAGATGTTCGTTCATCTAGCACAAAGGGAACGGGTTGCAGGAGAAACTTTTACTCTGGTTTCTCAGTCTGTTTCCTAGTGCCGGTTTGAAGTTCCTGCAGTTTTCACTGTAAAACCGAGTTGGAGCTAGTACCTCCCCATATATATCTATGGAATGGAGTTTTCAAGTGAAAAGAAACTTTGTGTTCCCAAAAAGCTAGGTGAAGGACGGCTTTCACACACACTTATCTCTCAGAACTGAGCATGTGGAGAAACGTTCGTTCATCTAGCACAAAGGGAACGGGTTGCAGGAGAATCTTTTACTCTGGTTTCTCAGTCTGTTTCCTAGTGCCGGTTTGAAGTTCCTGCAGTTTTCACTGTAAAACCGAGTTGGAGCTAGTACCTCCCCATATATATGTATGGAGTGGAGTTTGCAAGTGAAAAGAAACTTTGTGTTCCCAACAAGCTAGGTGAAGGACGGCTTTCACACACACTTATCTCTCAGAACTGAGCATGTGGAGAGACGTTCGTTCATCTAGCACAAAGGGAACGGGTTGCAGGAGAAACTTTTACTCTGGTTTCTCAGTCTGTTTCCTAGTGCCGGTTTGAAGTTCCTGCAGTTTTCACTGTAAAACCGAGTTGGAGCTAGTACCTCCCCATATATATCTATGGAGTGGAGTTTGCAAGTGAAAAGAAGCTTTGTGTTCCCAAAAAGCTAGGTGAAGTACGGCTTTCACACACACTTATCTCTCAGAACTGAGCATGTGGAGAGACGTTCGTTCATCTAGCACAAAGGGAACGGGTTGCAGGAGAAACTTTTACTCTGGTTTCTCAGTCTGTTTCCTAGTGCCGGTTTGAAGTTCCTGCAGTTTTCACTGTAAAACCGAGTTGGAGCTAGTACCTCCCCATATATATGTATGGAGTGGAGTTTGCAAGTGAAAAGAAACTTTGTGTTCCCAACAAGCTAGGTGAAGGACGGCTTTCACACACACTTATCTCTCAGAACTGAGCATGTGGAGAGACGTTCGTTCATCTAGCACAAAGGGAACGGGTTGCAGGGGAAACTTTTACTCTGGTTTCTCAGTCTGTTTCCTAGTGCTGGTTTGAAGTTCCTGCAGTTTTCACTGTAAAACCGAGTTGGAGCTAGTACCTCCCCATATATATGTATGGAGTGGAGTTTGCAAGTGAAAAGAAACTTTGTGTTCCCAAAAAGCTAGTTGAAGGACGGCTTTCACACACACTTATCTCTCAGAACTGAGCATGTGGAGAGACGTTCGTTCATCTAGCACAAAGGGAACGGGTTGCAGGAGAAACTTTTACTCTGGTTTCTCAGTCTGTTTCCTAGTGCCGGTTTGAAGTTCCTGCAGTTTTCTCTGTAAAAACGAGTTGGGGCTAGTACCTCCCCATATATATGTATGGAGTGGAGTTTGAAACTGAAAAGAAACTTTGTGTTCCCAACAAGCTAGGTGAAGGAAGGCTTTCACACACACTTATCTCTCAGAACTGAGCTTGCGGAGAGACATTCGTTCATCTAGCACAAGGGGAACGGGTTGCAGGAGAAACTTTTACTCTGGTTTCTCAGTCTGTTTCCTAGTGTCGGTTTGATGTTCCTGCAGTTTTCACTGTAAAACCGAGTTGGAGCTAGTACCTCCCCATATATATGTATGGAGTGGAGTTTGCAAGTGAAAAGAAACTTTGTGTTCCCAACAAGCTAGGTGAAGGACGGCTTTCACACACACTTATGTCTCAGAACTGAGCATGTGGAGAGACGTTCGTTCATCTAGCACAAAGGGAACGGGTTGCAGGAGAAACTTTTACTCTGGTTCCTCAGTCTATTTCCTAGTGCCGGTTTGAAGTTCCTGCAGTTTTCACTGTAAAACCGAGTTGGAGCTAGTACCTCCCCATATATATGTATGGATTGGAGTTTGCAAGTGAAAAGAAACTTTGTGTTCCCAACAAGCTAGGTGAAGGACGGCTTTCACACACACTTATCTCTCAGAACTGAGCATGTGGAGAGACGTTCGTTCATCTAGCACAAAGGGAACGGGTTGCAGGGGAAACTTTTACTCTGGTTTCTCAGTCTGTTTCCTAGTGTCGGTTTGAAGTTCTTGCAGTTTTCACTGTAAAACCAAGTTGGAGCTAGTACCTCCCCATATATATGTATGGATTGGAGTTTGCAAGTGAAAAGAAACTTTGTGTTCCCAACAAGCTAAGTGAAGTACGGCTTTCACACACACTCTTATCTCTCAGAATTGAGCATGTGGAGAGACGTTCGTTCATCTAGCACAAAGGGAACGGGTTGAAGGAGAAACTTTTACTCTGGTTTCTCAGTCTGTTTCCTAGTGCCGGTTTGAAGTTCCTGCAGTTTTCACTGTAAAACCGAGTTGGAGCTTGTACCTCCCCATATATATGTATGGAGTGGAGTTTGCAAGTGAAAAGAAACTGTGTGTTCCCAACAAGCTAGGTGAAGGACGGCTTTCACACACACTTATCTCTCAGAACTGAGCATGTGGAGAGACGTTCGTTCATCTAGCACAAAGGGAACGGGTTGCAGGAGAAACTTTTACTCTGGTTTCTCAGTCTATTTCCTAGTGCCGGTTTGAAGTTCCTGCAGTTTTCACTGTAAAACCGAGTTGGAGCTAGTACCTCCCCATATATATGTATGGAGTGGAGTTTGCAAGTGAAAAGAAACTTTGTGTTCCCAACAAGCTAGGTGAAGGACGGCTTTCACACACACTTATCTCTCAGAACTGAGCATGTGGAGAGACGTTCGTTCATCTAGCACAAAGGGAACGGGTTGCAGGGGAAACTTTTACTCTGGTTTCTCAGTCTGTTTCCTAGTGTCGGTTTGAAGTTCCTGCAGTTTTCACTGTAAAACCAAGTTGGAGCTAGTACCTCCCCATATATATGTATGGATTGGAGTTTGCAAGTGAAAAGAAACTTTGTGTTCCCAACAAGCTAAGTGAAGTACGGCTTTCACACACACTTATCTCTCAGAACTGAGCATGCGGAGAGACGTTCGTTCATCTAGCACAAAGGGAACGGGTTGCAGGAGAAACGTTTACTCTGGTTTCTCCGTCTGTTTCCTAATGCCGGTTTGAAGTTCCTGCAGTTTTCACTGTAAAACCGAGTTGGAGCTAGTACCTCCCCATATATATCTATGGAGTGGAGTTTGCAAGTGAAAAGAAACTTTGTGTTCCCAACAAGCTAGGTGACGGACGGCTTTCACACACACTTATCTCTCAGAACTGAGCATGTGGAGAGATGTTCGTTCATCTAGCACAAAGGGAACGGGTTGCAGGAGAAACTTTTACTCTGGTTTCTCAGTCTGTTTCCTAGTGCCGGTTTGAAGTTCCTGCAGTTTTCACTGTAAAACCGAGTTGGAGCTAGTACCTCCCCATATATATCTATGGAATGGAGTTTTCAAGTGAAAAGAAACTTTGTGTTCCCAAAAAGCTAGGTGAAGGACGGCTTTCACACACACTTATCTCTCAGAACTGAGCATGTGGAGAAACGTTCGTTCATCTAGCACAAAGGGAACGGGTTGCAGGAGAATCTTTTACTCTGGTTTCTCAGTCTGTTTCCTAGTGCCGGTTTGAAGTTCCTGCAGTTTTCACTGTAAAACCGAGTTGGAGCTAGTACCTCCCCATATATATGTATGGAGTGGAGTTTGCAAGTGAAAAGAAACTTTGTGTTCCCAACAAGCTAGGTGAAGGACGGCTTTCACACACACTTATCTCTCAGAACTGAGCATGTGGAGAGACGTTCGTTCATCTAGCACAAAGGGAACGGGTTGCAGGAGAAACTTTTACTCTGGTTTCTCAGTCTGTTTCCTAGTGCCGGTTTGAAGTTCCTGCAGTTTTCACTGTAAAACCGAGTTGGAGCTAGTACCTCCCCATATATATCTATGGAGTGGAGTTTGCAAGTGAAAAGAAGCTTTGTGTTCCCAAAAAGCTAGGTGAAGTACGGCTTTCACACACACTTATCTCTCAGAACTGAGCATGTGGAGAGACGTTCGTTCATCTAGCACAAAGGGAACGGGTTGCAGGAGAAACTTTTACTCTGGTTTCTCAGTCTGTTTCCTAGTGCCGGTTTGAAGTTCCTGCAGTTTTCACTGTAAAACCGAGTTGGAGCTAGTACCTCCCCATATATATGTATGGAGTGGAGTTTGCAAGTGAAAAGAAACTTTGTGTTCCCAACAAGCTAGGTGAAGGACGGCTTTCACACACACTTATCTCTCAGAACTGAGCATGTGGAGAGACGTTCGTTCATCTAGCACAAAGGGAACGGGTTGCAGGGGAAACTTTTACTCTGGTTTCTCAGTCTGTTTCCTAGTGCTGGTTTGAAGTTCCTGCAGTTTTCACTGTAAAACCGAGTTGGAGCTAGTACCTCCCCATATATATGTATGGAGTGGAGTTTGCAAGTGAAAAGAAACTTTGTGTTCCCAAAAAGCTAGTTGAAGGACGGCTTTCACACACACTTATCTCTCAGAACTGAGCATGTGGAGAGACGTTCGTTCATCTAGCACAAAGGGAACGGGTTGCAGGAGAAACTTTTACTCTGGTTTCTCAGTCTGTTTCCTAGTGCCGGTTTGAAGTTCCTGCAGTTTTCTCTGTAAAAACGAGTTGGGGCTAGTACCTCCCCATATATATGTATGGAGTGGAGTTTGAAACTGAAAAGAAACTTTGTGTTCCCAACAAGCTAGGTGAAGGAAGGCTTTCACACACACTTATCTCTCAGAACTGAGCTTGCGGAGAGACATTCGTTCATCTAGCACAAGGGGAACGGGTTGCAGGAGAAACTTTTACTCTGGTTTCTCAGTCTGTTTCCTAGTGTCGGTTTGATGTTCCTGCAGTTTTCACTGTAAAACCGAGTTGGAGCTAGTACCTCCCCATATATATGTATGGAGTGGAGTTTGCAAGTGAAAAGAAACTTTGTGTTCCCAACAAGCTAGGTGAAGGACGGCTTTCACACACACTTATCTCTCAGAACTGAGCATGCGGAGAGACGTTCGTTCATCTAGCACAAAGGGAACGGGTTGCAGGAGAAACTTTTACTCTGGTTTCTCCGTCTCTTTCCTAGTGCCGGTTTGAAGTTCCTGCAGTTTTCACTGTAAAACCGAGTTGGAGCTAGTACCTCCCCATATATATGTATGGAGTGGAGTTTGCAAGTGAAAAGAAACTTTGTGTTCCCAACAAGCTAGGTGAAGGACGGCTTTCACACACACTTATCTCTCAGAACTGAGCATGCGGAGAGACGTTCGTTCATCTAGCACAAAGGGAACGGGTTGCAGAAGAAACTTTTACTCTGGTTTCTCAGTCTGTTTCCTAGTGCCGGTTTGAAGTTCCTGCAGTTTTCACTGTAAAATCGAGTTGGAGCTAGTACCTCCCCATATATATCTATGGAGTGGAGTTTGCAAGTGAAAAGAAACTTTGTGTTCCCAAAAAGCTAGGTGAAGGACGGCTTTCACACACACTTATCTCTCAGAACTGAGCATGTGGAGAGACGTTCGTTCATCTAGCACAAAGGGAACGGGTTGCAGGAGAAACTTTTACTCTGGTTTCTCAGTCTGTTTCCTAGTGCCGGTTTGAAGTTCCTGCAGTTTTCACTTTAAAACCGAGTTGGAGCTTGTACCTCCCCATATATATGTATGGAGTGGAGTTTGCAAGTGAAAAGAAACTTTGTGATCCAAACAAGCTAGGTGAAGGAGGGCTTTCACACACACTTATCTCTCAGAACTGAGCATGTGGAGAGACGTTCGTTCATCTAGCACAAAGGGAACGGGTTGCAGGAGAAACTTTTACTCTGGTTTCTCAGTCTGTTTCCTAGTGCCGGTTTGAAGTTCCTGCAGTTTTCACTGTAAAACCGAGTTGGAGCTAGTACCTCCCCATATATATGTATGGAGTGGAGTTTGCAAGTGAAAAGAAGCTTTGTGTTCCCAACAAGCTAAGTGAAGGACGGCTTTCACACACACTTATCTCTTAGAACTGAGCATGCGGAGAGACGTTTGTTCATCTAGCACAAAGGGAACGGGTTGCACTAGAAACTTTTACTCTGGTTTCTCAGTCTGTTTCCTAGTGCCGGTTTGAAGTTCCTGCAGTTTTCACTGTAAAACCGAGTTGGAGCTAGTACCTCCCCATATATATCTATGGAATGGAGTTTGCAAGTGAAAAGAAACTTTGTGTTCCCAAAAAGCTAGGTGAAGGACGGCTTTCACACACACTTATCTCTCAGAACTGAGCATGTGGAGAGACGTTCGTTCATCTAGCACAAAGGGAACGGGTTGCAGGAGAATCTTTTACTCTGGTTTCTCAGTCTGTTTCCTAGGGCCGGTTTGAAGTTCCTGCAGTTTTCACTGTAAAACCGAGTTGGAGCTAGTACCTCCCCATATATATGTATGGAGTGGAGTTTGCAAGTGAAAAGAAACTTTGTGTTCCCAACAAGCTAGTTGAAGGACGGCTTTCACACACACTTATCTCTCAGAACTGAGCATGTGGAGAGACGTTCGTTCATCTAGCACAAAGGGAACGGGTTGCAGGAGAAACTTTTACTCTGGTTTCTCAGTCTGTTTCCTAGTGCCGGTTTGAAGTTCCTGCAGTTTTCACTGTAAAACCGAGTTGGAGCTAGTACCTCCCCATATATATCTATGGAGTGGAGTTTGCAAGTGAAAAGAAGCTTTGTGTTCCCAAAAAGCTAGGTGAAGGACGGCTTTCACACACACTTATCTCTCAGAACTGAGCATGTGGAGAGACGTTCGTTCATCTAGCACAAAGGGAACGGGTTGCAGGAGAAACTTTTACTCTGGTTTCTCAGTCTGTTTCCTAGTGCCGGTTTGAAGTTCCTGCAGTTTTCACTGTAAAACCGAGTTGGAGCTAGTACCTCCCCATATATATGTATGGAGTGGAGTTTGCAACTGAAAAGAATCTTTGTGTTCCCAACAAGCTATGTGAAGGACGGCTTTCACACACACTTATCTCTCAGAACTGAGCATGTGGAGAGACGTTCGTTCATCTAGCACAAAGGGAACGGGTTGCAGGGGAAACTTTTACTCTGGTTTCTCAGTCTGTTTCCTAGTGCTGGTTTGAAGTTCCTGCAGTTTTCACTGTAAAACCGAGTTGGAGCTAGTACCTCCCCATATATATGTATGGAGTGGAGTTTGCAAGTGAAAAGAAACTTTGTGTTCCCAAAAAGCTAGTTGAAGGACGGCTTTCACACACACTTATCTCTCAGAACTGAGCATGTGGAGAGACGTTCGTTCATCTAGCACAAAGGGAACGGGTTGCAGGAGAAACTTTTCCTCTGGTTTCTCCGTCTCTTTCCTAGTGCCGGTTTGAAGTTCCTGCAGTTTTCACTGTAATACCGAGTTGGAGCTAGTACCTCCCCATATATATGTATGGAGTGGAGTTTGCAAGTGAAAAGAAACTTTGTGTTCCCAACAAGCTAGGTGAAGGACGGCTTTCACACACACTTATCTCTCAGAACTGAGCATGCGGAGAGACGTTCGTTCATCTAGCACAAAGGGAACGGGTTGCAGAAGAAACTTTTACTCTGGTTTCTCAGTCTGTTTCCTAGTGCCGGTTTGAAGTTCCTGCAGTTTTCACTGTAAAATCGAGTTGGAGCTAGTACCTACCCATATATATCTATGGAGTGGAGTTTGCAACTGAAAAGAATCTTTGTGTTCCCAACAAGCTATGTGAAGGACGGCTTTCACACACACTTATCTCTCAGAACTGAGCATGTGGAGAGACGTTCGTTCATCTAGCACAAAGGGAACGGGTTGCAGGGGAAACTTTTACTCTGGTTTCTCAGTCTGTTTCCTAGTGCTGGTTTGAAGTTCCTGCAGTTTTCACTGTAAAACCGAGTTGGAGCTAGTACCTCCCCATATATATGTATGGAGTGGAGTTTGCAAGTGAAAAGAAACTTTGTGTTCCCAAAAAGCTAGTTGAAGGACGGCTTTCACACACACTTATCTCTCAGAACTGAGCATGTGGAGAGACGTTCGTTCATCTAGCACAAAGGGAACGGGTTGCAGGAGAAACTTTTCCTCTGGTTTCTCCGTCTCTTTCCTAGTGCCGGTTTGAAGTTCCTGCAGTTTTCACTGTAATACCGAGTTGGAGCTAGTACCTCCCCATATATATGTATGGAGTGGAGTTTGCAAGTGAAAAGAAACTTTGTGTTCCCAACAAGCTAGGTGAAGGACGGCTTTCACACACACTTATCTCTCAGAACTGAGCATGCGGAGAGACGTTCGTTCATCTAGCACAAAGGGAACGGGTTGCAGAAGAAACTTTTACTCTGGTTTCTCAGTCTGTTTCCTAGTGCCGGTTTGAAGTTCCTGCAGTTTTCACTGTAAAATCGAGTTGGAGCTAGTACCTACCCATATATATCTATGGAGTGGTGTTTGCAAGTGAAAAGAAACTTTGTGTTCCCAAAAAGCTAGGTGAAGGACGGCTTTCACACACACTTATCTCTCAGAACTGAGCATGTGGAGAGACGTTCGTTCATCTAGCACAAAGGGAACGGGTTGCAGGAGAAACTTTTACTCTGGTTTCTCAGTCTGTTTCCTAGTGCCGGTTTGAAGTTCCTGCAGTTTTCACTGTAAAACCGAGTTGGAGCTTGTACCTCCCCTTATATATGTATGGAGTGGAGTTTGCAAGTGAAAAGAATCTTTGTGTTCCAAACAAGCTTGGTGAAGGACGGCTTTCACACACACTTATCTCTCAGAACTGAGCATGTGGAAACGCGTTCGTTCATCTAGCACAAAGGGAACGGGTTGCAGAAGAAACTTTTACTCTGGTTTCTCAGTCTGTTTCCTAGTGCCGGTTTGAAGTTCCTGCAGTTTTCACTGTAAAATCGATTTGGAGCTAGTACCTCCCCATATATATCTATGGAGTGGAGTTTGCAAGTGAAAAGAAACTTTGTCTTCCCAACAAGCTAGGTGAAGGACGGCTTTCACACACACTTATCTCTCAGAACTGAGCATGTGGAGAGACGTTCGTTCATCTAGCACAAAGGGAACGGGTTGCAGGAGAAACTTTTACTCTGGTTTCTCAGTCTGTTTCCTAGTGCCGGTTTGAAGTTCCTGCAGTTTTCACTGTAAAACCGAGTTGGAGCTAGTACCTCCCCATATATATGTATGGAGTGGAGTTTGAAACTGAAAAGAAACTTTGTGTTCCCAACAAGCTAGGTGAAGGAAGGCTTTCACACACACTTATCTCTCAGAACTGAGCTTGCGGAAAGACATTCGTTCATCTACCACAAGGGGAACGGGTTGCAGGAGAAACTTTTACTCTGGTTTCTCAGTCTGTTTCCTAGTGTCGGTTTGATGTTCCCGCAGTTTTCACTGTAAAACCGAGTTGGAGCTAGTACCTCCCCATATATATGTATGGAGTGGAGTTTGCAAGTGAAAAGAAACTTTGTGTTCCCAACAAGCTAGGTGAAGGACGGCTTTCACACACACTTATCTCTCAGAACTGAGCATGCGGAGAGACGTTCGTTCATCTAGCACAAAGGGAACGGTTTGCAGGAGAAACTTTTACTCTTGTTTCTCAGTCTGTTTCCTAGTGCCGGTTTGAAGTTCCTGCAGTTTTCACTGTAAAACCGAGTTGGAGCTAGTACCTCCCCATATATATGTATGGAGTGGAGTTTGCAAGTGAAAAGAAACTTTGTGTTCCCAACAAGCTAGGTGAAGGACGGCTTTCACACACACTTATCTCTCAGAACTGAGCATGTGGAGAGACGTTCGTTCATCTAGCACAAAGGGAACGGGTTGCAGGAGAAACTTTTACTCTGGTTTCTCAGTCTGTTTCCTAGTGCCGGTTTGAATTTCCTGCAGTTTTCACTGTAAAACCGAGTTGGAGCTAGTACCTCCCCATATATATGTATGGAGTGGAGTTTGCAAGTGAAAAGAAACTTTGTGTTCCCAACAAGCTAGGTGAAGGACGGCTTTCAAACACACTTATCTCTCAGAACTGAGTTTGCGGAGAGACATTCGTTCATCTAGCACAAGGGGAACGGGTTGCAGGAGAAACTTTTACTCTGGTTTCTCAGTCTGTTTCCTAGTGTCGGTTTGATGTTCCTGCAGTTTTCACTGTAAAACCGAGTTGGAGCTAGTACCTCCCCATATATATGTATGGAGTGGAGTTTGCAAGTGAAAAGAAACTTTGTGTTCCCAACAAGCTAGGTGAAGGACGGCTTTCACACACACTTATCTCTGAGAACTGAGCATGCGGAGAGACGTTCGTTCATCTAGCACAAAGGGAACGGGTTGCAGGAGAAACTTTTACTCTTGTTTCTCAGTCTGTTTCCTAGTGCCGGTTTGAAGTTCCTGCAGTTTTCACTGTAAAACCGAGTTGGAGCTAGTACCTCCCCATATATATCTATGGAGTGGAGTTTGCAACTGAAAAGAAACTTTGTGTTCCCAACAAGCTAGGTGAAGGACGGCTTTCACACACACTTATCTCTCAGAACTGAGCATGTGGAGAGACGTTCGTTCATCTAGCACAAAGGGAACGGGTTGCAGGAGAAACTTTTACTCTGGTTTCTCAGTCTGTTTCCTAGTGCCGGTTTGAAGTTCCTGCAGTTTTCACTGTAAAACCGAGTTGGAGCTAGTACCTCCCCATATATATGTATGGAGTGGAGTTTGCAAGTGAAAAGAAACTTTGTGTTCCCAAAAAGCTAGTTGAAGGACGGCTTTCACACACACTTATCTCTCAGAACTGAGCATGTGGAGAGACGTTCGTTCATCTAGCACAAAGGGAACGGGTTGCAGGAGAAACTTTTACTCTGGTTTCTCCGTCTCTTTCCTAGTGCCGGTTTGAAGTTCCTGCAGTTTTCACTGTAATACCGAGTTGGAGCTAGTACCTCCCCATATATATGTATGGAGTGGAGTTTGCAAGTGAAAAGAAACTTTGTGTTCCCAACAAGCTAGGTGAAGGACGGCTTTCACACACACTTATCTCTCAGAAATGAGCATGCGGAGAGACGTTCGTTCATCTAGCACAAAGGGAACGGGTTGCAGAAGAAACTTTTACTCTGGTTTCTCAGTCTGTTTCCTAGTGCCGGTTTGAAGTTCCTGCAGTTTTCACTGTAAAATCGAGTTGGAGCTAGTACCTACCCATATATATCTATGGAGTGGTGTTTGCAAGTGAAAAGAAACTTTGTGTTCCCAAAAAGCTAGGTGAAGGACGGCTTTCACACACACTTATCTCTCAGAACTGAGCATGTGGAGAGACGTTCGTTCATCTAGCACAAAGGGAACGGGTTGCAGGAGAAACTTTTACTCTGGTTTCTCAGTCTGTTTCCTAGTGCCGGTTTGAAGTTCCTGCAGTTTTCACTGTAAAACCGAGTTGGAGCTTGTACCTCCCCTTATATATGTATGGAGTGGAGTTTGCAAGTGAAAAGAATCTTTGTGTTCCAAACACGCTTGGTGAAGGACGGCTTTCACACACACTTATCTCTCAGAACTGAGCATGTGGAAACGCGTTCGTTCATCTAGCACAAAGGGAACGGGTTGCAGAAGAAACTTTTACTCTGGTTTCTCAGTCTGTTTCCTAGTGCCGGTTTGAAGTTCCTGCAGTTTTCACTGTAAAATCGATTTGGAGCTAGTACCTCCCCATATATATCTATGGAGTGGAGTTTGCAAGTGAAAAGAAACTTTGTCTTCCCAACAAGCTAGGTGAAGGACGGCTTTCACACACACTTATCTCTCAGAACTGAGCATGTGGAGAGACGTTCGTTCATCTAGCACAAAGGGAACGGGTTGCAGGAGAAACTTTTACTCTGGTTTCTCAGTCTGTTTCCTAGTGCCGGTTTGAAGTTCCTGCAGTTTTCACTGTAAAACCGAGTTGGAGCAAGTACCTCCCCATATATATGTATGGAGTGGAGTTTGAAACTGAAAAGAAACTTTGTGTTCCCAACAAGCTAGGTGAAGGAAGGCTTTCACACACACTTATCTCTCAGAACTGAGCTTGCGGAAAGACATTCGTTCATCTACCACAAGGGGAACGGGTTGCAGGAGAAACTTTTACTCTGGTTTCTCAGTCTGTTTCCTAGTGTCGGTTTGATGTTCCCGCAGTTTTCACTGTAAAACCGAGTTGGAGCTAGTACCTCCCCATATATATGTATGGAGTGGAGTTTGCAAGTGAAAAGAAACTTTGTGTTCCCAACAAGCTAGGTGAAGGACGGCTTTCACACACACTTATCTCTCAGAACTGAGCATGCGGAGAGACGTTCGTTCATCTAGCACAAAGGGAACGGGTTGCAGGAGAAACTTTTACTCTTGTTTCTCAGTCTGTTTCCTAGTGCCGGTTTGAAGTTCCTGCAGTTTTCACTGTAAAACCGAGTTGGAGCTAGTACCTCCCCATATATATGTATGGAGTGGAGTTTGCAAGTGAAAAGAAACTTTGTGTTCCCAACAAGCTAGGTGAAGGACGGCTTTCACACACACTTATCTCTCAGAACTGAGCATGTGGAGAGACGTTCGTTCATCTAGCACAAAGGGAACGGGTTGCAGGAGAAACTTTTACTCTGGTTTCTCAGTCTGTTTCCTAGTGCCGGTTTGAATTTCCTGCAGTTTTCACTGTAAAACCGAGTTGGAGCTAGTACCTCCCCATATATATGTATGGAGTGGAGTTTGCAAGTGAAAAGAAACTTTGTGTTCCCAACAAGCTAGGTGAAGGACGGCTTTCAAACACACTTATCTCTCAGAACTGAGTTTGCGGAGAGACATTCGTTCATCTAGCACAAGGGGAACGGGTTGCAGGAGAAACTTTTACTCTGGTTTCTCAGTCTGTTTCCTAGTGTCGGTTTGATGTTCCTGCAGTTTTCACTGTAAAACCGAGTTGGAGCTAGTACCTCCCCATATATATGTATGGAGTGGAGTTTGCAAGTGAAAAGAAACTTTGTGTTCCCAACAAGCTAGGTGAAGGACGGCTTTCACACACACTTATCTCTGAGAACTGAGCATGCGGAGAGACGTTCGTTCATCTAGCACAAAGGGAACGGGTTGCAGGAGAAACTTTTACTCTTGTTTCTCAGTCTGTTTCCTAGTGCCGGTTTGAAGTTCCTGCAGTTTTCACTGTAAAACCGAGTTGGAGCTAGTACCTCCCCATATATATCTATGGAGTGGAGTTTGCAACTGAAAAGAAACTTTGTGTTCCCAACAAGCTAGGTGAAGGACGGCTTTCACACACACTTATCTCTCAGAACTGAGCATGTGGAGAGACGTTCGTTCATCTAGCACAAAGGGAACGGGTTGCAGGAGAAACTTTTACTCTGGTTTCTCAGTCTGTTTCCTAGTGCCGGTTTGAAGTTCCTGCAGTTTTCACTGTAAAACCGAGTTGGAGCTAGTACCTCCCCATATATATGTATGGAGTGGAGTTTGCAAGTGAAAAGAAACTTTGTGTTCCCAACAAGCTAGGTGAAGGACGGCTTTCACACACACTTATCTCTCAGAACTGAGCATGTGGAGAGACGTTCGTTCATCTAGCACAAAGGGAACGGGTTGCAGGAGAAACTTTTACTCTGGTTCCTCAGTCTATTTCCTAGTGCCGGTTTGAAGTTCCTGCAGTTTTCACTGTAAAACCGAGTTGGAGCTAGTACCTCCCCATATATATGTATGGATTGGAGTTTGCAAGTGAAAAGAAACTTTGTGTTCCCAACAAGCTAGGTGAAGGACGGCTTTCACACACACTTATCTCTCAGAACTGAGCATGTGGAGAGACGTTCGTTCATCTAGCACAAAGGGAACGGGTTGCAGGGGAAACTTTTACTCTGGTTTCTCAGTCTGTTTCCTAGTGTCGGTTTGAAGTTCTTGCAGTTTTCACTGTAAAACCAAGTTGGAGCTAGTACCTCCCCATATATATGTATGGATTGGAGTTTGCAAGTGAAAAGAAACTTTGTGTTCCCAACAAGCTAAGTGAAGTACGGCTTTCACACACACTCTTATCTCTCAGAACTGAGCATGTGGAGAGACGTTCGTTCATCTAGCACAAAGGGAACGGGTTGAAGGAGAAACTTTTACTCTGGTTTCTCAGTCTGTTTCCTAGTGCCGGTTTGAAGTTCCTGCAGTTTTCACTGTAAAACCGAGTTGGAGCTTGTACCTCCCCATATATATGTATGGAGTGGAGTTTGCAAGTGAAAAGAAACTGTGTGTTCCCAACAAGCTAGGTGAAGGACGGCTTTCACACACACTTATCTCTCAGAACTGAGCATGTGGAGAGACGTTCGTTCATCTAGCACAAAGGGAACGGGTTGCAGGAGAAACTTTTACTCTGGTTTCTCAGTCTATTTCCTAGTGCCGGTTTGAAGTTCCTGCAGTTTTCACTGTAAAACCGAGTTGGAGCTAGTACCTCCCCATATATATGTATGGAGTGGAGTTTGCAAGTGAAAAGAAACTTTGTGTTCCCAACAAGCTAGGTGAAGGACGGCTTTCACACACACTTATCTCTCAGAACTGAGCATGTGGAGAGACGTTCGTTCATCTAGCACAAAGGGAACGGGTTGCAGGGGAAACTTTTACTCTGGTTTCTCAGTCTGTTTCCTAGTGTCGGTTTGAAGTTCCTGCAGTTTTCACTGTAAAACCAAGTTGGAGCTAGTACCTCCCCATATATATGTATGGATTGGAGTTTGCAAGTGAAAAGAAACTTTGTGTTCCCAACAAGCTAAGTGAAGTACGGCTTTCACACACACTTATCTCTCAGAACTGAGCATGCGGAGAGACGTTCGTTCATCTAGCACAAAGGGAACGGGTTGCAGGAGAAACGTTTACTCTGGTTTCTCCGTCTGTTTCCTAATGCCGGTTTGAAGTTCCTGCAGTTTTCACTGTAAAACCGAGTTGGAGCTAGTACCTCCCCATATATATCTATGGAGTGGAGTTTGCAAGTGAAAAGAAACTTTGTGTTCCCAACAAGCTAGGTGACGGACGGCTTTCACACACACTTATCTCTCAGAACTGAGCATGTGGAGAGATGTTCGTTCATCTAGCACAAAGGGAACGGGTTGCAGGAGAAACTTTTACTCTGGTTTCTCAGTCTGTTTCCTAGTGCCGGTTTGAAGTTCCTGCAGTTTTCACTGTAAAACCGAGTTGGAGCTAGTACCTCCCCATATATATCTATGGAATGGAGTTTTCAAGTGAAAAGAAACTTTGTGTTCCCAAAAAGCTAGGTGAAGGACGGCTTTCACACACACTTATCTCTCAGAACTGAGCATGTGGAGAAACGTTCGTTCATCTAGCACAAAGGGAACGGGTTGCAGGAGAATCTTTTACTCTGGTTTCTCAGTCTGTTTCCTAGTGCCGGTTTGAAGTTCCTGCAGTTTTCACTGTAAAACCGAGTTGGAGCTAGTACCTCCCCATATATATGTATGGAGTGGAGTTTGCAAGTGAAAAGAAACTTTGTGTTCCCAACAAGCTAGGTGAAGGACGGCTTTCACACACACTTATCTCTCAGAACTGAGCATGTGGAGAGACGTTCGTTCATCTAGCACAAAGGGAACGGGTTGCAGGAGAAACTTTTACTCTGGTTTCTCAGTCTGTTTCCTAGTGCCGGTTTGAAGTTCCTGCAGTTTTCACTGTAAAACCGAGTTGGAGCTAGTACCTCCCCATATATATCTATGGAGTGGAGTTTGCAAGTGAAAAGAAGCTTTGTGTTCCCAAAAAGCTAGGTGAAGTACGGCTTTCACACACACTTATCTCTCAGAACTGAGCATGTGGAGAGACGTTCGTTCATCTAGCACAAAGGGAACGGGTTGCAGGAGAAACTTTTACTCTGGTTTCTCAGTCTGTTTCCTAGTGCCGGTTTGAAGTTCCTGCAGTTTTCACTGTAAAACCGAGTTGGAGCTAGTACCTCCCCATATATATGTATGGAGTGGAGTTTGCAAGTGAAAAGAAACTTTGTGTTCCCAACAAGCTAGGTGAAGGACGGCTTTCACACACACTTATCTCTCAGAACTGAGCATGTGGAGAGACGTTCGTTCATCTAGCACAAAGGGAACGGGTTGCAGGGGAAACTTTTACTCTGGTTTCTCAGTCTGTTTCCTAGTGCTGGTTTGAAGTTCCTGCAGTTTTCACTGTAAAACCGAGTTGGAGCTAGTACCTCCCCATATATATGTATGGAGTGGAGTTTGCAAGTGAAAAGAAACTTTGTGTTCCCAAAAAGCTAGTTGAAGGACGGCTTTCACACACACTTATCTCTCAGAACTGAGCATGTGGAGAGACGTTCGTTCATCTAGCACAAAGGGAACGGGTTGCAGGAGAAACTTTTACTCTGGTTTCTCAGTCTGTTTCCTAGTGCCGGTTTGAAGTTCCTGCAGTTTTCTCTGTAAAAACGAGTTGGGGCTAGTACCTCCCCATATATATGTATGGAGTGGAGTTTGAAACTGAAAAGAAACTTTGTGTTCCCAACAAGCTAGGTGAAGGAAGGCTTTCACACACACTTATCTCTCAGAACTGAGCTTGCGGAGAGACATTCGTTCATCTAGCACAAGGGGAACGGGTTGCAGGAGAAACTTTTACTCTGGTTTCTCAGTCTGTTTCCTAGTGTCGGTTTGATGTTCCTGCAGTTTTCACTGTAAAACCGAGTTGGAGCTAGTACCTCCCCATATATATGTATGGAGTGGAGTTTGCAAGTGAAAAGAAACTTTGTGTTCCCAACAAGCTAGGTGAAGGACGGCTTTCACACACACTTATCTCTCAGAACTGAGCATGCGGAGAGACGTTCGTTCATCTAGCACAAAGGGAACGGGTTGCAGGAGAAACTTTTACTCTGGTTTCTCCGTCTCTTTCCTAGTGCCGGTTTGAAGTTCCTGCAGTTTTCACTGTAAAACCGAGTTGGAGCTAGTACCTCCCCATATATATGTATGGAGTGGAGTTTGCAAGTGAAAAGAAACTTTGTGTTCCCAACAAGCTAGGTGAAGGACGGCTTTCACACACACTTATCTCTCAGAACTGAGCATGCGGAGAGACGTTCGTTCATCTAGCACAAAGGGAACGGGTTGCAGAAGAAACTTTTACTCTGGTTTCTCAGTCTGTTTCCTAGTGCCGGTTTGAAGTTCCTGCAGTTTTCACTGTAAAATCGAGTTGGAGCTAGTACCTCCCCATATATATCTATGGAGTGGAGTTTGCAAGTGAAAAGAAACTTTGTGTTCCCAAAAAGCTAGGTGAAGGACGGCTTTCACACACACTTATCTCTCAGAACTGAGCATGTGGAGAGACGTTCGTTCATCTAGCACAAAGGGAACGGGTTGCAGGAGAAACTTTTACTCTGGTTTCTCAGTCTGTTTCCTAGTGCCGGTTTGAAGTTCCTGCAGTTTTCACTTTAAAACCGAGTTGGAGCTTGTACCTCCCCATATATATGTATGGAGTGGAGTTTGCAAGTGAAAAGAAACTTTGTGATCCAAACAAGCTAGGTGAAGGAGGGCTTTCACACACACTTATCTCTCAGAACTGAGCATGTGGAGAGACGTTCGTTCATCTAGCACAAAGGGAACGGGTTGCAGGAGAAACTTTTACTCTGGTTTCTCAGTCTGTTTCCTAGTGCCGGTTTGAAGTTCCTGCAGTTTTCACTGTAAAACCGAGTTGGAGCTAGTACCTCCCCATATATATGTATGGAGTGGAGTTTGCAAGTGAAAAGAAGCTTTGTGTTCCCAACAAGCTAAGTGAAGGACGGCTTTCACACACACTTATCTCTTAGAACTGAGCATGCGGAGAGACGTTTGTTCATCTAGCACAAAGGGAACGGGTTGCACTAGAAACTTTTACTCTGGTTTCTCCGTCTCTTTCCTAGTGCCGGTTTGAAGTTCCTGCAGTTTTCACTGTAAAACCGAGTTGGAGCTAGTACCTCCCCATATATATCTATGGAATGGAGTTTGCAAGTGAAAAGAAACTTTGTGTTCCCAAAAAGCTAGGTGAAGGACGGCTTTCACACACACTTATCTCTCAGAACTGAGCATGTGGAGAGACGTTCGTTCATCTAGCACAAAGGGAACGGGTTGCAGGAGAATCTTTTACTCTGGTTTCTCAGTCTGTTTCCTAGGGCCGGTTTGAAGTTCCTGCAGTTTTCACTGTAAAACCGAGTTGGAGCTAGTACCTCCCCATATATATGTATGGAGTGGAGTTTGCAAGTGAAAAGAAACTTTGTGTTCCCAACAAGCTAGTTGAAGGACGGCTTTCACACACACTTATCTCTCAGAACTGAGCATGTGGAGAGACGTTCGTTCATCTAGCACAAAGGGAACGGGTTGCAGGAGAAACTTTTACTCTGGTTTCTCAGTCTGTTTCCTAGTGCCGGTTTGAAGTTCCTGCAGTTTTCACTGTAAAACCGAGTTGGAGCTAGTACCTCCCCATATATATCTATGGAGTGGAGTTTGCAAGTGAAAAGAAGCTTTGTGTTCCCAAAAAGCTAGGTGAAGGACGGCTTTCACACACACTTATCTCTCAGAACTGAGCATGTGGAGAGACGTTCGTTCATCTAGCACAAAGGGAACGGGTTGCAGGAGAAACTTTTACTCTGGTTTCTCAGTCTGTTTCCTAGTGCCGGTTTGAAGTTCCTGCAGTTTTCACTGTAAAACCGAGTTGGAGCTAGTACCTCCCCATATATATGTATGGAGTGGAGTTTGCAACTGAAAAGAATCTTTGTGTTCCAAACAAGCTATGTGAAGGACGGCTTTCACACACACTTATCTCTCAGAACTGAGCATGTGGAGAGACGTTCGTTCATCTAGCACAAAGGGAACGGGTTGCAGGGGAAACTTTTACTCTGGTTTCTCAGTCTGTTTCCTAGTGCTGGTTTGAAGTTCCTGCAGTTTTCACTGTAAAACCGAGTTGGAGCTAGTACCTCCCCATATATATGTATGGAGTGGAGTTTGCAAGTGAAAAGAAACTTTGTGTTCCCAAAAAGCTAGTTGAAGGACGGCTTTCACACACACTTATCTCTCAGAACTGAGCATGTGGAGAGACGTTCGTTCATCTAGCACAAAGGGAACGGGTTGCAGGAGAAACTTTTCCTCTGGTTTCTCCGTCTCTTTCCTAGTGCCGGTTTGAAGTTCCTGCAGTTTTCACTGTAATACCGAGTTGGAGCTAGTACCTCCCCATATATATGTATGGAGTGGAGTTTGCAAGTGAAAAGAAACTTTGTGTTCCCAACAAGCTAGGTGAAGGACGGCTTTCACACACACTTATCTCTCAGAACTGAGCATGCGGAGAGACGTTCGTTCATCTAGCACAAAGGGAACGGGTTGCAGAAGAAACTTTTACTCTGGTTTCTCAGTCTGTTTCCTAGTGCCGGTTTGAAGTTCCTGCAGTTTTCACTGTAAAATCGAGTTGGAGCTAGTACCTACCCATATATATCTATGGAGTGGAGTTTGCAACTGAAAAGAATCTTTGTGTTCCCAACAAGCTATGTGAAGGACGGCTTTCACACACACTTATCTCTCAGAACTGAGCATGTGGAGAGACGTTCGTTCATCTAGCACAAAGGGAACGGGTTGCAGGGGAAACTTTTACTCTGGTTTCTCAGTCTGTTTCCTAGTGCTGGTTTGAAGTTCCTGCAGTTTTCACTGTAAAACCGAGTTGGAGCTAGTACCTCCCCATATATATGTATGGAGTGGAGTTTGCAAGTGAAAAGAAACTTTGTGTTCCCAAAAAGCTAGTTGAAGGACGGCTTTCACACACACTTATCTCTCAGAACTGAGCATGTGGAGAGACGTTCGTTCATCTAGCACAAAGGGAACGGGTTGCAGGAGAAACTTTTCCTCTGGTTTCTCCGTCTCTTTCCTAGTGCCGGTTTGAAGTTCCTGCAGTTTTCACTGTAATACCGAGTTGGAGCTAGTACCTCCCCATATATATGTATGGAGTGGAGTTTGCAAGTGAAAAGAAACTTTGTGTTCCCAACAAGCTAGGTGAAGGACGGCTTTCACACACACTTATCTCTCAGAACTGAGCATGCGGAGAGACGTTCGTTCATCTAGCACAAAGGGAACGGGTTGCAGAAGAAACTTTTACTCTGGTTTCTCAGTCTGTTTCCTAGTGCCGGTTTGAAGTTCCTGCAGTTTTCACTGTAAAATCGAGTTGGAGCTAGTACCTACCCATATATATCTATGGAGTGGTGTTTGCAAGTGAAAAGAAACTTTGTGTTCCCAAAAAGCTAGGTGAAGGACGGCTTTCACACACACTTATCTCTCAGAACTGAGCATGTGGAGAGACGTTCGTTCATCTAGCACAAAGGGAACGGGTTGCAGGAGAAACTTTTACTCTGGTTTCTCAGTCTGTTTCCTAGTGCCGGTTTGAAGTTCCTGCAGTTTTCACTGTAAAACCGAGTTGGAGCTTGTACCTCCCCTTATATATGTATGGAGTGGAGTTTGCAAGTGAAAAGAATCTTTGTGTTCCAAACAAGCTTGGTGAAGGACGGCTTTCACACACACTTATCTCTCAGAACTGAGCATGTGGAAACGCGTTCGTTCATCTAGCACAAAGGGAACGGGTTGCAGAAGAAACTTTTACTCTGGTTTCTCAGTCTGTTTCCTAGTGCCGGTTTGAAGTTCCTGCAGTTTTCACTGTAAAATCGATTTGGAGCTAGTACCTCCCCATATATATCTATGGAGTGGAGTTTGCAAGTGAAAAGAAACTTTGTCTTCCCAACAAGCTAGGTGAAGGACGGCTTTCACACACACTTATCTCTCAGAACTGAGCATGTGGAGAGACGTTCGTTCATCTAGCACAAAGGGAACGGGTTGCAGGAGAAACTTTTACTCTGGTTTCTCAGTCTGTTTCCTAGTGCCGGTTTGAAGTTCCTGCAGTTTTCACTGTAAAACCGAGTTGGAGCTAGTACCTCCCCATATATATGTATGGAGTGGAGTTTGAAACTGAAAAGAAACTTTGTGTTCCCAACAAGCTAGGTGAAGGAAGGCTTTCACACACACTTATCTCTCACAACTGAGCTTGCGGAAAGACATTCGTTCGTCTACCACAAGGGGAACGGGTTGCAGGAGAAACTTTTACTCTGGTTTCTCAGTCTGTTTCCTAGTGTCGGTTTGATGTTCCCGCAGTTTTCACTGTAAAACCGAGTTGGAGCTAGTACCTCCCCATATATATGTATGGAGTGGAGTTTGCAAGTGAAAAGAAACTTTGTGTTCCCAACAAGCTAGGTGAAGGACGGCTTTCACACACACTTATCTCTCAGAACTGAGCATGCGGAGAGACGTTCGTTCATCTAGCACAAAGGGAACGGTTTGCAGGAGAAACTTTTACTCTTGTTTCTCAGTCTGTTTCCTAGTGCCGGTTTGAAGTTCCTGCAGTTTTCACTGTAAAACCGAGTTGGAGCTAGTACCTCCCCATATATATGTATGGAGTGGAGTTTGCAAGTGAAAAGAAACTTTGTGTTCCCAACAAGCTAGGTGAAGGACGGCTTTCACACACACTTATCTCTCAGAACTGAGCATGTGGAGAGACGTTCGTTCATCTAGCACAAAGGGAACGGGTTGCAGGAGAAACTTTTACTCTGGTTTCTCAGTCTGTTTCCTAGTGCCGGTTTGAATTTCCTGCAGTTTTCACTGTAAAACCGAGTTGGAGCTAGTACCTCCCCATATATATGTATGGAGTGGAGTTTGCAAGTGAAAAGAAACTTTGTGTTCCCAACAAGCTAGGTGAAGGACGGCTTTCAAACACACTTATCTCTCAGAACTGAGTTTGCGGAGAGACATTCGTTCATCTAGCACAAGGGGAACGGGTTGCAGGAGAAACTTTTACTCTGGTTTCTCAGTCTGTTTCCTAGTGTCGGTTTGATGTTCCTGCAGTTTTCACTGTAAAACCGAGTTGGAGCTAGTACCTCCCCATATATATGTATGGAGTGGAGTTTGCAAGTGAAAAGAAACTTTGTGTTCCCAACAAGCTAGGTGAAGGACGGCTTTCACACACACTTATCTCTGAGAACTGAGCATGCGGAGAGACGTTCGTTCATCTAGCACAAAGGGAACGGGTTGCAGGAGAAACTTTTACTCTTGTTTCTCAGTCTGTTTCCTAGTGCCGGTTTGAAGTTCCTGCAGTTTTCACTGTAAAACCGAGTTGGAGCTAGTACCTCCCCATATATATCTATGGAGTGGAGTTTGCAACTGAAAAGAAACTTTGTGTTCCCAACAAGCTAGGTGAAGGACGGCTTTCACACACACTTATCTCTCAGAACTGAGCATGTGGAGAGACGTTCGTTCATCTAGCACAAAGGGAACGGGTTGCAGGAGAAACTTTTACTCTGGTTTCTCAGTCTGTTTCCTAGTGCCGGTTTGAAGTTCCTGCAGTTTTCACTGTAAAACCGAGTTGGAGCTAGTACCTCCCCATATATATGTATGGAGTGGAGTTTGCAAGTGAAAAGAAACTTTGTGTTCCCAAAAAGCTAGTTGAAGGACGGCTTTCACACACACTTATCTCTCAGAACTGAGCATGTGGAGAGACGTTCGTTCATCTAGCACAAAGGGAACGGGTTGCAGGAGAAACTTTTACTCTGGTTTCTCCGTCTCTTTCCTAGTGCCGGTTTGAAGTTCCTGCAGTTTTCACTGTAATACCGAGTTGGAGCTAGTACCTCCCCATATATATGTATGGAGTGGAGTTTGCAAGTGAAAAGAAACTTTGTGTTCCCAACAAGCTAGGTGAAGGACGGCTTTCACACACACTTATCTCTCAGAAATGAGCATGCGGAGAGACGTTCGTTCATCTAGCACAAAGGGAACGGGTTGCAGAAGAAACTTTTACTCTGGTTTCTCAGTCTGTTTCCTAGTGCCGGTTTGAAGTTCCTGCAGTTTTCACTGTAAAATCGAGTTGGAGCTAGTACCTACCCATATATATCTATGGAGTGGTGTTTGCAAGTGAAAAGAAACTTTGTGTTCCCAAAAAGCTAGGTGAAGGACGGCTTTCACACACACTTATCTCTCAGAACTGAGCATGTGGAGAGACGTTCGTTCATCTAGCACAAAGGGAACGGGTTGCAGGAGAAACTTTTACTCTGGTTTCTCAGTCTGTTTCCTAGTGCCGGTTTGAAGTTCCTGCAGTTTTCACTGTAAAACCGAGTTGGAGCTTGTACCTCCCCTTATATATGTATGGAGTGGAGTTTGCAAGTGAAAAGAATCTTTGTGTTCCAAACACGCTTGGTGAAGGACGGCTTTCACACACACTTATCTCTCAGAACTGAGCATGTGGAAACGCGTTCGTTCATCTAGCACAAAGGGAACGGGTTGCAGAAGAAACTTTTACTCTGGTTTCTCAGTCTGTTTCCTAGTGCCGGTTTGAAGTTCCTGCAGTTTTCACTGTAAAATCGATTTGGAGCTAGTACCTCCCCATATATATCTATGGAGTGGAGTTTGCAAGTGAAAAGAAACTTTGTCTTCCCAACAAGCTAGGTGAAGGACGGCTTTCACACACACTTATCTCTCAGAACTGAGCATGTGGAGAGACGTTCGTTCATCTAGCACAAAGGGAACGGGTTGCAGGAGAAACTTTTACTCTGGTTTCTCAGTCTGTTTCCTAGTGCCGGTTTGAAGTTCCTGCAGTTTTCACTGTAAAACCGAGTTGGAGCTAGTACCTCCCCATATATATGTATGGAGTGGAGTTTGAAACTGAAAAGAAACTTTGTGTTCCCAACAAGCTAGGTGAAGGAAGGCTTTCACACACACTTATCTCTCAGAACTGAGCTTGCGGAAAGACATTCGTTCATCTACCACAAGGGGAACGGGTTGCAGGAGAAACTTTTACTCTGGTTTCTCAGTCTGTTTCCTAGTGTCGGTTTGATGTTCCCGCAGTTTTCACTGTAAAACCGAGTTGGAGCTAGTACCTCCCCATATATATGTATGGAGTGGAGTTTGCAAGTGAAAAGAAACTTTGTGTTCCCAACAAGCTAGGTGAAGGACGGCTTTCACACACACTTATCTCTCAGAACTGAGCATGCGGAGAGACGTTCGTTCATCTAGCACAAAGGGAACGGGTTGCAGGAGAAACTTTTACTCTTGTTTCTCAGTCTGTTTCCTAGTGCCGGTTTGAAGTTCCTGCAGTTTTCACTGTAAAACCGAGTTGGAGCTAGTACCTCCCCATATATATGTATGGAGTGGAGTTTGCAAGTGAAAAGAAACTTTGTGTTCCCAACAAGCTAGGTGAAGGACGGCTTTCACACACACTTATCTCTCAGAACTGAGCATGTGGAGAGACGTTCGTTCATCTAGCACAAAGGGAACGGGTTGCAGGAGAAACTTTTACTCTGGTTTCTCAGTCTGTTTCCTAGTGCCGGTTTGAATTTCCTGCAGTTTTCACTGTAAAACCGAGTTGGAGCTAGTACCTCCCCATATATATGTATGGAGTGGAGTTTGCAAGTGAAAAGAAACTTTGTGTTCCCAACAAGCTAGGTGAAGGACGGCTTTCAAACACACTTATCTCTCAGAACTGAGTTTGCGGAGAGACATTCGTTCATCTAGCACAAGGGGAACGGGTTGCAGGAGAAACTTTTACTCTGGTTTCTCAGTCTGTTTCCTAGTGTCGGTTTGATGTTCCTGCAGTTTTCACTGTAAAACCGAGTTGGAGCTAGTACCTCCCCATATATATGTATGGAGTGGAGTTTGCAAGTGAAAAGAAACTTTGTGTTCCCAACAAGCTAGGTGAAGGACGGCTTTCACACACACTTATCTCTGAGAACTGAGCATGCGGAGAGACGTTCGTTCATCTAGCACAAAGGGAACGGGTTGCAGGAGAAACTTTTACTCTTGTTTCTCAGTCTGTTTCCTAGTGCCGGTTTGAAGTTCCTGCAGTTTTCACTGTAAAACCGAGTTGGAGCTAGTACCTCCCCATATATATCTATGGAGTGGAGTTTGCAACTGAAAAGAAACTTTGTGTTCCCAACAAGCTAGGTGAAGGACGGCTTTCACACACACTTATCTCTCAGAACTGAGCATGTGGAGAGACGTTCGTTCATCTAGCACAAAGGGAACGGGTTGCAGGAGAAACTTTTACTCTGGTTTCTCAGTCTGTTTCCTAGTGCCGGTTTGAAGTTCCTGCAGTTTTCACTGTAAAACCGAGTTGGAGCTAGTACCTCCCCATATATATGTATGGAGTGGAGTTTGCAAGTGAAAAGAAACTTTGTGTTCCCAACAAGCTAGGTGAAGGACGGCTTTCACACACACTTATCTCTCAGAACTGAGCATGTGGAGAGACTTTCGTTCATCTAGCACAAAGGGAACGGGTTGCAGGAGAAACTTTTACTCTGGTTTCTCAATCTGTTTCCTAGTGCCGGTTTGAATTTCCTGCAGTTTTCACTGTAAAACCGAGTTGGAGCTAGTACCTCCCCATATATATGTATGGAGTGGAGTTTGCAAGTGAAAAGAAACTTTGTGTTCCCAACAAGCTAGGTGAAGGACGGCTTTCACACACACTTATCTCTCAGAACTGAGCATGTGGAGAGACGTTCGTTCATCTAGCACAAAGGGAACGGGTTGCAGGGGAAACTTTTACTCTGGTTTCTCAGTCTGTTTCCTAGTGCCGGTTTGAAGTTCCTGCAGTTTTCACTGTAAAACCGAGTTGGAGCTAGTACCTCCCCATATATATGTATGGATTGGAGTTTGAAAATGAAAAAAAACTTTGTGTTCCCAACAAGCTAGGTGAAGGAATTCTTTCACACACACTTATCTCTCAGAACTGAGCATGCTGAAAGACATTTATTCATCTAGCACAAGGGGAACGGGTTGCCGGAGAAACTTTTACTCTGGTTTCTCAGTCTGTTTCCTAGTGCCGGTTTGAAGTTCCTGCAGTTTTCACTGTAAAACCAAGTTGCAGCTATTACCTCCCCATATATATGTATGGATTGGAGTTTGCAAGTGAAAAGAAACTTTGTGTTCCCAACAAGGTAGGTGAAGTACGGCTTTCACACACACTTATCTCTCAGAACTTAGCATGCGGAGAGACGTTCGTTCATCTAGCACAAAGGGAACGGGTTGCAGGAGAAACGTTTACTCTGGTTTCTCCGTCTGTTTCCTAGTGCCGGTTTGAAGTTCCTGCAGTTTTCACTGTAAAACCGAGTTGGAGCTAGTACCTCCCCATATATATGTATGGAGTGGAGTTTGCAAGTGAAAAGAAACTTTGTGTTCCCAACAAGCTAGGTGAAGGACGGCTTTCACACACACTTATCTCTCAGAACTGAGCATGTGGAGAGACGTTCGTTCATCTAGCACAAAGGGAACGGGTTGCAGGAGAAACTTTTACTCTGGTTTCTCAGTCTGTTTCCTAGTGCCGGTTTGAAGTTCCTGCAGTTTTCACTGTAAAACCGAGTTGGAGCTAGTACCTCCCCATATATATGTATGGAGTGGAGTTTGCAAGTGAAAAGAAACTTTGTGTTCCCAACAAGCTAGGTGAAGGACGGCTTTCACACACACTTATCTCTCAGAACTGAGCATGTGGAGAGACGTTCGTTCATCTAGCACAAAGGGAACGGGTTGCAGGAGAAACTTTTACTCTGGTTTCTCAGTCTGTTTCCTAGTGCCGGTTTGAAGTTCCTGCAGTTTTCACTGTAAAACCGAGTTGGAGCTAGTACCTCCCCATATATATGTATGGAGTGGAGTTTGCAAGTGAAAAGAAACTTTGTGTTCCCAACAAGCTAGGTGAAGGACGGCTTTCACACACACTTATCTCTCAGAACTGAGCATGTGGAGAGACGTTCGTTCATCTAGCACAAAGGGAACGGGTTGCAGGGGAAACTTTTACTCTGGTTTCTCAGTCTGTTTCCTAGTGCCGGTTTGAAGTTCCTGCAGTTTTCACTGTAAAACCGAGTTGGAGCTAGTACCTCCCCATATATATGTATGGATTGGAGTTTGAAAATGAAAAAAAACTTTGTGTTCCCAACAAGCTAGGTGAAGGAATTCTTTCACACACACTTATCTCTCAGAACTGAGCATGCTGAAAGACATTCATTCATCTAGCACAAGGGGAACGGGTTGCCGGAGAAACTTTTACTCTGGTTTCTCAGTCTGTTTCCTAGTGCCGGTTTGAAGTTCCTGCAGTTTTCACTGTAAAACCAAGTTGGAGCTATTACCTCCCCATATATATGTATGGATTGGAGTTTGCAAGTGAAAAGAAACTTTGTGTTCCCAACAAGGTAGGTGAAGTACGGCTTTCACACACACTTATCTCTCAGAACTTAGCATGCGGAGAGACGTTCGTTCATCTAGCACAAAGGGAACGGGTTGCAGGAGAAACTTTTACTCTGGTTTCTCCGTCTGTTTCCTAGTGCCGGTTTGAAGTTCCTGCAGTTTTCACTGTAAAACCGAGTTGGAGCTAGTACCTCCCCATATATATGTATGGAGTGGAGTTTGCAAGTGAAAAGAAACTTTGTGTTCCCAACAAGCTAGGTGAAGGACGGCTTTCACACACACTTATCTCTCAGAACTGAGCATGTGGAGAGACGTTCGTTCATCTAGCACAAAGGGAACGGGTTGCAGGAGAAACTTTTACTCTGGTTTCTCAGTCTGTTTCCTAGTGCCGGTTTGAAGTTCCTGCAGTTTTCACTGTAAAACCGAGTTGGAGCTAGTACCTCCCCATATATATGTATGGAGTGGAGTTTGCAAGTGAAAAGAAACTTTGTGTTCCCAACAAGCTAGGTGAAGGACGGCTTTCACACACACTTATCTCTCAGAACTGAGCATGTGGAGAGACGTTCGTTCATCTAGCACAAAGGGAACGGGTTGCAGGAGAAACTTTTACTCTGGTTTCTCAGTCTGTTTCCTAGTGCCGGTTTGAAGTTCCTGCAGTTTTCACTGTAAAACCGAGTTGGAGCTAGTACCTCCCCATATATATGTATGGAGTGGAGTTTGCAAGTGAAAAGAAACTTTGTGTTCCCAACAAGCTAGGTGAAGGACGGCTTTCAAACACACTTATCTCTCAGAACTGAGCTTGCGGAGAGACATTCGTTCATCTAGCACAAGGGGAACGGGTTGCAGGAGAAACTTTTACTCTGGTTTCTCAGTCTGTTTCCTAGTGTCGGTTTGATGTTCCTGCAGTTTTCACTGTAAAACCGAGTTGGAGCTAGTACCTCCCCATATATATGTATGGAGTGGAGTTTGCAAGTGAAAAGAAACTTTGTGTTCCCAACAAGCTAGGTGAAGGACGGCTTTCACACACACTTATCTCTGAGAACTGAGCATGCGGAGAGACGTTCGTTCATCTAGCACAAAGGGAACGGGTTGCAGGAGAAACTTTTACTCTTGTTTCTCAGTCTGTTTCCTAGTGCCGGTTTGAAGTTCCTGCAGTTTTCACTGTAAAACCGAGTTGGAGCTAGTACCTCCCCATACATATCTATGGAGTGGAGTTTGCAACTGAAAAGAAACTTTGTGTTCCCAACAAGCTAGGTGAAGGACGGCTTTCACACACACTTATCTCTCAGAACTGAGCATGTGGAGAGACGTTCGTTCATCTAGCACAAAGGGAACGGGTTGCAGGAGAAACTTTTACTCTATTTTCTCAGTCTGTTTCCTAGTGCCGGTTTGAAGTTCCTGCAGTTTTCACTGTAAAACCGAGTTGGAGCTAGTACCTCCCCATATATATGTATGGAGTGGAGTTTGCAAGTGAAAAGAAACTTTGTGTTCCCAACAAGCTAGGTGAAGGACGGCTTTCACACACACTTATCTCTCAGAACTGAGCATGTGGAGAGACGTTCGTTCATCTAGCACAAAGGGAACGGGTTGCAGGAGAAACTTTTACTCTGGTTTCTCAGTCTGTTTCCTAGTGCCGGTTTGAATTTCCTGCAGTTTTCACTGTAAAACCGAGTTGGAGCTAGAACCTCCCCATATATATGTATGGAGTGGAGTTTGCAAGTGAAAAGAAACTTTGTGTTCCCAACAAGCTAAGTGAAGTACGGCTTTCACACACACTTATCTCTCAGAACTGAGCATGCGGAGAGACGTTCGTTCATCTAGCACAAAGGGAACGGGTTGCAGGAGAAACGTTTACTCTGGTTTCTCCGTCTGTTTCCTAATGCCGGTTTGAAGTTCCTGCAGTTTTCACTGTAAAACCGAGTTGGAGCTAGTACCTCCCCATATATATCTATGGAGTGGAGTTTGCAAGTGAAAAGAAACTTTGTGTTCCCAACAAGCTAGGTGACGGACGGCTTTCACACACACTTATCTCTCAGAACTGAGCATGTGGAGAGATGTTCGTTCATCTAGCACAAAGGGAACGGGTTGCAGGAGAAACTTTTACTCTGGTTTCTCAGTCTGTTTCCTAGTGCCGGTTTGAAGTTCCTGCAGTTTTCACTGTAAAACCGAGTTGGAGCTAGTACCTCCCCATATATATCTATGGAATGGAGTTTTCAAGTGAAAAGAAACTTTGTGTTCCCAAAAAGCTAGGTGAAGGACGGCTTTCACACACACTTATCTCTCAGAACTGAGCATGTGGAGAAACGTTCGTTCATCTAGCACAAAGGGAACGGGTTGCAGGAGAATCTTTTACTCTGGTTTCTCAGTCTGTTTCCTAGTGCCGGTTTGAAGTTCCTGCAGTTTTCACTGTAAAACCGAGTTGGAGCTAGTACCTCCCCATATATATGTATGGAGTGGAGTTTGCAAGTGAAAAGAAACTTTGTGTTCCCAACAAGCTAGGTGAAGGACGGCTTTCACACACACTTATCTCTCAGAACTGAGCATGTGGAGAGACGTTCGTTCATCTAGCACAAAGGGAACGGGTTGCAGGAGAAACTTTTACTCTGGTTTCTCAGTCTGTTTCCTAGTGCCGGTTTGAAGTTCCTGCAGTTTTCACTGTAAAACCGAGTTGGAGCTAGTACCTCCCCATATATATCTATGGAGTGGAGTTTGCAAGTGAAAAGAAGCTTTGTGTTCCCAAAAAGCTAGGTGAAGTACGGCTTTCACACACACTTATCTCTCAGAACTGAGCATGTGGAGAGACGTTCGTTCATCTAGCACAAAGGGAACGGGTTGCAGGAGAAACTTTTACTCTGGTTTCTCAGTCTGTTTCCTAGTGCCGGTTTGAAGTTCCTGCAGTTTTCACTGTAAAACCGAGTTGGAGCTAGTACCTCCCCATATATATGTATGGAGTGGAGTTTGCAAATGAAAAGAAACTTTGTGTTCCCAACAAGCTAGGTGAAGGACGGCTTTCACACACACTTATCTCTCAGAACTGAGCATGTGGAGAGACGTTCGTTCATCTAGCAAAAAGGGAACGGGTTGCAGGGGAAACTTTTACTCTGGTTTCTCAGTCTGTTTCCTAGTGCTGGTTTGAAGTTCCTGCAGTTTTCACTGTAAAACCGAGTTGGAGCTAGTACCTCCCCATATATATGTATGGAGTGGAGTTTGCAAGTGAAAAGAAACTTTGTGTTCCCAAAAAGCTAGTTGAAGGACGGCTTTCACACACACTTATCTCTCAGAACTGAGCATGTGGAGAGACGTTCGTTCATCTAGCACAAAGGGAACGGGTTGCAGGAGAAACTTTTACTCTGGTTTCTCAGTCTGTTTCCTAGTGCCGGTTTGAAGTTCCTGCAGTTTTCACTGTAAAAACGAGTTGGGGCTAGTACCTCCCCATATATATGTATGGAGTGGAGTTTGAAACTGAAAAGAAACTTTGTGTTCCCAACAAGCTAGGTGAAGGAAGGCTTTCACACACACTTATCTCTCAGAACTGAGCTTGCGGAGAGACATTCGTTCATCTAGCACAAGGGGAACGGGTTGCAGGAGAAACTTTTACTCTGGTTTCTCAGTCTGTTTCCTAGTGTCGGTTTGATGTTCCTGCAGTTTTCACTGTAAAACCGAGTTGGAGCTAGTACCTCCCCATATATATGTATGGAGTGGAGTTTGCAAGTGAAAAGAAACTTTGTGTTCCCAACAAGCTAGGTGAAGGACGGCTTTCACACACACTTATCTCTCAGAACTGAGCATGCGGAGAGACGTTCGTTCATCTAGCACAAAGGGAACGGGTTGCAGGAGAAACTTTTACTCTGGTTTCTCCGTCTCTTTCCTAGTGCCGGTTTGAAGTTCCTGCAGTTTTCACTGTAAAACCGAGTTGGAGCTAGTACCTCCCCATATATATGTATGGAGTGGAGTTTGCAAGTGAAAAGAAACTTTGTGTTCCCAACAAGCTAGGTGAAGGACGGCTTTCACACACACTTATCTCTCAGAACTGAGCATGCGGAGAGACGTTCGTTCATCTAGCACAAAGGGAACGGGTTGCAGAAGAAACTTTTACTCTGGTTTCTCAGTCTGTTTCCTAGTGCCGGTTTGAAGTTCCTGCAGTTTTCACTGTAAAATCGAGTTGGAGCTAGTACCTCCCCATATATATCTATGGAGTGGAGTTTGCAAGTGAAAAGAAACTTTGTGTTCCCAAAAAGCTAGGTGAAGGACGGCTTTCACACACACTTATCTCTCAGAACTGAGCATGTGGAGAGACGTTCGTTCATCTAGCACAAAGGGAACGGGTTGCAGGAGAAACTTTTACTCTGGTTTCTCAGTCTGTTTCCTAGTGCCGGTTTGAAGTTCCTGCAGTTTTCACTTTAAAACCGAGTTGGAGCTTGTACCTCCCCATATATATGTATGGAGTGGAGTTTGCAAGTGAAAAGAAACTTTGTGATCCAAACAAGCTAGGTGAAGGAGGGCTTTCACACACACTTATCTCTCAGAACTGAGCATGTGGAGAGACGTTCGTTCATCTAGCACAAAGGGAACGGGTTGCAGGAGAAACTTTTACTCTGGTTTCTCAGTCTGTTTCCTAGTGCCGGTTTGAAGTTCCTGCAGTTTTCACTGTAAAACCGAGTTGGAGCTAGTACCTCCCCATATATATGTATGGAGTGGAGTTTGCAAGTGAAAAGAAGCTTTGTGTTCCCAACAAGCTAAGTGAAGGACGGCTTTCACACACACTTATCTCTTAGAACTGAGCATGCGGAGAGACGTTTGTTCATCTAGCACAAAGGGAACGGGTTGCACTAGAAACTTTTACTCTGGTTTCTCAGTCTGTTTCCTAGTGCCGGTTTGAAGTTCCTGCAGTTTTCACTGTAAAACCGAGTTGGAGCTAGTACCTCCCCATATATATCTATGGAATGGAGTTTGCAAGTGAAAAGAAACTTTGTGTTCCCAAAAAGCTAGGTGAAGGACGGCTTTCACACAAACTTATCTCTCAGAACTGAGCATGTGGAGAGACGTTCGTTCATCTAGCACAAAGGGAACGGGTTGCAGGAGAATCTTTTACTCTGGTTTCTCAGTCTGTTTCCTAGGGCCGGTTTGAAGTTCCTGCAGTTTTCACTGTAAAACCGAGTTGGAGCTAGTACCTCCCCATATATATGTATGGAGTGGAGTTTGCAAGTGAAAAGAAACTTTGTGTTCCCAACAAGCTAGTTGAAGGACGGCTTTCACACACACTTATCTCTCAGAACTGAGCATGTGGAGAGACGTTCGTTCATCTAGCACAAAGGGAACGGGTTGCAGGAGAAACTTTTACTCTGGTTTCTCAGTCTGTTTCCTAGTGCCGGTTTGAAGTTCCTGCAGTTTTCACTGTAAAACCGAGTTGGAGCTAGTACCTCCCCATATATATCTATGGAGTGGAGTTTGCAAGTGAAAAGAAGCTTTGTGTTCCCAAAAAGCTAGGTGAAGGACGGCTTTCACACACACTTATCTCTCAGAACTGAGCATGTGGAGAGACGTTCGTTCATCTAGCACAAAGGGAACGGGTTGCAGGAGAAACTTTTACTCTGGTTTCTCAGTCTGTTTCCTAGTGCCGGTTTGAAGTTCCTGCAGTTTTCACTGTAAAACCGAGTTGGAGCTAGTACCTCCCCATATATATGTATGGAGTGGAGTTTGCAACTGAAAAGAATCTTTGTGTTCCCAACAAGCTATGTGAAGGACGGCTTTCACACACACTTATCTCTCAGAACTGAGCATGTGGAGAGACGTTCGTTCATCTAGCACAAAGGGAACGGGTTGCAGGGGAAACTTTTACTCTGGTTTCTCAGTCTGTTTCCTAGTGCCGGTTTGAAGTTCCTGCAGTTTTCACTGTAAAACCGAGTTGGAGCTAGTACCTCCCCATATATATGTATGGAGTGGAGTTTGCAAGTGAAAAGAAACTTTGTGTTCCCAAAAAGCTAGTTGAAGGACGGCTTTCACACACACTTATCTCTCAAAACTGAGCATGTGGAGAGACGTTCGTTCATCTAGCACAAAGGGAACGGGTTGCAGGAGAAACTTTTCCTCTGGTTTCTCCGTCTCTTTCCTAGTGCCGGTTTGAAGTTCCTGCAGTTTTCACTGTAATACCGAGTTGGAGCTAGTACCTCCCCATATATATGTATGGAGTGGAGTTTGCAAGTGAAAAGAAACTTTGTGTTCCCAACAAGCTAGGTGAAGGACGGCTTTCACACACACTTATCTCTCAGAACTGAGCATGCGGAGAGACGTTCGTTCATCTAGCACAAAGGGAACGGGTTGCAGAAGAAACTTTTACTCTGGTTTCTCAGTTTGTTTCCTAGTGCCGGTTTGAAGTTCCTGCAGTTTTCACTGTAAAATCGAGTTGGAGCTAGTACCTACCCATATATATCTATGGAGTGGTGTTTGCAAGTGAAAAGAAACTTTGTGTTCCCAAAAAGCTAGGTGAAGGACGGCTTTCACACACACTTATCTCTCAGAACTGAGCATGTGGAGAGACGTTCGTTCATCTAGCACAAAGGGAACGGGTTGCAGGAGAAACTTTTACTCTGGTTTCTCAGTCTGTTTCCTAGTGCCGGTTTGAAGTTCCTGCAGTTTTCACTGTAAAACCGAGTTGGAGCTTGTACCTCCCCTTATATATGTATGGAGTGGAGTTTGCAAGTGAAAAGAATCTTTGTGTTCCAAACAAGCTTGGTGAAGGACGGCTTTCACACACACTTATCTCTCAGAACTGAGCATGTGGAAACGCGTTCGTTCATCTAACACAAAGGGAACGGGTTGCAGAAGAAACTTTTACTCTGGTTTCTCAGTCTGTTTCCTAGTGCCGGTTTGAAGTTCCTGCAGTTTTCACTGTAAAATCGATTTGGAGCTAGTACCTCCCCATATATATCTATGGAGTGGAGTTTGCAAGTGAAAAGAAACTTTGTCTTCCCAACAAGCTAGGTGAAGGACGGCTTTCACACACACTTATCTCTCAGAACTGAGCATGTGGAGAGACGTTCGTTCATCTAGCACAAAGGGAACGGGTTGCAGGAGAAACTTTTACTCTGGTTTCTCAGTCTGTTTCCTAGTGCCGGTTTGAAGTTCCTGCAGTTTTCACTGTAAAACCGAGTTGGAGCTAGTACCTCCCCATATATATGTATGGAGTGGAGTTTGAAACTGAAAAGAAACTTTGTGTTCCCAACAAGCTAGGTGAAGGAAGGCTTTCACACACACTTATCTCTCAGAACTGAGCTTGCGGAAAGACATTCGTTCATCTACCACAAGGGGAACGGGTTGCAGGAGAAACTTTTACTCTGGTTTCTCAGTCTGTTTCCTAGTGTCGGTTTGATGTTCCCGCAGTTTTCACTGTAAAACCGAGTTGGAGCTAGTACCTCCCCATATATATGTATGGAGTGGAGTTTGCAAGTGAAAAGAAACTTTGTGTTCCCAACAAGCTAGGTGAAGGACGGCTTTCACACACACTTATCTCTCAGAACTGAGCATGTGGAGAGACGTTCGTTCATCTAGCACAAAGGGAACGGGTTGCAGGAGAAACTTTTACTCTGGTTTCTCAGTCTGTTTCCTAGTGCCGGTTTGAAGTTCCTGCAGTTTTCACTGTAAAACCGAGTTGGAGCTAGTACCTCCCCATATATATGTATGGAGTGGAGTTTGAAACTGAAAAGAAACTATGTGTTCCCAACAAGCTAGGTGAAGGAAGGCTTTCACACACACTTATCTCTCAGAACTGAGCTTGCGGAAAGACATTCGTTCATCTACCACAAGGGGAACGGGTTGCAGGAGAAACTTTTACTCTGGTTTCTCAGTCTGTTTCCTAGTGTCGGTTTGATGTTCCCGCAGTTTTCACTGTAAAACCGAGTTGGAGCTAGTACCTCCCCATATATATGTATGGAGTGGAGTTTGCAAGTGAAAAGAAACTTTGTGTTCCCAACAAGCTAGGTGAAGGACGGCTTTCACACACACTTATCTCTCAGAACTGAGCATGCGGAGAGACGTTCGTTCATCTAGCACAAAGGGAACGGTTTGCAGGAGAAACTTTTACTCTTGTTTCTCAGTCTGTTTCCTAGTGCCGGTTTGAAGTTCCTGCAGTTTTCACTGTAAAACCGAGTTGGAGCTAGTACCTCCCCATATATATGTATGGAGTGGAGTTTGCAAGTGAAAAGAAACTTTGTGTTCCCAACAAGCTAGGTGAAGGACGGCTTTCACACACACTTATCTCTCAGAACTGAGCATGTGGAGAGACGTTCGTTCATCTAGCACAAAGGGAACGGGTTGCAGGAGAAACTTTTACTCTGGTTTCTCAGTCTGTTTCCTAGTGCCGGTTTGAATTTCCTGCAGTTTTCACTGTAAAACCGAGTTGGAGCTAGTACCTCCCCATATATATGTATGGAGTGGAGTTTGCAAGTGAAAAGAAACTTTGTGTTCCCAACAAGCTAGGTGAAGGACGGCTTTCAAACACACTTATCTCTCAGAACTGAGTTTGCGGAGAGACATTCGTTCATCTAGCACAAGGGGAACGGGTTGCAGGAGAAACTTTTACTCTGGTTTCTCAGTCTGTTTCCTAGTGTCGGTTTGATGTTCCTGCAGTTTTCACTGTAAAACCGAGTTGGAGCTAGTACCTCCCCATATATATGTATGGAGTGGAGTTTGCAAGTGAAAAGAAACTTTGTGTTCCCAACAAGCTAGGTGAAGGACGGCTTTCACACACACTTATCTCTGAGAACTGAGCATGCGGAGAGACGTTCGTTCATCTAGCACAAAGGGAACGGGTTGCAGGAGAAACTTTTACTCTTGTTTCTCAGTCTGTTTCCTAGTGCCGGTTTGAAGTTCCTGCAGTTTTCACTGTAAAACCGAGTTGGAGCTAGTACCTCCCCATATATATCTATGGAGTGGAGTTTGCAACTGAAAAGAAACTTTGTGTTCCCAACAAGCTAGGTGAAGGACGGCTTTCACACACACTTATCTCTCAGAACTGAGCATGTGGAGAGACGTTCGTTCATCTAGCACAAAGGGAACGGGTTGCAGGAGAAACTTTTACTCTGGTTTCTCAGTCTGTTTCCTAGTGCCGGTTTGAAGTTCCTGCAGTTTTCACTGTAAAACCGAGTTGGAGCTAGTACCTCCCCATATATATGTATGGAGTGGAGTTTGCAAGTGAAAAGAAACTTTGTGTTCCCAAAAAGCTAGTTGAAGGACGGCTTTCACACACACTTATCTCTCAGAACTGAGCATGTGGAGAGACGTTCGTTCATCTAGCACAAAGGGAACGGGTTGCAGGAGAAACTTTTACTCTGGTTTCTCCGTCTCTTTCCTAGTGCCGGTTTGAAGTTCCTGCAGTTTTCACTGTAATACCGAGTTGGAGCTAGTACCTCCCCATATATATGTATGGAGTGGAGTTTGCAAGTGAAAAGAAACTTTGTGTTCCCAACAAGCTAGGTGAAGGACGGCTTTCACACACACTTATCTCTCAGAAATGAGCATGCGGAGAGACGTTCGTTCATCTAGCACAAAGGGAACGCGTTGCAGAAGAAACTTTTACTCTGGTTTCTCAGTCTGTTTCCTAGTGCCGGTTTGAAGTTCCTGCAGTTTTCACTGTAAAATCGAGTTGGAGCTAGTACCTACCCATATATATCTATGGAGTGGTGTTTGCAAGTGAAAAGAAACTTTGTGTTCCCAAAAAGCTAGGTGAAGGACGGCTTTCACACACACTTATCTCTCAGAACTGAGCATGTGGAGAGACGTTCGTTCATCTAGCACAAAGGGAACGGGTTGCAGGAGAAACTTTTACTCTGGTTTCTCAGTCTGTTTCCTAGTGCCGGTTTGAAGTTCCTGCAGTTTTCACTGTAAAACCGAGTTGGAGCTTGTACCTCCCCTTATATATGTATGGAGTGGAGTTTGCAAGTGAAAAGAATCTTTGTGTTCCAAACACGCTTGGTGAAGGACGGCTTTCACACACACTTATCTCTCAGAACTGAGCATGTGGAAACGCGTTCGTTCATCTAGCACAAAGGGAACGGGTTGCAGAAGAAACTTTTACTCTGGTTTCTCAGTCTGTTTCCTAGTGCCGGTTTGAAGTTCCTGCAGTTTTCACTGTAAAATCGATTTGGAGCTAGTACCTCCCCATATATATCTATGGAGTGGAGTTTGCAAGTGAAAAGAAACTTTGTGTTCCCAACAAGCTAGGTGAAGGACGGCTTTCACACACACTTATCTCTCAGAACTGAGCATGTGGAGAGACGTTCGTTCATCTAGCACAAAGGGAACGGGTTGCAGGAGAAACTTTTACTCTGGTTTCTCAGTCTGTTTCCTAGTGCCGGTTTGAAGTTCCTGCAGTTTTCACTGTAAAACCGAGTTGGAGCTAGTACCTCCCCATATATATGTATGGAGTGGAGTTTGAAACTGAAAAGAAACTTTGTGTTCCCAACAAGCTAGGTGAAGGAAGGCTTTCACACACACTTATCTCTCAGAACTGAGCTTGCGGAAAGACATTCGTTCATCTACCACAAGGGGAACGGGTTGCAGGAGAAACTTTTATTCTGGTTTCTCAGTCTGTTTCCTAGTGTCGGTTTGATGTTCCCGCAGTTTTCACTGTAAAACCGAGTTGGAGCTAGTACCTCCCCATATATATGTATGGAGTGGAGTTTGCAAGTGAAAAGAAACTTTGTGTTCCCAACAAGCTAGGTGAAGGACGGCTTTCACACACACTTATCTCTCAGAACTGAGCATGCGGAGAGACGTTCGTTCATCTAGCACAAAGGGAACGGGTTGCAGGAGAAACTTTTACTCTTGTTTCTCAGTCTGTTTCCTAGTGCCGGTTTGAAGTTCCTGCAGTTTTCACTGTAAAACCGAGTTGGAGCTAGTACCTCCCCATATATATGTATGGAGTGGAGTTTGCAAGTGAAAAGAAACTTTGTGTTCCCAACAAGCTAGGTGAAGGACGGCTTTCACACACACTTATCTCTCAGAACTGAGCATGTGGAGAGACGTTCGTTCATCTAGCACAAAGGGAACGGGTTGCAGGAGAAACTTTTACTCTGGTTTCTCAGTCTGTTTCCTAGTGCCGGTTTGAATTTCCTGCAGTTTTCACTGTAAAACCGAGTTGGAGCTAGTACCTCCCCATATATATGTATGGAGTGGAGTTTGCAAGTGAAAAGAAACTTTGTGTTCCCAACAAGCTAGGTGAAGGACGGCTTTCAAACACACTTATCTCTCAGAACTGAGTTTGCGGAGAGACATTCGTTCATCTAGCACAAGGGGAACGGGTTGCAGGAGAAACTTTTACTCTGGTTTCTCAGTCTGTTTCCTAGTGTCGGTTTGATGTTCCTGCAGTTTTCACTGTAAAACCGAGTTGGAGCTAGTACCTCCCCATATATATGTATGGAGTGGAGTTTGCAAGTGAAAAGAAACTTTGTGTTCCCAACAAGCTAGGTGAAGGACGGCTTTCACACACACTTATCTCTGAGAACTGAGCATGCGGAGAGACGTTCGTTCATCTAGCACAAAGGGAACGGGTTGCAGGAGAAACTTTTACTCTTGTTTCTCAGTCTGTTTCCTAGTGCCGGTTTGAAGTTCCTGCAGTTTTCACTGTAAAACCGAGTTGGAGCTAGTACCTCCCCATATATATCTATGGAGTGGAGTTTGCAACTGAAAAGAAACTTTGTGTTCCCAACAAGCTAGGTGAAGGACGGCTTTCACACACACTTATCTCTCAGAACTGAGCATGTGGAGAGACGTTCGTTCATCTAGCACAAAGGGAACGGGTTGCAGGAGAAACTTTTACTCTGGTTTCTCAGTCTGTTTCCTAGTGCCGGTTTGAAGTTCCTGCAGTTTTCACTGTAAAACCGAGTTGGAGCTAGTACCTCCCCATATATATGTATGGAGTGGAGTTTGCAAGTGAAAAGAAACTTTGTGTTCCCAACAAGCTAGGTGAAGGACGGCTTTCACACACACTTATCTCTCAGAACTGAGCATGTGGAGAGACTTTCGTTCATCTAGCACAAAGGGAACGGGTTGCAGGAGAAACTTTTACTCTGGTTTCTCAATCTGTTTCCTAGTGCCGGTTTGAATTTCCTGCAGTTTTCACTGTAAAACCGAGTTGGAGCTAGTACCTCCCCATATATATGTATGGAGTGGAGTTTGCAAGTGAAAAGAAACTTTGTGTTCCCAACAAGCTAGGTGAAGGACGGCTTTCACACACACTTATCTCTCAGAACTGAGCATGTGGAGAGACGTTCGTTCATCTAGCACAAAGGGAACGGGTTGCAGGGGAAACTTTTACTCTGGTTTCTCAGTCTGTTTCCTAGTGCCGGTTTGAAGTTCCTGCAGTTTTCACTGTAAAACCGAGTTGGAGCTAGTACCTCCCCATATATATGTATGGATTGGAGTTTGAAAATGAAAAAAAACTTTGTGTTCCCAACAAGCTAGGTGAAGGAAGTCTTTCACACACACTTATCTCTCAGAACTGAGCATGCTGAAAGACATTTATTCATCTAGCACAAGGGGAACGGGTTGCCGGAGAAACTTTTACTCTGGTTTCTCAGTCTGTTTCCTAGTGCCGGTTTGAAGTTCCTGCAGTTTTCACTGTAAAACCAAGTTGGAGCTATTACCTCCCCATATATATGTATGGATTGGAGTTTGCAAGTGAAAAGAAACTTTGTGTTCCCAACAAGGTAGGTGAAGTACGGCTTTCACACACACTTATCTCTCAGAACTTAGCATGCGGAGAGACGTTCGTTCATCTAGCACAAAGGGAACGGGTTGCAGGAGAAACGTTTACTCTGGTTTCTCCGTCTGTTTCCTAGTGCCGGTTTGAAGTTCCTGCAGTTTTCACTGTAAAACCGAGTTGGAGCTAGTACCTCCCCATATATATGTATGGAGTGGAGTTTGCAAGTGAAAAGAAACTTTGTGTTCCCAACAAGCTAGGTGAAGGACGGCTTTCACACACACTTATCTCTCAGAACTGAGCATGTGGAGAGACGTTCGTTCATCTAGCACAAAGGGAACGGGTTGCAGGAGAAACTTTTACTCTGGTTTCTCAGTCTGTTTCCTAGTGCCGGTTTGAAGTTCCTGCAGTTTTCACTGTAAAACCGAGTTGGAGCTAGTACCTCCCCATATATATGTATGGAGTGGAGTTTGCAAGTGAAAAGAAACTTTGTGTTCCCAACAAGCTAGGTGAAGGACGGCTTTCACACACACTTATCTCTCAGAACTGAGCATGTGGAGAGACGTTCGTTCATCTAGCACAAAGGGAACGGGTTGCAGGAGAAACTTTTACTCTGGTTTCTCAGTCTGTTTCCTAGTGCCGGTTTGAAGTTCCTGCAGTTTTCACTGTAAAACCGAGTTGGAGCTATTACCTCCCCATATATATGTATGGAGTGGAGTTTGCAAGTGAAAAGAAACTTTGTGTTCCCAACAAGCTAGGTGAAGGACGGCTTTCACACACACTTATCTCTCAGAACTGAGCATGTGGAGAGACGTTCGTTCATCTAGCACAAAGGGAACGGGTTGCAGGGGAAACTTTTACTCTGGTTTCTCAGTCTGTTTCCTAGTGCCGGTTTGAAGTTCCTGCAGTTTTCACTGTAAAACCGAGTTGGAGCTAGTACCTCCCCATATATATGTATGGATTGGAGTTTGAAAATGAAAAAAAACTTTGTGTTCCCAACAAGCTAGGTGAAGGAATTCTTTCACACACACTTATCTCTCAGAACTGAGCATGCTGAAAGACATTCATTCATCTAGCACAAGGGGAACGGGTTGCCGGAGAAACTTTTACTCTGGTTTCTCAGTCTGTTTCCTAGTGCCGGTTTGAAGTTCCTGCAGTTTTCACTGTAAAACCAAGTTGGAGCTATTACCTCCCCATATATATGTATGGATTGGAGTTTGCAAGTGAAAAGAAACTTTGTGTTCCCAACAAGCTAGGTGAAGGACGGCTTTCACACACACTTATCTCTCAGAACTGAGCATGTGGAGAGACGTTCGTTCATCTAGCACAAAGGGAACGGGTTGCAGGAGAAACTTTTACTCTGGTTTCTCAGTCTGTTTCCTAGTGCCGGTTTGAAGTTCCTGCAGTTTTCACTGTAAAACCGAGTTGGAGCTAGTACCTCCCCATATATATGTATGGAGTGGAGTTTGCAAGTGAAAAGAAACTTTGTGTTCCCAACAAGCTAGGTGAAGGACGGCTTTCACACACACTTATCTCTCAGAACTGAGCATGTGGAGAGACGTTCGTTCATCTAGCACAAAGGGAACGGGTTGCAGGAGAAACTTTTACTCTGGTTTCTCAGTCTGTTTCCTAGTGCCGGTTTGAAGTTCCTGCAGTTTTCACTGTAAAACCGAGTTGGAGCTAGTACCTCCCCATATATATGTATGGAGTGGAGTTTGCAAGTGAAAAGAAACTTTGTGTTCCCAACAAGCTAGGTGAAGGACGGCTTTCAAACACACTTATCTCTCAGAACTGAGCTTGCGGAGAGACATTCGTTCATCTAGCACAAGGGGAACGGGTTGCAGGAGAAACTTTTACTCTGGTTTCTCAGTCTGTTTCCTAGTGTCGGTTTGATGTTCCTGCAGTTTTCACTGTAAAACCGAGTTGGAGCTAGTACCTCCCCATATATATGTATGGAGTGGAGTTTGCAAGTGAAAAGAAACTTTGTGTTCCCAACAAGCTAGGTGAAGGACGGCTTTCACACACACTTATCTCTGAGAACTGAGCATGCGGAGAGACGTTCGTTCATCTAGCACAAAGGGAACGGGTTGCAGGAGAAACTTTTACTCTTGTTTCTCAGTCTGTTTCCTAGTGCCGGTTTGAAGTTCCTGCAGTTTTCACTGTAAAACCGAGTTGGAGCTAGTACCTCCCCATACATATCTATGGAGTGGAGTTTGCAACTGAAAAGAAACTTTGTGTTCCCAACAAGCTAGGTGAAGGACGGCTTTCACACACACTTATCTCTCAGAACTGAGCATGTGGAGAGACGTTCGTTCATCTAGCACAAAGGGAACGGGTTGCAGGAGAAACTTTTACTCTATTTTCTCAGTCTGTTTCCTAGTGCCGGTTTGAAGTTCCTGCAGTTTTCACTGTAAAACCGAGTTGGAGCTAGTACTTCCCCATATATATGTATGGAGTGGAGTTTGCAAGTGAAAAGAAACTTTGTGTTCCCAACAAGCTAGGTGAAGGACGGCTTTCACACACACTTATCTCTCAGAACTGAGCATGTGGAGAGACGTTCGTTCATCTAGCACAAAGGGAACGGGTTGCAGGAGAAACTTTTACTCTGGTTTCTCAGTCTGTTTCCTAGTGCCGGTTTGAATTTCCTGCAGTTTTCACTGTAAAACCGAGTTGGAGCTAGAACCTCCCCATATATATGTATGGAGTGGAGTTTGCAAGTGAAAAGAAACTTTGTGTTCCCAACAAGCTAGGTGAAGGACGGCTTTCACACACACTTATCTCTCAGAACTGAGCATGTGGAGAGACGTTCGTTCATCTAGCACAAAGGGAACGGGTTGCAGGGGAAACTTTTACTCTGGTTTCTCAGTCTGTTTCCTAGTGCCGGTTTGAAGTTCCTGCAGTTTTCACTGTAAAACCGAGTTGGAGCTAGTACCTCCCCATATATATGTATGGATTGGAGTTTGAAAATGAAAAAAAACTTTGTGTTCCCAACAAGCTAGGTGAAGGAATTCTTTCACACACACTTATCTCTCAGAACTGAGCATGCTGAAAGACATTCATTCATCTAGCACAAGGGGAACGGGTTGCCGGAGAAACTTTTACTCTGGTTTCTCAGTCTGTTTCCTAGTGCCGGTTTGAAGTTCCTGCAGTTTTCACTGTAAAACCAAGTTGGAGCTATTACCTCCCCATATATATGTATGGATTGGAGTTTGCAAGTGAAAAGAAACTTTGTGTTCCCAACAAGGTAGGTGAAGTACGGCTTTCACACACACTTATCTCTCAGAACTTAGCATGCGGAGAGACGTTCGTTCATCTAGCACAAAGGGAACGGGTTGCAGGAGAAACGTTTACTCTGGTTTCTCCGTCTGTTTCCTAGTGCCGGTTTGAAGTTCCTGCAGTTTTCACTGTAAAACCGAGTTGGAGCTAGTACCTCCCCATATATATGTATGGAGTGGACTTTGCAAGTGAAAAGAAACTTTGTGTTCCCAACAAGCTAGGTGAAGGACGGCTTTCACACACACTTATCTCTCAGAACTGAGCATGTGGAGAGACGTTCGTTCATCTAGCACAAAGGGAACGGGTTGCAGGAGAAACTTTTACTCTGGTTTCTCAGTCTGTTTCCTAGTGCCGGTTTGAAGTTCCTGCAGTTTTCACTGTAAAACCGAGTTGGAGCTAGTACCTCCCCATATATATGTATGGAGTGAAGTTTGCAAGTGAAAAGAAACTTTGTGTTCCCAACAAGCTAGGTGAAGGACGGCTTTCACACACACTTATCTCTCAGAACTGAGCATGTGGAGAGACGTTCGTTCATCTAGCACAAAGGGAACGGGTTGCAGGAGAAACTTTTACTCTGGTTTCTCAGTCTGTTTCCTAGTGCCGGTTTGAAGTTCCTGCAGTTTTCACTGTAAAACCGAGTTGGAGCTAGTACCTCCCCATATATATGTATGGAGTGGAGTTTGAAACTGAAAAGAAACTTTGTGTTCCCAACAAGCTAGGTGAAGGAAGGCTTTCACACACACTTATCTCTCAGAACTGAGCATGCGGAGAGACATTCGTTCATGTAGCACAAGGGGAACGGGTTGCAGGAGAAACTTTTACTCTGGTTTCTCAGTCTGTTTCCTAGTGTCGGTTTGAAGTTCCTGCAGTTTTCACTGTAAAACCGAGTTGGAGCTAGTACCTCCCCATATATATGTATGGATTGGAGTTTGCAAGTGAAAAGAAACTTTGTGTTCCCAACAAGCTAGGTGAAGGACGGCTTTCACACACACTTATCTCTCAGAACTGAGCATGTGGAGAGACGTTCGTTCATCTAGCACAAAGGGAACGGGTTGCAGGGGAAACTTTTACTCTGGTTTCTCAGTCTGTTTCCTAGTGCCGGTTTGAAGTTCCTGCAGTTTTCACTTTAAAACCGAGTTGGAGCTCGTACATCCCCATATATTTGTATGGAGTGGAGTTTGAAAATGAAAAGAAACTTTGTGTTCCCAACAAGCTAGGTGAAGGACGGCTTTCACACACACTTATCTCTCAGAACTGAGCATGCGGAGAGACGTTCGTTCATCTAGCACAAGGGGAACGGGTTGCAGGAGAAACTTTTACTCTGGTTTCTCCGTCTGTTTCCTAGTGCCGGTTTGAAGTTCCTGCAGTTTTCACTGTAAAATCGAGTTGGAGCTAGTACCTCCCCATATATATCTATGGAGAGGAGTTTGCAAGTGAAAGGAAAATTTGTGTTCCCAACAAGCTAGGTGAAGGACGGCTTTCACACACACTTATCTCTCAGAACTGAGCATGCGGAGAGACGTTCGTTCATCTAGCACAAAGGGAACGGGTTGCAGGAGAAACTTTTACTCTGGTTTCTCAGTCTGTTTCCTAGTGCCGGTTTGAAGTTCCTGCAGTTTTCACTGTAAAACCGAGTTGGAGCTAGTACCTCCCCATATATATGTATGGAGTGGAGTTTGAAACTGAAAAGAAACTTTGTGTTCCCAACAAGCTAGGTGAAGGAAGGCTTTCACACACACTTATCTCTCAGAACTGAGCTTGCGGAGAGACATTCGTTCATCTAGCACAAGGGGAACGGGTTGCAAGAGAAACTTTTACTCTGGTTTCTCAGTCTGTTTCCTAGTGCCGGTTTGAAGTTCCTGCAGTTTTCACTGTAAAACCGAGTTGGAGCTAGTACCTCCCCATATATATGTATGGATTGGAGTTTGCAAGTGAAAAGAAACTTTGTGTTCCCAACAAGCTAGGTGAAGGACGGCTTTCACACACACTTATCTCTCAGAACTGAGCATGCGGAGAGACGTTCGTTCATCTAGCACAAAGGGAACGGGTTGCAGGAGAAACTTTTATTCTGGTTTCTCAGTCTGTTTCCTAGTGCCGGTTTGAAGTTCCTGCAGTTTTCACTGTAAAACCGAGTTGGAGCTAGTACCTCCCCATATATATGTATGGAGTGGAGTTTGCAAGTGAAAAGAAACTTTGTGTTCCCAACAAGCTAGGTGAAGGACGGCTTTCACACACACTTATCTCTCAGAACTGAGCATACGGAGAGACGTTCGTTCATCTAGCACAAAGGGAACGGGTTGCAGGAGAAACTTTTACTCTGGTTTCTCAGTCTGTTTCCTAGTGCCGGTTTGAATTTCCTGCAGTTTTCACTGTAAAACCGAGTTGGAGCTAGTACCTCCCCATATATATGTATGGATTGGAGTTTGAAAATGAAAAAAAACTTTGTGTTCCCAACAAGCTAGGTGAAGGACGGCTTTCACACACACTTATCTCTCAGAACAGAGCATGCTGAAAGACATTCATTCATCTAGCACAAGGGGAACGGGTTGCCGGAAAAACTTTTACTCTGGTTTCTCAGTCTGTTTCCTAGTGCCGGTTTGAAGTTCCTGCAGTTTTCACTGTAAAACCGAGTTGGAGCTAGTACCTCCCCATATATATGTATGGAGTGGAGTTTGAAACTGAAAAGAAACTTTGTGTTCCCAACAAGCTAGGTGAAGGAAGGCTTTCACACACACTTATCTCTCAGAACTGAGCATGCGGAGAGACATTCGTTCATGTAGCACAAGGGGAACGGGTTGCAGGAGAAACTTTTACTCTGGTTTCTCAGTCTGTTTCCTAGTGTCGGTTTGAAGTTCCTGCAGTTTTCACTGTAAAACCGAGTTGGAGCTAGTACCTCCCCATATATATGTATGGATTGGAGTTTGCAAGTGAAAAGAAACTTTGTGTTCCCAACAAGCTAGGTGAAGGACGGCTTTCACACACACTTATCTCTCAGAACTGAGCATGTGGAGAGACGTTCGTTCATCTAGCACAAAGGGAACGGGTTGCAGGAGAAACTTTTACTCTGGTTTCTCAGTCTGTTTCCTAGTGCCAGTTTGAAGTTCCTGCAGTTTTCACTGTAAAACCGAGTTGGAGCTCGTACCTCCCCATATATATGTATGGAGTGGAGTTTGAAAATTAAAAGAAACTTTGTGTTCCCAACAAGCTAGGTGAAGGAAGGCTTTCACACACACTTATCTCTCAGAACTGAGCATGCGGAGAGACATTCATTCATCTAGCACAAGGGGAACGGGTTGCAGGAGAAACATTTACTCTGGTTTCTCCGTCTGTTTCCTAGTGCCGGTTTGAAGTTCCTGCAGTTTTCACTGTAAAACCGAGTTGGAGCTAGTACCTCCCCATATATATGTATGGATTGGAGTTTGCAAGTGAAAAGAAACTTTGTGTTCCCAACAAGCTAGGTGAAGTACGGCTTTCACACACACTTATCTCTCAGAACTGAGCATGCGGAGAGACGTTCGTTCATCTAGCACAAAGGGAACGGGTTGCAGGAGAAACTTTTACTCTGGTTTCTCAGTCTGTTTCCTAGTGCCGGTTTGAAGTTCCTGCAGTTTTCACTGTAAAACCGAGTTGGAGCTAGTACCTCCCCATATATATGTATGGAGTGGAGTTTGCAAGTGAAAAGAAACTTTGTGTTCCCAACAAGCTAGGTGAAGGACGGCTTTCACACACACTTATCTCTCAGAACTGAGCATGTGGAGAGACGTTAGTTCATCTAGCACAAAGGGAACGGGTTGCAGGGGAAACTTTTACTCTGGTTTCTCAGTCTGTTTGCTAGTGCCGGTTTGAAGTTCCTGCAGTTTTCACTGTAAAACCGAGTTGGAGCTAGTACCTCCCCTTATATATGTATGGAGTGGAGTTTGAAAATGAAAAGAAACTTTGTGTTCCCAACAAGCTAGGTGAAGGAATTCTTTCACACACACTTATCTCTCAGAACTGAGCATGCGGAGAGACATTCATTCATCTAGCACAAGGGGAACGGGTTGCCGGAGAAACTTTTACTCTGGTTTCTCAGTCTGTTTCCTAGTGCCGGTTTGAAGTTCCTGCAGTTTTCACTGTAAAACCAAGTTGGAGCTAGTACCTCCCCATATATATGTATGGATTGGAGTTTGCAAGTGAAAAGAAACTTTGTGTTCCCAACAAGCTAGGTGAAGGACGGCTTTCACACACACTTATCTCTCAGAACTGAGCATGCGGAGAGACGTTCGTTCATCTAGCACAAAGGGAACGGGTTGCAGGAGAAACTTTTACTCTGGTTTCTCAGTTTGTTTCCTAGTGCCGGTTTGAAGTTCCTGCAGTTTTCACTGTAAAACCGAGTTGGAGCTAGTACCTCCCCATATATATCTATGGAGTGGAGTTTGCAAGTGAAAAGAAACTTTGTGTTCCCAAAAATCTAGGTGAAGGACGGCTTTCACGCACACTTATCTCTCAGAACTGAGCATGTGGAGAGACGTTCGTTCATCTAGCACAAAGGGAACGGGTTGCAGGAGAAACTTTTACTCTGGTTTCTCCGTCTGTTTCCTAGTGCCGGTTTGAAGTTCCTGCAGTTTTCACTGTAAAACCAAGTTGGAGCTAGTACCTCCCCATATATATGTATGGAGTGGAGTTTGCAAGTGAAAAGAAACTTTGTGTTCCCAACAAGCTAGGTGAAGGGCGGCTTTCACACACACTTATCTCTCAGAACTGAGCATGTGGAGAGACGTTCGTTCATCTAGCACAAAGGGAACGGGTTGCAGGAGAAACTTTTACTCTGGTTTCTCCGTCTGTTTCCTAGTGCCGGTTTGAAGTTCCTGCAGTTTTCACTGTAAAACCGAGTTGGAGCTAGTACCTCCCCATATATATGTATGGAGTGGAGTTTGAAACTGAAAAGAAACTTTGTGTTCCCAACAAGCTAGGTGAAGGAAGGCTTTCACACACACTTATCTCTCAGAACTGAGCTTGCGGAGAGACAATCGTTCATCTAGCACAAGGGGAACGGGTTGCAGGAGAAACTTTTACTCTGGTTTCTCAGTCTGTTTCCTAGTGTCGGTTTGATGTTCCTGCAGTTTTCACTGTAAAACCGAGTTGGAGCTAGTACCTCCCCATATATATGTATGGAGTGGAGTTTGCAAGTGAAAAGAAACTTTGTGTTCCCAACAAGCTAGGTGAAGGACGGCTTTCACACACACTTATCTCTCAGAACTGAGCATGCGGAGAGACGTTCGTTCATCTAGCACAAAGGGAACGGGTTGCAGGAGAAACTTTTACTCTGGTTTCTCCGTCTCTTTCCTAGTGCCGGTTTGAAGTTCCTGCAGTTTTCACTGTAATACCGAGTTGGAGCTAGTACCTCCCCATATATATGTATGGAGTGGAGTTTGCAAGTGAAAAGAAACTTTGTGTTCCCAACAAGCTAGGTGAAGGACGGCTTTCACACACACTTATCTCTCAGAAATGAGCATGCGGAGAGACGTTCGTTCATCTAGCACAAAGGGAACGGGTTGCAGAAGAAACTTTTACTCTGGTTTCTCAGTCTGTTTCCTAGTGCCGGTTTGAAGTTCCTGCAGTTTTCACTGTAAAATCGAGTTGGAGCTAGTACCTCCCCATATATATCTATGGAGTGGAGTTTGCAAGTGAAAAGAAACTTTGTGTTCCCAAAAAGCTAGGTGAAGGACGGCTTTCACACACACTTATCTCTCAGAACTGAGCATGTGGAGAGACGTTCGTTCATCTAGCACAAAGGGAACGGGTTGCAGGAGAAACTTTTACTCTGGTTTCTCAGTCTGTTTCCTAGTGCCGGTTTGAAGTTCCTGCAGTTTTCACTGTAAAACCGAGTTGGAGCTTGTACCTCCCCATATATATGTATGGAGTGGAGTTTGCAAGTGAAAAGAAACTTTGTGTTCCCAACAAGCTAGGTGAAGGAAGGCTTTCACACACACTTATCTCTCAGAACTGAGCATGTGGAGAGACGTTCGTTCATCTAGCACAGAGGGAACGGGTTGCAGAAGAAACTTTTACTCTGGTTTCTCAGTCTGTTTCCTAGTGCCGGTTGGAAGTTCCTGCAGTTTTCACTGTAAAATCGAGTTGGAGCTAGTACCTCCCCATATATATCTATGGAGTGGAGTTTGCAAGTGAAAAGAAACTTTGTGTTCCCAACAAGCTAGGTGAAGTACGGCTTTCACACACATTTATCTCTCAGAACTGAGCATGTGGAGAGACGTTCGTTCATCTAGCACAAAGGGAACGGGTTGCAGGAGAAACTTTTACTCTGGTTTCTCAGTCTGTTTCCTAGTGCCGGTTTGAAGTTCCTGCAGTTTTCAGTGTAAAACCGAGTTGGAGCTAGTACCTCCCCATATATATCTATGGAGTGGAGTTTGAAACTGAAAAGAAACTTTGTGTTCCCAACAAGCTAGGTGAAGGAAGGCTTTCACACACACTTATCTCTCAGAACTGAGCTTGCGGAGAGACATTCGTTCATCTAGCACAAGGGGAACGGGTTGCAGGAGAAACTTTTACTCTGGTTTCTCAGTTTGTTTCCTAGTGTCGGTTTGATGTTCCTGCAGTTTTCACTGTAAAAGCGAGTTGGAGCTAGTACCTCCCCATATATATGTATGGAGTGGAGTTTGCAAGTGAAAAGAAACTTTGTGTTCCCAACAAGCTAGGTGAAGGACGGCTTTCACACACACTTATCTCTCAGAACTGAGCATGCGGAGAGACGTTCGTTCATCTAGCACAAAGGGAACGGGTTGCAGGAGAAACTTTTACTCTTGTTTCTCAGTCTGTTTCCTAGTGCCGGTTTGAAGTTCCTGCAGTTTTCACCGTAAAACCGAGTTGGAGCTAGTACCTCCCCATATATATGTATGGAGTGGAGTTTGCAAGTGAAAAGAAACTTTGTGTTCCCAACAAGCTAGGTGAAGGACGGCTTTCACACACACTTATCTCTCAGAACTGAGCATGCGGAGAGACGTTCGTTCATCTAGCACAAAGGGAACGGGTTGCAGGAGAAACTTTTACTCTGGTTTCTCCGTCTCTTTCCTAGTGCCGGTTTGAAGTTCCTGCAGTTTTCACTGTAATACCGAGTTGGAGCTAGTACCTCCCCATATATATGTATGGAGTGGAGTTTGCAAGTGAAAAGAAACTTTGTGTTCCCAACAAGCTAGGTGAAGGACGGCTTTCACACACACTTATCTCTCAGAACTGAGCATGCGGAGAGACGTTCGTTCATCTAGCACAAAGGGAACGGGTTGCAGAAGAAACTTTTACTCTGGTTTCTCAGTCTGTTTCCTAGTGCCGGTTTGAAGTTCCTGCAGTTTTCACTGTAAAATCGAGTTGGAGCTAGTACCTCCCCATATATATCTATGGAGTGGAGTTTGCAAGTGAAAAGAAACTTTGTGTTCCCAAAAAGCTAGGTGAAGGACGGCTTTCACACACACTTATCTCTCAGAACTGAGCATGTGGAGAGACGTTCGTTCATCTAGCACAAAGGGAACGGGTTGCAGGAGAAACTTTTACTCTGGTTTCTCAGTCTGTTTCCTAGTGCCGGTTTGAAGTTCCTGCAGTTTTCACTGTAAAACCGAGTTGGAGCTTGTACCTCCCCATATATATGTATGGAGTGGAGTTTGCAAGTGAAAAGAAACTTTGTGTTCCCAACAAGCTAGGTGAAGGAAGGCTTTCACACACACTTATCTCTCAGAACTGAGCATGTGGAGAGACGTTCGTTCATCTAGCACAAAGGGAACGGGTTGCAGAAGAAACTTTTACTCTGGTTTCTCAGTCTGTTTCCTAGTGCCGGTTGGAAGTTCCTGCAGTTTTCACTGTAAAATCGAGTTGGAGCTAGTACCTCCCCATATATATCTATGGAGTGGAGTTTGCAAGTGAAAAGAAACTTTGTGTTCCCAACAAGCTAGGTGAAGGACGGCTTTCACACACACTTATCTCTCAGAACTGAGCATGTGGAGAGACGTTCGTTCATCTAGCACAAAGGGAAAGGGTTGCAGTAGAAACTTTTACTCTGGTTTCTCAGTCTGTTTCCTAGTGCCGGTTTGAAGTTCCTGCAGTTTTCAGTGTAAAACCGAGTTGGAGCTAGTACCTCCCCATATATATCTATGGAGTGGAGTTTGAAACTGAAAAGAAACTTTGTGTTCCCAACAAGCTAGGTGAAGGAAGGCTTTCACACACACTTATCTCTCAGAACTGAGCTTGCGGAGAGACATTCGTTCATCTAGCACAAGGGGAACGGGTTGCAGGAGAAACTTTTACTCTGGTTTCTCAGTTTGTTTCCTAGTGTCGGTTTGATGTTCCTGCAGTTTTCACTGTAAAACCGAGTTGGAGCTAGTACCTCCCCATATATATGTATGGAGTGGAGTTTGCAAGTGAAAAGAAACTTTGTGTTCCCAACAAGCTAGGTGAAGGACGGCTTTCACACACACTTATCTCTCAGAACTGAGCATGCGGAGAGACGTTCGTTCATCTAGCACAAAGGGAACGGGTTGCAGGAGAAACTTTTACTCTTGTTTCTCAGTCTGTTTCCTAGTGCCGGTTTGAAGTTCCTGCAGTTTTCACCGTAAAACCGAGTTGGAGCTAGTACCTCCCCATATATATCTATGGAGTGGAGTTTGCAACTGAAAAGAAACTTTGTGTTCCCAACAAGCTAGGTGAAGGACGGCTTTCACACACACTTATCTCTCAGAACTGAGCATGTGGAGAGACGTTCTTTCATCTAGCACAAAGGGAACGGGTTGCAGGAGAAACTTTTACTCTGGTTTCTCAGTCTGTTTCCTAGTGCCGGTTTGAAGTTCCTGCAGTTTTCACTGTAAAACCAAGTTGGAGCTAGTACCTCCCCATATATATGTATGGAGTGGAGTTTGCAAGTGAAAAGAAACTTTGTGTTCCCAACAAGCTAGGTGAAGGGCGGCTTTCACACACACTTATCTCTCAGAACTGAGCATGTGGAGAGACGTTCGTTCATCTAGCACTAAGGGAACGGGTTGCAGGAGAAACTTTTACTCTGGTTTCTCCGTCTGTTTCCTAGTGCCGGTATGAAGTTCCTGCAGTTTTCACTGTAAAACCGAGTTGGAGCTAGTACCTCCCCATATATATGTATGGAGTGGAGTTTGAAACTGAAAAGAAACTTTGTGTTCCCAACAAGCTAGGTGAAGGAAGGCTTTCACACACACTTATCTCTCAGAACTGAGCTTGCGGAGAGACATTCGTTCATCTAGCACAAGGGGAACGGGTTGCAGGAGAAACTTTTACTCTGGTTTCTCAGTCTGTTTCCTAGTGTCGGTTTGATGTTCCTGCAGTTTTCACTGTAAAACCGAGTTGGAGCTAGTACCTCCCCATATATATGTATGGAGTGGAGTTTGCAAGTGAAAAGAAACTTTGTGTTCCCAACAAGCTAGGTGAAGGACGGCTTTCACACACACTTATCTCTCAGAACTGAGCATGCGGAGAGACGTTCGTTCATCTAGCACAAATGGAAAGGGTTGCAGGAGAAACTTTTACTCTGGTTTCTCCGTCTCTTTCCTAGTGCCGGTTTGAAGTTCCTGCAGTTTTCACTGTAATACCGAGTTGGAGCTAGTACCTCCCCATATATATGTATGGAATGGAGTTTGCAAGTGAAAAGAAACTTTGTGTTCCCAACAAGCTAGGTGAAGGACGGCTTTCACACACACTTATCTCTCAGAACTGAGCATGCGGAGAGACGTTCGTTCATCTAGCACAAAGGGAAAGGGTTGCAGAAGAAACTTTTACTCTGGTTTCTCAGTCTGTTTCCTAGTGCCGGTTTGAAGTTCCTGCAGTTTTCACTGTAAAATCGAGTTGGAGCTAGTACCTCCCCATATATATCTATGGAGTGGAGTTTGCAAGTGAAAAGAAACTTTGTGTTCCCAAAAAGCTAGGTGAAGGACGGCTTTCACACACACTTATCTCTCAGAACTGAGCATGTGGAGAGACGTTCGTTCATCTAGCACAAAGGGAACGGGTTGCAGGAGAAACTTTTACTCTGGTTTCTCAGTCTGTTTCCTAGTGCCGGTTTGAAGTTCCTGCAGTTTTCACTGTAAAACCGAGTTGGAACTTGTACCTCCCCATATATATGTATGGAGTGGAGTTTGCAAGTGAAAAGAAACTTTGTGTTCCCAACAAGCTAGGTGAAGGACGGCTTTCACACACACTTATCTCTCAGAACTGAGCATGTGGAGAGACGTTCGTTCATCTAGCACAAAGGGAACGGGTTGCAGAAGAAACTTTTACTCTGGTTTCTCAGTCTGTTTCCTAGTGCCGGTTTGAAGTTCCTGCAGTTTTCACTGTAAAATCGAGTTGGAGCTAGTACCTCCCCATATATATGTATGGAGTGGAGTTTGCAAGTGAAAAGAAACTTTGTGTTCCCAACAAGCTAGGTGAAGGACGGCTTTCACACACACTTATCTCTCAGAACTGAGCATGTGGAGAGACGTTCGTTCATCTAGCACAAAGGGAACGGGTTGCAGTAGAAACTTTTACTCTGGTTTCTCAGTCTGTTTCCTAGTGTCGGTTTGATGTTCCTGCAGTTTTCACTGTAAAACCGAGTTGGAGCTAGTACCTCCCCATATATATGTATGGAGTGGAGTTTGCAAGTGAAAAGAAACTTTGTGTTCCCAACAAGCTAGGTGAAGGACGGCTTTCACACACACTTATCTCTCAGAACTGAGCATGCGGAGAGACGTTCGTTCATCTAGCACAAATGGAAAGGGTTGCAGGAGAAACTTTTACTCTGGTTTCTCCGTCTCTTTCCTAGTGCCGGTTTGAAGTTCCTGCAGTTTTCACTGTAATACCGAGTTGGAGCTAGTACCTCCCCATATATATGTATGGAATGGAGTTTGCAAGTGAAAAGAAACTTTGTGTTCCCAACAAGCTAGGTGAAGGACGGCTTTCACACACACTTATCTCTCAGAACTGAGCATGCGGAGAGACGTTCGTTCATCTAGCACAAAGGGAAAGGGTTGCAGAAGAAACTTTTTCTCTGGTTTCTCAGTCTGTTTCCTAGTGCCGGTTTGAAGTTCCTGCAGTTTTCACTGTAAAATCGAGTTGGAGCTAGTACCTCCCCATATATATCTATGGAGTGGAGTTTGCAAGTGAAAAGAAACTTTGTGTTCCCAAAAAGCTAGGTGAAGGACGGCTTTCACACACACTTATCTCTCAGAACTGAGCATGTGGAGAGACGTTCGTTCATCTAGCACAAAGGGAACGGGTTGCAGGAGAAACTTTTACTCTGGTTTCTCAGTCTGTTTCCTAGTGCCGGTTTGAAGTTCCTGCAGTTTTCACTGTAAAACCGAGTTGGAACTTGTACCTCCCCATATATATGTATGGAGTGGAGTTTGCAAGTGAAAAGAAACTTTGTGTTCCCAACAAGCTAGGTGAAGGACGGCTTTCACACACACTTATCTCTCAGAACTGAGCATGTGGAGAGACGTTCGTTCATCTAGCACAAAGGGAACGGGTTGCAGAAGAAACTTTTACTCTGGTTTCTCAGTCTGTTTCCTAGTGCCGGTTTGAAGTTCCTGCAGTTTTCACTGTAAAATCGAGTTGGAGCTAGTACCTCCCCATATATATGTATGGAGTGGAGTTTGCAAGTGAAAAGAAACTTTGTGTTCCCAACAAGCTAGGTGAAGGACGGCTTTCACACACACTTATCTCTCAGAACTGAGCATGTGGAGAGACGTTCGTTCATCTAGCACAAAGGGAACGGGTTGCAGTAGAAACTTTTACTCTGGTTTCTCAGTCTGTTTCCTAGTGCCGGTTTGAAGTTCCTGCAGTTTTCAGTGTAAAACCGAGTTGGAGCTAGTACCTCCCCATATATATTTATGGAGTGGAGTTTGAAACTGAAAAGAAACTTTGTGTTCCCAACAAGCTAGGTGAAGGAAGGCTTTCACACACACTTATCTCTCAGAACTGAGCTTGCGGAGAGACATTCGTTCATCTAGCACAAGGGGAACGGGTTGCAGGAGAAACTTTTACTCTGGTTTCTCAGTCTGTTTCCTAGTGTCGGTTTGATGTTCCTGCAGTTTTCACTGTAAAACCGAGTTGGAGCTAGTACCTCCCCATATATATGTATGGAGTGGAGTTTGCAAGTGAAAACAAACTTTGTGTTCCCAACAAGCTAGGTGAAGGACGGCTTTCACACACACTTATCTCTCAGAACTGAGCATGCGGAGAGACGTTCGTTCATCTAGCACAAAGGGAACGGGTTGCAGGAGAAACTTTTACTCTTGTTTCTCAGTCTGTTTCCTAGTGCCGGTTTGAAGTTCCTGCAGTTTTCACTGTAAAACCGAGTTGGAGCTAGTACCTCCCCATATATATCTATGGAGTGGAGTTTGCAACTGAAAAGAAACTTTGTGTTCCCAACAAGCTAGGTGAAGGACGGCTTTCACACACACTTATCTCTCAGAACTGAGCAAGTGGAGAGACGTTCGTTCATCTAGCACAAAGGGAACGGGTTGCAGGAGAAACTTTTACTCTGGTTTCTCAGTCTGTTTCCTAGTGCCGGTTTGAAGTTCCTGCAGTTTTCACTGTAAAACCGAGTTGGAGCTAGTACCTCCCCATATATATGTATGGAGTGGAGTTTGCAAGTGAAAAGAAACTTTGTGTTCCCAACAAGCTAGGTGAAGGACGGCTTTCACACACACTTATCTCTCAGAACTGAGCATGCGGAGAGACGTTCGTTCATCTAGCACAAAGGGAACGGGTTGCAGGAGAAACTTTTACTCTGGTTTCTCAGTCTGTTTCCTAGTGCCGGTTTGAATTTCCTGCAGTTTTCACTGTAAAACCGAGTTGGAGCTAGTACCTCCCCATATATATGTATGGAGTGGAGTTTGCAAGTGAAAAGAAACTTTGTGTTCCCAACAAGCTAGGTGAAGGACGGCTTTCACACACACTTATCTCTCAGAACTGAGCATGTGGAGAGACGTTCGTTCATCTAGCACAAAGGGAACGGGTTGCAGGGGAAACTTTTACTCTGGTTTCTCAGTCTGTTTCCTAGTGCCGGTTTGAAGTTCCTGCAGTTTTCACTGTAAAACCGAGTTGGAACTAGTACCTCCCCATATATATGTATGGATTGGAGTTTGAAAATGAAAAAAAACTCTGTGTTCCCAACAAGCTAGGTGAAGGAATTCTTTCACACACACTTATCTCTCAGAACTGAGCATGCTGAAAGACATTCATTCATCTAGCACAAGGGGAACGTGTTGCCGGAGAAACTTTTACTCTGGTTTCTCAGTCTGTTTCCTAGTGCCGGTTTGAAGTTCCTGCAGTTTTCATTGTAAAACCAAGTTGGAGCTATTACCTCCCCATATATATGTATGGATTGGAGTTTGCAAGTGAAAAGAAACTTTGTGTTCCCAACAAGCTAGGTGAAGTACGGCTTTCACACACACTTATCTCTCAGAACTTAGCATGCGGAGAGACGTTCGTTCATCTAGCACAAAGGGAACGGGTTGCAGGAGAAACGTTTACTCTGGTTTCTCCGTCTGTTTCCTAGTGCCGGTTTGAAGTTCCTGCAGTTTTCACTGTAAAACCGAGTTGGAGCTAGTACCTCCCCATATATATGTATGGAGTGGAGATTGCAAGTGAAAAGAAACTTTGTGTTCCCAACAAGCTAGGTGATGGACGGCTTTCACACACACTTATCTCTCAGAACTGAGCATGTGGAGAGACGTTCGTTCATCTAGCACAAAGGGAACGGGTTGCAGGAGAAACTTTTACTCTGGTTTCTCAGTCTGTTTCCTAGTGCCGGTTTGAAGTTCCTGCAGTTTTCACTGTAAAACCGAGTTGGAGCTAGTACCTCCCCATATATATGTATGGAGTGGAGTTTGCAAGTGAAAAGAAACTTTGTGTTCCCAACAAGCTAGGTGAAGGACGGCTTTCACACACACTTTTCTCTCAGAACTGAGCATGTGGAGAGACGTTCGTTCATCTAGCACAAAGGGAACGGGTTGCAGGAGAAACTTTTACTCTGGTTTCTCAGTCTGTTTCCTAGTGCCGGTTTGAAGTTCCTGCAGTTTTCACTGTAAAACCGAGTTGGAGCTAGTACCTCCCCATATATATGTATGGAGTGGAGTTTGAAACTGAAAAGAAACTTTGTGTTCCCAACAAGCTAGGTGAAGGAAGGCTTTCACACACACTTATCTCTCAGAACTGAGCATGCGGAGAGACATTCGTTCATGTAGCACAAGGGGAACGGGTTGCAGGAGAAACTTTTACTCTGGTTTCTCAGTCTGTTTCCTAGTGTCGGTTTGAAGTTCCTGCAGTTTTCACTGTAAAACCGAGTTGGAGCTAGTACCTCCCCATATATATGTATGGATTGGAGTTTGCAAGTGAAAAGAAACTTTGTGTTCCCAACAAGCTAGGTGAAGGACGGCTTTCACACACACTTACCTCTCAGAACTGAGCATGTGGAGAGACGTTCGTTCATCTAGCACAAAGGGAACGGGTTGCAGGGGAAACTTTTACTCTGGTTTCTCAGTCTGTTTCCTAGTGCCGGTTTGAAGTTCCTGCAGTTTTCACTGTAAAACCGAGTTGGAGCTCGTACCTCCCCATATATATGTATGGAGTGGAGTTTGAAAATGAAAAGAAACTTTGTGTTCCCAACAAGCTAGGTGAAGGAAGGCTTTCACACACACTTATCTCTCAGAACTGAGCATGCGGAGAGACATTCATTCATCTAGCACAAGGGGAACGGGTTGCAGGAGAAACTTTTACTCTGGTTTCTCCGTCTGTTTCCTAGTGCCGGTTTGAAGTTCCTGCAGTTTTCACTGTAAAACCAAGTTGGAGCTAGTACCTCCCCATATATATGTATGGATTGGAGTTTGCAAGTGAAAAGAAACTTTGTGTTCCCAACAAGCTAGGTGAAGTACGGCTTTCACACACACTTATCTCTCAGAACTGAGCATGCGGAGAGACGTTCGTTCATCTAGCACAAAGGGAACGGGTTGCAGGAGAAACTTTTACTCTGGTTTCTCAGTCTGTTTCCTAGTGCCGGTTTGAAGTTCCTGCAGTTTTCACTGTAAAACCGAGTTGGAGCTAGTACCTCCCCATATATATGTATGGAGTGGAGTTTGCAAGTGAAAAGAAACTTTGTGTTCCCAACAAGCTAGGTGAAGGACGGCTTTCACACACACTTATCTCTCAGAACTGAGCATGTGGAGAGACGTTCGTTCATCTAGCACAAAGGGAACGGGTTGCAGGGGAAACTTTTACTCTGGTTTCTCAGTCTGTTTGCTAGTGCCAGTTTGAAGTTCCTGCAGTTTTCACTGTAAAACCGAGTTGGAGCTAGTACCTCCCCTTATATATGTATGGAGTGGAGTTTGAAAATGAAAAGAAACTTTGTGTTCCCAACAAGCTAGGTGAAGGAATTCTTTCACACACACTTATCTCTCAGAACTGAGCATGCGGAGAGACATTCATTCATCTAGCACAAGGGGAACGGGTTGCCGGAGAAACTTTTACTCTGGTTTCTCAGTCTGTTTCCTAGTGCCGGTTTGAAGTTCCTGCAGTTTTCACTGTAAAACCAAGTTGGAGCTAGTACCTCCCCATATATATGTATGGATTGGAGTTTGCAATTGAAAAGAAACTTTGTGTTCCCAACAAGCTAGGTGAAGTACGGCTTTCACACACACTTATCTCTCAGAACTGAGCATGCGGAGAGACGTTCGTTCATCTAGCACAAAGGGAACGGGTTGCAGGAGAAACTTTTACTCTGGTTTCTCAGTCTGTTTCCTAGTGCCGGTTTGAAGTTCCTGCAGTTTTCACTGTAAAACCGAGTTGGAGCTAGTACCTCCCCATATATATGTATGGAGTGGAGTTTGCAAGTGAAAAGAAACTTTGTGTTCCCAACAAGCTAGGTGAAGGACGGCTTTCACACACACTTATCTCTCAGAACTGAGCATGTGGAGAGACGTTAGTTCATCTAGCACAAAGGGAACGGGTTGCAGGGGAAACTTTTACTCTGGTTTCTCAGTCTGTTTGCTAGTGCCGGTTTGAAGTTCCTGCAATTTTCACTGTAAAACCGAGTTGGAGCTAGTACCTCCCCTTATATATGTATGGAGTGGAGTTTGAAAATGAAAAGAAACTTTGTGTTCCCAACAAGCTAGGTGAAGGAATTCTTTCACACACACTTATCTCTCAGAACTGAGCATGCGGAGAGACATTCTTTCATCTAGCACAAGGGGAACGGGTTGCCGGAGAAACTTTTACTCTGGTTTCTCAGTCTGTTTCCTAGTGCCGGTTTGAAGTTCCTGCAGTTTTCACTGTAAAACCAAGTTGGAGCTAGTACCTCCCCATATATATGTATGGATTGGAGTTTGCAAGTTAAAAGAAACTTTGTGTTCCCAACAAGCTTGGTGAAGGACGGCTTTCACACACACTTATCTCTCAGAACTGAGCATGCGGAGAGACGTTCGTTCATCTAGCACAAAGGGAACGGGTTGCAGGAGAAACTTTTACTCTGGTTTCTCCGTCTGTTTCCTAGTGCCGGTTTGAAGTTCCTGCAGTTTTCACTGTAAAACCGAGTTGGAGCTAGTACCTCCCCATATATATCTATGGAGTGGAGTTTGCAAGTGAAAAGAAACTTTGTGTTCCCAACAAGCTAGGTGAAGGACGGCTTTCACACACACTTATCTCTCAGAACTGAGCATGTGGAGAGACGTACGTTCATCTAGCACAAAGGGAACGGGTTGCAGGAGAAACTTTTACTCTGGTTTCTCCGTCTGTTTCCTAGTGCCGGTTTGAAATTCCTGCAGTTTTCACTGTAAAACCAAGTTGGAGCTAGTACCTCCCCATATATATGTATGGAGTGGAGTTTGCAAGTGAAAAGAAACTTTGTGTTCCCAACAAGCTAGGGGAAGGGCGGCTTTCACACACACTTATCTCTCAGAACTGAGCATGTGGAGAGACGTTCGTTCATCTAGCACAAAGGGAACGGGTTGCAGGAGAAACTTTTACTCTGGTTTCTCCGTCTGTTTCCTAGTGCCGGTTTGAAGTTCCTGCAGTTTTCACTGTAAAACCGAGTTGGAGCTAGTACCTCCCCATATACATGTATGGATTGGAGTTTGCAAGTGAAAAGAAACTTTGTGTTCCCAACAAGCTAGGTGAAGGACGGCTTTCACACACACTTATCTCTCAGAACTGAGCATGTGGAGAGACGTTCGTTCATCTAGCACAAAGGGAACGGGTTGCAGGAGAAACTTTTTCTGGTTTCTCAGTCTGTTTCCTAGTGCCGGTTTGAAGTTCCTGCAGTTTTCACTGTAAAACCGAGTTGGAGCTAGTACCTCCCCATATATATCTATGGAGTGGAGGTGGCAAGTGAAAAGAAACTTTGTGTTCCCAAAAAGCTAGGTGAAGTACGGCTTTCACACACACTTATCTCTCAGAACTGAGCATGTGGAGAGACGTTCGTTCATCTAGCACAAAGGGAACGGGTTGCAGGAGAAACTTTTACTCTGGATTCTCAGTCTGTTTCCTAGTGCCGGTTTGAAGTTCCTGCAGTTTTCACTGTAAAACCGAGTTGGATCTAGAACCTCCCCATATATATGTATGGAGTGGAGTTTGCAAGTGAAAAGAAACTTTGTGTTCCCAACAAGCTAGGTGAAGGACGGCTTTCACACACACTTATCTCTCAGAACTGAGCATGTGGAGAGACTTTCGTTCATCTAGCACAAAGGGAACGGGTTGCAGGGGAAACTTTTACTCTGGTTTCTCAGTCTGTTTCCTAGTGCCGGTTTGAAGTTCCTGCAGTTTTCACTGTAAAACCGAGTTGGAGCTAGTACCTCCCCATATATATGTATGGATTGGAGTTTGCAAGTGAAAAGAAACTTTGTGTTCCCAACAAGCTAGGTGAACTACGGCTTTCACACACACTTATCTCTCAGAACTGAGCATACGGAGAGACGTTCGTTCATCTAGCACAAAGGGAACGGGTTGCAGGAGAAACTTTTACTCTGGTTTCTCAGTCTGTTTCCTAGTGCCGGTTTGAAGTTCCTGCAGTTTTCACTGTAAAACCGAGTTGGAGCTAGAACCTCCCCATATATATGTATGGAGTGGAGTTTGCAAGTGAAAAGAAACTTTGTGTTCCCAACAAGCTAGGTGAAGGACGGCTTTCACACACACTTATCTCTCAGAACTGAGCATGTGGAGAGACGTTCGTTCATCTAGCACAAAGGGAACGGGTTGCAGGGGAAACTTTTACTCTGGTTTCTCAGTCTGTTTGCTAGTGCCGGTTTGAAGTTCCTGCAGTTTTCACTGTAAAACCGAGTTGGAGCTAGTACCTCCCCTTATATATGTATGGAGTGGAGTTTGAAAATGAAAAGAAACTTTGTGTTCCCAACAAGCTAGGTGAAGGAATTCTTTCACACACACTTATCTCTCAGAACTGAGCATGCGGAGAGACATTCATTCATCTAGCACAAGGGGAACGGGTTGCCAGAGAAACTATTACTCTGGTCTCTCAGTCTGTTTCCTAGTGCCGGTTTGAAGTTCCTGCAGTTTTCACTGTAAAACCGAGTTGGAGCTAGTACCTCCCCATATATATGTATGGATTGGTGTTTGCAAGTGAAAAGAAACTTTGTGTTCCCAACAAGCTAGGTGAAGGACGGCTTTCACACACACTTATCTCTCAGAACTGAGCATGCGGAGAGACGTTCGTTCATCTAGCACAAAGGGAACGGGTTGCAGGAGAAACTTTTACTCTGGTTTCTCAGTCTGTTTCCTAGTGCCGGTTTGAAGTTCCTGCAGTTTTCACTGTAAAACCGAGTTGGAGCTAGTACCTCCCCATATATATCTATGGAGTGGAGTTTGCAAGTGAAAAGAAACTTTGTGTTCCCAACAAGCTAGGTGAAGGGCGGCTTTCACACACACTTATCTCTCAGAACTGAGCATGTGGAGAGACGTTCGTTCATCTAGCACAAAGGGAACTGGTTGCAGGAGAAACTTTTACTCTGGTTTCTCCGTCTGTTTCCTAGTGCCGGTTTGAAGTTCCTGCAGTTTTCACTGTAAAACCGAGTTGGAGCTAGTACCTCCCCATATATATGTATGGAGTGGAGTTTGCAAGTGAAAAGAAACTTTGTGTTCCCAACAAGCTAGGTGAAGGACGGCTTTCACACACACTTATCTCTCAGAACTGAGCCTGTGGAGAGACTTTCGTTCATCTAGCACAAAGGGAACGGGTTGCAGGGGAAACTTTTACTCTGGTTTCTCAGTCTGTTTCCTAGTGCCGGTTTGAAGTTCCTGCAGTTTTCACTGTAAAACCGAGTTGGAGCTAATACCTCCCCATATACATGTATGGATTGGAGTTTGCAAGTGAAAAGAAACTTTGTGTTCCCAACAAGCTAGGTGAAGAACGGCTTTCACACACACTTATCTCTCAGAACTGAGCATGTGGAGAGACGTTCGTTCATCTAGCACAAAGGGAACGGGTTGCAGGAGAAACTTTTTCTGGTTTCTCAGTCTGTTTCCTAGTGCCGGTTTGAAGTTCCTGCAGTTTTCACTGTAAAACCAAGTTGGAGCTAGTACCTCCCCGTATATATGTATGGATTGGAGTTTGCAAGTGAAAAGAAACTTTGTGTTCCCAACAAGCTAGGTGAACTACGGCTTTCACACACACTTATCTCTCAGAACTGAGCATGCGGAGAGACGTTCGTTCATCTAGCACAAAGGGAACGGGTTGCAGGAGAAACTTTTACTCTGGATTCTCAGTCTGTTTCCTAGTGCCGGTTTGAAGTTCCTGCAGTTTTCACTGTAAAACCGAGTTGGAGCTAGTACCTCCCCATATATATGTATGGAGTGGAGTTTGCAAGTGAAAAGAAACTTTGTGTTCCCAACAAGCTAGGTGAAGGACGGCTTTCACACACACTTATCTCTCAGAACTGAGCATGTGGAGAGACGTTCGTTCATCTAGCACAAAGGGAACGGGTTGCAGGGGAAACTTTTACTCTGGTTTCTCAGTCTGTTTCCTAGTGCCGGTTTGAAGTTCCTGCAGTTTTCACTGTAAAACCGAGTTGGAGCTAGTACCTCCCCATATATATGTATGGAGTGGAGTTTGAAACTGAAAAGAAACTTTGTGTTCCCAACAAGCTAGGTGAAGGACGGCTTTCACACACACTTATCTCTCAGAACTGAGCATGCGGAGAGACATTAGTTCATCTAGCACAAGGGGAACGGGTTGCAGGAGAAACTTTTACTCTGGTTTCTTAGTCTGTTTCCTAGTGTCGGTTTGAAGTTCCTGCAGTTTTCACTGTAAAACCGAGTTGGAGCTAGTACCTCCCCATATATATGTATGGAGTGGAGTTTGCAATTGAAAAGAAACTTTGTGTTCCCAACAAGCTAGGTGAAGGACGGCTTTCACACACACTTATCTCTCAGAACTGAGCATGCGGAGAGACGTTCGTTCATCTAGCACAAAGGGAACGGGTTGCAGGAGAAACTTTTACTCTGGTTTCTCCGTCTGTTTCCTAGTGCCGGTTTGAAGTTCCTGCAGTTTTCACTGTAAAACCGAGTTGGAGCTAGTACCTCCGCATATATATGTATGGAGTGGAGTTTGCAAGTGAAAAGAAACTTTGTGTTCCCAACAAGCTAGGTGAAGGGCGGCTTTCACACACACTTATCTCTCAGAACTGAGCATGTGGAGAGACGTTCGTTCATCTAGCACAAAAGGAACGGGTTGCAGGAGAAAGTTTTACTCTGGTTTCTCAGTCTGTTTCCTAGTGCCGGTTTGAAGTTCCTGCAGTTTTCACTGTAAAACCGAGTTGGAGCTAGTACCTCCCCATATACATGTATGGATTGGAGTTTGCAAGTGAAAAGAAACTTTGTGTTCCCAACAAGCAAGGTGAAGGACGGCTTTCACACACACTTATCTCTCAGAAATGAGCACGTGGAGAAACGTTCTTTCATCTAGCACAAAGGGAACGGGTTGCAGGAGAAACTTTTTCTGGTTTCTCAGTCTGTTTCCTAGTGCCGGTTTGAAGTTCCTGCAGTTTTCACTGTAAAACCGAGTTGGATCTAGTACCTCCCCATATATATCTATGGAGTGGAGGTTGCAAGTGAAAAGAAACTTTGTGTTCCCAACAAGCTAGGTGAAGGACGGCTTTCACACACACTTATCTCTCAGAACTGAGCATGTGGAGAGACTTTCGTTCATCTAGCACAAAGGGAACGGGTTGCAGGAGAAACTTTTACTCTGGTTTCTCAGTCTGTTTCCTAGTGCCGGTTTGAAGTTCCTGCAGTTTTCACTGTAAAACCGAGTTGGATCTAGTACCTCCCCATATATATGTATGGAGTGGAGTTTGCAAGTGAAAAGAAACTTTGTGTTCCCAACAAGCTAGGTGAAGGACGGCTTTCACACACACTTATCTCTCAGAACTGAGCATGTGGAGAGACGTTCGTTCATCTAGCACAAGGGGAACGGGTTGCCGGAGAAACTTTTACTCTGGTTTCTCAGTCTGTTTCCTAGTGTCGGTTTGAAGTTCCTGCAGTTTTCACTGTAAAACCGAGTTGGAGCTAGTACCTCCCCATATATATGTATGGAGTGGAGTTTGAAACTGAAAAGAAACTTTGTGTTCCCAACAAGCTAGGTGAAGTACATCTTTCACACACACTTATCTCTCAGAACTGAGCATGCGGAGAGACATTCATTCATCTAGCACAAGGGGAACGGGTTGCCGGAGAAACTTTTACTCTGGTTTCTCAGTCTGTTTCCTAGTGCCGGTTTGAAGTTCCTGCAGTTTTCACTGTAAAACCAAGTTGGAGCTAGTACCTCCCCATATATATGTATGGATTGGAGTTTGCAAGTGAAAAGAAACTTTGTGTTCCCAACAAGCTAGGTGAAGGACGGCTTTCACACACACTTATCTCTCAGAACTGAGCACGTGGAGAAACGTTCGTTCATCTAGCACAAAGGGAACGGGTTGCAGGAGAAACTTTTTCTGGTTTCTCAGTCTGTTTCCTAGTGCCGGTTTGAAGTTCCTGCAGTTTTCACTGTAAAACCGAGTTGGATCTAGTACCTCCCCATATATATCTATGGAGTGGAGGTTGCAAGTGAAAAGAAACTTTGTGTTCCCAAAAAGCTAGGTAAAGTACGGCTTTCACACACACTTATCTCTCAGAACTGAGCATGTGGAGAGACGTTCGTTCATCTAGCACAAAGGGAACGGGTTGCAGGAGAAACTTTTACTCTGGTTTCTCAGTCTGTTTCCTAGTGCCGGTTTGAAGTTCCTGCAGTTTTCACTGTAAAACCGAGTTGGATCTAGTACCTCCCCATATATATGTATGGAGTGGAGTTGGCAAGTGAAAAGAAACTTTGTGTTCCCAACAAGCTAGGTGAAGGACGGCTTTCACACACACTTATCTCTCAGAACTGAGCATGTGGAGAGACGTTCGTTCATCTAGCACAAGGGGAACGGGTTGCCGGAGAAACTTTTACTCTGGTTTCTCAGTCTGTTTCCTAGTGTCGGTTTGAAGTTCCTGCAGTTTTCACTGTAAAACCGAGTTGGAGCTAGTACCTCCCCATATATATGTATGGAGTGGAGTTTGCAAGTTAAAAGAAACTTTGTGTTCCCAACAAGCTAGGTGAAGTACATCTTTCACACACACTTATCTCTCAGAACTGAGCATGCGGAGAGACATTCATTCATCTAGCACAAGGGGAACGGGTTGCCGGAGAAACTTTTACTCTGGTTTCTCAGTCTGTTTCCTAGTGCCGGTTTGAAGTTCCTGCAGTTTTCACTGTAAAACCAAGTTGGAGCTAGTACCTCCCCATATATATGTATGGATTGGAGTTTGCAAGTGAAAAGAAACTTTGTGTTCCCAACAAGCTAGGTGAAGGACGGCTTTCACACACACTTATCTCTCAGAACTGAGCATGCGGAGAGACGTTCGTTCATCTAGCACAAAGGGAACGGGTTGCAGGAGAAACTTTTACTCTGGTTTCTCAGTCTGTTTCCTAGTGCCGGTTTGAAGTTCCTGCAGTTTTCACTGTAAAACCGAGTTGGAGCTAGTACCTCCCCATATATATGTATGGAGTGGAGTTTGCAAGTGAAAAGAAACTTTGTGTTCCCAACAAGCTAGGTGAAGGACTGCTTTCACACACACTTATCTCTCAGAACTGAGCATGCGGAGAGACGTTCGTTCATCTAGCACAAAGGGAACGGGTTGCAGGAGAAACTTTTACTCTGGTTTCTCAGTCTGTTTCCTAGTGCCGGTTTGAAGTTCCTGCAGTTTTCACTGTAAAACCGAGTTGGAGCTAGTACCTCCCCATATATATGTATGGAGTGGAGTTTGCAAGTGAAAAGAAACTTTGTGTTCCCAACAAGCTAGGTGAAGGGCGGCTTTCACACACACTTATCTCTCAGAACTGAGCATGTGGAGAGACTTTCGTTCATCTAGCACAAAGGGAACGGGTTGCAGGAGAAACTTTTACTCTGGTTTCTCAGTCTGTTTCCTAGTGCCGGTTTGAAGTTCCTGCAGTTTTCACTGTAAAACCGAGTTGGAGCTAATACCTCCCCATATACATGTATGGATTGGAGTTTGCAAGTGAAAAGAAACTTTGTGTTCCCAACAAGCTATGTGAAGAACGGCTTTCACACACACTTATCTCTCAGAACTGAGCATGTGGAGAGACGTTCGTTCATCTAGCACAAAGGGAACGGGTTGCAGGAGAAACTTTTTCTGGTTTCTCAGTCTGTTTCCTAGTGCCGGTTTGAAGTTCCTGCAGTTTTCACTGTTAAACCAAGTTGGAGCTAGTACCTCCCCGTATATATGTATGGATTGGAGTTTGCAAGTGAAAAGAAACTTTGTGTTCCCAACAAGCTAGGTGAACTACGGCTTTCAAACACACTTATCTCTCAGAACTGAGCATGCGGAGAGACGTTCGTTCATCTAGCACAAAGGGAACGGGTTGCAGGAGAAACTTTTACTCTGGATTCTCAGTCTGTTTCCTAGTGCCGGTTTGAAGTTCCTGCAGTTTTCACTGTAAAACCGAGTTGGAGCTAGTACCTCCCCATATATATGTATGGAGTGGAGTTTGCAAGTGAAAAGAAACTTTGTGTTCCCAACAAGCTAGGTGAAGGACGGCTTTCACACACACTTATCTCTCAGAACTGAGCATGTGGAGAGACGTTCGTTCATCTAGCACAAAGGGAACGGGTTGCAGGGGAAACTTTTACTCTGGTTTCTCAGTCTGTTTCCTAGTGCCGGTTTGAAGTTCCTGCAGTTTTCACTGTAAAACCGAGTTGGAGCTAGTACCTCCCCATATATATGTATGGAGTGGAGTTTGAAACTGAAAAGAAACTTTGTGTTCCCAACAAGCTAGGTGAAGGACGGCTTTCACACACACTTATCTCTCAGAACTGAGCATGCGGAGAGACATTAGTTCATCTAGCACAAGGGGAACGGGTTGCAGGAGAAACTTTTACTCTGGTTTCTTAGTCTGTTTCCTAGTGTCGGTTTGAAGTTCCTGCAGTTTTCACTGTAAAACCGAGTTGGAGCTAGTACCTCCCCATATATATGTATGGAGTGGAGTTTGCAATTGAAAAGAAACTTTGTGTTCCCAACAAGCTAGGTGAAGGACGGCTTTCACACACACTTATCTCTCAGAACTGAGCATGCGGAGAGACGTTCGTTCATCTAGCACAAAGGGAACGGGTTGCAGGAGAAACTTTTACTCTGGTTTCTCCGTCTGTTTCCTAGTGCCGGTTTGAAGTTCCTGCAGTTTTCACTGTAAAACCGAGTTGGAGCTAGTACCTCCCCATATATATGTATGGAGTGGAGTTTGCAAGTGAAAAGAAACTTTGTGTTCCCAACAAGCTAGGTGAAGGGCGGCTTTCACACACACTTATCTCTCAGAACTGAGCATGTGGAGAGACGTTCGTTCATCTAGCACAAAAGGAACGGGTTGCAGGAGAAACTTTTACTCTGGTTTCTCAGTCTGTTTCCTAGTGCCGGTTTGAAGTTCCTGCAGTTTTCACTGTAAAACCGAGTTGGAGCTAGTACCTCCCCATATACATGTATGGATTGGAGTTTGCAAGTGAAAAGAAACTTTGTGTTCCCAACAAGCTATGTGAAGAACGGCTTTCACACACACTTATCTCTCAGAACTGAGCATGTGGAGAGACGTTCGTTCATCTAGCACAAAGGGAACGGGTTGCAGGAGAAACTTTTTCTGGTTTCTCAGTCTGTTTCCTAGTGCCGGTTTGAAGTTCCTGCAGTTTTCACTGTTAAACCAAGTTGGAGCTAGTACCTCCCCGTATATATGTATGGATTGGAGTTTGCAAGTGAAAAGAAACTTTGTGTTCCCAACAAGCTAGGTGAACTACGGCTTTCAAACACACTTATCTCTCAGAACTGAGCATGCGGAGAGACGTTCGTTCATCTAGCACAAAGGGAACGGGTTGCAGGAGAAACTTTTACTCTGGATTCTCAGTCTGTTTCCTAGTGCCGGTTTGAAGTTCCTGCAGTTTTCACTGTAAAACCGAGTTGGAGCTAGTACCTCCCCATATATATGTATGGAGTGGAGTTTGCAAGTGAAAAGAAACTTTGTGTTCCCAACAAGCTAGGTGAAGGACGGCTTTGACACACACTTATCTCTCAGAACTGAGCATGTGGAGAGACGTTCGTTCATCTAGCACAAAGGGAACGGGTTGCAGGGGAAACTTTTACTCTGGTTTCTCAGTCTGTTTCCTAGTGCCGGTTTGAAGTTCCTGCAGTTTTCACTGTAAAACCGAGTTGGAGCTAGTACCTCCCCATATATATGTATGGAGTGGAGTTTGAAACTGAAAAGAAACTTTGTGTTCCCAACAAGCTAGGTGAAGGACGGCTTTCACACACACTTATCTCTCAGAACTGAGCATGCGGAGAGACATTAGTTCATCTAGCACAAGGGGAACGGGTTGCAGGAGAAACTTTTACTCTGGTTTCTTAGTCTGTTTCCTAGTGTCGGTTTGAAGTTCCTGCAGTTTTCACTGTAAAACCGAGTTGGAGCTAATACCTCCCCATATACATGTATGGATTGGAGTTTGCAAGTGAAAAGAAACTTTGTGTTCCCAACAAGCTATGTGAAGAACGGCTTTCACACACACTTATCTCTCAGAACTGAGCATGTGGAGAGACGTTCGTTCATCTAGCACAAAGGGAACGGGTTGCAGGAGAAACTTTTTCTGGTTTCTCAGTCTGTTTCCTAGTGCCGGTTTGAAGTTCCTGCAGTTTTCACTGTTAAACCAAGTTGGAGCTAGTACCTCCCCGTATATATGTATGGATTGGAGTTTGCAAGTGAAAAGAAACTTTGTGTTCCCAACAAGCTAGGTGAACTACGGCTTTCAAACACACTTATCTCTCAGAACTGAGCATGCGGAGAGACGTTCGTTCATCTAGCACAAAGGGAACGGGTTGCAGGAGAAACTTTTACTCTGGATTCTCAGTCTGTTTCCTAGTGCCGGTTTGAAGTTCCTGCAGTTTTCACTGTAAAACCGAGTTGGAGCTAGTACCTCCCCATATATATGTATGGAGTGGAGTTTGCAAGTGAAAAGAAACTTTGTGTTCCCAACAAGCTAGGTGAAGGACGGCTTTCACACACACTTATCTCTCAGAACTGAGCATGTGGAGAGACGTTCGTTCATCTAGCACAAAGGGAACGGGTTGCAGGGGAAACTTTTACTCTGGTTTCTCAGTCTGTTTCCTAGTGCCGGTTTGAAGTTCCTGCAGTTTTCACTGTAAAACCGAGTTGGAGCTAGTACCTCCCCATATATATGTATGGAGTGGAGTTTGAAACTGAAAAGAAACTTTGTGTTCCCAACAAGCTAGGTGAAGGACGGCTTTCACACACACTTATCTCTCAGAACTGAGCATGCGGAGAGACATTAGTTCATCTAGCACAAGGGGAACGGGTTGCAGGAGAAACTTTTACTCTGGTTTCTTAGTCTGTTTCCTAGTGTCGGTTTGAAGTTCCTGCAGTTTTCACTGTAAAACCGAGTTGGAGCTAGTACCTCCCCATATATATGTATGGAGTGGAGTTTGCAATTGAAAAGAAACTTTGTGTTCCCAACAAGCTAGGTGAAGGACGGCTTTCACACACACTTATCTCTCAGAACTGAGCATGCGGAGAGACGTTCGTTCATCTAGCACAAAGGGAACGGGTTGCAGGAGAAACTTTTACTCTGGTTTCTCCGTCTGTTTCCTAGTGCCGGTTTGAAGTTCCTGCAGTTTTCACTGTAAAACCGAGTTGGAGCTAGTACCTCCCCATATATATGTATGGAGTGGAGTTTGCAAGTGAAAAGAAACTTTGTGTTCCCAACAAGCTAGGTGAAGGGCGGCTTTCACACACACTTATCTCTCAGAACTGAGCATGTGGAGAGACGTTCGTTCATCTAGCACAAAAGGAACGGGTTGCAGGAGAAACTTTTACTCTGGTTTCTCAGTCTGTTTCCTAGTGCCGGTTTGAAGTTCCTGCAGTTTTCACTGTAAAACCGAGTTGGAGCTAGTACCTCCCCATATACATGTATGGATTGGAGTTTGCAAGTGAAAAGAAACTTTGTGTTCCCAACAAGCTATGTGAAGAACGGCTTTCACACACACTTATCTCTCAGAACTGAGCATGTGGAGAGACGTTCGTTCATCTAGCACAAAGGGAACGGGTTGCAGGAGAAACTTTTTCTGGTTTCTCAGTCTGTTTCCTAGTGCCGGTTTGAAGTTCCTGCAGTTTTCACTGTTAAACCAAGTTGGAGCTAGTACCTCCCCGTATATATGTATGGATTGGAGTTTGCAAGTGAAAAGAAACTTTGTGTTCCCAACAAGCTAGGTGAACTACGGCTTTCAAACACACTTATCTCTCAGAACTGAGCATGCGGAGAGACGTTCGTTCATCTAGCACAAAGGGAACGGGTTGCAGGAGAAACTTTTACTCTGGATTCTCAGTCTGTTTCCTAGTGCCGGTTTGAAGTTCCTGCAGTTTTCACTGTAAAACCGAGTTGGAGCTAGTACCTCCCCATATATATGTATGGAGTGGAGTTTGCAAGTGAAAAGAAACTTTGTGTTCCCAACAAGCTAGGTGAAGGACGGCTTTGACACACACTTATCTCTCAGAACTGAGCATGTGGAGAGACGTTCGTTCATCTAGCACAAAGGGAACGGGTTGCAGGGGAAACTTTTACTCTGGTTTCTCAGTCTGTTTCCTAGTGCCGGTTTGAAGTTCCTGCAGTTTTCACTGTAAAACCGAGTTGGAGCTAGTACCTCCCCATATATATGTATGGAGTGGAGTTTGAAACTGAAAAGAAACTTTGTGTTCCCAACAAGCTAGGTGAAGGACGGCTTTCACACACACTTATCTCTCAGAACTGAGCATGCGGAGAGACATTAGTTCATCTAGCACAAGGGGAACGGGTTGCAGGAGAAACTTTTACTCTGGTTTCTTAGTCTGTTTCCTAGTGTCGGTTTGAAGTTCCTGCAGTTTTCACTGTAAAACCGAGTTGGAGCTAGTACCTCCCCATATATATGTATGGAGTGGAGTTTGCAATTGAAAAGAAACTTTGTGTTCCCAACAAGCTAGGTGAAGGACGGCTTTCACACACACTTATCTCTCAGAACTGAGCATGCGGAGAGACGTTCGTTCATCTAGCACAAAGGGAACGGGTTGCAGGAGAAACTTTTACTCTGGTTTCTCCGTCTGTTTCCTAGTGCCGGTTTGAAGTTCCTGCAGTTTTCACTGTAAAACCGAGTTGGAGCTAGTACCTCCCCATATATATGTATGGAGTGGAGTTTGCAAGTGAAAAGAAACTTTGTGTTCCCAACAAGCTAGGTGAAGGGCGGCTTTCACACACACTTATCTCTCAGAACTGAGCATGTGGAGAGACGTTCGTTCATCTAGCACAAAAGGAACGGGTTGCAGGAGAAACTTTTACTCTGGTTTCTCAGTCTGTTTCCTAGTGCCGGTTTGAAGTTCCTGCAGTTTTCACTGTAAAACCGAGTTGGAGCTAGTACCTCCCCATATACATGTATGGATTGGAGTTTGCAAGTGAAAAGAAACTTTGTGTTCCCAACAAGCTAGGTGAAGGACGGCTTTCACACACACTTATCTCTCAGAACTGAGCACGTGGAGAAACGTTCGTTCATCTAGCACAAAGGGAACGGGTTGCAGGAGAAACTTTTTCTGGTTTCTCAGTCTGTTTCCTAGTGCCGGTTTGAAGTTCCTGCAGTTTTCACTGTAAAACCGAGTTGGATCTAGTACCTCCCCATGTATATCTATGGAGTGGAGGTTGCAAGTGAAAAGAAACTTTGTGTTCCCAAAAAGCTAGGTTAAGTACGGCTTTCACACACACTTATCTCTCAGAACTGAGCATGTGGAGAGACGTTCGTTCATCTAGCACAAAGGGAACGGGTTGCAGGAGAAACTTTTACTCTGGTTTCTCAGTCTGTTTCCTAGTGCCGGTTTGAAGTTCCTGCAGTTTTCACTGTAAAACCGAGTTGGATCTAGTACCTCCCCATATATATGTATGGAGTGGAGTTTGCAAGTGAAAAGAAACTTTGTGTTCCCAACAAGCTAGGTGAAGGACGGCTTTCACACACACTTATCTCTCAGAACTGAGCATGTGGAGAGACGTTCGTTCATCTAGCACAAGGGGAACGGGTTGCCGGAGAAACTTTTACTCTGGTTTCTCAGTCTGTTTCCTAGTGCCGGTTTGAAGTTCCTGCAGTTTTCACTGTAAAACCAAGTTGGAGCTAGTACCTCCCCATATATATGTATGGATTGGAGTTTGCAAGTGAAAAGAAACTTTGTGTTCCCAACAAGCTAGGTGAAGGACGGCTTTCACACACACTTATCTCTCAGAACTGAGCATGCGGAGAGACGTTCGTTCATCTAGCACAAAGGGAACGGGTTGCAGGAGAAACTTTTACTCTGGTTTCTCCGTCTGTTTCCTAGTGCCGGTTTGAAGTTCCTGCAGTTTTCACTGTAAAACCGAGTTGGAGCTAGTACCTCCCCATATATATCTATGGAGTGGAGTTTGCAAGTGAAAAGAAACTTTGTGTTCCCAACAAGCTAGGTGAAGGACGGCTTTCACACACACTTATCTCTCAGAACTGAGCATGTGGAGAGACGTTCGTTCATCTAGCACAAAGGGAACGGGTTGCAGGAGAAACTTTTACTCTGGTTTCTCCGTCTGTTTCCTAGTGCCGGTTTGAAATTCCTGCAATTTTCACTGTAAAACCAAGTTGGAGCTAGTACCTCCCCATATATATGTATGGAGTGGAGTTTGCAAGTGAAAAGAAACTTTGTGTTCCCAACAAGCTAGGTGAAGGGCGGCTTTCACACACACTTATCTCTCAGAACTGAGCATGTGGAGAGACTTTCGTTCATCTAGCACAAAGGGAACGGGTTGCAGGAGAAACTTTTACTCTGGTTTCTCCGTCTGTTTCCTAGTGCCGGTTTGAAGTTCCTGCAGTTTTCACTGTAAAACCGAGTTGGAGCTAGTACCTCCCCATATACATGTATGGATTGGAGTTTGCAAGTGAAAAGAAACTTTGTGTTCCCAACAAGCTAGGTGAAGGACGGCTTTCACACACACTTATCTCTCAGAACTGAGCATGTGGAGAGACGTTCGTTCATCTAGCACAAAGGGAACGGGTTGCAGGAGAAACTTTTTCTGGTTTCTCAGTCTGTTTCCTAGTGCCGGTTTGAAGTTCCTGCAGTTTTCACTGTAAAACCGAGTTGGAGCTAGTACCTCCCCATATATATCTATGGAGTGGAGGTTGCAAGTGAAAAGAAACTTTGTGTTCCCAAAAAGCTAGGTGAAGTACGGCTTTCACACACACTTATCTCTCAGAACTGAGCATGTGGAGAGACGTTCGTTCATCTAGCACAAAGGGAACGGGTTGCAGGAGAAACTTTTACTCTGGATTCTCAGTCTGTTTCCTAGTGCCGGTTTGAAGTTCCTGCAGTTTTCACTGTAAAACCGAGTTGGATCTAGTACCTCCCCATATATATGTATGGAGTGGAGTTTGCAAGTGAAAAGAAACTTTGTGTTCCCAACAAGCTAGGTGAAGGACGGCTTTCACACACACTTATCTCTCAGAACTGAGCATGTGGAGAGACTTTCGTTCATCTAGCACAAAGGGAACGGGTTGCAGGGGAAACTTTTACTCTGGTTTCTCAGTCTGTTTCCTAGTGCCGGTTTGAAGTTCCTGCAGTTTTCACTGTAAAACCGAGTTGGAGCTAGTACCTCCCCATATATATGTATGGATTGGAGTTTGCAAGTGAAAAGAAACTTTGTGTTCCCAACAAGCTAGGTGAACTACGGCTTTCACACACACTTATCTCTCAGAACTGAGCATGCGGAGAGACGTTCGTTCATCTAGCATAAAGGGAACGGGTTGCAGGAGAAACTTTTACTCTGGTTTCTCAGTCTGTTTCCTAGTGCCGGTTTGAAGTTCCTGCAGTTTTCACTGTAAAACCGAGTTGGAGCTAGAACCTCCCCATATATATGTATGGAGTGGAGTTTGCAAGTGAAAAGAAACTTTGTGTTCCCAACAAGCTAGGTGAAGGACGGCTTTCACACACACTTATCTCTCAGAACTGAGCATGTGGAGAGACGTTCGTTCATCTAGCACAAAGGGAACGGGTTGCAGGGGAAACTTTACTCTGGTTTCTCAGTCTGTTTGCTAGTGCCGGTTTGAAGTTCCTGCAGTTTTCACTGTAAAACCGAGTTGGAGCTAGTACCTCCCCTTATATATGTATGGAGTGGAGTTTGAAAATGAAAAGAAACTTTGTGTTCCCAACAAGCTAGGTGAAGGAATTCTTTCACACACACTTATCTCTCAGAACTGAGCATGCGGAGAGACATTCATTCATCTAGCACAAGGGGAACGGGTTGCCAGAGAAACTATTACTCTGGTCTCTCAGTCTCTTTCCTAGTGCCGGTTTGAAGTTCCTGCAGTTTTCACTGTAAAACCGAGTTGGAGCTAGTACCTCCCCATATATATGTATGGATTGGAGTTTGCAAGTGAAAAGAAACTTTGTGTTCCCAACAAGCTAGGTGAAGGACGGCTTTCACACACACTTATCTCTCAGAACTGAGCATGCGGAGAGACGTTCGTTCATCTAGCACAAAGGGAACGGGTTGCAGGAGAAACTTTTACTCTGGTTTCTCAGTCTGTTTCCTAGTGCCGGTTTGAAGTTCCTGCAGTTTTCACTGTAAAACCGAGTTGGAGCTAGTACCTCCCCATATATATCTATGGAGTGGAGTTTGCAAGTGAAAAGAAACTTTGTGTTCCCAACAAGCTAGGTGAAGGGCGGCTTTCACACACACTTATCTCTCAGAACTGAGCATGTGGAGAGACGTTCGTTCATCTAGCACAAAGGGAACGGGTTGCAGGAGAAACTTTTACTCTGGTTTCTCCGTCTGTTTCCTAGTGCCGGTTTGAAGTTCCTGCAGTTTTCACTGTAAAACCGAGTTGGAGCTAGTACCTCCCCATATATATGTATGGAGTGGAGTTTGCAAGTGAAAAGAAACTTTGTGTTCCCAACAAGCTAGGTGAAGGACGGCTTTCACACACACTTATCTCTCAGAACTGAGCATGTGGAGAGACTTTCGTTCATCTAGCACAAAGGGAACGGGTTGCAGGGGAAACTTTTACTCTGGTTTCTCAGTCTGTTTCCTAGTGCCGGTTTGAAGTTCCTGCAGTTTTCACTGTAAAACCGAGTTGGATCTAGTACCTCCCCATATATATCTATGGAGTGGAGTTTGCAAGTGAAAAGAAACTTTGTGTTCCCAAAAAGCTAGGTTAAGTACGGCTTTCACACACACTTATCTCTCAGAACTGAGCATGTGGAGAGACGTTCGTTCATCTAGCACAAAGGGAACGGGTTGCAGGAGAAACTTTTACTCTGGTTTCTCAGTCTGTTTCCAAGTGTCGGTTTGAAGTTCCTGCAGTTTTCACTGTAAAACCGAGTTGGACTAGTACCTCCCCATATATATGTATGGAGTGGAGTTTGCAAGTGAAAAGAAACTTTGTGTTCCCAACAAGCTAGGTGAACTACGGCTTTCACACACACTTATCTCTCAGAACTGAGCATGCGGAGAGACGTTCGTTCATCTAGCACAAAGGGAACGGGTTGCAGGAGAAACTTTTACTCTGGATTCTCAGTCTGTTTCCTAGTGCCGGTTTGAAGTTCCTGCAGTTTTCACTGTAAAACCGAGTTGGAGCTAGTACCTCCCCATATATATGTATGGAGTGGAGTTTGCAAGTGAAAAGAAACTTTGTGTTCCCAACAAGCTAGGTGAAGGACGGCTTTCACACAAACTTATCTCTCAGAACTGAGCATGTGGAGAGACGTTCGTTCATCTAGCACAAAGGGAACGGGTTGCAGGGGAAACTTTTACTCTGGTTTCTCAGTCTGTTTCCTAGTGCCGGTTTGAAGTTCCTGCAGTTTTCACTGTAAAACCGAGTTGGAGCTAGTACCTCCCCATATATATGTATGGAGTGGAGTTTGAAACTGAAAAGAAACTTTGTGTTCCCAACAAGCTAGGTGAAGGACGGCTTTCACACACACTTATCTCTCAGAACTGAGCATGCGGAGAGACATTAGTTCATCTAGCACAAGGGGAACGGGTTGCAGGAGAAACTTTTACTCTGGTTTCTTAGTCTGTTTCCTAGTGTCGGTTTGAAGTTCCTGCAGTTTTCACTGTAAAACCGAGTTGGAGCTAGTACCTCCCCATATATATGTATGGAGTGGAGTTTGCAATTGAAAAGAAACTTTGTGTTCCCAACAAGCTAGGTGAAGGACGGCTTTCACACACACTTATCTCTCAGAACTGAGCATGCGGAGAGACGTTCGTTCATCTAGCACAAAGGGAACGGGTTGCAGGAGAAACTTTTACTCTGGTTTCTCCGTTTGTTTCCTAGTGCCGGTTTGAAGTTCCTGCAGTTTTCACTGTAAAACCGAGTTGGAGCTAGTACCTCCCCATATACATGTATGGATTGGAGTTTGCAAGTGAAAAGAAACTTTGTGTTCCCAACAAGCTAGGTGAAGGACGGCTTTCACACACACTTATCTCTCAGAACTGAGCACGTGGAGAAACGTTCGTTCATCTAGCACAAAGGGAACGGGTTGCAGGAGAAACTTTTTCTGGTTTCTCAGTCTGTTACCTAGTGCCGGTTTGAAGTTCCTGCAGTTTTCACTGTAAAACCGAGCTGGATCTAGTACCTCCCCATATATATCTATGGAGTGGAGGTTGCAAGTGAAAAGAAACTTTGTGTTCCCAAAAAGCTAGGTTAAGTACGGCTTTCACACACACTTATCTCTCAGAACTGAGCATGTGGAGAGACTTTCGTTCATCTAGCACAAAGGGAACGGGTTGCAGGAGAAACTTTTACTCTGGTTTCTCAGTCTGTTTCCTAGTGCCGGTTTGAAGTTCCTGCAGTTTTCACTGTAAAACCGAGTTGGATCTAGTACCTCCCCATATATATGTATGGAGTGGAGTTTGCAAGTGAAAAGAAACTTTGTGTTCCCAACAAGCTAGGTGAAGGACGGCTTTCACCACACTTATCTCTCAGAACTGAGCATGTGGAGAGACGTTCGTTCATCTAGCACAAGGGGAACGGGTTGCCGGAGAAACTTTTACTCTGGTTTCTCAGTCTGTTTCCTAGTGTCGGTTTGAAGTTCCTGCAGTTTTCACTGTAAAACCGAGTTGGAGCTAGTACCTCCCCATATATATGTATGGAGTGGAGTTTGAAACTGAAAAGAAACTTTGTGTTCCCAACAAGCTAGGTGAAGTACATCTTTCACAGACACTTATCTCTCAGATCTGAGCATGCGGAGAGACATTCATTCATCTAGCACAAGGGGAACGGGTTGCCGGAGAAACTTTTACTCTGGTTTCTCAGTCTGTTTCCTAGTGCCGGTTTGAAGTTCCTGCAGTTTTCACTGTAAAACCAAGTTGGAGCTAGTACCTCCCCATATATATGTATGGATTGGAGTTTGCAAGTGAAAAGAAACTTTGTGTTCCCAACAAGCTAGGTGAAGGACGGCTTTCACACACACTTATCTCTCAGAACTGAGCACTTGGAGAAACGTTCGTTCATCTAGCACAAAGGGAACGGGTTGCAGGAGAAACTTTTTCTGGTTTCTCAGTCTGTTTCCTAGTGCCGGTTTGAAGTTCCTGCAGTTTTCACTGTAAAACCGAGTTGGATCTAGTACCTCCCCATATATATCTATGGAGTGGAGTTTGCAAGTGAAAAGAAACTTTGTGTTCCCAAAAAGCTAGGTTAAGTACGGCTTTCACACACACTTATCTCTCAGAACTGAGCATGTGGAGAGACGTTCGTTCATCTAGCACAAAGGGAACGGGTTGCAGGAGAAACTTTTACTCTGGTTTCTCAGTCTGTTTCCTAGTGCCGGTTTGAAGTTCCTGCAGTTTTCACTGTAAAACCGAGTTGGACTAGTACCTCCCCATATATATGTATGGAGTGGAGTTTGCAAGTGAAAAGAAACTTTGTGTTCCCAACAAGCTAGGTGAAGGACGGCTTTCACACACACTTATCTCTCAGAACTGAGCATGTGGAGAGACGTTCGTTCATCTAGCACAAGGGGAACGGGTTGCCGGAGAAACTTTTACTCTGGTTTCTCAGTCTGTTTCCTAGTGTCGGTTTGAAGTTCCTGCAGTTTTCACTGTAAAACCGAGTTGGAGCTAGTACCTCCCCATATATATGTATGGAGTGGAGTTTGCAAGTTAAAAGAAACTTTGTGTTCCCAACAAGCTATGTGAAGTACATCTTTCACACACACTTATCTCTCAGAACTGAGCATGCGGAGAGACGTTCGTTCATCTAGCACAAAGGGAACGGGTTGCCGGAGAAACTTTTACTCTGGTTTCTCAGTCTGTTTCCTAGTGCCGGTTTGAAGTTCCTGCAGTTTTCACTGTAAAACCGAGTTGGAGCTAGTACCTCCCCATATATATGTATGGAGTGGAGTTTGCAAGTGAAAAGAAACTTTGTGTTCCCAACAAGCTAGGTGAAGGACGGCTTTCACACACACTTATCTCTCAGAACTGAGCATGCGGAGAGACGTTCGTTCATCTAGCACAAAGGGAACGGGTTGCAGGAGAAACTTTTACTCTGGTTTCTCAGTCTGTTTCCTAGTGCCGGTTTGAAGTTCCTGCAGTTTTCACTGTAAAACCGAGTTGGAGCTAGTACCTCCCCATATATATCTATGGAGTGGAGTTTGCAAGTGAAAAGAAACTTTGTGTTCCCAACAAGCTAGGTGAAGGGCGGCTTTCACACACACTTATCTCTCAGAACTGAGCATGTGGAGAGACGTTCGTTCATCTAGCACAAAGGGAACGGGTTGCAGGAGAAACTTTTTCTGGTTTCTCAGTCTGTTTCCTAGTGCCGGTTTGAAGTTCCTGCAGTTTTCACTGTAAAACCAAGTTGGAGCTAGTACCTCCCCGTATATATGTATGGATTGGAGTTTGCAAGTGAAAAGAAACTTTGTGTTCCCAACAAGCTAGGTGAAGTACGGCTTTCACACACACTTATCTCTCAGAACTGAGCATGCGGAGAGACGTTCGTTCATCTAGCACAAAGGGAACGGGTTGCAGGAGAAACTTTTACTCTGGATTCTCAGTCTGTTTCCTAGTGCCGGTTTGAAGTTCCTGCAGTTTTCACTGTAAAACCGAGTTGGAGCTAGTACCTCCCCATATATATGTATGGAGTGGAGTTTGCAAGTGAAAAGAAACTTTGTGTTCCCAACAAGCTAGGTGAAGGACGGCTTTCACACACACTTATCTCTCAGAACTGAGCATGTGGAGAGACGTTCGTTCATCTAGCACAAAGGGAACGGGTTGCAGGGGAAACTTTTACTCTGGTTTCTCAGTCTGTTTCCTAGTGCCGGTTTGAAGTTCCTGCAGTTTTCACTGTAAAACCGAGTTGGAGCTAGTACCTCCCCATATATATGTATGGAGTGGAGTTTGCAAGTGAAAAGAAACTTTGTGTTCCCAACAAGCTAGGTGAAGGACGGCTTTCACACACACTTATCTCTCAGAACTGAGCATGCGGAGAGACATTAGTTCATCTAGCACAAGGGGAACGGGTTGCAGGAGAAACTTTTACTCTGGTTTCTTAGTCTGTTTCCTAGTGTCGGTTTGAAGTTCCTGCAGTTTTCACTGTAAAACCGAGTTGGAGCTAGTACCTCCCCATATATATGTATGGAGTGGAGTTTGCAATTGAAAAGAAACTTTGTGTTCCCAACAAGCTAGGTGAAGGACGGCTTTCACACACACTTATCTCTCAGAACTGAGCATGCGGAGAGACGTTCGTTCATCTAGCACAAAGGGAACGGGTTGCAGGAGAAACTTTTACTCTGGTTTCTCCGTCTGTTTCCTAGTGCCGGTTTGAAGTTCCTGCAGTTTTCACTGTAAAACCGAGTTGGAGCTAGTACCTCTCCATATATATGTATGGAGTGGAGTTTGCAAGTGAAAAGAAACTTTGTGTTCCCAACAAGCTAGGTGAAGTGCGGCTTTCACACACACTTATCTCTCAGAACTGAGCATGTGGAGAGACGTTCGTTCATCTAGCACAAAAGGAACGGGTTGCAGGAGATACTTTTACTCTGGTTTCTCAGTCTGTTTCCTAGTGCCGGTTTGAAGTTCCTGCAGTTTTCACTGTAAAACCGAGTTGGAGCTAGTACCTCCCCATATACATGTATGGATTGGAGTTTGCAAGTGAAAAGAAACTTTGTGTTCCCAACAAGCTAGGTGAAGGACGGCTTTCACACACACTTATCTCTCAGAACTGAGCACGTGGAGAAACGTTCGTTCATCTAGCACAAAGGGAACGGGTTGCAGGGGAAACTTTTTCTGGTTTCTCAGTCTGTTTCCTAGTGCCGGTTTGAAGTTCCTGCAGTTTTCACTGTAAAACCGAGTTGGATCTAGTACCTCCCCATGTATATCTATGGAGTGGAGGTTGCAAGTGAAAAGAAACTTTGTGTTCCCAAAAAGCTAGGTGAAGTACGGCTTTCACACACACTTATCTCTCAGAACTGAGCATGTGGAGAGACGTTCGTTCATCTAGCACAAAGGGAACGGGTTGCAGGGGAAACTTTTACTCTGGTTTCTCAGTCTGTTTCCTAGTGCCGGTTTGAAGTTCCTGCAGTTTTCACTGTAAAACCGAGTTGGATCTAGTACATCCCCATATATATGTATGGAGTGGAGTTTGCAAGTGAAAAGAAACTTTGTGTTCCCAACAAGCTAGGTGAAGGACGGCTTTCACACACACTTATCTCTCAGAACTGAGCATGTGGAGAGACGTTCGTTCATCTAGCACAAGGGGAACGGGTTGCCGGAGAAACTTTTACTCTGGTTTCTCAGTCTGTTTCCTAGTGTCGGTTTGAAGTTCCTGCAGTTTTCACTGTAAAACCGAGTTGGAGCTAGTACCTCCCCATATATATGTATGGAGTGGAGTTTGCAAGTGAAAAGAAACTTTGTGTTCCCAACAAGCTAGGTGAAGGACGGCTTTCACACACACTTATCTCTCAGAACTGAGCATGCGGAGAGACATTAGTTCATCTAGCACAAGGGGAACGGGTTGCAGGAGAAACTTTTACTCTGGTTTCTTAGTCTGTTTCCTAGTGTCGGTTTGAAGTTCCTGCAGTTTTCACTGTAAAACCGAGTTGGAGCTAGTACCTCCCCATATATATGTATGGAGTGGAGTTTGCAATTGAAAAGAAACTTTGTGTTCCCAACAAGCTAGGTGAAGGACGGCTTTCACACACACTTATCTCTCAGAACTGAGCATGCGGAGAGACGTTCGTTCATCTAGCACAAAGGGAACGGGTTGCAGGAGAAACTTTTACTCTGGTTTCTCCGTCTGTTTCCTAGTGCCGGTTTGAAGTTCCTGCAGTTTTCACTGTAAAACCGAGTTGGAGCTAGTACCTCCCCATATATATGTATGGAGTGGAGTTTGCAAGTGAAAAGAAACTTTGTGTTCCCAACAAGCTAGGTGAAGGGCGGCTTTCACACACACTTATCTCTCAGAACTGAGCATGTGGAGAGACGTTCGTTCATCTAGCACAAAAGGAACGGGTTGCAGGAGAAACTTTTACTCTGGTTTCTCAGTCTGTTTCCTAGTGCCGGTTTGAAGTTCCTGCAGTTTTCACTGTAAAACCGAGTTGGAGCTAGTACCTCCCCATATACATGTATGGATTGGAGTTTGCAAGTGAAAAGAAACTTTGTGTTCCCAACAAGCTAGGTGAAGGACGGCTTTCACACACACTTATCTCTCAGAACTGAGCACGTGGAGAAACGTTCGTTCATCTAGCACAAAGGGAACGGGTTGCAGGGGAAACTTTTTCTGGTTTCTCAGTCTGTTTCCTAGTGCCGGTTTGAAGTTCCTGCAGTTTTCACTGTAAAACCGAGTTGGATCTAGTACCTCCCCATATATATCTATGGAGTGGAGGTTGCAAGTGAAAAGAAACTTTGTGTTCCCAAAAAGCTAGGTTAAGTACGGCTTTCACACACACTTATCTCTCAGAACTGAGCATGTGGAGAGACGTTCGTTCATCTAGCACAAAGGGAACGGGTTGCAGGAGAAACTTTTACTCTGGTTTCTCAGTCTGTTTCCTAGTGCCGGTTTGAAGTTCCTGCAGTTTTCACTGTAAAACCGAGTTGGATCTAGTACATCCCCATATATATGTATGGAGTGGAGTTTGCAAGTGAAAAGAAACTTTGTGTTCCCAACAAGCTAGGTGAAGGACGGCTTTCACACACACTTATCTCTCAGAACTGAGCATGTGGAGAGACGTTCGTTCATCTAGCACAAGGGGAACGGGTTGCCGGAGAAACTTTTACTCTGGTTTCTCAGTCTGTTTCCTAGTGTCGGTTTGAAGTTCCTGCAGTTTTCACTGTAAAACCGAGTTGGAGCTAGTACCTCCCCATATATATGTATGGAGTGGAGTTTGCAAGTTAAAAGAAACTTTGTGTTCCCAACAAGCTAGGTGAAGTACATCTTTCACACACACTTATCTCTCAGAACTGAGCATGCGGAGAGACATTCATTCATCTTACACAATTGGAACGGGTTGCCGGAGAAACTTTTACTCTGGTTTCTCAGTCTGTTTACTAGTGCCGGTTTGAAGTTCCTGCAGTTTTCACTGTAAAACCAAGTTGGAGCTAGTACCTCCCCATATATATGTATGGATTGGAGTTTGCAAGTGAAAAGAAACTTTGTGTTCCCAACAAGCTAGGTGAAGGACGGCTTTCACACACACTTATCTCTCAGAACTGAGCATGCGGAGAGACGCTCGTTCATCTAGCACAAAGGGAACGGGTTGCAGGAGAAACTTTTACTCTGGTTTCTCAGTCTGTTTCCTAGTGCCGGTTTGAAGTTCCTGCAGTTTTCACTGTAAAACCGAGTTGGAGCTAGTACCTCCCCATATATATGTATGGAGTGGAGTTTGCAAGTGAAAAGAAACTTTGTGTTCCCAACAAGCTAGGTGAAGGACGGCTTTCACACACACTTATCTCTCAGAACTGAGCATGTGGAGAGACGTTCGTTCATCTAGCACAAAGGGAACGGGTTGCAGGAGAAACTTTTTCTCTGGTTTCTCAGTGTGTTTCCTAGTGCCTGTTTGAAGTTCCTGCAGTTTTCACTGTAAAACCGAGTTGGAGCTAGTACCTCCCCATATATATGTATGGAGTGGAGTTTGAAACTGAAAAGAAACTTTGTGTTCCCAACAAGCTAGGTGAAGGAAGGCTTTCACACACACTTATCTCTCAGAACTGAGCATGCGGAGAGACATTAGTTCATCTAGAACAAGGGGAACGGGTTGCAGGAGAAACTTTTACTCTGGTTTCTTAGTCTGTTTCCTAGTGTCGGTTTGAAGTTCCTGCAGTTTTCACTGTAAAACAGAGTTGGAGCTAGTACCTCCCCTTATATATGTATGGAGTGGAGTTTGCAATTGAAAAGAAACTTTGTGTTCCCAACAAGCTAGGTGAAGGACGGCTTTCACACACACTTATCTCTCAGAACTGAGCATGCGGAGAGACGTTCGTTCATCTAGCACAAAGGGAACGGGTTGCAGGAGAAACTTTTACTCTGGTTTCTCCGTCTGTTTCCTAGTGCCGGTTTGAAGTTCCTGCAGTTTTCACTGTAAAACCGAGTTGGAGCTAGTACCTCCCCATATATATGTATGGAGTGGAGTTTGCAAGTGAAAAGAAACTTTGTGTTCCCAACAAGCTAGGTGAAGGGCGGCTTTCACACACACTTATCTCTCAGAACTGAGCATGTGGAGAGACGTTCGTTCATCTAGCACAAAGGGAACGGGTTGCAGGAGAAACTTTTACTCTGGTTTCTCAGTCTGTTTCCTAGTGCCGGTTTGAAGTTCCTGCAGTTTTCACTGTAAAACCGAGTTGGATCTAGTACCTCCCCATATACATGTATGGATTGGAGTTTGCAAGTGAAAAGAAACTTTGTGTTCCCAACAAGCTAGGTGAAGGACGGCTTTCACACACACTTATCTCTCAGAACTGAGCATGTGGAGAGACGTTCGTTCATCTAGCACAAAGGGAACGGGTTGCAGGAGAAACTTTTTCTGGTTTCTCAGTCTGTTTCCTAGTGCCGGTTTGAAGTTCCTGCAGTTTTCACTGTAAAACCGAGTTGGAGCTAGTACCTTCACATATATATCTATGGAGTGGAGGTTGCAAGTGAAAAGAAACTTTGTGTTCCCAAAAAGGTAGGTGAAGTACGGCTTTCACACACACTTATCTCTCAGAACTGAGCATGTGGAGAGACGTTCGTTCATCTAGCACAAAGGGAACGGGTTGCAGGAGAAACTTTTACTCTGGTTTCTCAGTCTGTTTCCTAGTGCCGGTTTGAAGTTCCTGCAGTTTTCACTGTAAAACCGAGTTGGATCTAGTACCTCCCCATATATATGTATGGAGTGGAGTTTGCAAGTGAAAAGAAACTTTGTGTTCCCAACAAGCTAGGTGAAGGACGGCTTTCACACACACTTATCTCTCAGAACTGAGCATGTGGAGAGACGTTCGTTCATCTAGCACATAGGGAACGGGTTGCAGGGGAAACTTTTACTCTGGTTTCTCAGTCTGTTTCCTAGTGCCGGTTTGAAGTTCCTGCAGTTTTCACTGTAAAACCGAGTTGGAGCTAGTACCTCCCGATATATATGTATGGAGTGGAGTTTGAAAATGAAAAGAAACTTTGTGTTCCCAACAAGCTAGGTGAAGGAAGGCTTTCACACACACTTATCTCTCAGAACTGAGCATGCGGAGAGACATTCATTCATCTAGCACAAGGGGAATGGGTTGCCGGAGAAACTTTTACTCTGGTTTCTCAGTCTGTTTCCTAGTGTCGGTTTGAAGTTCCTGCAGTTTTCACTGTAAAACCGAGTTGGAGCTAGTACCTCCCCATATATATGTATGGAGTGGAGTTTGCAAGTTAAAAGAAACTTTGTGTTCCCAACAAGCTAGGTGAAGTACATCTTTCACACACACTTATCTCTCAGAACTGAGCATGCGGAGAGACGTTCGTTCATCTAGCACAAAGGGAACGGGTTGCAGGGGATAATTTTACTCTGGTTTCTCAGTCTGTTTCCTAGAGCCGGTTTGAAGTTCCTGCAGTTTTCACTGTAAAACCGAGTTGGAGCTAGTACTTCCCCATATATATGTATGGAGTGGAGTTTGCAAGTGAAAAGAAACTTTGTGTTCCCAACAAGCTAGGTGAAGGACGGCTTTCCCACACACTTATCTCTCAGAACTGAGCATGAGGAGAGACGTTCGTTCATCTAGCACAAAGGGAACGGTTTGCAGGAGAAACTTTTACTCTGGTTTCTCAGTCTGTTTCCTAGTGCCGGTTTGAAGTTCCTGAAGTTTTCACTGTAAAACCGAGTTGGAGCTAGTACCTCCCCATATATATGTATGGAGTGGAGTTTGCAAGTGAAAAGAAACTTTGTGTTCCCAAAAAGCTAGGTAAAGGACGGCTTTCACACAGATTTATCTCTCAGAACTGAGCATGTGGAGAGACGTTCGTTCATCTAGCACAAAGGGAACGGGTTGCAGGAGAAACTTTTACTCTGGTTTCTCCGTCTGTTTCCTAGTGCCGGTTTGAAGTTCCTGCAGTTTTCACTGTAAAACCGAGTTGGAGCTAGTACCTCCCCTTATATATGTATGGAGTGGAGTTTGCATGTGAAAAGAAACTTTGTGTTCCCAACAAGCTAGGTGAAGGACGGCTTTCACACACACTTATCTCTCAGAACTGAGCATGTGGAGAGACGTTCGTTCATCTAGCACAAAGGGAACGGGTTGCAGGAGAAACTTTTTCTGGTTTCTCAGTCTGTTTCCTAGTGCCGGTTTGAAGTTCCTGCAGTTTTCACTGTAAAACCGAGTTGGAGCTAGTACCTCCACGTATATATCTATGGAGTGGAGGTTGCAAGTGAAAAGAAACTTTGTGTTCCCAAAAAGCTAGGTGAAGTACGGCTTTCACACACACTTATCTCTCAGAACTGAGCATGTGGAGAGACGTTCGTTCATCTAGCACAAAGGGAACGGGTTGCAGGAGAAACTTTTACTCTGGTTTCTCAGTCTGTTTCCTAGTGCCGGTTTGAAGTTCCTGCAGTTTTCACTGTAAAACCGAGTTGGATCTAGTACCTCCCCATATATATGTATGGAGTGGAGTTTGCAAGTGAAAAGAAACTTTGTGTTCCCAACAAGCTAGGTGAAGGACGGCTTTCACACACACTTATCTCTCAGAACTGAGCATGTGGAGAGACGTTCGTTCATCTAGCACAAAGGGAACGGGTTGCAGGGGAAACTTTTACTCTGGTTTCTCAGTCTGTTTCCTAGTGCCGGTTTGAAGTTCCTGCAGTTTTCACTGTAAAACCGAGTTGGAGCTAGTACCTCCCCATATATATGTATGGAGTGGAGTTTGAAAATGAAAAGAAACTTTGTGTTCCCAACAAGCTAGGTGAAGGAAGGCTTTCACACACACATATCTCTCAGAACTGAGCATGCGGAGAGACATTCATTCATCTAGCACAAGGGGAATGGGTTGCCGGAGAAACTTTTACTCTGGTTTCTCAGTCTGTTTCCTAGTGCCGGTTTGAAGTTCCTGCAGTTTTCACTGTAAAACCGAGTTGGAGCTAGTACCTCCCCATATATATGTATGGAGTGGAGTTTGCAAGTGAAAAGAAACTTTGTGTTCCCAACAAGCTAGGTGAAGGACGGCTTTCCCACACACTTATCTCTCAGAACTGAGCATGAGGAGAGACGTTCGTTCATCTAGCACAAAGGGAACGGTTTGCAGGAGAAACTTTTACTCTGGTTTCTCAGTCTGTTTCCAAGTGCCGGTTTGAAGTTCCTGAAGTTTTCACTGTAAAACCGAGTTGGAGCTAGTACCTCCCCATATATATGTATGGAGTGGAGTTTGCAAGTGAAAAGAAACTTTGTGTTCCCAAAAAGCTAGGTAAAGGACGGCTTTCACACAGATTTATCTCTCAGAACTGAGCATGTGGAGAGACGTTCGTTCATCTAGCACAAAGGGAACGGGTTGCAGGAGAAACTTTTACTCTGGTTTCTACGTCTGTTTCCTAGTGCCGGTTTGAAGTTCCTGCAGTTTTCACTGTAAAACCGAGTTGGAGCTAGTACCTCCCCATATATATGTATGGAGTGGAGTTTGCATGTGAAAAGAAACTTTGTGTTCCCAACAAGCTAGTTGAAGGACGGCTTTCACACACACTTATCTCTCAGAACTGAGCATGTGGAGAGACGTTCGTTCATCTAGCACAAAGGGAACGGGTTGCAGGAGAAACTTTTACTCTGGTTTCTCCGTCTGTTTCCTAGTGCCGGTTTGAAGTTCCTGCAGTTTTCACTGTAAAACCGAGTTGGAGCTAGTACCTCCCCATATATATGTATGGAGTGGAGTTTGCAAGTGAAAAGAAACTTTGTGTTCCCAACAAGCTAGGTGAAGGACGGCTTTCACACACACTTATCTCTCAGAACTGAGCATGCGGAGAGACGTTCGTTCATCTAGCACAAAGGGAACGGGTTGCAGGAGAAACTTTTACTCTGGTTTCTCCGTCTGTTTCCCAGTGCCGGTTTGAAGTTCCTGCAGTTTTCACTGTAAAACCGAGTTGGAGCTAGTACCTCCCCATATATATGTATGGAGTGGAGTTTGCAAGTGAAAAGAAACTTTGTGTTCCCAACAAGCTAGGTGAAGGACGGCTTTCACACACACTTATCTCTCAGAACTGAGCATGCGGAGAGACGATCGTTCATCTAGCACAAAGGGAACGGGTTGCAGGAGAAACTTTTACTCTGGTTTCTCCGTCTGTTTCCCAGTGCCGGTTTGAAGTTCCTGCAGTTTTCACTGTAAAACATAGTTGGAGTTAGTACCTCCCCATATATATGTATGGAGTGGAGTTTGCAACTGAAAAGAAACCTTGTGTTCCCAACAAGCTAGGTGAAGTACATCTTTCACACACACTTATCTCTCAGAACTGAGCATGCGGAGAGACGTTCGTTCATCTAGCACAAAGGGAACGGGTTGCAGGAGAAACTTTTACTCTGGTTTCTCAGTCTGTTTCCTAGTGCCGGTTTGAAGTTCCTGCAGTTTTCACTGTAAAACCGAGTTGGATCTAGTACCTCCCCATATATATGTATGGAGTGGAGTTTGCAAGTGAAAAGAAACTTTGTGTTCCCAACAAGCTAGGTGAAGGACGGCTTTCACACACACTTATCTCTCAGAACTGAGCATGTGGAGAGACGTTCGTTCATCTAGCACATAGGGAACGGGTTGCAGGGGAAACTTTTACTCTGGTTTCTCAGTCTGTTTCCTAGTGCCGGTTTGAAGTTCCTGCAGTTTTCACTGTAAAACCGAGTTGGAGCTAGTACCTCCCGATATATATGTATGGAGTGGAGTTTGCAAGTGAAAAGAAACTTTGTGTTCCCAAAAAGCTAGGTAAAGGACGGCTTTCACACAGATTTATCTCTCAGAACTGAGCATGTGGAGAGACGTTCGTTCATCTAGCACAAAGGGAACGGGTTGCAGGAGAAACTTTTACTCTGGTTTCTCCGTCTGTTTCCTAGTGCCGGTTTGAAGTTCCTGCAGTTTTCACTGTAAAACCGAGTTGGAGCTAGTACCTCCCCTTATATATGTATGGAGTGGAGTTTGCATGTGAAAAGAAACTTTGTGTTCCCAACAAGCTAGGTGAAGGACGGCTTTCACACACACTTATCTCTCAGAACTGAGCATGTGGAGAGACGTTCGTTCATCTAGCACAAAGGGAACGGGTTGCAGGAGAAACTTTTTCTGGTTTCTCAGTCTGTTTCCTAGTGCCGGTTTGAAGTTCCTGCAGTTTTCACTGTAAAACCGAGTTGGAGCTAGTACCTCCACATATATATCTATGGAGTGGAGGTTGCAAGTGAAAAGAAACTTTGTGTTCCCAAAAAGCTAGGTGAAGTACGGCTTTCACACACACTTATCTCTCAGAACTGAGCATGTGGAGAGACGTTCGTTCATCTAGCACAAAGGGAACGGGTTGCAGGAGAAACTTTTACTCTGGTTTCTCAGTCTGTTTCCTAGTGCCGGTTTGAAGTTCCTGCAGTTTTCACTGTAAAACCGAGTTGGATCTAGTACCTCCCCATATATATGTATGGAGTGGAGGTTGCAAGTGAAAAGAAACTTTGTGTTCCCAACAAGCTAGGTGAAGGACGGCTTTCACACACACTTATCTCTCAGAACTGAGCATGTGGAGAGACGTTCGTTCATCTAGCACAAAGGGAACGGGTTGCAGGGGAAACTTTTACTCTGGTTTCTCAGTCTGTTTCCTAGTGCCGGTTTGAAGTTCCTGCAGTTTTCACTGTAAAACCGAGTTGGAGCTAGTACCTCCCGATATATATGTATGGAGTGGAGTTTGAAAATGAAAAGAAACTTTGTGTTCCCAACAAGCTAGGTGAAGGAAGGCTTTCACACACACATATCTCTCAGAACTGAGCATGCGGAGAGACATTCATTCATCTAGCACAAGGGGAATGGGTTGCCGGAGAAACTTTTACTCTGGTTTCTCAGTCTGTTTCCTAGTGCCGGTTTGAAGTTCCTGCAGTTTTCACTGTAAAACCGAGTTGGAGCTAGTACCTCCCCTTATATATGTATGGAGTGGAGTTTGCAAGTTAAAAGAAACTTTGTGTTCCCAACAAGCTAGTTGAAGTACATCTTTCACACACACTTATCTCTCAGAACTGAGCATGCGGAGAGACGTTCGTTCATCTAGCACAAAGGGAACGGGTTGCAGGGGATACTTTTACTCTGGTTTCTCAGTCTGTTTCCTAGAGCCGGTTTGAATTTCCTGCAGTTTTCACTGTAAAACCGAGTTGGAGCTAGTACCTCCCCATATATATGTATGGAGTGGAGTTTGCAAGTGAAAAGAAACTTTGTGTTCCCAACAAGCTAGGTGAAGGACGGCTTTCCCACACACTTATCTCTCAGAACTGAGCATGAGGAGAGACGTTCGTTCATCTAGCACAAAGGGAACGGTTTGCAGGAGAAACTTTTACTCTGGTTTCTCAGTCTGTTTCCAAGTGCCGGTTTGAAGTTCCTGAAGTTTTCACTGTAAAACCGAGTTGGAGCTAGTACCTCCCCATATATATGTATGGAGTGGAGTTTGCAAGTGAAAAGAAACTTTGTGTTCCCAAAAAGCTAGGTAAAGGACGGCTTTCACACAGATTTATCTCTCAGAACTGAGCATGTGGAGAGACGTTCGTTCATCTAGCACAAAGGGAACGGGTTGCAGGAGAAACTTTTACTCTGGTTTCTCCGTCTGTTTCCTAGTGCCGGTTTGAAGTTCCTGCAGTTTTCACTGTAAAACCGAGTTGGAGCTAGTACCTCCCCATATATATGTATGGAGTGGAGTTTGCATGTGAAAAGAAACTTAGTGTTCCCAACAAGCTAGGTGAAGGACGGCTTTCACACACACTTATCTCTCAGAACTGAGCATGTGGAGAGACGTTCGTTCATCTAGCACAAAGGGAACGGGTTGCAGGAGAAACTTTTACTCTGGTTTCTCCGTCTGTTTCCTAGTGCCGGTTTGAAGTTCCTGCAGTTTTCACTGTAAAACCGAGTTGGAGCTAGTACCTCCCCATATATATGTATGGAGTGGAGTTTGCAAGTGAAAAGAAACTTTGTGTTCCCAACAAGCTAGGTGAAGGACGGCTTTCACACACACTTATCTCTCAGAACTGAGCATGTGGAGAGACGATCGTTCATCTAGCACAAAGGGAACGGGTTGCAGGAGAAACTTTTACTCTGGTTTCTCCGTCTGTTTCCCAGTGCCGGTTTGAAGTTCCTGCAGTTTTCACTGTAAAACATAGTTGGAGCTAGTACCTCCCCATATATATGTATGGAGTGGAGTTTGCAACTGAAAAGAAACCTTGTGTTCCCAACAAGCTAGGTGAAGGACGGCTTTCACACACACTTATCTCTCAGAACTGAGCATGCGGAGAGACGTTCGTTCATCTAGCACAAAGGGAACGGGTTGCAGGAGAAACTTTTACTCTGGTTTCTCCGTCTGTTTCCTAGTGCCGGTTTGAAGTTCCTGCAGTTTTCACTGTAAAACCGAGTTGGATCTAGTACCTCCCCATATATATGTATGGAGTGGAGTTTGCAAGTGAAAAGAAACTTTGTGTTCCCAACAAGCTAGGTGAAGGACGGCTTTCACACACACTTATCTCTCAGAACTGAGCATGTGGAGAGACGTTCGTTCATCTAGCACAAAGGGAACGGGTTGCAGGAGAAACTTTTTCTGGTTTCTCAGTCTGTTTCCTAGTGCCGGTTTGAAGTTCCTGCAGTTTTCACTGTAAAACCGAGTTGGAGCTAGTACCTCCACATATATATCTATGGAGTGGAGGTTGCAAGTGAAAAGAAACTTTGTGTTCCCAAAAAGCTAGGTGAAGTACGGCTTTCACACACACTTATCTCTCAGAACTGAGCATGTGGAGAGACGTTCGTTCATCTAGCACAAAGGGAACGGGTTGCAGGGGAAACTTTTACTCTGGTTTCTCAGTCTGTTTCCTAGTGCCGGTTTGAAGTTCCTGCAGTTTTCACTGTAAAACCGAGTTGGAGCTAGTACCTCCCGATATATATGTATGGAGTGGAGGTTGCAAGTGAAAAGAAACTTTGTGTTCCCAACAAGCTAGGTGAAGGACGGCTTTCACACACACTTATCTCTCAGAACTGAGCATGTGGAGAGACGTTCGTTCATCTAGCACAAAGGGAACGGGTTGCAGGGGAAACTTTTACTCTGGTTTCTCAGTCTGTTTCCTAGTGCCGGTTTGAAGTTCTTGCAGTTTTCACTGTAAAACCGAGTTGGAGCTTGTACCTCCCGATATATATGTATGGAGTGGAGTTTGAAAATGAAAAGAAACTTTGTGTTCCCAACAAGCTAGGTGAAGGAAGGCTTTCACACACACATATCTCTCAGAACTGAGCATGCGGAGAGACATTCATTCATCTAGCACAAGGGGAATGGGTTGCCGGAGAAACTTTTACTCTGGTTTCTCAGTCTGTTTCCTAGTGCCGGTTTGAAGTTCCTGCAGTTTTCACTGTAAAACCGAGTTGGAGCTAGTACCTCCCCTTATATATGTATGGAGTGGAGTTTGCAAGTTAAAAGAAACTTTGTGTTCCCAACAAGCTAGTTGAAGTACATCTTTCACACACACTTATCTCTCAGAACTGAGCATGCGGAGAGACGTTCGTTCATCTAGCACAAAGGGAACGGGTTGCAGGGGATACTTTTACTCTGGTTTCTCAGTCTGTTTCCTAGAGCCGGTTTGAATTTCCTGCAGTTTTCACTGTAAAACCGAGTTGGAGCTAGTACCTCCCCATATATATGTATGGAGTGGAGTTTGCAAGTGAAAAGAAACTTTGTGTTCCCAACAAGCTAGGTGAAGGACGGCTTTCCCACACACTTATCTCTCAGAACTGAGCATGAGGAGAGACGTTCGTTCATCTAGCACAAAGGGAACGGTTTGCAGGAGAAACTTTTACTCTGGTTTCTCAGTCTGTTTCCAAGTGCCGGTTTGAAGTTCCTGAAGTTTTCACTGTAAAACCGAGTTGGAGCTAGTACCTCCCCATATATATGTATGGAGTGGAGTTTGCAAGTGAAAAGAAACTTTGTGTTCCCAAAAAGCTAGGTAAAGGACGGCTTTCACACAGATTTATCTCTCAGAACTGAGCATGTGGAGAGACGTTCGTTCATCTAGCACAAAGGGAACGGGTTGCAGGAGAAAATTTTACTCTGGTTTCTCCGTCTGTTTCCTAGTGCCGGTTTGAAGTTCCTGCAGTTTTCACTGTAAAACCGAGTTGGAGCTAGTACCTCCCCATATATATGTATGGAGTGGAGTTTGCATGTGAAAAGAAACTTAGTGTTCCCAACAAGCTAGGTGAAGGACGGCTTTCACACACACTTATCTCTCAGAACTGAGCATGTGGAGAGACGTTCGTTCATCTAGCACAAAGGGAACGGGTTGCAGGAGAAACTTTTACTCTGGTTTCTCCGTCTGTTTCCTAGTGCCGGTTTGAAGTTCCTGCAGTTTTCACTGTAAAACCGAGTTGGAGCTAGTACCTCCCCATATATATGTATGGAGTGGAGTTTGCAAGTGAAAAGAAACTTTGTGTTCCCAACAAGCTAGGTGAAGGACGGCTTTCACACACACTTATCTCTCAGAACTGAGCATGTGGAGAGACGATCGTTCATCTAGCACAAAGGGAACGGGTTGCAGGAGAAACTTTTACTCTGGTTTCTCCGTCTGTTTCCCAGTGCCGGTTTGAAGTTCCTGCAGTTTTCACTGTAAAACATAGTTGGAGCTAGTACCTCCCCATATATATGTATGGAGTGGAGTTTGCAACTGAAAAGAAACCTTGTGTTCCCAACAAGCTAGGTGAAGGACGGCTTTCACACACACTTATCTCTCAGAACTGAGCATGCGGAGAGACGTTCGTTCATCTAGCACAAAGGGAACGGGTTGCAGGAGAAACTTTTACTCTGGTTTCTCCGTCTGTTTCCTAGTGCCGGTTTGAAGTTCCTGCAGTTTTCACTGTAAAACCGAGTTGGATCTAGTACCTCCCCATATATATGTATGGAGTGGAGTTTGCAAGTGAAAAGAAACTTTGTGTTCCCAACAAGCTAGGTGAAGGACGGCTTTCACACACACTTATCTCTCAGAACTGAGCATGCGGAGAGACGTTCGTTCATCTAGCACAAAGGGAACGGGTTGCAGGAGAAACTTTTACTCTGGTTTCTCCGTCTGTTTCCCAGTGCCGGTTTGAAGTTCCTGCAGTTTTCACTGTAAAACTGAATTGGAGCTAGTACCTCCCCATATATATGTATGGAGTGGAGTTTGCAAGTGAAAAGAAACCTTGTGTTCCCAACAAGCTAGGTGAAGGACGGCTTTCACACACACTTATCTCTCAGAACTGAGCATGCGGAGAGACGTTCGTTCATCTAGCACAAAGGGAACGGGTTGCAGGAGAAACTTTTACTCTGGTTTCTCCGTCTGTTTCCTAGTGCCGGTTTGAAGTTCCTGCAGTTTTCACTGTAAAACCGAGTTGGATCTAGTACCTCCCCATATATATGTATGGAGTGGAGTTTGCAAGTGAAAAGAAACTTTGTGTTCCCAACAAGCTAGGTGAAGGACGGCTTTCACACACACTTATCTCTCAGAACTGAGCATGTGGAGAGACGTTCGTTCATCTAGCACATAGGGAACGGGTTGCAGGGGAAACTTTTACTCTGGTTTCTCAGTCTGTTTCCTAGTGCCGGTTTGAAGTTCCTGCAGTTTTCACTGTAAAACCGAGTTGGAGCTAGTACCTCCCGATATATATGTATGGAGTGGAGTTTGCAAGTGAAAAGAAACTTTGTGTTCCCAAAAAGCTAGGTAAAGGACGGCTTTCACACAGATTTATCTCTCAGAACTGAGCATGTGGAGAGACGTTCGTTCATCTAGCACAAAGGGAACGGGTTGCAGGAGAAACTTTTACTCTGGTTTCTCCGTCTGTTTCCTAGTGCCGGTTTGAAGTTCCTGCAGTTTTCAGTGTAAAACCGAGTTGGAGCTAGTACCTCCCCTTATATATGTATGGAGTGGAGTTTGCATGTGAAAAGAAACTTTGTGTTCCCAACAAGCTAGGTGAAGGACGGCTTTCACACACACTTATCTCTCAGAACTGAGCATGTGGAGAGACGTTCGTTCATCTAGCACAAAGGGAACGGGTTGCAGGAGAAACATTTTCTGGTTTCTCAGTCTGTTTCCTAGTGCCGGTTTGAAGTTCCTGCAGTTTTCACTGTAAAACCGAGTTGGAGCTAGTACCTCCACATATATATCTATGGAGTGGAGGTTGCAAGTGAAAAGAAACTTTGTGTTCCCAAAAAGCTAGGTGAAGTACGGCTTTCACACACACTTATCTCTCAGAACTGAGCATGTGGAGAGACGTTCGTTCATCTAGCACAAAGGGAACGGGTTGCAGGAGAAACTTTTACTCTGGTTTCTCAGTCTGTTTCCTAGTGCCGGTTTGAAGTTCCTGCAGTTTTCACTGTAAAACCGAGTTGGATCTAGTACCTCCCCATATATATGTATGGAGTGGAGGTTGCAAGTGAAAAGAAACTTTGTGTTCCCAACAAGCTAGGTGAAGGACGGCTTTCACACACACTTATCTCTCAGAACTGAGCATGTGGAGAGACGTTCGTTCATCTAGCACAAAGGGAACGGGTTGCAGGGGAAACTTTTACTCTGGTTTCTCAGTCTGTTTCCTAGTGCCGGTTTGAAGTTCCTGCAGTTTTCACTGTAAAACCGAGTTGGAGCTAGTACCTCCCGATATATATGTATGGAGTGGAGTTTGAAAATGAAAAGAAACTTTGTGTTCCCAACAAGCTAGGTGAAGGAAGGCTTTCACACACACATATCTCTCAGAACTGAGCATGCGGAGAGACATTCATTCATCTAGCACAAGGGGAATGGGTTGCCGGAGAAACTTTTACTCTGGTTTCTCAGTCTGTTTCCTAGTGCCGGTTTGAAGTTCCTGCAGTTTTCACTGTAAAACCGAGTTGGAGCTAGTACCTCCCCTTATATATGTATGGAGTGGAGTTTGCAAGTTAAAAGAAACTTTGTGTTCCCAACAAGCTAGTTGAAGTACATCTTTCACACACACTTATCTCTCAGAACTGAGCATGCGGAGAGACGTTCGTTCATCTAGCACAAAGGGAACGGGTTGCAGGAGAAACTTTTACTCTGGTTTCTCCGTCTGTTTCCCAGTGCCGGTTTGAAGTTCCTGCAGTTTTCACTGTAAAACATAGTTGGAGCTAGTACCTCCCCATATATATGTATGGAGTGGAGTTTGCAACTGAAAAGAAACCTTGTGTTCCCAACAAGCTAGGTGAAGGACGGCTTTCACACACACTTATCTCTCAGAACTGAGCATGCGGAGAGACGTTCGTTCATCTAGCACAAAGGGAACGGGTTGCAGGAGAAACTTTTACTCTGGTTTCTCCGTCTGTTTCCTAGTGCCGGTTTGAAGTTCCTGCAGTTTTCACTGTAAAACCGAGTTGGATCTAGTACCTCCCCATATATATGTATGGAGTGGAGTTTGCAAGTGAAAAGAAACTTTGTGTTCCCAACAAGCTAGGTGAAGGACGGCTTTCACACACACTTATCTCTCAGAACTGAGCATGCGGAGAGACGTTCGTTCATCTAGCACAAAGGGAACGGGTTGCAGGAGAAACTTTTACTCTGGTTTCTCCGTCTGTTTCCCAGTGCCGGTTTGAAGTTCCTGCAGTTTTCACTGTAAAACTGAATTGGAGCTAGTACCTAACCATATATATGTATGGAGTGGAGTTTGCAAGTGAAAAGAAACCTTGTGTTCCCAACAAGCTAGGTGAAGGACGGCTTTCACACACACTTATCTCTCAGAACTGAGCATGCGGAGAGACGTTCGTTCATCTAGCACAAAGGGAACGGGTTGCAGGAGAAACTTTTACTCTGGTTTCTCCGTCTGTTTCCTAGTGCCGGTTTGAAGTTCCTGCAGTTTTCACTGTAAAACCGAGTTGGAGCTAGTACCTCCCCATATATATGTATGGAGTGGAGTTTGCAAGTGAAAAGAAACTTTGTGTTCCCAACAAGCTAGGTGAAGGACGGCTTTCACACACACTTATCTCTCAGAACTGAGCATGTGGAGAGACGTTCGTTCATCTAGCACATAGGGAACGGGTTGCAGGGGAAACTTTTACTCTGGTTTCTCAGTCTGTTTCCTAGTGCCGGTTTGAAGTTCCTGCAGTTTTCACTGTAAAACCGAGTTGGAGCTAGTACCTCCCGATATATATGTATGGAGTGGAGTTTGCAAGTGAAAAGAAACTTTGTGTTCCCAAAAAGCTAGGTAAAGGACGGCTTTCACACAGATTTATCTCTCAGAACTGAGCATGTGGAGAGACGTTCGTTCATCTAGCACAAAGGGAACGGGTTGCAGGAGAAACTTTTACTCTGGTTTCTCCGTCTGTTTCCTAGTGCCGGTTTGAAGTTCCTGCAGTTTTCACTGTAAAACCGAGTTGGAGCTAGTACCTCCCCTTATATATGTATGGAGTGGAGTTTGCATGTGAAAAGAAACTTTGTGTTCCCAACAAGCTAGGTGAAGGACGGCTTTCACACACACTTATCTCTCAGAACTGAGCATGTGGAGAGACGTTCGTTCATCTAGCACAAAGGGAACGGGTTGCAGGAGAAACTTTTTCTGGTTTCTCAGTCTGTTTCCTAGTGCCGGTTTGAAGTTCCTGCAGTTTTCACTGTAAAACCGAGTTGGAGCTAGTACCTCCACATATATATCTATGGAGTGGAGGTTGCAAGTGAAAAGAAACTTTGTGTTCCCAAAAAGCTAGGTGAAGTACGGCTTTCACACACACTTATCTCTCAGAACTGAGCATGTGGAGAGACGTTCGTTCATCTAGCACAAAGGGAACGGGTTGCAGGAGAAACTTTTACTCTGGTTTCTCAGTCTGTTTCCTAGTGCCGGTTTGAAGTTCCTGCAGTTTTCACTGTAAAACCGAGTTGGATCTAGTACCTCCCCATATATATGTATGGAGTGGAGGTTGCAAGTGAAAAGAAACTTTGTGTTCCCAACAAGCTAGGTGAAGGACGGCTTTCACACACACTTATCTCTCAGAACTGAGCATGTGGAGAGACGTTCGTTCATCTAGCACAAAGGGAACGGGTTGCAGGGGAAACTTTTACTCTGGTTTCTCAGTCTGTTTCCTAGTGCCGGTTTGAAGTTCCTGCAGTTTTCACTGTAAAACCGAGTTGGAGCTAGTACCTCCCGATATATATGTATGGAGTGGAGTTTGAAAATGAAAAGAAACTTTGTGTTCCCAACAAGCTAGGTGAAGGAAGGCTTTCACACACACATATCTCTCAGAACTGAGCATGCGGAGAGACATTCATTCATCTAGCACAAGGGGAATGGGTTGCCGGAGAAACTTTTACTCTGGTTTCTCAGTCTGTTTCCTAGTGCCGGTTTGAAGTTCCTGCAGTTTTCACTGTAAAACCGAGTTGGAGCTAGTACCTCCCCTTATATATGTATGGAGTGGAGTTTGCAAGTTAAAAGAAACTTTGTGTTCCCAACAAGCTAGTTGAAGTACATCTTTCACACACACTTATCTCTCAGAACTGAGCATGCGGAGAGACGTTCGTTCATCTAGCACAAAGGGAACGGGTTGCAGGGGATACTTTTACTCTGGTTTCTCAGTCTGTTTCCTAGAGCCGGTTTGAATTTCCTGCAGTTTTCACTGTAAAACCGAGTTGGAGCTAGTACCTCCCCATATATATGTATGGAGTGGAGTTTGCAAGTGAAAAGAAACTTTGTGTTCCCAACAAGCTAGGTGAAGGACGGCTTTCCCACACACTTATCTCTCAGAACTGAGCATGAGGAGAGACGTTCGTTCATCTAGCACAAAGGGAACGGTTTGCAGGAGAAACTTTTACTCTGGTTTCTCAGTCTGTTTCCAAGTGCCGGTTTGAAGTTCCTGAAGTTTTCACTGTAAAACCGAGTTGGAGCTAGTACCTCCCCATATATATGTATGGAGTGGAGTTTGCAAGTGAAAAGAAACTTTGTGTTCCCAAAAAGCTAGGTAAAGGACGGCTTTCACACAGATTTATCTCTCAGAACTGAGCATGTGGAGAGACGTTCGTTCATCTAGCACAAAGGGAACGGGTTGCAGGAGAAACTTTTACTCTGGTTTCTCCGTCGGTTTCCTAGTGCCGGTTTGAAGTTCCTGCAGTTTTCACTGTAAAACCGAGTTGGAGCTAGTACCTCCCCATATATATGTATGGAGTGGAGTTTGCATGTGAAAAGAAACTTAGTGTTCCCAACAAGCTAGGTGAAGGACGGCTTTCACACACACTTATCTCTCAGAACTGAGCATGTGGAGAGACGTTCGTTCATCTAGCACAAAGGGAACGGGTTGCAGGAGAAACTTTTACTCTGGTTTCTCCGTCTGTTTCCTAGTGCCGGTTTGAAGTTCCTGCAGTTTTCACTGTAAAACCGAGTTGGAGCTAGTACCTCCCCATATATATGTATGGAGTGGAGTTTGCAAGTGAAAAGAAACTTTGTGTTCCCAACAAGCTAGGTGAAGGACGGCTTTCACACACACTTATCTCTCAGAACTGAGCATGTGGAGAGACGATCGTTCATCTAGCACAAAGGGAACGGGTTGCAGGAGAAACTTTTACTCTGGTTTCTCCGTCTGTTTCCCAGTGCCGGTTTGAAGTTCCTGCAGTTTTCACTGAAAAACATAGTTGGAGCTAGTACCTCCCCATATATATGTATGGAGTGGAGTTTGCAACTGAAAAGAAACCTTGTGTTCCCAACAAGCTAGGTGAAGGACGGCTTTCACACACACTTATCTCTCAGAACTGAGCATGCGGAGAGACGTTCGTTCATCTAGCACAAAGGGAACGGGTTGCAGGAGAAACTTTTACTCTGGTTTCTCCGTCTGTTTCCTAGTGCCGGTTTGAAGTTCCTGCAGTTTTCACTGTAAAACCGAGTTGGATCTAGTACCTCCCCATATATATGTATGGAGTGGAGTTTGCAAGTGAAAAGAAACTTTGTGTTCCCAACAAGCTAGGTGAAGGACGGCTTTCACACACACTTATCTCTCAGAACTGAGCATGCGGAGAGACGTTCGTTCATCTAGCACAAAGGGAACGGGTTGCAGGAGAAACTTTTACTCTGGTTTCTCCGTCTGTTTCCCAGTGCCGGTTTGAAGTTCCTGCAGTTTTCACTGTAAAACTGAGTTGGAGCTAGTACCTCCCCATATATATGTATGGAGTGGAGTTTGCAAGTGAAAAGAAACCTTGTGTTCCCAACAAGCTAGGTGAAGGACGGCTTTCACACACACTTATCTCTCAGAACTGAGCATGCGGAGAGACGTTCGTTCATCTAGCACAAAGGGAACGGGTTGCAGGAGAAACTTTTACTCTGGTTTCTCCGTCTGTTTCCTAGTGCCGGTTTGAAGTTCCTGCAGTTTTCACTGTAAAACCGAGTTGGAGCTAGTACCTCCCCATATATATGTATGGAGTGGAGTTTGCAAGTGAAAAGAAACTTTGTGTTCCCAACAAGCTAGGTGAAGGACGGCTTTCACACACACTTATCTCTCAGAACTGAGCATGTGGAGAGACGTTCGTTCATCTAGCACATAGGGAACGGGTTGCAGGGGAAACTTTTACTCTGGTTTCTCAGTCTGTTTCCTAGTGCCGGTTTGAAGTTCCTGCAGTTTTCAATGTAAAACCGAGTTGGAGCTAGTACCTCCCGATATATATGTATGGAGTGGAGTTTGCAAGTGAAAAGAAACTTTGTGTTCCCAAAAAGCTAGGTAAAGGACGGCTTTCACACAGATTTATCTCTCAGAACTGAGCATGTGGAGAGACGTTCGTTCATCTAGCACAAAGGGAACGGGTTGCAGGAGAAACTTTTACTCTGGTTTCTCCGTTTCCTAGTGCCGGTTTGAAGTTCCTGCAGTTTTCACTGTAAAACCGAGTTGGATCTAGTACCTCCCCATATATATGTATGGAGAGGAGTTTGCAAGTGAAAAGAAACTTTGTGTTCCCAACTAGCTAGGTGAAGGACGGCTTTCACACACACTTATCTCTCAGAACTGAGCATGTGGAGAGACGTTCATTCATCTAGCACAAAGGGAACGGGTTGCAGTGGAAACTTTTACTCTGGTTTCTCAGTCTGTTTAATAGTGCCGGTTTGAAGTTCCTGCAGTTTTCACTGTAAAACCGAGTTGGAGCTAGTACCTCCCGATATATATGTATGGAGTGGAGTTTGAAAATGAAAAGAAACTTTGTGTTCCCAATAAGCTAGGTGAAGGAAGGCTTTCACACACACTTATCTCTCAGAAATGAGCATGCGGAGAGACATTCATTCATCTAGCACAAGGGGAACGGGTTGCCGGAGAAACTTTTACTCTGGTTTCTCAGTCTGTTTCCTAGTGTCGGTTTGAAGTTCCTGCAGTTTTCACTGTAAAACCGAGTTGGAGCTAGTACCTCCCCATATATATGTATGGAGTGGAGTTTGCATGTGAAAAGAAACTTTGTGTTCCCAACAAGCTAGGTGAAGGACGGCTTTCACACACACTTATCTCTCAGAACTGAGCATGTGGAGAGACGTTCGTTCATCTAGCACAAAGGGAACGGGTTGCAGGAGAAACTTTTACTCTGGTTTCTCCGTCTGTTTCCTAGTGCCGGTTTGAAGTTCCTGCAGTTTTCACTGTAAAACCGAGTTGGAGCTAGTACCTCCCCTTATATATGTATGGAGTGGAGTTTGCAAGTTAAAAGAAACTTTGTGTTCCCAACAAGCTAGGTGAAGTACATCTTTCACACACACTTATCTCTCAGAACTGAGCATGCGGAGAGACGTTCGTTCATCTAGCACAAAGGGAACGGGTTGCAGGGGATACTTTTACTCTGGTTTCTCAGTCTGTTTCCTAGAGCCGGTTTGAAGTTCCTGCAGTTTTCACTGTAAAACCGAGTTGGAGCTAGTACCTCCCCATATATATGTATGGAGTGGAGTTTGCAAGTGAAAAGAAACTTTGTGTTCCCAACAAGCTAGGTGAAGGACGGCTTTCCCACACACTTATCTCTCAGAACTGAGCATGAGGAGAGACGTTCGTTCATCTAGCACAAAGGGAACGGTTTGCAGGAGAAACTTTTACTCTGGTTTCTCAGTCTGTTTCCAAGTGCCGGTTTGAAGTTCCTGAAGTTTTCACTGTAAAACCGAGTTGGAGCTAGTACCTCCCCATATATATGTATGGAGTGGAGTTTGCAAGTGAAAAGAAACTTTGTGTTCCCAAAAAGCTAGGTAAAGGACGGCTTTCACACAGATTTATCTCTCAGAACTGAGCATGTGGAGAGACGTTCGTTCATCTAGCACAAAGGGAACGGGTTGCAGGAGTAACTTTTACTCTGGTTTCTCCGTCTGTTTCCTAGTGCCGGTTTGAAGTTCCTGCAGTTTTCACTGTAAAACCGAGTTGGAGCTAGTACCTCCCCATATATATGTATGGAGTGGAGTTTGCATGTGAAAAGAAACTTAGTGTTCCCAACAAGCTAGGTGAAGGACGGCTTTCACACACACTTATCTCTCAGAACTGAGCATGTGGAGAGACGTTCGTTCATCTAGCACAAAGGGAACGGGTTGCAGGAGAAACTTTTACTCTGGTTTCTCCGTCTGTTTCCTAGTGCCGGTTTGAAGTTCCTGCAGTTTTCACTGTAAAACCGAGTTGGAGCTAGTACCTCCCCATATATATGTATGGAGTGGAGTTTGCAAGTGAAAAGAAACTTTGTGTTCCCAACAAGCTAGGTGAAGGACGGCTTTCACACACACTTATCTCTCAGAACTGAGCATGTGGAGAGACGATCGTTCATCTAGCACAAAGGGAACGGGTTGCAGGAGAAACTTTTACTCTGGTTTCTCCGTCTGTTTCCCAGTGCCGGTTTGAAGTTCCTGCAGTTTTCACTGTAAAACATAGTTGGAGCTAGTACCTCCCCATATATATGTATGGAGTGGAGTTTGCAACTGAAAAGAAACCTTGTGTTCCCAACAAGCTAGGTGAAGGACGGCTTTCACACACACTTATCTCTCAGAACTGAGCATGCGGAGAGACGTTCGTTCATCTAGCACAAAGGGAACGGGTTGCAGGAGAAACTTTTACTCTGGTTTCTCCGTCTGTTTCCTAGTGCCGGTTTGAAGTTCCTGCAGTTTTCACTGTAAAACCGAGTTGGATCTAGTACCTCCCCATATATATGTATGGAGTGGAGTTTGCAAGTGAAAAGAAACTTTGTGTTCCCAACAAGCTAGGTGAAGGACGGCTTTCACACACACTTATCTCTCAGAACTGAGCATGCGGAGAGACGTTCGTTCATCTAGCACAAAGGGAACGGGTTGCAGGAGAAACTTTTACTCTGGTTTCTCCGTCTGTTTCCCAGTGCCGGTTTGAAGTTCCTGCAGTTTTCACTGTAAAACTGAGTTGGAGCTAGTACCTCCAAATATATATGTATGGAGTGGAGTTTGCAAGTGAAAAGAAACCTTGTGTTCCCAACAAGCTAGGTGAAGGACGGCTTTCACACACACTTATCTCTCAGAACTGAGCATGCGGAGAGACGTTCGTTCATCTAGCACAAAGGGAACGGGTTGCAGGAGAAACTTTTACTCTGGTTTCTCCGTCTGTTTCCTAGTGCCGGTTTGAAGTTCCTGCAGTTTTCACTGTAAAACCGAGTTGGATCTAGTACCTCCCCATATATATGTATGGAGTGGAGTTTGCAAGTGAAAAGAAACTTTGTGTTCCCAACAAGCTAGGTGAAGGACGGCTTTCACACACACTTATCTCTCAGAACTGAGCATGCGGAGAGACGTTCGTTCATCTAGCACAAAGGGAACGGGTTGCAGGAGAAACTTTTACTCTGGTTTCTCCGTCTGTTTCCCAGTGCCGGTTTGAAGTTCCTGCAGTTTTCACTGTAAAACTGAGTTGGAGCTAGTACCTCCCCATATATATGTATGGGGTGGAGTTTGCAAGTGAAAAGAAACCTTGTGTTCCCAACAAGCTAGGTGAAGGACGGCTTTCACACACACTTATCTCTCAGAACTGAGCATGCGGAGAGACGTTCGTTCATCTAGCACAAAGGGAACGGGTTGCAGGAGAAACTTTTACTCTGGTTTCTCCGTCTGTTTCCTAGTGCCGGTTTGAAGTTCCTGCAGTTTTCACTGTAAAACCGAGTTGGAGCTAGTACCTCCCCATATATATGTATGGAGTGGAGTTTGCAAGTGAAAAGAAACTTTGTGTTCCCAACAAGCTAGGTGAAGGACGGCTTTCACACACACTTATCTCTCAAAACTGAGCATGCGGGGAGACGTTCGTTCATCTAGCACAAAGGGAACGGGTTGCAGGAGAAACTTTTACTCTGGTTTCTCAGTCTGTTTCCTAGTGCCGGTTTGAAGTTCCTGCAGTTTTCACTGTAAAACCGAGTTGGAGCTAGTACCTCCCCATATATATGTATGGAGTGGAGTTTGCATGTGAAAAGAAACTTTGTGTTCCCAACAAGCTAGGTGAAGGACGGCTTTCACACACACTTATCTCTCAGAACTGAGCATGTGGAGAGACGTTCGTTCATCTAGCACAAAGGGAACGGGTTGCAGGAGAAACTTTTACTCTGGTTTCTCAGTCTGTTTCCTAGTGCCGGTTTGAAGTTCCTGCAGTTTTCACTGTAAAACCGAGTTGGAGCTAGTACCTCCCCATATATATGTATGGAGTGGAGTTTGCAAGTGAAAAGAAACTTTGTGTTCCCAACAAGCTAGGTGAAGGACGGCTTTCACACACACTTATCTCTCAGAACTGAGCATGCGGAGAGACGATCGTTCATCTAGCACAAAGGGAACGGGTTGCAGGAGAAACTTTTACTCTGGTTTCTCCGTCTGTTTCCCAGTGCCGGTTTGAAGTTCCTGCAGTTTTCACTGTAAAACCGAGTTGGAGCTAGTACCTCCCCATATATATGTATGGAGTGGAGTTTGCAAGTGAAAAGAAACTTTGTGTTCCCAACAAGCTAGGTGAAGGACGGCTTTCACACACACTTATCTCTCAGAACTGAGCATGCGGAGAGACGTTCGTTCATCTAGCACAAAGGGAACGGGTTGCAGGAGAAACTTTTACTCTGGTTTCTCCGTTTCCTAGTGCCGGTTTGAAGTTCCTGCAGTTTTCACTGTAAAACCGAGTTGGATCTAGTACCTCCCCATATATATGTATGGAGAGGAGTTTGCAAGTGAAAAGAAACTTTGTGTTCCCAACTAGCTAGGTGAAGGACGGCTTTCACACACACTTATCTCTCAGAACTGAGCATGTGGAGAGACGTTCATTCATCTAGCACAAAGGGAACGGGTTGCAGTGGAAACTTTTACTCTGGTTTCTCAGTCTGTTTAATAGTGCCGGTTTGAAGTTCCTGCAGTTTTCACTGTAAAACCGAGTTGGAGCTAGTACCTCCCGATATATATGTATGGAGTGGAGTTTGAAAATGAAAAGAAACTTTGTGTTCCCAATAAGCTAGGTGAAGGAAGGCTTTCACACACACTTATCTCTCAGAAATGAGCATGCGGAGAGACATTCATTCATCTAGCACAAGGGGAACGGGTTGCCGGAGAAACTTTTACTCTGGTTTCTCAGTCTGTTTCCTAGTGTCGGTTTGAAGTTCCTGCAGTTTTCACTGTAAAACCGAGTTGGAGCTTGTACCTCCCCATATATATGTATGGAGTGGAGTTTGCATGTGAAAAGAAACTTTGTGTTCCCAACAAGCTAGGTGAAGGACGGCTTTCACACACACTTATCTCTCAGAACTGAGCATGTGGAGAGACGTTCGTTCATCTAGCACAAAGGGAACGGGTTGCAGGAGAAACTTTTACTCTGGTTTCTCCGTCTGTTTCCTAGTGCCGGTTTGAAGTTCCTGCAGTTTTCACTGTAAAACCGAGTTGGAGCTAGTACCTCCCCATATATATGTATGGAGTGGAGTTTGCAAGTGAAAAGAAACTTTGTGTTCCCAACAAGCTAGGTGAAGGACGGCTTTCACACACACTTATCTCTCAGAACTGAGCATGCGGAGAGACGTTCGTTCATCTAGCACAAATGGAACGGGTTGCAGGAGAAACTTTTACTCTGGTTTCTCCGTCTGTTTCCCAGTGCCGGTTTGAAGTTCCTGCAAGTTTCACTGTAAAACCGAGTTGGAGCTAGTACCTCCCCATATATATGTATGGAGTGGAGTTTGCAACTGAAAAGAAACCTTGTGTTCCCAACAAGCTAGGTGAAGGACGGCTTTCACACACACTTATCTCTCAGAACTGAGCATGTGGAGAGACGTTCGTTCATCTAGCACAAAGGGAACGGGTTGCAGGGGAAACTTTTACTCTGGTTTCTCAGTCTGTTTCCTAGTGCCGGTTTGAAGTTCCTGCAGTTTTCACTGTAAAACCGAGTTGGAGCTAGTACCTCCCGATATATATGTATGGAGTGGAGTTTGAAAATGAAAAGAAACTTTGTGTTCCCAACAAGCTAGGTGAAGGAAGGCTTTCACACACACTTATTTCTCAGAACTGAGCATGCGGAGAGACATTCATTCATCTAGCACAAAGGGAACGGGTTGCAGGAGAAACTTTTACTCTGGTTTCTCAGTCTGTTTCCTAGTGTCGGTTTGAAGTTCCTGCAGTTTTCACTGTAAAACCGAGTTTTAGCTAGTACCTCCCCATATATATGTATGGAGTGGAGTTTGCAAGTTAAAAGAAACTTTGTGTTCCCAACAAGCTAGGTCAAGTACATCTTTCACACACACTTATCTCTCAGAACTGAGCATGCGGAGAGACGTTCGTTCATCTAGCACAAAGGGAACGGGTTGCAGGGGATACTTTTACTCTGGTTTCTCAGTCTGTTTCCTAGTGCCGGTTTGAAGTTCCTGCAATTTTCACTGTAAAACTGAGTTGGAGCTAGTACTTCCCCATATATATGTATGGAGTGGAGTTTGCAAGTGAAAAGAAACTTTGTGTTCCCAACAAGCTAGGTGCAGGACGGCTTTCCCACACACTTATCTCTCAGAACTGAGCATGCGGAGAGACGTTCGTTCATCTAGCACAAAGGGAACGGTTTGCAGGAGAAACTTTTACTCTGGTTTCTCAGTCTGTTTCCTAGTGCCGGTTTGAAGTTCCTGAAGTTTCCACTGTAAAACCGAGTTGGAGCTAGTACCTCCCCATATATATGTATGGAGTGGAGTTTGCAAGTGAAAAGAAACTTTGTGTTCCCAAAAAGCTAGGTAAAGGACGGCTTTCACACAGATTTATCTCTCAGAACTGAGCATGTGGAGAGACGTTCGTTCATCTAGCACAAAGGGAACGGGTTGCAGGAGAAACTTTTACTCTGGTTTCTCCGTCTGTTTCCTAGTGCCGGTTTGAAGTTCCTGCAGTTTTCACAGTACAACCGAGTTGGAGCTAGTACCTCCCGATATATATGTATGGAGTGGAGTTTGAAAATGAAAAGAAACTTTGTGTTCCCAACAAGCTAGGTGAAGGAAGGCTTTCACACACACTTATCTCTCAGAACTGAGCATGCGGAGAGACATTCATTCATCTAGCACAAGGGGAACGGGTTGCCGGAGAAACTTTTACTCTGGTTTCTCAGTCTGTTTCCTAGTGTCGGTTGGAAGTTCCTGCAGTTTTCACTGTAAAACCGAGTTGGAGCTAGTACCTCCCCATATATATGTATGGAGTGGAGTTTGCAAGTTAAAAGAAACTTTGTGTTCCCAACAAGCTAGGTGAAGTACATCTTTCACACACACTTATCTCTCAGAACTGAGCATGCGGAGAGACGTTCGTTCATCTAGCACAAAGGGAACGGGTTGCAGGGGATACTTTTACTCTGGTTTCTCAGTCTGTTTCCTAGTGCCGGTTTGAAGTTCCTGCAGTTTTCACTGTAAAACCGAGTTGGAGCTAGTACTTCCCCATATATATGTATGGAGTGGAGTTTGCAAGTGAAAAGAAACTTTGTGTTCCCAACAAGCTAGGTGAAGGACGGCTTTCCCACACACTTATCTCTCAGAACTGAGCATGAGGAGAGACGTTCGTTCATCTAGCACAAAGGGAACGGTTTGCAGGAGAAACTTTTACTCTGGTTTCTCAGTCTGTTTCCTAGTGCCGGTTTGAAGTTCCTGAAGTTTTCACTGTAAAACCGAGTTGGAGCTAGTACCTCCCCATATATATGTATGGAGTGGAGTTTGCAAGTGAAAAGAAACTTTGTGTTCCCAAAAAGCTAGGTAAAGGACGGCTTTCACACAGATTTATCTCTCAGAACTGAGCATGTGGAGAGACGTTCGTTCATCTAGCACAAAGGGAACGGGTTGCAGGAGAAACTTTTACTCTGGTTTCTCCGTCTGTTTCCTAGTGCCGGTTTGAAGTTCCTGCAGTTTTCACTGTAAAACCGAGTTGGAGCTAGTACCTCCCCATATATATGTATGGAGTGGAGTTTGCATGTGAAAAGAAACTTTGTGTTCCCAACAAGCTAGGTGAAGGACGGCTTTCACACACACTTATCTCTCAGAACTGAGCATGTGGAGAGACGTTCGTTCATCTAGCACAAAGGGAACGGGTTGCAGGAGAAACTTTTACTCTGGTTTCTCCGTCTGTTTCCTAGTGCCGGTTTGAAGTTCCTGCAGTTTTCACTGTAAAACCGAGTTGGAGCTAGTACCTCCCCATATATATGTATGGAGTGGAGTTTGCAAGTGAAAAGAAACTTTGTGTTCCCAACAAGCTAGGTGAAGGACGGCTTTCACACACACTTATCTCTCAGAACTGAGCATGCGGAGAGACGTTCGTTCATCTAGCACAAAGGGAACGGGTTGCAGGAGAAACTTTTACTCTGGTTTCTCCGTCTGTTTCCCAGTGCCGGTTTGAAGTTCCTGCAGTTTTCACTGTAAAACCGAGTTTTAGCTAGTACCTCCCCATATATATGTATGGAGTGGAGTTTGCAAGTTAAAAGAAACTTTGTGTTCCCAACAAGCTAGGTGAAGTACATCTTTCACACACACTTATCTCTCAGAACTGAGCATGCGGAGAGACGTTCGTTCATCTAGCACAAAGGGAACGGGTTGCAGGGGATACTTTTACTCTGGTTTCTCAGTCTGTTTCCTAGTGCCGGTTTGAAGTTCCTGCAGTTTTCACTGTAAAACCGAGTTGGAGCTAGTACTTCCCCATATATATGTATGGAGTGGAGTTTGCAAGTGAAAAGAAACTTTGTGTTCCCAACAAGCTAGGTGAAGGACGGCTTTCCCACACACTTATCTCTCAGAACTGAGCATGAGGAGAGACGTTCGTTCATCTAGCACAAAGGGAACGGTTTGCAGGAGAAACTTTTACTCTGGTTTCTCAGTCTGTTTCCTAGTGCCGGTTTGAAGTTCCTGAAGTTTCCACTGTAAAACCGAGTTGGAGCTAGTACCTCCCCATATATATGTATGGAGTGGAGTTTGCAAGTGAAAAGAAACTTTGTGTTCCCAAAAAGCTAGGTAAAGGACGGCTTTCACACAGATTTATCTCTCAGAACTGAGCATGTGGAGAGACGTTCGTTCATCTAGCACAAAGGGAACGGGTTGCAGGAGAAACTTTTACTCTGGTTTCTCCGTCTGTTTCCTAGTGCCGGTTTGAAGTTCCTGCAGTTTTCACAGTACAACCGAGTTGGAGCTAGTACCTCCCGATATATATGTATGGAGTGGAGTTTGAAAATGAAAAGAAACTTTGTGTTCCCAACAAGCTAGGTGAAGGAAGGCTTTCACACACACTTATCTCTCAGAACTGAGCATGCGGAGAGACATTCATTCATCTAGCACAAGGGGAACGGGTTGCCGGAGAAACTTTTACTCTGGTTTCTCAGTCTGTTTCCTAGTGTCGGTTGGAAGTTCCTGCAGTTTTCACTGTAAAACCGAGTTGGAGCTAGTACCTCCCCATATATATGTATGGAGTGGAGTTTGCAAGTTAAAAGAAACTTTGTGTTCCCAACAAGCTAGGTGAAGTACATCTTTCACACACACTTATCTCTCAGAACTGAGCATGCGGAGAGACGTTCGTTCATCTAGCACAAAGGGAACGGGTTGCAGGGGATACTTTTACTCTGGTTTCTCAGTCTGTTTCCTAGTGCCGGTTTGAAGTTCCTGCAGTTTTCACTGTAAAACCGAGTTGGAGCTAGTACTTCCCCATATATATGTATGGAGTGGAGTTTGCAAGTGAAAAGAAACTTTGTGTTCCCAACAAGCTAGGTGAAGGACGGCTTTCCCACACACTTATCTCTCAGAACTGAGCATGAGGAGAGACGTTCGTTCATCTAGCACAAAGGGAACGGTTTGCAGGAGAAACTTTTACTCTGGTTTCTCAGTCTGTTTCCTAGTGCCGGTTTGAAGTTCCTGAAGTTTTCACTGTAAAACCGAGTTGGAGCTAGTACCTCCCCATATATATGTATGGAGTGGAGTTTGCAAGTGAAAAGAAACTTTGTGTTCCCAAAAAGCTAGGTAAAGGACGGCTTTCACACAGATTTATCTCTCAGAACTGAGCATGTGGAGAGACGTTCGTTCATCTAGCACAAAGGGAACGGGTTGCAGGAGAAACTTTTACTCTGGTTTCTCCGTCTGTTTCCTAGTGCCGGTTTGAAGTTCCTGCAGTTTTCACTGTAAAACCGAGTTGGAGCTAGTACCTCCCCATATATATGTATGGAGTGGAGTTTGCATGTGAAAAGAAACTTTGTGTTCCCAACAAGCTAGGTGAAGGACGGCTTTCACACACACTTATCTCTCAGAACTGAGCATGTGGAGAGACGTTCGTTCATCTAGCACAAAGGGAACGGGTTGCAGGAGAAACTTTTACTCTGGTTTCTCCGTCTGTTTCCTAGTGCCGGTTTGAAGTTCCTGCAGTTTTCACTGTAAAACCGAGTTGGAGCTAGTACCTCCCCATATATATGTATGGAGTGGAGTTTGCAAGTGAAAAGAAACTTTGTGTTCCCAACAAGCTAGGTGAAGGACGGCTTTCACACACACTTATCTCTCAGAACTGAGCATGCGGAGAGACGTTCGTTCATCTAGCACAAAGGGAACGGGTTGCAGGAGAAACTTTTACTCTGGTTTCTCCGTCTGTTTCCCAGTGCCGGTTTGAAGTTCCTGCAGTTTTCACTGTAAAACCGAGTTTTAGCTAGTACCTCCCCATATATATGTATGGAGTGGAGTTTGCAAGTTAAAAGAAACTTTGTGTTCCCAACAAGCTAGGTGAAGTACATCTTTCACACACACTTATCTCTCAGAACTGAGCATGCGGAGAGACGTTCGTTCATCTAGCACAAAGGGAACGGGTTGCAGGGGATACTTTTACTCTGGTTTCTCAGTCTGTTTCCTAGTGCCGGTTTGAAGTTCCTGCAGTTTTCACTGTAAAACCGAGTTGGAGCTAGTACTTCCCCATATATATGTATGGAGTGGAGTTTGCAAGTGAAAAGAAACTTTGTGTTCCCAACAAGCTAGGTGAAGGACGGCTTTCCCACACACTTATCTCTCAGAACTGAGCATGAGGAGAGACGTTCGTTCATCTAGCACAAAGGGAACGGTTTGCAGGAGAAACTTTTACTCTGGTTTCTCAGTCTGTTTCCTAGTGCCGGTTTGAAGTTCCTGAAGTTTTCACTGTAAAACCGAGTTGGAGCTAGTACCTCCCCATATATATGTATGGAGTGGAGTTTGCAAGTGAAAAGAAACTTTGTGTTCCCAAAAAGCTAGGTAAAGGACGGCTTTCACACAGATTTATCTCTCAGAACTGAGCATGTGGAGAGACGTTCGTTCATCTAGCACAAAGGGAACGGGTTGCAGGAGAAACTTTTACTCTGGTTTCTCCGTCTGTTTCCTAGTGCCGGTTTGAAGTTCCTGCAGTTTTCACTGTAAAACCGAGTTGGAGCTAGTACCTCCCCATATATATGTATGGAGTGGAGTTTGCATGTGAAAAGAAACTTTGTGTTCCCAACAAGCTAGGTGAAGGACGGCTTTCACACACACTTATCTCTCAGAACTGAGCATGTGGAGAGACGTTCGTTCATCTAGCACAAAGGGAACGGGTTGCAGGAGAAACTTTTACTCTGGTTTCTCCGTCTGTTTCCTAGTGCCGGTTTGAAGTTCCTGCAGTTTTCACTGTAAAACCGAGTTGGAGCTAGTACCTCCCCATATATATGTATGGAGTGGAGTTTGCAAGTGAAAAGAAACTTTGTGTTCCCAACAAGCTAGTTGAAGGACGGCTTTCACACACACTTATCTCTCAGAACTGAGCATGCGGAGAGACGTTCGTTCATCTAGCACAAAGGGAACGGGTTGCAGGAGAAACTTTTACTCTGGTTTCTCCGTCTGTTTCCCAGTGCCGGTTTGAAGTTCCTGCAGTTTTCACTGTAAAACCGAGTTGGAGCTAGTACCTCCCCATATATATCTATGGAGTGGAGTTTGCAAGTGAAAAGAAACTTTGTGTTCCCAAAAAGCTAGGTGAAGGACGGCTTTCACACACACTTATCTCTCAGAACTGAGCATGTGGAGAGACGTTCGTTCATCTAGCACAAAGGGAACTGGTTGCAGGAGAAACTTTTTCTGGTTTCTCAGTCTGTTTCCTAGTGCCGGTTTGAAGTTCCTGCAGTTTTCACTGTAAAACCGAGTTGGAGCTAGTACCTCCCCATATATATGTATGGAGTGGAGTTTGCAAGTGAAAAGAAACTTTGTGTTCCCAACAAGCTAGGTGAAGGACGGCTTTCACACACACTTATCTCTCAGAACTGAGCATGTGGAGAGACGTTCGTTCATCTAGCACAAAGGGAACGGGTTGCAGGAGAAACTTTTACTCTGGTTTCTCAGTCTGTTTCCTAGTGCCGATTTGAAGTTCCTGCAGTTTTCACTGTAAAACCGAGTTGGATCTAGTACCTCCCCATATATATGTATGGAGTGGAGTTTGCAAGTGAAAAGAAACTTTGTGTTCCCAAAAAGCTAGGTGAAGGACGGCTTTCACACACACTTATCTCTCAGAACTGAGCATGTGGAGAGACGTTCGTTCATCTAGCACAAAGGGAACGGGTTGCAGGGGAAACTTTTACTCTGGTTTCTCAGTCTGTTTCCTAGTGCCGGTTTGAAGTTCCTGCAGTTTTCAGTGTAAAACCGAGTTGGAGCTAGTACCTCCCGATATATATGTATGGAGTGGAGTTTGAAAATGAAAAGAAACTTTGTGTTCCCAACAAGATAGGTGAAGGAAGGCTTTCACACACACTTATCTCTCAGAACTGAGCATGCGGAGAGACATTCATTCATCTAGCACAAGGGGAGCGGGTTGCCGGAGAAACTTTTACTCTGGTTTCTCAGTCTGTTTCCTAGTGTCGGTTTGAAGTTCCTGCAGTTTTCACTGTAAAACCGAGTTGGAGCTAGTACCTCCCCATATATATGTATGGAGTGGAGTTTGCAAGTGAAAAGAAACTTTGTGTTCCCAACAAGCTAGGTGAAGGACGGCTTTCACACACACTTATCTCTCAGAACTGAGCATGCGGAGAGACGTTCGTTCATCTAGCACAAAGGGAACGGTTTGCAGGAGAAACTTTTACTCTGGTTTCTCCGTCTGTTTCCCAGTGCCGGTTTGAAGTTCCTGCAGTTTTCACTGTAAAACCGAGTTTTAGCTAGTACCTCCCCATATATATGTATGGAGTGGAGGTTGCAAGTGAAAAGAAACTTTGTGTTCCCAAAAAGCTAGGTGAAGTACGGCTTTCACACACACTTATATCTCACAACTGAGCATGTGGAGAGACGTTCGTTCATCTAGCACAAAGGGAACGGGTTGCAGGAGAAACTTTTTCTGGTTTCTCAGTCTGTTTCCTAGTGCCGGTTTGAAGTTCCTGCAGTTTTCACTGTAAAACCGAGTTGGAGCTAGTACCTCCCCATATATATCTATGGAGTGGAGGTTGCAAGTGAAAAGAAACTTTGTGTTCCCAAAAAGCTAGGTGAAGTACGGCTTTCACACACAATTATCTCTCAGAACTGAGCTTGTGGAGAGACGTTCGTTCATCTAGCACAAAGGGAACGGGTTGCAGGAGAAACTTTTACTCTGGTTTCTCAGTCTGTTTCCTAGTGCCGGTTTGAAGTTCCTGCAGTTTTCACTGTAAAACCGATTTGGATCTAGTACCTCCCCATATATATGTATGGAGTGGAGTTTGCAAGTGAAAAGAAACTTTGTGTTCCCAACAAGCTAGGTGAAGGACGGCTTTCACACACACTTATATCTCACAACTGAGCATGTGGAGAGACGTTCGTTCATCTAGCACAAAGGGAACGGGTTGCAGGGGAAACTTTTACTCTGGTTTCTCCGTCTGTTTCCTAGTGCCGGTTTGAAGTTCCTGCAGTTTTCACTGTAAAACCGACTTGGAGCTAGTACCTCCCGATATATATGTATGGAGTGGAGTTTGCAAGTGAAAAGAAACTTTGTGTTCCCAACAAGCTAGGTGAAGGAAGGCTTTCACACACACTTATCTCTCAGAACTGAGCATGCGGAGAGACATTCATTCATCTAGCACAAGGGGAACGGGTTGCCGGAGAAACTTTTACTCTGGTTTCTCAGTCTGTTTCCTAGTGCCGGTTTGAAGTTCCTGCAGTTTTCACTGTAAAACCGAGTTGGAGCTAGTACCTCCCCATATATATGTATGGAGTGGAGTTTGCAAGTTAAAAGAAACTTTGTGTTCCCAACAAGCTAGGTGAAGTACATCTTTCACACACACTTATCTCTCAGAACTGAGCATGCGGAGAGACGTTCGTTCATCTAGCACAAAGGGAACGGGTTGCAGGGGATACTTTTACTCTGGTTTCTCAGTCTGTTTCCTAGTGCCGGTTTGAAGTTCCTGCAGTTTTCACTGTAAAACCGAGTTGGAGCTAGTACTTCCCCATATATATGTATGGAGTGGAGTTTGCAAGTGAAAAGAAACTTTGTGTTCCCAACAAGCTAGGTGAAGGACGGCTTTCCCACACACTTATCTCTCAGAACTGAGCATGAGGAGAGACGTTCGTTCATCTAGCACAAAGGGAACGGTTTGCAGGAGAAACTTTTACTCTGGTTTCTCAGTCTGTTTCCTAGTGCCGGTTTGAAGTTCCTGAAGTTTTCACTGTAAAACCGAGTTGGAGCTAGTACCTCCCCATATATATGTATGGAGTGGAGTTTGCAAGTGAAAAGAAACTTTGTGTTCCCAAAAAGCTAGGTAAAGGACGGCTTTCACACAGATTTATCTCTCAGAACTGAGCATGTGGAGAGACGTTCGTTCATCTAGCACAAAGGGAACGGGTTGCAGGAGAAACTTTTACTCTGGTTTCTCCGTCTGTTTCCTAGTGCCGGTTTGAAGTTCCTGCAGTTTTCACTGTAAAACCGAGTTGGAGCTAGTAACTCCCCATATATATGTATGGAGTGGAGTTTGCATGTGAAAAGAAACTTTGTGTTCCCAACAAGCTAGGTGAAGGACGGCTTTCACACACACTTATCTCTCAGAACTGAGCATGTGGAGAGACGTTCGTTCATCTAGCACAAAGGGAACGGGTTGCAGGAGAAACTTTTACTCTGGTTTCTCCGTCTGTTTCCTAGTGCCGGTTGGAAGTTCCTGCAGTTTTCACTGTAAAACCGAGTTGGAGCTAGTACCTCCCCATATATATGTATGGAGTGGAGTTTGCAAGTGAAAAGAAACTTTGTGTTCCCAACAAGCTAGGTGAAGGACGGCTTTCACACACACTTATCTCTCAGAACTGAGCATGCGGAGAGACGTTCGTTCATCTAGCACAAAGGGAACGGGTTGCAGGAGAAACTTTTACTCTGGTTTCTCCGTCTGTTTCCCAGTGCCGGTTTGAAGTTCCTGCAGTTTTCACTGTAAAACCGAGTTGGAGCTAGTACCTCCCCATATATATGTATGGAGTGGAGTTTGCAACTGAAAAGAAACCTTGTGTTCCCAACAAGCTAGGTGAAGGACGGCTTTCACACACACTTATTTCTCAGAACTGAGCATGCGGAGAGACGCTCGTACATCTAGCACAAAGGGAACGGGTTGCAGGAGAAACTTTTACTCTGGTTTCTCCGTCTGTTTCCTAGTGCCGGTTTGAAGTTCCTGCAGTTTTCACTGTAAAACCGAGTTGGAGCTAGTACCTCCCCATATATATGTATGGAGTGGAGTTTGCAAGTGAAAAGAAACTTTGTGTTCCCAACAAGCTAGGTGAAGGACGGCTTTCACACACACTTATCTCTCAGAACTGAGCATGTGGAGAGACGTTCGTTCATCTAGCACAAAGGGAACGGGTTGCAGGAGAAACTTTTACTCTGGTTTCTCAGTCTTTTTCCTAGTGCCGGTTTGAAGTTCCTGCAGTTTTCACTGTAAAACCGAGTTGGATCTAGTACCTCCCCATATATATCTATGGAGTGGAGTTTGCAAGTGAAAAGAAACTTTGTGTTCCCAAAAAGCTAGGTGAAGGACGGCTTTCACACACACTTATCTCTCAGAACTGAGCATGTGGAGAGACGTTCGTTCATCTAGCACAAAGGGAACGGTTTGCAGGAGAAACTTTTACTCTGGTTTCTCAGTCTGTTTCCTAGTGCCGGTTTGAAGTTCCTGAAGTTTTCACTGTAAAACCGAGTTGGAGCTAGTACCTCCCCATATATATGTATGGAGTGGAGTTTGCAAGTGAAAAGAAACTTTGTGTTCCCAAAAAGCTAGGTAAAGGACGGCTTTCACACAGATTTATCTCTCAGAACTGAGCATGTGGAGAGACGTTCGTTCATCTAGCACAAAGGGAACGGGTTGCAGGAGAAACTTTTACTCTGGTTTCTCCGTCTGTTTCCTAGTGCCGGTTTGAAGTTCCTGCAGTTTTCACTGTAAAACCGAGTTGGAGCTAGTAACTCCCCATATATATGTATGGAGTGGAGTTTGCATGTGAAAAGAAACTTTGTGTTCCCAACAAGCTAGGTGAAGGACGGCTTTCACACACACTTATCTCTCAGAACTGAGCATGTGGAGAGACGTTCGTTCATCTAGCACAAAGGGAACGGGTTGCAGGAGAAACTTTTACTCTGGTTTCTCCGTCTGTTTCCTAGTGCCGGTTTGAAGTTCCTGCAGTTTTCACTGTAAAACCGAGTTGGAGCTAGTACCTCCCCATATATATGTATGGAGTGGAGTTTGCAAGTGAAAAGAAACTTTGTGTTCCCAACAAGCTAGGTGAAGGACGGCTTTCACACACACTTATCTCTCAGAACTGAGCATGCGGAGAGACGTTCGTTCATCTAGCACAAAGGGAACGGGTTGCAGGAGAAACTTTTACTCTGGTTTCTCCGTCTGTTTCCCAGTGCCGGTTTGAAGTTCCTGCAGTTTTCACTGTAAAACCGAGTTGGAGCTAGTACCTCCCCATATATATGTATGGAGTGGAGTTTGCAACTGAAAGAATCCTTGTGTTCCCAACAAGCTAGGTGAAGGACGGCTTTCACACACACTTATCTCTCAGAACTGAGCATGCGGAGAGACGCTCGTTCATCTAGCACAAAGGGAACGGGTTGCAGGAGAAACTTTTACTCTGGTTTCTCCGTCTGTTTCCTAGTGCCGGTTTGAAGTTCCTGCAGTTTTCACTGTAAAACCGAGTTGGAGCTAGTACCTCCCCATATATATGTATGGAGTGGAGTTTGCAAGTGAAAAGAAACTTTGTGTTCCCAACAAGCTAGGTGAAGGACGGCTTTCACACACACTTATCTCTCAGAACTGAGCATGCGGAGAGACGCTCGTTCATCTAGCACAAAGGGAACGGGTTGCAGGAGAAACTTTTACTCTGGTTTCTCCGTCTGTTTCCTAGTGCCGGTTTGAAGTTCCTGCAGTTTTCACTGTAAAACCGAGTTGGAGCTAGTACCTCCCCATATATATGTATGGAGTGGAGTTTGCAAGTGAAAAGAAACTTTGTGTTCCCAACAAGCTAGGTGAAGGACGGCTTTCACACACACTTATCTCTCAGAACTGAGCATGCGGAGAGACGTTCGTTCATCTAGCACAAAGGGAACGGGTTGCAGGAGAAACTTTTACTCTGGTTTCTCAGTCTGTTTCCTAGTGCCGGTTTGAAGTTCCTGCAGTTTTCACTGTAAAACCGAGTTGGAGCTAGTACCTCCCCATATATATGTATGGAGTGGAGTTTGCAAGTGAAAAGAAACTTTGTGTTCCCAAAAAGCTGGGTGAAGGACGGCTTTCACACACACTTATCTCTCAGAACTGAGCAAGTGGAGAGACGTTCGTTCATCTAGCACAAAGGGAACGGGTTGCAGGAGAAACTTTTACTCTGGTTTCTCAGTCTGTTTCCTAGTGCCGGTTTGAAGTTCCTGCAGTTTTCACTGTAAAACCGAGTTGGAGCTAGTACCTTCCCATATATATGTATGGAGTGGAGTTTGCAAGTGAAAAGAAACTTTGTGTTCCCAACAAGCTAGGTGAAGTACGGCTTTCACACACACTTATCTCTCAGAACTGAGCATGTGGAGAGACGTTCGTTCATCTAGCACAAAGGGAACGGGTTGCAGGAGAAACTTTTACTCTGGTTTCTCCGTCTGTTTCCTAGTGCCGGTTTGAAGTTCCTGCAGTTTTCACTGTAAAACCGAGTTGGAGCTAGTACCTCCCCATATATATGTATGGAGTGGAGTTTGCAAGTGAAAAGAAACTTTGTGTTCCCAACAAGCTAGTTGAAGGACGGCTTTCACACACACTTATCTCTCAGAACTGAGCATGCGGAGAGACGTTCGTTCATCTAGCACAAAGGGAACGGGTTGCAGGAGAAACTTTTACTCTGGTTTCTCCGTCTGTTTCCCAGTGCCGGTTTGAAGTTCCTGCAGTTTTCACTGTAAAACCGATTTGGATCTAGTACCTCCCCATATATATGTATGGAGTGGAGTTTGCAAGTGAAAAGAAACTTTGTGTTCCCAACAAGCTAGGTGAAGGACGGCTTTCACACACACTTATATCTCACAACTGAGCATGTGGAGAGACGTTCGTTCATCTAGCACAAAGGGAACGGGTTGCAGGGGAAACTTTTACTCTGGTTTCTCCGTCTGTTTCCTAGTGCCGGTTTGAAGTTCCTGCAGTTTTCACTGTAAAACCGACTTGGAGCTAGTACCTCCCGATATATATGTATGGAGTGGAGTTTGAAAATGAAAAGAAACTTTGTGTTCCCAACAAGCTAGGTGAAGGAAGGCTTTCACACACACTTATCTCTCAGAACTGAGCATGCGGAGAGACATTCATTCATCTAGCACAAGGGGAACGGGTTGCCGGAGAAACTTTTACTCTGGTTTCTCAGTCTGTTTCCTAGTGCCGGTTTGAAGTTCCTGCAGTTTTCACTGTAAAACCGAGTTGGAGCTAGTACCTCCCCATATATATGTATGGAGTGGAGTTTGCAAGTTAAAAGAAACTTTGTGTTCCCAACAAGCTAGGTGAAGTACATCTTTCACACACACTTATCTCTCAGAACTGAGCATGCGGAGAGACGTTCGTTCATCTAGCACAAAGGGAACGGGTTGCAGGGGATACTTTTACTCTGGTTTCTCAGTCTGTTTCCTAGTGCCGGTTTGAAGTTCCTGCAGTTTTCACTGTAAAACCGAGTTGGAGCTAGTACTTCCCCATATATATGTATGGAGTGGAGTTTGCAAGTGAAAAGAAACTTTGTGTTCCCAACAAGCTAGGTGAAGGACGGCTTTCCCACACACTTATCTCTCAGAACTGAGCATGAGGAGAGACGTTCGTTCATCTAGCACAAAGGGAACGGTTTGCAGGAGAAACTTTTACTCTGGTTTCTCAGTCTGTTTCCTAGTGCCGGTTTGAAGTTCCTGAAGTTTTCACTGTAAAACCGAGTTGGAGCTAGTACCTCCCCATATATATGTATGGAGTGGAGTTTGCAAGTGAAAAGAAACTTTGTGTTCCCAAAAAGCTAGGTAAAGGACGGCTTTCACACAGATTTATCTCTCAGAACTGAGCATGTGGAGAGACGTTCGTTCATCTAGCACAAAGGGAACGGGTTGCAGGAGAAACTTTTACTCTGGTTTCTCCGTCTGTTTCCTAGTGCCGGTTTGAAGTTCCTGCAGTTTTCACTGTAAAACCGAGTTGGAGCTAGTAACTCCCCATATATATGTATGGAGTGGAGTTTGCATGTGAAAAGAAACTTTGTGTTCCCAACAAGCTAGGTGAAGGACGGCTTTCACACACACTTATCTCTCAGAACTGAGCATGTGGAGAGACGTTCGTTCATCTAGCACAAAGGGAACGGGTTGCAGGAGAAACTTTTACTCTGGTTTCTCCGTCTGTTTCCTAGTGCCGGTTGGAAGTTCCTGCAGTTTTCACTGTAAAACCGAGTTGGAGCTAGTACCTCCCCATATATATGTATGGAGTGGAGTTTGCAAGTGAAAAGAAACTTTGTGTTCCCAACAAGCTAGGTGAAGGACGGCTTTCACACACACTTATCTCTCAGAACTGAGCATGCGGAGAGACGTTCGTTCATCTAGCACAAAGGGAACGGGTTGCAGGAGAAACTTTTACTCTGGTTTCTCCGTCTGTTTCCCAGTGCCGGTTTGAAGTTCCTGCAGTTTTCACTGTAAAACCGAGTTGGAGCTAGTACCTCCCCATATATATGTATGGAGTGGAGTTTGCAACTGAAAAGAAACCTTGTGTTCCCAACAAGCTAGGTGAAGGACGGCTTTCACACACACTTATTTCTCAGAACTGAGCATGCGGAGAGACGCTCGTACATCTAGCACAAAGGGAACGGGTTGCAGGAGAAACTTTTACTCTGGTTTCTCCGTCTGTTTCCTAGTGCCGGTTTGAAGTTCCTGCAGTTTTCACTGTAAAACCGAGTTGGAGCTAGTACCTCCCCATATATATGTATGGAGTGGAGTTTGCAAGTGAAAAGAAACTTTGTGTTCCCAACAAGCTAGGTGAAGGACGGCTTTCACACACACTTATCTCTCAGAACTGAGCATGTGGAGAGACGTTCGTTCATCTAGCACAAAGGGAACGGGTTGCAGGAGAAACTTTTACTCTGGTTTCTCAGTCTTTTTCCTAGTGCCGGTTTGAAGTTCCTGCAGTTTTCACTGTAAAACCGAGTTGGATCTAGTACCTCCCCATATATATCTATGGAGTGGAGTTTGCAAGTGAAAAGAAACTTTGTGTTCCCAAAAAGCTAGGTGAAGGACGGCTTTCACACACACTTATCTCTCAGAACTGAGCATGTGGAGAGACGTTCGTTCATCTAGCACAAAGGGAACGGTTTGCAGGAGAAACTTTTACTCTGGTTTCTCAGTCTGTTTCCTAGTGCCGGTTTGAAGTTCCTGAAGTTTTCACTGTAAAACCGAGTTGGAGCTAGTACCTCCCCATATATATGTATGGAGTGGAGTTTGCAAGTGAAAAGAAACTTTGTGTTCCCAAAAAGCTAGGTAAAGGACGGCTTTCACACAGATTTATCTCTCAGAACTGAGCATGTGGAGAGACGTTCGTTCATCTAGCACAAAGGGAACGGGTTGCAGGAGAAACTTTTACTCTGGTTTCTCCGTCTGTTTCCTAGTGCCGGTTTGAAGTTCCTGCAGTTTTCACTGTAAAACCGAGTTGGAGCTAGTAACTCCCCATATATATGTATGGAGTGGAGTTTGCATGTGAAAAGAAACTTTGTGTTCCCAACAAGCTAGGTGAAGGACGGCTTTCACACACACTTATCTCTCAGAACTGAGCATGTGGAGAGACGTTCGTTCATCTAGCACAAAGGGAACGGGTTGCAGGAGAAACTTTTACTCTGGTTTCTCCGTCTGTTTCCTAGTGCCGGTTTGAAGTTCCTGCAGTTTTCACTGTAAAACCGAGTTGGAGCTAGTACCTCCCCATATATATGTATGGAGTGGAGTTTGCAAGTGAAAAGAAACTTTGTGTTCCCAACAAGCTAGGTGAAGGACGGCTTTCACACACACTTATCTCTCAGAACTGAGCATGCGGAGAGACGTTCGTTCATCTAGCACAAAGGGAACGGGTTGCAGGAGAAACTTTTACTCTGGTTTCTCCGTCTGTTTCCCAGTGCCGGTTTGAAGTTCCTGCAGTTTTCACTGTAAAACCGAGTTGGAGCTAGTACCTCCCCATATATATGTATGGAGTGGAGTTTGCAACTGAAAGAATCCTTGTGTTCCCAACAAGCTAGGTGAAGGACGGCTTTCACACACACTTATCTCTCAGAACTGAGCATGCGGAGAGACGCTCGTTCATCTAGCACAAAGGGAACGGGTTGCAGGAGAAACTTTTACTCTGGTTTCTCCGTCTGTTTCCTAGTGCCGGTTTGAAGTTCCTGCAGTTTTCACTGTAAAACCGAGTTGGAGCTAGTACCTCCCCATATATATGTATGGAGTGGAGTTTGCAAGTGAAAAGAAACTTTGTGTTCCCAACAAGCTAGGTGAAGGACGGCTTTCACACACACTTATCTCTCAGAACTGAGCATGCGGAGAGACGCTCGTTCATCTAGCACAAAGGGAACGGGTTGCAGGAGAAACTTTTACTCTGGTTTCTCCGTCTGTTTCCTAGTGCCGGTTTGAAGTTCCTGCAGTTTTCACTGTAAAACCGAGTTGGAGCTAGTACCTCCCCATATATATGTATGGAGTGGAGTTTGCAAGTGAAAAGAAACTTTGTGTTCCCAACAAGCTAGGTGAAGGACGGCTTTCACACACACTTATCTCTCAGAACTGAGCATGCGGAGAGACGTTCGTTCATCTAGCACAAAGGGAACGGGTTGCAGGAGAAACTTTTACTCTGGTTTCTCAGTCTGTTTCCTAGTGCCGGTTTGAAGTTCCTGCAGTTTTCACTGTAAAACCGAGTTGGAGCTAGTACCTCCCCATATATATGTATGGAGTGGAGTTTGCAAGTGAAAAGAAACTTTGTGTTCCCAAAAAGCTAGGTGAAGGACGGCTTTCACACACACTTATCTCTCAGAACTGAGCAAGTGGAGAGACGTTCGTTCATCTAGCACAAAGGGAACGGGTTGCAGGAGAAACTTTTACTCTGGTTTCTCAGTCTGTTTCCTAGTGCCGGTTTGAAGTTCCTGCAGTTTTCACTGTAAAACCGAGTTGGAGCTAGTACCTTCCCATATATATGTATGGAGTGGAGTTTGCAAGTGAAAAGAAACTTTGTGTTCCCAACAAGCTAGGTGAAGTACGGCTTTCACACACACTTATCTCTCAGAACTGAGCATGTGGAGAGACGTTCGTTCATCTAGCACAAAGGGAACGGGTTGCAGGAGAAACTTTTACTCTGGTTTCTCCGTCTGTTTCCTAGTGCCGGTTTGAAGTTCCTGCAGTTTTCACTGTAAAACCGAGTTGGAGCTAGTACCTCCCCATATATATGTATGGAGTGGAGTTTGCAAGTGAAAAGAAACTTTGTGTTCCCAACAAGCTAGGTGAAGGACGGCTTTCACACACACTTATCTCTCAGAACTGAGCATGTGGAGAGACGTTCGTTCATCTAGCACAAAGGGAACGGGTTGCAGGAGAAACTTTTACTCTGGTTTCTCCGTCTGTTTCCTAGTGCCGGTTTGAAGTTCCTGCAGTTTTCACTGTAAAACCGAGTTGGAGCTAGTACCTCCCCATATATATGTATGGAGTGGAGTTTGCAAGTGAAAAGAAACTGTGTGTTCCCAACAAGCTAGGTGAAGGACGGCTTTCACACACACTTATCTCTCAGAACTGAGCATGTGGAGAGACGTTCGTTCATCTAGCACAAAGGGAACGGGTTGCAGGAGAAACTTTTACTCTGGTTTCTCAGTCTGTTTCCTAGTGCCGGTTTGAAGTTCCTGCAGTTTTCACTGTAAAACCGAGTTGGAGCTAGTACCTCCCCATATATATGTATGGAGTGGAGTTTGCAAGTGAAAAGAAACTTTGTGTTCCCAACAAGCTAGGTGAAGGACGGCTTTCACACACACTTATCTCTCAGAACTGAGCATGTGGAGAGACGTTCGTTCATCTAGCACAAAGGGAACGGGTTGCAGGAGAAACTTTTACTCTGGTTTCTCAGTCTGTTTCCTAGTGCCGGTTTGAAGTTCCTGCAGTTTTCACTGTAAAACCGAGTTGGAGCTAGTACATCCCCATATATATGTATGGAATGGAGTTTGCAAGTGAAAAGAAACTTTGTGTTCCCAACAAGCTAGGTGAAGGACGGCTTTCACACACACTTATCTCTCAGAACTGAGCATGTGGAGAGACGTTCGTTCATCTAGCACAAAGGGAACGGGTTGCAGGAGAAACTTTTACTCTGGTTTCTCAGTCTGTTTCCTAGTGCCGGTTTGAAGTTCCTGCAGTTTTCTCTGTAAAACCGAGTTGGAGCTAGTACCTCCCCATATATATTTATGGAGTGGAGTTTGCAAGTGAAAAGAAACTTTGTATTCCCAACAAGCTAGGTGAAGGACGGCTTTCACACACACTTATTTCTCAGAACTGAGCATGCGGAGAGACGCTCGTACATCTAGCACAAAGGGAACGGGTTGCAGGAGAAACTTTTACTCTGGTTTCTCCGTCTGTTTCCTAGTGCCGGTTTGAAGTTCCTGCAGTTTTCACTGTAAAACCGAGTTGGAGCTAGTACCTCCCCATATATATGTATGGAGTGGAGTTTGCAAGTGAAAAGAAACTTTGTGTTCCCAACAAGCTAGGTGAAGGACGGCTTTCACACACACTTATCTCTCAGAACTGAGCATGTGGAGAGACGTTCGTTCATCTAGCACAAAGGGAACGGGTTGCAGGAGAAACTTTTACTCTGGTTTCTCAGTCTGTTTCCTAGTGCCGGTTTGAAGTTCCTGCAGTTTTCTCTGTAAAACCGAGTTGGAGCTAGTACCTCCCCATATATATGTATGGAGTGGAGTTTGCAAGTGAAAAGAAACTTTGTATTCCCAACAAGCTAGGTGAAGGACGGCTTTCACACACACTTATTTCTCAGAACTGAGCATGCGGAGAGACGCTCGTACATCTAGCACAAAGGGAACGGGTTGCAGGAGAAACTTTTACTCTGGTTTCTCCGTCTGTTTCCTAGTGCCGGTTTGAAGTTCCTGCAGTTTTCACTGTAAAACCGAGTTGGAGCTAGTACCTCCCCATATATATGTATGGAGTGGAGTTTGCAAGTGAAAAGAAACTTTGTGTTCCCAACAAGCTAGGTGAAGGACGGCTTTCACACACACTTATCTCTCAGAACTGAGCATGTGGAGAGACGTTCGTTCATCTAGCACAAAGGGAACGGGTTGCAGGAGAAACTTTTACTCTGGTTTCTCAGTCTTTTTCCTAGTGCCGGTTTGAAGTTCCTGCAGTTTTCACTGTAAAACCGAGTTGGAGCTAGTACCTCCCTATATATATCTATGGAGTGGAGTTTGCAAATGAAAAGAAACTTTGTGTTCCCAAAAAGCTAGGTAAAGGACGGCTTTCACACAGATTTATCTCTCAGAACTGAGCATGTGGAGAGACGTTCGTTCATCTAGCACAAAGGGAACGGGTTGCAGGAGAAACTTTTACTCTGGTTTCTCCGTCTGTTTCCTAGTGCCGGTTTGAAGTTCCTGCAGTTTTCACTGTAAAACCGAGTTGGAGCTAGTACCTCCCCATATATTTGTATGGAGTGGAGTTTGCATGTGAAAAGAAACTTTGTGTTCCCAACAAGCTAGGTGAAGGACGGCTTTCACACACACTTATCTCTCAGAACTGAGCATGTGGAGAGACGTTCGTTCATCTAGCACAAAGGGAACGGGTTGCAGGAGAAACTTTTACTCTGGTTTCTCCGTCTGTTTCCTAGTGCCGGTTTGAAGTTCCTGCAGTTTTCACTGTAAAACCGAGTTGGAGCTAGTACCTCCCCATATATATGTATGGAGTGGAGTTTGCAAGTGAAAAGAAACTTTGTGTTCCCAACAAGCTAGGTGAAGGACGGCTTTCACACACACTTATCTCTCAGAACTGAGCATGCGGAGAGACGTTCGTTCATCTAGCACAAAGGGAACGGGTTGCAGGAGAAACTTTTACTCTGGTTTCTCCGTCTGTTTCCCAGGGCCGGTTTGAAGTTCCTGCAGTTTTCACTGTAAAACCGAGTTGGAGCTAGTACCTCCCCATATATATGTATGGAGTGGAGTTTGCAACTGAAAAGAAACCATGTGTTCCCAACAAGCTAGGTGAAGGACGGCTTTCACACACACTTATCTCTCAGAACTGAGCATGCGAAGAGACGCTCGTTCATCTAGCACAAAGGGAACGGGTTGCAGGAGAAACTTTTACTCTGGTTTCTCCGTCTGTTTCCTAGTGCCGGTTTGAAGTTCCTGCAGTTTTCACTGTAAAACCGAGTTGGAGCTAGTACCTCCCCATATATATGTATGGAGTGGAGTTTGCAAGTGAAAAGAAACTTTGTGTTCCCAACAAGCTAGGTGAAGGACGGCTTTCACACACACTTATCTCTCAGAACTGAGCATGCGGAGAGACGTTCGTTCATCTAGCACAAAGGGAACGGGTTGCAGGAGAAACTTTTACTCTGGTTTCTCAGTCTGTTTCCTAGTGCCGGTTTGAAGTTCCTGCAGTTTTCACTGTAAAACCGAGTTGGAGCTAGTATCTCCCCATATATATGTATGGAGTGGAGTTTGCATGTGAAAAGAAACTTTGTGTTCCCAAAAAGCTAGGTGAAGGACGGCTTTCACACACACTTATCTCTCAGAACTGAGCAAGTGGAGAGACGTTCGTTCATCTAGCACAAAGGGAACGGGTTGCAGGAGAAACTTTTACTCTGGTTTCTCAGTCTGTTTCCTAGTGCCGGTTTGAAGTTCCTGCAGTTTTCACTGTAAAACCGAGTTGGAGCTAGTACCTTCCCATATATATGTATGGAGTGGAGTTTGCAAGTGAAAAGAAACTTTGTGTTCCCAACAAGCTAGGTGAAGGACGGCTTTCACACACACTTATCTCTCAGAACTGAGCATGTGGAGAGACGTTCGTTCATCTAGCACAAAGGGAACGGGTTGCAGGAGAAACTTTTACTCTGGTTTCTCCGTCTGTTTCCTAGTGCCGGTTTGAAGTTCCTGCAGTTTTCACTGTAAAACCGAGTTGGAGCTAGTACCTCCCCATATATATGTATGGAGTGGAGTTTGCAAGTGAAAAGAAACTTTGTGTTCCCAACAAGCTAGGTGAAGGACGGCTTTCACACACACTTATCTCTCAGAACTGAGCATGTGGAGAGACGTTCGTTCATCTAGCACAAAGGGAACGGGTTGCAGGAGAAACTTTTACTCTGGTTTCTCCGTCTGTTTCCTAGTGCCGGTTTGAATTTCCTGCAGTTTTCACTGTAAAACCGAGTTGGAGCTAGTACCTCCCCATATATATGTATGGAGTGGAGTTTGCAAGTGAAAAGAAACTGTGTGTTCCCAACAAGCTAGGTGAAGGACGGCTTTCACACACACTTATCTCTCAGAACTGAGCATGTGGAGAGACGTTCGTTCATCTAGCACAAAGGGAACGGGTTGCAGGAGAAACTTTTACTCTGGTTTCTCAGTCGGTTTCCTAGTGCCGGTTTGAAGTTCCTGCAGTTTTCACTGTAAAACCGAGTTGGAACTAGTACCTCCCCATATATATGTATGGAGTGGAGTTTGCAAGTGAAAAGAAACTTTGTGTTCCCAACAAGCTAGGTGAAGGACGGCTTTCACACACACTTATCTCTCAGAACTGAGCATGTGGAGAGACGTTCGTTCATCTAGCACAAAGGGAACGGGTTGCAGGAGAAACTTTTACTCTGGTTTCTCAGTCTGTTTCCTAGTGCCGGTTTGAAGTTCCTGCAGTTTTCACTGTAAAACCGAGTTGGAGCTAGTACATCCCCATATATATGTATGGAATGGAGTTTGCAAGTGAAAAGAAACTTTGTGTTCCCAACAAGCTAGGTGAAGGACGGCTTTCACACACACTTATCTCTCAGAACTGAGCATGTGGAGAGACGTTCGTTCATCTAGCACAAAGGGAACGGGTTGCAGGAGAAACATTTACTCTGGTTTCTCAGTCTGTTTCCTAGTGCCGGTTTGAAGTTCCTGCAGTTTTCTCTGTAAAACCGAGTTGGAGCTAGTACCTCCCGATATATATGTATGGAGTGGAGTTTGCAAGTGAAAAGAAACTTTGTGTTCCCAACAAGCTAGGTGAAGGACGGCTTTCACACACACTTATCTCTCAGAACTGAGCATGTGGAGAGACGTTCGTTCATCTAGCACAAAGGGAACGGGTTGCAGGAGAAACTTTTACTCTGGTTTCTCAGTCTGTTTCCTAGTGCCGGTTTGAAGTTCCTGCAGTTTTCACTGTAAAACCGAGTTGGAGCTAGTACCTCCCCATATATATGTATGGAGTGGAGTTTGCAAGTGAAAAGAAACTTTGTGTTCCCTACAAGCTAGGTGAAGTACGGCTTTCACACACACTTATCTCTCAGAACTGAGCATGTGGAGAGACGTTCGTTCATCTAGCACAAAGGGAACGGGTTGCAGAAGAAACTTTTACTCTGGTTTCTCCGTCTGTTTCCTAGTGCCGGTTTGAAGTTCCTGCAGTTTTCACTGTAAAACCGAGTTGGAGCTAGTACCTCCCCATATATATGTATGGAGTGGAGTTTGCAAGTGAAAAGAAACTTTGTGTTCCCAACAAGCTAGGTGAAGGACGGCTTTCACACACACTTATCTCTCAGAACTGAGCATGTGGAGAGATGTTCGTTCATCTAGCACAAAGGGAACGGGTTGCAGGAGAAACTTTTACTCTGGTTTCTCAGTCTGTTTCCTAGTGCCGGTTTGAAGTTCCTGCAGTTTTCACTGTAAAACCGAGTTGGAGCTAGTACCTCCCCATATATATGTATGGAGTGGAGTTTGCAAGTGAAAAGAAACTTTGTGTTCCCAACAAGCTAGGTGAAGGACGGCTTTCACACACACTTATCTCTCAGAACTGAGCATGTGGAGAGACGTTCGTTCATCTAGCACAAATGGAACGGGTTGCAGGAGAAACTTTTACTCTGGTTTCTCAGTCGGTTTCCTAGTGCCGGTTTGAAGTTCCTGCAGTTTTCACTGTAAAACCGAGTTGGAGCTAGTACCTCCCCATATATATGTATGGAGTGGAGTTTGCAAGTGAAAAGAAACTTTGTGTTCCCAACAAGCTAGGTGAAGGACGGCTTTCACACACACTTATCTCTCAGAACTGAGCATGTGGAGAGACTTTCGTTCATGTAGCACAAAGGGAACGGTTTTCTTGGGAAACTTTTACTCTGGTTTCTCAGTCTGTTTCCTAGTGCCGGTTTGAAGTTCCTGCAGTTTTCACTGTAAAACCGATTTGGAGCTAGTACCTCCCCATATATATGTATGGAGTGGAGTTTGAAACTGAAAAGAAACTTTGTGTTCCTAACAAGCTAGGTGAAGGAGGGCTTTCACACACACTTATCTCTCAGAACTGAGCATGTGGAGAGACGTTCGTTCATCTAGCACAAAGGGAACGGGTTGCAGGAGAAACTTTTACTCTGGTTTCTCAGTCTGTTTCCTAGTGCCGGTTTGAAGTTCCTGCAGTTTTCACTGTAAAACCGAGTTGGAGCTAGTACCTCCCCATATATATGTATGGAGTGGAGTTTGCAAGTGAAAAGAAACTTTGTGTTCCCAACAAGCTAGGTGAAGGACGGCTTTCACACACACTTATCTCTCAGAACTGAGCATGTGGAGAGACGTTCGTTCATCTAGCACAAAGGGAACGCGTTGCAGGGGAAACTTTTACTCTGGTTTCTCCGTCTGTTTCCTAGTGCCGGTTTGAAGTACCTGCAGTTTTCACTGTAAAACCGAGTTGGAGCTAGTACCTCCCCATATATATGTATGGAGTGGAGTTTGCAAGTGAAAAGAAACTTTGTGTTCCCAACAAGCTAGGTGAAGGACGGCTTTCACACACACTTATCTCTCAGAACTGAGCACGTGGAGAGACGTTCGTTCATCTAGCACAAAGGGAACGGGTTGCAGGAGAAACTTTTACTCTGGTTTCTCAGTCTGTTTCCTAGTGCCGGTTTGTAGTTCCTGCAGTTTTCACTGTAAAACCGAGTTGGAGCTAGTACCTCCCCATATATATGTATGGAGTGGAGTTTGCAAGTGAAAAGAAACTTTGTGTTCCCAACAAGCTAGCTGAAGGACGGCTTTCACACACACTTATCTCTCAGAACTGAGCATGTGGAGAGACGTTCGTTCATCTAGCACAAAGGGAACGGGTTGCAGGAGAAACTTTTACTCTGGTTTCTCAGTCTGTTTCCTAGTGCCGGTTTGAAGTTCCTGCAGTTTTCACTGTAAAACCGAGTTGGAGCTAGTACCTCCCCATATATATGTATGGAGTGGAGTTTGCAAGTGAAAAGAAACTTTGTGTTCCCAACAAGCTAGGTGAAGGACGGCTTTCACACACACTTATCTCTCAGAACTGAGCATGTGGAGAGACGTTCGTTCATCTAGCACAAAGGGAACGGGTTGCAGGAGAAACTTTTACTCTGGTTTCTCAGTCTGTTTCCTAGTGCCGGTTTGAAGTTCCTGCAGTTTTCACTGTAAAACCGAGTTGGAGCTAGTACCTCCCCATATATATGTATGGAGTGGAGTTTGCAAGTGAAAAGAAACTTTGTGTTCCCAACAAGCTAGGTGAAGGACGGCTTTCACACACAATTATCTCTCAGAACTGAGCATGTGGAGAGACGTTCGTTCATCTAGCACAAAGGGAATGGGTTGCAGGAGAAACTTTTACTCTGGTTTCTCAGTCTGTTTCCTAGTGCCGGTTTGAAGTTCCTGCAGTTTTCACTGTAAAACCGAGTTGGAGCTTGTACCTCCCCATATATATGTATGGAGTGGAGTTTGCTAGTGAAAAGAAACTTTGTGTTCCCAACAAGCTAGCTGAAGGACGGCTTTCACACACACTTATCTCTCAGAACTGAGCATGTGGAGAGACGTTTGTTCATCTAGCACAAAGGGAACGGGTTGCAGGAGAAACTTTTACTCTGGTTTCTCAGTCTGTTTCCTAGTGCCAGTTTGAAGTTCCTGCAGTTTTCACTGTAAAACCGAGTTGGAGCTAGTACCTCCCCATATATATGTATGGAGTGGAGTTTGCAAGTGAAAAGAAACTTTGTGTTCCCAACAAGCTAGGTGAAGGACGGCTTTCACACACACTTATCTCTCAGAACTGAGCATGTGGAGAGACGTTCGTTCATCTAGCACAAAGGGAACGGGTTGCAGGAGAAACTTTTACTCTGGTTTCTCAGTCTGTTTCCTAGTGCCGGTTTGAAGTTCCTGCAGTTTTCACTGTAAAACAGAGTTGGAGCTAGTACCTCCCCATATATATGTATGGAGTGGAGTTTGCAAGTGAAAAGAAACTTTGTGTTCCCAACAAGCTAGGTGAAGGACGGCTTTCACACACACTTATCTCTCAGAACTGAGCATGTGGAGAGACGTTCGTTCATCTAGCACAAAGGGAACGGGTTGCAGGTGAAACTTTTACTCTGGTTTCTCAGTCTGTTTCCTAGTGCCGGTTTGAAGTTCCTGCAGTTTTCACTGTAAAACCGAGTTGGAGCTAGTATCTCCCCATATATATGTATGGAGTGGAGTTTGCTAGTGAAAAGAAACTTTGTGTTCCCAACAAGCTAGGTGAAGGACGGCTTTCACACACACTTATCTCTCAGAACTGAGCATGTGGAGAGACGTTCGTTCATCTAACACAAAGGGAACGCGTTGCAGGGGAAACTTTTACTCTGGTTTCTCCGTCTGTTTCCTAGTGCCGGTTTGAAGTTCCTGCAGTTTTCACTGTAAAACCGAGTTGGTGCTTGTACCTCCCCATATATATGTATGGAGTGGAGTTTGCAAGTGAAAAGAAACTTTGTGTTCCCAACAAGCTAGGTGAAGGACGGCTTTCACACACACTTATCTCTCAGAACTGAGCATGTGGAGAGACGTTCGTTCATCTAGCACAAAGGGAACGGGTTGCAGGAGAAACTTTTACTCTGGTTTCTCAATTTGTTTCCTAGTGCCGGTTTGAAGTTCCTGCAGTTTTCACTGTAAAACCGAGTTGGAGCTTGTGCCTCCCCATATATATGTATGGAGTGGAGTTTGCAAGTGAAAAGAAACTTTGTGTTCCCAACAAGCTAGGTGAAGGACGGCTTTCACACACACTTATCTCTCAGAACTGAGCATGTGGAGAGACGTTCGTTCATCTAGCACAAAGGAACGCATTGCAGGGGAAACTTTTACTCTGGTTTCTCCGTCTGTTTCCTAGTGCCGGTTTGAAGTTCCTGCAGTTTTCACTGTAAAACCGAGTTGGTGCTTGTACCTCCCCATATATATGTATGGAGTGGAGTTTGCAAGTGAAAAGAAACTTTGTGTTCCCAACAAGCTACGTGAAGGACGGCTTTCACACACACTTATCTCTCAGAACTGAGCATGTGGAGAGACGTTCGTTCATCTAGCACAAAGGGAACGGGTTGCAGGAGAAACTTTTACTCTGGTTTCTCAGTCTGTTTCCTAGTGCCGGTTTGAATTTCCTGCAGTTTTCACTGTAAAACCGAGTTGGAGCTAGTACTTCCCCATATATATGTATGGAGTGGAGTTTGCAAGTGAAAAGAAACTTTGTGTTCCCAACAAGCTAGGTGAAGGACGGCTTTCACACACACTTATCTCTCAGAACTGAGCATGTGGAGAGACGTTCGTTCATCTAGCACAAAGGGAACGGGTTGCAGGAGAAACTTTTATTCTGGTTTCTCAGACTGTTTCCTAGTGCCGGTTTGAAGTTCCTGCAGTTTTCACTGTAAAACCGAGTTGGAGCTAGTACCTCCCCATATATATGTATGGAGTGGAGATTGCAAGTGAAAAGAAACTTTGTGTTCCCAACAAGCTAGGTGAAGGACGGCTTTCACACACACTTATCTCTCACAACTGAGCATGTGGTGAGACGTTCGTTCATCTAGCACAAAGGGAACGGGTTGCAGGAGAAACTTTTACTCTGGTTTCTCAGTCTGTTTCCTAGTGCCGGTTTGAAGTTCCTGCAGTTTTCACTGTAAAACCGAGTTGGAGCTAGTACCTCCCCATATATATGTATGGAGTGGGGTTTGCAAGTGAAAAGAAACTTTGTGTTCCCAACAAGGTAGGTGAAGTACGGCTTTCACACACACTTATCTCTCAGAACTGAGAATGTGGAGAGACGTTCGTTCATCTAGCACAAATGGAACGGGTTGCTGGAGAAACTATTTCTCTGGTTTCTCAGTCTGTTTCCTAGTGCCGGTTTGAAGTTACTGCAATTTTCAGTGTAAAACCGAGTTGGATCTCGCACCTCCCCATACATATGTATGGATTGGAGTTTGCAACTGAAAAGAAACTTTGTGTTCACAACAAGCTAGGTGAAGGACGGCTTTCACACACATTTATCTCTCAGAACTGAGCATGTTGAGAGATGTTCGTTCATCTAGCAGAAAGGGATCGGGGTGCAGGAGAAATATTTACTCTGGTTTCTCAGTCTGATCCCTAGTGCCGGTTTGAAGTTCCTGCAGTTTTCACTGTAAAATCGAGTTGGAGCTCGTACCTCCCCATATATATGTATGGAGTGGAGTTTGCAAATGTAAATAAACTTTGTGTTCAAAACAAGCTTGGTGAAGGACGTCTTTCACACCCAGGTTTCTCTCAGAACTGACCATGTGGAGAGACGTTCGTTCATCTAGCACAAATTGAACGGGTTGCAGGAGAAACTTTTACTCTGGTTTCTCAGTCTGTTTCCTAGTGCCGGTTTGAAGTTCCTGCAGTTTTCACTGTAAAACCGAGTTGGAGCTAGTACCTCCCCATATATATGTATGGAGTGGAGTTTGCAAGTGAAAAGAAACTTTGTGTTCCCAACAAGCTAGGTGAAGGACGGCTTTCACACACACTTATCTCTCAGAACTGAGCATGTGGAGAGACGTTCGTTCATCTAGCCCAAAGGGAACGGGTTGCAGGAGAAACTTTTACTCTGGTTTCTCAGTCTGTTTCCTAGTGCCGGTTTGAAGTTCCTGCAGTTTTCACTGTAAAACCGAGTTGGAGCTAGTACATCCCCATATATATGTATGGAATGGAGTTTGCAAGTGAAAAGAAACTTTGTGTTCCCAACAAGCTAGGTGAAGGACGGCTTTCACACACACTTATCTCTCAGAACTGAGCATGTGGAGAGACGTTCGTTCATCTAGCACAAAGGGAACGGGTTGCAGGAGAAACTTTTACTCTGGTTTCTCAGTCTGTTTCCTAGTGCCGGTTTGAAGTTCCTGCAGTTTTCTCTGTAAAACCGAGTTGGAGCTAGTACCTCCCCATATATATGTATGGAGTGGAGTTTGCAAGTGAAAAGAAACTTTGTGTTCCCAACAAGCTAGGTGAAGGACGGCTTTCACACACACTTATTTCTCAGAACTGAGCATGCGGAGAGACGCTCGTACATCTAGCACAAAGGGAACGGGTTGCAGGAGAAACTTTTACTCTGGTTTCTCCGTCTGTTTCCTAGTGCCGGTTTGAAGTTCCTGCAGTTTTAACTGTAAAACCGAGTTGGAGCTAGTACCTCCCCATATATATGTATGGAGTGGAGTTTGCAAGTGAAAAGAAACTTTGTGTTCCCAACAAGCTAGGTGAAGGACGGCTTTCACACACACTTATCTCTCAGAACTGAGCATGTGGAGAGACGTTCGTTCATCTAGCACAAAGGGAACGGGTTGCAGGAGAAACTTTTACTCTGGTTTCTCAGTCTTTTTCCTAGTGCCGGTTTGAAGTTCCTGCAGTTTTCACTGTAAAACCGAGTTGGAGCTAGTACCTCCCCATATATATCTATGGAGTGGAGTTTGCAAGTGAAAAGAAACTTTGTGTTCCCAAAAAGCTAGGTGAAGGACGGCTTTCACACACACTTATCTCTCAGAACTGAGCAAGTGGAGAGACGTTCGTTCATCTAGCACAAAGGGAACGGGTTGCAGGAGAAACTTTTACTCTGGTTTCTCAGTCTGTTTCCTAGTGCCGGTTTGAAGTTCCTGAAGTTTTCACTGTAAAACCGAGTTGGAGCTAGTACCTCCCCATATATATGTATGGAGTGGAGTTTGCAAGTGAAAAGAAACTTTGTGTTCCCAAAAAGCTAGGTAAAGGACGGCTTTCACACAGATTTATCTCTCAGAACTGAGCATGTGGAGAGACGTTCGTTCATCTAGCACAAAGGGAACGGGTTGCAGGAGAAACTTTTACTCTGGTTTCTCCGTCTGTTTCCTAGTGCCGGTTTGAAGTTCCTGCAGTTTTCACTGTAAAACCGAGTTGGAGCTAGTAACTCCCCATATATATGTATGGAGTGGAGTTTGCATGTGAAAAGAAACTTTGTGTTCCCAACAAGCTAGGTGAAGAACGGCTTTCACACACACTTATCTCTCAGAACTGAGCATGTGGAGAGACGTTCGTTCATCTAGCACAAAGGGAACGGGTTGCAGGAGAAACTTTTACTCTGGTTTCTCCGTCTGTTTCCTAGTGCCGTTTTGAAGTTCCTGCAGTTTTCACTGTAAAACCGAGTTGGAGCTAGTACCTCCCCATATATATGTATGGAGTGGAGTTTGCAAGTGAAAAGAAACTTTGTGTTCCCAACAAGCTAGGTGAAGGACGGCTTTCACACACACTTATCTCTCAGAACTGAGCATGTGGAGAGACGTTCGTTCATCTAGCACAAAGGGAACGGGTTGCAGGAGAAACTTTTACTCTGGTTTCTCCGTCTGTTTTCTAGTGCCGGTTTGAAGTTCCTGCAGTTTTCACTGTAAAACCGAGTTGGAGCTAGTACCTCCCCATATATATGTATGGAGTGGAGTTTGCAAGTGAAAAGAAACTGTGTGTTCCCAACAAGCTAGGTGAAGGACGGCTTTCACACACACTTATCTCTCAGAACTGAGCATGTGGAGAGACGTTCGTTCATCTAGCACAAAGGGAACGGGTTGCAGGAGAAACTTTTACTCTGGTTTCTCAGTCTGTTTCCTAGTGCCGGTTTGAAGTTCCTGCAGTTTTCACTGTAAAACCGTGTTGGAACTAGTACCTCCCCATATATATGTATGGAGTGGAGTTTGCAAGTGAAAAGAAACTTTGTGTTCCCGACAAGCTAGGTGAAGGACGGCTTTCACACACACTTATCTCTCAGAACTGAGCATGTGGAGAGACGTTCGTTCATCTAGCACAAAGGGAACGGGTTGCAGGAGAAACTTTTACTCTGGTTTCTCAGTCTGTTTCCTAGTGCCGGTTTGAAGTTCCTGCAGTTTTCACTGTAAAACCGAGTTGGAGCTAGTACATCCCCATATATATGTATGGAATGGAGTTTGCAAGTGAAAAGAAACTTTGTGTTCCCAACAAGCTAGGTGAAGGACGGCTTTCACACACACTTATCTCTCAGAACTGAGCATGTGGAGAGACGTTCGTTCATCTAGCACAAAGGGAACGGGTTGCAGGAGAAACTTTTACTCTGGTTTCTCAGTCTGTTTCCTAGTGCCGGTTTGAAGTTCCTGCAGTTTTCTCTGTAAAACCGAGTTGGAGCTAGTACCTCCCCATATATATGTATGGAGTGGAGTTTGCAAGTGAAAAGAAACTTTGTGTTCCCAACAAGCTAGGTGAAGGACGGCTTTCACACACACTTATCTCTCAGAACTGAGCATGTGGAGAGACGTTCGTTCATCTAGCACAAAGGGAACGGGTTGCAGGAGAAACTTTTACTCTGGTTTCTCAGTCTGTTTCCTAGTGCCGGTTTGAAGTTCCTGCAGTTTTCACTATAAAACCGAGTTGGAGCTAGTACCTCCCCATATATATGTATGGAGTGGAGTTTGCAAGTGAAAAGAAACTTTGTGTTCCCTACAAGCTAGGTGAAGTACGGCTTTCACACACACTTATCTCTCAGAACTGAGCATGTGGAGAGACGTTCGTTCATCTAGCACAAAGGGAACGGGTTGCAGAAGAAACTTTTACTCTGGTTTCTCCGTCTGTTTCCTAGTGCCGGTTTGAAGTTCCTGCAGTTTTCACTGTAAAACCGAGTTGGAGCTAGTACCTCCCCATATATATGTATGGAGTGGAGTTTGCAAGTGAAAAGAAACTTTGTGTTCCCAACAAGCTAGGTGAAGGACGGCTTTCACACACACTTATCTCTCAGAACTGAGCATGTGGAGAGATGTTCGTTCATCTAGCACAAAGGGAACGGGTTGCAGGAGAAACTTTTACTCTGGTTTCTCAGTCTGTTTCCTAGTGCCGGTTTGAAGTTCCTGCAGTTTTCACTGTAAAACCGAGTTGGAGCTAGTACCTCCCCATATATATGTATGGAGTGGATTTTGCAAGTGAAAAGAAACTTTGTGTTCCCAAAAAGCTAGGTGAAGGACGGCTTTCACACACACTTATCTCTCAGAACTGAGCATGTGGAGAGACGTTCGTTCATCTAGCACAAATGGAACGGGTTGCAGGAGAAACTTTTACTCAGGTTTCTCAGTCGGTTTCCTAGTGCCGGTTTGAAGTTCCTGCAGTTTTCACTGTAAAACCGAGTTGGAGCTAGTACCTCCCCATATATATGTATGGAGTGGAGTTTGCAAGTGAAAAGAAACTTTGTGTTCCCAACAAGCTAGGTGAAGGACGGCTTTCACACACACTTATCTCTCAGAACTGAGCATGTGGAGAGACTTTCGTTCATGTAGCACAAAGGGAACGGTTTTCATGGGAAACTTTTACTCTGGTTTCTCAGTCTGTTTCCTAGTGCCGGTTTGAAGTTCCTGCAGTTTTCACTGTAAAACCGATTTGGAGCTAGTACCTCCCCATATATATGTATGGAGTGGAGTTTGAAACTGAAAAGAAACTTTGTGTTCCTAACAAGCTAGGTGAAGGAGGGCTTTCACACACACTTATCTCTCAGAACTGAGCATGTGGAGAGACGTTCGTTCATCTAGCACAAAGGGAACGGGTTGCAGGAGAAACTTTTACTCTGGTTTCTCAGTCTGTTTCCTAGTGCCGGTTTGAAGTTCCTGCAGTTTTCACTGTAAAACCGAGTTGGAGCTAGTACCTCCCCATATATATGTATGGAGTGGAGTTTGCAAGTGAAAAGAAACTTTGTGTTCCCAACAAGATAGGTGAAGGACGGCTTTCACACACACTTATCTCTCAGAACTGAGCATGTGGAGAGACGTTCGTTCATCTAGCACAAAGGGAACGCGTTGCAGGGGAAACTTTTACTCTGGTTTCTCCGTCTGTTTCCTAGTGCCGGTTTGACGTTCCTGCAGTTTTCACTGTAAAACCGAGTTGGAGCTAGTACCTCCCCATATATATGTATGGAGTGGAGTTTGCAAGTGAAAAGAAACTTTGTGTTCCCAACAAGCTAGGTGAAGGACGGCTTTCACACACACTTATCTCTCAGAACTGAGCACGTGGAGAGACGTTCGTTCATCTAGCACAAAGGGAACGGGTTGCAGGAGAAACTTTTACTCTGGTTTCTCAGTCTGTTTACTAGTGCCGGTTTGAAGTTCCTGCAGTTTTCACTGTAAAACCGAGTTGGAGCTAGTACCTCCCCATATATATGTATGGAGTGGAGTTTGCAAGTGAAAAGAAACTTTGTGTTCCCAACAAGCTAGCTGAAGGACGGCTTTCACACACACTTATCTCTCAGAACTGAGCATGTGGAGAGACGTTCGTTCATCTAGCACAAAGGGAACGGGTTGCAGGAGAAACTTTTACTCTGGTTTCTCCATCTGTTTCCTAGTGCCGGTTTGAAGTTCCTGCAGTTTTCACTGTAAAACCGAGTTGGAGCTAGTACCTCCCCATATATATGTATGGAGTGGAGTTTGCAAGTGAAAAGAAACTTTGTGTTCCCAACAAGCTAGGTGAAGGACGGCTTTCACACACACTTATCTCTCAGAACTGAGCATGTGGAGAGACGTTCGTTCATCTAGCACAAAGGGAACGGGTTGCAGGAGAAACTTTTACTCTGGTTTCTCAGTCTGTTTCCTAGTGCCGGTTTGAAGTTCCTGCAGTTTTCACTGTAAAACCGAGTTGGAGCTAGTACCTCCCCATATATATGTATGGAGTGGAGTTTGCAAGTGAAAAGAAACTTTGTGTTCCCAACAAGCTAGGTGAAGGACGGCTTTCACACACACTTATCTCTCAGAACTGAGCATGTGGAGAGACGTTCGTTCATCTAGCACAAAGGGAACGGGTTGCAGGAGAAACTTTTACTCTGGTTTCTCAGTCTGTTTCCTAGTGCCGGTTTGAAGTTCCTGCAGTTTTCACTGTAAAACCGAGTTGGAGCTAGTACCTCCCCATATATATGTATGGATTGGAGTTTGCTAGTGAAAAGAAACTTTGTGTTCCCAACAAGCTAGGTGAAGGACGGCTTTCACACACACTTATCTCTCAGAACTGAGCATGTGGAGAGACGTTTGTTCATCTAGCACAAAGGGAACGGGTTGCAGGAGAAACTTTTACTCTGGTTTCTCAGTCTGTTTCCTAGTGCCGGTTTGAAGTTCCTGCAGTTTTCACTGTAAAACCGAGTTGGAGCTAGTACCTCTCCATATATATGTATGGAGTGGAGTTTGCAAGTGAAAAGAAACTTTGTGTTCCCAACAAGCTAGGTGAAGGACGGCTTTCACACACACTTATCTCTCAGAACTGAGCATGTGGAGAGACGTTCGTTCATCTAGCACAAAGGGAACGGGTTGCAGGAGAAACTTTTACTCTGGTTTCTCAGTCTGTTTCCTAGTGCCGGTTTGAAGTTCCTGCAGTTTTCACTGTAAAACCGAGTTGGAGCTAGTACCTCCCCATATATATGTATGGAGTGGGGTTTGCAAGTGAAAAGAAACTTTGTGTTCCCAACAAGGTAGGTGAAGTACGGCTTTCACACACACTTATCTCTCAGAACTGAGAATGTGGAGAGACGTTCGTTCATCTAGCACAAATGGAACGGGTTGCTGGAGAAACTATTTCTCTGGTTTCTCAGTCTGTTTCCTAGTGCCGGTTTGAAGTTACTGCAATTTTCAGTGTAAAACCGAGTTGGATCTCGCACCTCCCCATACATATGTATGGATAGAAGTTTGCAACTGAAAAGAAACTTTGTGTTCACAACAAGCTAGGTGAAGGACGGCTTTCACACACATTTATCTCTCAGAACTGAGCATGTTGAGAGATGTTCGTTCATCTAGCAGAAAGGGATCGGGGTGCAGTAGAAATATTTACTCTGGTTTCTCAGTCTGATCCCTAGTGCCGGTTTGAAGTTCCTGCAGTTTTCACTGTAAAATCGAGTTGGAGCTCGTACCTCCCCATATATATGTATGGAGTGGAGTTTGCAAATGTAAATAAACTTTGTGTTCAAAACAAGCTTGGTGAAGGACGTCTTTCACACCCAGGTTTCTCTCAGAACTGATCATGTGGAGAGACGTTCGTTCATCTAGCACAAATTGAACGGGTTGCAGGAGAAACATTTACTCTGGTTTCTCTGTCTGTTTCCTAGTGCGGGTTTGAAGTTCCATCAGTTTTCACTGTATAAACGAGTTGGAGCTCGTACCTCACCATTTAAATGTATGGATTGGAGTTTGCAAGTGAAAAGAAACTTTGTGTTTCCAACAAGCTAGGTGAAGGACGGCTTTCACACACACTTATCTCTCAGAACTGAGCATGTGGAGAGAAGTTCGTTCATGTAGCAAAAAGGGAACGGGTTGCAGGAGACAATTTTACTCTGGTTTCTCAGTCTGTTTCCTACTGCCTGTTTGAAGATACTGCAGTTTTCACTGTAAAACGGTGTTGGAGCTCGTACCTTCCCATATATATGTATGGAGTGGGGTTTTCGAATGAAAAGAAACATTGTGTTCCCAACAAGCTAGGTGAAGGACGGCTTTCACACACACTTATCTCTCAGAACTGAGCATTTGGAGAGACTTTCGTTCATCTAGCACAATGGGAACGGGTTGCAGGAGAAACTTTTACTCTGGTTTCTCAGTCTGTTTCCTAGTGCCGGTTTGAAGTTAGTGCAGTTTTCACTGTAAAACCGAGTTGGAGCTCGTACCTCCCCATATATATGTATGGAATGGAGGTTGCAACTGAAAAGAAACTTTGTGTTCCCAACAAGCTAGGTGAAGGACAGCTTTCACACACAATTATCTCTCAGAACTGAGCATGTGGAGAGACGTTCGTTCATCTAGCACAAAGGGAATGGGTTGCAGGGGAAACTTTTGCTCTGGATTCTCAGTGTGTTTCCTAGTGCCGGTATGAAGCTCCTGCAGTTTTCACTGTAAATCCGAGTTGGAGCTCGTACCTCCCCATATATTTGTATGGAGTGGAGTTTGCTAGTGAAAAGAAACTTTGTGTTCCCAACAAGCTAGGTGAAGGACGGCTTTCACACACACTTATCTCTCAGAACTGAGCATGTGGAGAGACGTTCGTTCATCTAGCACAATGGGAACGGGTTGCAGGAGAAACTTTTACTCTGGTTTCTCAGTCTGTTTCCTAGTGCCGGTTTGAAGTTCCTGCAGTTTTCACTGTAAAACCGAGTTGGAGCTAGTACCTCTCCATATATATGTATGGAGTGGAGTTTGCAAGTGAAAAGAAACTTTGTGTTCCCAACAAGCTAGGTGAAGGACGGCTTTCACACACACTTATCTCTCAGAACTGAGCATGTGGAGAGACGTTCGTTCATCTAGCACAAAGGGAACGGGTTGCAGGAGAAACTTTTACTCTGGTTTCTCAGTCTGTTTCCTAGTGCCGGTTTGAAGTTCCTGCAGTTTTCACTGTAAAACCGAGTTGGAGCTAGTACCTCCCCATATATATGTATGGAGTGGGGTTTGCAAGTGAAAAGAAACTTTGTGTTCCCAACAAGGTAGGTGAAGTACGGCTTTCACACACACTTATCTCTCAGAACTGAGAATGTGGAGAGACGTTCGTTCATCTAGCACAAATGGAACGGGTTGCTGGAGAAACTATTTCTCTGGTTTCTCAGTCTGTTTCCTAGTGCCGGTTTGAAGTTACTGCAATTTTCAGTGTAAAACCGAGTTGGATCTCGCACCTCCCCATACATATGTATGGATAGAAGTTTGCAAGTGAAAAGAAACTTTGTGTTCACAACAAGCTAGGTGAAGGACGGCTTTCACACACATTTATCTCTCAGAACTGAGCATGTTGAGAGATGTTCGTTCATCTAGCAGAAAGGGATCGGGGTGCAGTAGAAATATTTACTCTGGTTTCTCAGTCTGATCCCTAGTGCCGGTTTGAAGTTCCTGCAGTTTTCACTGTAAAATCGAGTTGGAGCTCGTACCTCCCCATATATATGTATGGAGTGGAGTTTGCAAATGTAAATAAACTTTGTGTTCAAAACAAGCTTGGTGAAGGACGTCTTTCACACCCAGGTTTCTCTCAGAACTGATCATGTGGAGAGACGTTCGTTCATCTAGCACAAATTGAACGGGTTGCAGGAGAAACATTTACTCTGGTTTCTCTGTCTGTTTCCTAGTGCGGGTTTGAAGTTCCATCAGTTTTCACTGTATAAACGAGTTGGAGCTCGTACCTCACCATTTAAATGTATGGATTGGAGTTTGCAAGTGAAAAGAAACTTTGTGTTTCCAACAAGCTAGGTGAAGGACGGCTTTCACACACACTTATCTCTCAGAACTGAGCATGTGGAGAGAAGTTCGTTCATGTAGCAAAAAGGGAACGGGTTGCAGGAGACAATTTTACTCTGGTTTCTCAGTCTGTTTCCTACTGCCTGTTTGAAGATACTGCAGTTTTCACTGTAAAACGGTGTTGGAGCTCGTACCTTCCCATATATATGTATGGAGTGGGGTTTTCGAATGAAAAGAAACATTGTGTTCCCAACAAGCTAGGTGAAGGACGGCTTTCACACACACTTATCTCTCAGAACTGAGCATTTGGAGAGACTTTCGTTCATCTAGCACAATGGGAACGGGTTGCAGGAGAAACTTTTACTCTGGTTTCTCAGTCTGTTTCCTAGTGCCGGTTTGAAGTTAGTGCAGTTTTCACTGTAAAACCGAGTTGGAGCTCGTACCTCCCCATATATATGTATGGAATGGAGTTTGCAACTGAAAAGAAACTTTGTGTTCCCAACAAGCTAGGTGAAGGACAGCTTTCACACACAATTATCTCTCAGAACTGAGCATGTGGAGAGACGTTCGTTCATCTAGCACAAAGGGAATGGGTTGCAGGGGAAACTTTTGCTCTGGATTCTCAGTGTGTTTCCTAGTGCCGGTATGAAGCTCCTGCAGTTTTCACTGTAAATCCGAGTTGGAGCTCGTACCTCCCCATATATTTGTATGGAGTGGAGTTTGCAAGTGAAAAGAAACTTTGTGTTCCCAACAAGCTAGGTGAAGGACGGCTTTCACACACACATATCTCTCAGAACTGAGCATGTGGAGAGACGTTCGTTAATCTAGCACAAATGGAACGGGTTGCAAGAGAAAATTTTTCTCTGGTTTCTCAGTGTGTTTCCTAGTGCCGGTTTGAAGTTACTGTAGTTTTCACTGTAAAACAAAATTGGAGTTCTTACATCCCCATATATAAGTATGGAGTGGAATTTGCAATTGAAAAGAAATTTTGTGTTCCCAACAAGCTTGGTTAAGGACGGCTTTCACACACAGTTATCTCTCAGAACTGAGCATGTGGAGAGACGTTAGTTCATCTAGAACAAAGGGAACAGTTTGCAGGGGAAATTTTACTCTGGTTTCTCAGTCTGTTTCCTAGTACAGGTTTGAAATTACTGCAGTTTTCACTATAAAACAGAGTTGGATCTAGTACCTCCCCATATATATGTATGGAGTGGAGTTTGCAATTTAAAAAAACTTTGTTTTCCCAACAAGGTAGGTGAAGGACGGCTTTCACACACACTTATCTCTCAGAACTTAACATTTGGAGAGATGTTCGTTCATTTAGCACAAAGGGAACGGGTTGTAGGAGAAACTTTTACCCTGGTTTCTCAGTCTGTTTCCTAGTGTCGGTCTGAAGTTCCTGCAGTTTTTACTGTAAAACTGATTTGGTGCACGTACTTCCCCATATATTTGTATGGATTGGAGTGTGCAACTGAAAAGAAACTTTGTGTTCCCAACCATCTAGGTGAAGGACGGCTTCACACACACCTATCTCTCAGAACTGAGCATGTGGAGAGACATTCGTTCATCTAGCACAAATGGAACGGGTTGCAGGAGAAACTTTTACTCTGGTTTCTCAGTCTGATTCCTAGTGTCGGTTTGAAGTTCCTGCAGTTTACACTGTAAAATGGACTTGGAGCTCGTAACTCCCCATATATATGTATGGAGTGGAGTTTGCAAATGAAAAGAATCTTTGTGTTAGCAACAAGCTAATTGAAGACGGCTTTCACACACACTTATCTCTCAGAACTGAGCATGTGGAGAGACGTTCATTCATCTATCACAAAGGGAACGGGTTGCAGGAGAAAATTTTACTCTAGTTTCTCAGTCTGTTTCCTAGTGCCGGTTTGAAGTTACTGCAATTTTCACTGTAAAACCGTTTTGGATCTCGTACCTCCCCATATATATGTATGGATTGGAGTTTGCAACTGAAAAGAAACTTTGTGTTCCCAACAAGCTATGTGAAGGACGGCTTTCACACACACTTATCTCTCAGAACTGAGCATGTTGAGAGATGTTCGTTCATCTAGCAGAAAGGGATCGGGGTGCAGGAGAAATATTTACTCTGGTTTCTCAGTCTGTTTCCTAGTGCCGGTTTGAAGTTCCTGCAGTTTTCACTGTAAAATCGAGTTGGAGCTCGTACCTCCCCATAAATATGTATGGAGTGGAGTTCGCAAATGAAAAGAAACTTTGTGTTCAAAACAAGCTTTGTGAAGGACGTCTTTCACAACCAGGTTTCACTCAGAACTGACCATGTGGAGAGACGTTCGTTCATCTAGCACAAATTGAACGGGTTGCAGGAGAAATATTTACTCTGGTTTCTCTGTCTGTTTCCTAGTGCGAGTTTGAAGTTACTGCAGTTTTCACTGTAAAAACGAGTTGGAGCTCGTACCTCACCATTTAAATGTATGGATTGGAGTTTGCAAGTGAAAAGAAACTTTGTGTTTCCAACAAGCTAGGTGAAGGACGGCTTTCACACACACTTATCTCTCAGAACTGAGCATGTGGAGAGAAGTTCGTTCATGTAGCAAAAAGGGAACGGGTTGCAGGAGACAATTTTACTCTGGTTTCTCAGTCTGTTTCCTACTGCCTGTTTGAATTTACTGCAGTTTTCACTGTAAAACGGAGTTGGAGCTAGTACCTCCCCATATATATGTATGGAGTGGGGTTTGCGACTGAAAAGAAACATTGTGTTCCCAACAAGCTAGGTGAAGGTTGGCTTTCACACACACTTATCTCTCAGAACTGAGCATTTTTAGAGACTTTCGTTCATCTAGCACAATGGGAACTGGTTGCAGGAGAAATTTTTACTCAGGTTTCTCAGTCTGTTTCCTAGAGCCGTTTTGAAGTTACTGCACTTTTCACTGTAAAACCGAGTTGGAGCTCGTACATCCCCATATATATAAATGGAGTGGTGTATGCAAGTGAAAAGAAACCTTGTTTTCCCAACAAGCTAGGTGAAGTACGGATTACACACACACTTGTCTCTCAGAACTGAGCATGTGGAGAGACGTTCGTTGATCTAGCACAAAGGGAACGTGTTGCAGGAGAAATTTTAACTCTGGTTTCTCAGTCTGTTTCCTAGTGCCGGTTTGAAGTTACTGCAGTTTTCACTGTAAAACCGAGTTGGAGCTAGTACCTCCCATATGTATGTATGGAGTGGAGTTTGCAACTGAAAAGATACTTTGTGTTCCCAACAAGCTAGGTGAAGGACGGCTTACACACACACTTATCTCTCAGAACTGAGCATGTGGTGAGACGTTCGTTCATCTAGCACAAAGAATACCGGTTGCAGGAGAAACTTTTACTCTGTTTTCTCAGTCTGTTTCCTAGTGCCGCTTTGAAGTTACTGCAGTTTTCACTCTAAATCCGAGTTGGAGCTCGTACCTCCCCATATATATGTATGGAGTGGAGTTTTCAAGTGAAAAGAAACTTTGTGTTCCCAACAAGCTAGATGAAGGACGGCTTTAAAACACACTTATCTCTCAGAACTGAGCATGTGGAGAGATGTTCATTCATGTAGCACAAATGGAACGGGTTGCAGGAGAAACTATTTCTCTGGTTTCTCAGTCTGTTTCCTTGTGCCGGGTTGAAGTTCCTGCAGTTTACACTGTTAAACGGACTTGGAGCCCGTACCTCCCCATATATATGTATGGAGTGGAGTTTGCAAATGAAAAGAAACTTTGTGTTCCCAACAAGCTAGGTGAAGACGGCTTTCACACACACTTATCTCTCAGAACTGAGCATGTGGAGAGACGTTCGTTCATCTAGCACAAAGGGAATGGGTTGCAGGAGAAACTTTTACTCTGTTTTCTCAGCCTATCTCCTAGTGCCTTTTTGAAGTTACTGCAGTTTTCACTGTAAAACCGAGCTGGAGATCATACTTCCCATATATATATGTATGGAGTGGAGTTTGCAACTGAAAAGAAACTTTGAGTTCCCAACAAGATGGGTGAAGGACGGCTTTCACACACACTTATGTCTCTGAACTGAGCATGTGGAGAGACGTTCGTTCATCTAGCACAAAGGGAACGGGTTGCAGGAGAAACTATTACTATGGTTTCTCAGTCTGTTTCCTAGTGCCGGTTTGAAGTTACTGAAGTTTTCACTGTAAAACCGAGTTGGAGCTCGTACCTCCCCATATATATGTATGGAGTGGAGTTTGCAAGTGAAAAGAAACTTTGTGTTCCCAACATGATAGGTGAAGGACGGCTTTCACACACACTTATCTCTCAGAAGTGAGCATGTTGAGAGACGTTCGTTCATCTAGCACAAAGGGAACGGGTTGCAGGAGAAACCTTTACTCTGCTTTCTCAGTGTGTTTCCTAGTGCCGGTTTGGAGTTCCTGCAGTTTTCACTGTAAAACCGAGTTGGAGCTCGTACCTCCCCATATATAAGTATGGAGTGGAACTTGCAATTGAAAAGAAATCTTGTGTTCCCAACAAGCTTGGTTAAGGACGGCTTTCACACACATTTATCTCTCAGAACTGAGCATGTGGAGAGACGTTAGTTCATCTAGAACAAAGGGAACTGTTTGCAGGGGAAATTTTACTCTGGTTTCTCAGTCTGTTTCCTAGTGTTGGTTTGAAATTACTGCAGTTTTCACTGTAAAACAGAGTTGGAGCTAGTACCTCCCCATATATATGTATGGAGTGGGGTTTGCAATTTAAAAGAAACTTTGTGTTCCCAACAAGTTAGGTGAAGGACGGCTTTCACACACACTTATCTCTCAGAACTTAGCATTTGGAGAGATGTTCTTTCATCTAGCACAAAGGAACGGGTTGTAGGGGAAACTTTTACCCTAGTTTCTCAGTCTGTTTCCTAGTGTCGGTCTGAAGTTCCTGCAGTTTTTACTGTAAAACTGATTTGGTGCTCGTAATTCCCCATATATTTGTATGGTTTGGAGTGTGCAACTGAAAAGAAACTTTGTGTTCCCAACAATCTAGGTGAAGGACGGCTTCACACACACTTATCGCTGAGAACTGAGCATGTGGAGAGACATTCGTTCATCTAGCACAAATGGAACGGGTTGCAGGAGAAACTTTTACTCTGGTTTCTCAGTCTGATTCCTAGTGCCGGTTTGAAGTTCCTGCAGTTTACACTGTAAAATGGACTTGGAGCTCGTAACTCCCCATATATATGTATGGAGTGGCGTTTGCAAATGAAAAGAAACTTTGTGTTCCCAACAAGCTAGGTGAAGGACGGCTTTCACACACACTTATCTCTCAGAACTGAGCATGTGGAGAGAAGTTCGTTCATGTAGCAAAAAGGGAACGGGTTGCAGGAGACAATTTTACTCTGGTTTCTCAGTCTGTTTCCTACTGCCTGTTTGAAGTTACTGCAGTTTTCACTGTAAAACGGAGTTGGAGCTCGTACCTCCCCATATATATGTATGGAGTGGGGTTTGCGACTGAAAAGAAACATTGTGTTCCCAACAAGCTAGGTGAAGGTTGGCTTTCACACACACTTATCTCTCAGAACTGAGCATTTGGAGAGACTTTCGTTCATCTAGCACAAAGGGAACGGGTTGCAGGAGAAACTTTTACTCTGGTTTCTCAGTCTGTTTCCTAGTGCCGGTTTGAAGTTACTGCAGTTTTCACTGTAAAACCGAGTTGGAGCTCGTACTTCCCCATATATATATATGGAATGGGGTTTGCAACTGAAAAGAAACTTTGTGTTCCCAACAAGCTAGGTGAAGGACAGCTTTCACACACAATTATCTCTCAGAACTGTGCATGTGGAGAGACGTTCGTTCATCTAGCACAAAGGGAATGGGTTGCAGGAGAAACTTTTTCTCTGCTTTCTAAGTCTGTTTCCTAGTTCCGGTATGAAGTTCCTGCAGTTTTCACTGTAAATCCGTGTTGGAGCTCGTACCTCCCCATATATTTGTATGGAGTGGAGTTTGCAAGTGAAAAGAAACTTTGTGTTCCCAACAAGCTAGGTGAAGGACGGCTTTCACACACACTTATCTCTCAGAACTGAGCATTTGGAGAGACTTTCGTTCATCTAGCACAATGGGAACTGGTTGCAGGAGAAACTTTTACTCTGGTTTCTCAGTCTGTTTCCTAGAGCCGTTTTGAAGTTACTGCAGTTTTCACTGTAAAACCGAGTTGGAGCTCGTACATCCCCATATATATAAATGGAGTGGAGTATGCAAGTGAAAAGAAACTTTGTGTTCCCAACAAGCTAGGTGAAGTACGGATTACACACACACTTGTCTCTCAGAACTGAGCATGTGGAGAGACGTTCGTTGATCTAGCACAAAGGGAACGTGTTGCAGGAGAAATTTTAACTCTGGTTTCTCAGTCTGTTTCCTAGTGCCGGTTTGAAGTTACTGCAGTTTTCACTGTAAAACCGAGTTGGAGCTAGTACCTCCCATATGTATGTATGGAGTGGAGTTTGCAACTGAAAAGATACTTTGTGTTCCCAACAAGCTAGATGAAGGACGGCTTTAAAACACACTTATCTCTCAGAACTGAGCATGTGGAGAGATGTTCATTCATCTAGCACAAATGGAACGGGTTGCAGGAGAAACTATTTCTCTGGTTTCTCAGTCTGTTTCCTTGTGCCGGGTTGAAGTTCCTGCAGTTTACACTGTTAAACGGACTTGGAGCCCGTACATCCCCATATATATGTATGGAGTGGCGTTTGCAAATGAAAAGAAACTTTGTGTTCCCAACAAGCTAGGTGAAGACGGCTTTCACACACACTTATCTCTCAGAACTGAGCATGTGGAGAGACGTTCGTTCATCTAGCACAAAGGGAACGGGTTGCAGGAGAAACTTTTACTCTGTTTTCTCAGCCTATCTTCTAGTGCCTTTTTGAAGTTACTGCAGTTTTCACTGTAAAACCGAGCTGGAGATCGTACTTCCCATATATATATGTATGGAGTGGAGTTTGCAACTGAAAAGAAACTTTGAGTTCCCAACAAGATGGGTGAAGGACGGCTTTCACACACACTTATGTCTCTGAACTGAGCATGTGGAGAGACATTCGTTCATCTAGCACAAAGGGAACGGGTTGCAGGAGAAACTATTTCTATGGTTTCTCAGTCTGTTTCCTAGTGCCGGTTTGAAGTTCCTGAAGTTTTCACTGTAAAACCGATTTAGAGCTCGTACCTCCCCATATATATGTATGGAATGGAGTTTGCAAGTGAAAAGAAACTTTGTGTTCCCAACATGATAGTGAAGGACGGCTTTCACACACACTTATCTCTCAGAAGTGAGCATGTTGAGAGACGTTCGTTCATCTAGCACAAAGGGAACGGGTTGCAGGAGAAACCTTTACTCTGCTTTCTCAGTGTGTTTCCTAGTGCCGGTTTGGAGTTCCTGCAGTTTTCACTGTAAAACCGAGTTGGAGCTCGTACCTCCCCATATATAAGTATGGAGTGGAACTTGCAATTGAAAAGAAATCTTGTGTTCCCAACAAGCTTGGTTAAGGACTGCTTTCACACACATTTATCTCTCAGAACTGAGCATGTGGAGAGACGTTAGTTCATCTAGAACAAAGGGAACTGTTTGCAGGGGAAATTTTACTCTGGTTTCTCAGTCTGTTTCCTAGTGTTGGTTTGAAATTACTGCAGTTTTCACTGTAAAACAGAGTTGGAGCTAGTACCTCCCCATATATATGTATGGAGTGGGGTTTGCAATTTAAAAGAAACTTTGTGTTCCCAACAAGTTAGGTGAAGGACGGCTTTCACACACACTTATCTCTCAGAACTTAGCATTTGGAGAGATGTTCTTTCATCTAGCACAAAGGAACGGGTTGTAGGGGAAACTTTTACCCTAGTTTCTCAGTCTGTTTCCTAGTGTCGGTCTGAAGTTCCTGCAGTTTTTACTGTAAAACTGATTTGGTGCTCGTACTTCCCCATATATTTGTATGGATTGGAGTGTGCAACTGAAAAGAAACTTTGTGTTCCCAACCATCTATGTGAAGGACGGCTTCACACACACTTATCTCTCAGAACTGAGCATGTGGAGAGACATTCGTTCATCTAGCACAAATGGAACGGGTTGCAGGAGAAACTTTTACTCTGGTTTCTCAGTCTGATTCCTAGTGCCGGTTTGAAGTTCCTGCAGTTTACACTGTAAAATGGACTTGGAGCTCGTAACTCCCCATATATATGTATGGAGTGGCGTTTGCAAATGAAAAGAAACTTTGTGTTCCCAACAAGCTAGGTGAAGGACGGCTTTCACACACACTTATCTCTCAGAACTGAGCATGTGGAGAGAAGTTCGTTCATGTAGCAAAAAGGGAACGGGTTGCAGGAGACAATTTTACTCTGGTTTCTCAGTCTGTTTCCTACTGCCTGTTTGAAGTTACTGCAGTTTTCACTGTAAAAAGGAGTTGGAGCTCGTACCTCCCCATATATATGTATGGAGTGGGGTTTGCGACTGAAAAGAAACATTGTGTTCCCAACAAGCTAGGTGAAGGTTGGCTTTCACACACACTTATCTCTCAGAACTGAGCATGTGGAGAGACTTTCGTTCATCTAGCACAAAGGGAATGGGTTGCAGGAGAAACTTTTTCTCTGCTTTCTAAGTCTGTTTCCTAGTGCCGGTATGAAGTTCCTGCAGTTTTCACTGTAAATCCGAGTTGGAGCTCGTACCTCCCCATATATTTGTATGGAGTGGAGTTTGCAAGTGAAAAGAAACTTTGTGTTCCCAACAAGCTAGGTGAAGGACGGCTTTCACACACACTTATCTCTCAGAACTGAGCATTTGGAGAGACTTTCGTTCATCTAGCACAATGGGAACTGGTTGCAGGAGAAACTTTTACTCTGGTTTCTCAGTCTGTTTCCTAGAGCCGTTTTGAAGTTACTGCAGTTTTCACTGTAAAACCGAGCTGGAGATCGTACTTCCCATATATATATGTATGGAGTGGAGTTTGCAACTGAAAAGAAACTTTGAGTTCCCAACAAGATGGGTGAAGGACGGCTTTCACGCACACTTATGTCTCTTAACTGAGCATGTGGAGAGACGTTCGTTCATCTAGCACAAAGGGAATGGGTTGCAGGAGAAACTATTACTCTGGTTTCTCAGTCTGTTTCCTAGTGCCGGTTTGAAGTTACTGAAGTTTTCACTGTAAAACCGAGTTGGAGCTCGTACATCCCCATATATATGTATGGAATGGAGTTTGCAAGTGAAAAGAAACTTTGTGTTCCCAACATGAAAGGTGAAGGACGGCTTTCACACACACTTATCTCTCAGAAGTGAGCATGTGGAGAGACGTTCGTTCATCTAGCACAAAGGGAACGGGTTGCAGGAGAAACTTTTACTCTGGTTTCTCAGTGTGTTTCCTAGAGCCTGTTTGTAGTTCCTGCAGTTTTCACTGTAAAACCGAGTTGGAGCTCGTACCTCCCCATATATAAGTATGGAGTGGAACTTGCAATTGAAAAGAAGTCTTGTGTTCCCAACAAGCTTGGTTAAGGACGGCTTTCACACACATTTATCTCTCAGAACTGAGCATGTGGAGAGACGTTAGTTCATCTAGAACAAAGGGAACTGTTTGCAGGGGAAATTTTACTCTGGTTTCTCAGTCTGTTTCCTAGTGTTGGTTTGAAATTACTGCAGTTTTCACTGTAAAACAGAGTTGGAGCTAGTACCTCCCCATATATATGTATGGAGTGGGGTTTGCAATTTAAAAGAAACTTTGTGTTCCCAACAAGTTAGGTGAAGGACGGCTTTCACACACACTTATCTCTCAGAACTTAGCATTTGGAGAGATGTTCTTTCATCTAGCACAAAGGAACGGGTTGTAGGGGAAACTTTTACCCTAGTTTCTCAGTCTGTTTCCTAGTGTCGGTCTGAAGTTCCTGCAGTTTTTACTGTAAAACTGATTTGGTGCTCGTACTTCCCCATATATTTGTATGGTTTGGAGTGTGCAACTGAAAAGAAACTTTGTGTTCCCAACCATCTAGGTGAAGGACGGCTTCACACACACTTATCTCTTAGAACTGAGCATGTGGAGAGACATTCGTTCATCTAGCACAAATGGAACGGGTTGCAGGAGAAACTTTTACTCTGGTTTCTCAGTCTGATTCCTAGTGCCGGTTTGAAGTTCCTGCAGTTTACACTGTAAAATGGACTTGGAGCTCGTAACTCCCCATATATATGTATGGAGTGGCGTTTGCAAATGAAAAGAAACTTTGTGTTCCCAACAAGCTAGGTGAAGGACGGCTTTCACACACACTTATCTCTCAGAACTGAGCATGTGGAGAGAAGTTCGTTCATGTAGCAAAAAGGGAACGGGTTGCAGGAGACAATTTTACTCTGGTTTCTCAGTCTGTTTCCTACTGCCTGTTTGAAGTTACTGCAGTTTTCACTGTAAAACGGAGTTGGAGCTCGTACCTCCCCATATATATGTATGGAGTGGGGTTTGCGACTGAAAAGAAACATTGTGTTCCCAAAAAGCTAGGTGAAGGTTGGCTTTCACACACACTTATCTCTCAGAACTGAGCATTTGGAGAGACTTTCGTTCATCTAGCACAAAGGGAACGGGTTGCAGGAGAAACTTTTACTCTGGTTTCTCAGTCTGTTTCCTAGTGCCGGTTTGAAGTTCCTGCAGTTTTCACTGTAAAACCGAGTTGGAGCTAGTACCTCCCCATATATATGTATGGAGTGGGGTTTGCAATTTAAAAGAAACTTTGTGTTCCCAACAAGTTAGGTGAAGGACGGCTTTCACACACACTTATCTCTCAGAACTTAGCATTTGGAGAGATGTTCTTTCATCTAGCACAAAGGAACGGGTTGTAGGGGAAACTTTTACCCTAGTTTCTCAGTCTGTTTCCTAGTGTCGGTCTGAAGTTCCTGCAGTTTTTACTGTAAAACTGATTTGGTGCTCGTACTTCCCCATATATTTGTATGGTTTGGAGTGTGCAACTGAAAAGAAACTTTGTGTTCCCAACCATCTAGGTGAAGGACGGCTTCACACACACTTATCTCTTAGAACTGAGCATGTGGAGAGACATTCGTTCATCTAGCACAAATGGAACGGGTTGCAGGAGAAACTTTTACTCTGGTTTCTCAGTCTGATTCCTAGTGCCGGTTTGAAGTTCCTGCAGTTTACACTGTAAAATGGACTTGGAGCTCGTAACTCCCCATATATATGTATGGAGTGGCGTTTGCAAATGAAAAGAAACTTTGTGTTCCCAACAAGCTAGGTGAAGGACGGCTTTCACACACACTTATCTCTCAGAACTGAGCATGTGGAGAGAAGTTCGTTCATGTAGCAAAAAGGGAACGGGTTGCAGGAGACAATTTTACTCTGGTTTCTCAGTCTGTTTCCTACTGCCTGTTTGAAGTTACTGCAGTTTTCACTGTAAAACGGAGTTGGAGCTCGTACCTCCCCATATATATGTATGGAGTGGGGTTTGCGACTGAAAAGAAACATTGTGTTCCCAAAAAGCTAGGTGAAGGTTGGCTTTCACACACACTTATCTCTCAGAACTGAGCATTTGGAGAGACTTTCGTTCATCTAGCACAAAGGGAACGGGTTGCAGGAGAAACTTTTACTCTGGTTTCTCAGTCTGTTTCCTAGTGCCGGTTTGAAGTTACTGCAGTTTTCACTGTAAAACCGAGTTGGAGCTCGTACCTCCCCATATATATATATGGAATGGGGTTTGCAACTGAAAAGAAACTTTGTGTTCCCAACAAGCTAGGTGAAGGACAGCTTTCACACACACTTATCTCTCAGAACTGAGCATGTGGAGAGACGTTCGTTCATCTAGCACAAAGGGAATGGGTTACAGGAGAAACTTTTGCTCTGGTTTCTAAGTGTGTTTCCTAGTGCCGGTATGAAGTTCCTGCAGTTTTCACTGTAAATCCGAGTTGGAGCTCGTACCTCCCCATATATTTGTATGGAGTGGAGTTTGCAAGTGAAAAGAAACTTTGTGTTCCCAACAAGCTAGGTGAAGTACGGCTTTCACACACACTTATCTCTCAGAACTGAGCATGTGGAGAGACATTCGTTCATCTAGCACAAATGGAACGGGTTGCAAGAGAAAATTTTTCTCTGGTTTCTCAGTGTGTTTCCTAGTGCCGGTTTGAAGTTACTGGAGTTTTCACTGTAAAACAAAATTGGAGTTCGTACACCCCATATATAATTATGGAGTGGAATTTGCAATTGAAAAGAAATTTTGTGTTCCCAACAAGCTTGGTTAAGGACGGCTTTCACACACAGTTATCTCTCAGAACTGAGCATGTGGAGAGACGTTAGTTCATCTAGAACAAAGGGAACAGTTTGCAGGGGAAATTTTACTCTGGTTTCTCAGTCTGTTTCCTAGTACAGGTTTGAAATTACTGCAGTTTTCACTGTAAAACACAGTTGGATCTAGTACCTCCCCATATATATGTATGGAGTGGAGTTTGCTATTTAAAAGAAACTTTGTTTTCCCAACAAGGTAGGTGAAGGACGGCTTTCACACACACTTATCTCTCAGAACTTAACATTTGGAGAGATGTTCGTTCATCTAGCACAAAGGGAACGGGTTGTAGGAGAAACTTTTACCCTGGTTTCTCAGTCTGTTTCCTAGTGTCGGTCTGATGTTCCTGCAGTTTTTACCGTAAAACTGATTTGGTGCTCGTACTTCCCCATATATTTGTATGGATTGGAGTGTGCAACTGAAAAGAAACTTTGTGTTCCCAACCATCTAGGTGAAGGACGGCTTCACACACACCTATCTCTCAGAACTGAGCATGTGGAGAGACATTCGTTCATCTAGCACAAATGAAACGGGTTGTAGGAGAAACTTTACTCTGGTTTCTCAGTCTGATTCCTAGTGCCGGTTTGAAGTTCCTGCAGTTTACACTGTAAAATGGACTTGGAGCTCGTAACTCCCCATATATATGTATGGAGTGGAGTTTGCAAATGAAAAGAAACTTTGTGTTAGCAACAAGCTAATTGAAGACGGCTTTCACACACACTTATCTCTCAGAACTGAGCATGTGGAGAGACGTTCATTCATCTAGCACAAAGGGAACGGGTTGCAGTAGAAAATTTTACTCTAGTTTCTCAGTCTGTTTCCTAGTGCCGGTTTGAAGTTCCTGCAGTTTTCACTGTAAAACCGATTTGGAGCTCGGACCTCCCCATATATATGTATGGAGTGCAGTTTGCAAGTGAAAAGAAACTTTGTGTTCCCAACAAGCTAGGTGAAGGACGGCTTACACACACACTTATTTCTCAGAACTGAGAATGTGGTGAGACGTTCGTTCATCTACCACAAAGATTACGGGTGGCAGGAGAAACTTTTACTCTGTTTTCTCAGTCTGTTTCCTAGTGCCGGTTTGAAGTTACTGCAGTTTTCACTCTAAACCCGAGTTGGAGCTCGTACCTCCCCATATATATGTATGGAGTGAAGTTTGCAAGTGAATAGAAACTTTGTGTTCCCAACAAGCTATATGAAGGACGGCTTTCACACACACTTATCTCTCAGAACTGAGCATGTGGAGAGATGTTCATTCATCTAGCACAAATGGAACGGGTTGCAGGGGAAACTATTTTTCTGGTTTCTCAGTCTGTTTCCTAGTGCTGGTTTAAAGTTCCTGCAGTTTACACTGTAAAACGGACTTGGACCTCGTACCTCCCCATATATATGTATGGAGTGGCGTTTGCAAATGAAAAGAAACTTTGTGTTCCCTAGAAGCTAGGTGAAGACGGCTTTCACACACACTTATCTCTCAGAACTGAGCATGTGGAGAGACATTCGTTCATCTAGCACAAATGGAACGGGTTGCAGGGGAAACTTTTACTCTGGTTTCTCAGACTGTTTCCTAGTGCCTTTTTGAATTTACTGCAGTTTTCACTGTAAAACCGAGCTGTAGATCGTACTTCCCATATACATGTATGGAGTGGAGTTTGCAACTGAAAAGAAACTTTGTGTTTCCAACAAGCTAGGTGAAGGACGGCTTTCACACAGACTTATCTCTCAGAACTGAGCATGTGGAGAGACGTTCGTTCATGTAGCAAAAAGGGAACGGGTTGCAGGAGACAATTTTACTCTGGTTTCTCAGTCTGTTTCCTGCTGCCTGTTTGAAGTTACTGCAGTTTTCACTGTAAAACGGAGTTGGAGCTCGTACCTCCCCATATATATGTATGGAGTGGGGTTTGCGACTGAAAAGAAACATTGTGTTCCCAACAAGCTAGGTGAAGGTGGGCTTTCACACACACTTATCTCTCAGAACTGAGCATTTGGAGAGACTTTCGTTCATCTAGCACAAAGGGAACGGGTTGCAGGAGAAACTTTTACTCTGGTTTCTCAGTCTGTTTCCTAGTGCCGGTTTGAAGTTCCTGCAGTTTTCACTGTAAAACCGAGTTGGAGCTCGTACCTCCCCATACATATGTATGGAATGGGGTTTGCAACTGAAAAGAAACTTTTTGTTCCCAACAAGCTAGGTGAAGGACAGATTTCACACACACTTATCTCTCAGAACTGAGCATGTGGAGAGACGTTCGTTCATCTAGCACAAAGGGAACGGGTTGCAATAGAAAATTTTTCTCTGGTTTCTCAGTGTGTTTCCTAGTGCCGGTTTGAAGTTACTGGAGTTTTCACTGTAAAACAAAATTGGGGTTCGTACATCCCCATATATAAGTATGGAGTGGAATTTGCAATTGAAAAGAAATTTTGTGTTCCCAACAAGCTTGGTTAAGGACGGCTTTCACACACAGTTATCTCTCAGAACTGAGCATGTGGAGAGACGTTAGTTCATCTAGAACAAAGGGAACAGTTTGCAGGGGAAATTTTACTCTGGTTTCTCAGTCTGTTTTCTAGTACAGGTTTGAAATTACTGCAGTTTTCACTGTAAAACAGATTTGGATCTAGTACCTCCCCATATATATGTATGGAGTGGGTTTGCAATTTAAAAAAAACTTTGTTTTCCCAACAAGGTAGGTGAAGGACGGCTTTCACACACACTTATCTCTCAGAACTTAACAGTTGGAGAGATGTTCGTTCATGTAGCACAAAGGGAACGGGTTGTAGGAGAAACTTTTACCCTGGTTTCTCAGTCTGTTTCCTAGTGTCGGTCTGAAGTTCCTGCAGTTTTTACTGTAAAACTGATTTGGTGCTCGTACTTCCCCATATATTTGTATGGATTGCAGTGTGCAACTGAAAAGAAACTTTGTGTTCCCAACCATCTAGGTGAAGGACGGCTTCACACACACCTATCTCTCAGAACTGAGCATGTGGAGAGACATTCGTTCATCTAGCACAAATGGAACGGGTTGCAGGAGAAACTTTTACTCTGGTTTCTCAGTCTGATTCCTAGTGCCGGTTTGAAGTTCCTGCAGTTTACACTGTAAAATGGACTTGGAGCTCGTAACTCCCCATATATATGTATGGAGTGGAGTTTGCAAATGAAAAGAAACTTTGTGTTAACAACAAGCTAGGTGAAGACGGCTTTCACACACACTTATCTCTCAGAACTGAGCATGTGGAGAGACGTTCGTTCATCTAGCACAAAGGGAACGGGTTGCAGGAGAAACTTTTACTCCGGTTTCTCAGTCTCTTTCCTAGTGCCGGTTTGAATTTACTGCAGTTTTCACTGTAAAACCGAGTTGGAGATCGTACCTCCCCATATATATGTATGGAGTGGAGTTTGCAACTGAAAAGAAACTTTGTGTTCCCAACAAGATAGGTGAAGGACGGCTTTGACACACACTTATCTCTCAGAACTGAGCATGTGGAGAGATGTTCATTCATCTAGCACAAATGAAACGGGTTGCAGGAGAAACTATTTCTCTGGTTTCTCAGTCTGTTTCCTAGTGCCGGTTTGAAGTTCCTGCAGTTTACACTGTAAAACGGACTTGGAGCCCGTACCTCCCCATACATATGTATGGAGTGGCGTTTGCAAATGAAAAGAAACTTTGTGTTCCCAACAAGCTAGGTGAAGACGGCTTTCACACACACTTATCTCTCAGAACTGAGCATGTGGAGAGACGTTCGTTCATCTAGCACAACGGGAACGGGTTACAGGAGAAACTTTTACTCTGTTTTGTCAGCCTTTTTCCTAGTGCCTTTTTGAAGTTACTGCCGTTTTCACTGTAAAACCGAGTTGGAGCTCGTACCTACCCATATATATGTATGGAATGGAGTTTGCAAGTGAAAAGAAACTTTGTGTTCCCAACAAGCTAGATGAAGGACGGCTTTCACACACACTTATCTCTCAGAAGTGAGCATGTGGAGAGACGTTCGTTCATCTAGCACAAAGGGAACGGGTTCCAGGAGAAACTTTTACTCTGGTTTCACAGTGTGTTTCCTAGTGCCGGTTTGGAGTTCCTGCAGTTTTCACTGTAAAACCGAGTTGGAGCTCGTACCTCCCCATATATAAGTATGGAGTGGAACTTGCAATTGAAAAGAAATTTTGTGTTCCCAACAAGCTTGGTTAAGGACGGCTTTCACACACATTTATCTCTCAGAACTGAGCATGTGGAGAGACGTTAGTTCATCTAGAACAAAGGGAACAGTTTGCAGGGGAAATTTTACTCTGTTTTCTCAGTCTGTTTCCTAGTGTTGGTTTGAAATTACTGCAGTTTTCACTGTAAAACAGAGTTGGAGCTAGTACCTCCCCATATATATGTATGGAGTGGGGTTTGCAAGTGAAAAGAAACTTTGTGTTCCCAACAAGCTAGGTGAAGGACGGCTTACACACACACTTATCTCTCAGAACTGAGAATGTGGTGAGACGTTCGTTCATCTACCACAATGATTACGGGTGGCAGGAGAAACTTTTACTCTGTTTTCTCAGTCTGTTTCCTAGTGCCGGTTTGAAGTTACTGCAGTTTTCACTCTAAACCCGAGTTGGAGCTCGTACCTCCCCATATATATGTATGGAGTGAAGTTTGCAAGTGAATAGAAACTTTGTGTTCCCAACAAGCTATATGAAGGACGGCTTTCACACACACTTATCTCTCAGAACTGAGCATGTGGAGAGATGTTCATTCATCTAGCACAAATGGAACGGGTTGCAGGGGAAACTATTTTTCTGGTTTCTCAGTCTGTTTCCTAGTGCTGGTTTGAAGTTCCTGCAGTTTACACTGTAAAACGGACTTGGACCTCGTACCTCCCCATATATATGTATGGAGTGGCGTTTGCAAATGAAAAGAAACTTTGTGTTCCCTAGAAGCTAGGTGAAGACGGCTTTCACACACACTTATCTCTCAGAACTGAGCATGTGGAGAGACATTCGTTCATCTAGCACAAATGGAACGGGTTGCAGGGGAAACTTTTACTCTGGTTTCTCAGACTGTTTCCTGCTGCCTGTTTGAAGTTACTGCAGTTTTCACTGTAAAACGGAGTTGGAGCTCGTACCTCCCCATATATATGTATGGAGTGGGGTTTGCGACTGAAAAGAAACATTGTGTTCCCAACAAGCTAGGTGAAGGTGGGCTTTCACACACACTTATCTCTCAGAACTGAGCATTTGGAGAGACTTTCGTTCATCTAGCACAAAGGGAACGGGTTCCAGGAGAAACTTTTACTCTGGTTTCTCAGTCTGTTTCCTAGTGCCGGTTTGAAGTTCCTGCAGTTTTCACTGTAAAACCGAGTTGGAGCTCGTACCTCCCCATACATATGTATGGAATGGGGTTTGCAACTGAAAAGAAACTTTTTGTTCCCAACAAGATAGGTGAAGGACAGATTTCACACACACTTATCTCTCAGAACTGAGCATGTGGAGAGACGTTCGTTCATCTAGCACAAAGGGAATGGGTTGCAGGAGGAACTATTGCTCTGGTTTCTCAGTGTTTTTCCTAGTGCCGGTATGAATTTCCTGCAGTTTTCACTGTAAATCCGAGTTGGAGCTCGTACCTCCCCATATATTTGTATGGAGTGGAGTTTGCAAATGAAAAGAAACTTTGTGTTCCCAACAAGCTAGGTGAAGGACGGCTTTCACACACACTTATCTCTCAGAACTGAGCATGTGGAGAGACGTTCGTTCATCTAGCACAAATGGAACGGGTTGCAATAGAAAATTTTTCTGTGGTTTCTCAGTGTGTTTCCTAGTGCCGGTTTGAAGTTACTGGAGTTTTCACTGTAAAACAAAATTGGGGTTCGTACATCCCCATATATAAGTATGGAGTGGAGTTTGCAATTTAAAAAAAACTTTGTTTTCCCAACAAGGTAGGTGAAGGACGGCTTTCACACACACTTATCTCTCAGAACTTAACAGTTGGAGAGATGTTCGTTCATGTAGCACAAAGGGAACGGGTTGTAGGAGAAACTTTTACCCTGGTTTCTCAGTCTGTTTCCTAGTGTCGGTCTGAAGTTCCTGCAGTTTTTACTGTAAAACTGATTTGGTGCTCGTACTTCCCCATATATTTGTATGGATTGGAGTGTGCAACTGAAAAGAACTTTGTGTTCCCAACCATCTAGGTGAAGGACGGCTTCACACACACCTATCTCTCAGAACTGAGCATGTGGAGAGACATTCGTTCATCTAGCACAAATGGAACGGGTTGCAGGAGAAACTTTTACTCTGGTTTCTCAGTCTGATTCCTAGTGCCGGTTTGAAGTTCCTGCAGTTTACACTGTAAAATGGACTTGGAGCTCGTAACTCCCCATATATATGTATGGAGTGGAGTTTGCAAATGAAAAGAAACTTTGTGTTAACAACAAGCTAGGTGAAGACGGCTTTCACACACACTTATCTCTCAGAACTGAGCATGTGGAGAGACGTTCGTTCATCTAGCACAAAGGGAACGGGTTGCAGGAGAAACTTTTACTCCGGTTTCTCAGTCTCTTTCCTAGTGCCGGTTTGAATTTACTGCAGTTTTCACTGTAAAACCGAGTTGGAGATCGTACCTCCCCATATATATGTATGGAGTGGAGTTTGCAACTGAAAAGAAACTTTGTGTTCCCAACAAGATAGGTGAAGGACGGCTTTGACACACACTTATCTCTCAGAACTGAGCATGTGGAGAGATGTTCATTCATCTAGCACAAATGGAACGGGTTGCAGGAGAAACTATTTCTCTGGTTTCTCAGTCTGTTTCCTAGTGCCGGTTTGAAGTTCCTGCAGTTTACACTGTAAAACGGACTTGGAGCCCGTACCTCCCCATACATATGTATGGAGTGGCGTTTGCAAATGAAAAGAAACTTTGTGTTCCCAACAAGCTAGGTGAAGACGGCTTTCACACACACTTATCTCTCAGAACTGAGCATGTGGAGAGACGTTCGTTCATCTAGCACAACGGGAACGGGTTACAGGAGAAACTTTTACTCTGTTTTCTCAGCATTTTTCCTAGTGCCTTTTTGAAGTTACTGCCGTTTTCACTGTAAAACCGAGTTGGAGCTCGTACCTACCCATATATATGTATGGAATGGAGTTTGCAAGTGAAAAGAAACTTTGTGTTCCCAACAAGCTAGATGAAGGACGGCTTTCACACACACTTATCTCTCAGAAGTGAGCATGTGGAGAGACGTTCGTTCATCTAGCACAAAGGGAACGGGTTCCAGGAGAAACTTTTACTCTGGTCTCTCAGTGTGTTTCCTAGTGCCGGTTTGGAGTTCCTGCAGTTTTCACTGTAAAACCGAGTTGGAGCTCGTACCTCCCCATATATAAGTATGGAGTGGAACTTGCAATTGAAAAGAAATTTTGTGTTCCCAACAAGCTTGGTTAAGGACGGCTTTCACACACATTTATCTCTCAGAACTGAGCATGTGGAGAGACGTTAGTTCATCTAGAACAAAGGGAACAGTTTGCAGGGGAAATTTTACTCTGTTTTCTCAGTCTGTTTCCTAGTGTTGGTTTGAAATTACTGCAGTTTTCACTATAAAACAGAGTTGGAGCTAGTACCTCCCCATATATATGTATGGAGTGGGGTTTGCAATTTAAAAGAAACTTTGTGTTCCCAACAAGTTAGGTGAAGGACGGCTTTCACACACACTTATCTCTCAGAACTTAGCATTTGGAGAGATGTTCTTTCATCTAGCACAAAGGGAACGGGTTGTAGGAGAAACTTTTACCCTAGTTTCTCAGTCTGTTTCCTAGTGTCGGTCTGAAGTTCCTGCAGTTTTTACTGTAAAACTGATTTGGTGCTCGTACTTCCCCATATATTTGTATGGATTGGAGTGTGCAACTGAAAAGAAACTTTGTGTTCCCAACCATCTAGGTTAAGTACGGCTTCACACACACTTATCTCTCAGAACTGAGCATGTGGAGAGACATTCGTTCATCTAGCACAAATGGAACGGGTTGCAGGGGAAACTTTTACTCTGGTTTCTCAGTCTGATTCCTAGTGCCGGTTTGAAGTTCCTGCAGTTTACACTGTAAAATGGACTTGGAGCTCGTAACTCCCCATATATATGTATGGAGTGGAGTTTGCAAATGAAAAGAAATTTTGTGTTCCCAACAAGCTAGGTGAAGGACGGCTTTCACACACACTTATCTCTCAGAACTGAGCATGTGGAGAGACGTTCGTTCATCTAGCACAATGGGAACGGGTTGCAGGAGAAACTTTTACTCTGTTTTCTCAGCCTTTTTCCTAGTGCCTTTTTGAAGTTCCTGCAGTTTTCACTGTAAAATCGAGTTGGAGCTCGTACCTCCCCATAAATATGTATGGAGTGGAGTTTGCAAATGAAAAGAAACTTTGTGTTCAAAACAAGCTTGGTGAAGGACGTCTTTCACACCCAGGTTTCTCTCAGAACTGACCATGTGGAGAGACGTTCGTTCATCTAGCACAAATTGAACGGGTTGCAGGAGAAACATTTACTCTGGTTTCTCTGTCTGTTTCCTAGTGCGGGTTTGAAGTTCCTGCAGTTTTCACTGTAAAAACGAGTTGGAGCTCGTACCTCACCATTTAAATGTATGGATTGGAGTTTGCAAGTGAAAAGAAACTTTGTGTTTCCAACAAGCTAGGTGAAGGACGGCTTTCACACAGACTTATCTCTCAGAACTGAGCATGTGGAGAGAAGTTCGTTCATGTAGCAAAAAGGGAACGGGTTGCAGGAGACAATTTTACTCTGGTTTCTCAGTCTGTTTCCTGCTGCCTGTTTGAAGTTACTGCAGTTTTCACTGTAAAACGGAGTTGGAGCTCGTACCTCCCCATATATATGTATGGAGTGGGGTTTGCGACTGAAAAGAAACATTGTGTTCCCAACAAGCTAGGTGAAGGTGGGCTTTCACACACACTTATCTCTCAGAACTGAGCATTTGGAGAGACTTTCGTTCATCTAGCACAAAGGGAACGGGTTCCAGGAGAAACTTTTACTCTGGTTTCTCTGTGTGTATCTAGTGCCAGTTTGGAGTTCCTGCAGTTTTCACTGTAAAACCGAGTTGGAGCTCGTACCTCCCCATATATAAGTATGGAGTGGAACTTGCAATTGAAAAGAAATTTTGTGTTCCCAACAAACTTGGTTAAGGACGGCTTTCACACACATTTATCTCTCAGATCTGAGCATGTGGAGAGACGTTAGTTCATCTAGAACAAAGGGAACAGTTTGCAGGGGAAATTTTACTCTGCTTTCTCAGTCTGTTTCCTAGTGTTGGTTTGAAATTACTGCAGTTTTCACTGTAAAACAGAGTTGGAGCTAGTACCTCCCCATATATATGTATGGAGTGGGGTTTGCAATTTAAAAGAAACTTTGTGTTCCCAACAAGTTAGGTGAAGGACGGCTTTCACACACACTTATCTCTCAGAACTTAGCATTTGGAGAGATGTTCTTTCATCTAGCACAAAGGGAACGGGTTGTAGGAGAAACTTTTACCCTAGTTTCTCAGTCTGTTTCCCAGTGTCGGTCTGAAGTTCCTGCAGTTTTTACTGTAAAACTGATTTGGTGCTCGTACTTCCCCATATATTTGTATGGATTGGAGTGTGCAACTGAAAAGAAACTTTGTGTTCCCAACCATCTAGGTGAAGGACGGCTACACACACACTTATCTCTCAGAACTGAGCATGTTGGGAGATGTTCGTTCTTCTAGCACAAAGGGAACGGGTTCCAGGAGAAACTTTTACTCTAGTTTCTCAGTCTGTTTCCTAGTGCCGGTTTGAAGTTAGTGCAGTTTTCACTGTAAAACCGAGTTGGAGCTCGTACCTCCCCATATATATGTATGGAATGGGGTTTGCTACTGAAAAGAAACTTTGTGTTCCCAACAAGTTAGGTGAAGGACGGCTTTCACACACACTTATCTCTCAGAACTGAGCATGTTGAGAGACGTTCGTTCATCTAGCACAAATGGAACGGGTTGCAAGGGAAATTTTTTCTCTGGTTTCTCAGTGTGTTTCCTAGTGCCGGTTTGAAGTTACTGGAGTTTTCACTGTAAAACAAAATTGGAGTTCGTACATCCCCATATATAAGTATGGAGTGGAATTTGCAATTGAAAAGAAATTTTGTGTTCCCAAAATGCTTGGTTAAGGACGGCTTTCACACACAGTTATCTCTCAGAACTGAGCATGTGGAGAGACGTTAGTTCATCTAGAACAAATGGAACAGTTTTCAGGGGAAATTTTACTCTGGTTTCTCAGTCTGTTTCCTAGTACAGGTTTGAAATTACTGCAGTTTTCACTGTAAAACAGAGTTGGATCTAGTACCTCCCCATATATATGTATGGAGTGGAGTTTGCAATTTAAAAGAAACTTTGTTTTCCCAACAAGGTAGGTGAAGGACGGCTTTCACACACTCTTATCTCTCAGAACTTAACATTTGGAGAGATGTTCGTTCATGTAGCACAAAGGGAACGGGTTGTAGGAGAAACTTTTACCCTGGTTTCTCAGTCTGTTTCCTAGTGTCGGTCTGAAGTTCCTGCAGTTTTTACTGTAAAACTGATTTGGTGCTCGTAATTCCCCATATATTTGTATGGATTGGAGTGTGCAACTGAAAAGAAACTTTGTGTTCCCAACCATCTAGGTGAAGGACGGCTTCACACACACCTATCTCTCAGAACTGAGCATGTGGAGAGACATTCGTTCATCTAGCACAAATGGAACGGGTTGCAGGAAAAACTTTTACTCTGGTTTCTCAGTCTGATTCCTAGTGCCGGTTTGAAGTTCCTGCAGTTTACACTGTAAAATGGACTTGGAGCTCGTAACTCCCCATATATATGTATGGAGTGGAGTTTGCAAATGAAAAGAAACTTTGTGTTAGCAACAAGCTAAGTGAAGACGGCTTTCACACACACTTATCTCTCAGAACTGAGCATGTGGAGAGACGTTCGTTCATCTAGCACAAAGGGAACGGGTTGCAGGAGAAATTTTAACTCTGGTTTCTCAGTCTGTTTCCTAGTGCCGGTTTGAAGTTACTGCAGTTTTCACTGTAAAACCGAGTTGGAGCTCGTACCTCCCATATGTATGTATGGAGTGGAGTTTGCAACTGAAAAGATACTTTGTGTTCCCAACAAGCTAGGTGAAGGACGGCTTACACACACACTTATCTCTCAGAACTGAGCATGTGGTGAGACGTTCGTTCATCTAGCACAAAGAATACCTGTTGCAGTAGAAACTTTTACTCTGTTTTCTCAGTCTGTTTCCTAGTGCCGCTTTGAAGTTACTGCAGTTTTCACTCTAAACCCGATTTGGAGCTCGTACCTCCCCATATATATGTATGGACTGGAGTTTCCAAGTGAAAGAAACTTTGTGTTCCCAACAAGCTAGATGAAGGAAGGCTTTAAAACACACTTATCTCTCAGAACTGAGCATGTGGAGAGATGTTCATTCATCTAGCACAAATGGAACGGGTTGCAGGAGAAACTATTTCTCTGGTTTCTCAGTCTGTTTCCTAGTGCCGGTTTGAAGTTCCTGCAGTTTACACTGTAAAATGGACTTGGAGCCCGTACCTCCCAATATATATGTATGGAGTGGCGTTTGCAAATGAAAAGAAACTTTGTGTTCCCAACAAGCTAGGTGAAGACGGCTTTCACACACACTTATCTGTCAGAACAGAGCATGTGGAGAGACTTTCGTTCATCTAGCACAAAGGGAACGGGTTGCAGGAGAAACTTTTACTCTGGTTTCTCAGTGTGTTTCCTAGTGCCGGTTTGGAGTTCCTGCATTTTTCACTGTAAAACAGAGTTGGAGCTCGTACCTCCCCATATATAAGTATGGAGTGGAACTTGCAATTGAAAAGAAATTTTGTGTTCCCAACAAGCTTGTTTAAGGACGGCTTTCACACACATTTATCTCTCAGAACTGAGCATGTGGAGAGACGTTAGTTCATCTAGAACAAAGGGAACAGTTTGCAGGGGAAATTTTACTCTGGTTTCTCAGTCTGTTTCCTAGTGTTGGTTTGAAATTACTGCAGTTTTCACTGTAAAACAGAGTTGGAGCTAGTACCTCCCCATATATATGTATGGAGTGGGGTTTGCAATTTAAAAGAAACTTTGTGTTCCCAACAAGTTAGGTGAAGGACGGCTTTCACACACACTTATCTCTCAGAACTTAGCATTTGGAGAGATGTTCTTTCATCTAGCACAAAGGGAACGGGTTGTAGGAGAAACTTTTACCCTAGTTTCTCAGTCTGTTTCCTAGTGTCGGTCTGAAGTTCCTGCAGTTTTTACTGTAAAACTGATTTGGTGCTCGTACTTCCCCATATATTTGTATGGATTGGAGTGTGCAACTGAAAAGAAACTTTGTGTTCCCAACCATCTAGGTTAAGTACGGCTTCACACACACTTATCTCTCAGAACTGAGCATGTGGAGAGACATTCGTTCATCTAGCACAAATGGAACGGGTTGCAGGGGAAACTTTTACTCTGGTTTCTCAGTCTGATTCCTAGTGCCGGTTTGAAGTTCCTGCAGTTTACACTGTAAAATGGACTTGGAGCTCGTAACTCCCCATATATATGTATGGAGTGGAGTTTGCAAATGAAAAGAAATTTTGTGTTCCCAACAAGCTAGGTGAAGGACGGCTTTCACACACACTTATCTCTCAGAACTGAGCATGTGGAGAGACGTTCGTTCATCTAGCACAATGGGAACGGGTTGCAGGAGAAACTTTTACTCTGTTTTCTCAGCCTTTTTCCTAGTGCCTTTTTGAAGTTCCTGCAGTTTTCACTGTAAAATCGAGTTGGAGCTCGTACCTCCCCATAAATATGTATGGAGTGGAGTTTGCAAATGAAAAGAAACTTTGTGTTCAAAACAAGCTTGGTGAAGGACGTCTTTCACACCCAGGTTTCTCTCAGAACTGACCATGTGGAGAGACGTTCGTTCATCTAGCACAAATTGAACGGGTTGCAGGAGAAACTTTTACTCTGGTTTCTCTGTCTGTTTCCTAGTGCGGGTTTGAAGTTCCTGCAGTTTTCACTGTAAAAACGAGTTGGAGCTCGTACCTCACCATTTAAATGTATGGATTGGAGTTTGCAAGTGAAAAGAAACTTTGTGTTTCCAACAAGCTAGGTGAAGGACGGCTTTCACACAGACTTATCTCTCAGAACTGAGCATGTGGAGAGAAGTTCGTTCATGTAGCAAAAAGGGAACGGGTTGCAGGAGACAATTTTACTCTGGTTTCTCAGTCTGTTTCCTGCTGCCTGTTTGAAGTTACTGCAGTTTTCACTGTAAAACGGAGTTGGAGCTCGTACCTCCCCATATATATGTATGGAGTGGGGTTTGCGACTGAAAAGAAACATTGTGTTCCCAACAAGCTAGGTGAAGGTGGGCTTTCACACACACTTATCTCTCAGAACTGAGCATTTGGAGAGACTTTCGTTCATCTAGCACAAAGGGAACGGGTTCCAGGAGAAACTTTTACTCTGGTTTCTCTGTGTGTATCTAGTGCCAGTTTGGAGTTCCTGCAGTTTTCACTGTAAAACCGAGTTGGAGCTCGTACCTCCCCATATATAAGTATGGAGTGGAACTTGCAATTGAAAAGAAATTTTGTGTTCCCAACAAACTTGGTTAAGGACGGCTTTCACACACATTTATCTCTCAGATCTGAGCATGTGGAGAGACGTTAGTTCATCTAGAACAAAGGGAACAGTTTGCAGGGGAAATTTTACTCTGCTTTCTCAGTCTGTTTCCTAGTGTTGGTTTGAAATTACTGCAGTTTTCACTGTAAAACAGAGTTGGAGCTAGTACCTCCCCATATATATGTATGGAGTGGGGTTTGCAATTTAAAAGAAACTTTGTGTTCCCAACAAGTTAGGTGAAGGACGGCTTTCACACACACTTATCTCTCAGAACTTAGCATTTGGAGAGATGTTCTTTCATCTAGCACAAAGGGAACGGGTTGTAGGAGAAACTTTTACCCTAGTTTCTCAGTCTGTTTCCCAGTGTCGGTCTGAAGTTCCTGCAGTTTTTACTGTAAAACTGATTTGGTGCTCGTACTTCCCCATATATTTGTATGGATTGGAGTGTGCAACTGAAAAGAAACTTTGTGTTCCCAACCATCTAGGTGAAGGACGGCTACACACACACTTATCTCTCAGAACTGAGCATGTTGGGAGATGTTCGTTCTTCTAGCACAAAGGGAACGGGTTCCAGGAGAAACTTTTACTCTAGTTTCTCAGTCTGTTTCCTAGTGCCGGTTTGAAGTTAGTGCAGTTTTCACTGTAAAACCGAGTTGGAGCTCGTACCTCCCCATATATATGTATGGAATGGGGTTTGCAACTGAAAAGAAACTTTGTGTTCCCAACAAGTTAGGTGAAGGACGGCTTTCACACACACTTATCTCTCAGAACTGAGCATGTTGAGAGACGTTCGTTCATCTAGCACAAATGGAACGGGTTGCAAGGGAAATTTTTTCTCTGGTTTCTCAGTGTGTTTCCTAGTGCCGGTTTGAAGTTACTGGAGTTTTCACTGTAAAACAAAATTGGAGTTCGTACATCCCCATATATAAGTATGGAGTGGAATTTGCAATTGAAAAGAAATTTTGTGTTCCCAAAATGCTTGGTTAAGGACGGCTTTCACACACAGTTATCTCTCAGAACTGAGCATGTGGAGAGACGTTAGTTCATCTAGAACAAAGGGAACAGTTTTCAGGGGAAATTTTACTCTGGTTTCTCAGTCTGTTTCCTAGTACAGGTTTGAAATTACTGCAGTTTTCACTGTAAAACAGAGTTGGATCTAGTACCTCCCCATATATATGTATGGAGTGGAGTTTGCAATTTAAAAGAAACTTTGTTTTCCCAACAAGGTAGGTGAAGGACGGCTTTCACACACACTTATCTCTCAGAACTTAACATTTGGAGAGATGTTCGTTCATGTAGCACAAAGGGAACGGGTTGTAGGAGAAACTTTTACCCTTGTTTCTCAGTCTGTTTCCTAGTGTCGGTCTGAAGTTCCTGCAGTTTTTACTGTAAAACTGATTTGGTGCTCGTAATTCCCCATATATTTGTATGGATTGGAGTGTGCAACTGAAAAGAAACTTTGTGTTCCCAACCATCTAGGTGAAGGACGGCTTCACACACACCTATCTCTCAGAACTGAGCATGTGGAGAGACATTCGTTCATCTAGCACAAATGGAACGGGTTGCAGGAAAAACTTTTACTCTGGTTTCTCAGTCTGATTCCTAGTGCCGGTTTGAAGTTCCTGCAGTTTACACTGTAAAATGGACTTGGAGCTCGTAACTCCCCATATATATGTATGGAGTGGAGTTTGCAAATGAAAAGAAACTTTGTGTTAGCAACAAGCTAAGTGAAGACGGCTTTCACACACACTTATCTCTCAGAACTGAGCATGTGGAGAGACGTTCGTTCATCTAGCACAAAGGGAACGGGTTGCAGGAGAAATTTTAACTCTGGTTTCTCAGTCTGTTTCCTAGTGCCGGTTTGAAGTTACTGCAGTTTTCACTGTAAAACCGAGTTGGAGCTCGTACCTCCCATATGTATGTATGGAGTGGAGTTTGCAACTGAAAAGATACTTTGTGTTCCCAACAAGCTAGGTGAAGGACGGCTTACACACACACTTATCTCTCAGAACTGAGCATGTGGTGAGACGTTCGTTCATCTAGCACAAAGAATACCTGTTGCAGTAGAAACTTTTACTCTGTTTTCTCAGTCTGTTTCCTAGTGCCGCTTTGAAGTTACTGCAGTTTTCACTCTAAACCCGATTTGGAGCTCGTACCTCCCCATATATATGTATGGACTGGAGTTTCCAAGTGAAAGAAACTTTGTGTTCCCAACAAGCTAGATGAAGGAAGGCTTTAAAACACACTTATCTCTCAGAACTGAGCATGTGGAGAGATGTTCATTCATCTAGCACAAATGGAACGGGTTGCAGGAGAAACTATTTCTCTGGTTTCTCAGTCTGTTTCCTAGTGCCGGTTTGAAGTTCCTGCAGTTTACACTGTAAAATGGACTTGGAGCCCGTACCTCCCAATATATATGTATGGAGTGGCGTTTGCAAATGAAAAGAAACTTTGTGTTCCCAACAAGCTAGGTGAAGACGGCTTTCACACACACTTATCTGTCAGAACAGAGCATGTGGAGAGACTTTCGTTCATCTAGCACAAAGGGAACGGGTTGCAGGAGAAACTTTTACTCTGGTTTCTCAGTGTGTTTCCTAGTGCCGGTTTGGAGTTCCTGCATTTTTCACTGTAAAACAGAGTTGGAGCTCGTACCTCCCCATATATAAGTATGGAGTGGAACTTGCAATTGAAAAGAAATTTTGTGTTCCCAACAAGCTTGTTTAAGGACGGCTTTCACACACATTTATCTCTCAGAACTGAGCATGTGGAGAGACGTTAGTTCATCTAGAACAAAGGGAACAGTTTGCAGGGGAAATTTTACTCTGGTTTCTCAGTCTGTTTCCTAGTGTTGGTTTGAAATTACTGCAGTTTTCACTGTAAAACAGATTTGGAGATTGTACCTCCCCATATATATGTATGGAGTGGGATTTGCAATTTAAAAGAAACTTTGTTTTCCCAACAAGTTAGGTGAAGGACGGCTTTCACACACACTTATCTCTCAGAACTTAGCATTTGGAGAGATGTTCTTTCATCTAGCACAAAGGAACGGGTTGTAGGAGAAATTTTTACCCTAGTTTCTCAGTCTGTTTCCTAGTGTCGGTCTGAAGTTCCTGCAGTTTTTACTGTAAAACTGATTTGGTGCTCGTACTTCCCCATATATTTGTATGGATTGGAGTGTGCAACTGAAAAGAAACTTTGTGTTCCCAACCATCTAGTTGAAGGACGGCTTCACACACACTTATCTCTCAGAACTGAGCATGTGGAGAGACATTCGTTCATCTAGCACAAATGGAACGGGTTGCAGGAGAAACTTTTCCTCTGGTTTCTCAGTCTGATTCCTAGTGCCGGATTGAAGTTCCTGCAGTTTACACTGTAAAATGGACTTGGAGCTCGTAACTCCCCATATATATGTATGGAGTGGAGTTTGCAAATGAAAAGAAATTTTGTGTTCCCAACAAGCTAGGTGAAGTCGGCTTTCACACACACTTATCTCTGAGAACTGAGCATGTGGAGAGACGTTCGTTCATCTAGCACAAAGGGAACGGGTTGCAGGAGAAACTTTTACTCTGTTTTCTCAGCCTTTTTCCTAGTGCCTTTTTGCAGTTACTGCAGTTTTCACTGTAAAACCGAGCTGGAGATCGCACTTCCCATATATATGTATGGAGTGGAGTTTGCAACTGAAAAGAAACTTTGAGTTCCCAACAAGATGGGTGAAGGACGGCTTTCACACACACTTATGTCTCTGAACTGAGCATGTGGAGAGACGTTCGTTCATCTAGCACAAAGGGAACGGGTTGCAGGAGAAACTTTTACTCTGGTTTCTCAGTCTGTTTCCTAGAGCCGGTATGAAGTTATTGCAGTTTTCACTGTAAAATCTAGTTGGAGCTCGTACCTCCCCATATATATGTATGGAGTGGAGTTTGCAACTGAAAAGAAACTTTGTGTTAGCAACAAGCTAGGTGAAGACGGCTTTCACACACACTTATCTCTCAGAACTGAGCATGTGGAGAGACGTTCGTTCATCTAGCACAAAGGGAACGGGTTGCAGGAGAAACTTTTACTCTGGTTTCTCAGTCTGTTTCCTAGTGCCGGTTTGAAGTTATTGCAGTTTTCACTGTAAAATCTAGTTGGAGCTCGTACCTCCCCATATATATGTATGGATTGGAGTTTGCAACTGAAAAGAAACTTTGTGTTCCCAGCAAGATAAGTGAAGGACTGCTTTGACACACACTTATCTCTCAGAACTGAGCATGTGGAGAGACGTTCGTTCATCTAGCACAAAGGGAACGGGTTGCAGGAGAAAATTTTACTCTGGTTTCTCAGTCTGTTTCCTAGTGCCGGTTTAAAGTTCCTGCAGTTTACACTGTAAAACGGACTTGGAGCCCGTACCTCCCCATATATATGTATGGAGTGGCGTTTGCAAATGAAAAGAAACTTTGTGTTCCCAACAAGCTAGGTGAAGACGGCTTTCACACACACTTATTTCTCAGAACTGAGCATGTGGAGAGACGTTCGTTCATGTAGCACAAAGGGAACGGGTTGCAGGAGAAACTTTTACTCTGTTTTCTCAGGCTTTTTCCTAGTGCCTTTTTGAAGTTACTGCAGTTTTCACTGTAAAACCGAGCTGGAGATCGTACTTCCCGTATATATGTATGGAGTGGATTTTGCAACTGAAAAGAAACTTTGAGTTCCCAAAAAGATGGGTGAAGGACGGCTTTCACACACTCTTATGTCTCTGAACTGAGCATGTGGAGAGAGGTTCGTTCATATAGCACAAACGGAACGGGTTGCAGGAGAAACTTTTACTCTATTTTCTCAGTCTGTTTCCTAGTGACGGTTTGAAGTTACTGCAGTTTTCACTGTAAAACCGAGTTGGAGATCGTACCTCCCTATATATATGTATGGAGTGGAGTTTGCAACTGAAAAGAAACTTTGTGTTCCCAACAAGATAGGTGAAGGATGGCTTTGCACACACTTATCTCTCAGAACTGAGCATGTGGAGAGATGTTCATTCATCTAGCACAAATGGAACGGGTTGCAGGAGAAACTTTTTCTCTGGTTTCTCAGTCTGTTTCCTAGTGCCGGTTTGAAGTTCCTGCAGTTTACACTGTAAAACGGACTTGGAGCCCGTACCTCCCCATACATATGTATGGAGTGGCGTTTGCAAATGAAAAGAAACTTTGTGTTCCCAACAAGCTAGGTGAAGACGGCTTTCACACACACTTATCTCTCAGAACTGATCATGTGGAGAGACGTTCGTTCATCTAGCACAACGGGAACGGGTTACAGGAGAAACTTTTACTCTGTTTTCTCAGCATTTTTCCTATTGCCTTTTTGAAGTTACTGCAGTTTTCACTGTAAAACCGAGTTGGAGCTCGTACCTACCCATATATATGTATGGAATGGAGTTTGCAAGTGAAAAGAAACTTTGTGTTCCCAACAAGCTAGATGAAGGACGGCTTTCACACACACTTATCTCTCAGAAGTGAGCATGTGGAGAGACGTTCGTTCATCTAGCCAAAGGGAACGGGTTGCAGGAGAAACTTTTACTCTGGTTTCTCAGTGTGTTTCCTAGTGCCGGTTTGGAGTTCCTGCAGTTTTCACTGTAAAACCGAGTTGGAGCTCGTACCTCCCCATATATAAGTATGGAGTGGAACTTGCAATTGAAAAGAAATTTTGTGTTCCCAACAAGCTTGGTTAAGGATGGCTTTCACACACATTTATCTCTCAGAACTGAGCATGTGGAGAGACGTTAGTTCATCTAGAACAAAGGGAACATTTTGCAGGGGAAATTTTACTCTGATTTCTCAGTCTGTTTCCTAGTGTTGGTTTGAAATTACTGCAGTTTTCACTGTAAAACAGAGTTGGAGCTAGTACATCCCCATATATATGTATGGAGTGGGGTTTGCAATTTAAAAGAAACTTTGTGTTCCCAACAAGTTAGGTGAAGGACGGCTTTCACACACACTTATCTCTCAGAACTTAGCATTTGGAGAGATGTTCTTTCATCTAGCACAAAGGGAACGGGTTGTAGGAGAAACTTTTACCCTAGTTTCTCAGTCTGTTTCCTAGTGTCGGTCTGAAGTTCCTGCAGTTTTTACTGTAAAACTGATTTGGTGCTCGTACTTCCCCATATATTTGTATGGATTGGAGTGTGCAACTGAAAAGAAACTTTGTGTTCCCAACCATCTAGGTTAAGTACGGCTTCACACACACTTATCTCTCAGAACTGAGCATGTGGAGAGACATTCGTTCATCTAGCACAAATGGAACGGGTTGCAGTGGAAACTTTTACTCTGGTTTCTCAGTCTGATTCCTAGTGCCGGTTTGAAGTTCCTGCAGTTTACACTGTAAAATGGACTTGGAGCTCGTAACTCCCCATATATATGTATGGACTGGAGTTTGCAAATGAAAAGAAATTTTGTGTTCCCAACAAGCTAGGTGAAGGACGGCTTTCACACACACTTATCTCTCAGAACTGAGCATGTGGAGAGACGTTCGTTCATCTAGCACAATGGGAACGGGTTGCAGGAGAAACTTTTACTCTGTTTTCTCAGCCTTTTTCCTAGTGCCTTTTTGAAGTTCCTGCAGTTTTCACTGTAAAATCGAGTTGGAGCTCGTACCTCCCCATAAATATGTATGGAGTGGAGTTTGCAAATGAAAAGAAACTTTGTGTTCAAAACAAGCTTGGTGAAGGACGTCTTTCACACCCAGGTTTCTCTCAGAACTGACCATGTGGAGAGACGTTCGTTCATCTAGCACAAATTGAACGGGTTGCAGGAGAAACATTTACTCTGGTTTCTCTGTCTGTTTCCTAGTGCGGGTTTGAAGTTCCTGTAGTTTTCACTGTAAAAACGAGTTGGAGCTCGTACCTCACCATTTAAATGTATGGATTGGAGTTTGCAAGTGAAAAGAAACTTTGTGTTTCCAAAAAGCTAGGTGAAGGACGGCTTTCACACAGACTTATCTCTCAGAACTGAGCATGTGGAGAGAAGTTCGTTCATGTAGCAAAAAGGGAACGGGTTGCAGGAGACAATTTTACTCTGGTTTCTCAGTCTGTTTCCTGCTGCCTGTTTGAAGTTACTGCAGTTTTCACTGTAAAACGGAGTTGGAGCTCGTACCTCCCCATATATATGTATGGAGTGGGGTTTGCGACTGAAAAGAAACATTGTGTTCCCAACAAGCTAGGTGAAGGTGGGCTTTCACACACACTTATCTCTCAGAACTGAGCATTTGGAGAGACTTTCGTTCATCTAGCACAAAGGGAACGGGTTCCAGGAGAAACTTTTACTCTGGTTTCTCAGTGTGTTATCTAGTGCCGGTTTGGAGTTCCTGCAGTTTTCACTGTAAAACCGAGTTGGAGCTCGTACCTCCCCATATATAAGTATGGAGTGGAACTTGCAATTGAAAAGAAATTTTGTGTTCCCAACAAACTTGGTTAAGGACGGCTTTCACACACATTTATCTCTCAGATCTGAGCATGTGGAGAGACGTTAGTTCATCTAGAACAAAGGGAACAGTTTGCAGGGGAAATTTTACTCTGCTTTCTCAGTCTGTTTCCTAGTGTTGGTTTGAAATTACTGCAGTTTTCACTGTAAAACAGAGTTGGAGCTAGTACCTCCCCATATATATGTATGGAGTGGGGTTTGCAATTTAAAAGAAACTTTGTGTTCCCAACAATTTAGGTGAAGGACGGCTTTCACACACACTTATCTCTCAGAACTGAGCATGTGGTGAGACGTTCGTTCATCTAGCACAAAGAATACCTGTTGCAGTAGAAACTTTTACTCTGTTTTCTCAGTCTGTTTCCTAGTGCCGCTTTGAAGTTACTGCAGTTTTCACTCTAAACCCGATTTGGAGCTCGTACCTCCCCATATATATGTATGGAGTGGAGTTTCCAAGTGAAAGAAACTTTGTGTTCCCAACAAGCTAGATGAAGGAAGGCTTTAAAACACACTTATCTCTCAGAACTGAGCATGTGGAGAGATGTTCATTCATCTAGCACAAATGGAACGGGTTGCAGGAGAAACTATTTCTCTGGTTTCTCCGTCTGTTTCCTAGTGCCGGTTTGAAGTTCCTGCAGTTTACACTGTAAAACGGACTTGGAGCCCGTACCTCCCAATATATATGTATGGAGTGGCGTTTGCAAATGAAAAGAAACTTTGTGTTCAAAACAAGCTTGGTGAAGGACGTCTTTCACACCCAGGTTTCTCTCAGAACTGACCATGTGGAGAGACGTTCGTTCATCTAGCACAAATTGAACGGGTTGCAGGAGAAACATTTACTCTGGTTTCTCTGTCTGTTTCCTAGTGCGGGTTTGAAGTTCCTGCAGTTTTCACTGTAAAAACGAGTTGGAGCTCGTACCTCACCATTTAAATGTATGGATTGGAGTTTGCAAGTGAAAAGAAACTTTGTGTTTCCAAAAAGCTAGGTGAAGGACGGCTTTCACACAGACTTATCTCTCAGAACTGAGCATGTGGAGAGAAGTTCGTTCATGTAGCAAAAAGTGAACGGGTGGCAGGAGACAATTTTATTCTGGTTTCTCAGTCTGTTTCCTGCTGCCTGTTTGAAGTTACTGCAGTTTTCACTGTAAAACGGAGTTGGAGCTCGTACCTCCCCATATATATGTATGGAGTGGGGTTTGCGACTGAAAAGAAACATTGTGTTCCCAACAAGCTATGTGAAGGTGGGCTTTCACACACACTTATCTCTCAGAACTGAGCATTTGGAGAGACTTTCGTTCATCTAGCACAAAGGGAACGGGTTCCAGGAGAAACTTTTACTCTGGTTTCTCAGTGTGTTATCTAGTGCCGGTTTGGTGTTCCTGCAGTTTTCACTGTAAAACCGAGTTGGAGCTCGTACCTCCCCATATATAAGTATGGAGTGGAACTTGCAATTGAAAAGAAATTTTGTGTTCCCAACAAACTTGGTTAAGGACGGCTTTCACACACATTTATCTCTCAGATCTGAGCATGTGGAGAGACGTTAGTTCATCTAGAACAAAGGGAACAGTTTGCAGGGGAAATTTTACTCTGCTTTCTCAGTCTGTTTCCTAGTGTTGGTTTGAAATTACTGCAGTTTTCACTGTAAAACAGAGTTGGAGCTAGTACCTCCCCATATATATGTATGGAGTGGGGTTTGCAATTTAAAAGAAACTTTGTGTTCCCAACAAGTTAGGTGAAGGACGGCTTTCACACACACTTATCTCTCAGAACTGAGCATGTGGTGAGACGTTCGTTCATCTAGCACAAAGAATACCTGTTGCAGTAGAAACTTTTACTCTGTTTTCTCAGTCTGTTTCCTAGTGCCGCTTTGAAGTTACTGCAGTTTTCACTCTAAACCCGATTTGGAGCTCGTACCTCCCCATATATATGTATGGAGTGGAGTTTCCAAGTGAAAGAAACTTTGTGTTCCCAACAAGCTAGATGAAGGAAGGCTTTAAAACACACTTATCTCTCAGAACTGAGCATGTGGAGAGATGTTCATTCATCTAGCAAAAATGGAACGGGTTGCAGGAGAAACTATTTCTCTGGTTTCTCCGTCTGTTTCCTAGTGCCGGTTTGAAGTTCCTGCAGTTTACACTGTAAAACGGACTTGGAGCCCGTACCTCCCAATATATATGTATGGAGTGGCGTTTGCAAAAGAAAAAGAAACTTTGTGTTCCCAACAAGCTAGGTGAAGACGGCTTTCACACACACTTATCTGTCAGAACAGAGCATGTGGAGAGACTTTCGTTCATCTAGCACAAAGGGAACGGGTTGCAGGAGAAACTTTTACTCTGGTTTCTCAGTGTGTTTCCTAGTGCCGGTTTGGAGTTCCTGCATTTTTCACTGTAAAACAGAGTTGGAGCTCGTACCTCCCCATATATAAGTATGGAGTGGAACTTGCAATTGAAAAGAAATTTTGTGTTCCCAACAAGCTTGGTTAAGGACGGCTTTCACACACATTTATCTCGCAGAACTGAGCATGTGGAGAGACGTTAGTTCATCTAGAACAAAGGGAACAGTTTGCAGGGGAAATTTTACTCTGGTTTCTCAGTCTGTTTCCTAGTGTTGGTTTGAAATTACTGCAGTTTTCACTGTAAAACAGATTTGGAGCTTGTACCTCCCCATATATATGTATGGAGTGGGGTTTGCAATTTAAAAGAAACTTTGTGTTCCCAACAAGTGAGGTGAAGGACGGCTTTCACACACACTTATCTCTCAGAACTTAGCATTTGGAGAGATGTTCTTTCATCTAGCACAAAGGAACGGGTTGTAGGAGAAACTTTTACCCTAGTTTCTCAGTCTGTTTCCTAGTGTCGGTCTGAAGTTCCTGCAGTTTTTACTGTAAAACTGATTTGGTGCTCGTACTTCCCCATATATTTGTATGGATTGGAGTGTGCAACTGAAAAGAAACTTTGTGTTCCCAACCATCTAGGTGAAGGACGGCTTTCACACACACTTATCTCTCAGAACTGAGCATGTGGAGAGACATTCGTTCATCTAGCACAAATGGAACGGGTTGCAGGAGAAACTTTTTCTCTGGTTTCTCAGTCTGATTCCTAGTGCCGGATTGAAGTTCCTGCAGTTTACACTGTAAAATGGACTTGGAGCTCGTAACTCCCCATATATATGTATGGAGTGGAGTTTGCAAATGAAAAGAAATTTTGTGTTCCCAACAAGCTAGGTGAAGTCGGCTTTCACACACACTTATCTCTGAGAACTGAGCATGTGGAGAGACGTTCGTTCATCTAGCACAAAGGGAACGGGTTGCAGGAGAAACTTTTACTCTGTTTTCTCAGGCTTTTTCCTAGTGCCTTTTTGAAGTTACTGCAGTTTTCACTGTAAAACCGAGCTGGAGATCGTACTTCCCGTATATATGTATGGAGTGGAGTTTGCAAGTGAAAAGAAACTTTGAGTTCCCAAAAAGATGGGTGAAGGACGGCTTTCACACACACTTATGTCTCTGAACTGAGCATGTGGAGAGATGTTCGTTCATATAGCACAAACGGAACGGGTTGCAGGAGAAACTTTTACTCTATTTTCTCAGTCTGTTTCCTAGTGACGGTTTGAAGTTACTGCAGTTTTCACTGTAAAACCGTGTTGGAGATCGTACCTCCCTATATATATGTATGGAGTGGAGTTTGCAACTGAAAAGAAACTTTGTGTTCCCAACAAGATAGGTGAAGGACGGCTTTGACACACACTTATCTCTCAGAACTGAGCATGTGGAGAGATGTTCATTCATCTAGCACAAATGGAACGGGTTGCAGGAGAAACTATTTCTCTGGTTTCTCAGTCTGTTTCCTAGTGCCGGTTTGAAGTTCCTGCAGTTTACACTGTAAAACGGACTTGGAGCCCGTACCTCCCCATACATATGTATGGAGTGGCGTTTGCAAATGAAAAGAAACTTTGTGTTCCCAACAAGCTAGCTGAAGACGGCTTTCACACACACGTATCTCTCAGAACTGAGCATGTGGAGAGACGTTCGTTCATCTAGCACAACGGGAACGGGTTACAGGAGAAACTTTTACTCTGTTTTGTCAGCCTTTTTCCTATTGCCTTTTTGAAGTTACTGCAGTTTTCACTGTAAAACCGAGTTGGAGCTCGTACCTACCCATATATATGTATGGAATGGAGTTTGCATGTGAAAAGAAACTTTGTGTTCCCAACAAGCTAGATGAAGGACGGCTTTCACACACACTTATCTCTCAGAAGTGAGCATGTGGAGAGACGTTCGTTCATCTAGCACAAAGGGAACGGGTTGCAGGAGAAACTTTTACTCTGGTTTCTCAGTGTGTTTCCTAGTGCCGGTTTGGAGTTCCTGCAGTTTTCACTGTAAAACCGAGTTGGAGCTCGTACCTCCCCATATAAAAGTATGGAGTGGAACTTGCAATTGAAAAGAAATTTTGTGTTCCCAACAAACTTGGTTAAGGATGGCTTTCACACACATTTATCTCTCAGAACTGAGCATGTGGAGAGACGTTAGTTCATCTAGAACAAAGGGAACATTTTGCAGGGGAAATTTTACTCTGATTTCTCAGTCTGTTTCCTAGTGTTGGTTTGAAATTACTGCAGTTTTCACTGTAAAACAGAGTTGGAGCTAGTACCTCCCCATATATATGTATGGAGTGGGGTTTGCAATTTAAAAGAAACTTTGTGTTCCCAACAAGTTAGGTGAAGGACGGCTTTCACACACACTTATCTCTCAGAACTTAGCATTTGGAGAGATGTTCTTTCATCTAGCACAAAGGGAACGGGTTGTAGGAGAAACTTTTACCCTAGTTTCTCAGTCTGTTTCCTAGTGTCGGTCTGAAGTTCCTGCAGTTTTTACTGTAAAACTGATTTGGTGCTCGTACTTCCCCATATATTTGTATGGATTGGAGTGTGCAACTGAAAAGAAACTTTGTGTTCCCAACCATCTAGGTTAAGTACGGCTTCACACACACTTATCTCTCAGAACTGAGCATGTGGAGAGACATTCGTTCATCTAGCACAAATGGAACGGGTTGCAGGGGAAACTTTTACTCTGGTTTCTCAGTCTGATTCCTAGTGCCGGTTTGAAGTTCCTGCAGTTTACACTGTAAAATGGACTTGGAGCTCGTAACTCCCCATATATATGTATGGAGTGGAGTTTGCAAATGAAAAGAAATTTTGTGTTCCCAACAATCTAGGTGAAGGACGGCTTTCACACACACTTATCTCTCAGAACTGAGCATGTGGAGAGACGTTCGTTCATCTAGCACAATGGGAACGGGTTGCAGGAGAAACTTTTACTCTGTTTTCTCAGCCTTTTTCCTAGTGCCTTTTTGAAGTTCCTGCAGTTTTCACTGTAAAATCGAGTTGGAGCTCGTACCTCCCCATAAATATGTATGGAGTGGAGTTTGCAAATGAAAAGAAACTTTGTGTTCAAAACAAGCTTGGTGAAGGACGTCTTTCACACCCAGGTTTCTCTCAGAACTGACCATGTGGAGAGACGTTCGTTCATCTAGCACAAATTGAACGGGTTGCAGGAGAAACATTTACTCTGGTTTCTCTGTCTGTTTCCTAGTGCGGGTTTGAAGTTCCTGCAGTTTTCACTGTAAAAACGAGTTGGAGCTCGTACCTCACCATTTAAATGTATGGATTGGAGTTTGCAAGTGAAAAGAAACTTTGTGTTTCCAACAAGCTAGGTGAAGGACGGCTTTCACACAGACTTATCTCTCAGAACTGAGCATGTGGAGAGAAGTTCGTTCATGTAGCAAAAAGGGAACGGGTTGCAGGAGACAATTTTACTCTGGTTTCTCAGTCTGTTTCCTGCTGCCTGTTTGAAGTTACTGCAGTTTTCACTGTAAAACGGAGTTGGAGCTCGTACCTCCCCATATATATGTATGGAGTGGGGTTTGCGACTGAAAAGAAACATTGTGTTCCCAACAAGCTAGGTGAAGGTGGGCTTTCACACACACTTATCTCTCAGAACTGAGCATTTGGAGAGACTTTCGTTCATCTAGCACAAAGGGAACGGGTTCCAGGAGAAACTTTTACTCTGGTTTCTCAGTGTGTTATCTAGTGCCGGTTTGAAGTTCCTGCAGTTTTCACTGTAAAACCGAGTTGGAGCTCGTACCTCCCCATATATAAGTATGGAGTGGAACTTGCAATTGAAAAGAAATTTTGTGTTCCCAACAAACTTGGTTAAGGACGGCTTTCACACACATTTATCTCTCAGATCTGAGCATGTGGAGAGACGTTAGTTCATCTAGAACAAAGGGAACAGTTTGCAGAGGAAATTTTACTCTGCTTTCTCAGTCTGTTTCCTAGTGTTGATTTGAAATTACTGCAGTTTTCACTGTAAAACAGAGTTGGAGCTAGTACCTCCCCATATATATGTATGGAGTGGGGTTTGCAATTTAAAAGAAACTTTGTGTTCCCAACAAGTTAGGTGAAGGACGGCTTTCACACACACTTATCTCTCAGAACTTAGCATTTGGAGAGATGTTCTTTCATCTAGCACAAAGGGAACGGGTTGTAGGAGAAACTTTTACCCTAGTTTCTCAGTCTGTTTCCTAGTGTCGGTCTGAAGTTCCTGCAGTTTTTACTGTAAAACTGATTTGGTGCTCGTACTTCCCCATATATTTGTATGGATTGGAGTGTGCAACTGAAAAGAAACTTTGTGTTCCCAACCATCTAGGTGAAGGACGGCTACACACACACTTATCTCTCAGAACTGAGCATGTTGAGAGATGTTCGTTCATCTAGCACAAAGGGAACGGGTTCCAGGAGAAACTTTTACTCTGGTTTCTCAGTCTGTTTCCTAGTGCCGGTTTGAAGTTACTGCAGTTTTCACTGTAAAACCGAGTTGGAGCTCGTACCTCCCCATATATATGTATGGAATGGGGTTTGCAACTGAAAAGAAATTTTGTGTTCCCAACAAGTTAGGTGAAGGACGGCTTTCACACACACTTATCTCTCAGAACTGAGCATGTGGAGAGACGTTCGTTCATCTAGCACAAATGGAACGGGTTGCAAGAGAAATTTTTTCTCTGGTTTCTCAGTGTGTTTCCTAGTGCCGGTTTGAAGTTACTGGAGTTTTCACTGTAAAACAAAATTGGATTTCGTACATCCCCATATATAAGTATGGAGTGGAATTTGCAATTGAAAAGAAATTTTGTGTTCCCAACATGCTTGTTTAAGGACGGCTTTCACACACAGTTATCTCTCAGAACTGAGCATGTGGAGAGACGTTAGTTCATCTAGAACAAAGGGAACAGTTTTCAGGGGAAATTTTACTCTGGTTTCTCAGTCTGTTTCCTAGTACAGGTTTGAAATTACTGCAGTTTTCACTGTAAAACAGAGTTGGATCTAGTACCTCCCCATATATATGTATGGAGTGGAGTTTGCAATTTAAAAGAAACTTTGTTTTCCCAACAAGGTAGGTGAAGGACGGCTTTCACACACTTATCTCTCAGAACTTAACATTTGGAGAGATGTTCGTTCATGTAGCACAAAGGGAACGGGTTGTAGGAGAAACTTTTACCCTTGTTTCTCAGTCTGTTTCCTAGTGTCGGTCTGAAGTTCCTGCAGTTTTTACTGTAAAACTGATTTGGTGCTCGTAATTCCCCATATATTTGTATGGATTGGAGTGTGCAACTGAAAAGAAACTTTGTGTTCCCAACCATCTAGGTGAAGGACGGATTCACACACACCTATCTCTCAGAACTGAGCATGTGGAGAGACATTCGTTCATCTAGCACAAATGGAACGGGTTGCAGGAAAAACTTTTACTCTGGTTTCTCAGTCTGATTCCTAGTGCCGGTTTGAAGTTCCTGCAGTTTACACTGTAAAATGGACTTGGAGCTCGTAACTCCCCATATATATGTATGGAGTGGAGTTTGCAAATGAAAAGAAATTTTGTGTTCCCAAAAAGCTAGGTGAAGGACGGCTTTCACACACACTTATCTCTCAGAACTGAGCATGTGGAGAGACGTTCGTTCATCTAGCACAATGGGAACGGGTTGCAGGAGAAACTTTTACTCTGTTTTCTCAGCCTTTTTCCTAGTGCCTTTTTGAAGTTCCTGCAGTTTTCACTGTAAAATCGAGTTGGAGCTCGTACCTCCCCATAAATATGTATGGAGTGGAGTTTGCAAATGAAAAGAAACTTTGTGTTCAAAACAAGCTTGGTGAAGGACGTCTTTCACACCCAGGTTTCTCTCAGAACTGACCATGTGGAGAGACGTTCGTTCATCTAGCACAAATTGAACGGGTTGCAGGAGAAACATTTACTCTGGTTTCTCTGTCTGTTTCCTGGTGCGGGTTTGAAGTTCCTGCAGTTTTCACTGTAAAAACGAGTTGGAGCTCGTACCTCACCATTTAAATGTATGGATTGGAGTTTGCAAGTGAAAAGAAACTTTGTGTTTCCAACAAGCTAGGTGAAGGACGGCTTTCACACAGACTTATCTCTCAGAACTGAGCATGTGGAGAGAAGTTCGTTCATGTAGCAAAAAGGGAACGGGTTGCAGGAGACAATTTTACTCTGGTTTCTCAGTCTGTTTCCTGCTGCCTGTTTGAAGTTACTGCAGTTTTCACTGTAAAACGGAGTTGGAGTTCGTACCTCCCCATATATATGTATGGAGTGGGGTTTGCGACTGAAAAGAAACATTGTGTTCCCAACAAGCTAGGTGAAGGTGGGCTTTCACACACACTTATCTCTCAGAACTGAGCATTTGGAGAGAATTTCGTTCATCTAGCACAAAGGGAACGGGTTCCAGGAGAAACTTTTACTCTGGTTTCTCAGTGTGTTATCTAGTGCCGGTTTGGAGTTCCTGCAGTTTTCACTGTAAAACCGAGTTGGAGCTCGTACCTCCCCATATATAAGTATGGAGTGGAACTTGCAATTGAAAAGAAATTTTGTGTTCCCAACAAACTTGGTTAAGGACGGCTTTCACACACATTTATCTCTCAGATCTGAGCATGTGGAGAGACGTTAGTTCATCTAGAACAAAGGGAACAGTTTGCAGGGGAAATTTTACTCTGCTTTCTCAGTCTGTTTCCTAGTGTTGATTTGAAATTACTGCAGTTTTCACTGTAAAACAGAGTTGGAGCTAGTACCTCCCCATATATATGTATGGAGTGGGGTTTGCAATTTAAAAGAAACTTTGTGTTCCCAACAAGTTAGGTGAAGGACGGCTTTCACACACACTTATCTCTCAGAACTTAGCATTTGGAGAGATGTTCTTTCATCTAGCACAAAGGGAACGGGTTGTAGGAGAAACTTTTACCCTAGTTTCTCAGTCTGTTTCCTAGTGTCGGTCTGAAGTTCCTGCAGTTTTTACTGTAAAACTGATTTGGTGCTCGTACTTCCCCATATATTTGTATGGATTGGAGTGTGCAACTGAAAAGAAACTTTGTGTTCCCAACCATCTAGGTGAAGGACGGCTACACACACACTTATCTCTCAGAACTGAGCATGTTGAGAGATGTTCGTTCATCTAGCACAAAGGGAACGGGTTCCAGGAGAAACTTTTACTCTGGTTTCTCAGTCTGTTTCCTAGTGTCGGTCTGAAGTTCCTGCAGTTTTTACTGTAAAACTGATTTGGTGCTCGTAATTCCCCATATATTTGTATGGATTGGAGTGTGCAACTGAAAAGAAACTTTGTGTTCCCAACCATCTAGGTGAAGGACGGCTTCACACACACCTATCTCTCAGAACTGAGCATGTGGAGAGACATTCGTTCATCTAGCACAAATGGAACGGGTTGCAGGAAAAACTTTTACTCTGGTTTCTCAGTCTGATTCCTAGTGCCGGTTTGAAGTTCCTGCAGTTTACACTGTAAAATGGACTTGGAGCTCGTAACTCCCCATATATATGTATGGAGTGGAGTTTGCAAATGAAAAGAAACTTTGTGTTAGCAACAAGCTAGGTGAAGACGGCTTTCACACACACTTATCTCTCAGAACTGAGCATGTGGAGAGACGTTCATTCATCTAGCACAAAGGGAACGGGTTGCAGGAGAAACTTTTACTCTAGTTTCTCAGTCTGTTTCCTAGTGCCGGTTTGAATTTACTGCAGTTTTCACTGTAAAACCGAGTTGGAGTTCGTAACTCCCCATATATATGTATGGAGTGGAGTTTGCAACTGAAAAGAAACTTTTTGTTCCCAACAAGATAGGTGAAGGACGGCTTTGACACACACTTATCTCTCAGAACTGAGCATGTGGAGAGACGTTCGTTCATCTAGCACAAAGGGATCGGGTTGCAGGAGAAACTTTTACTCTGGTTTCTCAGTCTGTTTCCTAGTGCCGGTTTGAAGTTATTGCAGTTTTCACTGTAAAATCTAGTTGGAGCTCGTACCTCCCCATATATATATATGGAGTGTAGTTTGCAAGTGAAAAGAAACTTTGTGTTCCCAAAAAGCTAGGTGAAGGACGGCTGTCAAACACACTTCTCTCTTAGAACTGAGCATGTGGAGAGACGTTCGTTCATCTAGCACAAAGGGAACGGGTTGCAGGAGAAATTTTAACTCTGGTTTCTCAGTCTGTTTCCTAGTGCCGGTTTGAAGTTACTGCAGTTTTCACTGTAAAACCGAGTTGGAGCTAGTACCTCCCCATATATATGTATGGAGTGGGGTTTGCAATTTAAAAGAAACTTTGTGTTCCCAACAAGTTAGGTGAAGGACGGCTTTCACACACACTTATCTCTCAGAACTTAGCATTTGGAGAGATGTTCTTTCATCTAGCACAAAGGGAACGGGTTGTAGGAGAAACTTTTACCCTAGTTTCTCAGTCTGTTTCCTAGTGTCGGTCTGAAGTTCCTGCAGTTTTTACTGTAAAACCGAGTTGGAGCTAGTACCTCCCCATATATATGTATGGAGTGGAGTTGGCAAGTGAAAAGAAACTTTGTGTTCCCAACAAGCTAGGTGAAGGACGGCTTTCACACACACTTATCTCTCAGAACTGAGCATGTGGAGAGACGTTCGTTCATCTAGCACAAAGGGAACGGGTTGCAGGAGAAACTTTTACTCTGGTTTCTCAGTCTGTTTCCTAGTGCCGGTTTGAAGTTCCTGCAGTTTTCACTGTAAAACCGAGTTGGAGCTAGTACCTCCCCATATATATGTATGGAGTGGAGTTGGCAAGTGAAAAGAAACTTTGTGTTCCCAACAAGCTAGGTGAAGGACGGCTTTCACACACACTTATCTCTCAGAACTGAGCATGTGGAGAGACGTTCGTTCATCTAGCACAAAGGGAACGGGTTGCAGGAGAAACTTTTACTCTGGTTTCTCAGTCTGTTTCCTAGTGCCGGTTTGAAGTTCCTGCAGTTTCCACTGTAAAACAGAGTTGGAGCTAGTACCTCCCCATATATATGTATGGAGTGGAGTTTGCAAGTGAAAAGAAACTTTGTGTTCCCAACAAGCTAGGTGAAGGACGGCTTTCACACACACTTATCTCTCAGAACTGAGCATGTGGAGAGACGTTCGTTCATCTAGCACATAGGGAACGGGTTGCAGGAGAAACTTTTACTCTGGTTTCTCAGTCTGTTTCCTAGTGCCGGTTTGAAGTTCCTGCAGTTTTCACTGTAAAACCGAGTTGGAGCTAGTACCTCCCCATATATATGTATGGAGTGGAGTTTGCAAGTGAAAAGAAACTTTGTGTTCCCAACAAGCTAGGTGAAGGACAGCTTTCACACACACTTATCTCTCAGAACTGAGCATGTGGAGAGACGTTCGTTCATCTAGCACAAAGGGAACGGGTTGCAGGAGAAACTTTTACTCTGGTTTCTCAGTCTGTTTCCTAGTGCCGGTTTGAAGTTCCTGCAGTTTTCACTGTAAAACCGAGTTGGAGCTAGTACCTCCCCATATATATATATGGAGTGGAGTTTGCAAGTGAAAAGAAACTTTGTGTTCCCAACAAGCTAGGTGAAGGACGGCTTTCACACACACTTATCTCTCAGAACTGAGCATGTGGAGAGACATTCGTTCATCTAGCACAAACGGAACGGGTTGCAGGAGAAACTTTTACTCTGGTTTCTCAGTCTGTTTCCTAGTGCCGGTTTGAATTTCCTGCAGTATTCACTGTAAAACCGAGTTGGAGCTAGTACCTCCCCATATATATGTATGGAGTGGAGTTTGCAAGTGAAAAGAAACTTTGTGTTCCCAACAAGCTAGGTGAAGGACGGCTTTCACACACACTTATCTCTCAGAACTGAGCATGTGGAGAGACGTTCGTTCATCTAGCACAAAGGGAACGGTTTGCAGGAGAAACTTTTACTCTGGTTTCTCAGTCTGTTTCCTAGTGCCGGTTTGAAGTTCCTGCAGTTTTCACTGTAAAACCGAGTTGGAGCTAGTACCTCCCCATATATATGTACGGAGTGGAGTTTGCAAATGAAAAGAAACTTTGTGTTCCCAACAAGCTAGGTGAAGGACGGCTTTCACACACACTTATCTCTCAGAACTGAGCTTGTGGAGAGACGTTCGTTCATCTAGCACAAAGGGTACGGGTTGCAGGAGAAACTTTTACTCTAGTTTCTCAGTCTGTTTCCTAGTGCCGGTTTGAAGTTCCTGCAGTTTTCACTGTAAAACCGAGTTGGAGCTAGTACCTCCCCATATATATGTATGGAGTGGAGTTTGCAAGTGAAAAGAAACTTTGTGTTCCCAACAAGCTAGGTGAAGTACGGCTTTCACACACACTTATCTCTCAGAACTGAGCATGTGGAGAGACGTTCGTTCATCTAGCACAAAGGGAACGGGTTGCAGGAGAAACTTTTACTCTGGTTTCTCAGTCTGTTTCCTAGTGCCGGTTTGAAGTTCCTGCAGTTTTCACTGTAAAACCGAGTTGGAGCTAGTACCTCCCCATATATATGTATGGAGTGGAGTTTGCAAGTGAAAAGAAACTTTGTGTTCCCAACAAGCTAGGTGAAGGACGGCTTTCACACACACTTATCTCTCAGAACTGAGCATGTGGAGAGACGTTCGTTCATCTAGCACAAAGGGAACGGGTTGCAGGAGAAACATTTACTCTGGTTTCTCAGTCTGTTTCCTAGTGCCGGTTTGAAGTTCCTGCAGTTTTCACTGTAAAACCGAGTTGGAGCTAGTACCTCCCCATATATATGTACGGAGTGGAGTTTGCAAGTGAAAAGAAACTTTGTGTTCCCAACAAGCTAGGTGAAGGACGGCTTTCACACACACTTATCTCTCAGAACTGAGCATGTGGAGAGACGTTCGTTCATCTAGCACAAAGGGAACGGGTTGCAGGAGAAACTTTTTCTCTGGTTTCTCAGTCTGTTTCCTAGTGCCGGTTTGAAGTTCCTGCAGTTTTCACTGTAAAACCGAGTTGGAGCTAGTACCTCCCCATATATATGTATGGAGTGGTGTTTGCAAGTGAAAAGAAACTTTGTGTTCCCAACAAGCTAGGTGAAGGACGGCTTTCACACACACTTATCTCTCAGAACTGAGCATGTGGAGAGACGTTCGTTCATCTAGCACAAAGGGAACGGGTTGCAGGAGAAACATTTACTCTGGTTTCTCAGTCTGTTTCCTAGTGCCGGTTTGAAGTTCCTGCAGTTTTCACTGTAAAACCGAGTTGGAGCTAGTACCTCCCCATATATATGTACGGAGTGGAGTTTGCAAGTGAAAAGAAACTTTGTGTTCCCAACAAGCTAGGTGAAGGACGGCTTTCACACACACTTATCTCTCAGAACTGAGCATGTGGAGAGACGTTCGTTCATCTAGCACAAAGGGATCGGGTTGCAGGAGAAACTTTTACTCTGGTTTCTCAGTCTGTTTCCTAGTGCCGGTTTGAAGTTATTGCAGTTTTCACTGTAAAATCTAGTTGGAGCTCGTACCTCCCCATATATATATATGGAGTGTAGTTTGCAAGTGAAAAGAAACTTTGTGTTCCCAAAAAGCTAGGTGAAGGACGGCTGTCAAACACACTTCTCTCTTAGAACTGAGCATGTGGAGAGACGTTCGTTCATCTAGCACAAAGGGAACGGGTTGCAGGAGAAATTTTAACTCTGGTTTCTCAGTCTGTTTCCTAGTGCCGGTTTGAAGTTACTGCAGTTTTCACTGTAAAACAGAGTTGGAGCTAGTACCTCCCCATATATATGTATGGAGTGGGGTTTGCAATTTAAAAGAAACTTTGTGTTCCCAACAAGTTAGGTGAAGGACGGCTTTCACACACACTTATCTCTCAGAACTGAGCATGTGGAGAGACGTTCGTTCATCTAGCACAAAGGGAACGGGTTGCAGGAGAAACTTTTTCTCTGGTTTCTCAGTCTGTTTCCTAGTGCCGGTTTGAAGTTCCTGCAGTTTTCACTGTAAAACCGAGTTGGAGCTAGTACCTCCCCATATATATGTATGGAGTGGTGTTTGCAAGTGAAAAGAAACTTTGTGTTCCCAACAAGCTAGGTGAAGGACGGCTTTCACACACACTTATCTCTCAGAACTGAGCATGTGGAGAGACGTTCGTTCATCTAGCACAAAGGGAACGGGTTGCAGGAGAAACATTTACTCTGGTTTCTCAGTCTGTTTCCTAGTGCCGGTTTGAAGTTCCTGCAGTTTTCACTGTAAAACCGAGTTGGAGCTAGTACCTCCCCATATATATGTACGGAGTGGAGTTTGCAAGTGAAAAGAAACTTTGTGTTCCCAACAAGCTAGGTGAAGGACGGCTTTGACACACACTTATCTCTCAGAACTGAGCATGTGGAGAGACGTTCGTTCATCTAGCACAAAGGGATCGGGTTGCAGGAGAAACTTTTACTCTGGTTTCTCAGTCTGTTTCCTAGTGCCGGTTTGAAGTTATTGCAGTTTTCACTGTAAAATCTAGTTGGAGCTCGTACCTCCCCATATATATATATGGAGTGTAGTTTGCAAGTGAAAAGAAACTTTGTGTTCCCAAAAAGCTAGGTGAAGGACGGCTGTCAAACACACTTCTCTCTTAGAACTGAGCATGTGGAGAGACGTTCGTTCATCTAGCACAAAGGGAACGGGTTGCAGGAGAAATTTTAACTCTGGTTTCTCAGTCTGTTTCCTAGTGCCGGTTTGAAGTTACTGCAGTTTTCACTGTAAAACAGAGTTGGAGCTAGTACCTCCCCATATATATGTATGGAGTGGGGTTTGCAATTTAAAAGAAACTTTGTGTTCCCAACAAGTTAGGTGAAGGACGGCTTTCACACACACTTATCTCTCAGAACTTAGCATTTGGAGAGATGTTCTTTCATCTAGCACAAAGGGAACGGGTTGTAGGAGAAACTTTTACCCTAGTTTCTCAGTCTGTTTCCTAGTGTCGGTCTGAAGTTCCTGCAGTTTTTACTGTAAAACCGAGTTGGAGCTAGTACCTCCCCATATATATGTATGGAGTGGAGTTGGCAAGTGAAAAGAAACTTTGTGTTCCCAACAAGCTAGGTGAAGGACGGCTTTCACACACACTTATCTCTCAGAACTGAGCATGTGGAGAGACGTTCGTTCATCTAGCACAAAGGGAACGGGTTGCAGGAGAAACTTTTACTCTGGTTTCTCAGTCTGTTTCCTAGTGCCGGTTTGAAGTTCCTGCAGTTTTCACTGTAAAACCGAGTTGGAGCTAGTACCTCCCCATATATATATATGGAGTGGAGTTTGCAAGTGAAAAGAAACTTTGTGTTCCCAACAAGCTAGGTGAAGGACGGCTTTCACACACACTTATCTCTCAGAACTGAGCATGTGGAGAGACATTCGTTCATCTAGCACAAACGGAACGGGTTGCAGGAGAAACTTTTACTCTGGTTTCTCAGTCTGTTTCCTAGTGCCGGTTTGAATTTCCTGCAGTATTCACTGTAAAACCGAGTTGGAGCTAGTACCTCCCCATATATATGTATGGAGTGGAGTTTGCAAGTGAAAAGAAACTTTGTGTTCCCAACAAGCTAGGTGAAGGACGGCTTTCACACACACTTATCTCTCAGAACTGAGCATGTGGAGAGACGTTCGTTCATCTAGCACAAAGGGAACGGTTTGCAGGAGAAACTTTTACTCTGGTTTCTCAGTCTGTTTCCTAGTGCCGGTTTGAAGTTCCTGCAGTTTTCACTGTAAAACCGAGTTGGAGCTAGTACCTCCCCATATATATGTACGGAGTGGAGTTTGCAAATGAAAAGAAACTTTGTGTTCCCAACAAGCTAGGTGAAGGACGGCTTTCACACACACTTATCTCTCAGAACTGAGCTTGTGGAGAGACGTTCGTTCATCTAGCACAAAGGGTACGGGTTGCAGGAGAAACTTTTACTCTAGTTTCTCAGTCTGTTTCCTAGTGCCGGTTTGAAGTTCCTGCAGTTTTCACTGTAAAACCGAGTTGGAGCTAGTACCTCCCCATATATATGTATGGAGTGGAGTTTGCAAGTGAAAAGAAACTTTGTGTTCCCAACAAGCTAGGTGAAGGACGGCTTTCACACACACTTATCTCTCAGAACTGAGCATGTGGAGAGACGTTCGTTCATCTAGCACAAAGGGAACGGGTTGCAGGAGAAACTTTTACTCTGGTTTCTCAGTCTGTTTCCTAGTGCCGGTTTGAAGTTCCTGCAGTTTTCACTGTAAAACCGAGTTGGAGCTAGTACCTCCCCATATATATGTATGGAGTGGAGTTTGCAAGTGAAAAGAAACTTTGTGTTCCCAACAAGCTAGGTGAAGGACGGCTTTCACACACACTTATCTCTCAGAACTGAGCATGTGGAGAGACGTTCGTTCATCTAGCACAAAGGGAACGGGTTGCAGGAGAAACATTTACTCTGGTTTCTCAGTCTGTTTCCTAGTGCCGGTTTGAAGTTCCTGCAGTTTTCACTGTAAAACCGAGTTGGAGCTAGTACCTCCCCATATATATGTACGGAGTGGAGTTTGCAAGTGAAAAGAAACTTTGTGTTCCCAACAAGCTAGGTGAAGGACGGCTTTCACACACACTTATCTCTCAGAACTGAGCATGTGGAGAGACGTTCGTTCATCTAGCACAAAGGGAACGGGTTGCAGGAGAAACTTTTTCTCTGGTTTCTCAGTCTGTTTCCTAGTGCCGGTTTGAAGTTCCTGCAGTTTTCACTGTAAAACCGAGTTGGAGCTAGTACCTCCCCATATATATGTATGGAGTGGTGTTTGCAAGTGAAAAGAAACTTTGTGTTCCCAACAAGCTAGGTGAAGGACGGCTTTCACACACACTTATCTCTCAGAACTGAGCATGTGGAGAGACGTTCGTTCATCTAGCACAAAGGGAACGGGTTGCAGGAGAAACATTTACTCTGGTTTCTCAGTCTGTTTCCTAGTGCCGGTTTGAAGTTCCTGCAGTTTTCACTGTAAAACCGAGTTGGAGCTAGTACCTCCCCATATATATGTACGGAGTGGAGTTTGCAAGTGAAAAGAAACTTTGTGTTCCCAACAAGCTAGGTGAAGGACGGCTTTCACACACACTTATCTCTCAGAACTGAGCATGTGGAGAGACGTTCGTTCATCTAGCACAAAGGGATCGGGTTGCAGGAGAAACTTTTACTCTGGTTTCTCAGTCTGTTTCCTAGTGCCGGTTTGAAGTTATTGCAGTTTTCACTGTAAAATCTAGTTGGAGCTCGTACCTCCCCATATATATATATGGAGTGTAGTTTGCAAGTGAAAAGAAACTTTGTGTTCCCAAAAAGCTAGGTGAAGGACGGCTGTCAAACACACTTCTCTCTTAGAACTGAGCATGTGGAGAGACGTTCGTTCATCTAGCACAAAGGGAACGGGTTGCAGGAGAAATTTTAACTCTGGTTTCTCAGTCTGTTTCCTAGTGCCGGTTTGAAGTTACTGCAGTTTTCACTGTAAAACAGAGTTGGAGCTAGTACCTCCCCATATATATGTATGGAGTGGGGTTTGCAATTTAAAAGAAACTTTGTGTTCCCAACAAGTTAGGTGAAGGACGGCTTTCACACACACTTATCTCTCAGAACTGAGCATGTGGAGAGACGTTCGTTCATCTAGCACAAAGGGAACGGGTTGCAGGAGAAACTTTTTCTCTGGTTTCTCAGTCTGTTTCCTAGTGCCGGTTTGAAGTTCCTGCAGTTTTCACTGTAAAACCGAGTTGGAGCTAGTACCTCCCCATATATATGTATGGAGTGGTGTTTGCAAGTGAAAAGAAACTTTGTGTTCCCAACAAGCTAGGTGAAGGACGGCTTTCACACACACTTATCTCTCAGAACTGAGCATGTGGAGAGACGTTCGTTCATCTAGCACAAAGGGAACGGGTTGCAGGAGAAACATTTACTCTGGTTTCTCAGTCTGTTTCCTAGTGCCGGTTTGAAGTTCCTGCAGTTTTCACTGTAAAACCGAGTTGGAGCTAGTACCTCCCCATATATATGTACGGAGTGGAGTTTGCAAGTGAAAAGAAACTTTGTGTTCCCAACAAGCTAGGTGAAGGACGGCTTTGACACACACTTATCTCTCAGAACTGAGCATGTGGAGAGACGTTCGTTCATCTAGCACAAAGGGATCGGGTTGCAGGAGAAACTTTTACTCTGGTTTCTCAGTCTGTTTCCTAGTGCCGGTTTGAAGTTATTGCAGTTTTCACTGTAAAATCTAGTTGGAGCTCGTACCTCCCCATATATATATATGGAGTGTAGTTTGCAAGTGAAAAGAAACTTTGTGTTCCCAAAAAGCTAGGTGAAGGACGGCTGTCAAACACACTTCTCTCTTAGAACTGAGCATGTGGAGAGACGTTCGTTCATCTAGCACAAAGGGAACGGGTTGCAGGAGAAATTTTAACTCTGGTTTCTCAGTCTGTTTCCTAGTGCCGGTTTGAAGTTACTGCAGTTTTCACTGTAAAACAGAGTTGGAGCTAGTACCTCCCCATATATATGTATGGAGTGGGGTTTGCAATTTAAAAGAAACTTTGTGTTCCCAACAAGTTAGGTGAAGGACGGCTTTCACACACACTTATCTCTCAGAACTTAGCATTTGGAGAGATGTTCTTTCATTTAGCACAAAGGGAACGGGTTGTAGGAGAAACTTTTACCCTAGTTTCTCAGTCTGTTTCCTAGTGTCGGTCTGAAGTTCCTGCAGTTTTTACTGTAAAACCGAGTTGGAGCTAGTACCTCCCCATATATATGTATGGAGTGGAGTTGGCAAGTGAAAAGAAACTTTGTGTTCCCAACAAGCTAGGTGAAGGACGGCTTTCACACACACTTATCTCTCAGAACTGAGCATGTGGAGAGACGTTCGTTCATCTAGCACAAAGGGAACGGGTTGCAGGAGAAACTTTTACTCTGGTTTCTCAGTCTGTTTCCTAGTGCCGGTTTGAAGTTCCTGCAGTTTTCACTGTAAAACCGAGTTGGAGCTAGTACCTCCCCATATATATGTATGGAGTGGAGTTGGCAAGTGAAAAGAAACTTTGTGTTCCCAACAAGCTAGGTGAAGGACGGCTTTCACACACACTTATCTCTCAGAACTGAGCATGTGGAGAGACGTTCGTTCATCTAGCACAAAGGGAACGGGTTGCAGGAGAAACTTTTACTCTGGTTTCTCAGTCTGTTTCCTAGTGCCGGTTTGAAGTTCCTGCAGTTTCCACTGTAAAACAGAGTTGGAGCTAGTACCTCCCCATATATATGTATGGAGTGGAGTTTGCAAGTGAAAAGAAACTTTGTGTTCCCAACAAGCTAGGTGAAGGACGGCTTTCACACACACTTATCTCTCAGAACTGAGCATGTGGAGAGACGTTCGTTCATCTAGCACATAGGGAACGGGTTGCAGGAGAAACTTTTACTCTGGTTTCTCAGTCTGTTTCCTAGTGCCGGTTTGAAGTTCCTGCAGTTTTCACTGTAAAACCGAGTTGGAGCTAGTACCTCCCCATATATATGTATGGAGTGGAGTTTGCAAGTGAAAAGAAACTTTGTGTTCCCAACAAGCTAGGTGAAGGACAGCTTTCACACACACTTATCTCTCAGAACTGAGCATGTGGAGAGACGTTCGTTCATCTAGCACAAAGGGAACGGGTTGCAGGAGAAACTTTTACTCTGGTTTCTCAGTCTGTTTCCTAGTGCCGGTTTGAAGTTCCTGCAGTTTTCACTGTAAAACCGAGTTGGAGCTAGTACCTCCCCATATATATATATGGAGTGGAGTTTGCAAGTGAAAAGAAACTTTGTGTTCCCAACAAGCTAGGTGAAGGACGGCTTTCACACACACTTATCTCTCAGAACTGAGCATGTGGAGAGACATTCGTTCATCTAGCACAAACGGAACGGGTTGCAGGAGAAACTTTTACTCTGGTTTCTCAGTCTGTTTCCTAGTGCCGGTTTGAATTTCCTGCAGTATTCACTGTAAAACCGAGTTGGAGCTAGTACCTCCCCATATATATGTATGGAGTGGAGTTTGCAAGTGAAAAGAAACTTTGTGTTCCCAACAAGCTAGGTGAAGGACGGCTTTCACACACACTTATCTCTCAGAACTGAGCATGTGGAGAGACGTTCGTTCATCTAGCACAAAGGGAACGGTTTGCAGGAGAAACTTTTACTCTGGTTTCTCAGTCTGTTTCCTAGTGCCGGTTTGAAGTTCCTGCAGTTTTCACTGTAAAACCGAGTTGGAGCTAGTACCTCCCCATATATATGTACGGAGTGGAGTTTGCAAATGAAAAGAAACTTTGTGTTCCCAACAAGCTAGGTGAAGGACGGCTTTCACACACACTTATCTCTCAGAACTGAGCTTGTGGAGAGACGTTCGTTCATCTAGCACAAAGGGTACGGGTTGCAGGAGAAACTTTTACTCTAGTTTCTCAGTCTGTTTCCTAGTGCCGGTTTGAAGTTCCTGCAGTTTTCACTGTAAAACCGAGTTGGAGCTAGTACCTCCCCATATATATGTATGGAGTGGAGTTTGCAAGTGAAAAGAAACTTTGTGTTCCCAACAAGCTAGGTGAAGGACGGCTTTCACACACACTTATCTCTCAGAACTGAGCATGTGGAGAGATGTTCGTTCATCTAGCACAAAGGGAACGGGTTCCAGGAGAAACTTTTACTCTGGTTTCTCAGTCTGTTTCCTAGTGTCGGTCTGAAGTTCCTGCAGTTTTTACTGTAAAACTGATTTGGTGCTCGTAATTCCCCATATATTTGTATGGATTGGAGTGTGCAACTGAAAAGAAACTTTGTGTTCCCAACCATCTAGGTGAAGGACGGCTTCACACACACCTATCTCTCAGAACTGAGCATGTGGAGAGACATTCGTTCATCTAGCACAAATGGAACGGGTTGCAGGAAAAACTTTTACTCTGGTTTCTCAGTCTGATTCCTAGTGCCGGTTTGAAGTTCCTGCAGTTTACACTGTAAAATGGACTTGGAGCTCGTAACTCCCCATATATATGTATGGAGTGGAGTTTGCAAATGAAAAGAAACTTTGTGTTAGCAACAAGCTAGGTGAAGACGGCTTTCACACACACTTATCTCTCAGAACTGAGCATGTGGAGAGACGTTCATTCATCTAGCACAAAGGGAACGGGTTGCAGGAGAAACTTTTACTCTAGTTTCTCAGTCTGTTTCCTAGTGCCGGTTTGAATTTACTGCAGTTTTCACTGTAAAACCGAGTTGGAGTTCGTAACTCCCCATATATATGTATGGAGTGGAGTTTGCAACTGAAAAGAAACTTTGTGTTCCCAACAAGATAGGTGAAGGACGGCTTTGACACACACTTATCTCTCAGAACTGAGCATGTGGAGAGACGTTCGTTCATCTAGCACAAAGGGATCGGGTTGCAGGAGAAACTTTTACTCTGGTTTCTCAGTCTGTTTCCTAGTGCCGGTTTGAAGTTATTGCAGTTTTCACTGTAAAATCTAGTTGGAGCTCGTACCTCCCCATATATATATATGGAGTGTAGTTTGCAAGTGAAAAGAAACTTTGTGTTCCCAAAAAGCTAGGTGAAGGACGGCTGTCAAACACACTTCTCTCTTAGAACTGAGCATGTGGAGAGACGTTCGTTCATCTAGCACAAAGGGAACGGGTTGCAGGAGAAATTTTAACTCTGGTTTCTCAGTCTGTTTCCTAGTGCCGGTTTGAAGTTACTGCAGTTTTCACTGTAAAACCGAGTTGGAGCTCGTACCTCCCATATGTATGTATGGAGTGGAGTTTGCAACTGAAAAGATACTTTGTGTTCCCAACAAGCTAGGTGAAGGACGGCTTACACACACACTTATCTCTCAGAACTGAGCATGTGGTGAGACGTTCGTTCATCTAGCACAAAGAATACCTGTTGCAGTAGAAACTTTTACTCTGTTTTCTCAGTCTGTTTCCTAGTGCCGCTTTGAAGTTACTGCAGTTTTCACTCTAAACCCGATTTGGAGCTCGTACCTCCCCATATATATGTATGGAGTGGAGTTTGCAAGTGAAAGAAACTTTGTGTTCCCAACAAGCTAGATGAAGGAAGGCTTTAAAACACACTTATCTCTCAGAACTGAGCATGTGGAGAGATGTTCATTCATCTAGCACAAATGGAACGGGTTGCAGGAGAAACTATTTCTCTGGTTTCTCAGTCTGTTTCCTAGTGCCGGTTTGAATTTCCTGCAGTTTACACTGTAAAACGGACTTGGAGCCCGTACCTCCCAATATATATGTATGGAGTGGCGTTTGCAAATGAAAAGAAACTTTGTGTTCCCAACAAGCTAGGTGAAGACGGCTTTCACACACACTTATCTGTCAGAACTGAGCATGTGGAGAGACTTTCGTTCATCTAGCACAAAGGGAACGGGTTGCAGGAGAAACTTTTACTCTGGTTTCTCAGTGTGTTTCCTAGTGCCGGTTTGGAGTTCCTGCAGTTTTCACTGTAAAACAGAGTTGGAGCTCGTACCTCCCCATATATAAGTATGGAGTGGAACTTGCAATTGAAAAGAAATTTTGTGTTCCCAACAAGCTTGGTTAAGGACGGCTTTCACACACATTTATCTCTCAGAACTGAGCATGTGGAGAGACGTTAGTTCATCTAGAACAAAGGGAACAGTTTGCAGGGGAAATTTTACTCTGGTTTCTCAGTCTGTTTCCTAGTGTTGGTTTGAAATTACTGCAGTTTTCACTGTAAAACAGAGTTGGAGCTTGTACCTCCCCATATATATGTATAGAGTGGGGTTTGCAATTTAAAAGAAACTTTGTGTTCCCAACAAGTTAGGTGAAGGACGGCTTTCACACACACTTATCTCTCAGAACTTAGCATTTGGAGAGATGTTCTTTCATCTAGCACAAAGGAACGGGTTGTAGGAGTAACTTTTACCCTAGTTTCTCAGTCTGTTTCCTAGTGTCGGTCTGAAGTTCCTGCAGTTTTTACTGTAAAATTGATTTGGTGCTCGTACTTCCCCATATATTTGTATGGATTGGAGTGTGCAACTGAAAAGAAACTTTGTGTTCCCAACCATCTAGGTGAAAGACGGCTTCACACACACTTATCTCTCAGAACTGAGCATGTGGAGAGACATTCGTTCATCTAGCACAAATGGAACGGGTTGCAGGAGAAACTTTTTCTCTGGTTTCTCAGTCTGATTCCTAGTGCCGGATTGAAGTTCCTGCAGTTTACACTGTAAAATGGTCTTGGATCTCGTAACTCCCCATATATATGTATGGAGTGGAGTTTGCAAATGAAAAGAAATTTTGTGTTCCCAACAAGCTAGGTGAAGTCGGCTTTCACACACACTTATCTCTGAGAACTGAGCATGTGGAGAGACGTTCGTTCATCTAGCACAAAGGGAATGGGTTGCAGGAGAAACTTTTACTCTGTTTTCTCAGCCTTTTTCCTAGTGCCTTTTTGAAGTTACTGCAGTTTTCACTGTAAAACTGAGCTGGAGATCGTACTTCCCATATATATGTATGGAGTGGAGTTTGCAACTGAAAAGAAACTTTGAGTTCCCAACAAGATGGGTGAAGGACGGCTTTCACACACACTTATGTCTCTGAACTGAGCATGTGGAGAGACGTTCGTTCATCTAGCACAAAGGGAACGGGTTGCAGGAGAAACTTTTACTCTGGTTTCTCAGTCTGTTTCCTAGTGCCGGTTTGAAGTTATTGCAGTTTTCACTGTAAAATCTAGTTGGAGCTCGTACCTCCCCATATATATGTATGGATTGGAGTTTGCAACTGAAAAGAAACTTTGTGTTCCCAACAAGATAGGTGAAGGACGGCTTTGACACACACTTATCTCTCAGAACTGAGCATGTGGAGAGACGTTCGTTCATCTAGCACAAAGGGAACGGGTTGCAGGAGAAAATTTTACTCTGGTTTCTTAGTCTGTTTCCTAGTGCCGGTTTGAAGTTATTGCAGTTTACACTGTAAAATCTAGTTGGAGCTCGTACCTCCCCATATATATGTATGGAGTGGAGTTTCCAAGTGAAAAGAAACTTTGTGTTCCCAACAAGCTAGATGAAGGACGGCTTTAAAACACACTTATCTCTCAGAACTGAGCATGTGGAGAGATGTTCATTCATCTAGCACAAATGGAACGGGTTGCAGGAGAAACTATTTCTCTGGTTTCTCAGTCTGTTTCCTAGTGCCGGTTTGAAGTTCCTGCAGTTTACACTGTAAAACGGACTTGGAGCCCGTACCTCCCCATATATATGTATGGAGTGGCGTTTGCAAATGAAAAGAAACTTTGTGTTCCCAACAAGCTAGGTGAAGACGGCTTTCACACACACTTATTTCTCAGAACTGAGCATGTGGAGAGACGTTCGTTCATCTAGCACAAAGGGAACGGGTTGCAGGAGAAACTTTTACTCTGTTTTCTCAGGCTTTTTCCTAGTGCCTTTTTGAAGTTACTGCAGTTTTCACTGTAAAACCGAGCTGGAGATCGTACTTCCCGTATATATGTATGGAGTGGAGTTTGCAACTGAAAAGAAACTTTGAGTTCCCAAAAAGATGGGTGAAGGACGGCTTTCACACACAATTATGTCTCAGAACTGAGCATGTGGAGAGAGGTTCGTTCATCTAGCACAAACGGAACGGGTTGCAGGAGAAACTTTTACTCTATTTTCTCAGTCTGTTTCCTAGTGCCGGTTTGAAGTTACTGCAGTTTTCACTGTAAAACCGAGTTGGAGATCGTACCTCCCTATATATACGTATGGAGTGAAGTTTGCAACTGAAAAGAAACTTTGTGTTCCCAACAAGCTAGGTGAAGGACGGCTTTCACACACACTTATCTCTCAGAACTGAGCATGTGGAGAGATGTTCGTTCATCTAGCACAAAGGGAAAGGGTTGCAGGGGAAATTTTTTCTCTGGATTCTCAGTCTGTTCCCTAGTGCCGGTTTGAAGTTCCTGCAGTTTACACTGTAAAACCGAATTGGTGTTCGTTCCTCCCCATATATATGTATGGAGTGAAATTTGCAATTGAAAAAAATCTTTGTGTTCCCAACAAGCTTGGTGAACGACGGCTTTCACACACAGTTATCTCTCAGAACTGAGCATGTGGAGAGACGTTCGTTCATCTAGCACAAACGGAACAGTTTGCAGGAGAAATTTTACCCTGGTTTCTCAGTCTGTTTCCTAGTTCAGGTTTGATGTTCCTGCAGATTTTACTGTAAAACCGATTTGGATCTCGAACCTACCCATATATATGTATGCATAGGAGTTTTCAGCTGAAAAGAAACTTTGTGTTCCCAACAAGATAGGTGAAGGACGGCTTTCACACACACTTATCTCTCAGAACTGAGCATGTGGAGAGACGTTCGTTCATCTAGCACAAAGGGAACGGGTTGCAGAAGAAACTTTTACTCTGGTTTCTCAGTCATTTTCATAGTGCCGGTTTGAAGTTAGTGCAGTTTTCACTGTAAAACCGAGTTGGAGCTTGTACCTACCCATATATATATATGGAGTGTAGTTTGCAATTGAAAAGAAACTTTGTGTTCCCAAAAAGCTAGGTGAAGGACGGCTTTCAAACACACTTATCTCTTAGAAGTGAGCATGTGGAGAGACGTTCGTTCATCTAGCACAAAGGGAACAGGTTGCAGGAGAAACTTTTACTCTGGTTTCTCAGTCTGTTTCCTAGTGCCGGTTTGAAGTTATTGCAGTTTTCACTGTAAAATCTAGTTGGAGCTCGTACCTCCCCATATATATGTATGGAGTGGAGTTTCCAAGTGAAAAAAACTTTGTGTTCCCAACAAGCTAGATGAAGGACGGCTTTAAAACACACTTATCTCTCAGAACTGAGCATGTGGAGAGATGTTCATTCATCTAGCACAAATGGAACGGGTTGCAGGAGAAACTATTTCTCTGGTTTCTCAGTCTGTTTCCTAGTGCCGGTTTGAAGTTCCTGCAGTTTACACTGTAAAACGGACTTGGAGCCCGTACCTCCCCATATATATGTATGGAGTGGCGTTTGCAAATGAAAAGAAACTTTGTGTTCCCATCAAGCTAGGTGAAGACGGTTTTCACACACACGTATCTCTCAGAACTGAGCATGTGGAGAGACGTTCGTTCATCTAGCACAAAGGGAACGGGTTGCAGGAGAAACTTTTACTCTGGTTTCTCAGCCTTTTTCCTAGTGCCTTTTTGAAGTTACTGCAGTTTTCACTGTAAAACCGAGCTGGAGATCGTACTTCCCATATATATATGTATGGAGTGGAGTTTGCAACTGAAAAGAAACTTTGAGTTCCCAACAAGATGGGTGAAGGACGGCTTTCACACACACTTATGTCTCTGAACTGAGCATGTGGAGAGACGTTCGTTCATCTAGCCCAAAGGGAACGGGTTGCAGGAGAAACTATTACTATGGTTTCTCAGTCTGTTTCCTAGTGCCGGTTTGAATTTACTGAAGTTTTCACTGTAAAACCGAGTTGGAGCTCGTACCTCCCCATATATATATGGAATGGAGTTTGCAAGTGAAAAGAAACTTTGTGTTCCCAACAAGCTAGGTGAAGGACGGCTTTCACACACACTTATCTCTCAGAAGTGAGCATGTGGAGAGACGTTCGTTCATCTAGCACAAAGGGAACGGGTTGCAGGATAAACTTTTACTCTGGTTTCTCAGTGTGTTTCCTAGTGCCAGTTTGGAGTTCCTGCAGTTTTCACTGTAAAACCGAGTTGGAGCTCGTACCTCCCCATATATAAGTATGGAGTGGAACTTGCAATTGAAAAGAAATTTTGTGTTCCCAACAAGCTTGGTTAAGGACGGCTTTCACACACATTTATCTCTCAGAACAGAGCATGTGGAGAGACTTTAGTTCATGTAGAACAAAGGGTACAGTTTGCAGGGGAATTTTACTCTGGTTTCTCAGTCTGTTTCCTAGTGTTGGTTTGAAATTACTGCAGTTTTCACTGTAAAACAGAGTTGGAGCTTGTACCTCCCCATATATATGTATAGAGTGGGGTTTGCAATTTAAAAGAAACTTTGTGTTCCCAACAAGTTAGGTGAAGGACGGCTTTCACACACACTTATCTCTCAGAACTTAGCATTTGGAGAGATGTTCTTTCATCTAGCACAAAGGAACGGGTTGTAGGAGTAACTTTTACCCTAGTTTCTCAGTCTGTTTCCTAGTGTCGGTCTGAAGTTCCTGCAGTTTTTACTGTAAAATTGATTTGGTGCTCGTACTTCCCCATATATTTGTATGGATTGGAGTGTGCAACTGAAAAGAAACTTTGTGTTCCCAACCATCTAGGTGAAAGACGGCTTCACACACACTTATCTCTCAGAACTGAGCATGTGGAGAGACATTCGTTCATCTAGCACAAATGGAACGGGTTGCAGGAGAAACTTTTTCTCTGGTTTCTCAGTCTGATTCCTAGTGCCGGATTGAAGTTCCTGCAGTTTACACTGTAAAATGGTCTTGGATCTCGTAACTCCCCATATATATGTATGGAGTGGAGTTTGCAAATGAAAAGAAATTTTGTGTTCCCAACAAGCTAGGTGAAGTCGGCTTTCACACACACTTATCTCTGAGAACTGAGCATGTGGAGAGACGTTCGTTCATCTAGCACAAAGGGAATGGGTTGCAGGAGAAACTTTTACTCTGTTTTCTCAGCCTTTTTCCTAGTGCCTTTTTGAAGTTACTGCAGTTTTCACTGTAAAACTGAGCTGGAGATCGTACTTCCCATATATATGTATGGAGTGGAGTTTGCAACTGAAAAGAAACTTTGAGTTCCCAACAAGATGGGTGAAGGACGGCTTTCACACACACTTATGTCTCTGAACTGAGCATGTGGAGAGACGTTCGTTCATCTAGCACAAAGGGAACGGGTTGCAGGAGAAACTTTTACTCTGGTTTCTCAGTCTGTTTCCTAGTGCCGGTTTGAAGTTATTGCAGTTTTCACTGTAAAATCTAGTTGGAGCTCGTACCTCCCCATATATATGTATGGATTGGAGTTTGCAACTGAAAAGAAACTTTGTGTTCCCAACAAGATAGGTGAAGGACGGCTTTGACACACACTTATCTCTCAGAACTGAGCATGTGGAGAGACGTTCGTTCATCTAGCACAAAGGGAACGGGTTGCAGGAGAAAATTTTACTCTGGTTTCTTAGTCTGTTTCCTAGTGCCGGTTTGAAATTATTGCAGTTTACACTGTAAAATCTAGTTGGAGCTCGTACCTCCCCATATATATGTATGGAGTGGAGTTTCCAAGTGAAAAGAAACTTTGTGTTCCCAACAAGCTAGATGAAGGACGGCTTTAAAACACACTTATCTCTCAGAACTGAGCATGTGGAGAGATGTTCATTCATCTAGCACAAATGGAACGGGTTGCAGGAGAAACTATTTCTCTGGTTTCTCAGTCTGTTTCCTAGTGCCGGTTTGAAGTTCCTGCAGTTTACACTGTAAAACGGACTTGGAGCCCGTACCTCCCCATATATATGTATGGAGTGGCGTTTGCAAATGAAAAGAAACTTTGTGTTCCCAACAAGCTAGGTGAAGACGGCTTTCACACACACTTATTTCTCAGAACTGAGCATGTGGAGAGACGTTCGTTCATCTAGCACAAAGGGAACGGGTTGCAGGAGAAACTTTTACTCTGTTTTCTCAGGCTTTTTCCTAGTGCCTTTTTGAAGTTACTGCAGTTTTCACTGTAAAACCGAGCTGGAGATCGTACTTCCCGTATATATGTATGGAGTGGAGTTTGCAACTGAAAAGAAACTTTGAGTTCCCAAAAAGATGGGTGAAGGACGGCTTTCACACACAATTATGTCTCAGAACTGAGCATGTGGAGAGAGGTTCGTTCATCTAGCACAAACGGAACGGGTTGCAGGAGAAACTTTTACTCTATTTTCTCAGTCTGTTTCCTAGTGCCGGTTTGAAGTTACTGCAGTTTTCACTGTAAAACCGAGTTGGAGATCGTACCTCCCTATATATACGTATGGAGTGAAGTTTGCAACTGAAAAGAAACTTTGTGTTCCCAACAAGCTAGGTGAAGGACGGCTTTCACACACACTTATCTCTCAGAACTGAGCATGTGGAGAGATGTTCGTTCATCTAGCACAAAGGGAAAGGGTTGCAGGGGAAATTTTTTCTCTGGATTCTCAGTCTGTTCCCTAGTGCCGGTTTGAAGTTCCTGCAGTTTACACTGTAAAACCGAATTGGTGTTCGTTCCTCCCCATATATATGTATGGAGTGAAATTTGCAATTGAAAAAAATCTTTGTGTTCCCAACAAGCTTGGTGAACGACGGCTTTCACACACAGTTATCTCTCAGAACTGAGCATGTGGAGAGACGTTCGTTCATCTAGCACAAACGGAACAGTTTGCAGGAGAAATTTTACCCTGGTTTCTCAGTCTGTTTCCTAGTTCAGGTTTGATGTTCCTGCAGATTTTACTGTAAAACCGATTTGGATCTCGAACCTACCCATATATATGTATGCATAGGAGTTTTCAGCTGAAAAGAAACTTTGTGTTCCCAACAAGATAGGTGAAGGACGGCTTTCACACACACTTATCTCTCAGAACTGAGCATGTGGAGAGACGTTCGTTCATCTAGCACAAAGGGAACGGGTTGCAGAAGAAACTTTTACTCTGGTTTCTCAGTCATTTTCATAGTGCCGGTTTGAAGTTAGTGCAGTTTTCACTGTAAAACCGAGTTGGAGCTTGTACCTACCCATATATATATATGGAGTGTAGTTTGCAAGTGAAAAGAAACTTTGTGTTCCCAAAAAGCTAGGTGAAGGACGGCTTTCAAACACACTTATCTCTTAGAAGTGAGCATGTGGAGAGACGTTCGTTCATCTAGCACAAAGGGAACAGGTTGCAGGAGAAACTTTTACTCTGGTTTCTCAGTCTGTTTCCTAGTGCCGGTTTGAAGTTATTGCAGTTTTCACTGTAAAATCTAGTTGGAGCTCGTACCTCCCCATATATATGTATGGAGTGGAGTTTCCAAGTGAAAAAAACTTTGTGTTCCCAACAAGCTAGATGAAGGACGGCTTTAAAACACACTTATCTCTCAGAACTGAGCATGTGGAGAGATGTTCATTCATCTAGCACAAATGGAACGGGTTGCAGGAGAAACTATTTCTCTGGTTTCTCAGTCTGTTTCCTAGTGCCGGTTTGAAGTTCCTGCAGTTTACACTGTAACACGGACTTGGAGCCCGTACCTCCCCATATATATGTATGGAGTGGCGTTTGCAAATGAAAAGAAACTTTGTGTTCCCATCAAGCTAGGTGAAGACGGTTTTCACACACACGTATCTCTCAGAACTGAGCATGTGGAGAGACGTTCGTTCATCTAGCACAAAGGGAACGGGTTGCAGGAGAAACTTTTACTCTGGTTTCTCAGCCTTTTTCCTAGTGCCTTTTTGAAGTTACTGCAGTTTTCACTGTAAAACCGAGCTGGAGATCGTACTTCCCATATATATATGTATGGAGTGGAGTTTGCAACTGAAAAGAAACTTTGAGTTCCCAACAAGATGGGTGAAGGACGGCTTTCACACACACTTATGTCTCTGAACTGAGCATGTGGAGAGACGTTCGTTCATCTAGCCCAAAGGGAACGGGTTGCAGGAGAAACTATTACTATGGTTTCTCAGTCTGTTTCCTAGTGCCGGTTTGAATTTACTGAAGTTTTCACTGTAAAACCGAGTTGGAGCTCGTACCTCCCCATATATATATGGAATGGAGTTTGCAAGTGAAAAGAAACTTTGTGTTCCCAACAAGCTAGGTGAAGGACGGCTTTCACACACACTTATCTCTCAGAAGTGAGCATGTGGAGAGACGTTCGTTCATCTAGCACAAAGGGAACGGGTTGCAGGATAAACTTTTACTCTGGTTTCTCAGTGTGTTTCCTAGTGCCAGTTTGGAGTTCCTGCAGTTTTCACTGTAAAACCGAGTTGGAGCTCGTACCTCCCCATATATAAGTATGGAGTGGAACTTGCAATTGAAAAGAAATTTTGTGTTCCCAACAAGCTTGGTTAAGGACGGCTTTCACACACATTTATCTCTCAGAACAGAGCATGTGGAGAGACTTTAGTTCATGTAGAACAAAGGGTACAGTTTGCAGGGGAATTTTACTCTGGTTTCTCAGTCTGTTTCCTAGTGTTGGTTTGAAATTACTGCAGTTTTCACTGTAAAACAGAGTTGGAGCTAGTACCTCCCCATATATATGTATGGAGTGGGGTTTGCAATTTAAAAGAAACTTTGTGTTCCCAACAAGTTAGGTGAAGGACGGCTTTCACACACACTTATCTCTCAGAACTGAGCATGTGGAGAGATGTTCTTTCATCTAGCACAAAGGGAACGGGTTGTAGGAGAAACTTTTACCCTAGTTTCTCAGTCTGTTTCCTAGTGTCGGTCTGAAGTTCCTGCAGTTTTTACTGTAAAACTGATTTGGTGCCCGTACTTCCCCATATATTTGTATGGATTGGAGTGTGCAACTGAAAAGAAACTTTGTGTTCCCAACCATCTAGGTGAAGGACGGCTTCACACACACTTATCTCTCAGAACTGAGCATGTGGAGAGACATTCGTTCATCTAGCACAAATGGAACGGGTTGCAGGATAAACTTTTACTCTGGTTTCTCAGTCTGTTTCCTAGTGCCAGTTTGAAGTTCCTGCAGTTTTCACTGTAAAACCGAGTTGGAGCTAGTACATCCCCATATATATGTATGGAATGGAGTTTGCAAGTGAAAAGAAACTTTGTGTTCCCAACAAGCTAGGTGAAGGACGGCTTTCACACACACTTATCTCTCAGAACTGAGCATGTGGAGAGACGTTCGTTCATCTAGCACAAAGGGAACGGGTTGCAGGAGAAACATTTACTCTGGTTTCTCAGTCTGTTTCCTAGTGCCGGTTTGAAGATCCTGCAGTTTACACTGTAAAATGGACTTGGAGCTCGTAACTACCCATATATATGTATGGAGTGGAGTTTGCAAATGAAAAGAAATTTTGTGTTCCCAACAAGCTAGGTGAAGTCGGCTTTCACACACAATTATCTCTGAGAACTGAGCATGTGGAGAGACGTTCGTTCATCTAGCACAAAGGGAACGGGTTGCAGGAGAAACTTTTACTCTGTTTTCTCAGCCTTTTTCCTAGTGCCTTTTTGAAGTTACTGCAGTTTTCACTGTAAAACCGAGCTGGAGTTCGTACTTCCCATATATATGTATGGAGTGGAGTTTGCAACTGAAAAGAAACTTTGAGTTCCCAACAAGATGGGTGAAGGACGGCTTTCACACACACTTATGTCTCTGAACTGAGCATGTGGAGAGACGTTCGTTCATCTAGCACAAAGGGAACGGGTTGCAGGGGAAACTATTACTATGGATTCTCAGTCTGTTTCCTAGTGCCGGTTTGAAGTTACTGCAGTTTTCACTGTAAAACCGAGTTGGAGATCTTACCTCCCCATATATATGTATGGAGTGGAGTTTGCAAGTGAAAAGAAACTTTGTGTTCCCAACAAGCTAGGTGAAGGACGGCTTTCACACACACTTATCTCTCAGAACTGAGCATGTGGAGAGATGTTCGTTCATCTAGCACAAAGGGAAAGGGTTGCAGGGGAAATTTTTTCTCTGGATTCTCAGTCTGTTCCCTAGTGCCGGTTTGAAGTTCCTGCAGTTTACACTGTAAAACCGAATTGGTGTTCGTTCCTCCCCATATATATGTATGGAGTGAAATTTGCAATTGAAAAGAATCTTTGTGTTCCCAACAAGCTTGGTGAACGACGGCTTTCACACACAGTTATCTCTCAGAACTGAGCATGTGGAGAGACGTTCGTTCATCTAGCACAAACGGAACAGTTTGCAGGAGAAATTTTACCCTGGTTTCTCAGTCTGTTTCCTAGTTCAGGTTTGATGTTCCTGCAGATTTTACTGTAAAACCGATTTGGAGCTCGAACCTACCCATATATATGTATGCATAGGAGTTTTCAACTGAAAAGAAACTTTGTGTTCCCAACAAGATAGGTGAAGGACGGCTTTCACACACACTTATCTCTCAGAACTGAGCATGTGGAGAGACGTTCGTTCATCTAGCACAAAGGGAACGGGTTGCAGAAGAAACTTTTACTCTGGTTTCTCAGTCATTTTCATAGTGCCGGTTTGAAGTTAGTGCAGTTTTCACTGTAAAACCGAGTTGGAGCTTGTACCTACCCATATATATATATGGAGTGTAGTTTGCAAGTGAAAAGTAACTTTGTGTTCCCAAAAAGCTAGGTGAAGGACGGCTTTCAAACACACTTATCTCTTAGAAGTGAGCATGTGGAGAGACGTTCGTTCATCTAGCACAAAGGGAACAGGTTGCAGGAGAAACTTTTACTCTGGTTTCTCAGTCTGTTTCCTAGTGCCGGTTTGAAGTTATTGCAGTTTTCACTGTAAAATCTAGTTGGAGCTCGTACCTCCCCATATATATGTATGGAGTGGAGTTTCCAAGTGAAAAAAACTTTGTGTTCCCAACAAGCTAGATGAAGGACGGCTTTAAAACACACTTATCTCTCAGAACTGAGCATGTGGAGAGATGTTCATTCATCTAGCACAAAGGGAACGGGTTGCAGGAGAAACTATTTCTCTGGTTTCTCAGTCTGTTTCCTAGTGCCGGTTTGAAGTTCCTGCAGTTTACACTGTAAAACGGACTTGGAGCCCGTACCTCCCCATATATATGTATGGAGTGGCGTTTGCAAATGAAAAGAAACTTTGTGTTCCCATCAAGCTAGGTGAAGACGGTTTTCACACACACGTATCTCTCAGAACTGAGCATGTGGAGAGACGTTCGTTCATCTAGCACAAAGGGAACGGGTTGCAGGAGAAACTTTTACTCTGGTTTCTCAGTGTGTTTCCTAGTGCCGGTTTGAAGTTACTGCAGTTTTCACTGTAAAACCGAGCTGGAGATCGTACTTCCCATATATATATGTATGGAGTGGAATTTGCAACTGAAAAGAAACTTTGAGTTCCCAACAAGATGGGTGAAGGACGGCTTTCACACACACTTATGTCTCTGAACTGAGCGTGTGGAGAGACGTTCGTTCATCTAGCCCAAAGGGAACGGGTTGCAGGAGAAACTATTACTATGGTTTCTCAGTCTGTTTCCTAGTGCCGGTTTGAAGTTACTGAAGTTTTCACTGTAAAACCGAGTTGGAGCTCGTACCTCCCCATATATATATGGAATGGAGTTTGCAAGTGAAAAGAAACTTTGTGTTCCCAACAAGCTAGTTGAAGGACGGCTTTCACACACACTTATCTCTCAGAAGTGAGGATGTGGAGAGACGTTCGTTCATCTAGCACAAAGGGAACGGGTTGCAGGATAAACTTTTACTCTGGTTTCTCAGTGTGTTTCCTAGTGCCGGTTTGGAGTTCCTGCAGTTTTCACTGTAAAACCGAGTTGGAGCTCGTACCTCCCCATATATAAGTATGGAGTGGAACTTGCAATTGAAAAGAAATTTTGTGTTCCCAACAAGCTTGGTTAAGGACGGCTTTCACACACATTTATCTCTCAGAACTGAGCATGTGGAGAGACGTTAGTTCATCTAGAACAAAGGGAACAGTTTGCAGGGGAATTTTACTCTGGTTTCTCAGTCTGTTTCCTAGTGTTGGTTTGAAATTACTGCAGTTTTCACTGTAAAACAGAGTTCGAGCTAGTACCTCCCCATATATATGTATGGAGTGGGGTTTGCAATTTAAAAGAAACTTTGTGTTCCCTACAAGTTAGGTGAAGGACGGCTTTCACACACACTTATCTCTCAGAACTGAGCATGTGGAGAGATGTTCTTTCATCTAGCACAAAGGGAACGGGTTGTAGGAGAAACTTTTACCCTAGTTTCTCAGTCTGTTTCCTAGTGTCGGCCTGAATTTCCTGCAGATTTTACTGTAAAACTGATTTGGTGCTCGTATTTCCCCATATATTTGTATGGATTGGAGTGTGCAACTGAAAAGAAACTTTGTGTTCCCAACCATCTAGGTGAAGGACGGCTTCACACACACTTATCTCTCAGAACTGAGCATGTGGAGAGACGTTCGTTCATCTAGCACAAAGGGAACGGGTTGCAGGAGAAACTTTTACTCTGTTTTCTCAGCCTTTTTCCTAGTGCCTTTTTGAAGTTACTGCAGTTTTCACTGTAAAACCGAGCTGGAGATCGTACTTCCCATATATATGTATGGAGTGGAGTTTGCAACTGAAAAGAAACTTTGAGTTCCCAACAAGATGTGTGAAGGACGGCTTTCACACACACTTATGTCTCTGAACTGAGCATGTGGAGAGACGTTCGTTCATCTAGCACAAAGGGAACGGGTTGCAGGGGAAACTATTACTATGGTTTCTCAGTCTGTTTCCTAGTGCCGGTTTGAAGTTACTGAAGTTTTCACTGTAAAACCGAGTTGGAGCTCGTACTTCCCCATATATATGTATGGAATGGAGTTTGCAAGTGAAAAGAAACTTTGAGTTCCCAACAAGATGGGTGAAGGACGGCTTTCACACACACTTATCTCTCAGAACTTAGCATTTGGAGAGATGTTCGTTCATCTAGCACAAACCGAACGGGTTGCAGGAGAAACTTTTACTCTATTTTCTCAGTTTGTTTCCTGGTGCCGGTTTGAAGTTACTGCAGTTTTCACTGTAAAACCGAGTTGGAGATCGTACCTACCCATATATATATATGGAGTGTAGTTTGCAAGTGAAAAGAAACTTTGTGTTCCCAAAAAGCTAGGTGAAGGACGGCTTTCAAACACACTTATCTCTTAGAACTGAGCATGTGGAGAGACGTTCGTTCATCTAGCACAAAGGGAACGGGTTGCAGGAGAAACTTTTACTCTGGTTTCTCAGTCTGTTTCCTAGAGCCGTTTTGAAGTTACTGCAGTTTTCACTGTAAAACCGAGCTGGAGATCGTACTTCCCATATATATGTATGGAGTGGAGTTTGCAAATGAAAAGAAACTTTGAGTTCCCAACAAGATGGTTGAAGGACGGCTTTCACACACACTTATGTCTCTGAACTGAGCATGTGGAGAGACGTTCGTTCATCTAGCACAAAGGGAACGGGTTGCAGGAGAAACTATTACTATGGTTTCTCAGTCTGTTTCCTAGTGCCGGTTTGAAGTTACTGAAGTTTTCACTGTAAAACCGAGTTGGAGCTCGTACCTCCCCATATATATGTATGGAATGGAGTTTGCAAGTGAAAAGAAACTTTGTGTTCCCAACAAGCTAGGTGATGGACGGCTTTCACACACACTTATCTCTCAGAAGTGAGCATGTGGAGAGACGTTCGTTCATCTAGCACAAAGGGAACGGGTTGCAGGAGAAACTTTTACTCTGGTTTCTCAGTCTGTTTCCTAGTGCCGGTTTGGAGTTCCTGCAGTTTTCACTTTAAAACCGAGTTGGAGCTCGTACCTCCCCATATATAAGTATGGAGTGGAACTTGCAATTGAAAAGAAATTTTGTGTTCCCAACAAGCTTGGTTAAGGACGGCTTTCACACACATTTATCTCTCAGAACTGAGCATGTGGAGAGACGTTAGTTCATCTAGAACAAAGGGAACAGTTTGCAGGGGAAATTTTACTCTGGTATCTCAGTCTGTTTCCTAGTGCCGGTTTGAAGTTCCTGCAGTTTTCACTGTAAAACAGAGTTGGAGCTAGTACTTCCCCATATATATGTATGGAGTGGGGTTTGCAATTTAAAAGAAACTTTGTGTTCCTAAGAAGGTAGGTGAAGGACGGCTTTCACACACACTTATCTCTCAAAACTTAGCATTTGGAGAGACGTTCTTTCATCTAGCAAAAAGGGAACGGTTTGTATGAGAAACTTTTACCCTGGTTTCTCAGTCTGTTTCCTAGTGTCGGTCTGAAGTTCCTGCAGTTTTTACTGTAAAACTGATTTGGTGCTCGTACTTCCCCATATATTTGTATGGATTGGAGTGTGCAACTGAAAAGAAACTTTGTGTTCCCAACCATCTAGTTGAAGGACGGCTTCACACACACTTATCTCTCAGAACTGAGCATGTGGACAGACATTCGTTCATCTAGCACAAATGGAACGGGTTGCAGGAGAAACTTTTACTCTGGTTTCTCACTATGATTCCTAGTGACGGTTTGAAGTTCCTGCAGTTTACACTGTAAAATGGACTTGGAGCTCGTAACTCCCCATATATATGTATGGAGTGGAGTTTACAAATGAAAAGAAACTTTGTGTTCCCAACAAGCTAGGTGAAGACGGCTTTCACACACACTTTTCTCTCAGAACTGAGCATGTGGAGAGACGTTCGTTCATCTAGCACAAAGGGAACGGGTTGCAGGAGAAACTTTTACTCTAGTTTCTCAGTCTGTTTCCTAGTGCCGGTTTGAAGTTACTGCAGTTTTCACTGTAAAACCGAGTTGGAAATCGTAACTCCCGATATATATGTATGGAGTGGAGTTTGCAAGTGAAAAGAAACTTTGTGTTCCCAACAAGCTAGGTGAAGGACGGCTTTCACACACACTTATCTCTCAGAACTGAGCATGTGGAGAGATGTTCGTTCATCTAGCACAAAGGGAAAGGGTTTCAGGGGAAATTTTTTCTCTGGATTCTCAGTCTGTTCCCTAGTGCCGGTTTGAAGTTCCTGCAGTTTTCACTGTAAAACCGAATTGGTGTTCGTACCTCCCCATATATATGTATGGAGTGGAATTTGCAAGTGAAAAGAATCTTTGTGTTCCCAACAAGCTTGGTGAAGGACGGCTTTCACACACAATTATCTCTCAGAACTGAGCATGTGGAGAGACGTTCGATCATCTAGCACAAACGGAACAGTTTGCAGGAGAAATTTTACCCTGGTTTCTCAGTCTGTTTCCTAGTGCAGGTTTGATGTTCCTGCAGATTTTACTCTAAACCCGATTTGGAGCTCGAACCTCCCCATATATATGTATGGATAGGAGTTTGCAAATGAAAAGAAACTTTGTGTTCCCAACAAGATAGGTGAAGGACGGCTTTCACACACACTTATCTCTCAGAACTGAGCATGAGGAGAGACGTTCGTTCATCTAGCACAAAGGGAACGGGTTGCAGGAGAAACTTTTACTCTGGTTTCTCAGTCTGTTTCCTAGTGCCGGTTTGAAGTTCCTGCAGTTTTCACTGTAAAACCTAGTTGGAGCTCGTACCTCCCCATAAATATATATGGAGTGTAGTTTGCAAGTGAAAAGAAACTTTGTGTTCCCAAAAAGCTAGGTGAAGGACGGCTTTCAAACACACTTATCTCTTAGAACTGAGCATGTGGAGAGACGTTCGTTCATCTAGCACAAATGGAACGGTTTGCAGGAGAAACTATTACTATGGTTTCTCAGTCTGTTTCCTATTGCCGGTTTGAAGTTACTGAAGTTTTCACTGTAAAACCTAGTTGGAGCTCGTACCTCCCCATATATATCTATGGATTGGAGTTTGCAAGTGAAAAGAAACTTTGTGTTCCCAACAACATAGGTGAAGTACGGCTTTCACACACACTTATCTCTCAGAACTGAGCATGTGGAGAGACGTTCTTTCATCTAGCACAAAGGGAACGGGTTGCAGGAGAAACTTTTACTCTGGTTTCTCAGTCTGTTTCCTAGTGACGGTTTGGAGTTCCTGCAGTTTTCACTGTAAAACCGAGTTGGAGCTCGTACCTCCCCATATATAAGTATGGAGTGGAACTTGCAATTGAAAAGAAATTTTGTGTTCCCAACAAGCTTGGTTAAGGACGGCTTTCACACACATTTATCTCTCAGAACTGAGCATGTGGAGAGACGTTAGTTCATCTAGAACAAAGGGAACAGTTTGCAGGGGAAATTTTACTCTGGTTTCTCAATCTGTTTCCTAGTGTTGGTTTGAAATTACTGCAGTTTTCACTGTAAAACAGAGTTGGAGCTAGTACCTCCCCATATATATGTATGGAGTGGGGTTTGCAATTTAAAAGAAACTTTGTGTTCCCAACAAGTTAGGTGAAGGACGGCTTTCACACACACTTATCTCTCAGAACTTAGCATTTGGAGAGATGTTCTTTCATCTAGCACAAAGGGAACGGGTTGTAGGAGAAACTTTTACCCTAGTTTCTCAGTCTGTTTACTAGTGTCGTTCTGAAGTTCCTGCAGTTTTTACTGTAAAACTGATTTGGTGCTCGTACTTCCCCATATATTTGTATGGATTGGAGTGTGCAACTGAAAAGAAACTTTGTGTTCCCAACCATCTAGGTGAAGGACGGCTTCACACACACTTATCTCTCAGAACTGAGCATGTGGAGAGACATTCGTTCATGTAGCACAAATGGAACGGGTTGCAGGAGAAACTTTTACTCTGGTTTCTCAGTGTGATTCCTTGTGCTGGTTTGAAGTTCCTGCAGTTTACACTGTAAAATGGACTTGGATCTCGTAACTCCCCATATATATGTATGGAGTGGAGTTTGCAAATGAAAAGAAATTTTGTGTTCCCAACAAGCTAGGTGAAGGACGGCTTTCACACACACTTATCTCTCAGAACTGAGCATGTGGAGAGACGTTCGTTCATCTAGCACAAACGGAACGGGTTGCAGGAGAAACTTTTACTCTATTTTCTCAGTCTGTTTCCTAGTACCGGTTTGAAGTTCCTGCAGTTTTCACTGTAAAACCGAATTGGTGTTCGTACCTAACCATATATATGTATGGAGTGAAATTTGCATGTGAAAAGAATCTTTGTGTTCAAAACAAGCTTGGTGAAGGACGGCTATCACACACAGTTATCTCTCAGAACTGAGCATGTGGAGAGACGTTCGTTCATCTAGCACAAACGGACCAGTTTGCAGGAGAAATTTTACCCTGGTTTCTCAGGCTGTTTCCTAGTGCAGGTTTGATGTTCCTGCAGATTGTACTGTAAAACCGATTTGGAGCTCGAACCTACCCATATATATGTATGGATAGGAGTTTTCAACTGAAAAGAAACTTTGTGTTCCCAACAAGATAGGTGAAGGACGGCTTTCACACACATTTATCTCTCAGAACTGAGCATGTGGAGAGACGTTCGTTCATCTAGCACAAAGGGAACGGGTTGCAGGAGAAACTTTTACTCTGGTTTCTCAGTCTGTTTCCTAGTGCCGGTTTGAAGTTACTGCAGTTTTCACTGTAAAACCGAGTTGGAAATCGTAACTCCCGATATATATGTATGGAGTGTAGTTTGCAAGTGAAAAGAAACTTTGTGTTCCCAACAAGCTAGGTGAAGGACGGCTTTCACACACACTTATCTCTCAGAACTGAGCATGTGGAGAGATGTTCGTTCATCTAGCACAAAGGGAAAGGGTTTCAGGGGAAATTTTTTCTCTGGATTCACAGTCTGTTCCCTAGTGCCGGTTTGAAGTTCCTGCAGTTTTCACTGTAAAACCGAATTGGTGTTCGTACCTCCCCATATATATGTATGGAGTGGAATTTGCAAGTGAAAAGAATCTTTGTGTTCCCAACAAGCTTGGTGAAGGACGGCTTTCACACACAATTATCTCTCAGAACTGAGCATGTGGAGAGACGTTCGATCATCTAGCACAAACGGAACAGTTTGCAGGAGAAATTTTACCCTGGTTTCTCAGTCTGTTTCCTAGTGCAGGTTTAATGTTCCTGCAGATTTTACTCTAAACCCGATTTGGAGCTCGAACCTCCCCATATATATGTATGGATAGGAGTTTGCAAATGAAAAGAAACTTTGTGTTCCCAACAAGATAGGTGAAGGACGGCTTTCACACACACTTATCTCTCAGAACTGAGCATGAGGAGAGACGTTCGTTCATCTAGCACAAAGGGAACGGGTTGCAGGAGAAACTTTTACTCTGGTTTCTCAGTCTGTTTCCTATTGCCGGTTTGAAGTTCCTGCAGTTTTCACTGTAAAACCTAGTTGGAGCTCGTACCTCCCCATAAATATATATGGAGTGTAGTTTGCAAGTGAAAAGAAACTTTGTGTTCCCAAAAAGCTAGGTGAAGGACGGCTTTCAAACACACTTATCTCTTAGAACTGAGCATGTGGAGAGACGTTCGTTCATCTAGCACAAATGGAACGGGTTGAAGGAGAAACTATTACTATGGTTTCTCAGTCTGTTTCCTAGTGCCGGTTTGAAGTTACTGAAGTTTTCACTGTAAAACCTAGTTGGAGCTCGTACCTCCCCATATATATCTATGGAGTGGAGTTTGCAAGTGAAAAGAAACTTTGTGTTCCCAACAACATAGGTGAAGTACGGCTTTCACACACACTTATCTCTCAGAACTGAGCATGTGGAGAGACGTTCGTTCATCTAGCACAAAGGGAACGGGTTGCAGGAGAAACTTTTACTCTGGTCTCTCAGTCTGTTTCCTAGTGCCGGTATGGAGTTCCTGCAGTTTTCACTGTAAAACCGAGTTGGAGCTCGTACCTCCCCATATATAAGTATGGAGTGGAACTTGCAATTGAAAAGAAATTTTGTGTTCCCAACAAGCTTGGTTAAGGACGGCTTTCACACACATTTATCTCTCAGAACTGAGCATGTGGAGAGACGTTAGTTCATCTTGAACAAAGGGAACAGTTTGCAGGGGAAATTTTACTCTGGTTTCTCAATCTGTTTCCTAGTGTTGGTTTGAAATTACTGCAGTTTTCACTGTAAAACAGAGTTGGAGCTAGTACCTCCCCATATATATGTATGGAGTGGGGTTTGCAATTTAAATGAAACTTTGTGTTCCCAACAAGTTAGGTGAAGGACGGCTTTCACACACACTTATCTCTCAGAACTTAGCATTTGGAGAGATGTTCTTTCATCTAGCACAAAGGGAACGGGTTGTAGGAGAAACTTTTACCCTAGTTTCTCAGTCTGTTTACTAGTGTCGTTCTGAAGTTCCTGCAGTTTTTACTGTAAAACTGATTTGGTGCTCGTACTTCCCCTTATATTTGTATGGATTGGAGTGTGCAACTGAAAAGAAACTTTGTGTTCCCAACCATCTAGGTGAAGGACGGCTTCACACACACTTATCTCTCAGAACTGAGCATGTGGAGAGACATTCGTTCATGTAGCACAAATGGAACGGGTTGCAGGAGAAACTTTTACTCTGGTTTCTCAGTGTGATTCCTTGTGCTGGTTTGAAGTTCCTGCAGTTTACACTGTAAAATGGACTTGGATCTCGTAACTCCCCATATATATGTATGGAGTGGAGTTTGCAAATGAAAAGAAATTTTGTGTTCCCAACAAGCTAGGTGAAGGACGGCTTTCACACACACTTATCTCTCAGAACTGAGCATGTGGAGAGACGTTCGTTCATCTAGCACAAACGGAACGGGTTGCAGGAGAAACTTTTACTCTATTTTCTCAGTCTGTTTCCTAGTACCGGTTTGAAGTTCCTGCAGTTTTCACTGTAAAACCGAATTGGTGTTCGTACCTAACCATATATATGTATGGAGTGAAATTTGCATGTGAAAAGAATCTTTGTGTTCCCAACAAGCTAGGTGAAGGACGGCTTTCACACACAGTTATCTCTCAGAACTGAGCATGTGGAGAGACGTTCGTTCATCTAGCACAAACGGACCAGTTTGCAGGAGAAATTTTACCCTGGTTTCTCAGTCTGTTTCCTAGTGCAGGTTTGATGTTCCTGCAGATTGTACTGTAAAACCGATTTGGAGCTCGAACCTACCCATATATATGTATGGATAGGAGTTTTCAACTGAAAAGAAACTTTGTGTTCCCAACAAGATAGGTGAAGGACGGCTTTCACACACATTTATCTCTCAGAACTTAGCATTTGGAGAGACGTTCTTTCATCTAGCAAAAAGGGAACGGTTTGTATGAGAAACCTTTACCCTGGTTTCTCAGTCTGTTTCCTAGTGTCGTTCTGAAGTTCCTGCAGTTTTCACTGTAAAACCTAGTTGGAGCTCGTACCTCCCCATAAATATGTATGGAGTGTAGTTTGCAAGTGAAAAGAAACTTTGTGTTCCCAAAAAGCTAGGTGAAGGACGGCTTTCAAACACACTTATCTCTTAGAACTGAGCATGTGGAGAGACGTTCGTTTATCTAGCACAAATGGAACGGGTTGCAGGAGAAACTATTACTATGGTTTCTCAGTCTGTTTCCTAGTGCCGGTTTGAAGTTACTGAAGTTTTCACTGTAAAACCTAGTTGGAGCTCGTACCTCCCCATATGTATCTATGGAGTGGAGTTTGCAAGTGAAAAGAAACTTTGTGTTCCCAACAAGCTTGGTTAAGGACGGCTTTCACACACATTTATCTCTCAGAACTGAGCATGTGGAGAGACGTTAGTTCATCTAGAACAAAGGGAACAGTGTGCAAGAGAAATTTTACTCTGGTTTCTCAGTCTGTTTCCTAGTGTTGGTTTGAAATTACTGCAGTTTTCACTGTAAAACAGAGTTGGAGCTAGTACTTCCCCATATATATGTAGGGAGTGGGGTTTGCAATTTAAAAGAAACTTTGTGTTCCTAACAAGGTAGGTGAAGGACGGCTTTCACACACAATTATCTCTCAGAACTGAGCATGTGGAGAGACGTTCGTTCATCTAGCACTAATGGAACTGGTTGCAGGAGAAACTTTTTCTCTGGTTTCTCAATATGTTTCCTAGTGCCGGTTTGAAGTTACTGGAGTTTTCACTGTAAAACAGAATTGGATTTCGTACCTCCCCTTATATAAGTATGGAGTGGAATTTGCAATTGAAAAGAAACATTGTGTTCCCAACAAGCTTGGTGAAGGACGGCTTTCACACCCAGTTTTCTCTCAGAACTGAGCATGTGGAGAGACGTTCGTTCATCTAGCACAAACGGAACGGTTTGCAGGAGAAATTTTACCCTGGTTTCTCAGTCTGTTTCCTAGTGCAGATTTGATGTTCCTGCAGATTTTACTGTAAACCTGATTTGGAGCTCGAACCTCCCCATATATATGTATGGATAGGAGTTTGCAAATGAAAAGAAACTTTGTGTTCCCAACAAGATAGGTGAAGGACGGCTTTCAAACACACTTATCTCTTAGAACTGAGCATGTGGAGAGACGATCGTTCATCTAGCACAAAGGGAACTGGTTGCAGGAGAAACTTTTACTCTGGTTTCTCAGTCTGTTTCCTAGTGCCGGTTTGAAGTTACTGCAGTTTTCTCTGTAAAACCGAGTTGGAGCTCGTACCTCCCCATCTATATGTATGGAGTGGAGTTTGCAACTGAAAATACACTTTGTGTTCCCCACAAGCTAGGTGAAGGACGGCTTACACACACACTTATCTCTCAGAACTGAGTATGTGTGAGACGTTCGTTCATCTAGCACAAAGAATACGGGTTGCAGGTGAAACTTTTACTCTGTTTCCTCAGTCTGTTTCCTAGTGCCGGTTTGAAGTTACTGCAGTTTTCAGTGTAAACCCGAGTTGGAGCTCGTACCTACCCTTATATATGTATGGAGTGGAGTTTGCAAGTGAAAAGAAACTTTGTGTTTCCAAAAAGCTAGATGAAGGACGGCTTTCACACACACTTATCTCTCAGAACTGAGCATGTGGAGAGATGATCATTCATCTAGCACAAATGGAACGGGTTGCAGGAGAAACTATTTCTCTGATTTCTCAGTCTGTTTCCTAGTGCCGGTTTGAAGTTCCTGCAGTTTACACTGTAAAAAAGACTTGGAGCTCGTACCTACCCATATATATGTATGGAGTGGCGTTTGCAAATGAAAAGAAACTTTGCGTTCCCAACAAGCTACGTGAAGACGGCTTTCACACACACTTATCTCTCAGAACTGTGCAATTGGAGAGACGTTCGTTCATCTAGCACAAAGGGAACGGGTTGCAGGAGAAAATTTTACTCTGGTTTCTCAGCCTTTTTCCTAGTGCCTTTTTGAATTTACTGCAGTTTTACTGTAAAACCGAGCTGGAGATCGTACTTCCCATATATATGTATGGAGTGGGGTTTGCAACTGAAAAGAAACTTTGAGTTCCCAACAAGATGGGTGAAGGACGGCTTTCACACACACTTATGTCTCTGAACTGAGCATGTGGAGAGACGTTCGTTCATCTAGCACAAAGGGAACGGGTTGCAGGAGAAACTTTTACTCTGGTATCTAAGTGTGTTTCCTAGTGCCGGTTTGGAGTTCCTGCAGTTTTCACTGTAAAACCGAGTTGGGGCTCGTACCTCCCCATATATTTGTATGGAGTGGAGTTTGCAACTGAAAAGAAACTTTGTGTTCCCAACATGCTATGTGATGGACGGCTTTCACACACACTTATCTCTCTGAACTGAGCATGTGGAGAGACGTTCGTTCATATAGCATAAAGGGAACGGGTTGCAGGAGAAACATTTACTCCGGTTTCTCAGTCTGTTTCCTAGTGCCTGTTTGGAGTTCCTGCAGTTTTCACTGTAAAACGGAGTTGGAGCACGTACCTCCCCATATATATGTATGGAGTGGAGTTTTCAAGTGAAAAGAAACTTTATGTTCCCAACAAGCTAGGTGAAGGACGGCTTTCACACACAGTTATCTCTCAGAACTGAGCATGTGGAGAGACGTTCGTTCATCTAGCACAAACGGACCAGTTTGCAGGAGAAATTTTACCCTGGTTTCTCAGTCTGTTTCCTAGTGCAGGTTTGATGTTCCTGCAGATTGTACTGTAAAACCGATTTGGAGCTCGAACCTACCCATATATATGTATGGATAGGAGTTTTCAACTGAAAAGAAACTTTGTGTTCCCAACAAGATAGGTGAAGGACGGCTTTCACACACATTTATCTCTCAGAACTTAGCATTTGGAGAGACGTTCTTTCATCTAGCAAAAAGGGAACGGTTTGTATGAGAAACCTTTACCCTGGTTTCTCAGTCTGTTTCCTAGTGTCGTTCTGAAGTTCCTGCAGTTTTTACTGTAATACTGATTTGGTGCTCGTACTTCCCCATATATTTGTATGGATTGGAGTGTGCAACTGAAAAGAAACTTTGTGTTCCCAACCATCTAGGTGAAGGACGGCTTCACACAGACTTATCTCTCAGAACTGAGCATGTGGAGAGACATTCGTTCATCTAGCACAAATGGAACGGGTTGCAGATGAAATTTTTACTCTGGTTTCTCAGTATGATTCCTAGTGACGCTTTGAAGTTCCTGAAGTTTACACTGTAAAATGGATTTGGAGCTCGTAACTCCCCATATATATGTATGGAGTGGAGTTTACAAATGAAAAGAAACTTTGTGTTCCCAACAAGCTAGGTGAAGACGGCTTTCACACACACTTATCTCTCAGAACTGAGCATGTGGAGAGACGTTCGTTCATCTAGCACAAACGGAACGGGTTGCAGGAGAAACTTTTACTCTAGTTTCTCAGTCTGTTTCCTAGTGCCGGTTTGAAGTTACTGCAGTTTTCACTGTAAAACCGAGTTGGAAATCGTAACTCCCGATATATATGTATGGAGTGGAGTTTGCAACTGAAAAGAAACTTTGTGTTCCCAACAAGATAGGTGAAGGACGGCTTTCACACACACTTATCCCTCAGAACTGAGTATGTGGAGAGATGTTCGTTCATCTAGCACAAAGGGAAAAGTTTTCAGGGGAAATTTTTTCTCTGGATATTCAGTCTGTTCCCTAGTGCCGCTTTGAAGTTCCTGCAGTTTTCACTGTAAAACCTAGTTGGAGCTCGTACCTCCCCATAAATATGTATGGAGTGTAGTTTGCAAGTGAAAAGAAACTTTGTGTTCCCAAAAAGCTAGGTGAAGGACGGCTTTCAAACACACTTATCTCTTAGAACTGAGCATGTGGAGAGACGTTCGTTTATCTAGCACAAATGGAACGGGTTGCAGGAGAAACTATTACTATGGTTTCTCAGTCTGTTTCCTAGTGCCGGTTTGAAGTTACTGAAGTTTTCACTGTAAAACCTAGTTGGAGCTCGTACCTCCCCATATGTATCTATGGAGTGGAGTTTGCAAGTGAAAAGAAACTTTGTGTTCCCAACAAGCTTGGTTAAGGACGGCTTTCACACACATTTATCTCTCAGAACTGAGCATGTGGAGAGACGTTAGTTCATCTAGAACAAAGGGAACAGTGAGCAAGAGAAATTTTACTCTGGTTTCTCAGTCTGTTTCCTAGTGTTGGTTTGAAATTACTGCAGTTTTCACTGTAAAACAGAGTTGGAGCTAGTACTTCCCCATATATATGTAGGGAGTGGGGTTTGCAATTTAAAAGAAACTTTGTGTTCCTAACAAGGTAGGTGAAGGACGGCTTTCACACACAATTATCTCTCAGAACTGAGCATGTGGAGAGACGTTCGTTCATCTAGCACTAATGGAAATGGTTGCAGGAGAAACTTTTTCTCTGGTTTCTCAATATGTTTCCTAGTGCCGGTTTGAAGTTACTGGAGTTTTCACTGTAAAACAGAATTGGATTTCGTACCTCCCCTTATATAAGTATGGAGTGGAATTTGCAATTGAAAAGAAACATTGTGTTCCCAACAAGCTTGGTGAAGGACGGCTTTCACACCCAGTTTTCTCTCAGAACTGAGCATGTGGAGAGACGTTCGTTCATCTAGCACAAACGGAACAGTTTGCAGGAGAAATTTTACCCTGGTTTCTCAGTCTGTTTCCTAGTGCAGATTTGATGTTCCTGCAGATTTTACTGTAAACCTGATTTGGAGCTCGAACCTCCCCATATATATGTATGGATAGGAGTTTGCAAATGAAAAGAAACTTTGTGTTCCCAACAAGATAGGTGAAGGACGGCTTTCAAACACACTTATCTCTTAGAACTGAGCATGTGGAGAGACGATCGTTCATCTAGCACAAAGGGAACTGGTTGCAGGAGAAACTTTTACTCTGGTTTCTCAGTCTGTTTCCTAGTGCCGGTTTGAAGTTACTGCAGTTTTCTCTGTAAAACCGAGTTGGAGCTCGTACCTCCCCATCTATATGTATGGAGTGGAGTTTGCAACTGAAAATACACTTTGTGTTCCCCACAAGCTAGGTGAAGGACGGCTTACACACACACTTATCTCTCAGAACTGAGTATGTGTGAGACGTTCGTTCATCTAGCACAAAGAATACGGGTTGCAGGTGAAACTTTTACTCTGTTTCCTCAGTCTGTTTCCTAGTGCCGGTTTGAAGTTACTGCAGTTTTCAGTGTAAACCCGAGTTGGAGCTCGTACCTACCCTTATATATGTATGGAGTGGAGTTTGCAAGTGAAAAGAAACTTTGTGTTTCCAAAAAGCTAGATGAAGGACGGCTTTCACACACACTTATCTCTCAGAACTGAGCATGTGGAGAGATGATCATTCATCTAGCACAAATGGAACGGGTTGCAGGAGAAACTATTTCTCTGTTTTCTCAGTCTGTTTCCTAGTGCCGGTTTGAAGTTCCTGCAGTTTACACTGTAAAAAAGACTTGGAGCTCGTACCTACCCTTATATATGTATGGAGTGGCGTTTGCAAATGAAAAGAAACTTTGCGTTCCCAACAAGCTACGTGAAGACGGCTTTCACACACACTTATCTCTCAGAACTGTGCAATTGGAGAGACGTTCGTTCATCTAGCACAAAGGGAACGTGTTGCAGGAGAAAATTTTACTCTGGTTTCTCAGCCTTTTTCCTAGTGCCTTTTTGAATTTACTGCAGTTTTACTGTAAAACCGAGCTGGAGATCGTACTTCCCATATATATGTATGGAGTGGGGTTTGCAACTGAAAAGAAACTTTGAGTTCCCAACAAGATGGGTGAAGGACGGCTTTCACACACACTTATGTCTCTGAACTGAGCATGTGGAGAGACGTTCGTTCATCTAGCACAAAGGGAACGGGTTGCAGGAGAAACTTTTACTCTGGTTTCTAAGTGTGTTTCCTAGTGCTGGTTTGGAGTTCCTGCAGTTTTCACTGTAAAACCGAGTTGGGGCTCGTACCTCCCCATATATTTGTATGGAGTGGAGTTTGCAACTGAAAAGAAACTTTGTGTTCCCAACATGCTATGTGATGGACGGCTTTCACACACACTTATCTCTCTGAACTGAGCATGTGGAGAGACGTTCGTTCATATAGCATAAAGGGAACGGGTTGCAGGAGAAACATTTACTCCGGTTTCTCAGTCTGTTTCCTAGTGCCTGTTTGGAGTTCCTGCAGTTTTCACTGTAAAACGGGGTTGGAGCACGTACCTCCCCATATATATGTATGGAGTGGAGTTTTCAAGTGAAAAGAAACTTTATGTTCCCAACAAGCTAGGTGAAGGACGGCTTTCACACACACTTATCTCTCAGAACTGAGCATGTGGAGAGACGTTAGTTCATCTAGAACAAAGGGTACAGTTTGCAGGAGAGATTTTACTCTGGTTTCTCAGGCTGTTTCCTAGTGCAGGTATGAAGTTACTGCAGTATTCACTGTAAAACAGAGTTGGAGCTAGTACATCCCCATATATATGTATGGAGTGGAGTTTGCAATTTAAAAGAAACTTCGTGTTCCCAAAAAGGTAGGTGAAGGACGGCTTTCACACACACTTATCTCTCAGAACTGAGCATGTGGAGAGATGTTCGTTCATCTAGCAATAAGGGAACGGGTTGTAGGAGAAAATTTTACCCTGGTTTCTCAGTCTGTTTCCTAGTGTCTGTCTGAAGTTCCTGCAGTTTTTACTGTAAAACTGATTTGGTGCTCGTTCTTCCCCATATATTTGTATGGATTGGAGTGTGCAACTGAAAAGAAACTTTGTGTTCCCAACAAGCTAGGTGAAGGACGTCTTTCACACACAGTTATCTCTCAGAACTGAGCATGTGGAGAGACGTTCGTTCATCTAGCACAAACGGAACAGTTTGCAGGGGAAATTTTACCCTGGTTTCTCAGTCTGTTTCCTAGTGCAGGATGTTCCTGCAGATTTTACTGTAAAACCGATTTGGAGATCGAACCTCCACATATATATGTATGGATTGGAGTTTGCAACTGAAAAGAAACTTTGTGTTCCCAACAAGATATGTGAAGGACGGCTTTCACACACACTTATCTCTCAGAACTGAGCATGTGGAGAGACGTTAGTTCATCTAGCACAAACGGAACAGTTTGCAGGAGAAATTTTACTCTGGTTTCTCAGTCTGTTTCCTAGTGCAGGTTTGATGTTCCTGCAGATTTTACTGTAAAACCGATTTGGATATCGAACCTCCCCATATATATGTATGGATTGGAGTTTGCAACTGAAAAGAATCTTTGTGTTCCCAACAAGCTTGGTGAAGGACGGCTTTCACACACAGTTATCTCTCAGAACTGAGCATGTGGAGAGACGTTCGTTCATCTAGCACAAACGGAACAGTTTGCAGGAGAAATTTTACTCTGGTTTCTCAGTCTATTTCCTAGTGCCGGTTTGAAGTTACTGCAGTTTTCACTGTTAAACCTAGTTGGAGCTCGTACCTCCCCATATATATATATGGAGTGTAGTTTGCAAGTGAAAGGAAACTTTGTGTTCCCAAAAAGCTAGGTGAAGGACGGCTTTCAAACACACTTATCTCTTAGAACTGAGCATGTGGAGAGACGTTCGTTCATATAGCACAAAGGGAACGGGTTGCAGGAGAAACTTTATCTCTGGTTTCTCAGTCTGTTTCCTAGTGCCGGTTTGAAGTTACTGCAGTTTTCACTGTAAAACCGAGTTGGAGCTCGTACCTCCCCATATATATGTATGGAGTGGAGTTTGCAACTGAAAAGATACTTTGTGTTCCCAACAAGCTAGGTGAAGTACGGCTTACACACACACTTATCTCTCAGAACTAAGCATGTGGTGAGACGTTCGTTCATCTAGCACAAAGAATACGGTTTGCAGGAGAAACTTTACTGTGTTTTCTCAGTCTGTTTCCTAGTGCCGGTTTGAAGTTACTGCAGTTTTCACTCTAAACCCGAGTTGGAGCTCTTACCTCCCCATATATATGTATGGAGTGGAGTTTGCAAGTGAAAAGAAACTTTGTGTTCCCAACAAGCTAGATGAAGTACGGCTTTCACACACACTTATCTCTCAGAACTGAGCATGTGGAGAGATGTTCATTCATCCAGCACAAATGGAAAGGGTTGCAGGAGAAACTATTTCTCTGGTTTCTCAGTCTTTTTCCTAGTGCCGGTTTGAAGTTCGTGCAGTTTACACCGTAAAAAATTTTGGTGCTATTAACTGTACATATATATGTATGGAGTGGAGTTTGCAACTGAAAAGATACTTTGTGTTCCCAACAAGCTATGTGAAGGACGGCTTTCACACACACTTATCTCTCAGAACTGAGCATGTGGAGAGACGTTCATTCATCTAGCACAAAGGGAACGGGTTGTAGGGGAAACTTTTACTCTGGTTTCTCAGTGTGTTTCCTAATGCCGTTTTGAAGTTCCTGCAGTTTTCACTGTAAAACCGAGTTGGAGCTAGTACCTCCCCATATATATCTATGGAGTGGAGTTTGCAAGTGAAAAGAAACTTTGTGTTCCCAACAAGCTAGGTGAAGGACGGCTTTCACACACACTTATCTCTCAGAACTGAGCATGTGGAGAGACGTTCGTTCACTTAGCACAAAGGGAACGGGTTGCAGGAGAAACTTTTACTCTGGTTTCTAAGTGTGTTTCCTAGTGCCGGTTAGGAGTTCCTGCATTTTTCACTGTAAAACCGAGTTGGAGCTCGTACCTCCCCATATATTTGTATGGAGTGGAGTTTGCAAGTGAAAAGAAACTTTGTGTTCCCAACAAGCTAGGTGAAGGACGGCTTTCACACACACTTATCTCTCAGAACTGAGCATGTGGAGAGACGTTCGTTCATCTAGCACAAATGGATCTGGTTGCAGGAGAAACTTTTTCTCTGGTTTCTCAATGTGTGTCCTAGTGCCGGTTTGAAGTTACTGGAGTTTTCACTGTAAAACAGAATTGGATTTCGTACCTCCCCTTATATAAGTATGGAGTGGAATTTGCAATTGAAAAGAAACTTTGTGTTCCCAACAAGCTTGGTGAAGGACGGCTTTCACACCCAGTTATCTCTCAGAACTGAGCATGTGGAGAGACGTTCGTTCATCTAGCACAAAGGGAACGGGTTGCAGGAGAAATTTTACTCTGGTTTCTCAGTCTGTTTCCTAGTGCCGGTTTGAAGTTACTGCAGTTTTCACTGTAAAACCAAGTTGGAGATCGCACTTCCCCTATATATGTATGGAGTGGAGTTTGCAACTGAAAAGAAACTTTGTTTTCCCAACAAGCTTGGTGAAGGACGGCTTTCACACACACATCTCTCTGAACTTAGCATGTGGAGAGACTTTCGTTCATCTCGCACAAAGGGAACGGCTTGCAGGAGAAACTGTTACTCTGGTTTCTCAGTCTGTTTCCTAGTGCCGGTTTGGAGTTCCTGCAGTTTTCACTGTAAAACGGATTTGGAGCTCGTACCTTCCAATATATATGTATGGATGGGAGTTTGCAAGTGAAAAGAAACTTTATGTTCCCAACAAGGTAGGTGAAGGACGGCTTTCACACACACTTATCTCTCAGAACTGAGCATGTGGAGAGACGTTCGTTCATCTAGCTCAAAGGGAACGGGTTGCAGGAGAAACTTTTACTCTGGTTTCTCAGTCTGTTTCCTAGAGCCGGTTTGAAGTTCCTGCAGTTTTCACTGTAAAACCGAGTTGGAGCTCGTACCTCCCCATATATATGAAAGGAGTGGAGTATGCAAGTGAAAAGAAACTTTGTGTTCCCAACAAGATAGGTGAAGTACGGCTTTCACACACACTTATCTCTCAGAACTGAGCATGTGGAGAGACGTTCGTTCATCTAGCACAAAGGGAACGTGTTGCAGGGAAATTGTTACTCCGGTTTCTCAGTCTGTTTCCTAGTGCCGGTTTGAAGTTACTGCAGTTTTCACTGTAAAACCGAGTTCGAGCTGGTACATCGCCATATATATGTATGGAGTGGAGTTTGCAACTGAAAAGAAACTTTGTGTTCCCAACATGCTATATGATGGACGGCTTTCACACACACTTATCTCTCAGAACTGAGCATGTGGGGAGACGTTCGTTCATATAGCATAAATGGAACGGGTTGCAGGAGAAACATTTACTCCGGTTTCTCAGTCTTTTTCCTAGTGCCTTTTTGGAGTTCCTGCAGTTTTCACTGTAAAACGGTTTTGGAGCACGTACCTCCCCATATATATGTATGGAGTGGAGTTTTCAAGTGAAAAGAAACTTTATGTTCCCAACAAGCTAGGTGAAGGACCGCTTTCACACACACTGATCTCTCAGAACTGAGCATGTGGAGAGACGTTCGTTCATCTAGCACAAAGGGAACGGGTTGCAGGGGAAATTTTTCTCTGGATTCTCAGTCTGTTCCCTAGTGCCAGTTTGAAGTTCCTGCAGTTTTCACTGTGGAACCGAATTGGGGTTCGTACCTCCCCATATAAATGCATGGAGTGGAATTTGCAAGTGAAAAGAATCTTTGTGTTCCCAACAAGCTTGGTGAAGGACGGCTTTCACACACAGTTATCTCTCAGAACTGAGCATGTGGAGAGATGATCATTCATCTAGCACAAACGGAACACTTTGCAGGAGAAATTTTACCCTGGTTTCTCAGTCTGTTTCCTAGTGCAGATTTGATGTTCCTGCAGATTTTACTGTAAAACAAATTTGGAGCTCGAACCTCCCCATATATATGTATGGATTGGAGTTTGCAACTGAAAAGAAACTTTGTGTTCCCAACAAGCTTGGTGAAGTACGGATTACACACACACTTGTCTCTCAGAACTGAGCATGTGGAGAGACGTTCGTTGATCTAGCACAAAGGGAACGTGTTGCAGGAGAAACTTTTACTCTGGTTTCTCAGTCTGTTTCCTAGTGCCGGTTTGAAGTTACTGCAGTTTTCACTGTAAAACCGAGTTGGAGCTAGTACCTCCCCTTATATATGTATGGAGTGGAGTTTGCAAGTGAAAAGAAACTTTGTGTTCCCAACAAGCTAGGTTAAAGACGGCTTACACACCCACTTATCTCTCAGAACTGAGCATGTGGTGAGACGTTCGTTCATCAAGCACAAAGAATACGGTTTGCAGGAGAAACTTTTACTCTGTTTTCTCAGTCTGTTTCCTAGTACCGGTTTGAAGTTACTGCAGTTTTCACTCTAAACCCGAGTTGGAGCTCATACCTCCCCATATATATGTATGGAGTGGAGTTTGCAAGTGAAAAGAAACTTTGTGTTCCCAACAAGCTAGGTGAAGACGGCTTTCACACACACTTATCTCTCAGAACTGAGCATGTGGAGAGACGTTCGTTCATCTAGCACAAAGGGAACGGGTTGCAGGAAAAACTTTTACTCTGGTTTCTCAGCCTTTTTCCTAGTGCCTTTTTGAATTTATTGCAGTTTTCACTGTAAAACCGAGCTGGAGATCGTACTTCCCATATATATGTATGGAGTGGAGTTTGCAACTGAAAAGAAACTTTGAGTTACCACCAAGATGGGTGAAGGACGGCTTTCACACACACTTATGCTTCTGAACTGAGCATGTGGAGAGATGTTCGTTCATCTAGCACAAAAGGAAAGGTTTTCAGGGGAAATTTTTTCTCTGGATTCTCAGTCTGTTCCCTAGTGCCGGATTGAAGTTCCTGCAGTTTTCACTGTAAAACCTAGTTGGAGCTCGTACCTCCCCATAAATATATATGGAGTGTAGTTTGCAAGTGAAAAGAAACTTTGTGTCCCCAAAAAGCTAGATGAAGGACGGCTTTCAAACACACTTATCTCTTAGAACTGAGCATGTGGAGAGACGTTCGTTCATCTAGCACAAATGGAACGCGTTGCAGGAGAAACTATTACTATGGTTTCTCAGTCTGTTTCCTAGTGCCGGTTTGAAGTTACTGAAGTTTTCACTGTAAAACCTAGTTGGAGCTCGTACCTCCCCATATGTATCTATGGAGTGGAGTTTGCAAGTGAAAAGAAACTTTGTGTTCCCAACAAGCTTGGTTAAGGACGGCTTTCACACACATTTATCTCTCAGAACTGAGCATGTGGAGAGACGTTAGTTCATCTAGAACAAAGGGAACAGTGTGCAAGAGGAATTTTACTCTGGTTTCTCAGTCTGTTTCCTAGTGTTGGTTTGAAATTACTGCAGATTTCACTGTAAAAGAGAGTTGGAGCTAGTACTTCCCCATATATATGTATGGAGTGGGGTTTGCAATTTAAAAGAAACTTTGTGTTCCTAACAAGGTAGGTGAAGGACGGCTTTCACACACACTTATCTCTCAGAACTGAGCATGTGGAGAGACGTTCGTTCATCTAGCACTAATGGAACTGGTTGCAGGAGAAACTTTTCTCTGGTTTCTCAATATGTTTCCTAGTGCCGGTTTGAAGTTACTGGAGTTTTCACTGTAAAACAGAATTGGATTTCGTACCTCCCCTTATATAAGTATGGAGTGGAATTTGCAATTGAATAGAAACTTTGTGTTCCCAACAAGCTTGGTGAAGGACGGCTTTCACACCCAGTTTTCTCTCAGAACTGAGCATGTGGAGAGACGTTCGTTCATCTAGCACAAACGGAACAGTTTGCAGGAGAAATTTTACCCTGGTTTCTCAGTCTGTTTCCTAGTGCAGGTTTAATGTTCCTGCAGATTTTACTCTAAACCCGATTTGGAGCTCGAACCTCCCCATATATATGTATGGATAGGAGTTTGCAAATGAAAAGAAACTTTGTGTTCCCAACAAGATAGGTGAAGGACGGCTTTCACACACACTTATCTCTCAGAACTGAGCATGTGGAGAGACGTTCGTTCATCTAGCACAAAGGGAACGGGTTGCAGGAGAAACTTTTACTCTGGTCTCTCAGTCTGTTTCCTAGTGCCGGTATGGAGTTCCTGCAGTTTTCACTGTAAAACCGAGTTGGAGCTCGTACCTCCCCATATATAAGTATGGAGTGGAACTTGCAATTGAAAAGAAATTTTGTGTTTCCAACAAGCTTGGTTAAGGACGGCTTTCACACACATTTATCTCTCAGAACTGAGCATGTGGAGAGACGTTAGTTCATCTAGAACAAAGGGAACAGTTTGCAGGGGAAATTTTACTCTGGTTTCTCAATCTGTTTCCTAGTGTTGGTTTGAAATTACTGCAGTTTTCACTGTAAAACAGAGTTGGAGCTAGTACCTCCCCATATATATGTATGGAGTGGGGTTTGCAATTTAAAAGAAACTTTGTGTTCCCAACAAGTTAGGTGAAGGACGGCTTTCACACACACTTATCTCTCAGAACTTAGCATTTGGAGAGATGTTCTTTCATCTAGCACAAAGGGAACGGGTTGTAGGAGAAACTTTTACCCTAGTTTCTCAGTCTGTTTACTAGTGTCGTTCTGAAGTTCCTGCAGTTTTTACTGTAAAACTGATTTGGTGCTCGTACTTCCCCATATATTTGTATGGATTGGAGTGTGCAACTGAAAAGAAACTTTGTGTTCCCAACCATCTAGGTGAAGGACGGCTTCACACACACTTATCTCTCAGAACTGAGCATGTGGAGAGACATTCGTTCATGTAGCACAAATGGAACGGGTTGCAGGAGAAACTTTTACTCTGGTTTCTCAGTGTGATTCCTTGTGCTGGTTTGAAGTTCCTGCAGTTTACACTGTAAAATGGACTTGGATCTCGTAACTCCCCATATATATGTATGGAGTGGAGTTTGCAAATGAAAAGAAATTTTGTGTTCCCAACAAGCTAGGTGAAGGACGGCTTTCACACACACTTATCTCTCAGAACTGAGCATGTGGAGAGACGTTCGTTCATCTAGCACAAACGGAACGGGTTGCAGGAGAAACTTTTACTCTATTTTCTCAGTCTGTTTCCTAGTACCGGTTTGAAGTTCCTGCAGTTTTCACTGTAAAACCGAATTGGTGTTCGTACCTAACCATATATATGTATGGAGTGAAATTTGCATGTGAAAAGAATCTTTGTGTTCCCAACAAGCTTGGTGAAGGACGGCTTTCACACACAGTTATCTCTCAGAACTGAGCATGTGGAGAGACGTTCGTTCATCTAGCACAAACGGACCAGTTTGCAGGAGAAATTTTACCCTGGTTTCTCAGTCTGTTTCCTAGTGCAGGTTTGATGTTCCTGCAGATTGTACTGTAAAACCGATTTGGAGCTCGAACCTACCCATATATATGTATGGATAGGAGTTTTCAACTGAAAAGAAACTTTGTGTTCCCAACAAGATAGGTGAAGGACGGCTTTCACACACATTTATCTCTCAGAACTTAGCATTTGGAGAGACGTTCTTTCATCTAGCAAAAAGGGAACGGTTTGTATGAGAAACCTTTACCCTGGTTTCTCAGTCTGTTTCCTAGTGTCGTTCTGAAGTTCCTGCAGTTTTTACTGTAATACTGATTTGGTGCTCGTACTTCCCCATATATTTGTATGGATTGGAGTGTGCAACTGAAAAGAAACTTTGTGTTCCCAACCATCTAGGTGAAGGACGGCTTCACACAGACTTATCTCTCAGAACTGAGCATGTGGAGAGACATTCGTTCATCTAGCACAAATGGAACGGGTTGCAGATGAAATTTTTACTCTGGTTTCTCAGTATGATTCCTAGTGACGCTTTGAAGTTCCTGAAGTTTACACTGTAAAATGGATTTGGAGCTCGTAACTCCCCATATATATGTATGGAGTGGAGTTTACAAATGAAAAGAAACTTTGTGTTCCCAACAAGCTAGGTGAAGACGGCTTTCACACACACTTATCTCTCAGAACTGAGCATGTGGAGAGACGTTCGTTCATCTAGCACAAACGGAACGGGTTGCAGGAGAAACTTTTACTCTAGTTTCTCAGTCTGTTTCCTAGTGCCGGTTTGAAGTTACTGCAGTTTTCACTGTAAAACCGAGTTGGAAATCGTAACTCCCGATATATATGTATGGAGTGGAGTTTGCAACTGAAAAGAAACTTTGTGTTCCCAACAAGATAGGTGAAGGACGGCTTTCACACACACTTATCCCTCAGAACTGAGTATGTGGAGAGATGTTCGTTCATCTAGCACAAAGGGAAAAGTTTTCAGGGGAAATTTTTTCTCTGGATATTCAGTCTGTTCCCTAGTGCCGCTTTGAAGTTCCTGCAGTTTTCACTGTAAAACCTAGTTGGAGCTCGTACCTCCCCATAAATATGTATGGAGTGTAGTTTGCAAGTGAAAAGAAACTTTGTGTTCCCAAAAAGCTAGGTGAAGGACGGCTTTCAAACACACTTATCTCTTAGAACTGAGCATGTGGAGAGACGTTCGTTTATCTAGCACAAATGGAACGGGTTGCAGGAGAAACTATTACTATGGTTTCTCAGTCTGTTTCCTAGTGCCGGTTTGAAGTTACTGAAGTTTTCACTGTAAAACCTAGTTGGAGCTCGTACCTCCCCATATGTATCTATGGAGTGGAGTTTGCAAGTGAAAAGAAACTTTGTGTTCCCAACAAGCTTGGTTAAGGACGGCTTTCACACACATTTATCTCTCAGAACTGAGCATGTGGAGAGACGTTAGTTCATCTAGAACAAAGGGAACAGTGTGCAAGGGAAATTTTACTCTGGTTTCTCAGTCTGTTTCCTAGTGTTGGTTTGAAATTACTGCAGTTTTCACTGTAAAACAGAGTTGGAGCTAGTACTTCCCCATATATATGTAGGGAGTGGGGTTTGCAATTTAAAAGAAACTTTGTGTTCCTAACAAGGTAGGTGAAGGACGGCTTTCACACACAATTATCTCTCAGAACTGAGCATGTGGAGAGACGTTCGTTCATCTAGCACTAATGGAACTGGTTGCAGGAGAAACTTTTTCTCTGGTTTCTCAATATGTTTCCTAGTGCCGGTTTGAAGTTACTGGAGTTTTCACTGTAAAACAGAATTGGATTTCGTACCTCCCCTTATATAAGTATGGAGTGGAATTTGCAATTGAAAAGAAACATTGTGTTCCCAACAAGCTTGGTGAAGGACGGCTTTCACACCCAGTTTTCTCTCAGAACTGAGCATGTGGAGAGACGTTCGTTCATCTAGCACAAACGGAACAGTTTGCAGGAGAAATTTTACCCTGGTTTCTCAGTCTGTTTCCTAGTGCAGATTTGATGTTCCTGCAGATTTTACTGTAAACCAGATTTGGAGCTCGAACCTCCCCATATATATGTATGGATAGGAGTTTGCAAATGAAAAGAAACTTTGTGTTCCCAACAAGATAGGTGAAGGACGGCTTTCAAACACACTTATCTCTTAGAACTGAGCATGTGGAGAGACGATCGTTCATCTAGCACAAAGGGAACGGGTTGCAGGAGAAACTTTTACTCTGGTTTCTCAGTCTGTTTCCTAGTGCCGGTTTGAAGTTACTGCAGTTTTCTCTGTAAAACCGAGTTGGAGCTCGTACCTCCCCATCTATATGTATGGAGTGGAGTTTGCAACTGAAAATACACTTTGTGTTCCCCACAAGCTAGGTGAAGGACGGCTTACACACACACTTATCTCTCAGAACTGAGTATGTGTGAGACGTTCGTTCATCTAGCACAAAGAATACGGGTTGCAGGAGAAACTTTTACTTTGTTTCCTCAGTCTGTTTCCTAGTGCCGGTTTGAAGTTACTGCAGTTTTCAGTGTAAACCCGAGTTGGAGCTCGTACCTACCCTTATATATGTATGGAGTGGAGTTTGCAAGTGAAAAGAAACTTTGTGTTTCCAAAAAGCTAGATGAAGGACGGCTTTCACACACACTTATCTCTCAGAACTGAGCATGTGGAGAGATGATCATTCATCTAGCACAAATGGAACGGGTTGCAGGAGAAACTATTTCTCTGTTTTCTCAGTCTGTTTCCTAGTGCCGGTTTGAAGTTCCTGCAGTTTACACTGTAAAAAAGACTTGGAGCTCGTACCTACCCATATATATGTATGGAGTGGCGTTTGCAAATGAAAAGAAACTTTGCGTTCCCAACAAGCTAGGTGAAGACGGCTTTCACACACACTTATCTCTCAGAACTGTGCAATTGGAGAGACGTTCGTTCATCTAGCACAAAGGGAACGGGTTGCAGGAGAAAATTTTACTCTGGTTTCTCAGCATTTTTCCTAGTGCCTTTTTGAATTTACTGCAGTTTTACTCTAAAACCGAGCTGGAGATCGTACTTCCCATATATATGTATGGAGTGGGGTTTGCAACTGAAAAGAAACTTTGAGTTCCCAACAAGATGGGTGAAGGACGGCTTTCACACACACTTATGTCTCTGAACTGAGCATGTGGAGAGACGTTCGTTCATCTAGCACAAAGGGAACGGGTTGCAGGAGAAACTTTTACTCTGGTTTCTAAGTGTGTTTCCTAGTGCCGGTTTGGAGTTCCTGCAGTTTTCACTGTAAAACCGAGTTGGGGCTCGTACCTCCCCATATATTTGTATGGAGTGGAGTTTGCAACTGAAAAGAAACTTTGTGTTCCCAACATGCTATGTGATGGACGGCTTTCACACACACTTATCTCTCTGAACTGAGCATGTGGAGAGACGTTCGTTCATATAGCATAAAGGGAACGGGTTGCAGGAGAAACATTTACTCCGGTTTCTCAGTCTGTTTCCTAGTGCCTGTTTGGAGTTCCTGCAGTTTTCACTGTAAAACGGAGTTGGAGCACGTACCTCCCCATATATATGTATGGAGTGGAGTTTTCAAGTGAAAAGAAACTTTATGTTCCCAACAAGCTAGGTGAAGGACGGCTTTCACACACACTTATCTCTCAGAACTGAGCATGTGGAGAGACGTTAGTTCATCTAGAACAAAGGGTACAGTTTGCAGGAGAGATTTTACTCTGGTTTCTCAGGCTGTTTCCTAGTGCAGGTATGAAGTTACTGCAGTATTCACTGTAAAACAGAGTTGGAGCTAGTACATCCCCATATATATGTATGGAGTGGAGTTTGCAATTTAAAAGAAACTTCGTGTTCCCAAAAAGGTAGGTGAAGGACGGCTTTCACACACACTTATCTCTCAGAACTGAGCATGTGGAGAGATGTTCGTTCATCTAGCAATAAGGGAACGGGTTGTAGGAGAAAATTTTACCCTGGTTTCTCAGTCTGTTTCCTAGTGTCTGTCTGAAGTTCCTGCAGTTTTTACTGTAAAACTGATTTGGTGCTCATTCTTCCCCATATATTTGTATGGATTGGAGTGTGCAACTGAAAAGAAACTTTGTGTTCCCAACAAGCTAGGTGAAGGACGTCTTTCACACACAGTTATCTCTCAGAACTGAGCATGTGGAGAGACGTTCGTTCATCTAGCACAAACGGAACAGTTTGCAGGAGAAATTTTACCCTGGTTTCTCAGTCTGTTTCCTAGTGCAGGATGTTCCTGCAGATTTTACTGTAAAACCGATTTGGAGATCGAACCTCCACATATATATGTATGGATTGGAGTTTGCAACTGAAAAGAAACTTTGTGTTCCCAACAAGATATGTGAAGGACGGCTTTCACACACACTTATCTCTCAGAACTGAGCATGTGGAGAGACGTTAGTTCATCTAGCACAAACGGAACAGTTTGCAGGAGAAATTTTACTCTGGTTTCTCAGTCTGTTTCCTAGTGCAGGTTTGATGTTCCTGCAGATTTTACTGTAAAACCGATTTGGATATCGAACCTCCCCATATATATGTATGGATTGGAGTTTGCAACTGAAAAGAATCTTTGTGTTCCCAACAAGCTTGGTGAAGGACGGCTTTCACACACAGTTATCTCTCAGAACTGAGCATGTGGAGAGACGTTCGTTCATCTAGCACAAACGGAACAGTTTGCAGGAGAAATTTTACTCTGGTTTCTCAGTCTATTTCCTAGTGCCGGTTTGAAGTTACTGCAGTTTTCACTGTTAAACCTAGTTGGAGCTCGTACCTCCCCACATATATATATGGAGTGTAGTTTGCAAGTGAAAGGAAACTTTGTGTTCCCAAAAAGCTAGGTGAAGGACGGCTTTCAAACACACTTATCTCTTAGAACTGAGCATGTGGAGAGACGTTCGTTCATATAGCACAAAGGGAACGGGTTGCAGGAGAAACTTTATCTCTGGTTTCTCAGTCTGTTTCCTAGTGCCGGTTTGAAGTTACTGCAGTTTTCACTGTAAAACCGAGTTGGAGCTCGTACCTCCCCATATATATGTATGGAGTGGAGTTTGCAACTGAAAAGATACTTTGTGTTCCCAACAAGCTAGGTGAAGTACGGCTTACACACACACTTATCTCTCAGAACTAAGCATGTGGTGAGACGTTCGTTCATCTAGCACAAAGAATACGGTTTGCAGGAGAAACTTTACTGTGTTTTCTCAGTCTGTTTCCTAGTGCCGGTTTGAAGTTACTGCAGTTTTCACTCTAAACCCGAGTTGGAGCTCTTACCTCCCCATATATATGTATGGAGTGGAGTTTGCAAGTGAAAAGAAACTTTGTGTTCCCAACAAGCTAGATGAAGTACGGCTTTCACACACACTTATCTCTCAGAACTGAGCATGTGGAGAGATGTTCATTCATCCAGCACAAATGGAAAGGGTTGCAGGAGAAACTATTTCTCTGGTTTCTCAGTCTTTTTCCTAGTGCCGGTTTGAAGTTCGTGCAGTTTACACCGTAAAAAATTTTGGTGCTATTAACTGTACATATATATGTATGGAGTGGAGTTTGCAACTGAAAAGATACTTTGTGTTCCCAACAAGCTATGTGAAGGACGGCTTTCACACACACTTATCTCTCAGAACTGAGCATGTGGAGAGACGTTCATTCATCTAGCACAAAGGGAACGGGTTGTAGGGGAAACTTTTACTCTGGTTTCTCAGTGTGTTTCCTAATGCCGTTTTGAAGTTCCTGCAGTTTTCACTGTAAAACCGAGTTGGAGCTAGTACCTCCCCATATATATCTATGGAGTGGAGTTTGCAAGTGAAAAGAAACTTTGTGTTCCCAACAAGCTAGGTGAAGGACGGCTTTCACACACACTTATCTCTCAGAACTGAGCATGTGGAGAGACGTTCGTTCACTTAGCACAAAGGGAACGGGTTGCAGGAGAAACTTTTACTCTGGTTTCTAAGTGTGTTTCCTAGTGCCGGTTTGGAGTTCCTGCATTTTTCACTGTAAAACCGAGTTGGAGCTCGTACCTCCCCATATATTTGTATGGAGTGGAGTTTGCAAGTGAAAAGAAACTTTGTGTTCCCAACAAGCTAGGTGAAGGACGGCTTTCACACACACTTATCTCTCAGAACTGAGCATGTGGAGAGACGTTCGTTCATCTAGCACAAATGGATCTGGTTGCAGGAGAAACTTTTTCTCTGGTTTCTCAATGTGTGTCCTAGTGCCGGTTTGAAGTTACTGGAGTTTTCACTGTAAAACAGAATTGGATTTCGTACCTCCCCTTATATAAGTATGGAGTGGAATTTGCAATTGAAAAGAAACTTTGTGTTCCCAACAAGCTTGGTGAAGGACGGCTTTCACACCCAGTTATCTCTCAGAACTGAGCATGTGGAGAGACGTTCGTTCATCTAGCACAAAGGGAACGGGTTGCAGGAGAAATTTTACTCTGGTTTCTCAGTCTGTTTCCTAGTGCCGGTTTGAAGTTACTGCAGTTTTCACTGTAAAACCAAGTTGGAGATCGCACTTCCCATATATATGTATGGAGTGGAGTTTGCAACTGAAAAGAAACTTTGTTTTCCCAACAAGCTTGGTGAAGGACGGCTTTCACACACACATCTCTCTGAACTTAGCATGTGGAGAGACTTTCGTTCATCTCGCACAAAGGGAACGGCTTGCAGGAGAAACTGTTACTCTGGTTTCTCAGTCTGTTTCCTAGTGCCGGTTTGGAGTTCCTGCAGTTTTCACTGTAAAACGGATTTGGAGCTCGTACCTTCCAATATATATGTATGGATGGGAGTTTGCAAGTGAAAAGAAACTTTATGTTCCCAACAAGGTAGGTGAAGGACGGCTTTCACACACACTTATCTCTCAGAACTGAGCATGTGGAGAGACGTTCGTTCATCTAGCACAAAGGGAACGGGTTGCAGGAGAAACTTTTACTCTGGTTTCTCAGTCTGTTTCCTAGAGCCGGTTTGAAGTTCCTGCAGTTTTCACTGTAAAACCGAGTTGGAGCTCGTACCTCCCCATATATATGAAAGGAGTGGAGTATGCAAGTGAAAAGAAACTTTGTGTTCCCAACAAGATAGGTGAAGTACGGCTTTCACACACACTTATCTGTCAGAACTGAGCATGTGGAGAGACGTTCGTTCATCTAGCACAAAGGGAACGTGTTGCAGGGAAATTGTTACTCCGGTTTCTCAGTCTGTTTCCTAGTGCCGGTTTGAAGTTACTGCAGTTTTCACTGTAAAACCGAGTTCGAGCTCGTACATCGCCATATATATGTATGGAGTGGAGTTTGCAACTGAAAAGAAACTTTGTGTTCCCAACATGCTATATGATGGACGGCTTTCACACACACTTATCTCTCAGAACTGAGCATGTGGGGAGACGTTCGTTCATATAGCATAAATGAAACGGGTTGCAGGAGAAACATTTACTCCGGTTTCTCAGTCTTTTTCCTAGTGCCTTTTTGGAGTTCCTGCAGTTTTCACTGTAAAACGGTTTTGGAGCACGTACCTCCCCATATATATGTATGGAGTGGAGTTTTCAAGTGAAAAGAAACTTTATGTTCCCAACAAGCTAGGTGAAGGACCGCTTTCACACACACTGATCTCTCAGAACTGAGCATGTGGAGAGACGTTCGTTCATCTAGCACAAAGGGAACGGGTTGCAGGGGAAATTTTTCTCTGGATTCTCAGTCTGTTCCCTAGTGCCAGTTTGAAGTTCCTGCAGTTTTCACTGTGGAACCGAATTGGGGTTCGTACCTCCCCATATAAATGCATGGAGTGGAATTTGCAAGTGAAAAGAATCTTTGTGTTCCCAACAAGCTTGGTGAAGGACGGCTTTCACACACAGTTATCTTTCAGAACTGAGCATGTGGAGAGATGATCATTCATCTAGCACAAACGGAACACTTTGCAGGAGAAATTTTACCCTGGTTTCTCAGTCTGTTTCCTAGTGCAGATTTGATGTTCCTGCAGATTTTACTGTAAAACAAATTTGGAGCTCGAACCTCCCCATATATATGTATGGATTGGAGTTTGCAACTGAAAAGAAACTTTGTGTTCCCAACAAGCTTGGTGAAGTACGGATTACACACACACTTGTCTCTCAGAACTGAGCATGTGGAGAGACGTTCGTTGATCTAGCACAAAGGGAAAGTGTTGCAGGAGAAACTTTTACTCTGGTTTCTCAGTCTGTTTCCTAGTGCCGGTTTGAAGTTACTGCAGTTTTCACTGTAAAACCGAGTTGGAGCTAGTACCTCCCCATATATATGTATGGAGTGGAGTTTGAAACTGAAAAGAAACTTTGTGTTCCCAACAAGCTAGGTTAAAGACGGCTTACACACACACTTATCTCTCAGAACTGAGCATGTGGTGAGACGTTCGTTCATCATGCACAAAGAATACGGTTTGCAGGAGAAACTTTTACTCTGTTTTCTCAGTCTGTTTCCTAGTACCGGTTTGAAGTTACTGCAGTTTTCACTCTAAACCCGAGTTGGAGCTCATACCTCCCCATATATATGTATGGAGTGGAGTTTGCAAGTGAAAAGAAACTTTGTGTTCCCAACAAGCTAGGTGAAGACGGCTTTCACACACACTTATCTCTCAGAACTGAGCATGTGGAGAGACGTTCGTTCATCTAGCACAAAGGGAACGGGTTGCAGGAAAAACTTTTACTCTGGTTTCTCAGCCTTTTTCCTAGTGCCTTTTTGAATTTATTGCAGTTTTCACTGTAAAACCGAGCTGGAGATCGTACTTCCCATATATATGTATGGAGTGGAGTTTGCAACTGAAAAGAAACTTTGAGTTACCACCAAGATGGGTGAAGGACGGCTTTCACACACACTTATGCTTCTGAACTGAGCATGTGGAGAGATGTTCGTTCATGTAGCACAAAAGGAAAGGTTTTCAGGGGAAATTTTTTCTCTGGATTCTCAGTCTGTTCCCTAGTGCCGGATTGAAGTTCCTGCAGTTTTCACTGTAAAACCTAGTTGGAGCTCGTACCTCCCCATAAATATATATGGAGTGTAGTTTGCAAGTGAAAAGAAACTTTGTGTCCCCAAAAAGCTAGATGAAGGACGGCTTTCAAACACACTTATCTCTTAGAACTGAGCATGTGGAGAGACGTTCGTTCATCTAGCACAAATGGAACGCGTTGCAGGAGAAACTATTACTATGGTTTCTCAGTCTGTTTCCTAGTGCCGGTTTGAAGTTACTGAAGTTTTCACTGTAAAACCTAGTTGGAGCTCGTACCTCCCCATATGTATCTATGGAGTGGAGTTTGCAAGTGAAAAGAAACTTTGTGTTCCCAACAAGCTTGGTTAAGGACGGCTTTCACACACATTTATCTCTCAGAACTGAGCATGTGGACAGACGTTAGTTCATCTAGAACAAAGGGAACAGTGTGCAAGAGAAATTTTACTCTGGTTTCTCAGTCTGTTTCCTAGTGTTGGTTTGAAATTACTGCAGATTTCACTGTAAAACAGAGTTGGAGCTAGTACTTCCCCATATATATGTATGGAGTGGGGTTTGCAATTTAAAAGAAACTTTGTGTTCCTAACAAGGTAGGTGAAGGACGGCTTTCACACACACTTATCTCTCAGAACTGAGCATGTGGAGAGACGTTCGTTCATCTAGCACTAATGGAACTGGTTGCAGGAGAAACTTTTCTCTGGTTTCTCAATATGTTTCCTAGTGCCGGTTTGAAGTTACTGGAGTTTTCACTGTAAAACAGAATTGGATTTCGTACCTCCCCTTATATAAGTATGGAGTGGAATTTGCAATTGAATAGAAACTTTGTGTTCCCAACAAGCTTGGTGAAGGACGGCTTTCACACCCAGTTTTCTCTCAGAACTGAGCATGTGGAGAGACGTTCGTTCATCTAGCACAAACGGAACAGTTTGCAGGAGAAATTTTACCCTGGTTTCTCAGTCTGTTTCCTAGTGCAGATTTGATATTCCTGCAGATTTTACTGTAAACCTGATTTGGAGCTCGAACCTCCCCATATATATGTATGGATAGGAGTTTGCAAATGAAAAGAAACTTTGTGTTCCCAACAAGATAGGTGAAGGACGGCTTTCAAACACATTTATCTCTTAGAACTGAGCATGTGGAGAGACGTTCATTCATCTAGCACAAAGGGAACGGGTTGCAGGAGAAACTTTTACTCTGGTTTCTCAGTCTGTTTCCTAGAGCCGTTTTGAAGTTACTGCAGTTTTCACTGTAAAACCGAGTTGGAGCTCGTACCTCCCATATATATAAATGGAGTGGAGTATGCAAGTGAAAAGAAACTTTGTGTTCCCAACAAGCTTGGTGAAGTACGGATTACACACACACTTGTCTCTCAGAACTGAGCATGTGGAGAGACGTTCGTTCATCTAGCACAAAGGGAACGTGTTGCAGGAGAAACTTTAACTCTGGTTTCTCAGTCTGTTTCCTAGTGCCGGTTTGAAGTTACTGCAGTTTTCACTGTAAAACCGAGTTGTAGCTCGTACCTCCCCATCTATATGTATGGAGTGGAGTTTGCAACTGAAAATACACTTTGTGTTCCCCACAAGCTAGGTGAAGGACGGCTTACACACACACTTATCTCTCAGAACTGAGCATGTGGTGAGACGTTCGTTCATCTAGCACAAAGAATACGGGTTGCAGGAGAAACTTTTACTCTGTTTCCTCACTCTGTTTTCTAGTGCCGGTTTGAAGTTACTGAAGTTTTCAGTATTAAACCGAGTTGGAGCTCGTACCTCCCCATATATATGTATGGAATGGAGTTTGCAAGTGAAAGGAAACTCTGTGTTCCCAACAAGATAGTTGAAGGACGGCTTTCATACACACTTATATCTCAGAACTGAGCATGTGGAGAGACGTTCGTTCATCTAGCACAAAGGGAACGGGTTGCAGGTGAAACTTTTACTCTGGTTTCTAAGTGTGTTTCCTAGTGCCGGTTTGGAGTTCCTGCAGTTTTCACTGTAAAACCGAGTTGGGGCTCGTACCTCCCCATATATTTGTATGGAGTGGAGTTTGCAACTGAAAAGAAACTTTGTGTTCCCAACATGCTATGTGATGGACGGCTTTCACACACACTTATCTCTCAGAACTGAGCATGTGGAGAGACGTTCGTTCATATAGCATAAAGGGAACGGGTTGCAGGAGAAACATTTACTCCGGTTTCTCAGTCTGTTTCCTAGTGCCTGTTTGGAGTTCCTGCAGTTTTCACTGTAAAACGGAGTTGGAGCACGTACCTCCCCATATATATGTATGGAGTGGAGTTTTCAAGTGAAAAGAAACTTTATGTTCCCAACAAGCTAGGTGAAGGACGGCTTTCACACACACTTATCTCTCAGAACTGAGCATGTGGAGAGACGTTAGTTCATCTAGAACAAAGGGTACAGTTTGCAGGAGAAATTTTACTCTGGTTTCTCAGGCTGTTTCCTAGTGCAGGTTTGATATTTCTGCAGTATTCACTGTAAAACAGAGTTGGAGCTAGTACCTCCCCATATATATGTATGGAGTGGAGTTTGCAATTTAAAAGAAACTTCGTGTTCCCAACAAGGTAGGTGAAGGACGGCTTTCACACACACTTTTCTCTCAGAACTTAGCATTTGGAGAAATGATAATTCATCTAGCAATAAGGGAACGGGTTGTAGGAGAAACTTTTACCCTGGTTTCTCAGTCTGTTTCCTAGTGTCGGTCTGAAGTTCCTGCAGTTTTTACTGTAAAACTGATTTGGTGCTCGTTCTTCCCCATATATTTGTATGGATTGGAGTGTGCAACTGAAAAGAAACTTTGTGTTCCCAACAAGCTAGGTGAAGGACGGCTTTTACACACAGTTATCTCTCAGAACTGAGCATGTGGAGAGACGTTCGTTCATCTACCACAAACGGAACAGTTTGCAGGAGAAATTTTACCCTGGTTTCTCAGTCTGTTTCCTAGTGCAGGATGTTCCTGCAGATTTTACTGTAAAACCGATTTGGAGATCGAACCTCCCCATATATATGTATGGATTGGAGTTTGCAACTGAAAAGAAACTTTGTGTTCCCAACAAGATATGTGAAGGACGGCTTTCACACACACATATCTCTCAGAACTGAGCATGTGGAGAGACGTTAGTTCATCTAGCACAAACGGAACAGTTTGCAGGAGAAATTTTACTCTGGTTTCTCAGTCTGTTTCCTAGTGCCGGTTTGATGTTCCTGCAGATTTTACTGTAAAACCGATTTGGATATCGAACCTCCCCATATATATGTATGGATTGGAGTTTGCAACTGAAAAGAATCTTTGTGTTCCCAACAAGCTTGGTGAAGGACGGCTTTCACACACAGTTATCTCTCAGAACTGAGCATGTGGAGAGACGTTCGTTCATCTAGCACAAACGGAACAGGTTGCAGGAGAAACTTTTACTCTGATTTCTCAGTCTATTTCCTAGTGCCGGTTTGAAGTTACTGCAGTTTTCACTGTTAAACCTAGTTGGAGCTCGTACCTCCCCACATATATATATGGAGTGTAGTTTGCAAGTGAAAGGAAACTTTGTGTTCCCAAAAAGCTAGGTGAAGGACGGCTTTCAAACACACTTATCTCTTAGAACTGAGCATGTGGAGAGACGTTCGTTCATATAGCACAAAGGGAACGGGTTGCAGGAGAAACTTTAACTCTGGTTTTTCAGTCTGTTTCCTAGTGCCGGTTTGAAGTTACTGCAGTTTTCACTGTAAAACCGAGTTGGAGCTCGTACCTCCCCATATATATGTATGGAGTGGAGTTTGCAACTGAAAAGATACTTTGTGTTCCCAACAAGCTAGGTGAAGTACGGCTTACACACACACTTATCTCTCAGAACTAAGCATGTGGTGAGACGTTCGTTCATCTAGCACAAAGAATACGGTTTGCAGGAGAAACTTTACTGTGTTTTCTCAGTCTGTTTCCTAGTGCCGGTTTGAAGTTACTGCAGTTTTCACTCTAAACCCGAGTTGGAGCTCTTACCTCCCCATATATATGTATGGAGTGGAGTTTGCAAGTGAAAAGAAACTTTGTGTTCCCAACAAGCTAGATGAAGTACGGCTTTCACACACACTTATCTCTCAGAAATGAGCATGTGGAGAGATGTTCATTCATCTAGCACAAATGGAACGGGTTGCAGGAGAAACTATTTCTATGGTTTCTCAGTCTGTTTCCTACTGCCGGTTTGAAGTTCGTGCAGTTTACACCGTAAAAAATTTTGGTGCTATTAACTGTACATATATATGTATGGAATGGAGTTTGCAACTGAAAAGATACTTTGTGTTCCCAACAAGCTATGTGAAGGACGGCTTTCACACACACTTATCTCTCAGAACTGAGCATGTGGAGAGACGTTCATTCATCTAGCACAAAGGGAACGGGTTGTAGGGGAAACTTTTACTCTGGTTTCTCAGTGTGTTTCCTAATGCCGTTTTGAAGTTCCTGCAGTTTTCACTGTAAAACCGAGTTGGAGCTAGTACCTCCCCATATATATGTATGGAGTGGAGTTTGCAAGTGAAAAAAACTTTGTGTTCCCAACAAGCTAGGTGAAGGACGGCTTTCACACACACTTATCTCTCAGAACTGAGCATGTGGAGAGACGTTCGTTCACTTAGCACAAAGGGAACGGGTTGCAGGAGAAACTTTTACTCTGGTTTCTAAGTGTGTTTCCTAGTGCCGGTTTGGAGTTCCTGCAGTTTTCACTGTAAAACCGAGTTGGAGCTCGTACCTCCCCATATATTTGTATGGAGTGGAGTTTGCAAGTGAAAAGAAACTTTGTGTTCCGAACAAGCTAGGTGAAGGACGGCTTTCACACACACTTATCTCTCAGAACTGAGCATGTGGAGAGACGTTCGTTCATCTAGCACAAATGGATATGGTTGCAGGAGAAACTTTTTCTCTGGTTTCTCAATGTGTTTCCTAGTGCCGGTTTGAAGTTACTGGAGTTTTCACTGTAAAACAGAATTGGATTTCGTACCTCCCCTTATATAAGTATGGAGTGGAATTTGCAATTGAAAAGAAACTTTGTGTTCCCAACAAGCTTGGTGAAGGACGGCTTACACACCCAGTTATCTCTCAGAACTGAGCATGTGGAGAGACGTTCGTTCATCTAGCACAAAGGGAAAGGGTTGCAGGAGAAATTTTACTCTGGTTTCTCAGTCTGTTTCCTAGTGCCGGTTTGAAGTTACTGCAGTTTTCACTGTAAAACCAAGTTGGATATCGTACTTCCCATATATATGTATGGAGTGGAGTTTTCAACTGAAAAGAAACTTTGTTTTCCCAACAAGCTTGTTGAAGGACGGCTTTCACACACACATCTCTCTGAACTTAGCATGTGGAGAGACTTTCGTTCATCTCGCACAAAGGGAATGGCTTGCAGGAGAAACTGTTACTCTGGTTTCTCAGTCTGTTTCCTAGTGCCGGTTTGGAGTTCCTGCAGTTTTCACTGTAAAACGGATTTGGAGCTCGTACCTCCCAATATATATGTATGGAGGGGAGTTTGCAAGTGAAAAGAAACTTTGTGTTCCCAACAAGGTAGGTGAAGGACGGCTTTCACACACACTTATCTCTCAGAACTGAGCATGTGGAGAGACGTTCGTTCATCTAGCACAAAGGGAACGGGTTGCAGGAGAAACTTTTACTCTGGTTTCTCAGTCTGTTTCCTAGTGCCGGTTTGAAGTTCCTGCAGTTTTCACTGTAAAACCGAGTTGGAGCTCGGACCTCCCCATATATATGTATGGAGTGGAGTTTGCAACTGAAAAGATACTTTGTTTTCCCAACAAGCTAGGTTAAGGACGGCTTACACACACACTTATCTCTCAGAACTGAGCATGTGGTGAGACGTTCGTTCATCAAGCACAAAGAATACGGGTTACAGGAGAAACTTTTACTCTGTTTTCTCAGTCTGTTTCCTAGTACCGTTTTGAAGTTACTGCAGTTTTCACTCTAAACCCGAGTTGGAGCTCGTACCTCCCCATATATATGTATGGAGTGGAGTTTGCAAGTGAAAAGAAACTTTGTGTTCCCAACAAGCTAGGTGAAGACGGCTTTCACACACACTTATCTCTCAGAACTGAGCATGTGGAGAGACGTTCGTTCATCTAGCACTAAGGGAACGGGTTGCAGGAAAAACTTTTACTCTGGTTTCTCAGCCTTTTTCCTAGTGCCTTTTTGAATTTATTGCAGTTTTCACTGTAAAACCTAGCTGGAGATCGTACTTCCCATATATATGTATGGAGTGGAGTTTGCAACTGAAAAGAAACTTTGAGTTCCCAACAAGATGGGTGAAGGACGGCTTTCACACACACTTATGCTTCTGAACTCAGCATGTGGAGAGACGTTCGTTCATCTAGCACAAGGGAACGGGTTGCAGGAGAAACAATTACTATGGTTTCTCAGTCTGTTTCCTAGTGCCGGTTTGAAGTTACTGAAATTTTCACTGTAAAACAAGTTGGAGCTCGTACCTCCCCATATATATGTATGGAATGCAGTTTGCAAGTGAAAAGAAACTTTGTGTTCCCAACAAGCTAGGTGAAGGACGGCTTTCACACACACTTATCTCTCAGAACTGAGCATGTGGAGAGACGTTCGTTCATCTAGCACAAAAGGAACGGGTTGCAGGAGAAACATTTACTCTGGTTTCTCAGTGTGTTTCCTAGTGCCGATTTGGAGTTACTGCAATTTTCACTGTAAAACCGAGTTGGAGCTAGTACCTCCCCATATATATGTATGGAGTGGATTTGGCAAGTGAAAAGAAACTTTGTGTTCCCAACAAGCTATGTGAAGGACGGCTTTCACACACACATATTTCTCAGAACTGAGCATGTGGAGAGACGTTCGTTCATCTAGCACAAATGGAACTGGTTGCAGGAGAAACTTTTCTCTGGTTTCTCAATGTGTTTCCTAGTGCCGGTTTGAAGTTACTGGAGTTTTCACTGTAAAACAGAATTGGAGTTCGTACCTCCCCTTATATAATTATGGAGTGGAATTTGTAATTGAAAAGAAACTTTGTGTTCCCAACAAGCTTGGTGAAGGACTGCTTTCACACCCAGTTATCTCTCAGAACTGAGCATGTGGAGAGACGTTCGTTCATCTAGCAGTAAGGAATCGGGCTGCAGGAGAAATATTTACTCTGGTTTCTCAGTCTGTTCCCTAGTGCCGGTTTGAAGTTCCTGCAGTTTTCACTGTAAAACCGAGTTGGAGCTCGTACCTCCCCATAAATATGTATGGAGTGGAGTTTGCAAGTGAAAAGAAACTTTGTGTTCAAAACTAGCTTGGTGAAGGACGGCATTCACACACACTTATCTCTCAACACTGAGCATGTGGAGAGACGTTCGTTCATCTAGCACAAAGGAAACGGGTTGCAGGATAAATTTTTACTCGGGTTTCTCAGTCTGTTTCCTAGTTCCGGTTTGAAGTTACTGCAGTTTTCACTGTAAAACTGCATTGGAGCTCGTACCACCCCATATATATATATATATGGTGTGGGGTATGCAACTGAAAAGAATCTTTGTGTTCCCAACAAGCTAGGTGAAGGACGGCTTTCACACACACTTATCTCTCTGAACTGAGCATGTGGAGAGACGTTCGTTCATCTAGCACAAATGGAACGGTTTTCAGGAGAAACATTTACTCTGGTTTCTCAGTCTGTTACCTTGTGCCGGTTTGAAATTACTGCAGTTTTCACTGTAAAACCGAGTTGGAGCTCGTACCACCCCATATAAATGTATGGATTGGAGTTGGCAAGTGGAAAGAAACTTTGTGTTCCCAACAAGCTAGTTGAAGGACGGCTTTCATACACACTTATCTCTTAGAACTGAGCATGTGGAGAGATGTTCGTTCATCTAGCACAAAGGGAACGGGTTGCAGGAGAATATTTTTCTCTGGTTTCTCAGTCTGTTCCCTAGTGCCGTTTTGAAGTTCCTGCAGTTTTCACTGTAAAAAGAGTTGGAGCTCGTACCTACCCATATATATGTATGAAGTGGAGTTATCAAGTAAAAAGAAACTTTGTGTTCCCAACAACCTAGGTGAAGGGCGGCTTTCACACACACATATCTCTCAGAACTGAGCATGTGGAGAGACGTTCGTTCATCTAGCACAAATGGAACGGGATGCAGGAGAAACTTTTACTCTGGTTTGTCAGTCTGTTTCCTAGTGCCGTTTTGAAGTTACTGCAGTTTTCACTGTAAAACCGAGTTGGATCTCGTACCTCCCCATATATATGTATGGAGTGGAGTTTGCAACTTAAAAGAAACTTTGTGTTCACAACAAGCTAGGTGAAGAACGGCTTTCACACACACTTATCTCTCAGAACTGAGCATGTGGAGAGATGTTCGTTCATCTAGCAGTAAGGGATCGGGCTGCAGGAGAAATATTTATTCTGGTTTCTCAGTTTGTTTCCTAGTGCCGGTTTGAAGTTACTGCAGTTTTCACTGTAAAACGGCGTTGGAGCTCGTACCTCCCCATATAAATGTATGGAGTGGTGTTTGCAACTGAAAAGGAACTTTGTGTTCCCAACAAGCTAGGTGAAGAACGGCTTTCACACACACTTATCTCTCAGAACTGAGCATGTGGAGAGACGTTCGTTCATCTAGCACAAATTGAACGGGTTGCAGTAGAAACTTTTACTCTGGTTTCTCAGTCTGTTTCCTAGTGCCGGTTTGAAGTTACTGTAGTTTTCACTGTAAAACCGAGTTGGAGCTCGTACCTCCCCATATATATCGATGGAGTGGAGTTTGCAAGTGAAAGGAAACTTTGTGTTTCCAACAAGCTAGGTGAAGGATGGCTTTCACACACACATATCTCTCAGAAATGAGCATGTGGAGAGACGTTCGTTCATCTAGCACAAATTGAACGGGTTCAGGAGAAACTTTTACTCTGGTTTCTCAGTCTGTTTCCTAGTGCCGGTTTGAAGTTACTGCAGTTTTCACTGTAAAACGGCGTTGGAGCTCGTACCTCCCCATTTAAATGTATGGAGTGGAATTTGCAAGTGAAAAGAAGCATTGTGTTTCCAACAAGCTAGGTGAAGGACGGCGTTCACACACACTTATCTCTCAGAACTGAGCATGTGTAGAGACGTTCGTTCATCTAGCAAAAAGGGAACGGGTTGCAGGAGACACTTTTACGCTGGTTTCTCAGTCTGTTTCCTACTGCCAGTTTGAAGTTACTTCAGTTTTCACTGTAAAACGGAGTTGGAGCTCGTACCTCCCCATATATATGTATGGAATGGAGTTTGTGACTGAAAAGAAACATTGTGTTCCCAACAAGCTAGATGAAGGGCGGCTTCACACACACTTATCTCTCAGAACTGAGCATTTGGAGAGACGTTCGTTCATCTAGCAAAAAGGGAACGGGTTGCAGGAGAAACTTTTACGCTGGTTTCTCTTTCTGTTTCCTAGTGAATTTTGGATTTATTGCAGTTTTCACTGTAAAACAGATTTGGAGCTAGTACCTCCACATATATATGTATGGAGTGGAGTTTGCAAGTGAAAACAAACTTTGTGTTCCCAACAAGATATATGAAGGACGGCTTTCACACACACTTATCTCTCAGAAATGAGCATGTGGAGAGATGTTCGTTCATCTAACAGAAAGGGATCGGGCTGCAGGAGAAATATTTACTCTGGTTTCTCAGTCTGTTCCCTATTGCCGGTTTGAAGTTCCTGCAATTTTCACTGTAAAACCGAGTTGGAGTTCGTACCTCCCCATAAATATGTAAGGAATGGAGTTTGCAAGTTAAAAGAAACTTTGTGTTCAAAACAAGCTTGATGAAGGACGTCTTTCACACCCATTTAATTCTCAGAACTGAGCATGTGGAGAGACGTTTGTTCATCTAGCACAAATGGAAAGGTTTGCAGGAGAAATTTTACTCTGGTTTCTCAGTCTGTTTCCTAGTGCCCGTTTGAAGTTCCTGCAGTTTTCACTCTAAACAGAGTTGGAGCACGTACCTCCCCATATATATGTATGAAGTGGAGTTTTCAAGTGAAAAGAAACTTTGTGTTCGTAACAAGCTAGGTGATGGACGGCTTTCACACACACTTATCTCTCAGAACTGAGAATGTGGAGAGACGTTCGTTCATCTAGCACAAATGGAACGGGTTGCAGGAGAAACTTTTACTCTGGTTTCTCAGTCTGTTTCCTAGTGCCGGTTTGAAGTTCCTGCAGTTTTCACTGTAAAAACGAGTTGGAGCTCGTACCTTCCCATATATATGTATGGAGTGGAGTTTGCAACTGAAAAGAAACTTTGTGTTCCCAACATGCTATGTGAAAGACGGCTTTCACACACACTTATCTCTCAGAACTGAGCATGTGGAGAGACGTTCTTTCATATAGAACAAAGCGAAAGGTTTGCAGGAGAAACTTTTACTCTGGTTTCTCAGCCTGTTTCCTAATGCCAGTTTGAAGTTACTGCAGTTTACACTGTAAAACCGAGTTGGAGATCGTACCTCCACATATATATGTATGGAGTGTAGTATGCAAGTGAAAACAATCTTTGTTTTCCCAACAAGATAGGTGAAAGACGACTTTCACACACACTTATCTCTCAGAACTGAGCATGTGGAGAGATGTTCGTTCATCTAGCTGAAAGGGATTGGACTACAGGAAAAATATTTACTCTGGTTTCTCAGTCTGTTCCCTAGTGCCGGTTTGAAGTTCCTGCAGTTTTCACTGTAAAACAGAGTTGGAGCTCGTACCTCCCCATAAATATGTATGGAGTGGAGTTTGCAAGTGAAAAGAAACTTTGTGTTCAAAACAAGCTTGTTGAAGGACGTCTTTCACATCCAGGTATCTCTCAGAACTGAGCATGTGGAGAGACGTTTGTTCATCTAGCACAAAGGAACGGGTTGCAGGAGAAATTATACTCTGGTTTCTCAGTCTGTTTCCTAGTGCCCGTTTGAAGTTCCTGCAGTTTTCACTGTAAAAAGAGTTGGAGCTCTTACCTCGGCATATATATGTATGGAGTGGAGTATGCAACTGAAAAGAAACTTTGTGTTCCCAACAACCTAGGTGAAGGACGGCTTTCACACACACTTATCTCTCAGAACTGAGCATGTGGAGAGACGTTCGTTCATCTAGCACAAATGGAACGGGTTGCAGGAGAAACTTTTACTCTGGTTTCTCAGTCTGTTTCCTAGAGCCGTTTTGAAGTTACTGCAGTTTTCACTGTAAAACCGAGTTGGATCACGTACCTCCCCATATATATGTATGGAGTGGAGTTTGCAAGTGAAAAGAAACTTTGTGTTCACAACAAGCTAGTTGAAGGACGGTTTTCACACACACTTATCTCTCAGAACTGAGCATGTGGAGAGATGTTCGTTCATCTAGCAGTAAGGAATCGGGCTGCAGGAGAAATATTTACTCTGGATTCTCAGTCTGTTCCCTAGTGCCGGTTTGAAGTTCCTGCAGTTTTCACTGTAAAACCGAGTTGGAGCTCGTACCTCCCCATAAATATGTATGGAGTGGGGTTTGCAAGTGAAAAGAAACTTTGTGTTCAAAACTAGCTTGGTGAAGGACGTCTTTCACACCCAGGTATCTCTCAGAACTGAGCATGTGGAGAGACGTTCGTTCATCTCGCACAAAGGAAACGGGTTGCAGGAGAAATTTTACTGCGGTTTCTCAGTCTGTTTCCTAGTGGCCGTTTGAAGTTCCTGCAGTTTTCACTGTAAACGGAGTTGGAGCTCGTACGTCCCCATATATATGTATGGAGTTGAGTTGGCAAGTGAAAAGAAACTTTGTGTTCCCAACAAACTACTTGAAGGACGGCATTCACACACACTTATCTCTCAAAACTGAGTATGTGGAGAGACGTTCGTTCATCTAGCACAAATGGAACGGGTTGCAGGATAAATTTTTACTCTGGTTTCTCAGTCTGTTTCCTAGTTCCGGTTTGAAGTTACTGCAGTTTTCACTGTAAAACAGCATTGGAGCTCGTACCACCCCATATATATATATATGGAGTGGGGTATGCAACTGAAAAGAATCTTTGTGTTCCCAACAAGCTAGGTGAAGGACGGCTTTCACACACACTTATCTCTCTGAAATGAGCATGTGGAGAGACGTTCGTTCATCTAGCACAAATGGAACGGTTTTCAGGAGAAACTTTTACTCTGGTTTCTCAGTCTGTTTCCTTGTGCCGGTTTGAAGTTACTGCAGTTTTCACTGTAAAACCGAGCTGGAGCTCGTACCTCCCCATATAAATGTATGGATTGGAGTTGGCAAGTGGAAAGAAACTTTGTGTTCCCAACAAGCTAGTTGAAGTACGGCTTTCATACACACTTATCTCTAAGAACTGAGCATGTGGAGAGATGTTCGTTCATCTAGCACAAAGGGAACGGGTTGCAGGTGAAATATTTACTCTGGTTTCTCAGTTTGTTTCCTTGTGCCGGTTTGAAGTTACTGCAGTTTTCACTGTAAAACCGAGCTGGATCTCGTACCTCCCAATATATATGTATGGAGTGGAGTTTGCAACTTAAAAGAAACTTTGTGTTCACAACAAGCTAGGTGAAGGACGGCATTCACACACACTTATCTCTCAGAACTGAGCATGTGGAGAGATGTTCGTTCATCTAGCAGTAAGAGATCGGGCTGCAGGTGAAATATTTACTCTGGTTTCTCAGTTTGTTTCCTAGTGCCGGTTTGAAGTTACTGCAGTTTTCACTGTAAAACGGCGTTGGAGCTCGTACCTCCCAATATAAATGTATGGAGTGGTGTTTGTAACTGAAAAGGAACTTTGTGTTCCCAACAAGCTAGGTGAAGAACGGCTTTAACACACACTTATCTCTCAGAACTTAGCATGTGGAGAGACGTTCGTTCATCTAGCACAAATTGAACGGGTTGCAGGAGAAACTTTTACTGTGGTTTCTCAGTCTGTTTCTTGGTGCCAGTTTGAAGTTACTGCAGTTTTCACTGTAAAACGTAGTTGGAGCTCGTACCACCCCATTTAAATGTATGGAGTGGAATTTGCAAGTGAAAAGAAACTTTGTGTTTCCAACAAGCTAGGTGAAGGACGGCTTTCACACACACTTATCTCTCAGAACTGAGCATGTGGTGAGACGTTCGTTCATCTAGCAAAAAGGGAACGGGTTGCAGGTGAAATTTTTACTCTGGTTTCTCAGTCTGTTTCCTAGGGCCGGTTTGAAGTCACTTCAGTTTTCACTGTAAAACGGAGTAGGAGCTCGTACCTCCCCATATATATGTATGGAGTGGAGTTTGTGACTGAAAAGAAACATTGTGTTCCCAACAAGCAAGATGAAGTGCGGCTTCACACACACTTATCTCTCAGAACTGAGCATGTGGAGAGATGTTCGTTCATCTAGCACAAAGGGAACGGGTTGCAGGTGAAATTTTTACTCTGGTTTCTCAGTCTGTTTCCTAGGGCCGGTTTGAAGTTACTGCAGTTTTCACTGTAAAACCGAGTTGGAGCTCGTACTCCCCATATATATATATGGAGTGGAGTTTGCAACTGAAAAGAAACTTTGTGTTCCCAACATGCTATGTGAAGGACGGCTTTCAAACACACTTATCTCTCAGAACTGAGCATGTGGAGAGACGTTCTTTCATACAGCATAAAGCGAACGGGTTGCAGGAGAAACTTTTACTCTGGTTTCTCAGTCTGTTTTCTAGTGCCGGTTTGAAGTTACTGCAGTTTACACTGTAAAACCGAGTTGGAGATCGTACCTCCCCATATATATGTATGGAGTGGAGTTTGCAAGTGAAAACAAACTTTGTGTTCCCAACAAGATATATGAAGGACGGCTTTCACACACACTTATCTCTCAGAACTGAGCATGTGGAGAGATGTTCGTTCATCTAGCAGAAAGGGATCGGGCTGCAGGAGAAATATTTACTCTGGTTTCTCAGTCTGTTCCCTATTGCCGGTTTGAAGTTACTGCAGTTTTCAGTGTAAAACCGAGTTGGAGCTCGTACCTCCCCATATAAATATATGGAGTGGAGTTTGCAACTGAAAAGAAACTTTGTGTTCCCAACAAGCTAGGTGAAGAACGGCTTTCACACACACTTATCTCTCAGAACTGAGCATGTGGAGAGACGTTCGTTCATCTAGCACAAATTGAACGGGTTGCAGGAGAAACATTTACTCTGGTTTCTCAGTCTGTTTCCTAGTGCCGGTTTGAAGTTCCTGCAGTTTTCACTGAAAAACCGTGTTGGAGCTCGTACCTCCCCATATATAAGTATGGAGTGGAGTTGGCAACTGAAAAGTAACTTTGTGTTCCCAACAAGCTATGTGAAGGACGGCTTTCACACACTCTTATCTCTCAGAACTGTGCATGTGGAGAGACGTTCGTTCATCTAGCACAAATGGAAAATTTTGCAGGAGAAACTTTTACTCTGGTTTCTCAGTTTGTTTCATAGTTCCGGTTTGAAGTTCCTGCAGTTTTCACTGTAAAACCGAGTTGGAGGTCGTACCTCCCCATATATATGTATGGAGTGGAATTTGCAAGTGAAAAGAAACTTTGTGTTCCCAACAAGCTAGGGGAAGGACGGCTTTCACACACACTTATCTCTCAGAACTGAGCATGTTGTGAGACGTTCGTTCATCTAGCAAAAAGAGAAAGTTTTGCAGGAGAAACTTTTACTCTGGTTTCTCAGTTTGTTTCTTAGTGCCGGTTTGAAGTTCCTGCAGTTTTCACTGTAAAACCGAGTTGGTTCTAGTACCTCCCCATATATATGTATGGAGAGGACTTTGCAAGTGAAAAGAAACTTTGTGTTTCCAACAAGCTAGGTGAAGTACGGTTTTCACACACATTTATCTCTCAGAACTGAGCATGTTGTGAGACGTTCGTTCATCTAGCACAAAGGGAACGGGTAGCAGGAGAAACTTTTACTCTGGATTCTCAGTCTGTTTCCTAGTTCCGGTTTGAAGTTATTGCAGTTTTCACTGTAAAACCGAGTTGGAGGTCGTACCTCCCCATATATTTGTATGGATTGGAGTTTGCAAATGAAAAGAAACTATGTGATCCCAACAAGCTAGGTGATGGACGGCTTACACACACAATTATTTCTCAGAACTGAGCATGTGGAGAGACTTTCGTTCATCTAGCACAACTGGAACGGGTTGCAGGAGAATCTTTTACTCTGGTTTCTCAGTCTGTTTCCTAGTGCCGGTTTGAAGTTCCTGCAGTTTTCACTGTAAAACCGAGTTGGAGCTCGTACCTCCCCATATATATGTATGGATTGGAGTTGGCAACTGAAAAGAAACTTTGTGTTCCCAACAAGCTAGGTGAAGTACGGTTTTCACACACATTTATCTCTCAGAACTGAGCATGTTGTGAGACGTTCGTTCATCTAGCACAAAGAGAAAGTTTTCCAGGAGAAACTTTTACTCTGGTTTCTCAGTTTTTTTCCTAGTGCCGGTTTGAAGTTCCTGCATTTTTCACTGTAAAACCGAGTTGGAGCTCGTACTTCCCCATATATATGTATTGAGTGGAGTTTGCAACTGAAATGAAACTTTGTGTTCCCAACAAGCTAGGTGAAGGGCGGCTTTCACACACACTTATCTCTCAGAACTGAGCATGTGGAGAGACGTTCGTTCATCTAGTACAAATGAAACGGCTTTCAGGAGAAACTTTTACTCTGGTTTCTCAGTCTGTTTCCTAGTGCCGGTTTGAAGTTACTGCAGTTTTCACTGTAAAACCGAGTTGGAGCTAGTACCTCCCCATATAGATTTATGGATTGGAGGTTGCAAGTAAAAAGAAACTTTGTGTTCCCAACAAGGTAGTTGAAGTACAGCTTTCACACACATTTATCTCTCAGAAATTAGCATGTGGAGAGACTTTCGTTCATCTAGCACAAAGGGAACGGGTTGCAGGAGAAAATTCTACCCTGGTTTCTCAGCCTTTTTCCTAGTGCCGGAATGAAATTCCTGCAGTTTTCACTTTAAAACTGCGTTGAACCTTGTACCTCCCCATATATAAGTATGGAGTGGAGTTTGCAACTGAAAAGATACTATGTGTTCCCAACAGGCTAGGTGAAGGAAGGCTTCCACACACACTTATCTCTCAGAACTGAGCATGTGGAGAGACGTTCGTTCATCTAGCACAAAGGTAACGGGTTGCAGTAGAAACTTTTACTCTGGTTTTTCAGTCTGTTTCCTAGGGCCGATTTGAAGTTTCAGCAGTTTTCAATGTAAAACTTATTTGGAGCTCGTACCTACCCATATAAATATATGGAGTGGAGTTTGCAAGTGAAAAGGAACTTTGTGTTCCCAACAAGCTAGGTGAAGGACGGCTTTCACACACACTTATCTCTCAGAACTGAGCATGTGGAGAGACGTTCGTTGATCTAGCAAAAACGGAACGGTTTGCAGGACAAACATTTACTCTGGTTTCTCAGTCTGTTTCCTTGTGCTGGTTTGAAGTTACTGCAGTTTTCACTGTAAAACCGAGTTGGAGCTCGTTCCTCCCCATATAAATGTATGGAGTGGAGTTTGCAAGTGAAAAGAAAATTTGTGTTCCCAACAAGCTAGGTGAAGGACGGCTTTCACACACACTTATCTCTCAGAACTGAGCATGTGGAGAGACGTTCGTTCATCTAGCACAAAGGGAACGGTTTGCAGGAGAAACATTTACTCTGGTTTCTCAGTCTGTTTCCTTGTGCCGGTTTGAAGTTACTGCAGTTTTCACTGTAAAACCGAGTTGGAGCTCGTTCCTCCCCATAAGTATATATGGAGTGGATTTTGCAAATGAAAAGAAACTTTGTGTTCCCAAGAAGCTAGGTGAAAGACGGCTTTCACACACATTTATCTCTCAGAACTGAGCATGTGGAGAGACATTCGTTCATGTAGCACAAATGGAACGGGTTGCAGGAGAAACTTTTACTCTGGTTTCTCAGTGTGATTCCTAGTGCTGGTTTGAAGTTCCTGCAGTTTACACTGTAAAATGGACTTGGATCTCGTAACTCCCCATATATATGTATGTAGTGGAGTTTGCAAATGAAAAGAAATTTTGTGTTCCCAACAAGCTAGGTGAAGTCGGCTTTCACACACACTTATCTCTCAGAACTCAGCATGTGGAGAGACGTTCGTTCATCTAGCACAAACGGAACGGGTTGCAGGAGAAATTTTTACTCTATTTTCTCAGTCTGTTTCCTAGTGCCGGTTTGAAGTTCCTGCAGTTTTCACTGTAAAACCAAATTGGTGTTCGTACCTAACCATATATATGTATGGAGTGAAATTTGCATGTGAAAAGAATCTTTGTGTTCCCAACAAGCTTGGTGAAGGACGGCTTTCACACACAGTTATCTCTCAGAACTGAGCATGTGGAGAGACGTTCGTTTATCTAGCACAAACGGACCAGTTTGCTGGAGAAATTTTACCCTGGTTTCTAAGTCTGTTTCCTAGTGCAGGTTTGATGTTCCTGCAGATTGTACTGTAAAACCGATTTGGAGCTCGAACCTACCCATATATATGTATGGATAGGAGTTTTCAACTGAAAAGAAACTTTGTGTTCCCAACAAGATAGGTGAAGGACGGCTTTCACACACATTTATCTCTCAGAACTGAGCATGTGGAGAGACGTTCGTTCATCTAGCACAAAGGGAACGGGTTGCAGGAGAAACTTTTACTCTGGTTTCTCAGTCTTTTTCCTAGTGCCGGTTTGAAGTTACTGCAGTTTTCACTGTAAAACCTAGTTGGAGCTCGTACCTACCGATATATATATATGGAGTGTAGTTTGCAAGTGAAAAGAAACTTTGTGTTCCCAAAAACCTTTGTGAAGGATGGCTTTCAAACACACTTATCTCTTAGAACTGAGCATGTGGAGAGACGTTCGTTCATCTAGCACAAAAGGAACGGGTTGCAGGAGAAACTTTTACTCTGGTTTCTCTGTCTGTTTCCTAGAGCCGTTTTGAAGTTACTGCAGTTTTCACTGTAAAACCGAGCTGGAGATCGTACTTCCCATATATATGTATGGAGTGGAGTTTGCAACTGAAAAGAAACTTTGAGTTCCCAACAAGATGGGTGAAGGACGGCTTTCACACACACTTATGTCTCTGAACTGAGCATGTGGAGGGACGTTCGTTCATCTAGCACAAATGGAACGGGTTGCAGGAGAAACTATTTCTATGGTTTCTCAGTCTGTTTCCTAGTGTCGGTTTGAAGTTACTGAAGTTTTCACTGTAAAACCTAGTTGGAGCTCGTACCTCCCCATATATATGTAAGGAGTGGAGTTTGCAAGTGAAAAGAAACTTTGTGTTCCCAACAACATAGGTGAAGTACGGCTTTCACACACACTTATCTCTCAGAACTGAGCATGTGGAGAGATGTTCGTAAATCTAGCACGAAGGGAACGGGTTGCAGGAGAAACTTTTACTCTGGTTTCTCAGTGTGTTTCCTAGTGCCGGTTTGGAGTTCCTGCAGTTTTCACTGTAAAACCGAGTTGGAGCTCGTACTTCCCCATATAAAAGTATGGAGTGGAATTTGCAATTGAAAAGAAATTTTGTGTTCCCAACAAGCTTGGTTAAGGACGGCTTTCACACACATTTATCTCTCAGAACTGAGCATGTGGAGAGACGTTAGTTCATCTAGAACAAAGGGAACAGTGTGCAGGAGAAATTTTACTCTGGTTTCTCAGTCTGTTTCCTAGTGTTGGTTTGAAATTACTGCAGTTTTCACTGTAAAACAGAGTTGGAGCTAGTACTTCCCCATATATATGTATTGTGTGGGGTTTGCAATTTAAAAGAAACTTTGTGTTCCTAACAAGGTAGGTGAAGGACGGCTTTCACACACACTTATCTCTCAGAACTTAGCATTTGGAGAGACGTTCTTTCATCTAGCAAAAAGGGAACGGTTTGTATGAGAAACTTTTACCCTGGTTTCTCAGTCTGTTTCCTAGTGTCGGTCTGAAGTTCCTGCAGTTTTTACTGTAAAACTGATTTGGTGCTCGTACTTCCCCATATATTTGTATGGATTGGAGTGTGCAACTGAAAAGAAACTTTGTGTTCCCAACCATCTAGGTGAAGGACGGCTTCACACACACTTATCTCTCAGAACTGAGCATGTGGAGAGACATTCGTTCATCTAGCACAAATGGAACGGGTTGCAGAAGAAATTTTTACTCTGGTTTCTCAGTATGATTCCTAGTGACGGTTTGAAGTTCCTGAAGTTTACACTGTAAAATGGACTTGGAGCTCGTAACTCCCCATATATATGTATGGAGTGGAGTTTACAAATGAAAAGAAACTTTGTGTTCCTAACAAGCTAGGTGAAGACGGCTTTCACACACACTTATTTCTCAGAACTGAGCATGTGGAGAGACGTTCGTTCATCTAGCACAAACGGAACGGGTTGCAGGAGAAACTTTTACTCTAGTTTCTCAGTCTGTTTCCTAGTGCCGGTTTGAAGTTACTGCAGTTTTCACTGTAAAACCGAGTTGGAAATCGTAACTCCCGATATATATGTATGGAGTGGAGTTTGCAACTGAAAAGAAACTTTGTGTTCCCAACAAGATAGGTGAAGGACGGCTTTCACACACACTTATCCCTCAGAACTGAGTATGTGGAGAGATGTTCGTTCATCTAGCACAAAGGGAAAGTGTTTCAGGGGAAATTTTTTCTCTGGATTCTCAGTCTGTTCCCTAGTGCCGGTTTGAAGTTCCTGCAGTTTTCACTGTAAAACCTAGTTGGAGCTCGTACTTCCCCATAAATATATATGGAGTGTAGTTTGCAAGTGAAAAGAAACTTTGTGTTCCCAAAAATCTAGGTGAAGGACGGCTTTCAAACACAGTTATCTCTTAGAACTGAGCATGTGGAGAGACGTTCGTTCATCTAGCACAAAGGGAACGGGTTGCAGGAGAAACTATTTCTATGGTTTCTCAGTCTGTTTCCTAGTGCCGGTTTGAAGTTACTGAAGTTTTCACTGTAAAACCTAGTTGGAGCTCGTACCTCCCCATATGTATCTATGGAGTGGAGTTTGCAAGTGAAAAGAAACTTTGTGTTCCCAACAAGCTTGGTTAAGGACGGCTTTCACACACATTTATCTCTCAGAACTGAGCAAGTGGAGAGACGTTAGTTCATCTAGAACAAAGGGAACAGTGTGCAAGAGAAATTTTACTCTGGTTTCTCAGTCTGTTTCCTAGTGTTGGTTTGAAATTACTGCAGTTTTCACTGTAAAACAGAGTTGGAGCTAGTACTTCCCCATATATATGTATGGAGTGGGGTTTGCAATTTAAAAGAAACTTTGTGTTCCTAACAAGGTAGGTGAAGGACGGCTTTCACACACACTTATCTCTCAGAACTGAGCATGTGGAGAGACGTTCGTTCATCTAGCACAAATGGAACTTGTTGCAGGAGAAACTTTTTCTCTGGTTTCTCAATATGTTTCCTAGTGCCGGTTTGAAGTTACTGGAATTTTCACTGTAAAACAGAATTGGATTTCGTACCTCCCCTTATATAAGTATGGAGTGGAATTTGCAATTGAAAAGAAACTTTGTGTTCCCAACAAGCTTGGTGAAGGACGGCTTTCACACCCAGTTTTATCTCAGAACTGAGCATGTGGAGAGACGTTCGTTCATCTACCACAAACGGAACAGTTTGCAGGAGAAATTTTACCCTGGTTTCTCAGTCTGTTTCCTACTGCAGATTTGATGTTCCTGCAGATTTTACTGTAAACCTGATTTGGAGCTCGAACCTCCCCATATATATGTATGGATAGGAGTTTGCAAATGAAAAGAAACTTTGTGTTCCCAACAAGATAGGTGAAGGACGGCTTTCAAACACACTTATCTCTTAGAACTGAGCATGTGGAGAGACGTTCGTTCATCTAGCACAAAGGGAACGGGTTGCAGGAGAAACTTTTACTCTGGTTTCTCAGTCTGTTTCCTAGAGCCGTTTTGAAGTTACTGCAGTTTTCACTGTAAAACCGAGTTGGAGCTCGTACCTCCCCATATATATAAATGGAGTGGAGTATGCAAGGGAAAAGAAACTTTGTGTTCCCAACAAGCTTGGTGAAGAACGGATTACACACACACTTGTCTCTCAGAACTGAGCATGTGGAGAGACGTTCGTTGATCTAGCACAAAGGTAACGTGTTGCAGGAGAAACTTTAACTCTGGTTTCTCAGTCTGTTTCCTAGTGCCGGTTTGAAGTTACTGCAGTTTTCACTGTAAAACCGAGTTGGAGCTCGTACCTCCCCATCTATATGTATGGAGTGGAGTTTGCAACTGAAAATATACTTTGTGTTCCCCACAAGCTATGTGAAGGACGGCTTACACACACACTTATCTCTCCGAACTGAGCATGTGGTGAGACGCTCGTTCATCTAGCACAAAGAATACGGGTTGCAGGAGAAACTTTTACTCTGTTTCCTCAGTCTGTTTCCTAGTGCCGGTTTGAAGTTACTGCAGTTTTCACTCTAAACCCGAGTTGGAGCTCGTACCTCCCCATATATATGTATGGAGTGGAGTTTGCAAGTGAAAAGAAACTTTGTGTTTCCAAAAAGCTAGATGAAGGACGGCTTTCACACACACTTATCTCTCAGAACTGAGCATGTGGAGAGATGATCATTCATCTAGCACAAATGGAACGGGTTGCAGGAGAAACTATTTCTCTGTTTTCTCAGTCTGTTTCCTAGTGCCGGTTTGAAGTTCCTGCAGTTTACACTGTAAAACGGACTTGGAGCTCGTACCTACCCATATATATGTATGGAGTGGCGTTTGCAAATGAAAAGAAACTTTGTGTTCCCAACAAGCTAGGTGAAGACGGCTTTCACACACACTTATCTCTCAGAACTGTGCAATTGGAGAGACGTTCGTTCATCTAGCACAAAGGGAACGGGTTGCAGGAGAAAATTTTACTCTTGTTTCTCAGCCTTTTTCCTAGTGCCTTTTTGAATGTACTGCAGTTTTCACTGTAAAACCGAGTTGGAGATCGTACTTCCCATATATATGTATGGAGTGGGGTTTGCAACTGAAAAGAAACTTTGAGTTCCCAACAAGATGGGTGAAGGACGGCTTTCACACACACTTATCTCTGAACTGAGTATGTGGAGAGATGTTCGTTCATCTAGCACAAAGGGAAAGGGTTTCAGGGGAAATTTTTTCTCTGGATTCTCAGTCTGTTCCCTAGTGCCGGTTTGAAGTTCCTGCAGTTTTCACTGTAAAACCGAATTGGTGTTCGTACCTCCCCATATATATGTATGGAGTGGAATTTGCAAGTGAAAAGAATCTTTGTGTTCCCAACAAGCTTGGTGAAGGACGGCTTTCACACACAGTTATCTCTCAGAACTGAGCATGTGGAGAGACGTTCGATCATCTAGCAAAAACGGAACAGTTTGCAGGAGAAATTTTACCCTGGTTTCTCAGTCTGTTTCCTAGTGCAGGTTTGATGTTCCTGCAGATTTTACTGTAAACCCGATATGGAGCTCGAACCTCCCCATATATATGTATGGATAGGGGTTTGCAAATGAAAAGAAACTTTGTGTTCCCAACAAGCTAGGTGAAGGACGGCTTTCACACACACTTATCTCTCAGAACTGAGCATGAGGAGAGACGTTCGTTCATCTAGCACAAAGGGAACGGGTTGCAGGAGAAACTTTTACTCTGGTTTCTCAGTCTGTTTCCTAGTGCCGGTTTGAAGTTCCTGCAGTTTTCACTGTAAAACCTAGTTGGAGCTCGTACCTCCCCATAAATATATATGGATTGTAGTTTGCAAGTGAAAAGAAACTTTGTGTTCCCAAAAAGCTAGGTGAAGGACGGCTTTCAAACACACTTATCTCTTAGAACTGAGCATGTGGAGAGACGTTAGTTCATCTAGCCAAATGGAACGGGTTGCAGGAGAAACTATTACTATGGTTTCTCAGTCTGTTTCCTAGTGCCGGTTTGAAGTTACTGAAGTTTTCACTGTAAAACCTAGTTGGAGCTCGTACCTCCCCATATATATCTATGGATTGGAGTTTGCAAGTGAAAAGAAACTTTGTGTTCCCAACAACAGAGGTGAAGTACGGCTTTCACACACACTTATCTCTCAGAACTGAGCATGTGGAGAGACGTTCGTTCATCTAGCACAAAGGGAACGGGTTGCAGGAGAAACTTTTACTCTGGTTTCTCAGTCTGTTTCCTAGTGCCGGTTTGGAGTTCCTGCAGTTTTCACTGTAAAACCGAGTTGGAGCTAGTACCGCCCCATATATAAGTATGGAGTGGAACTTGCAATTGAAAAGAAATTTTGTGTTCCCAACAAGCTTGGTTAAGGACGGCTTTCACACACACTTATCTCTCAGAATTGAGCATGTGGAGAGACATTCGTTCATGTAGCACAAATGGAACGGGTTGCAGGAGAAACTTTTACTCTGGTTTCTCAGTGTGATTCCTAGTGCTGGTTTGAAGTTCCTGCAGTTTACACTGTAAAATGGACTTGGATCTCGTAACTCCCCATATATATGTATGGAGTGGAGTTTGCAAGTGAAAAGAAACTTTGTGTTCCCAACAAGCTAGGTGAAGTCGGCTTTCACACACACTTATCTCTCAGAACTCAGCATGTGGAGAGACGTTCGTTCATCTAGCACAAATGGAACGGGTTGCAGGAGAAACTTTTACTCTATTTTCTCAGTCTGTTTCCTAGTGCCGGTTTGAAGTTCCTGCAGTTTTCACTGTAAAACCGAATTGGTGTTCGTACCTAACCATATATATGTATGGAGTGAAATTTGCATGTGAAAAGAATCTTTGTGTTCCCAACAAGCTTGGTGAAGGACGGCTTTCACACACAGTTATCTCTCAGAACTGAGCATGTGGAGAGACGTTCGTTCATCTAGCACAAACGGACCAGTTTGCAGGAGAAATTTTACCCTGGTTTCTCAGTCTGTTTCCTAGTGCAGGTTTGATGTTCCTGCAGATTGTACTGTAAAACCGATTTGGAGCTCGAACCTACCCATATATATGTATGGATAGGAGTTTTCAACTGAAAAGAAACTTTGTGTTCCCAACAAGATAGGTGAAGGACGGCTTTCACACACATTTATCTCTCAGAACTGAGCATGTGGAGAGACGTTCGTTTATCTAGCACAAAGGGAACGGGTTGCAGGAGAAACTTTTACTCTGGTTTCTCCGTCTGTTTCCTAGTGCCGGTTTGAAGTTCCTGCAGTTTACACTGTAAAACGGACTTGGAGCTCGTACCTACCCATATATATGTATGGAGTGGCGTTTGCAAATGAAAAGAAACTTTGTGTTCCCAACAAGCTAGGTGAAGACGGCTTTCACACACACTTATCTCTCAGAACTGTGCAATTGGAGAGACGTTCGTTCATCTAGCACAAAGGGAACGGGTTGCAGGAGAAAATTTTACTCTGGTTTCTCAGCCTTTTTCCTAGTGCTTTTTTGAATTTACTGCAGTTTTCACTGTAAAACCGAGTTGGAGATCGAACTTCCCATATATATGTATGGAGTGGGGTTTGCAACTGAAAAGAAACTTTGATTTCCCAACAAGATGGGTGAAGGACGGCTTTCACACACACTTATCTCTCAGAACTGAGTATGTGGAGAGATGTTCGTTCATCTAGCACAAAGGGAAAGGGTTTCAGGGGAAATTTTTTCTCTGGATTCTCAGTCTGTTCCCTAGTGCCAGTTTGAAGTTCGTGCAGTTTACACCGTAAAAAAGTTTTGGTGCTCTTAACTGTACATATATATGTATGGAGTGGAGATTGCAACTGAAAAGATACTTTGTGTTCCCAACAAGCTATGTGAAGGACGGCTTTCACACACACTTATCTCTCAGAACTGAGCATGTGGAGAGACGTTCATTCATCTAGCACAAAGGGAACGGGTTGTAAGGGAAACTTTTACTCTGGTTTCTCAGTGTGTTTCCTTATGCCGTTTTGAAGTTCCTGCATTTTTCACTGTAAAACCGAGTTGGAGCTAGTACCTCCCCATATATATGTATGGAGTGGAGTTTGCAAGTGAAAAGAAACTTTGTGTTCCCAACAAGCTAGGTGAAGGACGGCTTTCACACACACTTATCTCTCAGAACTGAGCATGTGGAGAGACGTTCGTTCACTTAGCACAAAGGGAACGGGTTGCAGGAGAAACTTTTACTCTGGTTTCTAAGTGTGTTTCCTAGTGCCGGTTTGGAATTCCTGCAGTTTTCACTGTAAAACCGAGTTGGAGCTCGTACCTCCCCATATATTTGTATGGAGTGGAGTTTGCAAGTGAAAAGAAACTTTGTGTTCCCAACAAGCTAGGTGAAGGACGGCTTTCACACACTCTTATCTCTCAGAACTGAGCATGTGGAGAGACGTTCGTTCATCTAGCACAAATGGATCTGGTTGCAGGAGAAACTTTTTCTCTGGTTTCTCAATGTGTTTCCTAGTGCCGGTTTGAAGTTACTGGAGTTTTCACTGTAAAACAGAATTGGATTTCGTACCTCCCCTTATATAAGTATGGAGTGGAATTTGCAATTGAAAAGAAACTTTGTGTTCCCAACAAGCTTGGTGAAGTACGGCTTTCACACCCAGTTATCTCTCAGAACTGAGCATGTGGAGAGACGTTCGTTCATCTAGCACAAAGGGAACGGGTTGCAGGAGAAATTTTACTCTGGTTTCTCAGACTGTTTCCTAGTGCCTGTTTGAAGTTACTGCAGTTTTCACTGTAAAACCAAGTTGGAGATCGTACTTCCCATATATATGTATGGAGTGGAGTTTGCAACTGAAAAGAAACTTTGTTTTCCCAACAAGCTTGGTGAAGGACGGCTTTCACACACACATCTCTCTGAACTTAGCATGTGGAGAGACTTTCGTTCATCTCGCACAAAGGGAACGGCTTGCAGGAGAAACTGTACTCTGTTTCCTCAGTCTGTTTCCTAGTGCCGGTTTGGAGTTCCTGCAGTTTTCACTGTAAAACGGATTTGGAGCTCGTACCTCCCAATATATATGTATGGAGGGGAGTTTGCAAGTGAAAAGAAACTTTGTGTTCCCAACAAGATATGTGAAGGACGGCTTTCACACACACTTATCTCTCAGAACTGAGCATGTGGAGAGACGTTAGTTCATCTAGCACAAACGGAAGAGTTTGCAGGAGAAATTTTACTCTGGTTTCTCAGTCTGTTTCCTAGTGCAGGTTTGATGTTCCTGCAGATTTTACTGTAAAACCGATTTGGATATCGAACCTTCCCATATATATGTATGGATTGGAGTTTTTCAACTGAAAAGAATCTTTGTGTTCCCAACAAGCTTGGTGAAGGACGGCTTTCACACATAGTTATCTCTCAGAACTGAGCATGTGTAGAGACGTTCGTTCATCTAGCACAAACGGAACGGGTTGCAGGAGAAACTTTTACTCTGTTTTCTCAGTCTATTTCCTAGTGCCGGTTTGAAGTTACTGCAGTTTTCACTGTTAAACCTAGTTGGAGCTCGTACCTCCCCACATATATATATGGAGTGTAGTTTGCAAGTGAAAGGAAACTTTGTGTTCCCAAAAAGCTAGGTGAAGGACGGCTTTCACACACACTTATCTCTTAGAACTGAGCATGTGGAGAGACGTTCGTTCATCTAGCACAAAGGGAACGGGTTGCAGGAGAAACTTTTACTCTGGTTTCTCAGTCTGTTTCCTAGAGCCGGTTTGAATTTCCTGCAGTTTTCACTGTAAAACCGAGTTGGAGCTCGTACCTCCCCATATATATGAAAGGAGTGGAGTATGCAAGTGAAAAGAAACTTTGTGTTCCCAACAAGATAGGTGAAGTACGGCTTTCACACACACTTATCTCTCAGAACTGAGCATGTGGAGAGACGTTCGTTCATCTAGCACAAAGGGAACGTGTTGCAGGAGAAATTGTTACTCCGGTTTCTCAGTCTGTTTCCTAGTGCCTGTTTGAAGTTACTGCAGTTTTCACTGTAAAACCGAGTTCGAGCTCGTACATCCCCATATATATGTATGGAGTGGAGTTTGCAACTGAAAAGAAACTTTGTGTTCCCAACATGCTATATCATGGGCGGCTTTCACACACACTTATCTCTCAGAACTGAGCATGTGGGGAGACATTCATTCATATAGCATAAAGGGAACGGGTTGCAGGAGAAACATTTACTCCGGTTTCTCAGTCTTTTTCCTAGTGCCTGTTTGGAGTTCCTGCAGTTTTCACTGTAAAACGGATTTGGAGCACGTACCTCCCCATATATATGTATGGAGTGGAGTTTTCAAGTGAAAAGAAACTTTATGTTCCCAACAAGCTAGGTGAAGGACCGCTTTCACACACACTTATCTCTCAGAACTGAGCATGTGGAGAGACGTTCGTTCATCTAGCACAAAGGGAACGGGTTGCAGGGGAAATTTTTCTCTGGATTCTCAGTCTGTTCCCTAGTGCCGGTTTGAAGTTCCTGCAGTTTTCACTGTGGAACCGAATTGGTGTTCGTACCTCCCCATATATATGCATGGAGTGGAATTTGCAAGTGAAAAGAATCTTTGTGTTCCCAACAAGCTTGGTGAAGGACGGCTTTCACACACAGTTATCTCTCAGAACGGAGCATGTGGAGAGACGTTCGTTCATCTAGCACAAACGGAACACTTTGCAGGAGAAATTTTACCCTGGTTTCTCAGTCTGTTTCCTAGTGGAGATTTGATGTTCCTGCAGATTTTACTGTAAAACAGATTTGGAGCTCGAACCTCCCCATATATATGTATGGATTGGAGTTTGCAACTGAAAAGAAACGTTGTGTTCCCAACAAGCTTGGTGAAGTACGGATTACACACACACTTGTCTCTCAGAACTGAGCATGTGGAGAGACGTTCGTTGATCTAGCACAAAGGGAACGTGTTGCAGGAGAAACTTTTACTCTGGTTTCTCAGTCTGTTTCCTAGTGCCGGTTTGAAGTTACAGCAGTTTTCACTGTAAAACCGAGTTGGAGCTCGGACCTCCCCATATATATGTATGGAGTGGAGTTTGCAACTGAAAAGATACTTTGTTTTCCCAAAAAGCTAGGTTAAAGACGGCTTACACACACACTTATCTCTCAGAACTGAGCATGTGGTGAGACGTTCGTTCATCAAGCACAAAGAATACGGGTTGCAGGAGAAACTTTTACTCTGTTTTCTCAGTCTGTTTCCTAGTACCGGTTTGAAGTTACTGCAGTTTTCACCCTAAACCCGAGTTGGAGCTCGTAACTCCCCATATATATGTATGGAGTGGAGTTTGCAAGTGAAAAGAAACTTTGTGTTCCCAACAAGCTAGGTGAAGACGGCTTTCACACACACTTATCTCTCAGAACTGAGCATGTGGAGAGACGTTCGTTCATCTAGCACAAAGGGAACGGGTTGCAGGAAAAACATTTACTCTGGTTTCTCAGCCTTTTTCCTAGTGCCTTTTTGAATTTATTGCAGTTTTCACTGTAAAACCGAGCTGGAGATCGTACTTCCCATATATATGTATGGAGTGGAGTTGGCAACTGAAAAGAAACTTTGATTTCCCAACAAGATGGGTGAAGGACGGCTTTCACACACACTTATGCTTCTGAACTGAGCATGTGGAGAGACGTTCGTTCATCTAGCACAAAGGGAACGGGTTGCAGGAGAAACAATTACTATGGTTTCTCAGTCTGTTTCCTAGTGCCGGATTGAAGTTACTGAAGTTTTCACTGTAAAACCGAGTTGGAGCTCGTACCTCCCCATATATATGTATGGATTGGAGTTTGCAAATGAAAAGAAACTTTGTGTTCCCAACAAGATAGGTGAAGGACGGCTTTCACACACACTTACCTCTCAGAACTGAGCATGTGGAGAGACGTTCGTTCATCTAGCACAAAGGGAACGGGTTGCAGGAGAAACTTTTACTCTGGTTTCTCTGTCTGTTTCCTAGAGCCGTTTTGAAGTTACTGCAGTTTTCACTGTAAAACCGAGCTGGAGATCGTACTTCCCATATATATGTATGGAGTGGAGTTTGCAACTGAAAAGAAACTTTGAGTTCCCAACAAGATGGTTGAAGGACGGCTTTCACACACACTTATGTCTCTGAACTGAGCATGTGGAGAGACGTTCGTTCATCTAGAACAAAGGGAACAGTTTGCAGGGGAAATTTTACTCTGGTTTCTCAGTCTGTTTCCTAGTGCCGGTTTGAAGTTACTGAAGGTTTCACTGTAAAACCTAGTTGGAGCTCGTACCTCCCCATATATATGTAAGGAGTGGAGTTTGCAAGTGAAAAGAAACATTGTGTTCCCAACAACATAGGTGAAGTACGGCTTTCACACACACTTATCTCTCAGAACTGAGCATGTGGAGAGACGTTCGTTCATCTAGCACGAAGGGAACGGGTTGAAGGAGAAACTTTTACTCTGGTTTCTCAGTGTGTTTCCTAGTGCCGGTTTGGAGTTCCTGCAGTTTTCACTGTAAAACCGAGTTGGAGCTCGTACTTCCCCATATAAAAGTATGGAGTGGAATTTGCAATTGAAAAGAAATTTTGTGTTCCCAACAAGCTTGGTTAAGGACGGCTTTCACACACATTTATCTCTCAGAACTGAGCATGTGGAGAGACGTTAGTTCATCTAGAACAAAGGGAACAGTGTGCAGGAGAAATTTTACTCTGGTTTCGCAGTCTGTTTCCTAGTGTTGGTTTGAAATTACTGCAGTTTTCACTGTAAAACAGAGTTGGAGCTAGTACTTCCCCATATATATGTATGGAGTGGGGTTTGCATTTTAAAAGAAATTTTGTGTTCCCAACAAGCTTGGTTAAGGACGGCTTTCACACACACTTATCTCTCAGAACTTAGCATTTGGAGAGACGTTCTTTCATCTAGCAAAAAGGGAACGGTTTGTATGAGAAACTTTTACCCTGGTTTCTCAGTCTGTTTCCTAGTGTCGGTCTGAAGTTCCTGCAGTTTTTACTGTAAAACTGATTTGGAGCTCGTACTTCCCCATATATTTGTATGGATTGGAGTGTGCAACTGAAAAGAAACTTTGTGTTCCCAACCATCTAGGTGAAGGACGGCTTCACACAGACTTATCTCTCAGAACTGAGCATGTGGAGAGACATTCGTTCATCTAGCACAAATGGAACGGTTTGCAGAAGAAATTTTTACTCTGGTTTCTCAGTCTGTTTCCTAGTGCCGGTTTGAAGTTACTGCAGTTTTCACTGTAAAACCGAGTTGGAAATCGTAACTCCCGATATATATTTATGGAGTGGAGTTTGCAACTGAAAAGAAACTTTGTGTTCCCAACAAGATAGTTGAAGGACGGCTTTCACAAACACTTATCCCTCAGAACTGATTATGTGGAGAGATGTTCGTTCATCTAGCACAAAGGGAAAGGGTTTCAGGGGAAATTTTTTCTCTGGATTCACAGTCTGTTCCCTAGTGCCGGTTTGAAGTTAGTGCAGTTTTCACTGTAAAACCTAGTTGGAGCTCGTACCTCCCCATAAATATATATGGAGTGTAGTTTGCAAGTGAAAAGAAACTTTGTGTTCCCAAAAAGCTAGGTGAAGGACGGCTTTCAAACACAGTTATCTCTTAGAACTGAGCATGTGGAGAGACGTTCGTTCATCTAGCACAAAGGGAACGGGTTGCAGGAGAAACTATTTCTATGGTTTCTCAGTCTGTTTCCTAGTGCCGGTTTGAAGTTACTGAAGTTTTCACTGTAAAACCTAGTTGGAGCTCGTACCTCCCCATATGTATCTATGGAGTGGAATTTGCAAGTGAAAAGAAACTTTGTGTTCCCAACAATCTTGGTTAAGGACGGCTTTCACACACATTTATCTCTCAGAACTGAGCATGTGGAGAGACGTTAGTTCATCTACAACAAAGGGAACAGTGTGCAAGGGAAATTTTACTCTGGTTTCTCAGTCTGTTTCCTAGTGTTGGTTTGAAATTACTGCAGTTTTCACTGTAAAACAGAGTTGGAGCTAGTACTTCCCCATATATATGTATGGAGTGGGGTTTGCAATTTAAAAGAAACTTTGTGTTCCTAACAAGGTTGGTGAAGGATGGCTTTCACACACACTTATCTCTCAGAACTGAGCATGTGGAGAGACGTTCGTTCATCTAGCACAAATGGAACTGGTTGCAGGAGAAACTTTTTCTCTGGTTTCTCAATATGTTTCCTAGTGCCGGTTTGAAGTTACTGGAGTTTTCACTGTAAAACAGAATTGGATTTCGTACCTCCCCTTATATAAGTATGGAGTGGAATTTGCAATTGAAAAGAAACTTTGTGTTCCCAACAAGCTTGGTGAAGGACGGCTTTCACACCCAGTTTTCTCTCAGAACTGAGCATGTGGAGAGAAGTTCGTTCATCTAGCACAAACGGAACAGTTTGCAGGAGAAATTTTACCCTGGTTTCTCGGTCTGTTTCCTAGTGCAGATTTGATGTTCCTGCAGATTTTACTGTAAACCTGATTTGGAGCTCGAACCTCCCCATATATATGTATGGATAGGAGTTTGCAAATGAAAAGAAACTTTGTGTTCCCAACAAGATAGGTGAAGGACGGCTTTCAAACACACTTATCTCTTAGAACTGAGCATGTGGTGAGACGTTCGTTCATCTAGCACAAAGGGAACGGGTTGCAGGAGAAACTTTTACTCTGGTTTCTCAGTCTGTTTCCTAGAGCCGTTTTGAAGTTACTGCAGTTTTCACTGTAAAACCGATTTGGAGCTCGTACCTCCCCATATATATAAATGGAGTGGAGTATGCAAGGGAAAAGAAACTTTGTGTTCCCAACAAGCTTGGTGAAGTACGGATTACACACACACTTGTCTCTCAGAACTGAGCATGTGGAGAGACGTTCGTTGATCTAGCACAAAGGTAACGTGTTGCAGGAGAAATTTTAACTCTGGTTTCTCAGTCTGTTTCCTAGTGCCGGTTTGAAGTTACTGCAGTTTTCACTGTAAAACCGAGTTGGAGCTCGTACCTCCCCATCTATATGTATGGAGTGGAGTTTGCAACTGAAAATATACTTTGTGTTCCCCACAAGCTAGGTGAAGGACGGCTTACACACACACTTATCTCTCAGAACTGAGCATGTGGTGAGACGTTCGTTCATCTAGCACAAAGAATACAGGTTGCAGGAGAAACTTTTACTCTGTTTCCTCAGTCTGTTTCCTAGTGCCGGTTTGAAGTTACTGCAGTTTTCACTCTAAACCCGAGTTGGAGCTCGTACCTCCCCATATATATGTATGGAGTGGAGTTTGCAAGTGAAAAGAAACTTTGTGTTTCCAAAAAGCTAGATGAAGGACGGCTTTCACACACACTTATCTCTCAGAACTGAGCATGTGGAGAGATGATCATTCATCTAGCACAAATGGAACGGGTTGCAGGAGAAACTATTTCTCTGTTTTCTCAGTCTGTTTCCTAGTGCCGGTTTGAAGTTCCTGCAGTTTACACTGTAAAACGGACTTGGAACTCGTACCTCACCATATAAATGTATGGAATGGAGTTTGCAAGTGAAAGGAAACTTTGTGTTCCCAACAAGATAGGTGAAGGACGGCTTTCATACACACTTATATCTCAGAACTTAGCATGTGGAGAGACGTTCGTTCATCTAGCACAAAGGGAACGGGTTGCAGGAGAAACTTTTACTCTGGTTTCTAAGTGTGTTTCCTAGTGCCGGTTTGGAGTTCCTGCAGTTTTCACTGTAAAACCGAGTTGGGGCTCGTACCTCCCCATATATTTGTATGGAGTGGAGTTTGCAACTGAAAAGAAACTTTGTGTTCCCAACATGCTATGTGATGGACGGCTTTCACACACACTTATCTCTCAGAACTGAGCATGTGGAGAGACGTTCGTTCATATAGCATAAAGGGAACGGGTTGCAGGAGAAACATTTACTGCGGTTTCTCAGTCTGTTTCCTAGTGCCTGTTTGGAGTTCCTGCAGTTTTCACTGTAAAACGGAGTTGGAGCACGTACTTCCCCATATATATGTATGGAGTGGAGTTTTCAAGTGAAAAGAAACTTTATGTTCCCAACAAGCTAGGTGAAGGACGGCTTTCACACACACTTATCTCTCAGAACTGAGCATGTGGAGAGACGTTAGTTCATCTAGAACAAAGGGTACAGTTTGCCGGAGAAATTTTACTCTGGTTTCTCAGGCTGTTTCCTAGTGCAGGTTTGATATTACTGCAGTATTCACTGTAAAACAGAGTTGGAGCTAGTACCTCCCCATATATATGTATGGAGTGGAGTTTGCAATTTAAAAGAAACTTCGTGTTCCCAACAAGGTAGGTGAAGGACGGCTTTCACACACACTTATCTCTCAGAACTTAGCATTTGGAGAAATGTTAATTCATCTAGCAATAAGGGAACGGGTTGTAGGAGAAACTTTTACCCTGGTTTCTCAGTCTGTTTCCTAGTGTCGGTCTGAAGATCCTGCAGTTTTTACTGTAAAACTGATTTGGTGCTCGTTCTTCCCCATATATTTGTATGGATTGGAGTGTGCAACTGAAAAGAAACTTTGTGTTCCCAACAAGCTAGGTGAAGGACGTCTTTCACACACAGTTATCTCTCAGAACTGAGCATGTGGAGAGACGTTCGTTCATCTAGCACAAACGGAACAGTTTGCAGGAGAAATTTTACCCTGGTTTCTCAGTCTGTTTCCTAGTGCAGGATGTTCCTGCAGATTTTACTGTAAAACCGATTTGGAGATCGAACCTCCCCATATATATGTATGGATTGGAGTTTGCAACTTAAAAGAAACTTTGTGTTCCCAACAAGATATGTGAAGGACGGCTTTCACACACACTTATCTCTCAGAACTGAGCATGTGGAGAGACGTTAGTTCATCTAGCACAAACGGAACAGTTTGCAGGAGAAATTTTACTCTGGTTTCTCAGTCTGTTTCCTAGTGCAGGTTTGATGTTCCTGCAGATATTACTGTAAAACTGATTTGGATATCGAACCTCCCCATATATATGTATGGATTGGAGTTTTTCAACTGAAAAGAATCTTTGTGTTCCCAACAAGCTTGGTGAAGGACGGCTTTCACACACAGTTATCTCTCAGAACTGAGCATGTGAAGAGACGTTCGTTCATCTAGCACAAACGGATCGGGTTGCAGGAGAAACTTTTACTCTGTTTTCTCAGTCTATTTCCTAGTGCCGGTTTGAAGTTACTGCAGTTTTCACTGTTAAACCTAGTTGGAGCTCGTATCTCCCCACATATATATATGGAGTGTAGTTTGCAAGTGAAAGGAAACTTTGTGTTCCCAAAAAGCTAGGTGAAGGACGGCTTTCAAACACACTTATCTCTTAGAACTGAGCATGTGGAGAGACGTTCGTTCATATAGCACAAAGGGAACGGGTTGCAGGAGAAACTTTAACTCTGGTTTCTCAGTCTGTTTCCTAGTGTCGGCTTGAAGTTACTGCAGTTTTCACTGTAAAACCGAGTTGGAGCTCGTACCTCCCCACATATATATATGGAGTGTAGTTTGCAAGTGAAAAGAAACTTTGTGTTCCCAACAAGCTAGATGAAGTACGGCTTTCACACACACTTATCTCTCAGAACTGAGCATGTGGAGAGATGTTCATTCATCCAGCACAAATGGAACGGGTTGCAGGAGAAACTATTTCTCTGGTTTCTCAGTCTGTTTCCTAGTGCCGGTTTGAAGTTCGTGCAGTTTACACCGTAAAAAAGTTTTGGTGCTATTAACTGTACATATATATGTATGGAGCGGAGTTTGCAACTGAAAAGATACTTTGTGTTCCCAACAATCTATGTGAAGGACGGCTTTCACACACACTTATCTCTCAGAACTGAGCATGTGGAGAGACGTTCATTCATCTAGCACAAAGGGAACGGGTTGTAGGGGAAACTTTTACTCTGGTTTCTCAGTGTGTTTCCTAATGCCGTTTTGAAGTTCCTGCAGTTTTCACTGTAAAACCGAGTTGGAGCTTGTACCTCCCCATATATATGTATGGAGTGGAGTTTGCAAGTGAAAAGAAACTTTGTGTTCCCAACAAGCTAGGTGAAGGACGGCTTTCACACACACTTATCTCTCAGAACTGAGCATGTGGAGAGACGTTCGTTCACTTAGCACAAAGGGAACGGTTTGCAGGAGAAACTTTTACTCTGGTTTCTAAGTGTGTTTCCTAGTGCCGGTTTGGAATTCCTGCAGTTTTCACTGTAAAACCGAGTTGGAGCTCGTACCTCCCCATATATTTGTATGGAGTGGAGTTTGCAAGTGAAAAGAAACTTTGTGTTCCCAACAAGCTAGGTGAAGGACGGCTTTCACACACACTTATCTCTCAGAACTGAGCATGTGGAGAGACGTTCGTTCATCTAGCACAAATGGATCTGGTTGCAGGAGAAACTTTTTCTCTGGTTTCTCAATGTGTTTCCTAGTGCCGGTTTGAAGTTACTGGAGTTTTCACTGTAAAACAGAATTGGTTTTCGTACCTCCCCTTATATAAGTATGGAGTGGAATTTGCAATTGAAAGGAAACTTTGTGTTCCCAACAAGCTTGGTGAAGGACGGCTTTCACACCCAGTTATCTCTCAGAACTGAGCATGTGGAGAGACGTTCGTTCATCTAGCACAAAGGGAACGGGTTGCAGGAGAAATTTTACTCTGGTTTCTCAGTCTGTTTCCTAGTGCCTGTTTGAAGTTACTGCAGTTTTCACTGTAAAACCAAGTTGGAGATCGTAATTCCCATATATATGTATGGAGTGGAGTTTGCAACTGAAAAGAAACTTTGTTTTCCCAACAAGCTTGGTGAAGGACGGCTTTCACACACACATCTCTCTGAACTTAGCATGTGGAGAGACTTTCGTTCATCTCGCACAAAGGGAACGGCTTGCAGGAGAAACTGTACTCTGGTTCCTCAGTCTGATTCCTAGTCCCGGTTTGGAGTTCCTGCAGTTTTCACTGTAAAACGGATTTGGAGCTCGTACCTCCCAATATATATGTATGGAGGGGAGTTTGCAAGTGAAAAGAAACTTTGTGTTCCCAACAAGGTAGGTGAAGGACGGCTTTCATACACACTTATCTCTCAGAACTGAGCATGTGGAGAGACGTTCGTTCATCTAGCACAAAGGGAACGGGTTGCAGGAGAAACTTTTACTCTGGTTTCTCAGTCTGTTTCCTAGAGCCGGTTTGAAGTTCCTGCAGTTTTCACTGTAAAACCGAGTTGGAGCTCGTACCTTCCCATATATATGAAAGGAGTGGAGTATGCAAGTGAAAAGAAACTTTGTGTTCCCAACAAGATAGGTGAAGTACGGCTTTCACACACACTTATCTCTCAGAACTGAGCATGTGGAGAGACGTTCGTTCATCTAGCACAAAGGGAACGTGTTGCAGGAGAAATTGTTACTCCGGTTTCTCAGTCTGTTTCCTAGTGCCGGTTTGAAGTTACTGCAGTTTTCACTGTAAAACCGAGTTCGAGCTCGTACATCCCCATATATATGTATGGAGTGGAGTTTGCAACTGAAAAGAAACTTTGTGTTCCCAACATGCTATATGATGGACGGCTTTCACACACACTTATCTCTCAGAACTGAGCATGTGGGGAGACGTTCGTTCATATAGCATAAAGGGAACGGGTTGCAGGAGAAACATTTACTCCGGTTTCTCAGTCTTTTTCCTAGTGCCTGTTTGGAGTTCCTGCAGTTTTCACTGTAAAACGGATTTGGAGCACGTACCTCCCCATATATATGTATGGAGTGGGGTTTTCAAGTGAAAAGAAACTTTATGTTCCCAACAAGCTAGGTGAAGGACCGCTTTCACACACACTTATGTCTCAGAACTGAGCATGTGGAGAGACGTTCGTTCATCTAGCACAAAGGGAACGGGATGCAGGGGAAATTTTTCTCTGGATTCTCAGTCTGTTCCCTAGTGCCGGTTTGAATTTCCTGCAGTTTTCACTGTGGAACCGAATTGGTGTTCGTACCTCCCCATATATATGCATGGAGAGGAATTTGCAAGTGAAAAGAATCTTTGTGTTCCCAACAAGCTTGGTGAAGGACAGCTTTCACACACAGTTATCTCTCAGAACGGAGCATGTGGAGAGACGTTCGTTCATCTAGCACAAACGGAACACTTTGCAGGAGAAATTTTACCCTGGTTTCTCAGTCTGTTTCCTAGTGCAGATTTGATGTTCCTGCAGATTTTACTGTAAAACAGATTTGGAGCTCGAACCTCCCCATATATATGTATGGATTGGAGTTTGCAACTGAAAAGAAACTTTGTGTTCCCAACAAGCTTGGAGAAGTACGGATTACACACACACTTGTCTCTCAGAACTGAGCATGTGGAGAGACGTTCGTTGATCTAGCACAAAGGGAACGTGTTGCAGGAGAAACTTTTACTCTGGTTTCTCAGTCTGTTTCCTAGTGCCGGTTTGAAGTTACTGCAGTTTTCACTGTAAAACCGAGTTGGAGCTCGGACCTCCCCATATATATGTATGGAGTGGAGTTTGCAACTGAAAAGATACTTTGTTTTCCCAAAAAGCTAGGTTAAGGACGGCTTACACACACACTTTTCTCTCAGAACTGAGCATGTGGTGAGACGTTCGTTCATCAAGCACAAAGAATACGGGTTGCAGGAGAAACTTTTACTCTGTTTTCTCAGTCTGTTTCCTAGTACCGGTTTGAAGTTACTGCAGTTTTCACTCTAAACCCGAGTTGGAGCTCGTACCTCCCCATATATATGTATGGAGTGGAGTTTGCAAGTGAAAAGAAACTTTGTGTTCCCAACAAGCTAGGTGAAGACGGCTTTCACACACACTTATCTCTCAGAACTGAGCATGTGGAGAGACGTTCGTTCATCTAGCACAAAGGGAACGTGTTGCAGGAAAAACATTTACTCTGGTTTCTCAGCCTTTTTCCTAGTGCCTTTTTGAATTTATTGCAGTTTTCACTGTAAAACCGAGCTGGAGATCGTACTTCCCATATATATGTATGGAGTGGAGTTTGCAACTGAAAAGAAACTATGATTTCCCAACAAGATGGGTGAAGGACGGCTTTCACACACACTTATCTCTCAGAACTGAGCATGTGGAGAGACGTTCGTTCATCTAGCACAAAGGGAACGTGTTGCAGGAGAAACTTTTACTCTGGTTTCTCAGTCGGTTTCCTAGAGCCGTTTTGAAGTTACTGCATTTTTCACTGTAAAACCGAGATGGAGCTCGTACCTCCCCATATTTATAAATGGAGTGGAGTATGCAAGTGAAAAGAAACTTTGTGTTCCCAACAAGCTTGGTGAAGTACGGATTACACACACACTTGTCTCTCAGAATTGAGCATGTGGAGAGACGTTCGTTGATCTAGCACAAAGGAACGTGTTGCAGGAGAAACTTTAACTCTGGTTTCTCAGTCTGTTTCCTAGTGCCGGTTTGAAGTTACTGCAGTTTTCACTGTAAAACCGAGTTGGAGCTCGTACCTCCCCATATATATGTATGGAGTGGAGTTTGCAAATGAAAAGATACTTTGTTTTCCCAACAAGCTAGGTTAAGGACGGCTTACACACACACTTATCTCTCAGAACTGAGCATGTGGTGAGACGTTCGTTCATCTAGCACAAAGAATACGGGTTGCAGGAGAAACTTTTACTCTGTTTTCTCAGTCTGTTTCCCAGTACCGGTTTGAAGTTACTGCAGTTTTCACTCGAAACCCGAGTTGGAGCTCGTACCTCCCCATATATATGTATGGAGTGGAGTTTGCAAGTGAACAGAAACTTTGTGTTCCCAACAAGCTAGGTGAAGGCGGCTTTCACACACAATTATCTCTCAGAAGTGAACATGTGGAGAGACGTTCGTTCATCTAGCACAAAGGGAACGGGTTGCAGGGGAAACTTGTACTCTGGTTTCTCAGCCTTTTTCCTAGTGCCTTTTTGAATTTATTGCAGTTTTCACTGTAAAACCGAGCTGGAGATCGTACTTCCCATATATATGTATGGAGTGGAGTTTGCAACTGAAAAGAAACTTTGTGTTCCCTACAAGATGGGTGAAGGACGGCTTTCACACACACTTATGTCTCTGAACTGAGTATGTGGAGAGACGTTCGTTCATCTAGCACAAAGTGAACGGGTTGCAGGAGAAACTATTACTATGGTTTCTCAGTCTGTTTCCTATTGCCGGTTTGAAGTTACTGAAGTTTTCACTGTAAAACCGAGTTGGAGCTCGTACCTCCCCATATATATGTATGGAATGCAGTTTGCAAGTGAAAAGAAACTTTGTGTTCCCAACAAGCTAGGTGAAGGACGGCTTTCACACACACTTATCTCTCAGAACTGAGCATGTGGAGAGACGTTCGTTCATCTAGCACAAATGGAACTGGTTGCAGGAGAAACTTTTACTCTGGTTTCTCAGTGTGTTTCCTAGTGCCGGTTTGGAGTTACTGCAATTTTCACTGTAAAACCGAGTTGGAGCTCGTACCTCCCCATATATATGTATGGAGTGGAGTTGGCAAGTGAAAAGAAACTTTGTGTTCCCAACAAGCTATGTGAAGGACGGCTTTCACACACACATATCTCTCAGAACTGAGCATGTGGAAAGACGTTCGTTCATCTAGCACAAATGGAACTGGTTGCAGGAGAAACTTTTTCTCTGGTTTCTCAATGTGTTTCCTAGTGCCGGTTTGAAGTTACTGGAGTTTTCACTGTAAAACAGAATTGGAGTTCGTACCTCCCCTTATATAAGTATGGAGTGGAATTTGTAATTGAAAAGAAACTTTGTGTTCCCAACAAGCTTGGTGAAGGACTGCTTTGACACCCAGTTATCTCTCAGAACTGAGCATGTGGAGAGACGTTTGTTCATCTAGCACAAAGGGAACAGATTGCAGGAGAAATTTAACCCTGTTTTCTCCGTCTGTTTCCTAGTGCAGGTTTGAAGTTCCTGCAGATTTTACTGTAAAACCGATTTGGAGCTCGTACGTCCCAATACATATGTATGGATTGGAGTTTGCAACTGGAAAGAAACTTTGTGTTCCCAACAAGATAGGTTAAGGACGGCTTTCACACACACTTATCTCTCAGAACTGAGCATGTGGAGAGACGTTCGTTCATCTAGCACAAAGGGAACGGGTTGCAGGAGAAACTTTTACTATGGTTTCTCAGTCTGTTTCCTAGTGCCGGTTTGAAGTTCCTGCAGTTTTCACTGTAAAACCGAGTTGGAGCTCGTACCTCCCCATATATATGAAAGGAGTGGAGTATGCAAGTGAAAAGTAACTTTGTGTTCCCAACAAGTTTGTGAAGGACAGATTACACACACAGTTATCTCTCTGAACTGAGCATGTGGAGAGACGTTAGTTCATCTAGATCAAAGGGAACAGTTTGCAGGAGAAATTTTACTCTGGTTTCTCAGTCTGATTCCTAGTGCCGTTTTGAAGTTCCTGCAGTTTACACTGTAAAATGGACTTGGAGCCCGTAACTCCCCATATATATGTATGAAGTGGAGTTTGCAAATGAAAAGAACTTTGTGTTCCCAACAAGCTAGGTGAAGACGGCTTTCACACACACTTATCTCTCAGAACTGAGCATGTGGAGAGACGTTCGTTCATCTAGCACAAAGGGAACGGGTTGCAGGAGAAACTTTTACTCTAGTTTCTCAGTCTGTTTCCTAGTGCCGGTTTGAAGTTACTGCAGTTTTCACTGTAAAACCGATTTGGAGATCGTACCTCCCTATATATATGTATGGAGTGGAGTTTGCAACTGAAAAGAAACTTTGTGTTCCCAACCAGCTAGTTGAAGGACGGCTTTCACACACATTTATCTCTCAGAACTGAGCATGTGGAGAGACGTTCGATCATCTAGCACAAAGGGAAAGTTTTGCATGAGAATCTTTTACTCTGGTTTCTCAGTCTGTTTCCTAGTGCCGGTTTGAAGTTACTGCAGTTTTCACTGTAAAACCGAGTTGGAGCTCGTACCTCCCCATCTATATGTATGGAGTGGAGTTTGCAACTGAAAATATACTTTGTGTTCCCCACAAGCTATGTGAAGGACGGCTTACACACACACTTATCTCTCAGAACTGAGCATGTGGTGAGACGTTCGTTCATCTAGCACAAAGAATACGGGTTGCAGGAGAAACTTTTACTCTGTTTCCTCAGTCTGTTTCCTAGTGCCGGTTTGAAGTTACTGCAGTTTTCACTCTAAACCCGAGTTGGAGCTCGTACCTCCCCATATATATGTATGGAGTGGAGTTTGCAAGTGAAAAGAAACTTTGTGTTTCCAAAAAGCTAGATGAAGGGCGGCTTTCACACACACTTATCTCTCAGAACTGAGCATGTGGAGAGATGATCATTCATCTAGCACAAATGGAACGGGTTGCAGGAGAAACTATTTCTCTGTTTTCTCAGGCTGTTTCCTAGTGCCGGTTTGAAGTTCCTGCAGTTTACACTGTAAAACGGACTTGGAGCTCGTACCTACCCATATATATGTATGGAGTGGCGTTTGCAAATGAAAAGAAACTTTGTGTTCCCAACAAGCTAGGTGAAGACGGCTTTCACACACACTTATCTCTCAGAACTGTGCAATTGTAGAGACGTTCGTTCATCTAGCACAAAGGGAACGGGTTGCAGGAGAAAATTTTACCCTGGTTTCTCAGTCTGTTTCCTAGTGCAGGTTTGATGTTCCTGCAGATTTTACTGTAAACCCGATTTGGAGCTCGAACCTCCCCATATATATGTATGGATAGGAGTTTGCAAATGAAAAGAAACTTTGTGTTCCCAACAAGATAGGTGAAGGACGGCTTTCACACACACTTATCTCTCAGAACTGAGCATGAGGAGAGACGTTCGTTCATCTAGCACAAAGGGAACGGGTTGCAGGGGAAACTTTTACTCTGGTTTCTCAGTCTGTTTCCTAGTGCCGGTTTGAAGTTCCTGCAGTTTTCACTGTAAAACCTAGTTGGAGCTCGTACCTCCCCATAAATATATATGGAGTGTAGTTTGCAAGTGAAAAGAAACTTTGTGTTCCCAAAAAGCTAGGTGAAGGACGGCTTTCAAACACACTTATCTCTTAGAACTGAGCATGTGGAGAGACGTTCGTTCATCTAGCACAAATGGAACGGGTTGCAGGAGAAACTATTACTATGGTTTCTCAGTCTGTTTCCTAGTGCCGGTTTGAAGTTACTGAAGTTTTCACTGTAAAACCTAGTTGGAGCTCGTACCTCCCCATATATATCTATGGAGTGGAGTTTGCAAGTGAAAAGAAACTTTGTGTTCCCAACAACATAGGTGAAGTACGGCTTTCACACACACTTATCTCTCAGAACTGAGCATGTGGAGAGACGTTCGTTCATCTAGCACAAAGGGAACGGGTTGCAGGAGAAACTTTTACTCTGGTTTCTCAGTCTGTTTCCTAGTGCCGGTTTGGAGTTCCTGCAGTTTTCACTGTAAAACCGAGTTGGAGCTAGTACCTCCCCATATATAAGTATGGAGTGGAACTTGCAATTGAAAAGAAATTTTGTGTTCCCAACAAGCTTGGTTAAGGACGGCTTTCACACACATTTATCTCTCAGAACTGAGCATGTGGAGAGACGTTAGTTCATCTAAAACAAAGGGAATAGTTTGCAGGGGAAATTTTACTCTGGTTTCTCAGTCGGTTTCCTAGAGCCGTTTTGAAGTTACTGCATTTTTCACTGTAAAACCGAGATGGAGCTCGTACCTCCCCATATTTATAAATGGAGTGGAGTATGCAAGTGAAAAGAAACTTTGTGTTCCCAACAAGCTTGGTGAAGTACGGATTACACACACACTTGTCTCTCAGAATTGAGCATGTGGAGAGACGTTCGTTGATCTAGCACAAAGGGAACGTGTTGCAGGAGAAACTTTAACTCTGGTTTCTCAGTCTGTTTCCTAGTGCCGGTTTGAAGTTACTGCAGTTTTCACTGTAAAACCGAGTTGGAGCTCGTACCTCCCCATATATATGTATGGAGTGGAGTTTGCAAATGAAAAGATACTTTGTTTTCCCAACAAGCTAGGTTAAGGACGGCTTACACACACACTTATCTCTCAGAACTGAGCATGTGGTGAGACGTTCGTTCATCTAGCACAAAGAATACGGGTTGCAGGAGAAACTTTTACTCTGTTTTCTCAGTCTGTTTCCCAGTACCGGTTTGAAGTTACTGCAGTTTTCACTCGAAACCCGAGTTGGAGCTCGTACCTCCCCATATATATGTATGGAGTGGAGTTTGCAAGTGAACAGAAACTTTGTGTTCCCAACAAGCTAGGTGAAGGCGGCTTTCACACACAATTATCTCTCAGAAGTGAACATGTGGAGAGACGTTCGTTCATCTAGCACAAAGGGAACGGGTTGAAGGGGAAATTTGTACTCAGGTTTCTCAGCCTTTTTCCTAGTGCCTTTTTGAATTTATTGCAGTTTTCACTGTAAAACCGAGCTGGAGATCGTACTTCCCATATATATGTATGGAGTGGAGTTTGCAACTGAAAAGAAACTTTGTGTTCCCTACAAGATGGGTGAAGGACGGCTTTCACACACACTTATGTCTCTGAACTGAGTATGTGGAGAGACGTTCGTTCATCTAGCACAAAGTGAACGGGTTGCAGGAGAAACTATTACTATGGTTTCTCAGTCTGTTTCCTATTGCCGGTTTGAAGTTACTGAAGTTTTCACTGTAAAACCGAGTTGGAGCTCGTACCTCCCCATATATATGTATGGAATGCAGTTTGCAAGTGAAAAGAAACTTTGTGTTCCCAACAAGCTAGGTGAAGGACGGCTTTCACACACACTTATCTCTCAGAACTGAGCATGTGGAGAGACGTTCGTTCATCTAGCACAAATGGAACTGGTTGCAGGAGAAACTGTTACTCTGGTTTCTCAGTGTGTTTCCTAGTGCCGGTTTGGAGTTACTGCAATTTTCACTGTAAAACCGAGTTGGAGCTCGTACCTCCCCATATATATGTATGGAGTGGAGTTGGCAAGTGAAAAGAAACTTTGTGTTCCCAACAAGCTATGTGAAGGACGGCTTTCACACACACATATCTCTCAGAACTGAGCATGTGGAGAGACGTTCGTTCATCTAGCACAAATGGAACTGGTTGCAGGAGAAACTTTTTCTCTGGTTTCTCAATGTGTTTCCTAGTGCCGGTTTGAAGTTACTGGAGTTTTCACTGTAAAACAGAATTGGAGTTCGTACCTCCCCTTATATAAGTATGGAGTGGAATTTGTAATTGAAAAGAAACTTTGTGTTCCCAACAAGCTTGGTGAAGGACTGCTTTGACACCCAGTTATCTCTCAGAACTGAGCATGTGGAGAGACGTTTGTTCATCTAGCACAAAGGGAACAGATTGCAGGAGAAATTTAACCCTGGTTTCTCCGTCTGTTTCCTAGTGCAGGTTTGAAGTTCCTGCAGATTTTACTGTAAAACCGATTTGGAGCTCGTACGTCCCAATACATATGTATGGATTGGAGTTTGCAACTGGAAAGAAACTTTGTGTTCCCAACAAGATAGGTGAAGGACGGCTTTCACACACACTTATCTCTCAGAACTGAGCATGTGGAGAGACGTTCGTTCATCTAGCACAAAGGGAACGGGTTGCAGGAGAAACTTTTACTATGGTTTCTCAGTCTGTTTCCTACTGCCGGTTTGAAGTTCCTGCAGTTTTCACTGTAAAACCGAGTTGGAGCTCGTACCTCCCCATATATATGAAAGGAGTGGAGTATGCAAGTGAAAAGTAACTTTGTGTTCCCAACAAGTTTGTGAAGGACAGATTACACACACAGTTATCTCTCTGAACTGAGCATGTGGAGAGACGTTAGTTCATCTAGATCAAAGGGAACAGTTTGCAGGAGAAATTTTACTCTGGTTTCTCAGTCTGATTCCTAGTGCCGTTTTGAAGTTCCTGCAGTTTACACTGTAAAATGGACTTGGAGCCCGTAACTCCCCATATATATGTATGAAGTGGAGTTTGCAAATGAAAAGAACTTTGTGTTCCCAACAAGCTAGGTGAAGACGGCTTTCACACACACTTATCTCTCAGAACTGAGCATGTGGAGAGACGTTCGTTCATCTAGCACAAAGGGAACGGGTTGCAGGAGAAACTTTTACTCTAGTTTCTCAGTCTGTTTCCTAGTGCCGGTTTGAAGTTACTGCAGTTTTCACTGTAAAACCGATTTGGAGATCGTACCTCCCTATATATATGTATGGAGTGGAGTTTGCAACTGAAAAGAAACTTTGTGTTCCCAACCAGCTAGTTGAAGGACGGCTTTCACACACATTTATCTCTCAGAACTGAGCATGTGGAGAGACGTTCGATCATCTAGCACAAAGGGAAAGTTTTGCATGAGAATCTTTTACTCTGGTTTCTCAGTCTGTTTCCTAGTGCCGGTTTGAAGTTACTGCAGTTTTCACTGTAAAACCGAGTTGGAGCTCGTACCTCCCCATCTATATGTATGGAGTGGCGTTTGCAAGTGAAAAGAAACTTTGTGTTTCCAAAAAGCTAGATGAAGGGCGGCTTTCACACACACTTATCTCTCAGAACTGAGCATGTGGAGAGATGATCATTCATCTAGCACAAATGGAACGGGTTGCAGGAGAAACTATTTCTCTGTTTTCTCAGGCTGTTTCCTAGTGCCGGTTTGAAGTTCCTGCAGTTTACACTGTAAAACGGACTTGGAGCTCGTACCTACCCATATATATGTATGGAGTGGCGTTTGCAAATGAAAAGAAACTTTGTGTTCCCAACAAGCTAGGTGAAGACGGCTTTCACACACACTTATCTCTCAGAACTGTGCAATTGTAGAGACGTTCGTTCATCTAGCACAAAGGGAACGGGTTGCAGGAGAAAATTTTACCCTGGTTTCTCAGTCTGTTTCCTAGTGCAGGTTTGATGTTCCTGCAGATTTTACTGTAAACCCGATTTGGAGCTCGAACCTCCCCATATATATGTATGGATAGGAGTTTGCAAATGAAAAGAAACTTTGTGTTCCCAACAAGATAGGTGAAGGACGGCTTTCACACACACTTATCTCTCAGAACTGAGCATGAGGAGAGACGTTCGTTCATCTAGCACAAAGGGAACGGGTTGCAGGGGAAACTTTTACTCTGGTTTCTCAGTCTGTTTCCTAGTGCCGGTTTGAAGTTCCTGCAGTTTTCACTGTAAAACCTATTTGGAGCTCGTACCTCCCCATAAATATATATGGAGTGTAGTTTGCAAGTGAAAAGAAACTTTGTGTTCCCAAAAAGCTAGGTGAAGTACGGCTTTCAAACACACTTATCTCTTAGAACTGAGCATGTGGAGAGACGTTCGTTCATCTAGCACAAATGGAACGGGTTGCAGGAGAAACTATTACTATGGTTTCTCAGTCTGTTTCCTAGTGCCGGTTTGAAGTTACTGAAGTTTTCACTGTAAAACCTAGTTGGAGCTCGTACCTCCCCATATATATCTATGGAGTGGAGTTTGCAAGTGAAAAGAAACTTTGTGTTCCCAACAACATAGGTGAAGTACGGCTTTCACACACACTTATCTCTCAGAACTGAGCATGTGGAGAGACGTTCGTTCATCTAGCACAAAGGGAACGGGTTGCAGGAGAAACTTTTACTCTGGTTTCTCAGTCTGTTTCCTAGTGCCGGTTTGGAGTTCCTGCAGTTTTCACTGTAAAACCGAGTTGGAGCTAGTACCTCCCCATATATAAGTATGGAGTGGAACTTGCAATTGAAAAGAAATTTTGTGTTCCCAACAAGCTTGGTTAAGGACGGCTTTCACACACATTTATCTCTCAGAACTGAGCATGTGGAGAGACGTTAGTTCATCTAAAACAAAGGGAATAGTTTGCAGGGGAAATTTTACTCTGGTTTCTCAATCTGTTTCCTAGTGTTGGTTTGAAATTACTGCAGTTTTCACTGTAAAACAGAGTTGGAGCTAGTACCTCCCCATATATATGTATGGAGTGGGGTTTGCAATTTAAAAGAAACTTTGTGTTCCCAACAAGTTAGGTGAAGGACGGCTTTCACACACACTTATCTCTCAGAACTTAGCATTTGGAGAGATGTTCTTTCATCTAGCACAAAGGGAACGGGTTGTAGGAGAAACTTTTACCCTAGTTTCTCAGTCTGTTTCCTAGTGTCGGTCTGAAGTTTCTGCAGTTTTTACTGTAAAACTGTTTTGGTGCTCGTACTTCACCATATATTTGTATGGATTGGAGTGTGCAACTGAAAAGAAACTTTGTGTTCCCAACCATCTAGGTGAAGGACGGCTTCACACACACTTATCTCTCAGAACTGAGAATGTGGAGAGACGTTCGTTCATCTAGCACAAACGGACCAGTTTGCAGGAGAAATTTTACCCTGGTTTCTCAGTCTGTTTCCTAGTGCAGGTTTGATGTTCCTGCAGATTGTACTGTAAAACCGATTTGGAGCTCGAACCTACCCATATATATGTATGGATAGGAGTTTTCAACTGAAAAGAAACTTTGTGTTCCCAACAAGATAGGTGAAGGACGGCTTTCACACACATTTATCTCTCAGAACTGAGCATGTGGAGAGACTTTCGTTCATCTAGCACAAAGGGAACGGGTTGCAGGAGAAACTTTTACTCTGGTTTCTCCGTCTGTTTCCTAGTGCCGGTTTGAAGTTCCTGCAGTTTACACTGTAAAACGGACTTGGAGCTCGTACCTACCCATATATATGTATGGAGTGGCGTTAGCAAATGAAAAGAAACTTTGTGTTCCCAACAAGCTAGGTGAAGACGGCTTTCACACACACTTATCTCTCAGAACTGTGCAATTGGAGAGACGTTCGTTCATCTAGCACAAAGGGAACGGGTTGCAGGAGAAAATTTTACTCTGGTTTCTCAGCCTTTTTCCTAGTGCCTTTTTGAATTTACTGCAGTTTTCACTGTAAAACCGAGTTGGAGATCGTACTTCCCATATATATGTATGGAGTGGGGTTTGCAACTGAAAAGAAACTTTGAGTTCCCAACAAGATGGGTGAAGGACGGCTTTACACACACTTATCTCTCAGAACTGAGTATGTGGAGAGATGTTCGTTCATCTAGCACAAAGGGAAAGGGTTTCAGGGGAAATTTTTTCTCTGGATTCTCAGTCTGTTCCCTGGTGCCGGTTTGAAGTTCCTGCAGTTTTCACTGTAAAACCGAATTGGTGTTCGTACCTCCCCATATATATGTATGGAGTGGAATTTGCAAGTGAAAAGAATCTTTGTGTTCCCAACAAGCTTGGTGAAGGACGGCTTTCACACACAGTTATCTCTCAGAACTGAGCATGTGGAGAGACGTTCGATCATCTAGCACAAACGGAACAGTTTGCAGGAGAAATTTTACCCTGGTTTCTCAGTCTGTTTCCTAGTGCAGGTTTGATGTTCCTGCAGATTTTACTGTAAACCCGATTTGGAGCTCGAACCTCCCCATATATATGTATGGATAGGAGTTTGCAAATGAAAAGAAACTTTGTGTTCCCAACAAGATAGGTGAAGGACGGCTTTCACACACACTTATCTCTCAGAACTGAGCATGAGGAGAGACGTTCGTTCATCTAGCACAAAGGGACCGGGTTGCAGGAGAAACTTTTACTCTGGTTTCTCAGTCTGTTTCCTAGTGCCGGTTTGAAGTTCCTGCAGTTTTCACTGTAAAACCTAGTTGGAGCTCGTACCTCCCCATAAATATATATGGAGTGTAGTTTGCAAGTGAAAAGAAACTTTGTGTTCCCAAAAAGCTAGGTGAAGGACGGCTTTCAAACACACTTATCTCTTAGACCTGAGCATGTGGAGAGACGTTCGTTCATCTAGCACAAATGGAACGGGTTGCAGGAGAAACTATTACTATGGTTTCTCAGTCTGTTTCCTAGTGCCGGTTTGAAGTTACTGAAGTTTTCACTGTAAAACCTAGTTGGAGCTCGTACCTCCCCATATATATCTATGGAGTGGAGTTTGCAAGTGAAAAGTAACTTTGTGTTCCCAACAACAGAGGTGAAGTACGGCTTTCACACACACTTATCTCTCAGAACTGAGCATGTGGAGAGACGTTCGTTCATCTAGCACAAAGGGAACGGGTTGCAGGAGAAACTTTTACTCTGGTTTCTCAGTCTGTTTCCTAGTGCCGGTTTGGAGTTCCTGCAGTTTTCACTGTAAAACCGAGTTGGAGCTAGTACCTCCCCATATATAAGAATGGAGTGGAACTTGCAATTGAAAAGAAATTTTGTGTTCCCAACAAGCTTGGTTAAGGACGGCTTTCACAGACATTTATCTCTCAGAACTGAGCATGTGGAGAGACGTTAGTTCATCTAGAACAAAGGGAATAGTTTGCAGGGGAAATTTTACTCTGGTTTCTCAATCTGTTTCCTAGTGTTGGTTTGAAATTACTGCAGTTTTCACTGTAAAACAGAGTTGGAGCTAGTACCTCTCCATATATATGTATGGAGTGGGGTTTGCAATTTAAAAGAAACTTTGTGTTCCCAACAAGTTAGGTGAATGACGGCTTTCACACACACTTATCTCTCAGAACTTAGCATTTGGAGAGATGTTCTTTCATCTAGCACAAAGGGAACGGGTTGTAGGAGAAACTTTTACCCTAGTTTCTCAGTCTGTTTCCTAGTGTCGGTCTGAAGTTCCTGCAGTTTTTACTGTAAAACTGATTTGGTGCTCGTACTTCCCCATATATTTGTATGGATTGGAGTGTGCAACTGAAAAGAAACTTTGTGTTCCCAACCATCTAGGAGAAGGACGGCTTCACACACACTTATCTCTCAGAACTGAGCATGTGGAGAGACATTCGTTCATGTAGCACAAATTGAACGGATTGCAGGAGCAACTTTTACTCTGGTTTCTCAGTGTGATTCCTAGTGCTGGTTTGAAGTTCCTGCAGTTTACACTGTAAAATGGACTTGGATCTCGTAACTCCCCATATATATGTATGGAGTGGGGTTTGCAAATGAAAAGAAATTTTGTGTTCCCAACAAGCTAGGTGAAGTCGGCTTTCACACACACTTATCTCTCAGAACTCAGCATGTGGAGAGACGTTCGTTCATCTAGCACAAACGGAACGGGTTGCAGGAGAAATTTTTACTCTATTTTCTCAGTCTGTTTCCTAGTGCCGGTTTGAAGTTCCTGCAGTTTTCACTGTAAAACCGAATTGGTGTTCGTACCTAACCATATATATGTATGGAGTGAAATTTGCATGTGAAAAGAATCTTTGTGTTCCCAACAAGCTTAGTGAAGGACGGCTTTCACACACAGTTATCTCTCAGAACTGAGCATGTGGAGAGACGTTCGTTCATCTAGCACAAACGGACCAGTTTGCAGGAGAAATTTTACCCTGGTTTCTCAGTCTGTTTCCTAGTGCAGGTTTGATGTTCCTGCAGATTGTACTGTAAAACCGATTTGGAGCTCGAACCTACCCATATATATGTATGGATAGGAGTTTTCAACTGAAAAGGAACTTTGTGTTCCCAACAAGATAGGTGAAGGACGGCTTTCACACACATTTATCTCTCAGTACTGAGCATGTGGAGAGACGTTCGTTCATCTAGCACAAAGGGAACGGGTTGCAGGAGAAACTTTTACTCTGGTTTCTCCGTCTGTTTCCTAGTGCCGGTTTGAAGTTCCTGCAGTTTACACTGTAAAACGGACTTGGAGCTCGTACCTACCCATATATATGTATGGAGTGGCGATTGCAAATGAAAAGAAACTTTGTGTTCCCAACAAGCTAGGTGAAGACGGCTTTCACACACACTTATCTCTCAGAACTGTGCAATTGGAGAGACGTTCGTTCATCTAGCACAAAGGGAACGGGTTGCAGGTGAAAATTTTACTCTGGTTTCTCAGCTTTTTTCCTAGTGCCTTTTTGAATTTACTGCAGTTTTCACTGTAAAACCGAGTTGGAGATCGTACTTCCCATATATATGTATGGATTGGGGTTTGCAACTGAAAAGAAACTTTGAGTTCCCAACAAGATGGGTGAAGGACGGCTTTCACACACACTTATCTCTCAGAACTGAGTATGTGGAGAGATGTTCGTTCATCTAGCACAAAGGGAAAGGGTTTCAGGGGAAATTTTTTCTCTGGATTCTCAGTCTGTTCCCTAGTGCCGGTTTGAATTTCCTGCAGTTTTCACTGTAAAACCGAATTGGTGTTCGTACCTCCCCATATATATGTATGGAGTGGAGTTTGCAAGTGAAAAGAATCTTTGTGTTCCCAACAAGCTAGGTGAAGACGGCTTTCACACACACAGTTATCTCTCAGAACTGAGCATGTGGAGAGACGTTCGATCATCTAGCACAAACGGAACAGTTTGCAGGAGAAATTTTACCCTGGTTTCTCAGTCTGTTTCCTAGTGCAGGTTTGATGTTCCTGCAGATTTTACTGTAAACCCGATTTGGAGCTCGAACCTCCCCATATATATGTATGGATAGGAGTTTGCAAATGAAAAGAAACTTTGTGTTCCCAACAAGATAGGTGAAGGACGGCTTTCACACACACTTATCTCTCAGAAATGAGCATGTGGAGAGACGTTCGTTCATCTAGCACAAAGGGAACGGGTTGCAGGAGAAACTTTTACTCTGGTTTCTCAGTCTGTTTCCTAGTGCCGGTTTGAAGTTCCTGCAGTTTTCACTGTAAAACCTAGTTGGAGCTCGTACCTCCCCATAAATATATATGGAGTGTAGTTTGCAAGTGAAAAGAAACTTTGTGTTCCCAAAAAGCTAGGTGAAGGACGGCTTTCAAACACACTTATCTCTTAGAACTGAGCATGTGGAGAGACGTTCGTTCATCTAGCACAAATGGAACGGGTTGCAGGAGAAACTATTACTATGGTTTCTCAGTCTGTTTCCTAGTGCCGGTTTGAAGTTACTGAAGTTTTCACTGTAAAACCTAGTTGGAGCTCGTACCTCCCCATATATATCTATGGAGTGGAGTTTGCAAGTGAAAAGAAACTTTGTGTTCCCAACAACAGAGGTGAAGTACGGCTTTCACACACACTTATCTCTCAGAACTGACCATGTGGAGAGACGTTCGTTCATCTAGCACAAAGGGAACGGGTTGCAGGAGAAACTTTTACTCTGGTTTCTCAGTCTGTTTCCTAGTGCCGGTTTGGAGTTCCTGCAGTTTTCACTGTAAAACCGAGTTGGAGCTAGTACCTCCCCATATATAAGTATGGAGTGGAACTTGCAATTGAAAAGAAATTTTGTGTTCCCAACAAGCTTGGTTAAGGACGGCTTTCACACACACATATCTCTCAGAACTGAGCATGTGGAGAGACATTCGTTCATGTAGCACAAATGGAACTGGTTGCAGTAGAAACTTTTACTCTGGTTTCTCAGTGTGATTCCTAGTGCTGGTTTGAAGTTCCTGCACTTTACACTGTAAAATGGACTTGGATCTCGTAACTCCCCATATATATGTATGGAGTGGTGTTTGCAAATGAAAAGAAATTTTGTGTTCCCAACAAGCTAGGTGAAGGACGGCTTTCACACACACTTATCTCTCAGAACTCAGCATGTGGAGAGACGTTCGTTCATCTAGCACAAACGGAACGGGTTGCAGGAGAAACTTTTACTCTATTTTCTCAGTCTGTTTCCTAGTGCCGGTTTGAACTTCCTGCAGTTTTCACTGTAAAACCGAATTGGTGTTCGTACCTAACCATATATATGTATGGAGTGAAATTTGCATGTGAAAAGAATCTTTGTGTTCCCAACAAGCTTGGTGAAGGACGGCTTTCACACACAATTATCTCTCAGAACTGAGCATGTGGAGAGACGTTCGTTCATCTAGCACAAACGGACCAGTTTGCAGGAGAAATTTAACCCTGGTTTCTCAGTCTGTTTCCTAGTGCAGGTTTGATGTTCCTGCAGATTGTACTGTAAAACCGATTTGGAGCTAAAACCTACCCATATATATGTATGGATAGGAGTTTTCAACTGAAAAGAAACTTTGTGTTCCCAACAAGATAGGTGAAGGACGGCTTTCACACACATTTATCTCTCAGAACTGAGCATGTGGAGAGACGTTCGTTCATCTAGCACAAAGGGAACGGGTTGCAGGAGAAACTTTTACTCTGGTTTCTCCGTCTGTTTCCAAGTGCCGGTTTGAAGTTCCTGCAGTTTACACTGTAAAACGGACTTGGAGCTCGTACCTACCCATATATATGTACGGAGTGGCGTTTGCAAATGAAAAGAAACTTTGTGTGCCCAACAAGCTAGGTGAAGACGGCTTTCACACACACTTATCTCTCAGAACTGTGCAATTGGAGAGACGTTCGTTCATCTAGCACAAAGTGAACGTGTTGCAGGAGAAAATTTTACTCTGGTTTCTCAGCCTTTTTCCTAGTGCCTTTTTGAATTTCCTGCAGTTTTCACCGTAAAACCGAGTTGGAGATCGTACTTCCCATATATATGTATGGAGTGGGGTTTGCAACTGAAAAGAAACTTTGAGTTCCCAACAAGATGGGTGAAGGACGGCTTTCACACACACTTATCTCTCAGAACTGAGTATGTGGAGAGATGTTCGTTCATCTAGCACAAAGGGAAAGGGTTTCAGGGGAAATTTTTTCTCTGGATTCTCAGTCTGTTCCCTAGTGCCGGTTTGAAGTTCCTGCAGTTTTCACTGTAAAACCGAATTGGTGTTCGTACCTCCCCATATATATGTATGGAGTGGGGTTTGCAACTGAAAAGAAACTTTGAGTTCCCAACAAGATGGGTGAAGGACGGCTTTCACACACACTTATCTCTCAGAACTGAGTATGTGGAGAGATGTTCGTTCATCTAGCACAAAGGGAAAGGGTTTCAGGGGAAATTTTTTCTCTGGATTCTCAGTCTGTTCCCTAGTGCCGTTTTGAAGTTCCTGCAGTTTTCACTGTAAAACCGAATTGGTGTTCGTACCTCCCCATATATATGTATGGAGTGGAATTTGCAAGTGAAAAGAATCTTTGTGTTCCCAACAAGCTTGGTGAAGGACGGCTTTCACACACAGTTATCTCTCAGAACTGAGCATGTGGAGAGACGTTCGATCATCTAGCACAAACGGAACAGGTTGCAGGAGAAATTTTAACCTGGTATCTCCGTCTGTTTCCTAGTGCAGGTTTGATGTTCCTGCAGATTTTACTGTAAACCCGATTTGGAGCTCGAACCTCCCCATATATATGTATGGATAGGAGTTTGCAAATGAAAAGAAACTTTGTGTTCCCAACAAGATAGGTTAAGGACGGCTTTCACACACACTTATCTCTCAGAACTGAGCATGAGGAGAGACGTTCGTTCATCTAGCACAAAGGGACCGGGTTGCAGGAGAAACTTTTACTCTGGTTTCTCAGTCTGTTTCCTAGTGCCGGTTTGAAGTTCCTGCAGTTTTCACTGTAAAACCGAGTTGGAGCTAGTACCTCCCCATAAATATATATGGAGTGTAGTTTGCAAGTGAAAAGAAACTTTGTGTTCCCAAAAAGCTAGGTGAAGGACGGCTTTCAAACACACTTATCTCTCAGAACTGAGCATGTGGAGAGACGTTCGTTCATCTAGCACAAAGGGAACGGGTTGCAGGAGAAACTTTTACTCTGGTTTCTCAGTCTGTTTCCTAGTGCCGGTTTGAAGTTCCTGCAGTTTTCACTGTAAAACCGAGTTGGAGCTAGTACCTCCGCATATATATGTATGGAGTGGGGTTTGCAAGTGAAAAGAAACTTTGTGTTCGCAACAAGCTAGTTGAAGGACGGCTTTCACACACACTTATCTCTCAGAACTGAGCATGTGGAGAGACGTTCGTTCATCTAGCACAAAGGGAACGGGTTGCAGGAGAAACTTTTACTCTGGTTTCTCAGTCTGTTTCCTAGTGCCGGTTTGGAGTTCCTGCAGTTTTCACTGTAAAACCGAGTTGGAGCTAGTACCTCCCCATATATAAGTATGGAGTGGAACTTGCAATTGAAAAGAAATTTTGTGTTCCCAACAAGCTTGGTTAAGGACGGCTTTCACAGACATTTATCTCTCAGAACTGAGCATGTGGAGAGACGTTAGTTCATCTAGAACAAAGGGAATAGTTTGCAGGGGAAATTTTACTCTGGTTTCTCAATCTGTTTCCTAGTGTTGGTTTGAAATTACTGCAGTTTTCACTGTAAAACAGAGTTGGAGCTAGTACCTCCCCATATATATGTATGGAGTGGGGTTTGCAATTTAAAAGAAACTTTGTGTTCCCAACAAGTTAGGTGAATGACGGCTTTCACACACACTTATCTCTCAGAACTTAGCATTTGGAGAGATGTTCTTTCATCTAGCACAAAGGGAACGGGTTGTAGGAGAAACTTTTACCCTAGTTTCTCAGTCTGTTTCCTAGTGTCGGTCTGAAGTTCCTGCAGTTTTTACTGTAAAACTGTTTTGGTGCTCGTACTTCCCCATATATTTGTATGGATTGGAGTGTGCAACTGAAAAGAAACTTTGTGTTCCCAACCATCTAGGTGAAGGACGGCTTCACACACACTTATCTCTCAGAACTGAGCATGTGGAGAGACATTCGTTCATGTAGCACAAATGGAACTGGTTGCAGGAGAAACTTTTACTCTGGTTTCTCAGTGTGATTCCTAGTGCTGGTTTGAAGTTCCTGCAGTTTACACTGTAAAATGGACTTGGATCTCGTAAATCCCCATATATATGTATGGAGTGGAGTTTGCAAATGAAAAGAAATTTTGTGTTCCCAACAAGCTAGGTGAAGTCGGCTTTCACACACACTTATCTCTCAGAACTCAGCATGTGGAGAGACGTTCGTTCATCTAGCACAAACGGAACGGGTTGCAGGAGAAATTTTTACTCTATTTTCTCAGTCTGTTTCCTAGTGCCGGTTTGAAGTTCCTGCAGTTTCACTGTAAAACCGAATTGGTGTTCGTACCTAACCATATATATGTATGGAGTGAAATTTGCATGTGAAAAGAATCTTTGTTTTCCCAACAAGCTTGGTGAAGGACGGCTTTCACACACAGTTATCTCTCAGAACTGAGCATGTGGAGAGACGTTCGTTCATCTAGCACAAACGGACCAGTTTGCAGGAGAAATTTTACCCTGGTTTCTCAGTCTGTTTCCTAGTGCAGGTTTGATGTTCCTGCAGATTGTACTGTAAAACCGATTTGGAGCTCGAACCTACCCATATATATGTATGGATAGGAGTTTTCAACTGAAAAGAAACTTTGTGTTCCCAACAAGATAGGTGAAGGACGGCTTTCACACACATTTATCTCTCAGAACTGAGCATGTGGAGAGACGTTCGTTCATCTAGCACAAAGGGAACGGGTTGCAGGAGAAACTTTTACTCTGGTTTCTCAGTCATTTTCCTACTGCCGGTTTGAAGTTACTGCAGTTTTCACTGTAAAACCTAGTTGGAGCTCGTACCTACCCATATATATATAGAGAGTGTAGTTTGCAAGTGAAAAGAAACTTTGTGTTCCCAAAAAGCTTTGTGAAGTATGGCTTTCAAACACACTTATCTCTTAGAACTGAGCATGTGGAGAGACGTTCGTTCATCTAGCACAAAGGGAACGGGTTGCAGGAGAAACTTTTACTCTGGTTTCTCTGTCTGTTTCCTAGAGCCGTTTTGAAGTTACTGCAGTTTTCACTGTAAAACCGAACTGGAGATCGTACTTCCCATATATATGTATGGAGTGGAGTTTGCAACTGAAAAGAAACTTTGAGTTCCCAACAAGATGGGTGAAGGACGGCTTTCACACACACTTATGTCTCTGAACTGAGCATGTGGAGAGACGTTCGTTCCTCTAGCACAAATGGAATGAGTTGCAGGAGAAACTATTACTATGGTTTCTCAGTCTGTTTCCTAGTGCCGGTTTGAAGTTACTGAAGGTTTCACTGTAAAACCTAGTTGGAGCTCGTACCTCCCCATATATATGTAAGGAGTGGAGTTTGCAAGTGAAAAGAAACATTGTGTTCCCAACAACATAGGTGAAGTACGGCTTTCACACACACTTATCTCTCAGAACTGAGCATGTGGAGAGACTTTCGTTCATCTAGCACGAAGGGAACGGGTTGAAGGAGAAACTTTTACTCTGGTTTCTCAGTGTGTTTCCTAGTGCCGGTTTGGAGTTCCTGCAGTTTTCACTGTAAAACCGAGTTGGAGCTCGTACTTCCCCATATAAAAGTATGGAGTGGAATTTGCAATTGAAAAGAAATTTTGTGTTCCCAACAAGCTTGGTTAAGGACGGCTTTCACACACATTTATCTCTCAGAACTGAGCATGTGGAGAGACGTTAGTTCATCTAGAACAAAGGGAACAGTGTGCAGGAGAAATTTTACTCTGGTTTCTCAGTCTGTTTCCTAGTGTTGGTTTCAACTTACTGCAGTTTTCACTGTAAAACAGAGTTGGAGCTAGTACTTCCCCATATATATGTATGGAGTGGGGTTTGCATTTTAAAAGAAACTTTTTGTTCCTAACAAGGTAGGTGAAGGACGGCTTTCACACACACTTATCTCTCAGAACTTAGCATTTGGAGAGACGTTCTTTCATTTAGCAAAAAGGGAACGGTTTGTATGAGAAACTTTTACCCTGGTTTCTCAGTCTGTTTCCTAGTGTCGGTCTGAAGTTCCTGCAGTTTTTACTGTAAAACTGATTTGGTGCTCGTACTTCCCCATATATTTGTATGGATTGGAGTGTGCAACTGAAAAGAAACTTTGTGTTCCCAACCATCTAGGTGAAGGACGGCTTCACACACACTTATCTCTCAGAACTGAGCATGTGGAGAGACATTCGTTCATCTAGCACAAATGGAACGGGTTGCAGAAGAAATTTTTACTCTGGTTTCTCAGTATGATTCCTAGTGACGGTTTGAAGTTCCTCAAGTTTACACTGTAAAATGGACTTGGAGCTCGTAACTCCCCATATATATGTATGGAGTGGAGTTTACAAATGAAAAGAAACTTTGTGTTCCCAACAAGCTAGGTGAAGACGGCTTTCACACACACTTATCTCTCAGAACTGAGCATGTGGAGAGACGTTCGTTCATCTAGCACAAACGGAACCGGTTGCTGGAGAAACTTTTACTCTAGTTTCTCAGTCTGTTTCCTAGTGCCGGTTTGAAGTTACTGCAGTTTTCACTGTAAAACCGATTTGGAAATCGTAACTCCCGATATATATGTATGGAGTGGAGTTTGCAACTGAAAAGAAACTTTGTGTTCCCAACAAGATAGGTGAAGGACGGCTTTCACACACACTTATCCCTCAGAACTGATTATGTGGAGAGATGTTCGTTCATCTAGCACAAAGGGAAAGGGTTTCAGGGGAAATTTTTTCTCTGGATTCTCAGTCTGTTCCCTAGTGCCGGTTTGAAGTTCCTGCAGTTTTCACTGTAAAACCTAGTTGGAGCTCGTACCTCCCCATAAATATATATGGAGTGTAGTTTGCAAGTGAAAAGAAACTTTGTGTTCCCAAAAAGCTAGGTGAAGGACGGCTTTCAAACAGTTATCTCTTAGAACTGAGCATGTGGAGAGACGTTCGTTCATCTAGCACAAAGGGAACGGGTTGCAGGAGAAACTATTTCTATGGTTTCTCAGTCTGTTTCCTAGTGCCGGTTTGAAGTTACTGAAGTTTTCACTGTAAAACCTAGTTGGAGCTCGTACCTCCCCATATGTATCTATGGAGTGGAGTTTGCAAGTGAAAAGAAACTTTGTGTTCCCAACAAGCTTGGTTAAGGACGGCTTTCACACACATTTATCTCTCAGAACTGAGCATGTGGAGAGTCGTTAGTTCATCTACAACAAAGGGAACAGTGTGCAAGAGAAATTTTACTCTGGTTTCTCAGTCTGTTTCCTAGTGTTGGTTTGAAATTACTGCAGTTTTCACTGTAAAACAGAGTTGGAGCTAGTACTTCCCCATATATATGTATGGAGTGGGGTTTGCAATTTAAAAGAAACTTTGTGTTCCTAACAAGTTTGTTGAAGGACGGCTTTCACACACACTTATCTCTCAGAACTGAGCATGTGGAGAGACGTTCGTTCATCTAGCACAAATGGAACTGGTTGCAGGAGAAACTTTTTCTCTGGTTTCTCAATATGTTTCCTAGTGCCGGTTTGAAGTTACTGGAGTTTTCACTGTAAAACAGAATTGGATTTCGTACCTCCCCTTATATAAGTATGGAGTGGAATTTGCAATTGAAAAGAAACTATGTGTTCCCAACAAGCTTGGTGAAGGACGGCTTTCACACCCAGTTTTCTCTCAGAACTGAGCATGTGGAGAGACGTTCGTTCATCTAGCACAAAGGGAACGGGTTGCAGGAGAAATTTTACCCTGGTTTCTCAGTCTGTTTCCTAGTGCAGATTTGATGTTCCTGCAGATTTTACTGTAAACCTGATTTGGAGCTCGAACCTCCCCATATATATGTATGGATAGGAGTTTGCAAATGAAAAGAAACTTTGTGTTCCCAACAAGATAGCTGAAGGACGGCTTTCAAACACACTTATCTCTTAGAACTGAGCATGTGGAGAGACTTTCGTTCATCTTGCACAAAGGGAACGGGTTGCAGGAGAAACTTTTACTCTGGATTCTCAGTCTGTTTCCTAGAGCCGTTTTGAAGTTACTGCAGTTTTCACTGTAAAACCGAGTTGGAGCTCGTACCTCCCCATATATATAAATGGAGTGGAGTATGCAAGGGAAAAGAAACTTTGTGTTCCCAACAAGCTTGGTGAAGTACGGATTACACACACACTTGTCTCTCAGAACTGAGCATGTGGAGAGACGTTCGTTGATCTAGCACAAAGGTAACGTGTTGCAGGAGAAATTTTAACTCTGGTTTCTCAGTCTGTTTCCTAGTGCCGGTTTGAAGTTACTGCAGTTTTCACTGTAAAACCGAGTTGGAGCTCGTACCTCCCCATCTATATGTATGGAGTGGATTTTGCAACTGAAAATATACTTTGTGTTCCCCACAAGCTAGGTGAAGGACGGCTTACACATACACTTATCTCTCAGAACTGAGCATGTGGTGAGACGTTCGTTCATCTAGCACAAAGAATACAGGTTGCAGGAGAAACTTTTACTCTGTTTCCTCAGTCTGTTTCCTAGTGCCGGTTTGAAGTTACTGCAGTTTTCACTCTAAACCCGAGTTGGAGCTCGTACCTCCCCATATATATGTATGGAGTGGAGTTTGCAAGTGAAAAGAATCTTTGTGTTTCCAAAAAGCTAGATGAAGGACGGCTTTCACACACACTTATCTCTCAGAACTGAGCATGTGGAGAGATGATCATTCATCTAGCACAAATGGAACGGGTTGCAGGAGAAACTATTTCTCTGTTTTCTCAGTCTGTTTCCTAGTGCCGGTTTGAAGTTCCTGCAGTTTACACTGTAAAACGGACTTGGAGCTCGTACCTACCCATATATATGTATGGAGTGGCGTTTGCAAATGAAAAGAAACTTTGTGTTCCCAACAAGCTAGGTGAAGACGGCTTTCACACACACTTATCTCTCAGAACTGTGCAATTGGAGAGACGTTCGTTCATCTAGCACAAAGGGAACGGGTTGCAGGAGAAAATTTTACTCTGGTTTCTCATCCTTTTTCCTAGTGCCTTTTTTAATTTACTGCAGTTTTCACTGTAAAACCGAGTTGGAGATCGTACTTCCCATATATATGTATGGAGTGGAGTTTGCAACTGAAAAGAAACTTTGAGTTCCCAACAAGATGGGTGAAGGACGGCTTTCACACACACTTATGTCTCTGAACTGAGCATGTGGAGAGACGTTCATTCATCAAGCACAAAGGGAACGGGTTGCAGGAGAATCTATTACTATGGTTTCTCATTCTATTTCCTAGTGCCGGTTTGATGTTACTGAAGTTTTCAGTGTAAAACCGAGTTGGAGCACGTACCTCCCCATATAAATGTATGGAATGGAGTTTGCAAGTGAAAGGAAACTTTGTGTTCCCAACAAGATAGGTGAAGGACGGCTTTCATACACACTTATATCTCAGAACTGAGCATGTGGAGAGACGTTCGTTCATCTAGCACAAAGGGAACGGGTTGCAGGAGAAACTTTTACTCTGGTTTCTAAGTGTGTTTCCTAGTGCCGGTTTGGAGTTCCTGCAGTTTTCACTGTAAAACCGAGTTGGGGCTCGTACCTCCCCATATATTTGTATGGAGTGGAGTTTGCAACTGAAAAGAAACTTTGTGTTCCCAACATGCTATGTGATGGACGGCTTTCACACACACTTATCTCTCAGAACTGAGCATGTGGAGAGACGTTCGTTCATATAGCATAAAGGGAACGGGTTGCAGGAGAAACATTTACTCCGGTTTCTCAGTCTGTTTCCTAGTGCCTGTTTGGAGTTCCTGCAGTTTTCACTGTAAAACGGAGTTGGAGCACGTACCTCCCCATATATATGTATGGAGTGGAGTTTTCAAGTGAAAAGAAACTTTATGTTCCCAACAAGCTAGGTGAAGGACGGCTTTCACACACACTTATCTCTCAGAACTGAGCATGTGGAGAGACGTTAGTTCATCTAGAACAAAGGGTACAGTTTGCAGGAGAAATTTTACTCTGGTTTCTCAGGCTGTTTCCTAGTGCAGGTTTGATATTACTGCAGTATTCACTGTAAAACAGAGTTGGAGCTAGTACCTCCCCATATATATGTATGGAGTGGAGTTTGCAATTTAAAAGAAACTTCGTGTTCCCAACAAGGTAGGTGAAGGACGGCTTTCACACACACTTATCTCTCAGAACTTAGCATTTGGAGAAATGATAATTCATCTAGCAATAACGGAACGGGTTGTAGGAGAAACTTTTACCCTGGTTTCTCAGTCTGTTTCCTAGTGTCGGTCTGAAGTTCCTGCAGTTTTTACTGTAAAACTGATTTGGTGCTCGTTCTTCCCCATATATTTGTATGGATTGGAGTGTGCAACTGAAAAGAAACTTTGTGTTCCCAACAAGCTAGGTGAAGGACGTCTTTCACACACAGTTATCTCTCAGAACTGAGCATGTGGAGAGACGTTCGTTCATCTAGCACAAACGGAACAGTTTGCAGGAGAAATTTTACCCTTGTTTCTCAGTCTGTTTCCTAGTGCAGGATGTTCCTGCATATTTTACTGTAAAACCGATTTGGAGATCGAACCTCCCCATATATATGTATGGATTGGAGTTTGCAACTGAAAAGAAACTTTGTGTTCCCAACAAGATATGTGAAGGACGGCTTTCACACACACTTATCTCTCAGAACTGAGCATGTGGAGAGACGTTCGTTCATCTAGCACAAACGGAACGGGTTGCAGGAGAAACTTTTACTCTGTTTTCTCAGTCTATTTCCTAGTGCCGGTTTGAAGTTACTGCAGTTTTCACTGATAAACCTAGTTGGAGCTCGTACCTCCCCACATATATATATGGAGTGTAGTTTGCAAGTGAAAGGAAACTTTGTGTTCCCGAAAAGCTAGGTGAAATACGGCTTACACACACACTTATCTCTCAGAACTAAGCATGTGGTGAGACGTTCGTTCATCTAGCACAAAGAATACGGTTTGCAGGAGAAACTTTACCCTGTTTTCTCAGTCTGTTTCCTAGTGCCGGTTTGAAGTTACTGCAGTTTTCACTCTAAACCCGAGTTGGAGCTCTTACCTCCCCATATATATGTATGGAGTGGAGTTTGCAAGTGAAAAGAAACTTTGAGTTCCCAACAAGCTAGTTGAAGTACGGCTTTCACACACACTTATCTCTCAGAACTGAGCATGTGGAGAGATGTTCATTCATCCAGCACAAAGGGACCGGGTTGCAGGAGAAACTTTTACTCTGGTTTCTCAGTCTGTTTCCTAGTGCCGGTTTGAAGTTCCTGCAGTTTTCACTGTAAAACCGAGTTGGAGCTAGTACCTCCCCATAAATATATATGGAGTGTAGTTTGCAAGTGAAAAGAAACTTTGTGTTCCCAAAAAGCTAGGTGAAGGACGGCTTTCAAACACACTTATCTCTCAGAACTGAGCATGTGGAGAGACGTTCGTTCATCTAGCACAAAGGGAACGGGTTGCAGGAGAAACTTTTACTCTGGTTTCTCAGTCTGTTTCCTAGTGCCGGTTTGAAGTTCCTGCAGTTTTCACTGTAAAACCGAGTTGGAGCTAGTACCTCCGCATATATATGTATGGATTGGGGTTTGCAAGTGAAAAGAAACTTTGTGTTCGCAACAAGCTAGTTGAAGGACGGCTTTCACACACACTTATCTCTCAGAACTGAGCATGTGGAGAGACGTTCGTTCATCTAGCACAAAGGGAACGGGTTGCAGGAGAAACTTTTACTCTGGTTTCTCAGTCTGTTTCCTAGTGCCGGTTTGGAGTTCCTGCAGTTTTCACTGTAAAACCGAGTTGGAGCTAGTACCTCCCCATATATAAGTATGGAGTGGAACTTGCAATTGAAAAGAAATTTTGTGTTCCCAACAAGCTTGGTTAAGGACGGCTTTCACAGACATTTATCTCTCAGAACTGAGCATGTGGAGAGACGTTAGTTCATCTAGAACAAAGGGAATAGTTTGCAGGGGAAATTTTACTCTGGTTTCTCAATCTGTTTCCTAGTGTTGGTTTGAAATTACTGCAGTTTTCACTGTAAAACAGAGTTGGAGCTAGTACCTCCCCATATATATGTATGGAGTGGGGTTTGCAATTTAAAAGAAACTTTGTGTTCCCAACAAGTTAGGTGAATGACGGCTTTCACACACACTTATCTCTCAGAACTTAGCATTTGGAGAGATGTTCTTTCATCTAGCACAAAGGGAACGGGTTGTAGGAGAAATTTTACCCTAGTTTCTCAGTCTGTTTCCTAGTGTCGGTCTGAAGTTCCTGCAGTTTTTACTGTAAAACTGTTTTGGTGCTCGTACTTCCCCATATATTTGTATGGATTGGAGTGTGCAACTGAAAAGAAACTTTGTGTTCCCAACCATCTAGGTGAAGGACGGCTTCACACACACTTATCTCTCAGAACTGAGCATGTGGAGAGACATTCGTTCATGTAGCACAAATGGAACTGGTTGCAGGAGAAACTTTTACTCTGGTTTCTCAGTGTGATTCCTAGTGCTGGTTTGAAGTTCCTGCAGTTTACACTGTAAAATGGACTTGGATCTCGTAAATCCCCATATATATGTATGGAGTGGAGTTTGCAAATGAAAAGAAATTTTGTGTTCCCAACAAGCTAGGTGAAGTCGGCTTTCACACACACTTATCTCTCAGAACTCAGCATGTGGAGAGACGTTCGTTCATCTAGCACAAACGGAACGGGTTGCAGGAGAAATTTTTACTCTATTTTCTCAGTCTGTTTCCTAGTGCCGGTTTGAAGTTCCTGCAGTTTTCACTGTAAAACCGAATTGGTGTTCGTACCTAACCATATATATGTATGGAGTGAAATTTGCATGTGAAAAGAATCTTTGTTTTCCCAACAAGCTTGGTGAAGGACGGCTTTCACACACAGTTATCTCTCAGAACTGAGCATGTGGAGAGACGTTCGTTCATCTAGCACAAACGGACCAGTTTGCAGGAGAAATTTTACCCTGGTTTCTCAGTCTGTTTCCTAGTGCAGGTTTGATGTTCCTGCAGATTGTACTGTAAAACCGATTTGGAGCTCGAACCTACCCATATATATGTATGGATAGGAGTTTTCAACTGAAAAGAAACTTTGTGTTCCCAACAAGATAGGTGAAGGACGGCTTTCACACACATTTATCTCTCAGAACTGAGCATGTGGAGAGACGTTCGTTCATCTAGCACAAAGGGAACGGGTTGCAGGAGAAACTTTTACTCTGGTTTCTCAGTCATTTTCCTACTGCCGGTTTGAAGTTACTGCAGTTTTCACTGTAAAACCTAGTTGGAGCTCGTACCTACCCATATATATATATAGAGTGTAGTTTGCAAGTGAAAAGAAACTTTGTGTTCCCAAAAAGCTTTGTGAAGTATGGCTTTCAAACACACTTATCTCTTAGAACTGAGCATGTGGAGAGACGTTCGTTCATCTAGCACAAAGGGAACGGGTTGCAGGAGAAACTTTTACTCTGGTTTCTCTGTCTGTTTCCTAGAGCCGTTTTGAAGTTACTGCAGTTTTCACTGTAAAACCGAACTGGAGATCGTACTTCCCATATATATGTATGGAGTGGAGTTTGCAACTGAAAAGAAACTTTGAGTTCCCAACAAGATGGGTGAAGGACGGCTTTCACACACACTTATGTCTCTGAACTGAGCATGTGGAGAGACGTTCGTTCCTCTAGCACAAATGGAACGAGTTGCAGGAGAAACTATTACTATGGTTTCTCAGTCTGTTTCCTAGTGCCGGTTTGAAGTTACTGAAGGTTTCACTGTAAAACCTAGTTGGAGCTCGTACCTCCCCATATATATGTAAGGAGTGGAGTTTGCAAGTGAAAAGAAACATTGTGTTCCCAACAACATAGGTGAAGTACGGCTTTCACACACACTTATCTCTCAGAACTGAGCATGTGGAGAGACTTTCGTTCATCTAGCACGAAGGGAACGGGTTGAAGGAGAAACTTTTACTCTTGTTTCTCAGTGTGTTTCCTAGTGCCGGTTTGGAGTTCCTGCAGTTTTCACTGTAAAACCGAGTTGGAGCTCGTACTTCCCCATATAAAAGTATGGAGTGGAATTTGCAATTGAAAAGAAATTTTGTGTTCCCAACAAGCTTGGTTAAGGACGGCTTTCACACACATTTATCTCTCAGAACTGAGCATGTGGAGAGACGTTAGTTCATCTAGAACAAAGGGAACAGTGTGCAGGAGAAATTTTACTCTGGTTTCTCAGTCTGTTTCCTAGTGTTGGATTCAACTTACTGCAGTTTTCACTGTAAAACAGAGTTGGAGCTAGTACTTCCCCATATATATGTATGGAGTGGGGTTTGCATTTTAAAAGAAACTTTTTGTTCCTAACAAGGTAGGTGAAGGACGGCTTTCACACACACTTATCTCTCAGAACTTAGCATTTGGAGAGACGTTCTTTCATTTAGCAAAAAGGGAACGGTTTGTATGAGAAACTTTTACCCTGGTTTCTCAGTCTGTTTCCTAGTGTCGGTCTGAAGTTCCTGCAGTTTTTACTGTAAAACTGATTTGGTGCTCGTACTTCCCCATATATTTGTATGGATTGGAGTGTGCAACTGAAAAGAAACTTTGTGTTCCCAACCATCTAGGTGAAGGACGGCTTCACACACACTTATCTCTCAGAACTGAGCATGTGGAGAGACATTCGTTCATCTAGCACAAATGGAACGGGTTGCAGAAGAAATTTTTACTCTGGTTTCTCAGTATGATTCCTAGTGACGGTTTGAAGTTCCTCAAGTTTACACTGTAAAATGGACTTGGAGCTCGTAACTCCCCATATATATGTATGGAGTGGAGTTTACAAATGAAAAGAAACTTTGTGTTCCCAACAAGCTAGGTGAAGACGGCTTTCACACACACTTATCTCTCAGAACTAAGCATGTGGAGAGACGTTCGTTCATCTAGCACAAACGGAACCGGTTGCAGGAGAAACTTTTACTCTAGTTTCTCAGTCTGTTTCCTAGTGCCGGTTTGAAGTTACTGCAGTTTTCACTGTAAAACCGATTTGGAAATCGTAACTCCCGATATATATGTATGGAGTGGAGTTTGCAACTGAAAAGAAACTTTGTGTTCCCAACAAGATAGGTGAAGGACGGCTTTCACACACACTTATCCCTCAGAACTGATTATGTGGAGAGATGTTCGTTCATCTAGCACAAAGGGAAAGGGTTTCAGGGGAAATTTTTTCTCTGGATTCTCAGTCTGTTCCCTAGTGCCGGTTTGAAGTTCCTGCAGTTTTCACTGTAAAACCTAGTTGGAGCTCGTACCTCCCCATAAATATATATGGAGTGTAGTTTGCAAGTGAAAAGAAACTTTGTGTTCCCAAAAAGCTAGGTGAAGGACGGCTTTCAAACAGTTATCTCTTAGAACTGAGCATGTGGAGAGACGTTCGTTCATCTAGCAAAAATGGAACGGGTTGCAGGAGAAACTATTTCTATGGTTTCTCAGTCTGTTTCCTAGTGCCGGTTTGAAGTTACTGAAGTTTTCACTGTAAAACCTAGTTGGAGCTCGTACCTCCCCATATGTATCTATGGAGTGGAGTTTGCAAGTGAAAAGAAACTTTGTGTTCCCAACAAGCTTGGTTAAGGACGGCTTTCACACACATTTATCTCTCAGAACTGAGCATGTGGAGAGTCGTTAGTTCATCTACAACAAAGGGAACAGTGTGCAAGAGAAATTTTACTCTGGTTTCTCAGTCTGTTTCCTAGTGTTGGTTTGAAATTACTGCAGTTTTCACTGTAAAACAGAGTTGGAGCTAGTACTTCCCCATATATATGTATGGAGTGGGGTTTGCAATTTAAAAGAAACTTTGTGTTCCTAACAAGTTTGTTGAAGGACGGCTTTCACACACACTTATCTCTCAGAACTGAGCATGTGGAGAGACGTTCGTTCATCTAGCACAAATGGAACTGGTTGCAGGAGAAACTTTTTCTCTGGTTTCTCAATATGTTTCCTAGTGCCGGTTTGAAGTTACTGGAGTTTTCACTGTAAAACAGAATTGGATTTCGTACCTCCCCTTATATAAGTATGGAGTGGAATTTGCAATTGAAAAGAAACTATGTGTTCCCAACAAGCTTGGTGAAGGACGGCTTTCACACCCAGTTTTCTCTCAGAACTGAGCATGTGGAGAGACGTTCGTTCATCTAGCACAAAGGGAACGGGTTGCAGGAGAAATTTTACCCTGGTTTCTCAGTCTGTTTCCTAGTGCAGATTTGATGTTCCTGCAGATTTTACTGTAAACCTGATTTGGAGCTCGAACCTCCCCATATATATGTATGGATAGGAGTTTGCAAATGAAAAGAAACTTTGTGTTCCCAACAAGATAGCTGAAGGACGGCTTTCAAACACACTTATCTCTTAGAACTGAGCATGTGGAGAGACTTTCGTTCATCTTGCACAAAGGGAACGGGTTGCAGGAGAAACTTTTACTCTGGATTCTCAGTCTGTTTCCTAGAGCCGTTTTGAAGTTACTGCAGTTTTCACTGTAAAACCGAGTTGGAGCTCGTACCTCCCCATATATATAAATGGAGTGGAGTATGCAAGGGAAAAGAAACTTTGTGTTCCCAACAAGCTTGGTGAAGTACGGATTACACACACACTTGTCTCTCAGAACTGAGCATGTGGAGAGACGTTCGTTGATCTAGCACAAAGGTAACGTGTTGCAGGAGAAATTTTAACTCTGGTTTCTCAGTCTGTTTCCTAGTGCCGGTTTGAAGTTACTGCAGTTTTCACTGTAAAACCGAGTTGGAGCTCGTACCTCCCCATCTATATGTATGGAGTGGATTTTGCAACTGAAAATATACTTTGTGTTCCCCACAAGCTAGGTGAAGGACGGCTTACACATACACTTATCTCTCAGAACTGAGCATGTGGTGAGACGTTCGTTCATCTAGCACAAAGAATACAGGTTGCAGGAGAAACTTTTACTCTGTTTCCTCAGTCTGTTTCCTAGTGCCGGTTTGAAGTTACTGCAGTTTTCACTCTAAACCCGAGTTGGAGCTCGTACCTCCCCATATATATGTATGGAGTGGAGTTTGCAAGTGAAAAGAATCTTTGTGTTTCCAAAAAGCTAGATGAAGGACGGCTTTCACACACACTTATCTCTCAGAACTGAGCATGTGGAGAGATGATCATTCATCTAGCACAAATGGAACGGGTTGCAGGAGAAACTATTTCTCTGTTTTCTCAGTCTGTTTCCTAGTGCCGGTTTGAAGTTCCTGCAGTTTACACTGTAAAACGGACTTGGAGCTCGTACCTACCCATATATATGTATGGAGTGGCGTTTGCAAATGAAAAGAAACTTTGTGTTCCCAACAAGCTAGGTGAAGACGGCTTTCACACACACTTATCTCTCAGAACTGTGCAATTGGAGAGACGTTCGTTCATCTAGCACAAAGGGAACGGGTTGCAGGAGAAAATTTTACTCTGGTTTCTCATCCTTTTTCCTAGTGCCTTTTTTAATTTACTGCAGTTTTCACTGTAAAACCGAGTTGGAGATCGTACTTCCCATATATATGTATGGAGTGGAGTTTGCAACTGAAAAGAAACTTTGAGTTCCCAACAAGATGGGTGAAGGACGGCTTTCACACACACTTATGTCTCTGAACTGAGCATGTGGAGAGACGTTCATTCATCAAGCACAAAGGGAACGGGTTGCAGGAGAATCTATTACTATGGTTTCTCATTCTATTTCCTAGTGCCGGTTTGATGTTACTGAAGTTTTCAGTGTAAAACCGAGTTGGAGCACGTACCTCCCCATATAAATGTATGGAATGGAGTTTGCAAGTGAAAGGAAACTTTGTGTTCCCAACAAGATAGGTGAAGGACGGCTTTCATACACACTTATATCTCAGAACTGAGCATGTGGAGAGACGTTCGTTCATCTAGCACAAAGGGAACGGGTTGCAGGAGAAACTTTTACTCTGGTTTCTAAGTGTGTTTCCTAGTGCCGGTTTGGAGTTCCTGCAGTTTTCACTGTAAAACCGAGTTGGGGCTCGTACCTCCCCATATATTTGTATGGAGTGGAGTTTGCAACTGAAAAGAAACTTTGTGTTCCCAACATGCTATGTGATGGACGGCTTTCACACACACTTATCTCTCAGAACTGAGCATGTGGAGAGACGTTCGTTCATATAGCATAAAGGGAACGGGTTGCAGGAGAAACATTTACTCCGGTTTCTCAGTCTGTTTCCTAGTGCCTGTTTGGAGTTCCTGCAGTTTTCACTGTAAAACGGAGTTGGAGCACGTACCTCCCCATATATATGTATGGAGTGGAGTTTTCAAGTGAAAAGAAACTTTATGTTCCCAACAAGCTAGGTGAAGGACGGCTTTCACACACACTTATCGCTCAGAACTGAGCATGGGGAGAGACGTTAGTTCATCTAGAACAAAGGGTACAGTTTGCAGGAGAAATTTTACTCTGGTTTCTCAGGCTGTTTCCTAGTGCAGGTTTGATATTACTGCAGTATTCACTGTAAAACAGAGTTGGAGCTAGTACCTCCCCATATATATGTATGGAGTGGAGTTTGCAATTTAAAAGAAACTTCGTGTTCCCAACAAGGTAGGTGAAGGACGGCTTTCACACACACTTATCTCTCAGAACTTAGCATTTGGAGAAATGATAATTCATCTAGCAATAACGGAACGGGTTGTAGGAGAAACTTTTACCCTGGTTTCTCAGTCTGTTTCCTAGTGTCGGTCTGAAGTTCCTGCAGTTTTTACTGTAAAACTGATTTGGTGCTCGTTCTTCCCCATATATTTGTATGGATTGGAGTGTGCAACTGAAAAGAAACTTTGTGTTCCCAACAAGCTAGGTGAAGGACGTCTTTCACACACAGTTATCTCTCAGAACTGAGCATGTGGAGAGACGTTCGTTCATCTAGCACAAACGGAACAGTTTGCAGGAGAAATTTTACCCTTGTTTCTCAGTCTGTTTCCTAGTGCAGGATGTTCCTGCATATTTTACTGTAAAACCGATTTGGAGATCGAACCTCCCCATATATATGTATGGATTGGAGTTTGCAACTGAAAAGAAACTTTGTGTTCCCAACAAGATATGTGAAGGACGGCTTTCACACACACTTATCTCTCAGAACTGAGCATGTGGAGAGACGTTCGTTCATCTAGCACAAACGGAACGGGTTGCAGGAGAAACTTTTACTCTGTTTTCTCAGTCTATTTCCTAGTGCCGGTTTGAAGTTACTGCAGTTTTCACTGATAAACCTAGTTGGAGCTCGTACCTCCCCACATATATATATGGAGTGTAGTTTGCAAGTGAAAGGAAACTTTGTGTTCCCGAAAAGCTAGGTGAAATACGGCTTACACACACACTTATCTCTCAGAACTAAGCATGTGGTGAGACGTTCGTTCATCTAGCACAAAGAATACGGTTTGCAGGAGAAACTTTACCCTGTTTTCTCAGTCTGTTTCCTAGTGCCGGTTTGAAGTTACTGCAGTTTTCACTCTAAACCCGAGTTGGAGCTCTTACCTCCCCATATATATGTATGGAGTGGAGTTTGCAAGTGAAAAGAAACTTTGAGTTCCCAACAAGCTAGTTGAAGTACGGCTTTCACACACACTTATCTCTCAGAACTGAGCATGTGGAGAGATGTTCATTCATCCAGCACAAATGGAACGGGTTGCAGGAGAAACTATTTCTCTGGTTTCTCAGTCTGTTTCCTAGTGCCGGTTTGAAGTTCGTGCAGTTTACACCGTAAAAAAGTTTTGGTGCTATTAACTGTACATATATATGTATGGAGTGGAGTTTGCAACTGAAAAGATACTTTGTGTTCCCAACAATCTATGTGAAGGACGGCTTTCACACACACTTATCTCTCAGAACTGATCATGTGGAGAGACGTTCATTCATCTAGCACAAAGGGAACGGGTTGTAGGGGAAACTTTTACTCTGGTTTCTCAGTGTGTTTCCTAATGCCGTTTTGAAGTTCCTGCAGTTTTCACTGTAAAACCGATTTGGAGCTAGTACCTCCCCATATATATGTATGGAGTGGAGTTTGCAAGTGAAAAGAAACTTTGTGTTCCCAACAAGCTAGGTGAAGGACGGCTTTCACACACACTTATCTCTCAGAACTGAGCATGTGGAGAGACGTTCATTCACTTAGCACAAAGGGAAAGGGTTGCAGGAGAAACTTTTACTCTGGTTTCTAAGTGTGTTTCCTAGTGCCGGTTTGGAATTCCTGCAGTTTTCACTGTAAAACCGAGTTGGAGCTCGTACCTCCCCATATATTTGTATGGAGTGGAGTTTGCAAGTGAAAAGAAACTTTGTGTTCCCAACAAGCTAGGTGAAGGACGGCTTTCACACACACTTATCTCTCAGAACTGAGCATGTGGTGAGACGTTCATTCATCTAGCACAAATGGATCTGGTTGCAGGAGAAACTTTTTCTCTGGTTTCTCAATGTGTTTCCTAGTGCCGGTTTGAAGTTACTGGAGTTTTCACTGTAAAACAGAATTGGATTTCGTACCTCCCCTTATATAAGTATGGAGTGGAATTTGCAATTGAAAAGAAACTTTGTGTTCCCAACAAGCTTGGTGAAGGACGGCTTTCACACCCAGTTATCTCTCAGAACTGAGCATGTGGAGAGACGTTCGTTCATCTAGCACAAAGGGAACGGGTTGCAGGAGAAATTTTACTCTGGTTTCTCAGTCTGTTTCCTAGTGCCTGTTTGAAGTTACTGCAGTTTTCACTGTAAAACCAAGTTGGAGATCGTACTTCCCATATATATGTATGGAGTGGAGTTTGCAACTGAAAAGAAACTTTGTTTTCCCAACAAACTTGGTGAAGGACGGCTTTCACACACACATCTCTCTGAACTTAGCATGTGGAGAGACTTTCGTTCATCTCGCACAAAGGGAACGGCTTGCAGGAGAAACTGTACTCTGGTTCCTCAGTCTGTTTCCTAGTGCCGGTTTGGAGTTCCTGCAGTTTTCACTGTAAAACGGATTTGGATCTCGTACCTCCCAATATATATGTATGGAGGGGAGTTTGCAAGTGAAAAGAAACTTTGTGTTCCCAACAAGGTAGGTGAAGGACGGCTTTCACACACACTTATCTCTCAGAACTGAGCATGTGGAGAGACGTTCGTTCATCTAGCACAAAGGGAACGGGTTGCAGGAGAAACTTTTACTCTGGTTTCTCAGTCTGTTTCCTAGAGCCGGTTTGAAGTTCCTGCAGTTTTCACTGTAAAACCGAGTTGGAGCTCGTACCTCCCCATATATATGAAAGGAGTGGAGTATGCAAGTGAAAAGAAACTTTGTGTTCCCAACAAGATAGGTGAAGTACGGCTTTCACACACACTTATCTCTCAGAACTGAGCATGTGGAGAGACGTTCGTTCATCTAGCACAAAGGGAACGTGTTGCAGGAGAAATTGTTACTCCGGTTTCTCAGTCTGTTTCCTAGTGCCGGTTTGAAGTTACTGCAGTTTTCACTGTAAAACCGAGTTCGAGCTCGTACATCCCCATATATATGTATGGAGTGGAGTTTGCAACTGAAAAGAAATTTTGTGTTCCCAACATGCTATATGATGGACGGCTTTCACACACACTTATCTCTCAGAACTGAGCATGTGGGGAGACGTTCGTTCATATAGCATAAAGGGAACGGGTTGCAGGAGAAACATTTACTCCGGTTTCTCAGTCTTTTTCCTAGTGCCTGTTTGGAGTTCCTGCAGTTTTCACTGTAAAACGGATTTGGAGCACGTACCTCCCCATATATATGTATGGACTGGATTTTGCAACTGAAAATATACTTTGTGTTCCCCACAAGCTAGGTGAAGGACGGCTTACACACACACTTATCTCTCAGAACTGAGCATGTGGTGAGACGTTCGTTCATCTAGCACAAAGAATACAGGTTGCAGGAGAAACTTTTACTCTGTTTCCTCAGTCTGTTTCCTAGTGCCGGTTTGAAGTTACTGCAGTTTTCACTCTAAACCCGAGTTGGAGCTCGTACCTCCCCATATATAAGTATGGAGTGGAGTTTGCAAGTGAAAAGAAACTTTGTGTTTCCAAAAAGCTAGATGAAGGACGGCTTTCACACACACTTATCTCTCAGAACTGAGCATGTGGAGAGATGATCATTCATCTAGCACAAATGGAACGGGTTGCAGGAGAAACTATTTCTCTGTTTTCTCAGTCTGTTTCCTAGTGCCAGTTTGAAGTTCCTGCAGTTTACACTGTAAAACGGACTTGGAGCTCGTACCTACCCATATATATGTATGGAGTGGCGTTTGCAAATGAAAAGAAACTTTGTGTTCCCAACAAGCTAGGTGAAGACGGCTTTCACACACACTTATCTCTCAGAACTGTGCAATTGGAGAGACGTTCGTTCATCTAGCACAAAGGGAACGGGTTGCAGGAAAAAATTTTACTCTGGTTTCTCAGCCTTTTTCCTAGTGCCTTTTTGAATTTACTGCAGTTTTCACTGTAAAACCGAGTTGGAGATCGTACTTCCCATATATATGTATGGAGTGGGGTTTGCAACTGAAAAGAAACTTTGAGTTCCCAACAAGATGGGTGAAGGACGGCTTTCACACACCCTTATGTCTCTGAACTGAGCATGTGGAGAGACGTTCATTCATCAAGCACAAAGGGAACGGGTTGCAGGAGAATCTATTACTATGGTTTCTCATTCTGTTTCCTAGTGCCGGTTTGAAGTTACTGAAGTTTTCAGTGTAAAACCGAGTTGGAGCACGTACCACCCCATATAAATGTATGGAATGGAGTTTGCAAGTGAAAGGAAACTTTGTGTTCCCAACAAGATAGGTGAAGGACGGCTTTCATACACACTTATATCTCAGAACTGAGCATGTGGAGAGACGTTCGTTCATCTAGCACAAATGGAACGGGTTGCAGGAGAAACTTTTACTCTGGTTTCTAAGTGTGTTTCCTAGTGCCGGTTTGGAGTTCCTGCAGTTTTCACTGTTAAACCGAGTTGGGGCTCGTACCTCCCCATATATTTGTATGGAGTGGAGTTTGCAACTGAAAAGAAACTTTGTGTTCCCAACATGCTATGTGATGGACGGCTTTCACACACACTTATCTCTCAGAAATGAGCATGTGGTGAGACGTTAGTTCATCTAGAACAAAGGGTACAGTTTGCAGGAGAAATTTTACTCTGGTTTCTCAGGCTGTTTCCTAGTGCAGGTTTGATATTACTGCAGTATTCACTGTAAAACAGAGTTGGAGCTAGTACCTCCCCATATATATGTATGGAGTGGAGTTTGCAATTTAAAAGAAACTTCGTGTTCCCAACAAGGTAGGTGAAGGACGGCTTTCACACACACTTATCTCTCAGAACTTAGCATTTGGAGAAATGATAATTCATCTAGCAATAAGGGAACGGGTTTTAGGAGAAACTTTTACCCTCGTTTCTCAGTCTGTTTCCTAGTGTCGGTCTGAAGTTCCTGCAGTTTTTACTGTAAAACTGATTTGGTGCTCGTTCTTCCCCATATATTTGTATGGATTGGAGTGTGCAACTGAAAAGAAACTTTGTGTTCCCAACAAGCTAGGTGAAGGACGTCTTTCACACACAGTTATCTCTCAGAACTGAGCATGTGGAGAGACGTTCGTTCATCTAGCACAAACGGAACAGTTTGCAGGAGAAATTTTACCCTGGTTTCTCAGTCTGTTTCCTAGTGCAGGATGTTCCTGCAGATTTTACTGTAAAACCGATTTGGAGATCGAACCTCCCCATATATATGTATGGATTGGAGTTTGCAACTGAAAAGAAACTTTGTGTTTCCAACAAGATATGTGAAGGACGGCTTTCACACACACTTATCTCTCAGAACTGAGCATGTGGAGAGACGTTAGTTCATCTAGCACAAACGGAACAGTTTGCAGGAGAAATTTTACTCTGGTTTCTCAGTCTGTTTCCTAGTGCAGGTTTGATGTTCCTGCAGATTTTACTGTAAAACCGATTTGGATATCGAACCTCCCCATATATATGTATGGATTGGAGTTTTTCAACTGAAAAGAATCTTTGTGTTACCAACAAGCTTGGTGAAGGACGGCTTTCACACACAGTTATCTCTCAGAACTGAGCATGTGGAGAGACGTTCGTTCATCTAGCACAAACGGAACGGGTTGCAGGAGAAACTTTTACTCTGTTTTCTCAGTCTATTTCCTAGTGCCGGTTTGAAGTTACTGCAGTTTTCACTGTTAAACCTAGTTGGAGCTCGTACCTCCCCACATAAATGTATGGAGTGTAGTTTGCAAGTGAAAGGAAACTTTGTGTTCCCAAAAAGCTAGGTGAAATACGGCTTACACACACACTTATCTCTCAGAACTAAGCATGTGGTGAGACGTTCGTTCATCTAGCACAAAGAACACGGTTTGCAGGAGAAACTTTACTCTGTTTTCTCAGTCTGTTTCCTAGTGCCGGTTTGAAGTTACTGCAGTTTTCACTCTAAACCCGAGTTGGAGCTCTTACCTCCCCATATATATGTATGGAGTGGAGTTTGCAAGTGAAAAGAAACTTTGTGTTCCCAACAAGCTAGATGAAGTACGGCTTTCACACAAACTTATCTCTCAGAACTGAGCATGTGGAGAGATGTTCATTCATCCAGCACAAATGGAACGGGTTGCAGGAGAAACTATTTCTCTGGTTTCTCAGTCTGTTTCCTAGTGCCGGTTTGAAGTTCGTGCATTTTACACCGTAAAAAAGTTTTGGTGCTATTAACTGTACATATATATGTATGGAGTGGAGTTTGCAACTGAAAAGATACTTTGTGTTCCCAACAAGCTATGTGAAGGACGGCTTTCACACACACTTATCTCTCAGAACTGAGCATGTGGAGAGACGTTCATTCATCTAGCACAAAGGGAACGGGTTGTAGGGGAAACTTTTACTCTGGTTTCTCAGTGTGTTTCCTAATGCCGTTTTGAAGTTCCTGCAGTTTTCACTGTAAAACCGAGTTGGAGCTAGTACCTCCCCATATATATGTGTGGAGTGGAGTTTGCTAGTGAAAAGAAACTTTGTGTTCCCAACAAGCTAGGTGAAGGACGGCTTTCACACACACTTATCTCTCAGAACTGAGCATGTGGAGAGACGTTCGTTCACTTAGCACAAAGGGAACGGGTTGCAGGAGAAACTTTTACTCTGGTTTCTAAGTGTGTTTCCTAGTGCCGGTTTGGAGTTCCTGCAGTTTTCACTGTAAAACCGAGTTGGAGCTCGTACCTCCCCATATATTTGTATGGAGTGGAGTTTGCAAGTGAAAAGAAACTTTGTGTTCCCAACAAGCTAGGTGAAGGACGGCTTTCACACACACTTATCTCTCAGAACTGAGCATGTGGAGAGACGTTCGTTCATCTAGCACAAATGGATCTGGTTGCAGGAGAAACTTTTTCTCTGGTTTCTCAATGTGTTTCCTAGTGCCGGTTTGAAGTTACTGGAGTTTTCACTGTAAAACAGAATTGGATTTCGTACCTCCCCTTATATAAGTATGGAGTGGAATTTGCAATTGAAAAGAAACTTTGTGTTCCCAACAAGCTTGGTGAAGGACGGCTTTCACACCCAGTTATCTCTCAGAACTGAGCATGTGGAGAGACGTTCGTTCATCTAGCACAAAGGGAACGGGTTGCAGGAGAAATTTTACTCTGGTTTCTCAGTCTGTTTCCTAGTGCCTGTTTGAAGTTACTGCAGTTTTCACTGTAAAATCAAGTTGGAGATCGTACTTCCCATATATATGTATGGAGTGGAGTTTGCAACTGAAAAGAAACTTTGTTTTCCCAACAAGCTTGGTGAAGGACGGCTTTCACACACACATCTCTCTGAACTTAGCATGTGGAGAGACTTTCGTTCATCTCGCACAAAGGGAACGGGTTGCAGGAGAAACTTTTACTCTGGTTCCTCAGTCTGTTTCCTAGTGCCGGTTTGGAGTTCCTGCAGTTTTCACTGTAAAACGGATTTGGAGCTCGTACCTCCCAATATATATGTATGGAGGGGAGTTTGCAAGTGAAAAGAAACTTTGTTTTCCCAACAAGGTAGGTGAAGGACGGCTTTCACACACACTTATCTCTCAGAACTGAGCATGTTGAGAGACGTTCGTTCATGTAGCACAAAGGGAACGGGTTGCAGGAGAAACTTTTACTCTGGTTTCTCAGTCTGTTTCCTAGAGCCGGTTTGAAGTTCCTGCAGTTTTCACTGTAAAACCGAGTTGGAGCTCGTACCTCCCTATATATATGAAAGGAGTGGAGTATGCAAGTGAAAAGAAACTTTGTGTTCCCAACAAGATAGGTGAAGTACGGCTTTCACACACACTTATCTCATAGAACTGAGCATGTGGAGAGACGTTCGTTCATCTAGCACAAAAGGAACGTGTTGCAGGAGAAATTGTTACTCCGGTTTCTCAGTCTGTTTCCTAGTGCCGGTTTGAAGTTACTGCAGTTTTCACTGTAAAACCGAGTTCGAGCTCGTACATCCCCATATATATGTATGGAGTGGAGTTTGCAACTGAAAAGAAACTTTGTGTTCCCAACATGCTATATGATGGACGGCTTTCACACACACTTATCTCTCAGAACTGAGCATATGGGGAGACGTTCGTTCATATAGCATAAAGGGAACGGGTTGCAGGAGAAACATTTACTCCGGTTTCTCAGTCTTTTTCCTAGTGCCTGTTTGGAGTTCCTGCAGTTTTCACTGTAAAACGGATTTGGAGCACGTACCTCCCCATATATATGTATGGAGTGGAGTTTTCAAGTGAAAAGAAACTTTATGTTCCCAACAAGCTAGGTGAAGGACCGCTTTCACACACACTTATCTCTCAGAACTGAGCATGTGGAGAGACGTTCGTTCATCTAGCACAAAGGGAACGGGTTGCAGGGGAAATTTTTCTCTGGATTCTCAGTCTGTTCCCTAGTGCCGGTTTGAAGTTCCTGCAGTTTTCACTGTGGAACCGAATTGGTGTTCGTACCTCCCCATATATATGCATGGACTGGAATTTGCAAGTGAAAAGAATCTTTGTGTTCCCAACAAGCTTGGTGAAGGACGGCTTTCACACACAATTATCTCTCAGAACTGAGCATGTGGAGAGACGTTCGTTCATCTAGCACAAACGGAACACTTTGCAGGAGAAATTTTACCCTGGTTTCTCAGTCTGTTTCCTAGTGCAGATTTGATGTTCCTGCAGATTTTACTGTAAAACAGATTTGGAGTTCGAACCTCCCCATATATATGTATGGATTGGAGTTTGCAACTGAAAAGAAACTTTGTGTTCCCAACAAGCTTGGTGAAGTACGGATTACACACACACTTGTCTCTCAGAACTGAGCATGTGGAGAGACGTTCGTTGATCTAGCACAAAGGGAACGTGTTGCAGGAGAAACTTGTACTCTGGTTTCTCAGTCTGTTTCCTAGTGCCGGTTTGAAGTTACTGCAGTTTTCACTGTAAAACCGAGTTGGAGCTCGGACCTCCCCATATATATGTATGGAGTGGAGTTTGCAACTGAAAAGATACTTTGTTTTCCCAAAAAGCTAGGTTAAGGACGGCTTACACACACACATATCTCTCAGAACTGAGCATGTGGTGAGACGTTCGTTCATCAAGCACAAAGAATACGGGTTGCAGGAGAAACTTTTACTCTGTTTTCTCAGTCTGTTTCCTAGTACCGGTTTGAAGTTACTGCAGTTTTCACTCTAAACCCGAGTTGGAGCTCGTACCTCCCCATATATATGTATGGAGTGGAGTTTGCAAGTGAAAAGAAACTTTGTGTTCCCAACAAGCTAGGTGAAGACGGCTTTCACACACACTTATCTCTCAGAACTGAGCATGTGGAGAGACGTTCGTTCATCTAGCACAAAGGGAACGGGTTGCAGGAAAAACATTTACTCTGGTTTCTCAGCCTTTTTCCTAGTGCCTTTTTGAATTTATTGCAGTTTTCACTGTAAAACCGAGCTGGAGATCGTACTTCCCATATATATGTATGGAGTGGAGTTAGCAACTGAAAAGAAACTTTGATTTCCCAACAAGATGGGTGAAGGACGGCTTTCACACACACTTATGCTTCTGAACTGAGCATGTGGAGAGACGTTCGTTCATCTAGCACAAGAGAACGGGTTGCAGGAGAAACAATTACTATGGTTTCTCAGTCTGTTTCCTAGTGCCGGTTTGAAGTTACTGAAGTTTTCACTGTAAAACCGAGTTGGAGCTCGTACCTCCCCATATATATGTATGGATAGGAGTTTGCAAATGAAAAGAAACTTTGTGTTCCCAACAAGATAGGTGAAGGACGGCTTTCACACACACTTATCTCTCAGAACTGAGCATGTGGAGAGACGTTCGTTCATCTAGCACAAAGGGAACGGGTTGCAGGAGAAACTTTTACTCTGGTTTCTCAGTCGGTTTCCTAGAGCTGTTTTGAAGTTACTGCAGTTTTCACTGTAAAACCGAGATGGAGCTCGTACCTCCTCATATTTATAAATGGAGTGGAGTATGCAAGTGAAAAGAAACTTTGTGTTCCCAACAAGCTTGTTGAAGTACGGATTACACACACACTTGTCTCTGAAAACTGAGCATGTGGAGAGACGTTCGTTGATCTAGCACAAAGGGAACGTGTTGCAGGAGAAACTTTAACTCTGGTTTCTCAGTCTGTTTCCTAGTGCCGGTTTGAAGTTACTGCAGTTTTCACTGTAAAACCGAGTTGGAACTCGTACCTCCCCATATATATGTATGGAGTGGAGTTTGCAACTGAAAAGATACTTTGTTTTCCCAACAAGCTAGGTTAAGGACGGCTTACACACACACTTATCTCTCAGAAATGAGCATGTGGTGAGACGTTCGTTCATCTAGCACAAAGAATACGGGTTGCAGGAGAAACTTTTACTCTGTTTTCTCAGTCTGTTTCCTAGTACCGGTTTGAAGTTACTGCAGTTTTCACTCGAAACCCGAGTTGGAGCTCGTACCTCCCCATATATATGTATGGAGTTGAGTTTGCAAGTGAAAAGAAACTTTGTGTTCCCAACAAGCTAGGTGAAGGCGGCTTTCACACACAATTATCTCTCAGAAGTGAACATGTGGAGAGACGTTCGTTCATCTAGCACAAAGGGAACGGGTTGCAGGAGAAACTTGTACTCTGGTTTCTCAGCCTTTTTCCTAGTGCCTTTTTGAATTTATTGCAGTTTTCACTGTAAAACCGAGCTGGAGATCGTACTTCCCATATATATGTATGGAGTGGAGTTTGCAACTGAAAAGAAACTTTGGGTTCCCTACAAGATGGGTGAAGGACGGCTTTCACACACACTTATCTCTCAGAACTGAGCATGTGGAGAGACGTTCGTTCATCTAGCACAAAGGGAAAGGGTTGCAGAAGAAACTTTTTCTCTGGTTTCTCAATGTGTTTCCTAGTGCCGGTTTGAAGTTACTGGAGTTTTCACTGTAAAACAGAATTGGAGTTCGTACCTCCCCTTATATAAGTATGGAGTGGAATTTGTAATTGAAAAGAAACTTTGTGTTCCCAACAAGCTTGGTGAAGGACTGCTTTGACACCCAGTTATCTCTCAGAACTGAGCATGTGGAGAGACGTTTGTTCATCTAGCACAAAGGGAACAGATTGCAGGAGAAATTTAACCCTGGTTTCTCCGTCTGTTTCCTAGTGCAGTTTTGAAGTTCCTGCAGATTTTACTGTAAAACCGATTTGGAGCTCGTACGTCCCAATACATATGTATGGATTGGAGTTTGCAACTGGAAAGAAACTTTGTGTTCCCAACAAGATAGGTGAAGGACGGCTTTCACACACACTTATCTCTCAGAACTAAGCATGTGGAGAGACGTTCGTTCATCTAGCACAAAGGGAACGGGTTGCAGGAGAAACTTTTACTCTGGTTTCTCAGTCTGTTTCCTAGTGCCGGTTTGAAGTTCCTGCAGTTTTCACTGTAAAACCGAGTTGGTGCTCGTACCTCCCCATATATATGAAAGGAGTGGAGTATGCAAGTGAAAAGAAACTTTGTGTTCCCAACAAGTTTGTGAAGGACAGATTACACACACACTTATCTCTCTGAACTGAGCATGTGGAGAGACGTTAGTTCATCTAGATCAAAGGGAACAGTTTGCAGGAGAAATTTTACTCTGGTTTCTCAGTCTGATTCCTAGTGCCGGTTTGAAGTTCCTGCAGTTATCACTGTAAAACCGAGTTGGAGCTCGTACCTTCCCATATATATGTATGGAGTGGAGTATGCAAGTGAAAACAATCTTTGTTTTCCCAACAAGATAGGTAAAGGATGACTTTCACACACACTAATCTCTCAGAACTGAGCATGTGGAGAGATGTTCGTTCATCTAGCTGAAAGGGATTGGGCTACAGGAAAAATATTTACTCTGGTTTCTCAGTCTGTTCCCTAGTGCCGGTTTGAAGTTACTGCAGATTTCACTGTAAAACAGAGTTGGAGCTCGTACCTCCCCATAAATATGTATGGAGAGGAGTTTGCAAGTGAAAAGAAACTTTGTGTTCAAAACATGCTTGTTGAAGGACGTCTTTCACATCCAGGTATCTCTCAGAACTGAGCATGTGGAGAGACGTTTGTTCATCTAGCACAAATGAACGGGTTGCAGGAGAAATTATACTCTGGTTTCTCAGTCTGTTTCCTAGTGCCCGTTTGAAGTTCCTGCAGTTTTCACTGTAAAAAGAGTTGGAGCTCGTACCTCGGCATATATATGTATGGAGTGGAGTATGCAACTGAAAAGAAACTTTGTGTTCCCAACAACCTAGGTGAAGGACGGCTTTCACACACACTTATCTCTCAGAACTGAGCATGTGGAGAGACGTTCGTTCATCTAGCACAAATGGAGCGGGTTGCAGGAGAAACTTTTACTCTGGTTTCTCAGTCTGTTTCCTAGAGCCGGTTTGAAGTTCCTGCAGTTTTCACTGTAAAACCGAGTTGGAGCTCGTACCTCCCCATATATATGTATGGAGTGGAGTTTGCAAGTGAAAAGAAACTTTGTGTTCAAAACTAGCTTGGTGAAGGACGTCTTTCACACCCAGGTATCTCTCAGAACTGAGCATGTGGAGAGACGTTCGTTCATCTAGGACAAAGGAAACGGGTTGCAGGAGAAATTTTACTCCGGTTTCTCAGTCTGTTTCCTAGTGCCCGTTTGAAGTTCCTGCAGTTTTCACTGTAAACGGAGTTGGAGCTCGTACGTCCCCATATATATGTATGGAGTTGAGTTGGCAAGTGAAAAGAAACTTTGTGTTCCCAACAAACAACTTGAAGGACGGCATTCACACACACTTATCTCTCAAAACTGAGTATGTGGAGAGACGTTCGTTCATCTAGCACAAATGGAACGGGTTGCAGGATAAATTTTTACTCTGGTATCTCAGTCTGTTTCCTAGTTCCGGTTTGAAGTTACTGCAGTTTTCACTGTAAAACTGCATTGGAGCTCGTACCACCCCATATATATATATATGGAGTGGGGTATGCAACTGAAAAGAATCTTTGTGTTCCCAACAAGCTAGGTGAAAAACGGCTTTCACACACACTTATCTCTCTGAACTGAGCATGTGGAGAGACGTTCGTTCATCTAGCACAAATGGAACGGTTTTCAGGAGAAACTTTTACTCTGGTTTCTCAGTCTGTTTCCTTGTGCCGGTTTGAAGTTACTGCAGTTTTCACTGTAAAACCGAGCTGGAGTTCGTACCTCCCCATATAAATGTATGGATTTGAGTTGGCAATTGGAAAGAAACTTTGTGTTCCCAACAAACTAGTTGAAGGACGGCTTTCATACACACTTATCTCTAAGAACTGAGCATGTGGAGAGATGTTCGTTCATCTAGCACAAAGGGAACGGGTTGCAGGAGAATATTTTACTCTGGTTTCTCAGTCTGTTTCCTACTGCCAGTTTGATGTTACTTCAGTTTTCATTGTAAAACCGAGTTGGATCTCTTACCTCCCCATATATATGTATGGAGTGGAGTTTGCAACTGAAAAGAAACTTTGTGTTTACAACAGCTAGGTGAAGGACGGCTTTCACACACACTTATCTCTCAGAACTGAGCATGTGGAGAGACGTTCGTTCATCTAGCACAAATGAAACGGGTTTCAGGGGGAACTTTTACTCTGGTTTCTCAGTCTGTTTCCTAGTGCCGGTTTGAAGTTACTGCAGTTTTCACTGTAAAACCGAGTTGGAGCTAGTACCTCCCCATATAGATTTATGGATTGGAGTTTGCAAGTAAAAAGAAACTTTGTGTTCCCAACAAGGTAGTTGAAGTACGGCTTTCACACACATTTATCTCTCAGAAATTAGCATGTGGAGAGACGTTCGTTCATCTAGCACAAAGGGAACGGGTTGCAGGAGAAAATTTTACCCTGGTTTCTCAGCCTTTTTCCTAGTGCCGGAATGAAATTCCTGCAGTTTTCACTTTAAAACTGCGTTGAACCTCGTACCTCCCCATATATAAGTATGGAGTGGAGTTTGCAACTGAAAAGATACTTTGTGTTCCCAACAGGCTATGTGAAGAAAGGCTTCCACACACACTTATCTCTCAGAACTGAGCATGTGGAGAGACGTTCGTTCATCTAGCACAAAGGTAACGGGTTGCAGTAGAAACTTTTACTCTGGTTTTTCAGTCTGTTTCCTAGGGCCGATTTGAAGTTTCAGCAGTTTTCAATGTAAAACATATTTGGAGCTCGTACCTACCCATATAAATATATGGAGTGGAGTTTGCAAGTGAAAAGGAACTTTGTGTTCCCAACAAACTAGGTGAAGGACGGCTTTCACACACACTTATCTCTCAGAACTGAGCATGTGGAGAGACGTTCGTTGATCTAGCAAAAACGGAACGGTTTGCAGGACAAACATTTACTCTGGTTTCTCAGTCTGTTTCCTTGTGCTGGTTTGAAGTTCCTGCAGTTTTCACTGTAAAACCGAGTTGGAGCTCGTTCCTCCCCATATATATGTATGGAGTGGAGTTTGCAAGTGAAAAGAAACTTTGTGTTCCCAACAAGCTAGGTGAAGGACGGCTTTCACACACACTTATCTCTCAGAACTGAGCATGTGGAGAGACATTCGTTCATCTAGCAAAAAGAGAACGGGTTGCAGGAGAAAGTTTTACTCTGGATTCTCATTCTGTTTCCTAGTGCCGGTTTTAAGTTCCTGCAGTTTTCACTGGAAAACCGTGTTGGAGCTAGTACCTCCCCATATATATGTATGGAGTGGTGTTTGCAAGTGAAAAGGATCTATGTGTTCCCAAAAAGCTAGGTGAAGGACGGCTTACACACCCACTTATCTCTCAGAACTGAGCATGTGGAGAGACGTTCGTTCATCTAGCACAAATGGAATGGATTGCAGGAGAAATTTTTGCTCTGTTTTCTCAGTCTGTTTCCTAGTGCCGGTTTGAAGTTACTGCAGTTTTCACTGTAAATCCGAGTTGGAACTCGTACCTCCCCTTATATATGTATTGAGTGGAGTTTGCAACTGAAATGAAACTTTGTGTTCCCAACAAGCTATGTGAAGGATGGCTTTCAAAAACAATTATCTCTCAGAACTGAGCATGTGGAGAGACGTTTGTTCATCTAGCACATAGGAAACGCGTTTTAGGAGGAACTTTTACTCCGGTTTCTCAGTCTGTTTCCTAGTGCCAGTTTGAAGTTACTGCAGTGTTCACTGTAAAACCGAGTTGGAGCTAGTACCTCCCCATATATATTTATGGATTGGAGTTTGCAACTGAAAAGAAACTTTGTGTTCCCACTAAGGGAGTTGACGTAAGGCTTTCACACACACTTATCTCTCAGAAATTAGCATGTGGAGAGACATTCGTTCATCCAGCAGAAAGGGAACGGTTTGCAGGAGAAACTTTTACCCTGTTTTCTCAGTCTGTTTCCTTGTGCCAGTTTGAAGTTCCTGAAGTTTTCACTGTAAAACCGAGTTGGAGCTCGTTCCTTCCCATATATATGTATGGAGTGGAGTTTGCAAGTGAAAAGTATCTTAGTGTTCCCAACAAGCCAGGTGAAGGACGGCTTACACACACACTTATCTCTCAGAACTGAGCATGTGTAGAGACGTTCGTTCATCTAGCACAAAGGGAAAGGGTTGCAGGAGAAACTTTTACTCTGGATTCTCAGTCTGTTTCCTAGTGCCGGTTTGAAGTTCCTGCAGTTTTCACTGTAAAACCGAGTTGGAGCTAGTACCGCCCCATATATATGTATGGAGTGGAGTTTGCAAGTGAAAAGAATCTTTGTGTTCCCAACAAGCTAGGTGAAGGACGGCTTTCATACACACTTATGTCTAAGAACTTAGCATGTGGAGAGATGTTCGTTCATCTAGCACAAAGGGAACGGGTTGCAGGAGAATATTTTACTCTGGTTTCTCAATCTGTTTCCTACTGCCAGTGTGAAGTTACTTCAGTTTTCACTGTAAAACCGAGTTGGATCTCGTACCTCCCCATATATATGTATGGAGTGGAGTTTGCAACTGAAAAGAAACTTTGTGTTTACAACAAGCTAGGTGAAGGACGGCTTTCACACACACTTATCTCTCAGAACTGAGCATGTGGAGAGATGTTCGTTCATCTAGCAGAAAGGGATCGGGCTGCAGGAAAAATATTTACTCTGGTTTCTCAGTCTGTTCCCTAGTGCCGGTTTGAAGTTCCTGCAGTTTTCACTGTAAAACAGAGTTGGAGCTCGTGCCTCCCCATAAATATTTATGGAGTGGAGTTTGCAAGTGAAAAGAAACGTTGTGTTCAAAACAAGCTTGGTGAAGGACGTCTTTCACACCCAGGTATCTCTCAGAACTGAGCATGTGGAGAGACGTTTGTTCATCTAGCACAAAGAACGGGTTGCAGGAGAAATTTTACTCTGGATTCTCAGTCTGTTTCCTAGTGCCCATTTGAACTTCCTGCAGTTTTCACTGTAAAAAGAGTTGGAGCTCGTACCTACCCATATATATGTATGAAGTGGAGTTTTCAAGTGAAAAGAAACTTTGTGTTCCCAACAACCTAGGTGAAGGGCGGCTTTCACACACACATATCTCTCAGAACTGAGCATGTGGAGACACGTTCGTTCATCTAGCACAAATGGAACGGGATGCAGGAGAAACTTTTACTCTGGTTTGTCAGTCTGTTTCCTAGTGCCGTTTTGAAGTTACTGCAGTTTTCACTGTAAAACCGAGTTGGATCTCGTACCTCCCCATATATATGTATGGAGTGGAGTTTGCAACTTAAAAGAAACTTTAGTTCACAACAAGCTAGGTGAAGGACGGCATTCACACACACTTATCTCTCAGAACTGAGCATGTGGAGAGATGTTCGTTCATCTAGCAGTAAGGGATCGGGCTGCAGGAGAAATATTTACTCTGGTTTCTCAGTTTGTTTCCTAGTGCCGGTTTGAAGTTACTGCAGTTTTCACTGTAAAACGGCGTTGGAGCTCGTACCTCCCCATATAAATGTATGGAGTGGTGTTTGCAACTGAAAAGGAACTTTGTGTTCCCAACAAGCTAGGTGAAGAACGGCTTTCAAACACACTTATCTCTCAGAACTGAGCATGTGGAGAGACGTTCGTTCATCTAGCACAAATGGAACGGGATGCAGGAGAAACTTTTACTCTGGTTTCTCAGTCTGTTTTCTAGTGCCGGTTTGAATTTACTGCAGTTTACACTGTAAAACCGAGTTGGAGATCGTACCTCCACATATATATGTATGGAGTGGAGTTTGCAAGTAAAAACAAACTTTGTGTTCCCAACAAAATATATGAAGGACGGCTTTCACACACACTTATCTCTCAGAACTGAGCATGTGGAGAGATGTTCGTTCATCTAGCAGAAAGGGATCGGGCTGCAGGAGAAATATTTACTCTGGTTTCTCAGTCTGTTCCCTATTGCCGGTTTGAAGTTCCTGCAATTTTCACTGTAAAACCGAGTTGGAGTTCGTACCTCCCCATAAATATGTATGGAATGGAGTTTGCAAGTTAAAAGAAACTATGTGTTCAAAACAAGCTTGATGAAGGACGTCTTTCACACCCATTTAATTCTCAGAACTGAGCATGTGGAGAGACGTTTGTACATCTAGCACAAATGGAAAGGTTTGCAGGAGAAATATTTACTCTGGTTTCTCAGTCTGTTCCCTATTGCCGGTTTGAAGTTCCTGCAATTTTCACTGTAAAACCGAGTTGGAGTTCGTACCTCCCCATAAATATGTATGGAATGGAGTTTGCAAGTTAAAAGAAACTTTGTGTTCAAAACAAGCTTGATGAAGGACGTCTTTCACACCCATTTAATTCTCAGAACTGAGCATGTGGAGAGACGTTTGTACATCTAGCACAAATGGAAAGGTTTGCAGGAGAAATTTTACTCTGGTTTCTCAGTCTGTTTCCTAGTGCCCGTTTGAAGTTCCTGCAGTTTTCACTCTAAACAGAGTTGGAGCACGTACCTCCCCATATATATGTATGAAGTGGAGTTTTCAAGTGAAAAGAAACTTTGTGTTCCCAACAAGCTAGGTGATGGACGGCTTTCACACACACTTATCTCTCAGAACTGAGAATGTGGAGAGACGTTCGTTCATCTAGCACAAATGGAACGGGTTGCAGGAGAAACTTTTACTCTGGTTTCTCAGTCTGTTTCCTAGTGCCGGTTTGAAGTTCCTGCAGTTATCACTGTAAAACCGAGTTGGAGCTCGTACCTTCCCATATATATGTATGGAGTGGAGTATGCAAGTGAAAACAATCTTTGTTTTCCCAACAAGATAGGTAAAGGATGACTTTCACACACACTTATCTCTCAGAACTGAGCATGTGGAGAGATGTTCGTTCATCTAGCTGAAAGGGATTGGGCTACAGGAAAAATATTTACTCTGGTTTCTCAGTCTGTTCCCTAGTGCCGGTTTGAAGTTACTGCAGATTTCACTGTAAAACAGAGTTGGAGCTCGTACCTCCCCATAAATATGTATGGAGAGGAGTTTGCAAGTGAAAAGAAACTTTGTGTTCAAAACATGCTTGTTGAAGGACGTCTTTCACATCCAGGTATCTCTCAGAACTGAGCATGTGGAGAGACGTTTGTTCATCTAGCACAAATGAACGGGTTGCAGGAGAAATTATACTCTGGTTTCTCAGTCTGTTTCCTAGTGCCCGTTTGAAGTTCCTGCAGTTTTCACTGTAAAAATAGTTGGAGCTCGTACCTCGGCATATATATGTATGGAGTGGAGTATGCAACTGAAAAGAAACTTTGTGTTCCCAACAACCTAGGTGAAGGACGGCTTTCACACACACTTATCTCTCAGAACTGAGCATGTGGAGAGACGTTCGTTCATCTAGCACAAATGGAACGGGTTGCAGGAGAAACTTTTACTCTGGTTTCTCAGTCTGTTTCCTAGAGCCGGTTTGAAGTTCCTGCAGTTTTCACTGTAAAACCGAGTTGGAGCTCGTACCTCCCCATATATATGTATGGAGTGGAGTTTGCAAGTGAAAAGAAACTTTGTGTTCAAAACTAGCTTGGTGAAGGACGTCTTTCACACCCAGGTATCTCTCAGAACTGAGCATGTGGAGAGACGTTCGTTCATCTAGGACAAAGGAAACGGGTTGCAGGAGAAATTTTACTCCGGTTTCTCAGTCTGTTTCCTAGTGCCCGTTTGAAGTTCCTGCAGTTTTCACTGTAAACGGATTTGGAGCTCGTACGTCCCCATATATATGTATGGAGTTGAGTTGGCAAGTGAAAAGAAACTTTGTGTTCCCAACAAACAACTTGAAGGACGGCATTCACACACACTTATCTCTCAAAACTGAGTATGTGGAGAGACGTTCGTTCATCTAGCACAAATGGAACGGGTTGCAGGATAAATTTTTACTCTGGTATCTCAGTCTGTTTCCTAGTTCCGGTTTGAAGTTACTGCAGTTTTCACTGTAAAACTGCATTGGAGCTCGTACCACCCCATATATATATATATGGAGTGGGGTATGCAACTGAAAAGAATCTTTGTGTTCCCAACAAGCTAGGTGAAAAACGGCTTTCACACACACTTATCTCTCTGAACTGAGCATGTGGAGAGACGTTCGTTCATCTAGCACAAATGGAACGGTTTTCAGGAGAAACTTTTACTCTGGTTTCTCAGTCTGTTTCCTTGTGCCGGTTTGAAGTTACTGCAGTTTTCACTGTAAAACCGAGCTGGAGTTCGTACCTCCCCATATAAATGTATGGATTGGAGTTGGCAAGTGGAAAGAAACTTTGTGTTCCCAACAAACTAGTTGAAGGACGGCTTTCATACACACTTATCTCTAAGAACTGAGCATGTGGAGAGATGTTCGTTCATCTAGCACAAAGGGAACGGGTTGCAGGAGAATATTTTACTCTGGTTTCTCAGTCTGTTTCCTACTGCCAGTTTGATGTTACTTCAGTTTTCATTGTAAAACCGAGTTGGATCTCTAACCTCCCCATATATATGTATGGAGTGGAGTTTGCAACTGAAAAGAAACTTTGTGTTTACAACAGCTAGGTGAAGGACGGCTTTCACACACACTTATCTCTCAGAACTGAGCATGTGGAGAGACGTTCGTTCATCTAGCACAAATGAAACGGGTTTCAGGGGGATCTTTTACTCTGGTTTCTCAGTCTGTTTCCTAGTGCCGGTTTGAAGTTACTGCAGTTTTCACTGTAAAACCGAGTTGGAGCTAGTACCTCCCCATATAGATTTATGGATTGGAGTTTGCAAGTAAAAAGAAACTTTGTGTTCCCAACAAGGTAGTTGAAGTACGGCTTTCACACACATTTATCTCTCAGAAATTAGCATGTGGAGAGACGTTCGTTCATCTAGCACAAAGGGAACGGGTTGCAGGAGAAAATTTTACCCTGGTTTCTCAGCCTTTTTCCTAGTGCCGGAATGAAATTCCTGCAGTTTTCACTTTAAAACTGCGTTGAACCTCGTACCTCCCCATATATAAGTATGGAGTGGAGTTTGCAACTGAAAAGATACTTTGTGTTCCCAACAGGCTATGTGAAGGAAGGCTTCCACACACACTTATCTCTCAGAACTGAGCATGTGGAGAGACGTTCGTTCATCTAGCACAAAGGTAACGGGTTGCAGTAGAAACTTTTACTCTGGTTTTTCAGTCTGTTTCCTAGGGCCGATTTGAAGTTTCAGCAGTTTTCAATGTAAAACATATTTGGAGCTCGTACCTACCCATATAAATATATGGAGTGGAGTTTGCAAGTGAAAAGGAACTTTGTGTTCCCAACAAACTAGGTGAAGGACGGCTTTCACACACACTTATCTCTCAGAACTGAGCATGTGGAGAGACGTTCGTTGATCTAGCAAAAACGGAACGGTTTGCAGGACAAACATTTACTCTGGTTTCTCAGTCTGTTTCCTTGTGCTGGTTTGAAGTTCCTGCAGTTTTCACTGTAAAACCGAGTTGGAGCTCGTTCCTCCCCATATATATGTATGGAGTGGAGTTTGCAAGTGAAAAGAAACTTTGTGTTCCCAACAAGCTAGGTGAAGGACGGCTTTCACACACACTTATCTCTCAGAACTGAGCATGTGGAGAGACATTCGTTCATCTAGCAAAAAGAGAACGGGTTGCAGGAGAAAGTTTTACTCTGGATTCTCATTCTGTTTCCTAGTGCCGGTTTTAAGTTCCTGCAGTTTTCACTGGAAAACCGTGTTGGAGCTAGTACCTCCCCATATATATGTATGGAGTGGTGTTTGCAAGTGAAAAGGATCTATGTGTTCCCAAAAAGCTAGGTGAAGGACGGCTTACACACCCACTTATCTCTCAGAACTGAGCATGTGGAGAGACGTTCGTTCATCTAGCACAAATGGAACGGTTTGCAGGAGAAATTTTTGCTCTGTTTTCTCAGTCTGTTTCCTAGTGCCGGTTTGAAGTTACTGCAGTTTTCACTGTAAATCCGAGTTGGAACTCGTACCTCCCCTTATATATGTATTGAGTGGAGTTTGCAACTGAAATGAAACTTTGTGTTCCCAACAAGCTATGTGAAGGATGGCTTTCAAACACAATTATCTCTCAGAACTGAGCATGTGGAGAGACGTTTGTTCATCTAGCACATAGGAAACGCGTTTTAGGAGGAACTTTTACTCCGGTTTCTCAGTCTGTTTCCTAGTGCCAGTTTGAAGTTACTGCAGTGTTCACTGTAAAACCGAGTTGGAGCTAGTACCTCCCCATATATATTTATGGATTGGAGTTTGCAACTGAAAAGAAACTTTGTGTTCCCACTAAGGGAGTTGACGTAAGGCTTTCACACACACTTATCTCTCAGAAATTAGCATGTGGAGAGACATTCGTTCATCCAGCAGAAAGGGAACGGTTTGCAGGAGAAACTTTTACCCTGTTTTCTCAGTCTGTTTCCTTGTGCCAGTTTGAAGTTCCTGAAGTTTTCACTGTAAAACCGAGTTGGAGCTCGTTCCTTCCCATATATATGTATGGAGTGGAGTTTGCAAGTGAAAAGTATCTTTGTGTTCCCAACAAGCCAGGTGAAGGACGGCTTACACACACACTTATCTCTCAGAACTGAGCATGTGTAGAGACGTTCGTTCATCTAGCACAAAGGGAAAGGGTTGCAGGAGAAACTTTTACTCTGGATTCTCAGTCTGTTTCCTAGTGCCGGTTTGAAGTTCCTGCAGTTTTCACTGTAAAACCGAGTTGGAGCTAGTACCGCCCCATATATATGTATGGAGTGGAGTTTGCAAGTGAAAAGAATCTTTGTGTTCCCAACAAGCTAGGTGAAGGACGGCTTTCATACACACTTATGTCTAAGAACTTAGCATGTGGAGAGATGTTCGTTCATCTAGCACAAAGGGAACGGGTTGCAGGAGAATATTTTACTCTGGTTTCTCAATCTGTTTCCTACTGCCAGTGTGAAGTTACTTCAGTTTTCACTGTAAAACCGAGTTGGATCTCGTACCTCCCCATATATATGTATGGAGTGGAGTTTGCAACTGAAAAGAAACTTTGTGTTTACAACAAGCTAGGTGAAGGACGGCTTTCACACACACTTATCTCTCAGAACTGAGCATGTGGAGAGATGTTCGTTCATCTAGCAGAAAGGGATCGGGCTGCAGGAAAAATATTTACTCTGGTTTCTCAGTCTGTTCCCTAGTGCCGGTTTGAAGTTCCTGCAGTTTTCACTGTAAAACAGAGTTGGAGCTCGTGCCTCCCCATAAATATTTATGGAGTGGAGTTTGCAAGTGAAAAGAAACGTTGTGTTCAAAACAAGCTTGGTGAAGGACGTCTTTCACACCCAGGTATCTCTCAGAACTGAGCATGTGGAGAGACGTTTGTTCATCTAGCACAAAGAACGGGTTGCAGGAGAAATTTTACTCTGGATTCTCAGTCTGTTTCCTAGTGCCCATTTGAACTTCCTGCAGTTTTCACTGTAAAAAGAGTTGGAGCTCGTACCTACCCATATATATGTATGAAGTGGAGTTTTCAAGTGAAAAGAAACTTTGTGTTCCCAACAACCTAGGTGAAGGGCGGCTTTCACACACACATATCTCTCAGAACTGAGCATGTGGAGACACGTTCGTTCATCTAGCACAAATGGAACGGGATGCAGGAGAAACTTTTACTCTGGTTTCTCAGTTTGTTTCCTAGTGCCGGTTTGAAGTTACTGCAGTTTTCACTGTAAAACGGCGTTAGAGCTCGTACCTCCCCATATAAATGTATGGAGTGGTGTTTGCAACTGAAAAGGAACTTTGTGTTCCCAACAAGCTAGGTGAAGAACGGCTTTCAAACACACTTATCTCTCAGAACTGAGCATGTGGAGAGACGTTCGTTCATATAGCACAAAGCGAACGGGTTGCAGGAGAAACTTTTACTCTGGTTTCTCAGTCTGTTTTCTAGTGCCGGTTTGAATTTACTGCAGTTTACACTGTAAAACCGAGTTGGAGATCGTACCTCCACATATATATGTATGGAGTGGAGTTTGCAAGTAAAAACAAACTTTGTGTTCCCAACAAAATATATGAAGGACGGCTTTCACACACACTTATCTCTCAGAACTGAGCATGTGGAGAGATGTTCGTTCATCTAGCAGAAAGGGATCGGGCTGCAGGAGAAATATTTACTCTGGTTTCTCAGTCTGTTCCCTATTGCCGGTTTGAAGTTCCTGCAATTTTCACTGTAAAACCGAGTTGGAGTTCGTACCTCCCCATAAATATGTATGGAATGGAGTTTGCAAGTTAAAAGAAACTATGTGTTCAAAACAAGCTTGATGAAGGACGTCTTTCACACCCATTTAATTCTCAGAACTGAGCATGTGGAGAGACGTTTGTACATCTAGCACAAATGGAAAGGTTTGCAGGAGAAATATTTACTCTGGTTTCTCAGTCTGTTCCCTATTGCCGGTTTGAAGTTCCTGCAATTTTCACTGTAAAACCGAGTTGGAGTTCGTACCTCCCCATAAATATGTATGGAATGGAGTTTGCAAGTTAAAAGAAACTATGTGTTCAAAACAAGCTTGATGAAGGACGTCTTTCACACCCATTTAATTCTCAGAACTGAGCATGTGGAGAGACGTTTGTACATCTAGCACAAATGGAAAGGTTTGCAGGAGAAATTTTACTCTGGTTTCTCAGTCTGTTTCCTAGTGCCCGTTTGAAGTTCCTGCAGTTTTCACTCTAAACAGAGTTGGAGCACGTACCTCCCCATATATATGTATGAAGTGGAGTTTTCAAGTGAAAAGAAACTTTGTGTTCCCAACAAGCTAGGTGATGGACGGCTTTCACACACACTTATCTCTCAGAACTGAGAATGTGGAGAGACGTTCGTTCATCTAGCACAAATGGAACGGGTTGCAGGAGAAACTTTTACTCTGGTTTCTCAGTCTGTTTCCTAGTGCCGGTTTGAAGTTCCTGCAGTTATCACTGTAAAACCGAGTTGGAGCTCGTACCTTCCCATATATATGTATGGAGTGGAGTATGCAAGTGAAAACAATCTTTGTTTTCCCAACAAGATAGGTAAAGGATGACTTTCACACACACTTATCTCTCAGAACTGAGCATGTGGAGAGATGTTCGTTCATCTAGCTGAAAGGGATTGGGCTACAGGAAAAATATTTACTCTGGTTTCTCAGTCTGTTCCCTAGTGCCGGTTTGAAGTTACTGCAGATTTCACTGTAAAACAGAGTTGGAGCTCGTACCTCCCCATAAATATGTATGGAGAGGAGTTTGCAAGTGAAAAGAAACTTTGTGTTCAAAACATGCTTGTTGAAGGACGTCTTTCACATCCAGGTATCTCTCAGAACTGAGCATGTGGAGAGACGTTTGTTCATCTAGCACAAATGAACGGGTTGCAGGAGAAATTATACTCTGGTTTCTCAGTCTGTTTCCTAGTGCCCGTTTGAAGTTCCTGCAGTTTTCACTGTAAAAATAGTTGGAGCTCGTACCTCGGCATATATATGTATGGAGTGGAGTATGCAACTGAAAAGAAACTTTGTGTTCCCAACAACCTAGGTGAAGGACGGCTTTCACACACACTTATCTCTCAGAACTGAGTATGTGGAGAGACGTTCGTTCATCTAGCACAAATGGAACGGGTTGCAGGAGAAACTTTTACTCTGGTTTCTCAGTCTGTTTCCTAGAGCCGGTTTGAAGTTCCTGCAGTTTTCACTGTAAAACCGAGTTGGAGCTCGTACCTCCCCATATATATGTATGGAGTGGAGTTTGCAAGTGAAAAGAAACTTTGTGTTCAAAACTAGCTTGGTGAAGGACGTCTTTCACACCCAGGTATCTCTCAGAACTGAGCATGTGGAGAGACGTTCGTTCATCTAGGACAAAGGAAACGGGTTGCAGGAGAAATTTTACTCCGGTTTCTCAGTCTGTTTCCTAGTGCCCGTTTGAAGTTCCTGCAGTTTTCACTGTAAACGGATTTGGAGCTCGTACGTCCCCATATATATGTATGGAGTTGAGTTGGCAAGTGAAAAGAAACTTTGTGTTCCCAACAAACAACTTGAAGGACGGCATTCACACACACTTATCTCTCAAAACTGAGTATGTGGAGAGACGTTCGTTCATCTAGCACAAATGGAACGGGTTGCAGGATAAATTTTTACTCTGGTATCTCAGTCTGTTTCCTAGTTCCGGTTTGAAGTTACTGCAGTTTTCACTGTAAAACTGCATTGGAGCTCGTACCACCCCATATATATATATATGGAGTGGGGTATGCAACTGAAAAGAATCTTTGTGTTCCCAACAAGCTAGGTGAAAAACGGCTTTCACACACACTTATCTCTCTGAACTGAGCATGTGGAGAGACGTTCGTTCATCTAGCACAAATGGAACGGTTTTCAGGAGAAACTTTTACTCTGGTTTCTCAGTCTGTTTCCTTGTGCCGGTTTGAAGTTACTGCAGTTTTCACTGTAAAACCGAGCTGGAGTTCGTACCTCCCCATATAAATGTATGGATTGGAGTTGGCAAGTGGAAAGAAACTTTGTGTTCCCAACAAACTAGTTGAAGAACGGCTTTCATACACACTTATCTCTAAGAACTGAGCATGTGGAGAGATGTTCGTTCATCTAGCACAAAGGGAACGGGTTGCAGGAGAATATTTTACTCTGGTTTCTCAGTCTGTTTCCTACTGCCAGTTTGATGTTACTTCAGTTTTCATTGTAAAACCGAGTTGGATCTCTTACCTCCCCATATATATGTATGGAGTGGAGTTTGCAACTGAAAAGAAACTTTGTGTTTACAACAGCTAGGTGAAGGACGGCTTTCACACACACTTATCTCTCAGAACTGAGCATGTGGAGAGACGTTCGTTCATCTAGCACAAATGAAACGGGTTTCAGGGGGAACTTTTACTCTGGTTTCTCAGTCTGTTTCCTAGTGCCGGTTTGAAGTTACTGCAGTTTTCACTGTAAAACCGAGTTGGAGCTAGTACCTCCCCATATAGATTTATGGATTGGAGTTTGCAAGTAAAAAGAAACTTTGTGTTCCCAACAAGGTAGTTGAAGTACGGCTTTCACACACATTTATCTCTCAGAAATTAGCATGTGGAGAGACGTTCGTTCATCTAGCACAAAGGGAACGGGTTGCAGGAGAAAATTTTACCCTGGTTTCTCAGCCTTTTTCCTAGTGCCGGAATGAAATTCCTGCAGTTTTCACTTTAAAACTGCGTTGAACCTCGTACCTCCCCATATATAAGTATGGAGTGGAGTTTGCAACTGAAAAGATACTTTGTGTTCCCAACAGGCTATGTGAAGGAAGGCTTCCACACACACTTATCTCTCAGAACTGAGCATGTGGAGAGACGTTCGTTCATCTAGCACAAAGGTAACGGGTTGCAGTAGAAACTTTTCTCTGGTTTTTCAGTCTGTTTCCTAGGGCCGATTTGAAGTTTCAGCAGTTTTCAATGTAAAACATATTTGGAGCTCGTACCTACCCATATAAATATATGGAGTGGAGTTTGCAAGTGAAAAGGAACTTTGTGTTCCCAACAAACTAGGTGAAGGACGGCTTTCACACACACTTATCTCTCAGAACTGAGCATGTGGAGAGACGTTCGTTGATCTAGCAAAAATGGAACGGTTTGCAGGACAAACATTTACTCTGGTTTCTCAGTCTGTTTCCTTGTGCTGGTTTGAAGTTCCTGCAGTTTTCACTGTAAAACCGAGTTGGAGCTCGTTCCTCCCCATATATATGTATGGAGTGGAGTTTGCAAGTGAAAAGAAACTTTGTGTTCCCAACAAGCTAGGTGAAGGACGGCTTTCACACACACTTATCTCTCAGAACTGAGCATGTGGAGAGACATTCGTTCATCTAGCAAAAAGAGAAAGGGTTGCAGGAGAAAGTTTTACTCTGGATTCTCATTCTGTTTCCTAGTGCCGGTTTTAAGTTCCTGCAGTTTTCACTGGAAAACCGTGTTGGATCTCGTACCTCCCCATATATATGTATGGAGTGGAGTTTGCAAGTGAAAAGGATCTTTGTGTTCCCAAAAAGCTAGGTGAAGGACGGCTTACACACCCACTTATCTCTCAGAACTGAGCATGTGGAGAGACGTTCGTTCATCTAGCACAAATGGAACGGTTTGCAGGAGAAATTTTTCTCTGTTTTCTCAGTCTGTTTCCTAGTGCCGGTTTGAAGTTACTGCAGTTTTCACTGTAAATCCGAGTTGGAACTCGTACCTCCCCTTATATATGTATTGAGTGGAGTTTGCAACTGAAATGAAACTTTGTGTTCCCAACAAGCTATGTGAAGGATGGCTTTCAAACACAATTATCTCTCAGAACTGAGCATGTGGAGAGACGTTTGTTCATCTAGCACATAGGAAACGCGTTTTAGGAGGAACTTTTACTCCGGTTTCTCAGTCTGTTTCCTAGTGCCAGTTTGAAGTTACTGCAGTGTTCACTGTAAAACCGAGTTGGAGCTAGTACCTCCCCATATATATTTATGGATTGGAGTTTGCAACTGAAAAGAAACTTTGTGTTCCCACTAAGGGAGTTGACGTAAGGCTTTCACACACACTTATCTCTCAGAAATTAGCATGTGGAGAGACATTCGTTCATCCAGCAGAAAGGGAACGGTTTGCAGGAGAAACTTTTACCCTGTTTTCTCAGTCTGTTTCCTTGTGCCGGTTTGAAGTTCCTGAAGTTTTCACTGTAAAACAGAGTTGGAGCTCGTTCCTTCCCATATATATGTATGGAGTGGAGTTTGCAAGTGAAAAGTATCTTTGTGTTCCCAACAAGCCAGGTGAAGGACGGCTTACACACACACTTATCTCTCAGAACTGAGCATGTGTAGAGACGTTCGTTCATCTAGCACAAAGGGAAAGGGTTGCAGGAGAAACTTTTACTCTGGATTCTCAGTCTGTTTCCTAGTGCCGGTTTGAAGTTCCTGCAGTTTTCACTGTAAAACCGAGTTGGAGCTAGTACCGCCCCATATATATGTATGGAGTGGAGTTTGCAAGTGAAAAGAATCTTTGTGTTCCCAACAAGCTAGGTGAAGGACGGCTTTCATACACACTTATGTCTAAGAACTTAGCATGTGGAGAGATGTTCGTTCATCTAGCACAAAGGGAACGGGTTGCAGGAGAATATTTTACTCTGGTTTCTCAATCTGTTTCCTACTGCCAGTGTGAAGTTACTTCAGTTTTCACTGTAAAACCGAGTTGGATCTCGTACCTCCCCATATATATGTATGGAGTGGAGTTTGCAACTGAAAAGAAACTTTGTGTTTACAACAAGCTAGGTGAAGGACGGCTTTCACACACACTTATCTCTCAGAACTGAGCATGTGGAGAGATGTTCGTTCATCTAGCAGTAAGGGATCGGGCTGCAGGAGAAATATTTACTCTGGTTTCTCAGTTTGTTTCCTAGTGCCGGTTTGAAGTTACTGCAGTTTTCACTGTAAAACGGCGTTGGAGCTCGTACCTCCCCATATAAATGTATGGAGTGGTGTTTGCAACTGAAAAGGAACTTTGTGTTCCCAACAAGCTAGGTGAAGAACGGCTTTCAAACACACTTATCTCTCAGAACTGAGCATGTGGAGAGACGTTCGTTCATATAGCACAAAGCGAACGGGTTGCAGGAGAAACTTTTACTCTGGTTTCTCAGTCTGTTTTCTAGTGCCGGTTTGAATTTACTGCAGTTTACACTGTAAAACCGAGTTGGAGATCGTACCTCCACATATATATGTATGGAGTGGAGTTTGCAAGTAAAAACAAACTTTGTGTTCCCAACAAGATATATGAAGGACGGCTTTCACACACACTTATCTCTCAGAACTGAGCATGTGGAGAGATGTTCGTTCATCTAGCAGAAAGGGATCGGGCTGCAGGAGAAATATTTACTCTGGTTTCTCAGTCTGTTCCCTATTGCCGGTTTGAAGTTCCTGCAATTTTCACTGTAAAACCGAGTTGGAGTTCGTACCTCCCCATAAATATGTATGGAATGGAGTTTGCAAGTTAAAAGAAACTTTGTGTTCAAAACAAGCTTGATGAAGGACGTCTTTCACACCCATTTAATTCTCAGAACTGAGCATGTGGAGAGACGTTTGTACATCTAGCACAAATGGAAAGGTTTGCAGGAGAAATTTTACTCTGGTTTCTCAGTCTGTTTCCTAGTGCCCGTTTGAAGTTCCTGCAGTTTTCACTCTAAACAGAGTTGGAGCACGTACCTCCCCATATATATGTATGAAGTGGAGTTTTCAAGTGAAAAGAAACTTTGTGTTCCCAACAAGCTAGGTGATGGACGGCTTTCACACACACTTATCTCTCAGAACTGAGAATGTGGAGAGACGTTCGTTCATCTAGCACAAATGGAACGGGTTGCAGGAGAAACTTTTACTCTGGTTTCTCAGTCTGTTTCCTAGTGCCGGTTTGAAGTTCCTGCAGTTATCACTGTAAAACCGAGTTGGAGCTCGTACCTTCCCATATATATGTATGGAGTGGAGTATGCAAGTGAAAACAATCTTTGTTTTCCCAACAAGATAGGTAAAGGGTGACTTTCACACACACTTATCTCTCAGAACTGAGCATGTGGAGAGATGTTCGTTCATCTAGCTGAAAGGGATTGGGCTACAGGAAAAATATTTACTCTGGTTTCTCAGTCTGTTCCCTAGTGCCGGTTTGAAGTTACTGCAGATTTCACTGTAAAACAGAGTTGGAGCTCGTACCTCCCCATAAATATGTATGGAGAGGAGTTTGCAAGTGAAAAGAAACTTTGTGTTCAAAACATGCTTGTTGAAGGACGTCTTTCACATCCAGGTATCTCTCAGAACTGAGCATGTGGAGAGACGTTTGTTCATCTAGCACAAATGAACGGGTTGCAGGAGAAATTATACTCTGTTTTCTCAGTCTGTTTCCTAGTGCCCGTTTGAAGTTCCTGCAGTTTTCACTGTAAAAAGAGTTGGAGCTCGTACCTCGGCATATATATGTATGGAGTGGAGTATGCAACTGAAAAGAAACTTTGTGTTCCCAACAACCTAGGTGAAGGACGGCTTTCACACACACTTATCTCTCAGAACTGAGCATGTGGAGAGACGTTCGTTCATCTAGCACAAATGGAACGGGTTGCAGGAGAAACTTTTACTCTGGTTTCTCAGTCTGTTTCCTAGAGCCGGTTTGAAGTTCCTGCAGTTTTCACTGTAAAACCGAGTTGGAGCTCGTACCTCCCCATATATATGTATGGAGTGGAGTTTGCAAGTGAAAAGAAACTTTGTGTTCAAAACTAGCTTGGTGAAGGACGTCTTTCACACCCAGGTATCTCTCAGAACTGAGCATGTGGAGAGACGTTCGTTCATCTAGGACAAAGGAAACGGGTTGCAGGAGAAATTTTACTCCGGTTTCTCAGTCTGTTTCCTAGTGCCCGTTTGAAGTTCCTGCAGTTTTCACTGTAAACGGAGTTGGAGCTCGTACGTCCCCATATATATGTATGGAGTTGAGTTGGCAAGTGAAAAGAAACTTTGTGTTCCCAACAAACAACTTGAAGGACGGCATTCACACACACTTATCTCTCAAAACTGAGTATGTGGAGAGACGTTCGTTCATCTAGCACAAATGGAACGGGTTGCAGGATAAATTTTTACTCTGGTATCTCAGTCTGTTTCCTAGTTCCGGTTTGAAGTTACTGCAGTTTTCACTGTAAAACTGCATTGGAGCTCGTACCACCCCATATATATATATATGGAGTGGGGTATGCAACTGAAAAGAATCTTTGTGTTCCCAACAAGCTAGGTGAAAAACGGCTTTCACACACACTTATCTCTCTGAACTGAGCATGTGGAGAGACGTTCGTTCATCTAGCACAAATGGAACGGTTTTCAGGAGAAACTTTTACTCTGGTTTCTCAGTCTGTTTCCTTGTGCCGGTTTGAAGTTACTGCAGTTTTCACTGTAAAACCGAGCTGGAGTTCGTACCTCCCCATATAAATGTATGGATTGGAGTTGGCAAGTGGAAAGAAACTTTGTGTTCCCAACAAACTAGTTGAAGGACGGCTTTCATACACACTTATATCTAAGAACTGACCATGTGGAGAGATGTTCGTTCATCTAGCACAAAGGGAACGGGTTGCAGGAGAATATTTTACTCTGGTTTCTCAGTCTGTTTCCTACTGCCAGTTTGATGTTACTTCAGTTTTCATTGTAAAACCGAGTTGGATCTCTTACCTCCCCATATATATGTATGGAGTGGAGTTTGCAACTGAAAAGAAACTTTGTGTTTACAACAGCTAGGTGAAGGACGGCTTTCACACACACTTATCTCTCAGAACTGAGCATGTGGAGAGACGTTCGTTCATCTAGCACAAATGAAACGGGTTTCAGGGGGAACTTTTACTCTGGTTTCTCAGTCTGTTTCCTAGTGCCGGTTTGAAGTTACTGCAGTTTTCACTGTAAAACCGAGTTGGAGCTAGTACCTCCCCATATAGATTTATGGATTGGAGTTTGCAAGTAAAAAGAAACTTTGTGTTCCCAACAAGGTAGTTGAAGTACGGCTTTCACACACATTTATCTCTCAGAAATTAGCATGTGGAGAGACGTTCGTTCATCTAGCACAAAGGGAACGGGTTGCAGGAGAAAATTTTACCCTGGTTTCTCAGCCTTTTTCCTAGTGCCGGAATGAAATTCCTGCAGTTTTCACTTTAAAACTGCGTTGAACCTCGTACCTCCCCATATATAAGTATGGAGTGGAGTTTGCAACTGAAAAGATACTTTGTGTTCCCAACAGGCTATGTGAAGGAAGGCTTCCACACACACTTATCTCTCAGAACTGAGCATGTGGAGAGACGTTCGTTCATCTAGCACAAAGGTAACGGGTTGGAGTAGAAACTTTTACTCTGGTTTTTCAGTCTGTTTCCTAGGGCCGATTTGAAGTTTCAGCAGTTTTCAATGTAAAACATATTTGGAGCTCGTACCTACCCATATAAATATATGGAGTGGAGTTTGCAAGTGAAAAGGAACTTTGTGTTCCCAACAAACTAGGTGAAGGACGGCTTTCACACACACTTATCTCTCAGAACTGAGCATGTGGAGAGACGTTCGTTGATCTAGCAAAAACGGAACGGTTTGCAGGACAAACATTTACTCTGGTTTCTCAGTCTGTTTCCTTGTGCTGGTTTGAAGTTCCTGCAGTTTTCACTGTAAAACCGAGTTGGAGCTCGTTCCTCCCCATATATATGTATGGAGTGGAGTTTGCAAGTGAAAAGAAACTTTGTGTTCCCAACAAGCTAGGTGAAGGACGGCTTTCACACACACTTATCTCTCAGAACTGAGCATGTGGAGAGACATTCGTTCATCTAGCAAAAAGAGAACGGGTTACAGGAGAAAGTTTTACTCTGGATTCTCATTCTGTTTCCTAGTGCCGGTTTTAAGTTCCTGCAGTTTTCACTGGAAAACCGTGTTGGAGCTAGTACCTCCCCATATATATGTATGGAGTGGAGTTTGCAAGTGAAAAGGATCTTTGTGTTCCCAAAAAGCTAGGTGAAGGACGGCTTACACACCCACTTATCTCTCAGAACTGAGCATGTGGAGAGACGTTCGTTCATCTAGCACAAATGGAACGGTTTGCAGGAGAAATTTTTGCTCTGTTTTCTCAGTCTGTTTCCTAGTGCCGGTTTGAAGTTACTGCAGTTTTCACTGTAAATCCGAGTTGGAACTCGTACCTCCCCTTATATATGTATTGAGTGGAGTTTGCAACTGAAATGAAACTTTGTGTTCCCAACAAGCTATGTGAAGGATGGCTTTCAAACACAATTATCTCTCAGAACTGAGCATGTGGAGAGACGTTTGTTCATCTAGCACATAGGAAACGCGTTTTAGGAGGAACTTTTACTCCGGTTTCTCAGTCTGTTTCCTAGTGCCAGTTTGAAGTTACTGCAGTGTTCACTGCAAAACCGAGTTGGAGCTAGTACCTCCCCATATATATTTATGGATTGGAGTTTGCAACTGAAAAGAAACTTTGTGTTCCCACTAAGGGAGTTGACGTAAGGCTTTCACACACACTTATCTCTCAGAAATTAGCATGTGGAGAGACATTCGTTCATCCAGCAGAAAGGGAACGGTTTGCAGGAGAAACTTTTACCCTGTTTTCTCAGTCTGTTTCCTTGTGCCAGTTTGAAGTTCCTGAAGTTTTCACTGTAAAACCGAGTTGGAGCTCGTTCCTTCCCATATATATGTATGGAGTGGAGTTTGCAAGTGAAAAGTATCTTTGTGTTCCCAACAAGCCAGGTGAAGGACGGCTTACACACACACTTATCTCTCAGAACTGAGCATGTGTAGAGACGTTCGTTCATCTAGCACAAAGGGAAAGGGTTGCAGGAGAAACTTTTACTCTGGATTCTCAGTCTGTTTCCTAGTGCCGGTTTGAAGTTCCTGCAGTTTTCACTGTAAAACCGAGTTGGAGCTAGTACCGCCCCATATATATGTATGGAGTGGAGTTTGCAAGTGAAAAGAATCTTTGTGTTCCCAACAAGCTAGGTGAAGGACGGCTTTCATACACACTTATGTCTAAGAACTTAGCATGTGGAGAGATGTTCGTTCATCTAGCACAAAAGGAACGGGTTGCAGGAGAATATTTTACTCTGGTTTCTCAATCTGTTTCCTACTGCCAGTGTGAAGTTACTTCAGTTTTCACTGTAAAACCGAGTTGGATCTCGTACCTCCCCATATATATGTATGGAGTGGAGTTTGCAACTGAAAAGAAACTTTGTGTTTACAACAAGCTAGGTGAAGGACGGCTTTCACACACACTTATCTCTCAGAACTGAGCATGTGGAGAGATGTTCGTTCATCTAGCAGAAAGGGATCGGGCTGCAGGAAAAATATTTACTCTGGTTTCTCAGTCTGTTCCCTAGTGCCGGTTTGAAGTTCCTGCAGTTTTCACTGTAAAACAGAGTTGGAGCTCGTGCCTCCCCATAAATATTTATGGAGTGGAGTTTGCAAGTGAAAAGAAACGTTGTGTTCAAAACAAGCTTGGTGAAGGACGTCTTTCACACCCAGGTATCTCTCAGAACTGAGCATGTGGAGAGACGTTTGTTCATCTAGCACAAAGAACGGGTTGCAGGAGAAATTTTACTCTGGATTCTCAGTCTGTTTCCTAGTGCCCATTTGAACTTCCTGCAGTTTTCACTGTAAAAAGAGTTGGAGCTCGTACCTACCCATATATATGTATGAAGTGGAGTTTTCAAGTGAAAAGAAACTTTGTGTTCCCACAACCTAGGTGAAGGGCGGCTTTCACACACACATATCTCTCAGAACTGAGCATGTGGAGACACGTTCGTTCATCTAGCACAAATGGAACGGGATGCAGGAGAAACTTTTACTCTGGTTTGTCAGTCTGTTTCCTAGTGCCGTTTTGAAGTTACTGCAGTTTTCACTGTAAAACCGAGTTGGATCTCGTACCTCCCCATATATATGTATGGAGTGGAGTTTGCAACTTAAAAGAAACTTTAGTTCACAACAAGCTAGGTGAAGGACGGCATTCACACACACTTATCTCTCAGAACTGAGCATGTGGAGAGATGTTCGTTCATCTAGCAGTAAGGGATCGGGCTGCAGGAGAAATATTTACTCTGGTTTCTCAGTTTGTTTCCTAGTGCCGGTTTGAAGTTACTGCAGTTTTCACTGTAAAACGGCGTTGGAGCTCGTACCTCCCCATATAAATGTATGGAGTGGTGTTTGCAACTGAAAAGGAACTTTGTGTTCCCAACAAGCTAGGTGAAGAACGGCTTTCACACACACTTTTCTCTCAGAACTGAGCATGTGGAGAGACGTTCGTTCATCTAGCACAAATGGAACGGTTTGCAGTAGAAACTTTCACTCTGGTTTCTCAGTCTGTTTCCTAGTGCCGGTTTGAAGTTACTGTAGTTTTCACTGTAAAACCGAGTTGGAGCTCGTACCTCCCCATATATATCGATGGAGTGGAGTTTGCAAGTGAAAGGAAACTTTGTGTTTCCAACAAGCTAGGTGAAGGATGGCTTTCACACACACATATCTCTCAGAAATGAGCATGTGGAGAGACGTTCGTTCATCTAGCACAAATTGAACAGGTTGCAGGAGAAACTTTTACTCTGGTTTCTCAGTCTGTTTCCTAGTGCCGGTTTGAAGTTACTGCAGTTTTCACTGTAAAATGGCGTTGGAGCTCGTACCTCCCCATTTAAATGTATGGAGTGGAATTTGCAAGTGAAAAGAAACTTTGTGTTTCCAACAAGCTAGGTGAAGGACGGCTTTCACACACACTTATCTCTCAGAACTGAGCATGTGGAGAGACGTTCGTTCATCTAGCACAAAGGGAACGGGTTGCAGGAGACGCTTTTACTCTGGTTTCTCAGTCTGTTTCCTACTGCCAGTTTGAAGTTACTTCAGTTTACACTGTAAAACGGAGTTGGAGCTCGTACCTCCCCATATATATATATGGAGTGGAGTTTGTGACTGAAAAGAAACATTGTGTTCCCAACAAGCTAGATGAAGGGCGGCTTCACACACACTTATCTCTCAGAACTGAGCATTTGGAGAGACTTTCGTTCATCTAGCACAAATTGAACGGGTTGCAGGAGAAACTTTTATGCTGGTTTCTCTTTCTGTTTCCTAGTGAAGTTCGGATTTACTGCAGTTTTCAATTTAAAACAGATTTGGAGCTAGTACCTCCTCATATATATGTATGGATTGGGGTTTGCAAGTGGAAAGAAACTTTGTGTTCCCAACAAGCTAGTTGAAGGACGGCTTTCATACACACTTATCTCTAAGAACTGAGCATGTGGAGAGATGTTTGTTCATCTAGCACAAAGGGAACGGGTTGCAGGTGAAACTTTTACTCTGGTTTCTCAGTCTGTTTCCTAGGGCGGGTTTGAAGTTACTGCATTTTTCACTGTAAAAGCGAGTTGGAGCTCGTAATCCCCATATATATGTATGGAGTGGAGTTTGCAACTGAAAAGAAACTTTGTGTTCCCAACATGCTATGTAAAGGACGGCTTTCACACACACTTATCTCAGAACTGAGCATGTGGAGAGATGTTCGTTCATCTAGCAGAAAGGGATCGGGCTGCAGGAGAAATATTTACTCTGGTTTCTCAGTCTGTTCCCTATTGCCGGTTTGAAGTTCCTACAATTTTCACTGTAAAACCGAGTTGGAGCTCGTACCTCCCCATAAATATGTATGGAATGGGGTTTGCAAGTTAAAAGAAACTTTGTGTTCCCAACAAGCTTGATGAAGGACGTCTTTCACACCCATTTAATTCTCAGAACTGAGCATGAGGAGAGACGTTTGTTCATCTAGCACAAAGGGAAAGGGTTGCAGGAGAAATTTTACTCTGGTTTCTCATTCTGTTTCCTAGTGCCCGTTTGAAGTTCCTGCAGTTTTCACTGTAAACAGAGTTGGAGCACGTACCTCCCCATATATATGTATGAAGTGGAGTTTTCAAGTGAAAAGAAACTTTGTGTTCCCAACAAGCTAGGTGAAGGACGGCTTTCACACACACTTATCTCTCAGAACTGAGAATGTGGAGAGACGTTCGTTCATCTAGCACAAATCGAACGGGTTGCAGGAGAAACTTTTACTCTGGTTTCTCAGTCTGTTTCCTAGTGCCGGTTTGAAGTTCCTGCTGTTTTCAATGTAAAACCGAGTTGGAGCTCGTACCTTCCCATATATATGTATGGAGTGGAGTTTGCAACTGAAAAGAAACTTTGTGTTCACAACAAGCTAGGTGAAGGACCGCTTTCACACACATTTATCTCGCAGAAATGATCATGTGGAGAGATGTTCGTTCATCTATCAGAAAGGGATCGGGCTGCAGGAGAAATATTTACTGTGGTTTCTCAGTCTATTCCCTAGTTCCAGTTTGAAGTTCCTGCAGTTTTCACTGTTAAACCGAGTTGGAGCTCGTACCTCCCCTTATATATGTATGGAGTGGAGTTTGCAAGTGAAAAGAAACTTTGTGTTCAAAACAAGCTTGGTGAAGGGGGTCTTTCACACCCAGGTATTCTCAGAACTGAGCAAGTGGAGAGACGTTTGTTCATCTAGCACAAAGGGAACGTGTTGCAGGAGAAATTTTACTCTGGTTTCTCACTCTGATTCCTAGTGCCCGTTTGAAGTTCCTGCAGTTTTCACTGTAAACGGAGTTGGAGATCGTACCTCCCCATATATATATTTGGAGTGGGGTATGCAACTGAAAAGAATCTTTGTGTTCCCAAAAAGCTAGGTGAAGGACGGCTTTCACACACACTTATCTCTCAGAACTGAGCATGTGGAGAGACGTTCGTTCATCTAGCACAAATGGAACGGTTTTCAGGAGAAACTTTTACTCTGGATTCTCAGTCTGTTTCCTAATGCCGGGATGAAGTTACTGCAGTTTTCACTGTAAAACAGAGTTGGAGCTCGTACCTCCCCATATAAATATATGGAGTGGTGATTGCAACTGAAAAGGAACTTTGTGTTCCCAACAAGCTAGGTGAAGAACGGCTTTCACACACACTTTTCTCTCAGAACTGAGCATGTGGAGAGACGTTCGTTCATCTAGCACAAATTGAACGGGTTGCAGTAGAAACTTTTACTCTGGTTTCTCAGTCTGTTTCGTACTGCCGGTTTGAAGTTCCTGCAGTTTTCAATGTAAAACAGAGTTGGAGATCCTACCTCCCCATATATAGGTATGGAGTGGAGTTTGCAACTGAAAAGAAACTTTGTGTTTCCAACAAGCTAGGTGAAGGACGGCTTTCACACACACTTATCTCTCAGAACTGAGCATGTGGAGAGACTTTCGTTCATCTAGCACAAATTGAACGGGTTGCAGGAGAAACATTTACTCTGGTTTCTCAGTCTGTTTCCTAGTGCCGGTTTGAAGTTCCTGCAGTTTTCACTGAAAAACCGTGTTGGAGCTCGTACCTCCCCGTATATAAGTATGGAGTGGAGTTGGCAACTGAAAAGAAACTTTGTGTTCCCAACAAGCTATGTGAAGGACGGCTTTCACACACACTTATCTCTCAGAACTGAGCATGTTGTGAGACGTTCGTTCATCTAGCAAAAAGAGAAAGTTTTGCAGGAGAAACTTTTACTCTGGTTTCTCAGTTTGTTTCTTGTGCCGGTTTGAAGTTCCTGCAGTTTTCACTGTAAAACCGAGTTAGTTCTATTACCTCCCCATATATATGTATGGAGAGGACTTTGCAAGTGAAAAGAAACTTTGTGTTTCCAACAAGCTAGGTGAAGGACGGCTTTCAAACACACTTATCTCTCAGAACTGAGCATGTGGAGAGACGTTCGTTCATCTAGCACAAAGGGAACGGGTAGCAGGGGAAACTTTTACTCTGGATTCTCAGTCTGTTTCCTAGTGCCGGTTTGAATTTATTGCAGTTTTCACTGTAAAACCGAGTTGGAGCTCGTACCTCCCCATATATTTGTATGGATTGGAGTTTGCAAATGAAAAGAAACTATGTGATCCCAACAAGCTAGGTGATGGACGGCTTACACACACAATTATCTCTCAGAACTGAGCATGTGGAGAGACTTTCGTTCATCTAGCACAAATGGAACGGGTTGCAGGAGAATCTTTTACTCTGGTTTCTCAGTCTGTTTCGTAGTGCCGGTTTGATGTTCCTGCAGTTTTCACTGTAAAATCGAATTGGAGCTCGAACCTCCCCATATATATGTATGGATTGGAGTTGGCAACTGAAAAGAAACTTTGTGTTCCCAACAAGCTAGGTGAAGGACGGTTTTCACACACATTTATCTCTCAGATCTGAGCATGTTGTGAGACGTTCGTTCATCTAGCACAAAGAGAAAGTTTTGCAGGAGAAACTTTTACTCTGGTTTCTCAGTTTTTTTCCTAGTGCCGGTTTGAAATTCCTGCATTTTTCACTGTAAAACCGAGTTGGAGCTCGTACTTCCCCATATATATGTATTGAGTGGAGTTTGCAACTGAAATGAAACTTTGTGTTCCCAACAAGCTAGGTGAAGGACAGCTTTCACACACACTTATCTCTCAGAACTGAGCATGTGGAGAGACGTTCGTTCATCTAGCACAAATGAAACGGGTTTCAGGGGGAACTTTTACTCTGGATTCTCAGTCTGTTTCCTAGTGCCGGTTTGAAGTTATTGCAGTTTTCACTGTAAAACCGAGTTGGAGCTCGTACCTCCCCATATATTTGTATGGATTGGAGTTTGCAAATGAAAAGAAACTATGTGATCCCAACAAGCTAGGTGATGGACGGCTTACACACACAATTATCTCTCAGAACTGAGCATGTGGAGAGACTTTCGTTCATCTAGCACAAATGGAACGGTTTGCAGGAGAATCTTTTACTCTGGTTTCTCAGTTTTTTTCCTAGTGCCGGTTTGAAATTCCTGCATTTTTCACTGTAAAACCGAGTTGGAGCTCGTACTTCCCCATATATATGTATTGAGTGGAGTTTGCAACTGAAATGAAACTTTGTGTTCCCAACAAGCTAGGTGAAGGACAGCTTTCACACACACTTATCTCTCAGAACTGAGCATGTGGAGAGACGTTCGTTCATCTAGCACAAATGAAACGGGTTTCAGGGGGAACTTTTACTCTGGTTTCTCAGTCTGTTTCCTAGTGCCGGTTTGAAGTTACTGCAGTTTTCACTGTAAAACCGAGTTGGAGCTAGTACCTCCCCATATAGATTTATGGATTGGAGTTTGCAAGTAAAAAGAAACTTTGTGTTCCCAACAAGGTAGTTGAAGTACGGCTTTCACACACATTTATCTCTCAGAAATTAGCATGTGGAGAGACGTTCGTTCATCTAGCAGAAAGGGAACGGGTTGCAGGAGAAAATTTTACCCTGGTTTCTCAGCCTTTTTCCTAGTGCCGGAATGAAATTCCTGCAGTTTTCACTTTAATACTGCGTTGAACTTCGTACCTCCCCATATATAAGTATGGAGTGGAGTTTGCAACTGAAAAGATACTTTGTGTTCCCAACAGGCTAGGTGAAGGAAGGCTTTCACACACACTTATCTCTCAGAACTGAGCATGTGGAGAGACGTTCGTTCATCTAGCACAAAAGTAACGGGTTGCAGGAGAAACTTTTTCTCTGGTTTCTCAGTCTGTTTCCTAGGGCCGATTTGAAGTTCCAGCAGTTTTCAATGTAAAACTTATTTGGAGCTCGTACCTACCCATATATATATATGGAGTGGAGTTTGCAAGTGAAAAGGAACTTTGTGTTCCCAACAAGCTAGGTGAAGGACGGCTTTCACACACACTTATCTCTCAGAACTGAGCATGTGGAGAGACGTTCGTTCATCTAGTAAAAACGGAACGGTTTTCAGGACAAAAATTTACTCTGGTTTTTCAGTCTGTTTCCTTGTGCTGGTTTGAAGTTACTGCAGTTTTCACTGTAAAACCGAGTTGGAGCTCGACCTCCCCATATATATGTATGGAGTGGAGTTTGCAAGAGAAAAGAAAATTTGTGTTCCCAACAAGCTAGGTGAAGGACGGCTTTCAAACACACTTATCTCTCAGAACTTAGCATGTGGAGAGAAGTTCGTTCATCTAGCACAAAGGGAACGGTTTGCAGGAGAAACATTTACTCTGGGTTCTCAGTCTGTTTCCTTGTGCCGGTTTGAAGTTACTGCAGTTTCCACTGTAAAACCGAGTTGGAGCTCGTTCCTCCCCATATGTATGTATGGAGTGGATTTTGCAAGTGAAAAGAAACTTTGTGTTCCCAACAAGCTAGGTGAAAGACGGCTTTCAAACACATTTATCTCTCAGAACTGAGCATGTGGAGAGACGTTCCTTCATCTAGCACAAAGGGAACGGTTTGCAGGAGAAACACTTACTCTGGTTTCTCAGTCTGTTTCCGTGTGCCGGTTTGAAGTTACTGCAGTTTTCACAGTAAAACCGATTTGGGGCACGTACCTCCCCATATATATGTATGGAGTGGAGTTTGCAAGTGAATAGAAACTTCCTGTTCCAAACAAGCTAGATGAAAGACGGCTTACACACACACTTATCTCTCAGAACTGAGCATGTGGAGAGACGTTTGTTCATCTAGCACAACGGTAACGGGTTGCAGGAGAAACTTTTACTCTGGTTTTTCAGTCTGTTTCCTAGTGCCGATTTGAAGTTTCAGCAGTTTTCAATGTAAAACCTATTTGGAGCTCGTACCTACCCATATATATATATGGAGTGGAGTTTGCAAGTGAAAAGAAACTTTGTGTTCCCAACAAGCTAGGTGAAGGACGGCTTTCACACCCAGTTATCTCTCAGAACTGAGCATGTGGAGAGACGTTCGTTGATCTAGCAAAAAGGGAACGATTTGCAGGACAAACATTTACTCCAGTTTCTCAGTCTGTTTCCTTGTGCCGGTTTGAAGTTCCTGCAGTTTTCACTGTAAAACCGAGTTGGAGCTCGTTCCTCCCCATATATATGTATGGAGTGGAGTTTGCAAGTGAAAAGAATCTTTGTGTTCCCAACAAGCTAGGTGAAGGACGGCTTTCACACACATTTATCTCTCAGAACTGAGCATGTGGAGAGACGTTCGTTCATCTAGCACAAAGGGAACGGTTTGCAGGAGAAACATTTACTCTGGTTTCTCAGTCTGTTTCCTTGTGCCGGTTTGAAGTTACTGCAGTTTTCACTGTAAAACCGAGTTGGAGCTCGTTCCTCCCCATATGTATGTATGGAGTGGATTTAGCAAGTGAAAAGAAACTTTGTGTTCCCAACAAGCTAGGTGAAAAACGGCTTTCAAACACACTTATCTCTCAGAACTGAGCATGTGGAGAGACGTTCGTTCATCTAGCACAAATGGAACGGTTTGGAGGAGAAACTTTTACACTGGTTTCTCTGTCTGTTTCCTAGTGCCGGTTTGATGTTCCTGCAGTTTTCACTGTAAAAATGAGTTGGAGCTCGTACCACCCCATATATATGTATGGAGTGGAGTTTGCAAGTGAATAGAAACTTTGTGTTCCCAACAAGCTAGGTGAAGGACGGCTTACACACACACTTATCTCTCAGAACTGAGCATGTGGAGAGACGTTCGTTCATCTAGCACAAATGGAACGGTTTGTAGGAGAAACTTTTACACTGGTTTCTCTGTCTGTTTCCTAGTGCCGGTTTGATGTTCCTGCAGTTTTCACTGTAAAAATGAGTTGGAGCTCGTACCACCCCATATATAATTATGGAGTGGAGTTGGCAACTGAAAAGAAATTTTGTGTTCCCAACAAGCTAGGTGAAGTACGGCTTTCACACACAATTATCTCTCAGAACTTAGCATGTGGAGAGACGTTCGTTCATCTAGCACAAAGGGAACGGGTTGCAGGAGAAACTTTTACTGTGTTTTCTCAGTATGTTTCCTACTGCCGGTTTGGATTTCCTGCAGTTTTCACTGTAAAACCGAGTTGGAGCTCATACCTTCCCATATATATCTATGGAGTGGAGTTTGCAATTGAAAAGAAACTTTGTGTTCCCAACAAGCTAGGTGAAGGACGGCTTTCACACCCAGTTATTTCTCAGAACTGAGCATGTGGAGAGACGGTCGTTCATCTAGCACAAAGAGAACGGGTTGCAGGAGATACTTTTACTCTGTATTCTCAGTCTGTTTCCTAGTGCCGGTTAGAAGTTCCTGCAGTTTTCACTGTAAAACCGTGTTGGAGCACGTACCTCCCCATATATATGTATGGAGTGGAGTTGGCAACTGAAACGAAACTTTGGTTCCCTACAAGATAGGTGAAGGACGGCTTTCACACACACTTCTCTCTCAGAACTGAGCATATGGAGAGACATTCGTTCATCTAGCACAAAGGGAACGGGTTGCAGGAGAAAGTTTTACTCTGGATTCTCAGTCTGTTTCCTAGTGCCGGTTTGAAGTTCCTGCAGTTTTCACTGGAAAACCGTGTTGGAGCTAGTACCTCCCCATATATATGTATGGAGTGGAGTTTGCAAGTGAAAAGGATCTTTGTGTTCCCAAAAAGCTAGGTGAAGGACGGCTTACACACCCACTTATCTCTCAGAACTGAGCATGTGGAGAGACGTTCGTTCATCTAGAACAAATGGAACGGTTTGCAGGAGAAATTTTTACTCTGTTTTCTCAGTCTGTTTCCTAGTGCCGGTTTGAAGTTACTGCAGTTTTCACTGTAAATACGAGTTGGAACTCGTACCTCCCCTTATATATGTATTGAGTGGAGTTTGCAACTGAAATGAAACTTTGTGTTCCCAACAAGCTATGTGAAGGATGGCTTTCAAACACACTTATCTCTCAGAACTGAGCATGTGGAGAGACGTTTGTTCATCTAGCACATAGGAAACGCGTTTTAGGAGGAACTTTTACTCCGGTTTCTCAGTCTGTTTCCTAGTGCCAGTTTGAAGTTACTGCAGTGTTCACTGTAAAACCGAGTTGGAGCTAGTACCTCCCAATATATATTTATGGATTGGAGTTTGCAACTGAAAAGAAACTTTGTGTTCCAACTAAGGGAGTTGACGTACGGCTTTCACACACACTTATCTCTCAGAACTGAGCATGTGTAGAGACGTTCGTTCATCTAGCACAAAGGGAACGGGTTGCAGGAGAAACTTTTACTCTGGATTCTCAGTCTGTTTCCTAGTGCCGGTATGAAGTTCCTGCAGTTTTCACTGTAAAACCGTGTTGGAGCTAGTACCGCCCCATATATATGTATGGAGTGGAGTTTGCAAGTGAAAAGAATCTTTGTATTCCCAACAAGCTAGGTGAAGGACGGCTTTCACACCCAGTTATTTCTCAGAACTGAGAATGTGGAGAGACGTTTGTTCATCTAGCACAAAGGGAACGGGTGGCAGGAGATACTTTTACTCTGGATTCTCAGTCTTTTTCCTAGTGCCGGTTTGAAGTTCCTGCAGTTTTCACTGTAAAACCATGTTGAAGATAGTACCTCCCCATATATATGTATGGAGTGGAGTTGGCAACTGAAAAGAAACTTTGGTTCCTTACAAGATAGGTGAAGGACGGCTTTCACACACACTTATCTCTCAGAACTGAGCATATGGAGAGACATTCGTTTATCTAGCACAAAGGGAACGGGTTGCAGGAGAAAGTATTACACTGGTTTCTCAGTCTGTTTCCTAGGGCCGGTTTTAAGTTCCTGCAGTTTTCACTGTAAAACCGAGTTGGAATTTGTACCTCCAAATATACATGTATGGAATGGAGTTGGCAACTGAAAAGGGATTTGGTGTTCCCAACAAGCTAGGTGAAGGACGGCTTTCAAACACACTTATCTCTCAGAACTGAGCATATGGAGAGACGTTCGTTCATCTAGCACAAAAGGAACGGGTTGCAGGAGAAATTTTTACTCTGGTTTCTCAGTCTGTTTCCTAGTGCCGGTTTGAAGTTCCTGCAGGTTTCACTGTAAAAACGAGTTGGAGCTCGTACCTACCCATATATATGTATGGAGTGGAGTTTGCAAGTGAAAAGAAACTTTGTGTTCCCAACAAGCTTGGTGAAGGACGGCTTTCAAACCCAGTTATCTCTCAGAACTGAGTATGTCGAGAGACGTTCGTTCATCTAGCACAAATGGAACGGTTTGCAGGAGAAATTTTTACTCTGTTTTCTCAGTCTGTTTCCTAGTGCCGGTTTGAAGTTACTGCAGTTTTCACAGTAAAACCGATTTGGAGCTCGGACCTCCCCATATATATGTATGGAGTGGAGTTTGCAAGTGAAAAGAAACTTTGTGTTCCCAACAAGCTAGGTGAAGGAACGCTTTCACACACACTTATCTCTCAGAACTGAGCATGTCGAGAGACGTTCGTTCATCTAGCACAAAGGGAACGGGTTGCAGGAGAAACTTTTACTCTGGTTTCTGAGTCTGTTTCCTAGTGCCGGTTTGAAGTTCCTGCAGTTTTCACAGTAAAACCGAGTTGGAGCTCATACCTTCCCATATATATCTATTTAGTGGAGTTTGCAATTGAAAAGAAACTTTGTGTTCCCAACAAGCTAGGTGAAGGACGGCTTTCACACCCAGTTATTTCTCAGAACTGAGCATGTGGAGAGACGGTCGTTCATCTAGCACAAAGAGAACGGGTTGCAGGAGATACTTTTACTCTGTATTCTCAGTCTGTTTCCTAGTGCCGGTTAGAAGTTCCTGCATTTTTCACTGTAAAACCGTGTTGGAGCACGTACCTCCCCATATATATGTATGGAGTGGAGTTGGCAACTGAAACGAAACTTTGGTTCCCTACAAGATAGGTGAAGGACGGCTTTCACACACACTTCTCTCTCAGAACTGAGCATATGGAGAGACATTCGTTCATCTAGCACAAAGGGAACGGGTTGCAGGAGAAAGTTTTACTCTGGATTCTCAGTCTGTTTCCTAGTGCCGGTTTTAAATTCCTGCAGTTTTCACTGGAAAACCGTGTTGGAGCTAGTACCTCCCCATATATATGTATGGAGTGGAGTTTGCAAGTGAAAAGGATCTTTGTGTTCCCAAAAAGCTAGGTGAAGGACGGCTTACACACCCACTTATCTCTCAGAACTGAGCATGTGGAGAGACGTTCGTTCATCTAGCACAAATGGAACGGTTTGCAGGAGAAATTTTTACTCTGTTTTCTCAGTCTGCTTCCTAGTGCCGGTTTGAAGTTACTGCAGTTTTCACTGTAAATACGAGTTGGAACTCGTACCTCCCCTTATATATGTATTGAGTGGAGTTTGCAACTGAAATGAAACTTTGTGTTCCCAACAAGCTATGTGAAGGATGGCTTTCAAACACACTTATCTCTCAGAACTGAGCATGTGGAGAGACGTTTGTTCATCTAGCACATAGGAAACGCGTTTTAGGAGGAACTTTTACTACGGTTTCTCAGTCTGTTTCCTAGTGCCAGTTTGAAGTTACTGCAGTGTTGACTGTAAAACCAAGTTGGAGCTAGTACCTCCCCATATATATTTATGGATTGGAGTTTGCAACTGAAAAGAAACTTTGTGTTCCCACTAAGGGAGTTGACGTACGGCTTTCACACACACTTATCTCTCAGAAATTAGCATGTGGAGAGACATTCGTTCATCCAGCAGAAAGGGAACGGTTTGCAGGTGAAACTTTTACCCTGTTTTCTCAGTCTGTTTCCTTGTGCCGGTTTGAAGTTCCTGAAGTTTTCACTGTAAAACCGAGTTGGAGCTCGTTCCTCCCCATATATATGTATGGAGTGGAGTTTGCAAGTGAAAAGTTTCTTTGTGTTCCCAACAAGCTAGGTGAAGGACGGCTTACACACACACTTATCTCTCAGAACTGAGCATGTGTAGAGACGTTCGTTCATCTAGCACAAAGGGAACGGGTTGCAGGAGAAACTTTTACTCTGGATTCTCAGTCTGTTTCCTAGTGCCGGTTTGAAGTTCCTGAAGTTTTCACTGTAAAACCGAGTTGGAGCTCGTTCCTCCCCATATATATGTATGGAGTGGAGTTTGCAAGTGAAAAGTATCTTTGTGTTCCCAACAAGCTAGGTGAAGGACGGCTTACACACACACTTATCTCTCAGAACTGAGCATGTGTAGAGACGTTCGTTCATCTAGCACAAATGGAACGGGTTGCAGGAGAAACTTTTACTCTGGATTCTCAGTCTGTTTCCTAGTGCCGGTATGAAGTTCCTGCAGTTTTCACTGTAAAACCGAGTTGGAGCTAGTACCGCCCCATATATATGTATGGAGTGGAGTTTGCAAGTGAAAAGAATCTTTGTGTTCCCAACAAGCTAGGTGAAGGACGGCTTTCACACCCAGTTATTTCTCAGAACTGAGAATGTGGAGAGACGTTTGTTCATCTAGCACAAAGGGAACGGGTGGCAGGAGATACTTTTACTCTGGATTCTCAGTCTGTTTCCTAGTGCCGGTTTGAAGTTCCTGCAGTTTTCACTGTAAAACCGTGTTGAAGCTAGTACCTCCCCATATATAAGTATGGAGTGGAGTTGGCAACTGAAAAGTAACTTTGGTTCCCTACAAGATAGGTGAAGGACGGCTTTCACACACACTTATCTCTCAGAACTGAGCATATGGAGAGACATTCGTTTATCTAGCACAAAGGGAACGGGTTGCAGGAGAAAGTATTACTCTGGTTTCTCAGTCTGTTTCCTAGGGCCGGTTTTAAGTTCCTGCAGTTTTCACTGTAAAACCGAGTTGGAATTTGTACCTCCAAATATACATGTATGGAATGGAGTTGGCAACTGAAAAGGGATTTGGTGTTCCCAACAAGCTAGGTGAAGGACGGCTTTCAAACACACTTATCTCTCAGAACTGAGCATATGGAGAGACGTTCGTTCATCTAGCACAAAAGGAACGGGTTGCAGGAGAAATTTTTACTCTGGTTTCTCAGTCTGTTTCCTAGTGCCGGTTTGAAGTTCCTGCAGGTTTCACTGTAAAAACGAGTTGGAGCTCGTACCTACCCATATATATGTATGGAGTGGAGTTTGCAAGTGAAAAGAAACTTTGTGTTCCCAACAAGCTTGGTGAAGGACGGCTTTCAAACCCAGTTATCTCTCAGAACTGAGTATGTCGAGAGACGTTCGTTCATCTAGCACAAATGGAACGGTTTGCAGGAGAAATTTTTACTCTGTTTTCTCAGTCTGTTTCCTAGTGCCGGTTTGAAGTTACTGCAGTTTTCACAGTAAAACCGATTTGGAGCTCGGACCTCCCCATATATATGTATGGAGTGGAGTTTGCAAGTGAAAAGAAACTTTGTGTTCCCAACAAGCTTGGTGAAGGACGGCTTTCAAACCCAGTTGTCTCTCAGAACTGAGCATGTTAAGAGATGTTCGTTCATCTAGCACAAAGGGAACGGGTTGCAGGAGAAACTTTTACTGTGTTTTCTCAGTATGTTTCCTACTGCCGGTTTGGATTTCCTGCAGTTTTCACTGTAAAACCGAGTTGGAGCTCATACCTTCCCATATATATCTATGGAGTGGAGTTTGCAATTGAAAAGAAACTTTGTGTTCCCAACAAGCTAGGTGAAGGACGGCTTTCACACCCAGTTATTTCTCAGAACTGAGCATGTGGAGAGACGGTCGTTCATCTAGCACAAAGAGAACGGGTTGCAGGAGATACTTTTACTCTGTATTCTCAGTCTGTTTCCTAGTGCCGGTTAGAAGTTCCTGCATTTTTCACTGTAAAACCGTGTTGGAGCACGTACCTCCCCATATATATGTATGGAGTGGAGTTGGCAACTGAAACGAAACTTTGGTTCCCTACAAGATAGGTGAAGGACGGCTTTCACACACACTTCTCTCTCAGAACTGAGCATATGGAGAGACATTCGTTCATCTAGCACAAAGGGAACGGGTTGCAGGAGAAAGTTTTACTCTGGATTCTCAGTCTGTTTCCTAGTGCCGGTTTGAAGTTCCTGCAGTTTTCACTGGAAAACCGTGTTGGAGCTAGTACCTCCCCATATATATGTATGGAGTGGAGTTTGCAAGTGAAAAGGATCTTTGTGTTCCCAAAAAGCTAGGTGAAGGACGGCTTACACACCCACTTATCTCTCAGAACTGAGCATGTGGAGAGACGTTCGTTCATCTAGAACAAATGGAACGGTTTGCAGGAGAAATTTTTACTCTGTTTTCTCAGTCTGTTTCCTAGTGCCGGTTTGAAGTTACTGCAGTTTTCACTGTAAATACGAGTTGGAACTCGTACCTCCCCTTATATATGTATTGAGTGGAGTTTGCAACTGAAATGAAACTTTGTGTTCCCAACAAGCTATGTGAAGGATGGCTTTCAAACACACTTATCTCTCAGAACTGAGCATGTGGAGAGACTTTTGTTCATCTAGCACATAGGAAACGCGTTTTAGGAGGAACTTTTACTCCGGTTTCTCAGTCTGTTTCCTAGTGCCAGTTTGAAGTTACTGCAGTGTTCACTGTAAAACCGAGTTGGAGCTAGTACCTCCCAATATATATTTATGGATTGGAGTTTGCAACTGAAAAGAAACTTTGTGTTCCAACTAAGGGAGTTGACGTACGGCTTTCACACACACTTATCTCTCAGAACTGAGCATGTGTAGAGACGTTCGTTCATCTAGCACAAAGGGAACGGGTTGCAGGAGAAACTTTTACTCTGGATTCTCAGTCTGTTTCCTAGTGCCGGTATGAAGTTCCTGCAGTTTTCACTGTAAAACCGTGTTGGAGCTAGTACCGCCCCATATATATGTATGGAGTGGAGTTTGCAAGTGAAAAGAATCTTTGTATTCCCAACAAGCTAGGTGAAGGACGGCTTTCACACCCAGTTATTTCTCAGAACTGAGAATGTGGAGAGACGTTTGTTCATCTAGCACAAAGGGAACGGGTGGCAGGAGATACTTTTACTCTGGATTCTCAGTCTGTTTCCTAGTGCCGGTTTGAAGTTCCTGCAGTTTTCACTGTAAAACCATGTTGAAGCTAGTACCTCCCCATATATATGTATGGAGTGGAGTTGGCAACTGAAAAGAAACTTTGGTTCCTTACAAGATAGGTGAAGGACGGCTTTCACACACACTTATCTCTCAGAACTGAGCATATGGAGAGACATTCGTTTATCTAGCACAAAGGGAACGGGTTGCAGGAGAAAGTATTACACTGGTTTCTCAGTCTGTTTCCTAGGGCCGGTTTTAAGTTCCTGCAGTTTTCACTGTAAAACCGAGTTGGAATTTGTACCTCCAAATATACATGTATGGAATGGAGTTGGCAACTGAAAAGGGATTTGGTGTTCCCAACAAGCTAGGTGAAGGACGGCTTTCAAACACACTTATCTCTCAGAACTGAGCATATGGAGAGACGTTCGTTCATCTAGCACAAAAGGAACGGGTTGCAGGAGAAATTTTTACTCTGGTTTCTCAGTCTGTTTCCTAGTGCCGGTTTGAAGTTCCTGCAGGTTTCACTGTAAAAACGAGTTGGAGCTCGTACCTACCCATATATATGTATGGAGTGGAGTTTGCAAGTGAAAAGAAACTTTGTGTTCCCAACAAGCTTGGTGAAGGACGGCTTTCAAACCCAGTTATCTCTCAGAACTGAGTATGTCGAGAGACGTTCGTTCATCTAGCACAAATGGAACGGTTTGCAGGAGAAATTTTTACTCTGTTTTCTCAGTCTGTTTCCTAGTGCCGGTTTGAAGTTACTGCAGTTTTCACAGTAAAACCGATTTGGAGCTCGGACCTCCCCATATATATGTATGGAGTGGAGTTTGCAAGTGAAAAGAAACTTTGTGTTCCCAACAAGCTAGGTGAAGGAACGCTTTCACACACACTTATCTCTCAGAACTGAGCATGTCGAGAGACGTTCGTTCATCTAGCACAAAGGGAACGGGTTGCAGGAGAAACTTTTACTCTGGTTTCTGAGTCTGTTTCCTAGTGCCGGTTTGCAGTTCCTGCAGTTTTCACAGTAAAACCGATTTGGAGCTCGGACCTCCCCATATATATGTATGGAGTGCAGTTTGCAAGTGAATAGAAACTTTGTGTTCCCAACAAGCTAGGTGACGGACGGCTTACACACACACTTATCTCTCAGAACTGAGCATGTGGAGACACGTTCTTTCATCTAGCACTAAGGGAACGGGTTGCAGGAGAAACTTTTACTGTGTTTTCTCAGTATGTTTCCTACTGCCGGTTTGGAGTTCCTGCAGTTTTCACAGTAAAACCGAGTTGGAGCTCATACCTTCCCATATATATCTATTTAGTGGAGTTTGCAATTGAAAAGAAACTTTGTGTTCCCAACAAGCTAGGTGAAGGACGGCTTTCACACCCAGTTATTTCTCAGAACTGAGCATGTGGAGAGACGGTCGTTCATCTAGCACAAAGAGAACGGGTTGCAGGAGATACTTTTACTCTGTATTCTCAGTCTGTTTCCTAGTGCCGGTTAGAAGTTCCTGCATTTTTCACTGTAAAACCGTGTTGGAGCACGTACCTCCCCATATATATGTATGGAGTGGAGTTGGCAACTGAAACGAAACTTTGGTTCCCTACAAGATAGGTGAAGGACGGCTTTCACACACACTTCTCTCTCAGAACTGAGCATATGGAGAGACATTCGTTCATCTAGCACAAAGGGAACGGGTTGCAGGAGAAAGTTTTACTCTGGATTCTCAGTCTGTTTCCTAGTGCCGGTTTTAAATTCCTGCAGTTTTCACTGGAAAACCGTGTTGGAGCTAGTACCTCCCCATATATATGTATGGAGTGGAGTTTGCAAGTGAAAAGGATCTTTGTGTTCCCAAAAAGCTAGGTGAAGGACGGCTTACACACCCACTTATCTCTCAGAACTGAGCATGTGGAGAGACGTTCGTTCATCTAGCACAAATGGAACGGTTTGCAGGAGAAATTTTTACTCTGTTTTCTCAGTCTGCTTCCTAGTGCCGGTTTGAAGTTACTGCAGTTTTCACTGTAAATACGAGTTGGAACTCGTACCTCCCCTTATATATGTATTGAGTGGAGTTTGCAACTGAAATGAAACTTTGTGTTCCCAACAAGCTATGTGAAGGATGGCTTTCAAACACACTTATCTCTCAGAACTGAGCATGTGGAGAGACGTTTGTTCATCTAGCACATAGGAAACGCGTTTTAGGAGGAACTTTTACTACGGTTTCTCAGTCTGTTTCCTAGTGCCAGTTTGAAGTTACTGCAGTGTTGACTGTAAAACCAAGTTGGAGCTAGTACCTCCCCATATATATTTATGGATTGGAGTTTGCAACTGAAAAGAAACTTTGTGTTCCCACTAAGGGAGTTGACGTACGGCTTTCACAAACACTTATCTCTCAGAAATTAGCATGTGGAGAGACATTCGTTCATCCAGCAGAAAGGGAACGGTTTGCAGGTGAAACTTTTACCCTGTTTTCTCAGTCTGTTTCCTTGTGCCGGTTTGAAGTTCCTGAAGTTTTCACTGTAAAACCGAGTTGGAGCTCGTTCCTCCCCATATATATGTATGGAGTGGAGTTTGCAAGTGAAAAGTTTCTTTGTGTTCCCAACAAGCTAGGTGAAGGACGGCTTACACACACACTTATCTCTCAGAACTGAGCATGTGTAGAGACGTTCGTTCATCTAGCACAAAGGGAACGGGTTGCAGGAGAAACTTTTACTCTGGATTCTCAGTCTGTTTCCTAGTGCCGGTTTGAAGTTCCTGAAGTTTTCACTGTAAAACCGAGTTGGAGCTCGTTCCTCCCCATATATATGTATGGAGTGGAGTTTGCAAGTGAAAAGTATCTTTGTGTTCCCAACAAGCTAGGTGAAGGACGGCTTACACACACACTTATCTCTCAGAACTGAGCATGTGTAGAGACGTTCGTTCATCTAGCACAAATGGAACGGGTTGCAGGAGAAACTTTTACTCTGGATTCTCAGTCTGTTTCCTAGTGCCGGTATGAAGTTCCTGCAGTTTTCACTGTAAAACCGAGTTGGAGCTAGTACCGCCCCATATATATGTATGGAGTGGAGTTTGCAAGTGAAAAGAATCTTTGTGTTCCCAACAAGCTAGGTGAAGGACGGCTTTCACACCCAGTTATTTCTCAGAACTGAGAATGTGGAGAGACGTTTGTTCATCTAGCACAAAGGGAACGGGTGGCAGGAGATACTTTTACTCTGGATTCTCAGTCTGTTTCCTAGTGCCGGTTTGAAGTTCCTGCAGTTTTCACTGTAAAACCGTGTTGAAGCTAGTACCTCCCCATATATAAGTATGGAGTGGAGTTGGCAACTGAAAAGTAACTTTGGTTCCCTACAAGATAGGTGAAGGACGGCTTTCACACACACTTATCTCTCAGAACTGAGCATATGGAGAGACATTCGTTTATCTAGCACAAAGGGAACGGGTTGCAGGAGAAAGTATTACTCTGGTTTCTCAGTCTGTTTCCTAGGGCCGGTTTTAAGTTCCTGCAGTTTTCACTGTAAAACCGAGTTGGAATTTGTACCTCCAAATATACATGTATGGAATGGAGTTGGCAACTGAAAAGGGATTTGGTGTTCCCAACAAGCTAGGTGAAGGACGGCTTTCAAACACACTTATCTCTCAGAACTGAGCATATGGAGAGACGTTCGTTCATCTAGCACAAAAGGAACGGGTTGCAGGAGAAATTTTTACTCTGGTTTCTCAGTCTGTTTCCTAGTGCCGGTTTGAAGTTCCTACAGGTTTCACTGTAAAAACGAGTTGGAATTTGTACCTCCAAATATACATGTATGGAATGGAGTTGGCAACTGAAAAGGGATTTGGTGTTCCCAACAAGCTAGGTGAAGGACGGCTTTCAAACACACTTATCTCTCAGAACTGAGCATATGGAGAGACGTTCGTTCATCTAGCACAAAAGGAACGGGTTGCAGGAGAAATTTTTACTCTGGTTTCTCAGTCTGTTTCCTAGTGCCGGTTTGAAGTTCCTGCAGGTTTCACTGTAAAAACGAGTTGGAGCTCGTACCTACCCATATATATGTATGGAGTGGAGTTTGCAAGTGAAAAGAAACTTTGTGTTCCCAACAAGCTTGGTGAAGGACGGCTTTCAAACCCAGTTATCTCTCAGAACTGAGTATGTCGAGAGACGTTCGTTCATCTAGCACAAATGGAACGGTTTGCAGGAGAAATTTTTACTCTGTTTTCTCAGTCTGTTTCCTAGTGCCGGTTTGAAGTTACTGCAGTTTTCACAGTAAAACCGATTTGGAGCTCGGACCTCCCCATATATATGTATGGAGTGGAGTTTGCAAGTGAAAAGAAACTTTGTGTTCCCAACAAGCTTGGTGAAGGACGGCTTTCAAACCCAGTTGTCTCTCAGAACTGAGCATGTTAAGAGATGTTCGTTCATCTAGCACAAATGGAACGGGTTGCAGGAGAAATTTTACTCTGGTTTCTCAGTCTGTTTCGTAGTGCCGGTTTGAAGTTCCTGCAGTTTTCACTGTAAAACGGAGTTGGAGCTAGTACCTCCCCATATATATGTATGCATTGGAGTTGGCAAGTGAAAAGAAACTTTGTGTTCCCAACAAGCTAGGTGAAGGAACGCTTTCACACACACTTATCTCTCAGAACTGAGCATGTCGAGAGAAGTTCGTTCATCTAGCACAAAGGGAACGGGTTGCAGGAGAAACTTTTACTCTGGTTTCTGAGTCTGTTTCCTAGTGCCGGTATGAAGTTCCTGCAGTTTTCACAGTAAAACCGATTTGGAGCTCGGACCTCCCCATATATATCTATGGAGTGGAGTTTGCAATTGAAAAGAAACTTTGTGTTCCCAACAAGCTAGGTGAAGACGGCTTTCACACCCAGTTATTTCTCAGAACTGAGCATGTGGAGAGACGGTCGTTCATCTAGCACAAAGAGAACGGGTTGCAGGAGATACTTTTACTCTGTATTCTCAGTCTGTTTCCTAGTGCCGGTTAGAAGTTCCTGCATTTTTCACTGTAAAACCGTGTTGGAGCACGTACCTCCCCATATATATGTATGGAGTGGAGTTGGCAACTGAAACGAAACTTTGGTTCCCTACAAGATAGGTGAAGGACGGCTTTCACACACACTTCTCTCTCAGAACTGAGCATATGGAGAGACATTCGTTCATCTAGCACAAAGTTAACTGGTTGCAGGAGAAAGTTTTACTCTGGATTCTCAGTCTGTTTCCTAGTGCCGGTTTTAAGTTCCTGCAGTTTTCACTGGAAAACCGTGTTGGAGCTAGTACCTCCCCATATATATGTATGGAGTGGAGTTTGCAAGTGAAAAGGATCTTTGTGTTCCCAAAAAGCTAGGTGAAGGACGGCTTACACACCCACTTATCTCTCAGAACTGAGCATGTGGAGAGACGTTCGTTCATCTAGCACAAAGGGAACGGGTTGCAGGAGAAATTTTTACTCTGTTTTCTCAGTCTGTTTCCTAGTGCCGGTTTGAAGTTACTGCAGTTTTCACTGTAAATACGAGTTGGAACTCGTACCTCCCCTTATATATGTATTGAGTGGAGTTTGCAACTGAAATGAAACTTTGTGTTCCCAACAAGCTATGTGAAGGATGGCTTTCAAACACACTTATCTCTCAGAACTGAGCATGTGGAGAGACGTTTGTTCATCTAGCACATAGGAAACGCGTTTTAGGAGGAACTTTTACTCCGGTTTCTCAGTCTGTTTCCTAGTGCCAGTTTGAAGTTACTGCAGTGTTCACTGTAAAACCGAGTTGGAGCTAGTACCTCCCCATATATATTTATGGATTCGAGTTTGCAACTGAAAAGAAACTTTGTGTTCCCACTAAGGGAGTTGACGTACGGCTTTCACACACACTTATCTCTCAGAAATTAGCATGTGGAGAGACATTCGTTCATCCAGCAGAAAGGGAAAGGTTTGCAGGTGAAACTTTTACCCTGTTTTCTCAGTCTGTTTCCTTGTGCCGGTTTGAAGTTCCTGAAGTTTTCACTGTAAAACCGAGTTGGAGCTCGTTCCTCCCCATATATATGTATGGAGTGGAGTTTGCAAGTGAAAAGTATCTTTGTGTTCCCAACAAGCTAGGTGAAGGACGGCTTACACACACACTTATCTCTCAGAACTGAGCATGTGTAGAGACGTTCGTTCATCTAGCACAAAGGGAACGGGTTGCAGGAGAAACTTTTACTCTGGATTCTCAGTCTGTTTCCTAGTGCCGGTTTGAAGTTCCTGAAGTTTTCACTGTAAAACCGAGTTGGAGCTCGTTCCTCCCCATATATATGTATGGAGTGGAGTTTGCAAGTGAAAAGTATCTTTGTGTTCCCAACAAGCTAGGTGAAGGACGGCTTACACACACACTTATCTCTCAGAACTGAGCATGTGTAGAGACGTTCGTTCATCTAGCACAAAGGGAACGGGTTGCAGGAGAAACTTTTACTCTGGATTCTCAGTCTGTTTCCTAGTGCCGGTATGAAGTTCCTGCAGTTTTCACTGTAAAACCGAGTTGGAGCTAGTACCGCCCCATATATATGTATGGAGTGGAGTTTGCAAGTGAAAAGAATCTTTGTGTTCCCAAGAAGCTAGGTGAAGGACGGCTTTCACACCCAGTTATTTCTCAGAACTGAGAATGTGGAGAGACTTTTGTTCATCTAGCACAAAGGGAACGGGTGGCAGGAGATACTTTTACTCTGGATTCTCAGTCTGTTTCCTAGTGCCGGTTTGAAGTTCCTGCAGTTTTCACTGTAAAACCTTGTTGAAGCTAGTACCTCCCCATATATATGTATGGAGTGGAGTTGGCAACTGAAAAGAAACTTTGGTTCCCTACAAGATAGGTGAAGGACGGCTTTCACACACACTTATCTCTCAGAACTGAGCATATGGAGAGACATTCGTTTATCTAGCACAAAGGGAACGGGTTGCAGGAGAAAGTATTACTCTGGTTTCTCAGTCTGTTTCCTAGGGCCGGTTTTAAGTTCCTGCAGTTTTCACTGTAAAACCGAGTTGGAATTTGTACCACCAAATATACATGTATGGAATGGAGTTGGCAACTGAAAAGGGATTTGGTGTTCCCAACAAGCTAGGTGAAGGACGGCTTTCAAACACACTTATCTCTCAGAACTGAGCATATGGAGAGACGTTCGTTCATCTAGCACAAAAGGAACGGGTTGCAGGAGAAATTTTTACTCTGGTTTCTCAGTCTGTTTCCTAGTGCCGGTTTGAAGTTCCTGCAGGTTTCACTGTAAAAACGAGTTGGAGCTCGTACCTACCCATATATATGTATGGAGTGGAGTTTGCAAGTGAAAAGAAACTTTGTGTTCCCAACAAGCTTGGTGAAGGACGGCTTTCACACACACTTATCTCTCAGAACTGAGCATGTCGAGAGACGTTCGTTCATCTCGCACAAATGGAACGGTTTGCAGGAGAAATTTTTACTCTGTTTTCTCAGTCTGTTTCCTAGTGCCGGTTTGAAGTTACTGCAGTTTTCACAGTAAAACCGATTTTGAGCTCGGACCTCCCCATATATATGTATGGAGTGGAGTTTGCAAGTGAAAAGAAACTTTGTGTTCCCAACAAGCTAGGTGAAGGAACGCTTTCACACACACTTATCTCTCAGAACTGAGCATGTCGAGAGACGTTCGTTCATCTAGCACAAAGGGAACGGGTTGCAGGAGAAACTTTTACTCTGGTTTCTGAGTCTGTTTCCTAGTGCCGGTTTGAAGTTCCTGCAGTTTTCACAGTAAAACCGATTTGGAGCTCGGACCTCCCCATATATATGTATAGAGTGCAGTTTGCAAGTGAATAGAAACTTTGTGTTCCCAACACGCTAGGTGACGGACGGCTTACACACACACTTATCTCTCAGAACTGAGCATGTGGAGACACGTTCGTTCATCTAGCACTAAGGGAACGGGTTGCAGGAGAAACTTTTACTGTGTTTTCTCAGTATGTTTCCTACTGCCGGTTTGGAGTTCCTGCAGTTTTCACAGTAAAACCGAGTTGGAGCTCATACCTTCCCATATATATGTATGGAGTGGAGTTTGCAATTGAAAAGAAACTTTGTGTTCCCAACAAGCTAGGTGAAGGACGGCTTTCACACCCAGTTATTTCTCAGAACTGAGCATGTGGAGAGACGGTCGTTCATCTAGCACAAAGAGAACGGGTTGCAGGAGATACTTTTACTCTGTATTCTCAGTCTGTTTCCTAGTGCCGGTTAGAAGTTCCTGCATTTTTCACTGTAAAACCGTGTTGGAGCACGTACCTCCCCATATATATGTATGGAGTGGAGTTGGCAACTGAAACGAAACTTTGGTTCCCTACAAGATAGGTGAAGGACGGCTTTCACACACACTTCTCTCTCAGAACTGAGCATATGGAGAGACATTCGTTCATCTAGCACAAAGGGAACGGTTTGCAGGAGAAAGTTTTACTCTGGATTCTCAGTCTGTTTCCTAGTGCCGGTTTTAAGTTCCTGCAGTTTTCACTGGAAAACCGTGTTGGAGCTAGTACCTCCCCATATATATGTATGGAGTGGAGTTTGCAAGTGAAAAGGATCTTTGTGTTCCCAAAAAGCTAGGTGAAGGACGGCTTACACACCCACTTATCTATCAGAACTGAGTATGTGGAGAGACGTTCGTTCATCTAGCACAAATGGAACGGTTTGCAGGAGAAATTTTTACTCTGTTTTCTCAGTCTGTTTCCTAGTGCCGGTTTGAAGTTACTGCAGTTTTCACTGTAAATACGAGTTGGAACTCGTACTTCCCCTTATATATGTATTGAGTGGAGTTTGCAACTGAAATGAAACTTTGTGTTCCCAACAAGCTATGTGAAGGATGGCTTTCAAACACACTTATCTCTCAGAACTGAGCATGTGGAGAGACGTTTGTTCATCTAGCACATAGGAAACGCGTTTTAGGAGGAACTTTTACTCCGGTTTCTCAGTCTGTTTCCTAGTGCCAGTTTGAAGTTACTGCAGTGTTCACTGTAAAACCGAGTTGGAGCTAGTACCTCCCCATATATATTTATGGATTCGAGTTTGCAACTGAAAAGAAACTTTGTGTTCCCACTAAGGGAGTTGACGTACGGCTTTCACACACACTTATCTCTCAGAAATTAGCATGTGGAGAGACATTCGTTCATCCAGCAGAAATGGAACGGTTTGCAGGTGAAACTTTTACCCTGTTTTCTCAGTCTGTTTCCTTGTGCCGGTTTGAAGTTCCTGAAGTTTTCACTGTAAAACCGAGTTGGAGCTCGTTCCTCCCCATATATATGTATGGAGTGGAGTTTGCAAGTGAAAAGTATCTTTGTGTTCCCAACAAGCTAGGTGAAGGACGGCTTACACACACACTTATCTCTCAGAACTGAGCATGTGTAGAGACGTTCGTTCATCTAGCACAAAGGGAACGGGTTGCAGGAGAAACTTTTACTCTGGATTCTCAGTCTGTTTCCTAGTGCCGGTTTGAAGTTCCTGAAGTTTTCACTGTAAAACCGAGTTGGAGCTCGTTCCTCCCCATATATATGTATGGAGTGGAGTTTGCAAGTGAAAAGTATCTTTGTGTTCCCAACAAGCTAGGTGAAGGACGGCTTACACACACACTTATCTCTCAGAACTGAGCATGTGTAGAGACGTTCGTTCATCTAGCACAAAGGAACGGGTTGCAGGAGAAACTTTTACTCTGGATTCTCAGTCTGTTTCCTAGAGCCGGTATGAAGTTCCTGCAGTTTTCACTGTAAAACCGAGTTGGAGCTAGTACCGCCCTATATATATGTATGGAGTGGAGTTTGCAAGTGAAAAGAATCTTTGTGTTCCCAACAAGCTAGGTGAAGGAAGGCTTTCACACCCAGTTATTTCTCAGAACTGAGAATGTGGAGAGACGTTTGTTCATCTAGCACAAAGGGAACGGGTGGCAGGAGATACTTTTACTCTGGATTCTCAGTCTGTTTCCTAGTGCCGGTTTGAAGTTCCTGCAGTTTTCACTGTAAAACCGTGTTGAAGCTAGTACCTCCCCATATATATGTATGGAGTGGAGTTGGCAACTGAAAAGAAACTTTGGTTCCCTACAAGATAGGTGAAGGACGGCTTTCACACACACTTATCTCTCAGAACTGAGCATATGGAGAGACATTCGTTTATCTAGCACAAAGGGAACGGGTTGCAGGAGAAAGTATTACTCTGGTTTCTCAGTCTGTTTCCTAGGGCCGGTTTTAAGTTCCTGCAGTTTTCACTGTAAAACCGTGTTGGAATTTGTACCTCCAAATATACATGTATGGAATGGAGTTGGCAACTGAAAAGGGATTTGTTGTTCCCAACAAGCTAGGTGAAGGACGGCTTTCAAACACACTTATCTCTCAGAACTGAGCATATGGAGAGACGTTCGTTCATCTAGCACAAAAGGAACGGGTTGCAGGAGAAATTTTTACTCTGGTTTCTCAGTCTGTTTCCTAGTGCCGGTTTGAAGTTCCTGCAGGTTTCACTGTAAAAACGAATTGGAGCTCGTACCTACCTATATATATGAATGGAGTGGAGTTTGCAAGTGAAAAGAAACTTTGTGTTCCCAACAAGCTTGGTGAAGGACGGCTTTCAAACCCAGTTATCTCTCAGAACTGAGTATGTCGAGAGACGTTCGTTCATCTAGCACAAATGGAACGGTTTGCAGGAGAAATTTTTACTCTGTTTTCTCAGTGTGTTTCCTAGTGCCGGTTTGAAGTTACTGCAGTTTTCACAGTAAAACCGATTTGGAGCTCGGACCTCCCCATATATATGTATGGAGTGGAGTTTGCAAGTGAAAAGAAACTTTGTGTTCCCAACAAGCTTGGTGAAGGACGGCTTTCAAACCCAGTTGTCTCTCAGAACTGAGCATGTTAAGAGACGTTCGTTCATCTAGCACAAATGGAACGGGTTGCAGGAGAAATTTTACTCTGGTTTCTCAGTCTGTTTCGTAGTGCCGGTTTGAAGTTCCTGCAGGTTTCACTGTAAAACGGAGTTGGAACTAGTACCTCCCCATATATATGTATGGATTGGAGTTGGCAAGTGAATAGAAACTTTGTGTTCCCAACAAGCTAGGTGAAGGAACGCTTCACACACACTTATCTCTCAGAACTGAGCATGTGGAGAGACGTTCGTTCATCTAGCACAAAGGGAACGGGTTGCAGGAGAAACTTTTACTCTGGATTCTCAGTCTGTTTCCTAGTGCCGGTTTGAAGTTCCTGCAGTTTTCACTGTAAAACCGTGTTGAAGCTAGTACCTCCCCATATATATGTATGGAGTGGAGTTGGCAACTGAAAAGAAACTTTGGTTCCCTACAAGATAGGTGAAGGACGGCTTTCACACACACTTATCTCTCAGAACTGAGCATATGGAGAGACATTCGTTTATCTAGCACAAAGGGAACGGGTTGCAGGAGAAAGTATTACTCTGGTTTCTCAGTCTGTTTCCTAGGGCCGGTTTTAAGTTCCTGCAGTTTTCACTGTAAAACCGTGTTGGAATTTGTACCTCCAAATATACATGTATGGAATGGAGTTGGCAACTGAAAAGGGATTTGTTGTTCCCAACAAGCTAGGTGAAGGACGGCTTTAAAACACACTTATCTCTCAGAACTGAGCATATGGAGAGACGTTCGTTCATCTAGCACAAAAGGAACGGGTTGCAGGAGAAATTTTTACTCTGGTTTCTCAGTCTGTTTCCTAGTGCCGGTTTGAAGTTCCTGCAGGTTTCACTGTAAAAACGAATTGGAGCTCGTACCTACCTATATATATGAATGGAGTGGAGTTTGCAAGTGAAAAGAAACTTTGTGTTCCCAACAAGCTTGGTGAAGGACGGCTTTCAAACCCAGTTATCTCTCAGAACTGAGTATGTCGAGAGACGTTCGTTCATCTAGCACAAATGGAACGGTTTGCAGGAGAAATTTTTACTCTGTTTTCTCAGTGTGTTTCCTAGTGCCGGTTTGAAGTTACTGCAGTTTTCACAGTAAAACCGATTTGGAGCTCGGACCTCCCCATATATATGTATGGAGTGGAGTTTGCAAGTGAAAGGAAACTTTGTGTTCCCAACAAGCTTGGTGAAGGACGGCTTTCAAACCCAGTTGTCTCTCAGAACTGAGCATGTTAAGAGACGTTCGTTCATCTAGCACAAATGGAACGGGTTGCAGGAGAAATTTTACTCTGGTTTCTCAGTCTGTTTCGTAGTGCCGGTTTGAAGTTCCTGCAGGTTTCACTGTAAAACGGAGTTGGAACTAGTACCTCCCCATATATATGTGTGGATTGGAGTTGGCAAGTGAATAGAAACTTTGTGTTCCCAACAAGCTAGGTGAAGGAACGCTTCACACACACTTATCTCTCAGAACTGAGCATGTGGAGAGACGTTCGTTCATCTAGCACAAAGGGAACGGGTTGCAGGAGAAACTTTTACTCTGGATTCTCAGTCTGTTTCCTAGTGCCGGTATGAAGTTCCTGCAGTTTTCACTGTAAAACCGAGTTGGAGCTAGTACCGCCCCATATATATGTATGGAGTGGAGTTTGCAAGTGAAAAGAATCTTTGTGTTCCCAACAAGCTAGGTGAAGGACGGCTTTCACACCCAGTTATTTCTCAGAACTGAGAATGTGGAGAGACGTTTGTTCATCTAGCACAAAGGGAACGGGTGGCAGGAGATACTTTTACTCTGGATTCTCAGTCTGTTTCCTAGTGCCGGTTTGAAGTTCCTGCAGTTTTCACTGTAAAACCGTGTTGAAGCTAGTACCTCCCCATATATATGTATGGAGTGGAGTTGGCAACTGAAAAGAAACTTTGGTTCCCTACAAGATAGGTGAAGGATGGCTTTCACACACACTTATCTCTCAGAACTGAGCATATGGAGAGACATTCGTTTATCTAGCACAAAGGGAACGGGTTGCAGGAGAAAGTATTACTCTGGTTTCTCAGTCTGTTTCCTAGGGCCGGTTTTAAGTTCCTGCAGTTTTCACTGTAAAACCGAGTTGGAATTTGTACCTCCAAATATACATGTATGGAATGGAGTTGGCAACTGAAAAGGGATTTGTTGTTCCCAACAAGCTAGGTGAAGGACGGCTTTCAAACACACTTATCTCTCAGAACTGAGCATATGGAGAGACGTTCGTTCATCTAGCACAAAAGGAACGGGTTGCAGGAGAAATTTTTACTCTGGTTTCTCAGTCTGTTTCCTAGTGCCGGTTTGAAGTTCCTGCAGGTTTCACTGTAAAAACGAGTTGGAGCTCGTACCTACCCATATATATGTATGGAGTGGAGTTTGCAAGTGAAAAGAAACTTTGTGTTCCCAACAAGCTTGGTGAAGGACGGCTTTCAAACCCAGTTATCTCTCAGAACTGAGTATGTCGAGAGACGTTCGTTCATCTAGCACAAATGGAACGGTTTGCAGGAGAAATTTTTACTCTGTTTTCTCAGTCTGTTTCCTAGTGCCGGTTTGAAGTTACTGCAGTTTTCACAGTAAAACCGATTTGGAGCTCGGACCTCCCCATATATATGTATGGAGTGGAGTTTGCAAGTGAAAAGAAACTTTGTGTTCCCAACAAGCTAGGTGAAGGACGGCTTTCACACCCAGTTATTTCTCAGAACTGAGCATGTGGAGAGACGGTCGTTCATCTAGCACAAAGAGAACGGGTTGCAGGAGATACTTTTACTCTGTATTCTCAGTCTGTTTCCTAGTGCCGGTTAGAAGTTCCTGCATTTTTCACTGTAAAACCGTGTTGGAGCACGTACCTCCCCATATATATGTATGGAGTGGAGTTGGCAACTGAAACGAAACTTTGGTTCCCTACAAGATAGGTGAAGGTCGGCTTTCACACACACTTCTCTCTCAGAACTGAGCATATGGAGAGACGTTCGTTCATCTAGCACAAAGGGAACGGGTTGCAGGAGTAAGTTTTACTCTGGATTCTCAGTCTGTTTCCTAGTGCCGGTTTGAAGTTACTGCAGTTTTCACTGTAAATACGAGTTGGAACTCGTACCTCCCCTTATATATGTATTGAGTGGAGTTTGCAACTGAAATGAAACTTTGTGTTCCCAACAAGCTATGTGAAGGATGGCTTTCAAACACACTTATGTCTCAGAACTGAGCATGTGGAGAGACGTTTGTTCATCTAGCACATAGGAAACGCGTTTTAGGAGGAACTTTTACTCCGGTTTCTCAGTCTGTTTCCTAGTGCCAGTTTGAAGTTACTGCAGTGTTCACTGTAAAACCGAGTTGGAGCTAGTACCTCCCCATATATATTTATGGATTGGAGTTTGCAACTGAAAAGAAACTTTGTGTTCCCACTAAGGGAGTTGACGTACGGCTTTCACACATACTTATCTCTCAGAAATTAGCATGTGGAGAGACATTCGTTCATCCAGCAGAAAGGGAACGGTTTGCAGGTGAAACTTTTACCCTGTTTTCTCAGTCTGTTTCCTTGTGCCGGTTTGAAGTTCCTGAAGTTTTCACTGTAAAACCGAGTTGGAGCTCGTTCCTCCCCATATATATGTATGGAGTGGAGTTTGCAAGTGAAAAGTATCTTTGTGTTCCCAACAAGCTAGGTGAAGGACAGCTTACACACACACTTATCTCTCAGAACTGAGCATGTGTAGAGACGTTCGTTCATCTAGCACAAAGGGAACGGGTTGCAGGAGAAACTTTTACTCTGGATTCTCAGTCTGTTTCCTAGTGCTGGTTTGAAGTTCCTGAAGTTTTCACTGTAAAACCGAGTTGGAGCTCGTTCCTCCCCATATATATGTATGGAGTGGAGTTTGAAAGTGAAAAGTATCTTTGTGTTCCCAACAAGCTAGGTGAAGTACGGCTTACACACACACTTATCTCTCAGAACTGAGCATGTGGAGAGACGTTCGTTCATCTAGCACAAAGGGAACGGGTTGCAGGAGAAACTTTTACTCTGGATTCTCAGTCTGTTTCCTAGTGCCGATATGAAGTTCCTGCAGTTTTCACTGTAAAACCGAGTTGGAGCTAGTACCGCCCCATATATATGTATGGAGTGGAGTTTGCAAGTGAAAAGAATCTTTGTGTTCCCAACAAGCTAGGTGAAGGACGGCTTTCACACCCAGTTATTTCTCAGAACTGAGAATGTGGAGAGACGTTTGTTCATCTATCACAAAGGGAACGGGTGGCAGGAGATACTTTTACTCTGGATTCTCAGTCTGTTTCCTAGTGCCGGTTTGAAGTTCCTGCAGTTTTCACTGTAAAACCGTGTTGAAGCTAGTACCTCCCCATATATATGTATGGAGTGGAGTTGGCAACTGAAAAGAAACTTTGGTTCCCTACAAGATAGGTGAAGGACGGCTTTCACACACACTTATCTCTCAGAACTGAGCATATGGAGAGACATTCGTTTATCTAGCACAAAGGGAACGGGTTGCAGGAGAAAGTATTACTCTGGTTTCTCAGTCTGTTTCCTAGGGCCGGTTTTAAGTTCCTGCAGTTTTCACTGTAAAACCGAGTTGGAATTTGTACCTCCAAATATACATGTATGGAATGGAGTTGGCAACTGAAAAGGGATTTGTTGTTCCCAACAAGCTAGGTGAAGGACGGCTTTCAAACACACTTATCTCTCAGAACTGAGCATATGGAGAGACGTTCGTTCATCTAGCACAAAAGGAACGGGTTGCAGGAGAAATTTTTACTCTGGTTTCTCAGTCTGTTTCCTAGTGCCGGTTTGAAGTTCCTGCAGGTTTCACTGTAAAAACGAGTTGGAGCTCGTACCTACCCATATATATGTATGGAGTGGAGTTTGCAAGTGAAAAGAAACTTTGTGTTCCCAACAAGCTTGGTGAAGGACGGCTTTCAAACCCAGTTATCTCTCAGAACTGAGTATGTCGAGAGACGTTCGTTCATCTAGCACAAATGGAACGGTTTGCAGGAGAAATTTTTACTCTGTTTTCTCAGTCTGTTTCCTAGTGCCGGTTTGAAGTTACTGCAGTTTTCACAGTAAAACCGATTTGGAGCTCGGACCTCCCCATATATATGTATGGAGTGGAGTTTGCAAGTGAAAAGAAACTTTGTGTTCCCAACAAGCTTGGTGAAGGACGGCATTCAAACCCAGTTGTCTCTCAGAACTGAGCATGTCAAGAGACGTTCGTTCATCTAGCACAAAGGGAACGGGTTGCAGGAGAAACTTTTACTCTGGATTCTCAGTCTGTTTCCTAGTGCCGGTATGAAGTTCCTGCAGTTTTCACTGTAAAACCGAGTTGGAGCTAGTACCGCCCCATATATATGTATGGAGTGGAGTTTGCAAGTGAAAAGAATCTTTGTGTTACCAACAAGCTAGGTGAAGGACGGCTTTCACACCCAGTTATTTCTCAGAACTGAGAATGTGGAGAGACGTTTGTTCATCTAGCACAAAGGGAACGGGTGGCAGGAGATACTTTTACTCTGGATTCTCAGTCTGTTTCCTAGTGCCGGTTTGAAGTTCCTGCAGTTTTCACTGTAAAACCGTGTTGAAGCTAGTACCTCCCCATATATATGTATGGAGTGGAGTTGGCAACTGAAAAGAAACTTTGGTTCCCTACAAGATAGGTGAAGGACGGCTTTCACACACACTTATCTCTCAGAACTGAGCATATGGAGAGACATTCGTTTATCTAGCACAAAGGGAACGGGTTGCAGGAGAAAGTATTACTCTGGTTTCTCAGTCTGTTTCCTAGGGCCGGTTTTAAGTTCCTGCAGTTTTCACTGTAAAACCGAGTTGGAATTTGTACCTCCAAATATACATGTATGGAATGGAGTTGGCAACTGAAAAGGGATTTGTTGTTCCCAACAAGCTAGGTGAAGGACGGCTTTCACACACACTTATCTCTCAGAAATGAGCATGTCGAGAGACGTTCGTTCATCTAGCACAAAGGGAACGGGTTGCAGGAGAAACTTTTACTCTGTTTTCTAAGTCTGTTTCCTAGTGCCAGTTTGGAGTTCCTGCAGTTTTCACAGTAAAACCGAGTCGGAGCTCGTACCTTCCCATATATATGTATGGAGTGGAGTTTGCAATTGAAAAGAAACTTTGTGTTACCAAAAAGCTAGGTGAAGGACGGCTTTCACACCCAGTTATTTCTCAGAACTGAGCATGTGGAGAGACGTTCGTTCATCTAGCACAAAGGGAACGGGTTGCAGGAGAAAGTTTTACTCTGGTTTCTCAGTCTGTTTCCTACTGCCGGTTTGAAGTTCCTGCAGTTTTCACTGTAAAACCGTGTTGGAGCTCGTACCTCCCCATATATATGTATGGAGTGGAGTTGGCAACTGAAAAGAAACTTTGGTTCCCTACAAGATAGGTGAAGGACGGCTTTCACACAAACTTATCTCTCAGAACTGAGCATATGGAGAGATATTCGTTCATCTAACACAAAGGGAACGGGTTGCAGGGGAAAGTTTTACTCTGGTTTCTCAGTCTGTTTCCTAGTGTCGGTTTTAAGTTCCTGCATTTTTCACTGTAAAACCGAGTTGGAACTTGTACCACCCCATATATATGTATGGAATGGAGTTGGCAACTGAAAAGGGATTTGGTGTTCCCAACAAGCTATGTGAAGGACGGCTTTCAAACACACTTATCTCTCAGAACTGAGCATATGGAGAGACGTTCGTTCATCTAGCACAAAGGGAGCGGGTTGCAGTAGAAATTTTACTCTGGTTTCTCAGCCTGTTTCCTAGTGCCGGTTTCAAGTTCCTGCAGGTTTCACTGTAAAACCGTGTTGGAGCTAGTACCTCCCCATATATATGTATGGAGTGGAGTTTGTAAGTGAAAAGGATCTTTGTGTTCCCAAAAAGCTAGGTGAAGGACGGCTTACACACACACTTATCTCTCAGAACTGAGCATGTGGAGAGACGTTCGTTCATCTAGCACAAATGGAACGGTTTGCAGGAGAAATTTTTACTCTGTTTTCTCAGTCTGTTTCATAGTGCCGGTTTGAAGTTACTGCAGTTTTCACTGTAAAACCTAGTTGGAACTCGTACCTCCCCTTATATATCTATTGAGTGGAGTTTGCAACTGAAATGAAACTTTGTGTTCCCAACAAGCTATGTGAAGGATGGCTTTCAAACACACTTATCTCTCAGAACTGAGCATATGGAGAGACGTTTGTTCCTCTAGCACATAAGAAACGTGTTTTAGGAGGAACTTTTACTCCGGTTTCTCAGTCTGTTTCCTAGTGCCAGTATGAAGTTACTGCAGTGTTCACTGTAAAACCGAGTTGGAGCTTGTACCTCCCCATATATATTTATGGATTGGAGTTTGCAACTGAAAAGAAACTTTGTGTTCCCAATAAGGGAGTTGAAGTACAGCTTTCACACACACTTATCTCTCAGAAATTAGCATGTGGAGAGGCATTCGTTCATCCAGCACAAAGGGAACGGTTTGCAGGAGAAACTTTTACCCTGTTTCCTCAGTCTGTTTCCTTGTGCCGGTTTGAAGTTCCTGCAGTTTTCACTGTAAAACCGAGTTGGAGCTCGTTCCTCCCCATAAATATGTATGGAGTGGATTTTGCAAGTGAAAAGAATCTTTGTGTTCCCAAGAAGCTAGTTGAAGGACGGCTTACACACACACTTATCTCTCAGAACTGAGCATGTGGAGAGACGTTCGTTCATCTAGCACAAAGGGAACGGGTTGCAGGAGATACTTTTACTCTGGATTCTCAGTCTGTTTCCTAGTGCCGGTTTGAAGTTCCTGCAGTTTTCACTGTAAAACCATATTGGAGCTCGTACCTCCCCATAAATATGTATGGAGTGGAGTTGGCAACTGAAAAGAAACTTTGTTTCCCTACAAGATAGGTGAAGGACGGCTTTCACACACACTTATCTCTCAGAACTGAGCATATGGAGAGACTTTCTTTCATCTAGCACAAAGGGAACGGGTTGCAGGAGAAAGTTTTACTCTGGTTCTCAGTCTGTTTCCTAGTGCCGGTTTGAAGTTCCTGCAGTTTTTACTGTAAAACCGTGTTGGAGCTAGTACCTCCCCATATATATGTATTGAGTGGAGTTTGCAACTGAAATGAAACTTTGTGTTCCCAACAAGCTATGTGAAGAATGGCTTTCAAACACACTTATCTCTCAGAACTGAGCATGTGGAGAGACGTTCGTTCATCTAGCACAAAGGGAACGGGTTGCAGGAGAAACTTTTACTCTGGATTCTCAGTCTGTTTCCTAGTGCCGGTTTGAAGTTCCTGCAGTTTTCACTGTAAAACCATATTGGAGCTCGTTCCTCCCCATATATATGTATGGAGTGAAGTTTGCAAGTGAAAAGTATCTTTGTGTTCAAACAAGCTAGGTGAAGGACGGCTTACACACACACTTATCTCTCAGAACTGAGCATGTGTAGAGACGTTCGTTCATCTAGCACAAAGGGAACGGGTTGCAGGAGAAACTTTTACTCTGGATTCTCAGTCTGTTTCCTAGTGCCGGTTTGAAGTTCCTGCAGTTTTCACTGTAAAACTGAGTTGGAGCTAGTACCGTCCCATATATATGTATGGAGTGGAGTTTGCAAGTGAAAAGAAACTTTGTGTTCCAACAAGCTAGGTGAATTACGGCTTTCACACACACTTATCTCTCAGAACAGAGCATGTGGAGAGACCTTCGTTCATCTAGCAAAAAGGGAATGGCTTGCAGTAGAAACTTTTACTCTGTTATCTCAGTCTGTTTCCTAGTGCCGGATTGATTTTCCTGCAGTTTTCACTGTAAAACCGAGTTGGAGCTCGTTCCTCCCCATATATATGTCTGGAGTGGAGTATGCAACTGAAAAGAAACTTTGGTTCCCTGCAAGATTGGTGAAGGACGGCTTTCACACAGACTTATCTCTCAGAACTGAGCATATGGAGAGACATTCGTTTATCTCGCACAAAGGGAACGGGTTGCAGGAGAAAGTATTACTCTGGTTTCTCAGTCTGTTTCCTAGGGCCGGTTTTAAATTCCTACATTTTTCACTGTAAAACCGAGTTGGAATTTGTACCTCCAAATATACATGTATGGAATGGAGTTGGCAACTGAAAAGGGATTTGGTGTTCCCAACAAGCTAGGTGAAGGACGGCTTTCAAACACACTTATCTCTCAGAACTGAGCATATGGAGAGACGTTCGTTCATCTAGCACAAAAGGAACGGGTTGCAGGAGAAATTTTTACTCTGTTTTCTCAGTCTGTTTCCTAGTGCCGGTTTGAAGTTACTGCAGTTTTCACAGTAAAACCGACTTGGAGCTCGGACCTCCCCATATATATGTATGGAGTGGAGTTTGCAAGTGAAAAGAAACTTTGTGTTCCCAACAAGCTTGTTGAAGGACGGCTTTCAAACCCAGTTGTCTCTCAGAACTGAGCATGTCAAGAGACGTTCGTTCATCTAGCACAAATGGAACGGGTTGCAGGAGAAATTTTACTCTGGTTTCTCAGTCTGTTTCGTAGTGCCGGTTTGAAGTTCCTGCAGGTTTCACTGTAAAACGGAGTTGGAGCTAGTACCTCCCCATATATATGTATGGATTGGAGTTGGCAAGTGAAAAGAAACTTTGTGTTCCCAACAAGCTAGGTGAAGGAACGCTTTCACACACACTTATCTCTCAGAACTGAGCATGTCGAGAGACGTTCGTTCATCTAGCACAAAGGGAACGGTTTGCAAGAGAAACTTTTACTCTGGTTTCTCAGTCTGTTTCCTAGTGCCGGTTTGAAGTTCCTGCAGTTTTCACAGTAAAAACGATTTGGAGCTCGGACCTCCCCATATATATATATGGAGTGCAGTTTGCAAGTGAATAGAAACTTTGTGTTCCCAACAAGCTAGGTGACGGACGGCTTACACACACACTTATCTCTCAGAACTGAGCATGTGGAGACACGTTCGTTTATCTAGCACAAAGGGAACGGGTTGCAGGAGAAACTTTTACTCTGTTTTCTAAGTCTGTTTCCTAGTGCCAGTTTGGAGTTCCTGCAGTTTTCACAGTAAAACCGAGTCGGAGCTCGTACCTTCCCATATATATGTATGGAGTGGAGTTTGCAATTGAAAAGAAACTTTGTGTTCCCAACAAGCTAGGTGAAGGACGGCTTTCACACCCAGTTATTTCTCAGAACTGAGCATGTGGAGAGACTTTCGTTCATCTAGCACAAAGGGAACGGGTTGCAGGAGAAAGTTTTACTCTGGTTTCTCAGTCTGTTTCCTACTGCCGGCTTGAAGTTCCTGCAGGTTTCACTGTAAAACGGAGTTGGAGCTAGTACCTCCCCATATATATGTATGGATTGGAGTTGGCAAGTGAAAAGAAACTTTGTGTTCCCAACAAGCTAGGTGAAGGAACGCTTTCACACACACTTATCTCTCAGAACTGAGCATGTCGAGAGACGTTCGTTCATCTAGCACAAATGGAACGGTTTGCAGGAGAAATTTTTACTCTGTTTTCTCAGTCTGTTTCCTAGTGCCGGTTTGAAGTTACTGCAGTTTTCACTGTAAATACGAGTTGGAACTCGTACCTCCCCTTATATATGTATTGAGTGGAGTTTGCAACTGAAATGAAACTTTGTGTTCCCAACAAGCTATGTGAAGGATGGCTTTCAAACACACTTATGTCTCAGAACTGAGCATGTGGAGAGACGTTTGTTCATCTAGCACATAGGAAACGCGTTTTAGGAGGAACTTTTACTCCGGTTTCTCAGTCTGATTCCTAGTGCCAGTTTGAAGTTACTGCAGTGTTCACTGTAAAACCGAGTTGGAGCTAGTACCTCCCCATATATATTTATGGATTGGAGTTTGCAACTGAAAAGAAACTTTGTGTTCCCACTAAGGGAGTTGACGTACGGGTTTCACACACACTTATCTCTCAGAAATTAGCATGTGGAGAGACATTCGTTCATCCAGCAGAAAGGGAACGGTTTGCAGGTGAAACTTTTACCCTGTTTTCTCAGTCTGTTTCCTTGTGCCGGTTTGAAGTTCCTGAAGTTTTCACTGTAAAACCGAGTTGGAGCTCGTTCCTCCCCATACATATGTATGGAGTGGAGTTTGCAAGTGAAAAGTATCTTTCTGTTTCCAACAAGCTAGCTGAAGGACGGCTTACACACACACTTATCTCTCAGAACTGAGCATGTGTAGAGACGTTCGTTCATCTAGCACAAAGGGAACGGGTTGCAGGAGAAACTTTTACTCTGGATTCTCAGTCTGTTTCCTAGTGCTGGTTTGAAGTTCCTGAAGTTTTCACTGTAAAACCGAGTTGGAGCTCGTTCCTCCCCATATATATGTATGGAGTGGAGTTTGAAAGTGAAAAGTATCTTTGTGTTCCCAACAAGCTAGGTGAAGGACGGCTTACACACACACTTATCTCTCAGAACTGAGCATGTGTAGAGACGTTCGTTCATCTAGCACAAAGGGAACGGGTTGCAGGAGAAACTTTTACTCTGGATTCTCAGTCTGTTTCCTAGTGCCGGTATGAAGTTCCTGCAGTTTTCACTGTAAAACCGAGTTGGAGCTAGTACCGCCCCATATATATGTATGGAGTGGAGTTTGCAAGTGAAAAGAATCTTTGTGTTCCCAACAAGCTAGGTGAAGGACGGCTTTCACACCCAGTTATTTCTCAGAACTGAGAATGTGGAGAGACGTTTGTTCATCTAGCACAAAGGGAACGGGTGGCAGGAGATACTTTTACTCTGGATTCTCAGTCTGTTTCCTAGTGCCGGTTTGAAGTTCCTGCAGTTTTCACTGTAAAACCGTGTTGAAGCTAGTACCTCCCCATATATATGTATGGAGTGGAGTTGGCAACTGAAAAGAAACTTTGGTTCCCTACAAGATAGGTGAAGGACGGCTTTCACACACACTTATCTCTCAGAACTGAGCATATGGAGAGACATTCGTTTATCTAGCACAAAGGGAACGGGTTGCAGGAGAAAGTATTACTCTGGTTTCTCAGTCTGTTTCCTAGGGCCGGTTTTAAGTTCCTGCAGTTTTCACTGTAAAACCGAGTTGGAATTTGTACCTCCAAATATACATGTATGGAATGGAGTTGGCAACTGAAAAGGGATTTGTTGTTCCCAACAAGCTAGGTGAAGGACGGCTTTCAAACACACTTATCTCTCAGAACTGAGCATATGGAGAGACGTTCGTTCATCTAGCACAAAAGGAACGGGTTGCAGGAGAAATTTTTACTCTGGTTTCTCAGTCTGTTTCCTAGTGCCGGTTTGAAGTTCCTGCAGGTTTCACTGTAAAAACGAGTTGGAGCTCGTACCTACCCATATATATGTATGGAGTGGAGTTTGCAAGTGAAAAGAAACTTTGTGTTCCCAACAAGCTTGGTGAAGGACGGCTTTCAAACCCAGTTATCTCTCAGAACTGAGTATGTCGAGAGACGTTCGTTCATCTAGCACAAATGGAACGGTTTGCAGGAGAAATTTTTACTCTGTTTTCTCAGTCTGTTTCCTAGTGCCGGTTTGAAGTTCCTGCAGTTTTCACAGTAAAACCGAGTTGGAGCTCATACCTTCCCATATATATCTATGGAGTGGAGTTTGCAATTGAAAAGAAACTTTGTGTTCCCATCAAGCTAGGTGAAGGACGGCTTTCACACCCAGTTATTTCTCAGAACTGAGCATGTGGAGAGACGGTCGTTCATCTAGCACAAAGAGAACGGGTTGCAGGAGATACTTTTACTCTGTATTCTCAGTCTGTTTCCTAGTGCCGGTTAGAAGTTCCTGCATTTTTCACTGTAAAACCGTGTTGGAGCACGTACCTCCCCATATATATGTATGGAGTGGAGTTGGCAACTGAAACGAAACTTTGGTTCCCTACAAGATAGGTGAAGGACGGCTTTCACACACACTTCTCTCTCAGAACTGAGCATATGGAGAGACATTCGTTCATCTAGCACAAAGGGAACGGGTTGCAGGAGAAAGTTTTACTCTGGATTCTCAGTCTGTTTCCTAGTGCCGGTTTTAAGTTCCTGCAGTTTTCACTGGAAAACCGTGTTGGAGCTAGTACCTCCCCATATATATGTATGGAGTGGAGTTTGCAAGTGAAAAGGATCTTTGTGTTTCCAAAAAGCTAGGTGAAGGACGGCTTACACACCCACTTATCTCTCAGAACTGAGCATGTGGAGAGACGTTCGTTCATCTAGCACCAATGGAACGGTTTGCAGGAGAAATTTTTACTCTGTTTTCTCAGTCTGTTTCCTAGTGCCGGTTTGAAGTTACTGCAGTTTTCACTGTAAATATGAGTTGGAACTCGTACCTCCCCTTATATATGTATTGAGTGGAGTTTGCAACTGAAATGAAACTTTGTGTTCCCAACAAGCTATGTGAAGGATGGCTTTCAAACACACTTATGTCTCAGAACTGAGCATGTGGAGAGACGTTTGTTCATCTAGCACATAGGAAACGCGTTTTAGGAGGAACTTTTACTCCGGTTTCTCAGTCTGATTCCTAGTGCCAGTTTGAAGTTACTGCAGTGTTCACTGTAAAACCGAGTTGGAGCTAGTACCTCCCCATATATATTTATGGATTGGAGTTTGCAACTGAAAAGAAACTTTGTGTTCCCACTAAGGGAGTTGACGTACGGGTTTCACACACACTTATCTCTCAGAAATTAGCATGTGGAGAGACAGTCGTTCATCCAGCAGAAAGGGAACGGTTTGCAGGTGAAACTTTTACCCTGTTTTCTCAGTCTGTTTCCTTGTGCCGGTTTGAAGTTCCTGAAGTTTTCACTGTAAAATCGAGTTGGAATTTGTACCTCCAAATATACATGTATGGAATGGAGTTGGAAACTGAAAAGGGATTTGGTGTTCCCAACAAGCTAGGTGAAGGACGGCTTTCAAACACACTTATCTCTCAGAACCTAGCATATGGAGAGACGTTCGTTCATCTAGCACAAAGGGAACGGTTTGCAAGAGAAACTTTTACTCTGGTTTCTCAGTCTGTTTCCTAGTGCCGGTTTGAAGTTCCTGCAGTTTTCACAGTAAAACCGAGTTGGAGCTCGGACCTCCCCATATATATATATGGAGTGCAGTTTGCAAGTGAATAGAAACTTTGTGTTCCCAACAAGCTAGGTGACGGACGGCTTACACACACACTTATCTCTCAGAACTGAGCATGTGGAGACACGTTCGTTTATCTAGCACAAAGGGAACGGGTTGCAGGAGAAACTTTTACTCTGTTTTCTAAGTCTGTTTCCTAGTGCCAGTTTGGAGTTCCTGCAGTTTTCACAGTAAAACCGAGTCGGAGCTCGTACCTTCCCATATTTATGTATGGAGTGGAGTTTGCAATTGAAAAGAAACTTTGTGTTCCCAACAAGCTAGGTGAAGGACGGCTTTCACACCCAGTTATTTCTCAGAACTGAGCATGTGGAGAGACTTTCGTTCATCTAGCACAAAGGGAACGGTTTGCAGGAGAAAGTTTTACTCTGGTTTCTCAGTCTGTTTCCTACTGACGGTTTGAAGTTCCTGCAGTTTTCACTGTTAAACCGTGTTGGAGCTCGTACCTCCCCATATATATGTATGGAGTGGAGTTGGCAACTGAAAAGAAAGTTTGGTTCCCTACAAGATAGCTGAAGGACGGCTTTCACACACACTTATCTCTCAGAACTGAGCATGTGGAGAGACGTTCGTTCATGTAGCACAAAGGGAACGGGTTGCAGGAGAAAGTTTTACTCTGGTTTCTCAGTCTGTTTCCTAGTGTCGGTTTTAAGTTCCTGCATTTTTCACTGTAAAACCGAGTTGGAACTTGTACCACCCCATATATATGTATGGAATGGAGTTGGCAACTGAAAAGGGATTTGGTGTTCCCAACAAGCTATGTGAAGGACGGCTTTCAAACACACTTATTTCTCAGAACTGAGCATATGGAGAGACGTTCGTTCATCTAGCACAAAGGGAGCGGGTTGCAGGAGAAATTTTACTCTGGTTTCTCAGTCTGTTTCCTAGTGCCGGTTTCAAGTTCCTGCAGGTTTCACTGTAAAACCATGTTGGAGCTAGTACCTCCCCATATATATGTATGGAATGGAGTTTGCAAGTGAAAAGGATCTTTGTGTTCCCAAAAATCTAGGTGAAGGACGGCTTACACACACACTTATCTCTCAGAACTGAGCATGTGGAGAGACGTTTGTTCATCTAGCACAAAGGAAACGCGTTTTAGGAGGAACTTTTACTCCGGTTTCTCAGTCTGTTTCCTAGTGCCAGTATGAAGTTACTGCAGTGTTCACTGTAAAACTGAGTTGGAGCTAGTACCTCCCCATATATATTTATGGATTGGAGTTTGCAACTGAAAAGAAACTTTGTGTTCCCTATAAGGGAGTTGAAGTACAGCTTTCACACACACTTATCTCTCAGAAATTAGCATGTGGAGAGGCATTCGTTCATCCAGCACAAAGGGAACGGTTTGCAGGAGAAACTTTTACCCTGTTTCCTCAGTCTGTTTCCTTGTGCCGGTTTGAAGTTCCTGCAGTTTTCACTGTAAAACCGAGTTGGAGCTCGTTCCTCCCCATATATATGTATGGAGTGGATTTTGCAAGTGAAAAGAATCTTTGTGTTCCCAAGAAGCTAGTTGAAGAACGGCTTACACACACACTTATCTCTCAGAGCTGAGCATGTGGAGAGACGTTCGTTCATCTAGCACAAAGAGAACGGGTTGCAGGAGATACTTTTACTCTGGATTCTCAGTCTGTTTCCTAGTGCCGGTTTGAAGTTCCTGCAGTTTTCACTGTAAAACCGAGTTGGAGCTCGTTCCTCCCCATAAATATGTATGGAGTGGAGTTGGCAACTGAAAAGAAACTTTGGTTCCCTACAAGATAGGTGAAGGACGGCTTTCACACACACTTATCTCTCAGAACTGAGCATATGGAGAGACTTTCTTTCATCTAGCACAAAGGGAACGGGTTGCAGGAGAAAGTTTTACTCTGGTTTCTCAGTCTGTTTCCTAGGGCCGGTTTTAAGTTCCTGCAGTTTTCACTGTAAAACCGAGTTGGAACTTGTACCTCCAAATATACATGTATGGAATGGAGTTGGCAACTGAAAAGGGATTTGGTGATCCCAAAAAGCTAGGTGAAGGACGCTTTCAAACACACTTATCTCTCAGAACTGAGCATATGGGGAGACGTTCGTTCATCTAGCACAAAGGGAACGGGTTGCAGGAGAAATTTTTACTCTGGTTTCTCAGTCTGTTTCCTAGTGCCGGTTTGAAGTTCCTGCAGGTTTCACTGTAAAAACGAGTTGGAGCTCGTACCTACACATATATATGTATGGAGTGGAGTTTGCAAGTGAAAAGAAACTTTGTGTTCCCAACAAGCTTGGTGAAGGACGGCTTTCAAACCCAGTTATCTCTCAGAACTGAGCATGTCGAGAGACGTTCGTTCATCTAGCACAAAGGGAATGGGTTGTAGGAGAAACTTTTATTCTGGATTCTCAGTCTGTTTCCTAGTGCCGGATTGAAGTTCCTGCAGTTTTCACTGTAAAACCGTGTTGGAGCTAGTACCTCCCCTTATATATGTATGGAGTGGAGTTTGCAAGTGAAAAGAATCTTTGTGTTCCCAAAAAGCTAGGTGAAGGATGGCTTACAGACACACTTATCTCTCAGAACTGAGCATGTGGAGACACGTTCGTTCATCTAGCACAAATTGAACGGTTTGCAGGAGAAATTTTTACTCTGTTTTCTCAGTTTGTTTCCTAGTGCCGGTTTGAAGTTACTGCAGTTTTCACTGTAAAACCGAGTTGGAACTCGTACCTCCCCTTACATATGTATTGAGTGGAGTTTGCAACTGAAATGAAACTTTGTGTTCCCAACAAGCTATGTGAAGGATGGCTTTCAAACACACTTATATCTCAGAACTGAGCATGTGGAGAGAGGTTCGTTCATCAAGCACAAAGGAAACGGGTTGCAGGAGAAACTTTTACTCTGGATTCTCAGTCTGTTTCCTAGTGCCGGTTTGAAGTTCCTGCAGTTTTCACTGTAAAACCGTGTTGGAGATAGTACCTACCAATATATATGTATGGAGTGGAATTTTCTAGTGAAAAGACACTTTGTGTTCCCAACAAGCTATGTGAAGGACGGCTTTCACACACACTTATCTCTCAGAACTGAGCATGTGGAGAGACTTTCGTTAATCTAGCACAAAGGGAAAGGTTTGCAGGAGAAACTTTTACTCTGGTTTCTCAGTCTGTTTCCTAGTGCCGTTTTGAAGTTCCTGCAGTTTTCACTGTAAAACCGTGTTGGAGCTAGTACCTCCCCATATATATGTATGGACTGGAGTTTGGCAACTGTAAAGAAACTTTGTGTTCCCAAAAAACGAGGTGAAGTTCGGCTTTCAGACACATTTATCCCTCAGAACTGAACATGTTGAGAGACGTTCGTTCATCTAGCACAAAGGGAAAGGTTTGCAGGAGAAACTTTTACTCTGGTTTCTCAGTCTGTTTCCTAATGCCGGTTTGATATTCCTACAGTTTTCACTGTAAAACCGAGTTGGAGCTCGTAATTCCCCATATATATATATGGAGTGGTGTTTGCAATTGAAAAGAAAATATGTTTTCCCAAAAAGGGAGTTGAACTACGGCTTTCACACACACTTATCTCTCAGAACTGAGCATGTGGAGAGACGTTCGTTCATCTAGCACAAAAGGGAACGGGTTGCAGGAGAAACTTTTACTCTGGTTTCTCTGTCTGTTTCCTAGTGCCGGTTTGAAGTTCCTGCAGTTTTCACTATAAAACTGAATTGGAGCTCGAACCTCCCCATATATATGTATGGAGTGGAGTATGCAAGTGAAAAGAAACTTTGTGTTCCCAACAAGCTAGGTGAAGGACGGCTTACACACACACTTATATCTCAGAACTGAGCATGTGGAGAGACTTTCGTTCATCTAGCACAAAAGGAATGGGTTGCAGGAGAAACTTTTACTGTGGTTTCTCAGTCTGTTTCCCAGTGCCGGTTTGATGTTCCTGCAGTTTTCACTGTAAAAGCGATTTGGAGCTTGTACCACCCCATATATATATATGGATTGGAGTTTGCAAATGAAAAGAAACTTTGTGTTCCCAACAAGCTATGTGAAGGACAGCTTTCACACACACTTATCTCTCAGAACTGAGCATGTGGAGAGACGTTCGTTCATCTAGCAAAAGTGAACGGGTTGCAGGAGAAACTTTTACTCTGGTTTCTCAGTCTGTTTCCTAGTGCCGGTTTTAAGTTACTGCAGTTTTCACTGTAAAACCGAGTTGGAGCTTGTACCTCCCCATATATATGTATGGAGTGGAGTTTGCAACTGAAAAGAAACTTTGTGTTCCCAACAAGCTATGTGAAGGACGGCTTTCACTCTCACTTATCTCTCAGAAATGAGCATGTGGAGAGACGTTCGTTCATCTAGCAAAAAGTGAACGGGTTGCAGGAGAAACTTTTACTCTGGTTTCTCAGTCTGTTTCCTAGTGCCGGTTTTAAGTTACTGCAGTTTTCACTGTAAAACCGAGTTGGAGCTCGTACCTCCCCATATATATGTATTGAGTGGAGTTTGCAACTGAAATGAAACTTTGTGTTCCCAACAAGCTATGTGAAGGACGGCTTTCACTCTCACTTATCTCTCAGAACTGAGCATGTGGAGAGACGTTTGTTCATCTAGCACAAAGGAAACGGGTTTTAGGAGGAACTTTTACTCTGGTTTCTCAGTCTGTTTCCTAGTGCCAGTTTGAAGTTACTGCAGTGTTCACTGTAAAACGGAGTTGGAGCTAGAACCTCCCCATATATATTTATGGATAGGAGTTTGCAACTGAAAAGAAACTTTGTGTTCCCAATAAGGGAGTTGAAGTACCACTTTCACACACACTTATCTCTCAGAAATTAGCATGTGGAGAGACGTTCGTTCATCTAACAGAAAGGGAACGGTTTGCAGGAGAAACTTTTACCCTGTTTTCTCAGTCTGTTTCCTTGTGCCGGTTTGAAGTTCCTGCAGTTTTCACTGTAAAACCGAGTTGGAGCTGGTTCCTACCCTTATATATGTACGGAGTGGAGTTTGCAAGTGAAAAGAAACTTTGTGTTCCCAACAAGCTAAGTGAAGGACGGCTTACACCCACACTTATCTCTCAGAACTGAGCATGTGTAGAGACGTTCGTTCATCTAGCACAAAGGGAAAGGGTTGCAGGAGAAACTTTTACACTGGATTCTCAGTCTGTTTCCTAGTGCCGGTTTGAAGTTCCTGCAGTTTTCACTGTAAAACCGTGTTGGAGCTAGTACCTCCGCATATATATGTATGGAGTGGAGTTTGCAAGTGAAAAGAATCTTTGTGTTCCCAACAAGATATGTGAAGGACGGCTTTCACACCCAGTTATTTCTCAGAACTGAGCATGTGGAGAGACGTTCGTTCATCTAGCACAAAGGGAACGGCTTGCAGGAGATACTTTTACTCTGGATTCTCAGTCTGTTTACTAGTGCCGGTTTGAAGTTCCTGCAGTTTTCACTGTAAAACCGTGTTGGAGCTCGTACCTCCCCATATATATGTATGGAGTGGAGTTGGCAACTGGAAAGAAACTTTGGTTCCCTACAAGATAGGTGAAGGACGGCTTTCACACACACTTATCTCTCAGAACTGAGCATATGGAGAGATATTCGTTCATCTAGCACAAAGGGAACGGGTTGCAGGAGAAAGTTTTACTCTGGTTTCTCAGTCTGTTTCCTAGTGCCGGTTTGAAGTTCCTGCAGTTTTCACTGTAAAACCGAGTTGGAACTTGTACCTGCACATATATATGTATGGAATGGAGTTGGCAACTGAAAAGGGATTTGGTGTTCCCAACAAGCTAGGTGAAGGACGGCTTTCAAACACACTTATCTCTCAGAACTGAGAATATGGAGAGACGTTCGTTCATCTAGCACAAAGGGAACGGATTGCAGGAGAAATTTTTACTCTGGTTTCTCAGCCTGTTTCCTAGTGCCGGTTTGAAGTTCCTGCAGGTTTCACTGTAAAACCGAGTTGGAGCTAGTACCTCCCCATATATATGTATGGAGTGGAGTTTGCAAGTGAAAAGAAACTACGTGTTCCCAACAAGCTTGGTGAAGGACGGCTTACACACACACTTATCTCTCAGAACTGAGCATGTGAAGACACGTTCGTTCATCAAGCACAAATGGAACGGTTTGCAGGAGAAATTTTTACTCTGTTTTCTCAGTCTGTTTCCTAGTGCCGGTTTGAAGTTACTGCAGTTTTCACTGTAAAACCGAGTTGGAACTCGTACCTTCCCATATATATGTATTGAGTGGTGTATGCAACTGAAATGAAACTTTGTGTTCCCAACAAGCTATGTGAAGGATGGCTTTCAAACACACTTATCTCTCAGAACTGAGCATGTGGAGAGACGTTTGTTCATCTAGCACAAAGGAAACGGGTTTTAGGAGGAACATTTACTCTGGTTTCTCAGTCTGTTTCCTAGTGCCAGTTTGAAGTTACTGCAGTGTTCACTGTAAAACCGAGTTGGAGCTAGTACCTCCCCATATATATTTATGGATTGGAGTTTGCAACTGAAAAGAAACTTTGTGTTCCCAATAAGGGAGTTGAAGTACGGCATTCACACAAACTTATCTCTCAGAAATTAGCATGTGGAGAGACGTTCGTTCTTCCAGCACAAAGGGAACGGTTTGCAGGAGAAACTTTTACCCTGTTTTCTCAGTTTGTTTCCTTGTGCCGGTTTGAAGTTCCTGCAGTTTTCACTGTAAAACATAGTTGGAGCTCGTTCCTCCCCATATATATGTATGGAGTGGAGTTTGCAAGTGAAAAGAATCTTTGTGTTCCCAAGAAGCTAGGTGAAGGACGGCTTACACACACACATATCTCTCAGAACTGTGCATGTGGAGAGACGTTCGTTCATCTAGCACAAAGGGAACGGGTGGCAGGAGATACATTTACTCTGGATTCTCAGACTGTTTCCTAGTGCCGGTTTGAAGTTCCTGCAGTTTTCACTGTAAAACCATGTTGGAGCACGTAGCTCCCCATAAATATGTATGGAGTGGAGTTGGCAACTGAAAGAAACTTTGGTTCCCTACAAGATAGGTGAAGGACGGCTTTCACACACACTTATCTCTCAGAACTGAGCATATGGAGAGACATTCGTTTATCTCGCACAAAGGGAACGGGTTGCAGGAGAAAGTATTACTCTGGTTTCTCAGTCTGTTTCCTAGGGCCGGTTTTAAGTTCCTGCAGTTTTCACTGTAAAACCGAGTTGGAATTTGTACCTCCAAATATACATGTATGGAATGGAGTTGGCAACTGAAAAGGGATTTGGTGTTCCCAACAAGCTAGGTGAAGGACGGCTTTCAAACACACTTATCTCTCAGAACTGAGCATATGGAGAGAAGTTCGTTTATCTAGCACAAAAGGAACGGGTTGCAGGAGAAATTTTTACTCTGGTTTCTCAGTCTGTTTCCTAGTGCCGGTTTGAAGTTCCTGCAGGTTTCACTGTAAAAACGAGTTGGAGCTCGTACCTACCCATATATATGTATGGAGTGGAGTTTGCAAGTGAAAAGAAACTTTGTGTTCCCAACAAGCTTGGTGAAGGACGGCTTTCAAACCCAGTTATCTCTCAGAACTGAGTATGTCAAGAGACGTTCGTTCATCTAGCACAAATGGAACGGTTTGCAGGAGAAATTTTTACTCTGTTTTCTCAGTCTGTTTCCTAGTGCCGGTTTGAAGTTACTGCAGTTTTCACAGTAAAACCGATTTGGAGCTCGGACCTCCCCATATATATGTATGGAGTGGAGTTTGCAAGTGAAAAGAAACTTTGTGTTCCCAACAAGCTTGGTGAAGGACGGCTTTCAAACCCAGTTGTCTCTCAGAACTGAGCATGTCAAGAGACGTTCGTTCATCTAGCACAAATGGAACGGGTTGCAGGAGAAATTTTACTCTGGTTTCTCAGTCTGTTTCGTAGTGCCGGTTTGAAGTTCCTGCAGGTTTCACTGTAAAACGGAGTTGGAGCTAGTACCTCCACATATATATATATGGATTGGAGTTGGCAAGTGAAAAGAAACTTTGTGTTCCCAACAAGGTAGGTGAAGGAACGCTTTCACACACACTTATCTCTCAGAACTGAGCATGTCGAGAGACGTTCGTTCATCTACCACAAAGGGAACGGGTTGCAAGAGAAACTTTTACTCTGGTTTCTCAGTCTGTTTCCTAGTGCCGGTTTGAAGTTCCTGCTGTTTTCACAGTAAAACCGATTTGGAGCTCGGACCTCCCCATATATATATATGGAGTGCAGTTTGCAAGTGAATAGAAACTTTGTGTTCCCAACAAGCTAGGTGACGGACGGCTTACACACACACTTATCTCTCAGAACTGAGCATGTGGAGACACGTTCGTTCATCTAGCACAAAGGGAACGGGTTGCAGGAGAAACTTTTACTCTGTTTTCTAAGTCTGTTTCCTAGTGCTAGTTTGGAGTTCCTGAAGTTTTCACAGTAAAACCGAGTCGGAGCTCGTACATTCCCATATATATGTATGGAGTGGAGTTTGCAATTGAAAAGAAACTTTGTGTTCCCAACAAGCTAGGTGAAGGACGGCTTTCACACCCAGTTATTTCTCAGAACTGAGCATGTGGAGAGACGTTCGTTCATCTAGCACAAAGGGAACGGGTTGCAGGAGAAAGTTTTACTCTGGTTTCTCAGTCTGTTTCCTACTGCCGGTTTGAAGTTCCTGCAGTTTTCACTGTTAAACCGTGTTGGAGCTCGTACCTCCCCATATATATGTATGGAGTGGAGTTGGCAACTGAAAAGAAACTTTGGTTCCCTACAAGATAGGTGAAGGACGGCTTTCACACAAACTTATCTCTCAGAACTGAGCATATGGAGAGATATTCGTTCATCTAGCACAAAGGGAACGGGTTGCAGGGGAAAGTTTTACTCTGGTTTCTCAGTCTGTTTCCTAGTGTCGGTTTTAAGTTCCTGCATTTTTCACTGTAAAACCGAGTTGGAACTTGTACCACCCCATATATATGTATGGAATGGAGTTGGCAACTGAAAAGGGATTTGGTGTTCCCAACAAGCTATGTGAAGGACGGCTTTCAAACACACTTATCTCTCAGAACTGAGCATATGGAGAGACGTTCGTTCATCTAGCACAAAGGGAGCGGGTTGCAGGAGAAATTTTACTCTGGTTTCTCAGTCTGTTTCCTAGTGCCGGTTTCAAGTTCCTGCAGGTTTCACTGTAAAACCGTGTTGGAGCTAGTATCTCCCCATATATATGTATGGAGTGGAGTTTGCAAGTGAAAAGGATCTTTGTGTTCCCAAAAAGCTAGGTGAAGGACGGCTTACACACACACATATCTCTCAGAACTGAGCATGTGGAGACACGTTCGTTCATCTACCACAAATGGAACGGTTTGCAGGAGAAATTTTTACTCTGTTTTCTCAGTCTGTTTCCTAGTGCCGGTTTGAAGTTACTGCAGTTTTCACTGTAAAACCTAGTTGGAACTCGTACCTCCCCTTATATATGTATTGAGTGGAGTTTGCAACTGAAATGAAACTTTGTGTTCCCAACAAGCTATGTGAAGGATGGCTTTCAAACACACTTATCTCTCAGAACTGAGCATGTGGAGAGACGTTTGTTCATCTAGCACAAAGGAAACGCGTTTTAGGAGGAACTTTTACTCCGGTTTCTCAGTCTGTTTCCTAGTGCCAGTATGAAGTTACTGCAGTGTTCACTGTAAAACCGAGTTGGAGCTAGTACCTCCCCATATATATTTATGGATTGGAGTTTGCAACTGAAAAGAAACTTTGTGTTCCCAATAAGGGAGTTGAAGTACAGCTTTCACACACACTTATCTCTCAGAAATTAGCATGTGGAGAGGCATTCGTTCATCCAGCACAAAGGAACGGTTTGCAGGAGAAACTTTTACCCTGTTTCCTCAGTCTGTTTCCTTGTGCCGGTTTGAAGTTCCTGCAGTTTTCACTGTAAAACCGAGTTGGAGCTCGTTCCTCCCCATATATATGTATGGAGTGGATTTTGCAAGTGAAAAGAATCTTTGTGTTCCCAAGAAGCTAGTTGAAGGACGCCTTACACACATACTTATCTCTCAGAGCTGAGCATGTGGAGAGACGTTCGTTCATCTAGCACAAAGAGAACGGGTTGCAGGAGATACTTTTACTCTGGATTCTCAGTCTGTTTCCTAGTGCCGGTTTGAAGTTCCTGCAGTTTTCACTGTAAAACCATGTTGGAGCTCGTACCTCCCCATAAATATGTATGGAGTGGAGTTGGCAACTGAAAAGAAACTTTGGTTCCCTACAAGATAGGTGAAGGACGGCTTTCACACACACTTATCTCTCAGAACTGAGCATATGGAGAGACTTTCTTTCATCTAGCACAAAGGGAACGGGTTGCAGGAGAAAGTTTTACTCTGGTTTCTCAGTCTGTTTCCTAGGGCCGTTTTTAAGTTCCTGCAGTTTTCACTGTAAAACCGAGTTGGAACTTGTACCTCCAAATATACATGTATGGAATGGAGTTGGCAACTGAAAAGGGATTTGGTGTTCCCAAAAAGCTAGGTGAAGGACGGCTTTCAAACACACTTATCTCTCAGAACTGAGCATATGGAGAGACGTTCGTTCATCTAGCACAAAGGGAACGGGTTGCAGGAGAAATTTTTACTCTGGTTTCTCAGTCTGTTTCCTAGTGCCGGTTTGAAGTTCCTGCAGGTTTCACTGTAAAAACGAGTTGGAGCTCGTACCTACAGATATATATGTATGGAGTGGAGTTTGCAAGTGAAAAGAAACTTTGTGTTCCCAACAAGCTTGGTGAAGGACGGCTTTCAAACCCAGTTATCTCTCAGAACTGAGCATGTCGAGAGACGTTCGTTCATCTAGCACAAAGGGAATGGGTTGTAGGAGAAACTTTTATTCTGGATTCTCAGTCTGTTTCCTAGTGCCGGTTTGAAGTTCCTGCAGTTTTCACTGTAAAACCGAGTTGGAGCTAGTACCTCCCCATATATATGTATGGAGTGGAGTTTGCAAGTGAATAGAAACTTTGTGTTCCCAACAAGCTAGGTGACGGACGGCTTACACACACACTTATCTCCCAGAACTGAGCATGTGGAGACACGTTCGTTCATCTAGCACAAAGGGATCGGGTTGCAGGAGAAACTTTTACTCTGTTTTCTAAGTCTGTTTCCTAGTGCCAGTTTGGAGTTCCTGCAGTTTTCACAGTAAAACCGAGTCGGAGCTCGTACATTCCCATAGATATGTATGGAGTGGAGTTTGCAATTGAAAAGAAACTTTGTGTTCCCAACAAGCTAGGTGAAGGACGGCTTTCACACCCAGTTATTTCTCAGAACTGAGCATGTGGAGAGACGTTCGTTCATCTAGCACAAAGGGAACGGGTTGCAGGAGAAAGTTTTACTCTGGTTTCTCAGTCTGTTTCCTACTGCCGGTTTGAAGTTCCTGCAGTTTTCACTGTTAAACCGTGTTGGAGCTCGTACCTCCCCATATATATGTATGGAGTGGAGTTGGCAACTGAAAAGAAACTTTGGTTCCCTACAAGATAGGTGAAGGACGGCTTTCACACAAACTTATCTCTCAGAACTGAGCATATGGAGAGATATTCGTTCATCTAGCACAAAGGGAACGGGTTGCAGGGGAAAGTTTTACTCTGGTTTCTCAGTCTGTTTCCTAGTGTCGGTTTTAAGTTCCTGCATTTTTCACTGTAAAACCGAGTTGGAACTTGTACCACCCCATATATATGTATGGAATGGAGTTGGCAACTGAAAAGGGATTTGGTGTTCCCAACAAGCTATGTGAAGGACGGCTTTCAAACACACTTATCTCTCAGAACTGAGCATATGGAGAGACGTTCGTTCATCTAGCACAAAGGGAGCGGGTTGCGGGAGAAATTTTACTCTGGTTTCTCAGTCTGTTTCCTAGTGCCGGTTTCAAGTTCCTGCAGGTTTCACTGTAAAACCGTGTTGGAGCTAGTATCTCCCCATATATATGTATGGAGTGGAGTTTGCAAGTGAAAAGGATCTTTGTGTTCCCAAAAAGCTAGGTGAAGGACGGCTTACACACACACATATCTCTCAGAACTGAGCATGTGGAGACACGTTCGTTCATCTACCACAAATGGAACGGTTTGCAGGAGAAATTTTTACTCTGTTTTCTCAGTCTGTTTCCTAGTGCCGGTTTGAAGTTACTGCAGTTTTCACTGTAAAACCTAGTTGGAACTCGTACCTCCCCTTATATATGTATTGAGTGGAGTTTGCAACTGAAATGAAACTTTGTGTTCCCAACAAGCTATGTGAAGGATGGCTTTCAAACACACTTATCTCTCAGAACTGAGCATGTGGAGAGACGTTTGTTCATCTAGCACAAAGGAAACGCGTTTTAGGAGGAACTTTTACTCCGGTTTCTCAGTCTGTTTCCTAGTGCCAGTATGAAGTTACTGCAGTGTTCACTGTAAAACCGAGTTGGAGCTAGTACCTCCCCATATATATTTATGGATTGGAGTTTGCAACTGAAAAGAAACTTTGTGTTCCCAATAAGGGAGTTGAAGTACAGCTTTCACACACACTTATCTCTCAGAAATTAGCATGTGGAGAGGCATTCGTTCATCCAGCACAAAGGAACGGTTTGCAGGAGAAACTTTTACCCTGTTTCCTCAGTCTGTTTCCTTGTGCCGGTTTGAAGTTCCTGCAGTTTTCACTGTAAAACCGAGTTGGAGCTCGTTCCTCCCCATATATATGTATGGAGTGGATTTTGCAAGTGAAAAGAATCTTTGTGTTCCCAAGAAGCTAGTTGAAGGACGCCTTACACACATACTTATCTCTCAGAGCTGAGCATGTGGAGAGACGTTCGTTCATCTAGCACAAAGAGAACGGGTTGCAGGAGATACTTTTACTCTGGATTCTCAGTCTGTTTCCTAGTGCCGGTTTGAAGTTCCTGCAGTTTTCACTGTAAAACCTTGTTGGAGCTCGTACCTCCCCATAAATATGTATGGAGTGGAGTTGGCAACTGAAAAGAAACTTTGGTTCCCTACAAGATAGGTGAAGGACGGCTTTCACACACACTTATCTCTCAGAACTGAGCATATGGAGAGACTTTCTTTCATCTAGCACAAAGGGAAAGGGTTGCAGGAGAAAGTTTTACTCTGGTTTCTCAGTCTGTTTCCTAGGGCCGGTTTTAAGTTCCTGAAGTTTTCACTGTAAAACCGAGTTGGAACTTGTACCTCCAAATATACATGTATGGAATGGAGTTGGCAACTGAAAAGGGATTTGGTGTTCCCAAAAAGCTAGGTGAAGGACGGCTTTCAAACACACTTATCTCTCAGAACTGAGCATATGGAGAGACGTTCGTTCATCTAGCACAAAGGGAACGGGTTGCAGGAGAAATTTTTACTCTGGTTTCTCAGTCTGTTTCCTAGTGCTGGTTTGAAGTTCCTGCAGGTTTCACTGTAAAAACGAGTTGGAGCTCTTACCTACACATATATATGTATGGAGTGGAGTTTGCAAGTGAAAAGAAACTTTGTGTTCCCAACAAGCTTGGTGAAGGACGGCTTTCAAACCCAGTTATCTCTCAGAACTGAGCATGTCGAGAGACGTTCGTTCATCTAGCACAAAGGGAATGGGTTGTAGGAGAAACTTTTATTCTGGATTCTCAGTCTGTTTCCCAGTGCCGGTTTGAAGTTCCTGCAGTTTTCACTGTAAAACCGTGTTGGAGCTAGTACCTCCCCATATATATGTATGGAGTGGAATTTGCAAGTGAAAAGAATCTTTGTGTTCCCAAAAAGCTAGGTGAAGGATTGCTTACAGACACACTTATCTCTCAGAACTGAGCATGTGGAGACACGTTCGTTCATCTAGCACAAATGGAACGGTTTGCAGGAGAAATTTTTACTCTGTTTTCTCAGTCTGTTTCCTAGTGCCGGTTTGAAGTTACTGCAGTTTTCACTGTAAAACCGAGTTGGAACTCGTACCTCCCCTTACATATGTATTGAGTGGAGTTTGCAACTGAAATGAAACTTTGTGTTCCCAACAAGCTATGTGAAGGATGGCTTTCAAACACACTTATCTCTCAGAACTGAGAATGTGGAGAGACGTTCGTTCATCAAGCACAAAGGGAACGGGTTGCAGGAGAAACTTTTACTCTGGATTCTCAGTCTGTTTCCTAGTGCCGGTTTGAAGTTCCTGCAGTTTTCACTGTAAAACCGTGTTGGAGATAGTACCTACCCATATATATGTATGGAGTGGAGTTTTCTAGTGAAAAGACACTTTGTGTTCCCAACAAGCTATGTGAAGGACGGCTTTCACACACACTTATCTCTCAGAACTGAGCATGTGGAGAGACTTTCGTTAATCTAGCACAAAGTGAAAGGGTTGCAGGGGAAATTTTACTCAGGTTTCTCAGTCTGTTTCCTAGTGCAGGTTTGAATTTCCTGCAGTTTTCACTGTAAAACCGTGTTGGAGCTAGTACCTCCGCATATATATGTATGGAGTGGAGTTTGGCAACTGTAAAGAAACTTTGTGTTCCCAAAAAACTAGGTGAAGTTCGGCTTTCAGACACATTTATCCCTCAGAACTGAACATGTTGAGAGACGTTCGTTCATCTAGCACAAAGGGAAAGGGTTGCAGGAGAAACTTTTACTCTGGTTTCTCATTCTGTTTCCTAATGCCGGTTTGATATTCCTACAGTTTTCACTGTAAAACCGAGTTGGAGCTCGTAATTCCCCATATATATATATGGAGTGGTGTTTGCAATTGAAAAGAAAATTTGTGTTCCCAAAAAGGGAGTTGAACTACGGCTTTCACACACACTTATCTCTCAGAACTGAGCATTTGGAGAGACGTTCGTTCATCTAGCACAAAAGGGAACGGGTTGCAGGAGAAACTTTTACTCTGGTTTCTCTGTCTGTTTCCTAGTGCCGGTTTGAAGTTTCTGCAGTTTTCACTATAAAACTGAATTGGAGCTCGATCCTCCCCATATATATGTATGGAGTGGAGTATGCAAGTGAAAAGAAACTTTGTGTTCCCAACAAGCTAGGTGAAGGACGGCTTTCACTCTCACTTATCTCTCAGAAATGAGCATGTGGAGAGACGTTCGTTCATCTAGCAAAAAGTGAACGGGTTGCAGGGGAAACTTTTACTCTGGTTTCTCAGTCTGTTTCCTAGTGCCGGTTTTAAGTTACTGCAGTTTTCACTGTAAAACCGAGTTGGAGCTCGTACCTCCCCATATATATGTATTGAGTGGAGTTTGCAACTGAAATGAAACTTTGTGTTCCCAACAAGCTATGTGAAGGACGGCTTTCACTCTCACTTATCTCTCAGAACTGAGCATGTGGAGAGACGTTTGTTCATCTAGCACAAAGGAAACGGGTTTTAGGAGGAACTTTTACTCTGGTTTCTCACTCTGTTTCCTAGTGCCAGTTTGAAGTTACTGCAGTGTTCACTGTAAAACGGAGTTGGAGCTAGAACCTCCCCATATATATTTATGGATAGGAGTTTGCAACTGAAAAGAAACTTTGTGTTCCCAATAAGGGAGTTGAAGTACCACTTTCACACACACTTATCTCTCAGAAATTAGCATGTGGAGAGACGTTCGTTCATCTAGCAGAAAGGGAACGGTTTGCAGGAGAAACTTTTACCCTGTTTTCTCAGTCTGTTTCCTTGTGCCGGTTTGAAGTTCCTGCAGTTTTCACTGTAAAACCGAGTTGGAGCTCGTTCCTACCCTTATATATGTACGGAGTGGAGTTTGCAAGTGAAAAGAAACTTTGTGTTCCCAACAAGCTAAGTGAAGGACGGCTTACACCCACACTTATCTCTCAGAACTGAGCATGTGTAGAGACGTTCGTTCATCTAGCAGAAAGGGAAAGGATTGCAGGAGAAACTTTTACCCTGGATTCTCAGTCTGTTTCCTAGTGCCGGTTTGAAGTTCCTGCAGTTTTCACTGTAAAACCGTGTTGGAGCTAGAACCTCCCCATATATATGTATGGAGTGGAGTTTGCAAGTGAAAAGAATCTTTGTGTTCCCAACAAGCTAGGTGAAGGACGGCTTTCACACCCAGTTATTTCTCAGAACTGAGCATGTGGAGAGACCTTCGTTCATCTAGCACAAAGGGAACGGCTTGCAGGAGATACTTTTACTCTGGATTCTCAGTCTGTTTCCTAGTGCCGGTTTGAAGTTCCTGCAGTTTTCACTGTAAAACCGTGTTGGAGCACGTACCCCCCCATATATATGTATGGAGTGGAGTTGGCAACTGGAAAGAAACTTTGGTTCCCTACAAGATAGGTGAAGGACGGCTTTCACACACACTTATCTCTCAGAACTGAGCATATGGAGAGATATTCGTTCATCTAGCACAAAGGGAACGGGTTGCAGGAGAAAGTTTTACTCTGGTTTCTCAGTCTGTTTCCTAGTGCCGGTTTTAAGTTCCTGCAGTTTTCACTGTAAAACCGAGTTGGAACTTGTACCTGCCCATATATATGTATGGAATGGAGTTGGCAACTGAAAAGGGATTTGGTGTTCCCAACAAGCTAGGTGAAGGACGGCTTTCAAACACACTTATCTCTCAGAACTGAGCATATGGAGAGACGTTCGTTCATCTAGCACAAAGGGAACGGATTGCAGGAGAAATTTTTACTCTGGTTTCTCAGCCTGTTTCCTAGTGCCGGTTTGAAGTTCCTGCAGGTTTCACTGTAAAACCGATTTGGAGCTAGTACCTCCCCATATATATGTATGGAGTGGAGTTTGCAAGTGAAAAGAAACTACGTGTTCCCAACAAGCTTGGTGAAGGACGGCATACAACACACTTATCTCTCAGAACTGAGCATGTGAAGACACGTTCGTTCATCTAGCACAAATGGAACGGTTTGCAGGAGAAATTTTTACTCTGTTTTCTCAGTCTGTTTCCTAGTGCCGGTTTGAAGTTCCTGCAGTTTTCACTGTAAAACATAGTTGGAGCTCGTTCCTCCCCATATATATGTATGGAGTGGAGTTTGCAAGTGAAAAGAATCTTTGTGTTCCCAACAAGCTAGGTGAAGGACGGCTTTCACACACACTTATCTCTCAGAACTGAGCATATGGAGAGACGTTCGTTCATCTAGCACAAAGGGAACGGGTTGCAGGAGAAATTTTTACTCTGGTTTCTCAGTCTGTTTCCTAGTGCCGGTTTGAAGTTCCTGCAGGTTTCACTGTAAAAACGAGTTGGAGCTCGTACCTACACATATATATGTATGGAGTGGAGTTTGCAAGTGAAAAGAAACTTTGTGTTTCCAACAAGATTGGTGAAGGACGGCTTTCAAACCCAGTTATCTCTCAGAACTGAGCATGTCGAGAGACGTTCGTTCATCTAGCACAAATGAAACGGGTTGCAGGAGAAATTTTACTCTGGTTTCTCAGTCTGTTTCCTAGTGCCGGTTTGAAGTTCCTGCAGGTTTCACTGTAAAACGGAGTTGGAGCTAGTACCTCTCCATATATATGTATGGAGTGGAGTTTGCAAGTGAAAAGAAACTTTGTGTTCCCAACAAGCTTGGTGAAGGACCGCTTTCACACACACTTATCTCTCAGAACTGAGCATGTGGAGAGACGTTCGTTCATCTAGCACAAAGGGAACGGGTTGTAGGAGAAACTTTTACTCTGGATTCTCAGTCTGTTTCCTAGTGCCGGATTGAAGTTCCTGCAGTTTTCACTGTAAAACCGTGTTGGAGCTAGTACCTCCCCATATATATGTATGGAGTGGAGTTTGCAAGTGAAAAGAATCTTTGTGTTCACAAAAAGCTATGTGAAGGATGGCTTACAGACACACTTATCTCTCAGAACTGAGCATGTGGAGACACGTTCGTTCATCTAGCACAAATGGAACGGTTTGCAGGAGAAATTTTTACTCTGTTTTCTCAGTCTGTTTCCTAGTGCCGGTTTGAACTTCCTGCAGTTTTCACTGTAAAACCGAGTTGGGACTCGTACCTCCCCTTATATATGTATTGAGTGGAGTTTGCAACTGAAATGAAACTTTGTGTTCCCAACAAGCTATGTGAAGGACGGCTTTCACACACACTTATCTCTCAGAACTGAGCATGTAGAGAGACTTTCGTTAATCTAGCACAAACGGAAAGGGTTGCAGGGGAAATTTTACTCAGGTTTCTCAGTCTGTTTCCTAGTGCCGGTTTGAAGTTCCTGCAGTTTTCACTGTAAAACCGTGTTGGAGCTAGTACCTCCCCATATATATGTATGGAGTGGAGTTTGGCAACTGTAAAGAAACTTTGTGTTCCCAAAAAACTAGGTGAAGTTCGGCTTTCAGACACATTTATCCCTCAGAACTGAACATGTTGAGAGACGTTCGTTCATCTAGCACAAAGGGAAAGGGTTGCAGGAGAAACTTTTACTCTGGTTTCTCAGTCTGTTTCCTAATGCCGGTTTGATGTTCCTACAGTTTTCACTGTAAAACCGAGTTGGAGCTCGTAATTCCCCATATATATATATGGAGTGGTGTTTGCAATTGAAAAGAAAATTTGTGTTCCCAAAAAGGGAGTTGAACTACGGCTTTCACACACACTTATCTCTCAGAACTGAGCATGTGGAGAGACGTTCGTTCATCTAGCACAAAAGGGAACGGGTTGCAGGAGAAACTTTTACTCTGGTTTCTCTGTCTGTTTCCTAGTGCCGGTTTGAAGTTCCTGCAGTTTTCACTATAAAACTGAATTGGAGCTCGAACCTCCCCATATATATGTATGGAGTGGAGTATGCAGGTGAAAAGAAACTTTGTGTTCCCAACAAGCTAGGTGAAGGACGGCTTACACACACACTTATATCTCAGAACTGAGCATGGGGAGAGACTTTCGTTCATCTAGCACAAAGGGAATGGGTTGCAGGAGAAACTTTTACTCTGGTTTCTCAGTCTGTTTCCCAGTGCCGGTTTGATGTTCCTGCAGTTTTCACTGTAAAAGCGATTTGGAGCTTGTACCACCCCATATATATATATGGATTGGAGTTTGCAACTGAAAAGAAACTTTGTGTTCCCAACAAGCTATGTGAAGGACAGCTTTCACACACACTTATCTCTCAGAAACGAGCATGTGGAGAGACGTTCGTTCATCTAGCAAAAAGTGAACCGGATGCAGGAGAAACTATTACTCTGGTTTCTCAGTCTGTTTCCTAGTGCCGGTTTTAAGTTACTGCAGTTTTCACTGTAAAACCGAGTTGGAGCTCGTACCTCCCCTTATATATGTATTGAGTGGAGTTTGCAACTGAAATGAAACTTTGTGTTCCCAACAAGCTATGTGAAGGACGGCTTTCACTCTCACTTATCTCTCAGAACTGAGCATGTGGAGAGACGTTTGTTCATCTAGCACAAAGGAAACGGGTTTTAGGAGGAACTTTTACTCTGGTTTCTCAGTCTGTTTCCTAGTGCCAGTTTGAAGTTACTGCAGTGTTCACTGTAAAACGGAGTTGGAGCTAGAACCTCCCCATATATATTTATGGATAAGAGTTTGCAACTGAAAAGAAACTTTGTGTTCCCAATAAGGGAGTTGAAGTACCACTTTCACACACACTTATCTCTCAGAAATTAGCATGTGGAGAGACGTTCGTTCATCTAACAGAAAGGGAACGGTTTGCAGGAGAAACTTTTACCCTGTTTTCTCAGTCTGTTTCCTTGTGCCGGTTTGAAGTTCCTGCAGTTTTCACTGTAAAACCGAGTTGGAGCTCGTTCCTACCCTTATATATGTACGGAGTGGAGTTTGCAAGTGAAAAGAAACTTTGTGTTCCCAACAAGCTAAGTGAAGGACGGCTTACACCCACACTTATGTCTCAGAACTGAGCATGTGTAGAGACGTTCGTTCATCTAGCACAAAGGGAAAGGGTTGCAGGAGAAACTTTTACCCTGGATTCTCAGTCTGTTTCCTAGTGCCGGTTTGAAGTTCCTGCAGTTTTCACTGTAAAACCGTGTTGGAGCTAGTACCTCCGCATATATATGTATGGAGTGGAGTTTGCAAGTGAAAAGAATCTTTGTGTTCCCAACAAGATATATGAAGGACGGCTTTCACACCCAGTTATTTCTCAGAACTGAGCATGTGGAGAGACGTTCGTTCATCTAGCACAAAGGGAACGGCTTGCAGGAGATACTTTTACTCTGGATTCTCAGTCTGTTTCCTAGTGCCGGTTTGAAGTTCCTGCAGTTTTCACTGTAAAACCGTGTTGGAGCTCGTACCTCCCCATATATATGTATGGAGTGGAGTTGGCAACTGGAAAGAAATTTTGGTTCCCTACAAGATAGGTGAAGGACGGCTTTCACACACACTTATCTCTCAGAACTGAGCATATGGAGAGATATTCGTTCATCTAGCACAAAGGGAACGGGTTGCAGGAGAAAGTTTTACTCTGGTTTCTCAGTCTGTTTCCTAGTGCCGGTTTGAAGTTCCTGCAGTTTTCACTGTAAAACCGAGTTGGAACTTGTACCTGCACATATATATGTATGGAATGGAGTTGGCAACTGAAAAGGGATTTGGTGTTCCCAACAAGCTAGGTGAAGGACGGCTTTCAAACACACTTATCTCTCAGAACTGAGCATATGGAGAGACTTTCGTTCATCTAGCACAAAGGGAACGGATTGCAGGAGAAATTTTTACTCTGGTTTCTCAGCCTGTTTCCTAGTGCCGGTTTGAAGTTCCTGCAGGTTTCACTGTAAAACCGAGTTGGAGCTAGTACCTCCCCATATATATGTATGGAGTGGAGTTTGCAAGTGAAAAGAAACTACGTGTTCCCAACAAGCTTGGTGAAGGACGGCTTACACACACACTTATCTCTCAGAACTGAGCATGTGAAGACACGTTCGTTCATCAAGCACAAATGGAACGGTTTGCAGGAGAAATTTTTACTCTGTTTTCTCAGTCTGTTTCCTAGTGCCGGTTTGAAGTTACTGCAGTTTTCACTGTAAAACCGAGTTGGAACTCGTACCTTCCCATATATATGTATTGAGTGGTGTATGCAACTGAAATGAAACTTTGTGTTCCCAACAAGCTATGTGAAGGATGGCTTTCAAACACACTTATCTCTCAGAACTGAGCATGTGGAGAGACGTTTGTTCATCTAGCACAAAGGAAACGGGTTTTAGGAGGAACATTTACTCTGGTTTCTCAGACTGTTTCCTAGTGCCAGTTTGAAGTTACTGCAGTGTTCACTGTAAAACCGAGTTGGAGCTAGTACCTCCCCATATATATTTATGGATTGGAGTTTGCAACTGAAAAGAAACTTTGTGTTCCCAATAAGGGAGTTGAAGTACGGCATTCACACAAACTTATCTCTCAGAAATTAGCATGTGGAGAGACGTTCGTTCTTCCAGCACAAAGGGAACGGTTTGCAGGAGAAACTTTTACCCTGTTTTCTCAGTTTGTTTCCTTGTGCCGGTTTGAAGTTCCTGCAGTTTTCACTGTAAAACATAGTTGGAGCTCGTTCCTCCCCATATATATGTATGGAGTGGAGTTTGCAAGTGAAAAGAATCTTTGTGTTCCCAAGAAGCTAGGTGAAGGACGGCTTACACACACACTTATCTGTCAGAACTGTGCATGTGGAGAGACGTTCGTTCATCTAGCACAAAGGGAACGGGTGGCAGGAGATACATTTACTCTGGATTCTCAGACTGTTTCCTAGTGCCGGTTTGAAGTTCCTGCAGTTTTCACTGTAAAACCATGTTGGAGCTCGTAGCTCCCCATAAATATGTATGGAGTGGAGTTGGCAACTGAAAGAAACTTTGGTTCCCTACAAGATAGGTGAAGGACGGCTTTCACACACACTTATCTCTCAGAACTGAGCATATGGAGAGACATTCGTTT